>NC_080198.1:56556428-57818928 GCF_030028045.1 Hippopotamus amphibius kiboko | reverse complement strand
CCATATCCTCTCTTCTGTCTTACTGTTAATTAAATTAATTAATTAAGTGGTCTTTCCCCAAGTAGACTTAATTTAATGTGCCACGTGTAATTAACAGCTCAGGAAATGGAGATGAGATGATTTTGTTCATGGTTACACAAAGCCATGATCCAATGAACTTTGTAATAATGTAAATGGAGAGAGACATTTTGATTTTTTTGAATATGAAAATGTTCTTTGTTGGAAGAAGATAGCAGAGGAAGAGAATATTTTTGGCTAAAGTCTACTGAACAGATATAGTTCATATTTGTGTTAAAGCTGTTTAAAGCAATAGAAACCATCTGGGAATATAAACTGGCATACATACATTAATATTAATGGAATACACTTTACCCATTGGTTGGTAATATAACTTGATGGCTGAGAGAACCAAATCTGGGACCACACCACACCTCCTCGATTTTAGCTCTGCTGCATACTGGTTGCATGATCTTTGGAAATGTACATTGTTTACACAAGAGTAAGTTTCTGCAAATGTGAATAATAATAATAATGCCTACATAATGGTGTTGTTGTGAAAAATTAAATGTTAATATATGTTAAACAGTAAGAACAGTACCTGGCACAGAGTAGCTATTAATGATTTTTATTATTTTATAATTAGTTATATTATGATATTATCCTATTTATACCATTCTGTTTATTTACTGAATTGCATACATGCATGTAGAGAATAAGTCATGGACATTTACATCAAACTGCTGATTCATAACAAGAAAAGTATGTATCAGGAAAACAGCAGAAAATAGAAAAAAATCACCATGTGATATCTCTTATTTTCTAGAGAAAAATAAATAGTACTTACCTAGTTTCTATTAGACATCTTAAAATTGTTTCTTCTTTAAAATGGTCAGCATATGTGTAAAAGCAAATGTGAATTTTCTTATGCACATTAACTAAATTTGAACATGTGCATACAAAATAAGAACAAATCAATATTGTAAATAAAATAAAATTAATATTGGTATTACTCTCTAATGAACACATTTAACATTATAACATAAGCATTAGTTTTAGAAGACCCTTAAGTTCATTTAGATTAAATGTTTCAATTTCTATTCCTCTCTTTGCACATAGATGGGTATACTTAATACAAATATATAATAATCTCAATGTATTCTCAAATACAACTCTATTTCTGCCTTTTGCACATCCTTCTTAATATTTTAAGTGAAATTATTCACTAATATCTTCTTACAGATTTCATCTTACCTGCACCATCCCTCTTTATTTCTAGTATTAGCACACTCTACCATCTCCATTTCTTATCAGATCACCTTCCTATATGCTCCTTTGTCATCCTCATTTCTTCTTCACATTTTCTGACTCCACTTCTAGGTTGTGGAAATTCTATTTTGTAGTCATTCATCCTATTATCTCATCTTCATCCATTCTTGTCTATCCTAATGTTACCCTTGCTTCACATATCTGGAAATTTTATTTATGGCTGCATTGCCTATTGCATTGTATTTTGTATTTATGAATTACTGTGTTTGCCTATAGTGTATATTTTTCTTCAATGGCCCCAATTTATTTTATGCTTTTTTTTAAACTTTCTGTGTGTTTAAATGTGTTACTTCCCTAAAAGACAAAATCACTAATTGCACAAACAAATAGAAAATTTAGAAAAGTGTAAAAAGATGAGGCTAACACCTATTTCCAGCATCTCATTCAAAGGTAATTTTTATTCATGTTGGCGTATGTAAATACACACACATATGTGTGTGTGTATCAATGTTATAAATATATAAAGCACACAGTAACATTATATATATGTCAATGTTACTCTGTGTATTTTATACATATGCACACACACACACACAATATCTATTCAAATTAACGAGGTCTTGAGTATTCATAATGGTAAAATCTTCTTAAAACTTTGTCTGACTTTCTTCCCTTGGGCTATTACATGGGCTAAAAGATCTTGGTACTAGTAGATGTTATAATTAAGGGAGAGAGGCTGGGAATTTAAAAAGGTGTAAAGGAGTGTATGGTCTCAACTCCAACCACCTTCTATTTCTGTTTGTACAGTGGACAAAGTTTGTCTTCATAATTTTTGTGTGAAAAGCAGGGCTGTTTGGTGTGCAGTTTTATACTCTCCTAAGCCAAAGCCTTATTTAATGTAAAATTATTTCATCTTCTTATTTGAGCCTGCTTCTACAATATTTTTAGGCCTTTCAGCCAGTAAAGCATATCTACTTATAGTGTATATGTAAAAAACTATCATACTGTATATGTAGTCTTAAAACTACTTTTTAATGTATAATCAAGGTTACACAATTTTCTATGCCATTAGTTAACAATATATAGTTCTACAGTATACAGGTGTACAGTAATGATATATCATTAAGCTTACTGCTCAACCCTCTTCTACTGCAGGTGCATTGTGAAACTTGGGCTGAAGGGCTTTCTGAGACTACTCTTAACTCTCCCCACACCATCCCAAAATAGAGAATATAGATATGTTACCTTCTTGTATCCCCAAAATCACTTTATCAAAAAGTGGCTTCTGAGTCATTATTGTATCACATATGTTACCCTGCACTATATCTGACAAAGTTTATAACAACAAATGACAGTCTTCTGTAATCCTGCACAATCAATGCAACATTCACCCCAGTTTATATTTCTTTCTGCTGCTGAGAGCTGGTTAAATGGTGTTGTCAAAGCAAAATCCTCAAAAATTCTGATTCCCTCAAATTCATGTTAAAAATTTGCAAGTCCATTTTTGGAACAATTGATGTAAAGCAGCATTATTATTGATGGTTTTCCCACAAGATTTTTGAAGTCTTATTTTGTACCATTTGACCTAACATTTAGTATTAATAATTTTACTTTTGAAGTATTTTTCTTTTAAAGACCAGAATTACATCAAAGGGCAGATGACATATTTTCTTCACTCATTTACTGATGGGATATTTCTTCCTTCCTGGAGGATTTTAAATAAATCTGTTATTAATCCACATCTCTGCTGCTTGTATTACATGGCTGGACTTCTCACCCAGATTTATTTCTAGTATTATACTATTTTATCTAAATGATCATCAATGCCTTTTGCAATTCTGATTACCCAGGGGATTACTTGTCTGACAACCAAACCACCTGCCTGGAAGCAAATTATGCTGCAGCTGCACCAATTGTCAAGATTTATTTTCTTAGAGCCTTACTATGGTAAAATGTGTCCTTTATAATCTCAACCATTATATTAGTAAAATATATGTGGAAGGATTGGAATATATTTTTATATAATATCTTAATCCCTATACCACATCCTTATGTCAGCTCTACATTAAATCCTATAAGCAGATATTCAGTATAGACATACATTTCTATCAGAACCTAAATCTATGCATATCTTAAGTATTGAAACAGAAATCATATAGTTAAAATCCTTATTAAAATGAAGAATTTTAACAAAATTATAGCCAGCATACCATCTCAACTGCTTAATAGTTATCTTCTTTCAGAAAAATTGTAAGAAATATGTTCTTTCTGATCATCAAGAAAGCAAGTTTCAGAAGAGAATTTTTTTCTACTAAGCAACATAAAAACCCTAATAAAAACTTTGAAACCACTATCATCAAATTTCATACTCTATAATCGATAATTGTAAGATTTAGATAAACTTTATAGAATTTAAAATATTTTAAGGCAATTCATAGAAATAGCCTTTCCTCTTTTTTTCCCTAATATTAATTTATTCCATTCCTTTTAAGGAATCTATATATATATCTCCTTAATGAATATAATGAAACATGTATATGTTAATTATTGATGTTATATATAACAAATATATAAGTATATTTATATTATTATATTCCTTAAGGAAATACAAAAATATTCATTATTTCTATTCTCCCTTAAAGGGAGAATAATAAAACACTAACTCTCTATATTACTTTATGCCTTCCAAGGAGATTAACATGTAACAACTCACTAGCAGTAAAAGTATGATAAACATCAGCTAGAAGTTAAAAAAAAAGATTTTGATAGAAATGTAAGTACAAGCGGAGTTATATCTCCCACCCTATGAGAATTTCAAAATAAGTACAGATGTTTAAGGACATCATCAGGATGCCATGCACTTCTTATTGGTCTACTTTGGAATATGCGTATTGCCCTCACTGTTCTGATCAGAAGGAAGAATCTGGAATTGGGACACAAACCCTGCAATCCATAGCATGTGTACATCTTCCTTTACAGCTTTCCTTTCATTTAACTATATAGAGTTTTCAATAAGTACTCATAGACCAGTCTTAGTCTTTAAATGGCTGCAAAGCCTACTCTGATATAAATGTGCATTATTCAACGTTTTCTATTATTCAGTATTCATAGTTTCTAATCTTTAGCTAACACAAATAATAATTTAATCATTACATTGCACTTCTGTTTTTCTGCATATATATAAAGATATCTGTGGGAAAATTTCCTAGAATCCATACTATTTGGAAAAGTAATATGTACATTTTAAATTGTTGATAAACATTGAATTGTCATTCAGATGTTTAAAAGTTGACATTTCCACCAATGGTATATTAAAGTGTCAACTTACCAACACTAGTAGATTCTATTTACAACACATTTTGATTTTTACCAGTATGATAAATGACGAACAGTGTACTGTGTATGTCTTTGTTATTTGCCCCAGAAATAGATTTCTGTCTTTTCTTGAACAAGTCCTGAGTACCTAGATCTAGGGTTCTTTATAATTTCTCTTCAACTATCTAAGCTTCCCCTTAATCACCCTGCTACATCTCAGTGTCTGTTCTGTTGCCAGATGTTCAACCTCTACAACCTTGTGCCTGGGTTTGCCTTGATGACTCAACTCACTGCTGTGTGTCATTCTGAATCTTTACAGCATGTCGCTGCTAACTTTGACAGTAAGAAAGTTATGTCAGCATTGCTTCTTAGTTTTTTCATTGAAACTGTTGTTTTTTCTTTCAATTCTTAAAACTCAATATATCACTTAGCAATTAGAAAATCTCTAAAACCACGGGCTGGATTTAAATCAAATGTCAAATCAAACAAAGTAATCTCATCAACTCCAGCTGCAAGTGCATATGGTGCTACACTCGTATTCTGCTCTCGAATGTTCAAGAGTCCTTTCTCCTGTCACTACTTTTAAAAAATGTACTCACCAACAAGAATATAACAAATTCATTCACCCTTGAGACAGAAACAGTGAAGGCACATCCCTTAACAACCAATAAGGGGGCAATTTGAGACCATTTTTGAGCTATTTTTTAGAATTTTGGCAACTACTGTTTCCCTTCTTTCAGGCGTGCTGATTTTTAAGTATCTGTTTCTTGATAGTCTGGTACAGAAATTCCATCATACAGCCCAATAATCATACTGAAGTATCTGTAAAAATGAATTTTTGTCTTTTATCTGTTTATCTTTCAAGTGTGCTTGCTTAAATTTTCATTTTGCCCTTGGTCAGATTGTTAACCAATGTCACATTCTCTGCCTCCTTAGTTTCACATTTAATATGTTCCTACATCTAGTTTCTAATATTTTTGAGATGCTGTCTTTTTAATCAGGAAAGAAGCTAGTAAGAGTCTGGAAGTGTTACTAAGTGTAAGGATGTGACCAGAACTGCTTTAAGTTAAAAATGTGCATTGTTCTGAAATGATTTGTCCAAGTTTATTTCTCACAGTACAACAAGAGCACAGCTCTATGGCAATGGGCAAAACGATTAATTGATTCAAAATAATCAACACTTGCTACTTCCCCTGAAATGGGAGTCTGAATTGCAAGAGGAAACCAGACTAGGGGCACCTTTCTTTGATCCAAATGATTCTGGAAGCAGATAGATATAAGAAGACACCTTTTACAGCATCGTGCCAGGAAGGTTAACTACTTTTTATGCTTCAAAGTCACTCTCACTGTCTAGAGAACATCACGCCCGAATTGGAAAAGGCACATCTTTTTGCTTTAGCTGTTGTCGTCTGATTAATAGAGGATGTCGAGCTAGTTGTTTTTATTGTTACTTTTAACCATTTATGGTTTATTGTTCCACATTACGTGTTGACAGGGAAGCAGCCACATCCACTTGGTTCATATGGGTCCCAAAAATGAAAGTCAGAATAAAAACTACCTGACTTTATAACATAGTAGACACTCATTTGATGTATCACATATAAATAGAATTTACATACTTCATTATTCCTCCTTTTGGGAAAAGGGGAGACATAGATTGCCAGTCTTTTAATTTGAATTATGTTACAGTCAAGGGAAAAAATGAGGTATTTATTGATATTTATAGATAGGGTTGTTGGAAGTTGAGGTCCTTTTGCTCCTGTAGTGCTCTTTGAATTCAAACCTTTCTTCTTCTACCCCAGAATATCCAACTCAGTTCTTTGGACTGAGCGGAACTGGGAGCTAGTAGGTAGGTCTGCTGAAGGTACTGTTGGTGGCTTCTTTAGTGATGCTGCTGCTGCCACTATCAGATGAGTTTAAAAAGATGTCCTGTTTCATTCAATGCAAGGCCCTCAAATCCTGGACATTTGTACTTATTCTGTATTAATTTCCAGTATTCAGTCAAGATCCTGATGGCATTTTTCCATAGTCATTTTTGGCAAAGATCAAAGAAAAAACAACTGCTTTTGATGGCTACCTCATAATAGAAATTGCCTAGTTCCTAGATGTCCAGTGAAAGAGATTCCATGATCTTCAATAGGTCCAGATGCATTTATAAAAGTGTATTAATTTGCTATTGCAGCATAAAATTGACCACAGACTTTGCACCTTAAAACAGTATCCATTTATTAACTATAGCTCTGTGAGTCAGAAGTCTGAGTGAGTTTAACTGGGTTCTCCGCTTATGATCACACATGGCCTAAATCAAACCATCAGCCAGTCTGGGCTGTTATCTGGAAGTTCTCAGAAGGAAGCCCCTCCAAACTCATTCAGGTTGTGGGTCAAGTTCAGTCCCTTAAAGTTGTGGACTGAGATCCCATGTCCTTGTTAGTTGTCAGCATGAGGTCCACTTTCAGCTCCTAAAGGCTGCCCACATTTCTTGGTATGCATCTTGCTCTAACTTCAGAGCCAGCAATGGAACCTCAAATACTTCAAACCTTGTGCTTTGAATCCAACCTCTTCTTAACCTCTTTTCTTTAATACCAGAATTAAAAGTCTGTGGTCAGTTTTATGCTGCAATAACAAATTAATACACTTTTATAAAGGCATTCAGGACCTATTGAAGATCATGGAATCTCTCTCACTGGACATCTAAAAACTAGACAATTTCTATTGTGAAGTAGCCATCAAAAACATTTGTGTTTTCTTTGATCTTTGTGAACAATGACTATGTAAAAATGCCATCAGGATTTTGGCTGAATACTGACACTAGGAAAATTAATACAGAATGAGTACAAATGTCCAGGATTTGAGAGCTGTGTGTTGAATGAAACAGGGCATCTCTTTTTCTTTTTTAAATTTTATTTATTTATTTATTTATATTGGCTGCATTGGGTCTTCATTGCTTTATTTAGTTATTTGTATTGGCTGCATTGGGTCTTCACTGCTGCGTGCAGGCTTTCTCTAGTTGTGGTGACAGGGGGCTAGTCTGCATTGCGGTGCTCTGGCTTCTCATTGCAGTGGCTTCTCTTGTTGCAGAGCATGGGCTGTAGGCATGCGGGCTTCAGTGTTGTGGCACTCAGGCTTAGTTGCTCCATGGCATGTGGGATCTCCCTGGACCAGGGATCGAACACACATCCCCTGCATTGGCAGGCAGATTCTTAACCACCACACCACCAGGGCAATCCCCAGCATCTCCTTTTCTAAGCTCATCTGATAGTGTCAGCAGCAGCATCACTAAAGAAGCTACTAATAGTAACTTCAACAGACCTACCTTCTAGCTCACCTCAATTCTTCCTTCTATGTCAAGAATTCTAGAAATGGAGTCTGTTTTATATTAAACTAGAGAGTAAATGCACCTCAATTAATCTCTCCTTCAACAATTAAAACATGGCAATTTTCACTGCCCATTTGTTATATGGAAAGTAATATAGCAATGTTCTTTCTAACACACTTTCCAGAGGCCAATGGCCTCCAGAAGATTCTGAGAGACCCTTGAGGTTCTAAGTTTGTTGCCAACAAGTGTCCTGCAATATTCTGGGTGAATCTCATCTCTGACTTCCACAAAAGAGATCTTCCTTGGCTGTTATAGCTTTACAGTAATTGAAGACCTAGAGATTAAAAAAAAAAAAAAAGTTGATTTCACATGAACCCCTAGGAACAAATAAATTGACTCTGGGATAGGAGTGCAGATATTTGCACTTATTCCAAATATTCAATATTAGTAACATTATCAGAGATTAAATTTTGAGGAGCATTGTTCCAACTAATATAACAACTGTTGATCTTTATTAAGGGGAATTTCTCTATGATTCTAATGTACAGATAATTATTAGGGTTTTTATTTCAAAATCACAATGTTTGGCTAAATTATATAATACCTTTTTGTACTGAAAAATATGTTATACTTTTAAAATGGTGATGTTTTCCAAAAAATTGCAGGAAAAAAGAACAAAATATATGTTTTTACAAATTGTATATCATAGCAAATCATCTTATGATCATAGCATTAATTTTTAAAGTATTTATATCCATTCTTTAAAATTCTAGTTTACATTTAGCTATTTACATTAATGCCTGGTTTTCTTTCAATGATAAAATATTTGATATCATCTTTCTGTTTTGGATAATAAAAACACAAAAGTGAACTAGGTCAAGGTGATTTTTTTCAACTTCTCACAAAATTACTTGAAACCCAAATTTATTAATTTCCCTTTGGTTTCTCATTCAGTTTTGGTCAATATAAAATGTTAATTTAACATTGTGTGGTTCAACATTTCCCTCAGTAATATTTGAGAAGTGGATGTCTGACTCCACACTTCCTAACAGGAGGATAGACAACTTCATTGCAGGAGCTTCACGCATAACATAATTCTCTTGCTGAGCTATTTACTACCCTGTAGAATCATAAGTTATTTTTATATTATGTAAAATGCAGCATGCATCAAAGGTGACATATGCCATTTGGGGGCTTTATTATAGTTCAGCTAACAAATTGTAAGGACAGTGAAGTCAAAATGAGATTTCAGAATGCAAAAGAGCATTGATGCTAGTGGCTGCTGTTCTATTATATGCTTGTCCTGTCCTATTGTGGGGATGCCCCCTTCAAGGGAAGTATGAAAAGTATCACTCAGTTTTTCCCTTTAAGTACTACCTGTACATATGTGATTCTGTAATCTCATTTTAAGTGTCTCTTGCAAATTGAATCAGGTTCTATGAGGACAGATACTGTCATTGGCAAGAAAAATACATAGTAAACCACAAACTATATTCCTCACATAAGGTTAAATATATTTGGTAGTGCATTCAGGTGAAAATAGATGTTTCTTCTCTATAAGACTTCTTTTTTTATGTATTTTACGCAAACGGTTGAGAGTAAAAATACTTCCTTCTTATCTTAGCAAGGGAACAGATTAAATTCGAAATGGTGGTTTCATGCAAACTCTTAAATTTGACAATATACTTGAAAGTGACAACCCTAAAGAAAAACTCTCTCTCTTGTTCTTTAAAAACAAATTTATGGTTACCAAAGAGGAAACATTGGGGTAGGGATAAATTAGGAGTTTGGGATTAACATACATATACTACTATATATAAAATAGATAACCATTGGGCTTCCTAGGTGGTGCAGTGGTTAAGAATCTGCCTGCCAATGCAGACGTCACGGGTTCGATCCTAGTTCCAGGAAGATCCCACATGCCGCGGAGCAACTAAGCCAGTGTGCCAAAAAAAAAATAAAATAAAATAATATAGGTAACCATGGAGCACCTACTGTATAGCATAGGGAACTCTACTCAATATTCTGTAATAACCTATATGGATAAAGAATCTGGAAAAGAATGGTTACATGTATATGTATAACTGAATCATTTTGCAGTACACCTGAAGCTAACACAATACTGTAAATCAAATATACTCTAATAAAATAAAAATTAAAAAAGACTGTTATGTGTGCTTTGCCAATCCTATATTTGTTTAATCAAAATAATATATATTATATATATTGTATTAATATATAATGTGTAATTTATGTATATATTATATATTATTTATATCTATAGTATATACAGTCAGCGTATAACAGAATGCTACCTATATTGGTGGAATTACAAAGTAAATAAAGATTGAGAGAAAATGGTTCTCATTCTTATAAAATATATCTAAAGGAGGATAAAGGTAAATATATGTTGCATTTAAAGCAACAAAACTGAAACAATTGCACACACAAAAAAAGAAAATTTTAATCAGCTATTTACTTAAGTAGTAAATAATTCAGAAGCTGAAGAATAAAAGATAGAGTGTGAGTAAGCATAGCTATAGAAGGATTTTTTCCAGTGAATTCTGAGCTGCTTAGAATAGAAATGTATTAAAAATCAGCTAACATCAAAAAACAAGGAGTAAAATTAGATTTCATGAGAACTGGATTATAATCATTATTATAATTATAATTATAATTATAATTATAATCATTGTCTCAGTTACCATTTTTCTTAGGACTTAGGTGATTCATTTCCCAATATCCTGGCTCCCTCTGTTGAAGGCTGTTGTTTTGGATTGCACATGAACCAATAAGAACCCGTACTCACTAAGTTTCTAGAATATCAAACCTTAAGTCCGGGGTGTTTTTCACTGTGCTCAGTTTTCCATATCCAAACCAAATTTATGAGACATGATGTGTTCGGTATCTGGCCCTTTTTTTGGCAGCATAACTCACATCTGGAACAATCATTTGTGGTTAGAAAGAATAGGATAACCTAGAAAAGTAATGTCCCAGTGGGTTAATTCCTTCAACAGACAGTGTAGTTAATTTCTCTCAAAATAAAAAATTTTTTGAAAGAATAAGTAAACAATGTCTGACTTTGATACTACAGAGAGTCACTTGGAAGAAATATGGATTGAGCTTATTTAAATTAGTCTTGAGGTGAATTGTAATGGAGAGTTATTTGATTTCTTGGGTAGGGAGAACATGCATTGTTTGATGACTTGTAAGTTGGTATATTTAAAAATGCATGTGTGTCGTACTGGGTTGGTTAAACTAACTGAATTCATAAGAATAAAATATGGTGCTGTGAAAAAAAAGTGAAAGTGTCTGGTCAGTAAAGCTTCTGTATCTCAGGAATTTGAGTTAAATTGGATCTTTGGAAGCCAATGATTAAAAAGGAATGTATAGATAATGCATTGCTGCAGGGTGGGTTTTGACTTGTTTTTGCTTTGTTTTCAATTGTTTTTTGTAGCAATTTCAGAAAAAAATAAAGGAGAAAGGAGAAAAAATAAAAGATAATTTCCAATAAATGAATGAGGCAAGGTAAATATATCTTATGACATTTCTCCTTTTATAGCACAAGTTCACATTTTAGTACCTGGATCATCTAATTATTTTAGAAGGATTCCATTTGTATAGATAAAATAACCCTAGTCATGTTATTATATTTCATAATAATGCTTAAGTAGTTTTATTGTTATTCTTGTTTCCTGATCTCAACTAACTGAAATAGTTTTGATGATGATTAGATCGCATTTGAAATAAACATGACTGGACCACTCCTGACATCAGCTCTAAAAATATAATAGTTACTTCTAAGAAGATTATGTCACAGAATAACTATCCTCACCTGTCAACAACCTCCTGCCCTTATCCATCAGTTTATTTATGCAATAGACATTTGTCACAACCTGAAGCGCTCTACATTCACAAAAGGCAAGCAGAGCAGAATCTCAAAGAATTTCATGTCAGTCTGTTGTAATAACCAAAATGAACACTTGACAACTACATGTTTGTTCAAATGCACTCTTACCCTCATGCCTTTGCTAATATCTTGCAGATCAAAAGGAGCTTTGATTTATCAGAGGTCTGTGACTAATTCACCATGTATGGAAGGGCAAGGGAACATCCAACTGTGCTTTAATACAACACTTCTTCAGATAAGTGTGGCCAGAGTTCATTCTCATCCCTCATCCTTGAAAAGATCCAAATAATAAAATGTGACTATTTTGATAATATACTTTTAAATTCCATATTCCCAAAGCTTCATGTATTATGATACAATAGACGTTTGACATTTAGGGAGGAAAAAAATGAAAGTGAAAACTGGGGACTAGGCAAGACACTGGAGGGAAAACTAAAAACAAAATTAGAAATACTTCAGATCTGTTTCCTGGGCTTCTTTACGAGATTTGATTTTAGGACATATGATTTTGAAGAGAGAAGCAAGTAAAGGGGTGATAACTTTGCCTACTCTTGAAATACGTAATTGTAACCTCTAAGAGAATTTAGAAATATGTGCATTATTCAGTCTTTTATATCTTACCACTCAAGTTCCTATGAAAAACATAAAAATGGGAAAATTTTTAAATGTAAAAACCATTAATAATACCAACCCATCTATAAATATAACCATGGAGTTAATTTTCAAATTATAACCAATACCAAAGTACTTGGCCACCTCAAATTAAACAAATCTTGGACTAAGTGTTTGATATGGTATTCTGTTTGAAGTAGGGTACTTTTGGCTGCCCCCATACAGGACAGAAAGCCAGATTGTATAACATTCTAATCATGCGTAGACGCATTCATTGAGGCAAACAGCCTCTGACACTCTTAAAAGTCCTCTACTCATCTGGCAAAATGTTTTAGTGCATATTGGAGTGAGTTTATCTTTCGAGTTTATCTTGGATAAAGAGCAAGAAGTGAGCAGATAACGTAGAAAGATGTCTACATTCCTAAACTTGACAAATTACAGTTGAATGATTGCTAGAATTTGAGAATTTGACTATTAGCTAAAATTAAGAATATCAAAATCACACTGTGTACCTCAGCCTTTTGACCATGATGGAATGTGAATCTAGTTATAGGTCTAAAACCAAAGGCAGTGGCAGTTGGGGGTGGGTGGGGGGATAATATCATAAGGAGCATCAGCAGTGCCTTGCAAGGCAACTATCTCAGGGGAGTCCCTTACAGGTTTTTCAGGCAAAAGTAGACTAAACTCCTCAGGTGTGGGTGAGAGGGCAAAGAATACTCATCAGAATATAGGGGATTGATGCCTTCAACTTCATCAGCATTGCTCCATGTAGCACTAGGCTAATTCTCAGGACCCTAATTCTTCCCAATCATGCCCTCGGATATGTATGTTGTAATACAGCCATTCAAAGAATCAGACCCTGAGTGTGGGTTTCAGAAATACTGACTTGAAGGTACAGGAGATAAAGATTTTTTCAGGACAGATAAAGAAAGTTTCAGGTAATGTACGTGGTGTTTGGGATTGGAATTTGTAGCTCTGAGCTCATTCTTTTCTTTCCCCACTTTCTCAATGCAGTAAGAAGCAGCCACTCTAAATAAACTCCTTATTTTGACCAAAACATTCTATGGTAGCAAATACGTGGTGACCCAAAATCTTTCTGTCTGTAGTTATTTGATTAGGATTATCCAATGGCAATAGCTTGTGCATTTCTATTGCCGCAATATGCCATGGATTATAAATTTCCTTTTTACTACTGGAAATAGGCTGTGTGTTATGGAAACTCATGTCCAGATTAACTAAAATAATCTTCCTTACTTCAAGTTGACTTTCTTAAAATCAACTGATTATGGATTTTAATCACATCTAGAAAATACCCTCACAGCAACACCTACATTAGAGTTTGATTAAGTAAGTGGAGACTGTAGCCTAGATAAGTTTAAACATTTAACAGACTATCACAATATCTATGAAGAAAAAGATTGATGGAGCATTTATAAAAACTTAAGAAAAATATAAATGTTTAAATAAGTGTGTTAATGTGTGTTCTACATGATTACTTTTTTTGGAGCAATTGAGGACCTCAAGTGTTTGTATTCAAAATCAATGCTTATTTTCTACATTTTGAATTTTTAACCAAGTAGCACAACAGAAAATAATACCAAGTTTTGTTTATACTGTATTTTACTGTGATAAAAAATGTTGGTAAAATACAGTGAGGTTTATTGGGGTAAACATCTTAACTTTGATATTGTTTGGGGTAAATCTCTACCTCTTTGCCTCCTTGTTTGTATTTTACTTCATTATCTAGATCCACGAATTGAATTGTCTCACTTCCTCTTTGCCTCCTCCTTTACTCAACCAATAAGCTCATGGTTACATGTCATTATCATACTCATTCTTGGGTTTGCACTCTTTTTTGTTGCTGCTCTTTTTTGTTATAACTTTATTTCTCTTTCTTATTCTTACTATTCTACCTGTCCTTTACCCATATCAATTTCAGATTATTCTTCTGTGTTCTCTAAGGCTTCTAAAATATACTAATCTCTCTCATCAAACTAAATCTTGATTTACAAGTTAATACTTCCTTGCATTCTAAGTACTTCCTATAAACAATTTTTGTCCATTGAAAAAAGTTTTGTTTTTCTCTTTCAGATCTAATAATAGAGTATTTCAAAATATTATTCAATCTTATGGATCTAGCACAATGCCCAAGACTAAAGCAATAAAATGTTCTAGAGAAGGCAAATTAAGCAAAATCATATTACTTTCATATGACTAGTGTGTCTACCTTCTAACTCCTGAAAATCAGTAAGTGAACTTTTTCTCCCCCAGAGGTTTTGCCCATTTTTATTAAACCCAGTAGTTACCACTTCTATGAAGCTGAAAATTCATCTATCTGCTAAATTGTGGTTGTAGAGCAGTTTTCAAATAGACTATTTTATCTATTCACTAGGTTGAGAAATTATAAACTATTAACATTGCATGATCTTAAAACATGCCAATTTATAAAATAAAATTTCTTCTCTATTATTAAAATTTGCTTAACATTTTTGTCACTCGTAATTTTGCTTTTATGAATAGCAGTAATAGAAATTTCATATTAGAAATTATTCTCAAGTAAGTCAATTTAAATTTAAGATTTAAAAAAATTCTTGGAGTAATTATTCCTATTGTATATACCAGAGTGTTTCTTTTATGAAAATTTTGTATAGATGAGAATGAATATTTGGACAGAATTTTAGTTATATTTTATCAATAGTGAGCTTACGTTTGCCTCCTTTATTTTATTTCCCCACAAATCAATCTATTTTACAATGAAGATCTAAGGAAAACATTTATAACACAGAAATTAATCCTAATTATCATGATCTTACTGATTTTTTTTCTGCCAACATTTTTCACCCTTCTCTGCTTTGATAAAACTCTTTGGGTAATAAACAAAATTAATTTATAAATATTAAACAGCTGTTTTGAAAATTTCAAGCATTTTCAGCTTTAAGTTACACTTTAATGTGCTTTTGGATTATACTGCTTTGTTCTTAATATATGTAATCCATGTCTGTATTAAAAGGATATTTGACCAAATTTAGTATCAATAGTATTACCATCAAGTTATGGGAAGATGAATGCTAAATCAGCTTAACATTATTGTTCTTTTCTTTCATCTGAGAAATTGGCAGCAATCCAGTGACTGCTAAGAATCATAATACCAGTGACTTAATTATGCTTAATATATTGATCCTGTCAAAGATAGTTCTTGAATTTTGATTTATAGTCACTAAAGAGAAACATACAGAATTACACAAGCAGTTGATCTAGCTTTTACTGATGTTATAAATTTCCAAAAAAAGAAACAACGAAAGAAAATGCAGCCCTCCTGAAACAAATATCTGAATTCCAATGACTAATGAATAAAATCTATTTAACAAGATTTTTAAATCTTTTTAAGTGAAGTGTCCAGTTGAATACCAACTCATTAGCATTTTCTATCACAGAAAATTAAAGAAATCTTTTTTTCTAGTATTTATTCTGTAATTTTCTGTTCAGTTCTATAAGTGTAACATGATCGACTACATTGCAGATAGCATCTTGTTGCATTCTCTACCTCTAAATGTAAGCACAGATGTATATATATGTATATAATACACAAATACATACATATATGTATATATTTACAATTTAAATATGTATGTTTATATATACACACATTTTCTTTCCATTCAACCTTTCTCCTCAGGCTTTAGCAACCACCAATCTGCTGCATTGATAGAAGTATGAGTAAATGCCCAATTTAATAATTATTATTATTTTAAGACTTCTAAAATAATGAATTTAATGCTAAATCAAATTTAATTTATTTGTTAATGATCATAAGGGGTGTAAGGGACCTTCTGGTGTGTTCACTGCTGTTTATTTTTTAATGTGGGTAATGGTTACAAGAGTGTGTTTAATACATTCTAATGAATTGAGCTGTAACTTCATCTTTGGGCATGTTTGTTAGGTTCCAGTTTAGTAAATAAATGCAATCTCATATACAAATTGTATATTTTAATATATTATTTAGTAACTACCCCTTACATGCTCCCCTCCCCAGGAGAAAAAGGAAGTTTTCTTTTACAAAGGTATAGCCAGCTCCTCCCAGATCTCCAGTGGTCATTTTCTTCTTTAGCCTTCCAGGTGGTAGTTAATCCTCTGCCGTTTGATAGCTATTGTCATATTTGAAAATAGCTTACATATGCCTCTGAGACTCTTCTTAAAATGAAAATTTGTGTTGTCTTTCATTAATCATTGCACACGACATATTTAATTTCCTCACAGGTTGGTAGCTCTGTTCTGAACGTATTTTGTCCTTTTTCCACACATTTATGTTAAATGATGTTGTCAAATTTTGAAGCCAAATTTGAAGCCAAATTCAAATTTTGAAACCTATGCAATTAAGGATATGCTTAAGGTGACAAGAAAACAAATAATAAATGAACTAATCAATTCTATATTACAGGCTATCAATGATACAATGTATTAGGACTTTTTGTTTATATTTTTAAGTACTCTATATATTTACTTAGTAAAAATGAAAACAATTAATTTGGCTTTGTGTATATGAAACATTTTCTAAGCTGCATCTACAAAATGCTACATATGTAAAATTTAGTCTTTCAATCATGATAAATGATATTGTTTTGCATGTTAATATTAGGAATTGTGCTCTGTTACTGGATGAACACACAGGGTAAACAGTGCCTTAAATAAATTATGGGCATATTTTCTCTTTCAAAGGTTGATAAATCCAGAGTTTGGTAATGGAGATATGGTGGTGACAGCGCCACAGTGGTGTCCAAGTTTGAGTTGCTTTTGCTCCTGCAACTTTTTTAACATCTTTTGGAGGCTCCATCCTCAAGCTTGCCTCATGGTAAAAAGGTAACTGGGGAAGCTACTGTGACCTTACCCCTGTCCTAAGTAGGATTAAGAAATTAGCAAACATATAAGGACTGAATTCTGCTGAGTCAGCACCCCTTTTAGTGTGTTCTCTGTAAAGTTACCCCCACATCTAATGGTCCAGATGTTCATACCATTGCTGGCCCTCTCTTCAAGATGAAATAGAAAATGCTGTCATTCTTATACCAACAAAATATTTTTTATAAAGGAAGAAAAGGAAAGTAGGTATTGGTTAGGCAATTAGCAATCTCTTATGCTGGATTCAGAATGCGGCATCCAAAATCTTTGCTATTCCTCCCACTCACAAGTTTGGGAACCCATTTTCTGTTTTTAGTGTTAGTCATTTGTAAAAATGTTCCATGAGAGTAGTCTAAGAAAAACTCCTTATTAAGTAACCCTAGAAGCATGTATTCTTGCTTGCTCCAATTCATTGATCAGCACACTTTATATATAGCCTTCAATCAATGTTTACACAATTTACACAGCCTCTCACTTATATTTGTTTTTCTTTTCCCCAAGGCCAGGGTCTAGGGTGGTTATAGTGTATGGTTTAGTACTTCCAGGAGGCTGTAAACACCAAATAAAATATTGGATGTGACATTAGAAAAGAATACCTTGCATTGGAATTGCCAGTGAAATGGACACACAGAGAAAAGCATATGCAGACAACCACAATCCTGTGCTAAGAATGCGTATTAAAATGTCACTCTTTGTGTGATACTAAATATATTTTCCGTAATGTGATTCTGCACTAACACCTGCTCTTCTCCAAACAGCATTTTCAAACTAAATGCTTTGCCAGGTGAGTGTTAATGAGATATTTACTATCATACAATACATTAAAGGACATCATTAATTCATTAGCTGTTTTAAAAGACCATTCTAATTTGACTTGATTTTGCATAACATTATTTTCTTAAAATCATCTTAATGTAAAATTAATCCCCCAAACCCCCTTTAGCTAGCTCTGCTTAACTGTTTCACCAATGTGTCCCCTTATAAGTAAGGACTGTTCCGATTAGGGTAAGTTGCAGTCTCTGACTCTGCAGACTTTGATGAATGAGTGCATCCAATATATCCTAATGAAATTGCACACCTCTGTTTGGATGACATCAAAAGTGCCCCATATTTTTTATTTTCCTGATAATAATTACTAAGAGAAAGAATCATTATTTATGATTATAAAGATAGAATCAATGAATGAAATAATGCATATCTTCATTGATATTTGATAGATAACTTACTTAAAACCACACTGCTGGGGCCTTTTTGATGCAATAGATGTTGAGTTTACACAAAACAGAAAGAAAACCAAAATTCTATACTTTGGTTTAGCATAAGGATTTCCAGTAGCAGATGGCATTCCACACATTCCTATGAAATAGAAAAAAAAAATCAAAAAAAATCACCTCGACTCTGTAAATTAACAGATTGCTCATGTGGATTAATACATTTGAATCCATTTTTTTTATAAAGGTAGAAAATTCCCACATATGGCTTTATGATTATGATGATGATTATTATTATTATTCTAATTCTTAAATTGAAAACCCAATATAAATTCACATGTGTCGCTAAAGATGGATTTATACACTTGGATTTAGTTGAAATTAATTAACAATAACCTGACCTTTCTAGGGAAACGTTTATCATTTGGCAATATGCCAATTTTATCCCTGATCCTGAGAAGAATGTCTGGTGTCTTACTGTGAATTTCTTTATCACAATACAGAACTATAGAAAGAGTGTCTTTTGACCACAGAATTACATTGAGTTTATAAACCAACTCCTCAAGCATTTTTGTAGCAGTTTTGAGTAGTGCTACAAAATGTGAATGTTCTGCTACAGAGATGTGCAGAACTGTGTCTGAAGCCAATGTCCCTTCTTTTTATTATATTACCTTCATTTTCCCATTAGAAAAGAACTTGCTTTTAATAAGAGAAAGTATAGAATTTTATTTCCATTGCACTATCACCATTGAAAGGGTTTAACCTGTTATTTTTCAACAGTCTATTGTATTTCCTTAAATTATCACAACCATATTATAAAGACATATACCTCAATAGGAAAATTGTGCAATTCACTAAAAAAGGTTTATACCCCTCAAAGGAAAGTCATCTTTCCTTAAATTGCAATAACAAGAGTATTATCACTGCTAAGAAGATTTTGTTTTGTATAAACATATATTATTGAACTTAAACCTCAGATGTAAGAGTTGAGTCCATCTAACACGTACTCATAAGCAAGGGTTTTTTTATACTCTCTTGTAGTAACTTTAATACAAAGCATTTTATACCTCCTTATCATTCTTAATTCCACGGAAAACTGAAAGGCACTCAAATATGTTATCTCTTTGTTATATTCCCAATTTCAGATTATCTCAGAAAGTGATTATACCATAAATAATATCACTTTATATGATATAAATTATGTTTCTGAATTGATTGTTAGATTCATTTTGCATTATGAACACTCATACTATTTTCACAAAGAATAATAGTATCTACTCAGCTGGAGACTTTGATCCAAGATGATAAGACAAATGTTAGGTGGATTTAAAGGTAGAGGAAGGAGTTGCCTGAGCTGTAGAGTTGACACACAGCTGAGAAAGCCCAACCAAATGAATGTAATAGATCTGGACTTGATTTCCCTTTTGGAGAAAGCTTAATTCAGAGGACATAATCAAAGTATATCTCAAATTTCTCTCTCCTCTTCCCTTTACATTTAATCAGTGGAATGCTTTCCTCTACCCAAGATGAAAAATGCAGCAAGTATATGATTTTTCTAATTACACTTATTTAATAAACACTACCATAGTTTCTTCTTCAAGTCCCAAATATATACTTAGTGGCCTGACTGTTTTTACTGGGAGGAAGTTGCATGGTCTTTCTCGCTCACTTTTAACATTTTTCAAATTCATCTCCTAAACCACTTATGTTAGAGTACAGGGACTGAAAAAAAAGAAAAGAAAGGGAAATAAAGAAACTCTAGTGTTAATTACTAATCAAAGCAGAAGAACTGCCCCACCTCTCCTGCCCTCTCGATTTGGGGGTTTGTTTAGACACAAGTCCACTAACTACCCAATGCAGACAGACAATATGAATGGAGAAAAATACCATGGACACCTCCATCCCTAGACTTAGGGTCAAGCCATGGGTCTTAACCATAGAGCAAGAGCACTCACCTGAGAATTCTTTGTATAGGCTCTCTTTCCATTTACTTTCTCAACTTTTCATAATTTTTATTCTTAACAGGGCTACCTAGCTTTGAGCCCCAAACATTGTGAAGCCAATTATAACACCTATGCTGAAATTTATGTTCTGTTTTGCCACCTCTCTTTATGCTATCTTAATGCATAGGACATCACTCAAATTGGTATTTATGCAATTTTCATTATCTGGTTCTATTTTTCCTCTCCACTAATTACTAGCCAATCATACATTTCAGAATCCTAATTCATCATTAGGTCCTGACTACATATTCCTCATCTTCATTATTCATTCATCTGTTGACGGACACTTAGGTTGTTTCCCTATCTTGGCTGTTGTAAATAATGCTGCTATGAACATTGGGGTGCATGTATCTTTTTGAATTAGTGTTTTTATTTTCTTCAGCTATATACCCACCAGTGGAATTTCTGGATCATGTGGTAGTTCTAGTCTAAGTTTTCTGAGGAACCTCCATACTGTTTTCCTTAGGGGCTTCACTAATTTATAATTCCACTAACAGTGTACTAGGGTTCCCTTTTCTCCACATCACCAGCATTTATTATTTGTGATCCTTTTGATGGTAGACATTTTGACAGGTATGAGGTGTTATTGTTTTGATGTGCATTTCCCTGATGATTAGTGTTGTTCAGCATCTTTTCAGATACCTGTTGGCCATCTGTATGTCTTCTTGGGAAAAGAAGACCTCTTCAGGTCTTCTGCTCATTTTTTAATTGGGTTTGTTATCTTTTTGCTATTGAGTCATATGAGCTGTTTATATATTTTGGATAATTAACCCCTTATCAGTCATATCATCTGCAAATCTTTTCTCCAGTTCAGTAGGTTGTCTTTTCTTTTTGTCAATGGTTTCCTTTGCTGTGCAAAAGTCTTTAAGTTTAACTAGGTCCCATTTCTTTATTTTCTGTCTTTTGCCTTAGGAGACAGATCCAAAAAATATTGCTATAATTCATGTCAAAGAGTGTTCTGCCTATTTGGAAGACAGTTTGGTGGTTTCTTGAAAAATTAAACATAATCTTACCACATGATTCAGTAATTGCTCTCCTTGGTATTTACCCAAAGGAGTTTAAGTTTTGTCTATACCAAAATTTGCACATGGATGTTTATAGAAGCTTTATACACAATTGCCAAAACTCCGAAGCAACCCAGATGTCCCTCAATAGGTGAATGGGTAATTAAACTCTAGCACATTCAGACAATGTATATTAAAAATAAATCAGCTACCAAGTCATGAAAAGACATGCAGGGAAACTTAAATGCATATTACTAACCAAAAAAAGCTAATCTGAAAAGGCTACATATGGTATGATTCCAACTATATGACATACATAAAAAGGGAAAACTATGGAGACAGCAAGAAGATCAGTGGTTGCTGCCAGGGGTTGGGCACGAAGGAGAGGAATGAATAGGAAGAGCACAGATGAATTTTAGGGCAATGAAAATACTGTGTATGATACCAATATGCTGAATATATAGCACACATATTTTCCCAAATGCATAGAATGTACAACTCCAAGAATTACTAGTAACATAAACTATGGACTTTGGATGATTATTATGTGTGAATGTGGATTCATCAATTATCAAAAATTTATAACTAACGGGGCTTTGATAATGGAGGAGTTTCTGTATTTGTGGTGGCATGGTGTGTATGGGTTATATCTGCACCTTCCACTTAATTTTGCTCTGAATGCAAAACTGCTCAAAAAATGTATATTGTCTTTTAAAAATGCATAAAAGCATTTATTTTTTGACAGTTATCATTGGTAAACTATAGCTAAATAAATTGTGGTACATTCGAACAACGTAAACTGAAAATAAATCGGCTTTCAAGAAAAGGGACATCTGTAATTGTGAGAAAATTGTTGGAATAGCTTTGGAGTAGAAATATCAATAATTAACTAATAGGAATTTTTGTCATTTTTCATCTTCTCTGAAAAGCTATTTCCCTACTTTTATTAGTTCAACACCACAAAAGATTATATTTGAAAAACAAACAGTACCTTTTTTCTTTTGTCATGTGTATTTTCCTTAATGGATAAATAATGCAAAATAAAAACCAAGTAGTAACATATAAGTATTTTCCAATGATGCCTATATATTGTTATACTTTATAGAAAATCAACAGTGTCCTTGTTCCTTCAATGACACTAAGGAATAACAACTACCATTGGATGCTTTATATCAGCATAGATACATGAAATGACTATAAGGTATAAAGATTTTGTCAAAGAAAATCAGATTATGCAGAAATCCAAAGGGCACACATAGTGGTTCTACCTTTCTCATCTAAGTAAAATGTTCATAGAGATCTATAACTAGACACAAGAATTCATCTCAGCTTCTAGTTCACAGTTATGTAATATCAATCCAAGTTAACTTCATTTATTTTATTTGCCTATAGTTACATCCAAAGACATTCCTATAAATCATGTGGGATCAGGTGAAATATTAAATGCATTCAATCCATTTAATGTGGAATCACTCAGACTCCAGGATACAATTTACCAAAAGAGAAGGTATTTACACAATCTTTCCAAGGTATTTGAATAAATTTTGCCTTAATAAATTAGAAAATGATAAGGCAGGCTAAATTTGTATCAAATGGAAAAATAAATTGCCAGTAATTGGGTTTTTTTAATCACATTTATTTTTCTAGCAATAAATTTTAACTCAGCCTATCTAGACTGACTGTGGGCAGTGGGAAAACAGAAATTTAAATTGAAGATCGGTGAGTAACGTAGTCACACAGCACACATTCTGAAGCATCATCACAGAAGGGAGCTTCAGTAAAGGCCATGTACACAGGCATTCACAATGAAGTAAAGAGCATCTCAGGAAAATGTGGCCTGACAACAACAGAAACATTAAGTTCAGTAACTTAGTAGGTATCCTGGCTCATTTCAATCACATTTCTTTAGTTTTAAATCTCCCCCTTTCCACCACGTCAATGTATTTACCACCAACTCAAGTGAAATGTGACAGAAAGACTTTATATTTTTCTGAATGTTTCACATGCCAAATTCTAATGTAAAATGTCATTTCCATTTACAACCTCTCTTACATCAAACAAATGGTCCACTCATTGCCTTTTATTCTTTCAGGACATGACAATGTTTTTAATGGAAAGACAACCTATTAGCATCTTTTACAGCTTAGATTTAAGTAGAGAAAGTAGAGGACATCCCTGGTGGCACAGTGGATAAGACTCCGCGCTCCCAATGCAGGGGGCCCAGGTTCGATCCCTGGCCAGAAAACTAACTCCCACATGCATGCTGCAACTAAGAGTTCACATGCCACAACTAAGGAGCCCACGTGCCACAACTAAGATAAATTAATTAAAAAATTTTTCAAAAAAAGCATTGATGTCTGTACCACTACAATTGGGCAAATTCTCAAGGATTAGGGATGACAGTTCTCCAGCGTGATATTGTGTGAGTCAGGAGGATGTTCCTGGAGAGGGCTTTTCTAGCCCATCTCACTCACAGATGGGGTGGTGTGTTGACACTGAAAATTGAGCTGGTCGTGGGAGGTGATGTAGCTGTCAGGGCCTGACACATGCTCTTCTCCATGAAGATGTTGAAAGTATTGTTCCAGAACACTCCACCAGCTGTGAGTTGCCTGGAAAATGTATTCAAATTTGGAAAAAAAAAAAACTCTGTGTATAAAATGGAAAAAAATTGGTATTTACCTCCTTAGTACTCAACACATGATCACCATTATTATTTTAACCTACTGCTAATAATAAAAATGCTAAATAATACAATATTTCAAAGTAAAAATAAAATCTACTATTATTATTTAATTTTAAGAGTAAAGAATTTGAACAGCATCCTTATATTTTTTCAAAGCACAGAATTCAAAGTATAATTATTATGCCATGAGACACTTGATTTAATAAATATTAGTCAAACCTGGGTTTTCAATGGAAAAAAGGTAACCTGCATTTTCTAACTTTGTAAAGACAGAAAACAGAAAAAACAGCAAAAAAAGGAGAAGGTCTTATGAACACCTTTAGGTGAATAATAGTTCATCCCTTTAGAATTTGGAGCAAAACTCTTCTGTCCTCTGCAGTAAGTATTTTCCTTTTGAGTAAAAGCATATGGATTGTTCTAGGTTCCTAGGAGACACTGAATTACTGTCTATGAACACAAAGTGTTATTACTGCCCAAACTTCTTTCTCTGTATTTCTTTTATGGGGGATCAAAGTTGAGTTTGACTCAATTGGAAAAGATATGAACAAGATGCAACAATGGTTAAAGGGACATAACCTTTTTGGAGGAAAGGTTAGCTTGTGTTTGGATGTATGAGGGATAGTTATATCATATTAGGAGAAAGCATTATATTGTTAATTTCTTATCTCAAAGTTAACTATATTTAAAAGAGATGTCTGAGAATGCCAAATACAGTTAAAATATTGTGCATGAGAAATATGGTTTAAAAAAGATGCATATAAATGTCAAGTCGACAAGGAATAGACTGTGTTCTACCTGTTTGGTGAAAGCAGGAGCTACACTTTACAGAATACCCTGCCCTGTCTTTTCCTAAGCAGCGTTAGTCAAAATATAAATGTAACCAAGATTTGGAGGTCATTTGTCAGACAGATAAGGTAACAGATAGAAAGAACAGTGCCTAGTTATTTCAGGCTTCTTCTCCTCTCCTACATGAGTTCAGATCTTCCAGGAAACTGAAGCAGCAGCAACCAACAGGGATCCCAGGCTCCCCAACTTGGAACCAGAATGGCAGAAGCTAGACAGAGGAAGCCATTCCCCATACACCTCTCCACAAGCTTCACACAAATGATCTTACCTCCTCCTCCTCAACTTCCTCCTTCTCCTTCTTCATTTTCTTTCTATTTTTTTAGTGGAGGATGATGTTTAATTAAGCTGGAGAATCTCCCCAGCATAACTCAAGTGCCATTGCTTTCAAAGGTGAATTTCAGGCATTCTAGAAAAAGACAACCCTAAAATATGCAGAAAGAACATATAAATACTTTGATATCCAGGGGGCTTTGAGTCTGATACCTGGACAAAGGCCTTGGGACTACTAAATGTTGTAGATTTAGAGTGAAAAAAGTCTAGGCTGCTATGTTCAAATAATTCTGAAACATTTACGTGGGCAAGAGGTAGATTATATAAATTAAGAAAAAAGAAAGAGAGAAATTCCTGGGGGATGTGAAGTCTCCCCTGAAGTATGGAATATATATATATATATATATATATATAGTGATTTAAAGTTGGAGTGCAGAATCAAGGCTTGAGGGGAGAGGAGCTTAGATTAGAGGGTAGATTTTTATTTCTTATTTCCCCGCTTCAGTACCTTTCACTTACAAAGTGTACAGCAGTAACCTAGGCCTGTTACTCTGGATGTGATAATAGTTACCACCAAGCTCTCAGAGTGTGTTGATTTGATGCAAACAGATGAAGGATGATTAGCCATCCTTTGGCATTCACATCTCCACGTGTTGCAAAGGGTTTTGCAAATAAGATGACTGCCTCCTCCCAGTTCCCTGGTGGGCCAGTGGGTTGGATTCCCTGCTTTCACTGCCAAGGATGCAAGTTTAATCCCTGGTTGGGGAACTAAGATCTTGCAAGTTGCGTGGACAAAAAAATAAATAAATAAAACAAAGGAAAAACCCTAATCAGAGTTGATTTTTGGTTTGAGGCAGCAAAATGGAGAGTATGGGACTAACTTTGAAATTATCTGTTGCTTTCTCAAACTTTATCTAGATGTCTAAGACTAAGGAAAGGTTTGTATTATTCAGATTCCATGAAATATTTCAAGCCATCTGAACGAAACAAATCTTACCAGCAAACTGAACAACACATAATAACTAAAGTGAATGAGATATTCATATAATTAAAAATAAACATGACACATGAAGTGTCCAGCTCCTGACCAAAAAAACAAAAAACAAACAAACAAACAAAAACTAGGTGTGGTGTGACTTTCCAGGCCCAATCATAGAAATTACAAAGACTTTAACTGGTGGACCTCATAGGCAAAATCTGCTGTCCCCATGCCAGCCTTGGAGCACAATCTGTGATGTACAGTCTCTGAAGGGAGATGCAGTCAAGGACTCAGGCCCCTTCCTATTCTTACACACCTTTGACGTCCCATGCATTCTTCAGCCAAGGTCTTCCTACATGTCTCTGTGAGAGCCTCCTTTTGTGTATGTATTTGAGAAGGGTGGGACAAAGGAGAAAACTTGAGGATACTTTCTCGGTACTTTTTCACTTTATCCTTCTCCCTCACCAAGGTTTGAATATCTATCTGGCATTTAACTACAAAACACACAATAAGAAAAACAAAAACAAAAAACATTGTCAAGACATCAAGTATTCCACAGAACAAGAATCACAAAACAGCAAGATATTTAATCTATCAGACAGGGGTTTCAATGTAGCTATGATTAATATGATACAGTATCGTGTAGAAAAAGTGACTGTGTATAATTTGGCATTTCCAATAGAGATATGGAAAATATATAAAAAGGCAAACAGAATGCTTAAAATAAAAATACATGATATCAGAGAGGAAGAATTTGTTCCTGTTCATCCAGAGCTAGCACAGCAGAAAAAGAATAAGTGACCTTGAATATGGTTCAGTATAAATGTTCTATGTTGAAATAAGGAATTAAGAAAAAAGAAATTTAAAAGAAAATAGTATCAAATAGCTATTTTAAAAATCAAATAGCCTAACATGTGTATTTGAAATCATGGAAAAAGAAGAGAATGACTCTGAACATACATTTGAAGAGATATTGGATGGAATTTTCAAAAAACAATGAGAAACTACTAAGAACTGATCCCAAAAGGCAGAGTACTCTAAACACTCTCAATCGATGCAGAAAAAATAATGATGAATTTTATCCATTCATGATAAACAAAACATAAAACTCTCAGCAATCTAGGAGTAGAAGAAACCTGCCTGAAATGATAAAAAATATCTATAAACACCTGCACACGACACTATATTAAGAGTAGTCTGCTCTTGCCAGTTATATTCAACACAATTTGGATGTGCAAGCCATTGCAACAAGACAATAAGAAGGAATAGAGGACATATGGTTTTGAAAGGAAGAATTAAGTGCCTTTATGTGAAGATGAGGTGATTGTGTATCCTAGATAATCTACTGAAAAAAAAAAAGATCTTATAGAATCTACAAAATAAGCTACTAAAACCAATGAATGATGTAGTTAAGTCTGAAACCTCAAATTAAAATACTAAAATTAATTTTATTTACTATATTATGACCACATAATTAGAAATTGAGAACAAATGAAATATAGCACTTAACAAAGGCGTCAAACCTACAAAGTATCTAAGGATATATCTAGCAAAAAATGTGCAAGATTTGTTTGCTGAAAACAATATATTGCTGAAATAAATCAACTAAACCTATACAAATGGAGAGATACATTGTGTGTCTGGGTCAGAAGTCAGTACCTTTAAGATGTGAACTCTTTCTGGATTAATTTACTGCAATTCATATCAAAATCATATTGCTTCACTTTTGTCAATGAAGTTTATAGTTACCTCTTTTCTACTCATCTTCTTTTGATCTTACCCAAATCATCCTCTAAATTTCAGCTTAAGCAATTTTTTGTCAGCATCAAATCCAAAAGAATAACTCCATATAAAACACTTGAGCAGTTTCTCGTTGTTCTTATGTTGGAGACAAAATTTCAAAGATGTCTTAGACGTGCACCCAAATCATGCAATGCTGCTACGTCCTCTTCCTTGACTTCTTGAATGCATGGTATTCTCTTATTCCATAGAGGCTTTTGTCTGTTTAATCCTTACAATAAATTTACTTTATGTGTATAGATAATAAATATTAAAATTTATGTATAAAGTTTACATTTATAATTTATATACATACATATATATTTGCATTTAAAATGCTATTTGCCAAATAATTTTCATTATATTTGAGGATTTTATTGATTGCTTTATATGATTATAATGGCAGAACATAGAGAAAGAGAGACATCTATGTACATACTGCATGCTATTGCTTTATAGACTGAATTTGTCCCCAGAAAACTTACATATTGAAACCCTAATCCCAGTGTCATGGTATGTGAAAGTGGGGCCTTTGGGAGGAAATTGGGTCATGAGGGTGGAGCCCTCATGAATAGGATCGCTGACCTTATAAGCAGAGTTCAAAGAGTTAGCTAGTTCTTTTTCCTCCACATAGCAAGAAGATGGCCATCTATAAACCAAGAATAGAGGCCTCACCAAGAACCTAACCATATAGTTACTCCCATCTCAGACTTCCAGCCTCCAGAACCATGAGAAATAAATATTTGTTAAGTCATGCAGCCAATGGTAACTTGTTATAGCAGCCTGATCTAAAACACATGCAAATGGCTTGATTTTGATCATACACATGGATGTGTGAAAGAAATTTAAATATAAATTGAAAATAAGTGAAACTTAAATGATTTTCATTATATAGAGAGTGCATGTATACATATGTATGTGTGTCTCTGTGTGTATAGAAATACATATATATCTATATATATCTGGTGTTTATTCATTCATTTCTAGTAACTCTTCCTTTTTAAGACCAATCCTTAAGCTTCCTCATCACACAACTTTTTTCTATAGCAATCAATTATTAGTTACTCTACTAAGTTGCAATTTTACATTTATAAGGTGATTGTTTGAAGGTTTGTCTCACTATACTATATATATTCCATAATGTCAATCAATATTTGTTTGTGCTTTCCAGTGCAGCCCCAGTGTCTGACAACTTATAAATAGTCAATAAATATTTGGATGGATAAATCATTGAATACTAAATGAATGATGTATCTTTCAGTGGATTAAAGAGTACACATTAGTTAAATGACAGACAGTAATTGATCTTTGCAGTTGGAGTACAGAGAAAAATTATCATCATAGATTCATTATCAATGTACTCTAATCAATTAAGCTCTTATAAAACACCACTTTTCTATTAAATGTATAATATTATATTAAATGTATCTCCTAATTAATTGCACAATAGACCGTTATTGCTTTAGTGCTTATTTTATGTTTGTCTTTCTTTTTAGATACTTTCCATATATTGTTACACATAGAGAAGCTACATTATGTTAGTATACAAACACCACCACACAAATAAGAGAATATTGTCAGGAATATTCTTGTTAAATTTATTTCAAGAGCTTGTAATTACATTTCAAAGCAAAGAACTGCATACAAATCTGATAAAATTAACTTTGTTTTGTACTTGAAATATTATTTGCAACTCCTTTTACTAAAGAGAAAAGTTATTTGTATAATTAGTCATTAGAATCTTCCTAAAGGATTTATTATTTATAGAAAGAAAACTTTTGTTGTTTACAAGTAATGAAATCATTTCATCAAGTCTCTTGGGTGATTGATTATCTTAGGTGAGGAAATTTTCTTTATTTCTTGTCTAAACAATTCATTGATTTCCTTCATTCACTTTCGTAACATCTCAAGAATAGCTTTTAATTATTTATTAGTGACATATGTTTCTTCCATAGCATACCATTGTTTTCATATTATTAAAAATATATATTTATACACACATGCACACAGATATCAGCCTTTAACCTTTTTATTTTCAGGCTCTAAAGAATAATAATATAAAGGCAATTTACATCCTAAAAAAAAATTGCTAAGTAGTTCTTTCACAGAGATTTCAGAATGTTGAAAGTTACCCTTTATTGTTTATAAAGGCAGAACATAGAAAGAGATATATATTTAATATATTTAATAAATATTTTGCATTGTGCCCAGATTGCATTGTTTTGTCATTTCCTTAACATAGTTTTCAGAGGTCAATTTGAAGGAGAATGAATATTCTTTAATATCAAGAAAATCCAGCTATTATATATATCCAGATTTTATAAGAAAGGAATAAGTTCAGGTTTTTATATGAAAAAGAAATAATTATAACATAAGAAATTTGTACCAGGAAGAAAGGTACAGTGCTTGCTTGATACTACATATATACAAAAGCATTGCAAATAATTAGCATATGAATAATAGGTAGCTAAGTACATCATAAACTCTGAAAATATATTCTAGATAACAACAAAATTAAGGAAATATATCATTCTAATAATATTATATATTTACTTAGAAAGCATTCATAATACTACAGAAGGAAGGAAAACAATCCTATACTCTACCTAAATTATCTAAAATCTCAAATTAGTTAAAAATTAAGAAAACTGATAGGGTAACTTTTTTCATAGATCATTTATCTGGCAACATTAACCATATGACATGTGCCAATAACTTTGAAGGGAAAGATACTATTTGCTGTCTTGTTTACTGCTGCATCAGTGCAAAACAGTACCGTGACTCATAGATGGCCAGGAGGTATTTGTTAAATGAAAAATAAATTGAAGCATAAATATGTGGTGGTCATTCTTTACTCTGATGCGCAACAACATCAGTGGGAAATTGGGTTGTGAACAGATCCTAGTTATCACAGTGAGTATCTGTGAGAATCTATCAACAGAAAATAATTCTTAGATTCTGTGGTTTTTAGGTTCCTAGATTTAATAAGTGGTAGCTACCCTAATGCAAAGAATACATTACCAACTGAATTGCCAAGTACTGCATAGCATTTCCTGACAATAGTCTCAGGTAAAAGTAATAAGATGAAATCATTCCCCTGAGTGTGATCTGGGATTGGATCCATTTTTCGGTTGATTCTGAGCAGGAATCCTTTGTAAAAATGGGCAGATCAACAAGGTTCAGGCCATCTTGTCCAATAAATGAAGCCATCTTATAAGATTGCCACCTTCAGGTGAAGATCGTTTGTGAGTTATTTTCCAGTTATAACCTTTGTCATCAAAATCTTTGGGTTCCCTCTATAATCAATCTCCTGGGGCATTATTAAACATAGTAGAAGAACAACTATCTCACTTTTACCCCTAATGTCACACTGTCAGTGCCTTTAAGGATTCTAATTCCATGTCTCCCATATACTCCCTACTAATCATACTAGGTAAGTGTCTCTACTATCAATATTTCTGATAACCTAATATCCATCTTAAATTATGCTCAGTGGGGTATAAAGATAATATTATGCCTATGACAATGGGAACATCAACATTTCACCTAGATTTGCTAAACAGCAATAAATGATACAGTGCTTAAAATATAACATTAGCTGTGAGTTCACTGCTAGCTCTTAGAAAAAGTCCCATCTAGCTGTGTTCAGTCTCACTTCAGTTAGGAATGGGTATTTCTCTTTGTACTCCTTAAAGGCTAAAACACATCCAGACTCCCTGCTCCTGGCAAGAAAGGTGTTAAAATTTATCAAGAGAGCTGTTGAGTGGCAACATTTCCACAGATGATAATTTAGAAGGAGGTAAGGATGTTCACACATTCAAAAGCACTTCATCCTCTGAAGCTCTTCCATTCTGCTACCTGACCCTTATCACACTGAGGACTCCATCAGTGCCTACTCCCAGTCCTCTCTTCTTTTTCCTTTGCTTCTCCTCCTTCTACCAGTACAATTCTTATTTATCTAATTAAAAATATGATAGCATTTTCTTTCTAAAAATTATTATCTTTACTGGTCCATAGTAGCTTCTTTTCTTCTATATACATCATGGATTCAAAATCAATATACTGAGGAAGAGAAAGTATACAAATAAAAGTGCCTGAGTCTTTGATGATATCATTAAGCCACTGAACCAATCCTGGGGCCACTAACTCCAGGCTTCTATTATGTAATCATTAAAAGTTCTTTTTACTTGCAAGGTAAAGTGAAATTAACTGAACTGTATACAAAATGTCTCTTTTTCTGACTTACAAGATAGAAGGTTGATTGCACATGACACCTATTAATACCACCCAGAAAAAAATCTCTTCCTGAGATTTCCCTGTCATTCTTGCTAGTAATTGCAACTTTAAGTCCATAGATGATAAAATAAAGGATATAAAATCTACCTATTTCAGACCTAATCTTTGAGATTTTGCATAGGGATTTGGAACGGTTTTGCAATTCAGGGAGACATAGGTTTAAGCAATTCCCAGCCCTCGACAGAATGGATGAATAAGTGTGGGTGGACGCTAGAAGTGGGTCATGTTTCCCTTTGGGTAAAAGCAATGTTTGGAAAATAACTGATCACTCAAAAGCTACCATGCCTTGAAAGAGAAATTCATTGTGTTTGTGTGTGAGGTAAGGAGTTAGGGATTGAAGCAGTCTCAACTCCTATTCAGAAGCAGTATTCAAGTGAATACCAAGTTTGTAAAAGATCTAGGACAATCATTCATATGTAGAATAAATGTGACCATAAGCTATGGAAGTGGACAATGCCAAACTGAATGCTGGAGTTTCAGGGACACATTCAAATGTACTCTTTGTTGGTGATGGTCTACCACTGGAATGAAGGAAATTCATGAATGTTTGAGGGGAAAAGTCCAGTACAAAATAAAGTAATCAGTCAGAACAAAAGAAGAAAAACTTAGGAAGAGGTCAAGATTTCTGTGCTGGGCCATACTGGAGCAGATGAGAATGGCAGTATATGATGTTGTGACTAATGGATTATAACGGTATTGGGATCCATTCTTGGATATTTTTATTATAGATAGACGTGACCTCATAATCCATAAACTCAGGAAGAATGTCTGAACCAGTGACTTCTGATAAAGACTTACCTACAAATTGCAGTGGAGAGAAAACAGTCTGGGTGCTTCCTAGGTGGCACAGTTGTTAAGAATCCGCCTGCCAATGCAAGGGACACTGGTTCGATCTCTGCTCCAGGAAGATCCCACGTGCCGCGGAGCAACTAAGCCCATGCACCACGACAACTGAGCCTGCGCTTTAGAGCCCATGAGCCACAACTATTGAGCCTATGTGCCACAATTACTGAAGCCCAAGTGCCTAGAGCCCGTGCTCTGCAGCAAGAGATCCATGGCAATGAGGAGCCCGCACACCACAACGAAGAGTACCCCCCGCTCCCTGCAACTAAAGAAAGCCTGCGTACAGCAACAAAGACCCAAAACAGCCAATAAATAGTTAATTAATTTAAAAAAAGAAAAAAGAAAAAAAAGAAAATCTGAACAGCTTCTTTATGAGTTGGCTTAGGAACCTTCTGTATATAACTGGATACTTCTGTATATGTTACCCAGAAGATAGACACAGCATACATCAACCACTTCCCTAACTCAAATTCACAAGTACTCTCATCCTATTTTTTTCTCAAAGCATTCCTTCATAAGAAAATATATTCTTTCATAATATGATCACTATTTCTGTTAGGTTATTTGATGTTCTGTTATTAAAGCATGCATTTAAAACAGTTCAAAATAAATAAACATTTCAAACATAGAAAACTAGGAGTTGTTATGAAAGAAAAACTGGACTTAAAAGCAAAACATGTAAATTATAATCGAAGTGAATCCAAAAATAGAGCAGAATATATTTATACTGTATACTTAATGCTGAGAAAAAAATATACTTGCGTGATTTTTCTTTCAGTTCAAATAGACTTCCATTTGAAATTTCAAAATTCTTTTGTATTCCTGTACTGAATGGTAAATGCTTTGTGTGAGAGAATTCTTTTATTCAGAAAGTATGGTATTATTTGATATTTCTGAAATTTCCCTTATGCTTTTAGGCAGATACCAGACATACTAAAACACTTGGGTTTTAAAATAACTGGTATTATAAGGAATAGGCACAAATAGTAACTAAAATGCTTCACCATTATTTTTGCTGTGAATAGAATCAGCTTTACAAACTCAAAGCCAGTTTCTTTTGGGCAATTATCATGAATACACATGAATTGTATTCATTTTCCATTTATGCTGCAAATAGTCGATACTAGCACTACAGTATAACAACTTAATCAACAAACCTTAATGCTCTTCATTCTCTACATCTAGATTTTCCTAGGCCAAAATTATTTACACGCTTTATATCAAAATTAAATGTGCAATAATGCGAAACTCTTTCTGATGTTTTCTTTTATTGTAAGTACAAAACTAAATATTGGAATCCTCTAACTTACAAACAGGTCATGTTCCAAACAGCCATTTTGAAGTCAGGTGGGAGGAAGTAAGTATGCATTTTCTTACAGAAATAGCAGGTAAGCATCATAGCTGATTTGAGGGGAATAAAGAAAGTGAAATTTCTAGCACACCAGGGCCTATGACTAGAAATGTATACTGTCTCAGTAAAAAAAAGTATACTGGTTTTCTCTGTCTACCCCTCTCTTTTTTTCTACTACTCAGCAATGTACTTCTGCTTCTTCAAATCATCAAGGTGGTTGAACACAGTTGAGAGGCTAATGGGTAGTCTGTCTCCTTCAAGTAGTTTCAGGACATAGTTTCTTTTAACTGATTAGATTGAATTGGACAGTGGGTCCAGCCATTAATATTGATATGTACAATTCTCATAGAGATCAAAGTCTACTTAACTGAGATAGACAATAAATAAAAATATAATAAATTAGCAGATTATGATAGAAATATATCAGGTGACAGGGCCCAGGGCTATTAGGCAAGTTCTTCAAATTGTGTGGTGAGAAAAGACCTTCTCAGGGGATGACATTTAACCTTGATCCAGGAGGATGGACTTTAGTAAAGAGAGATGAAATAAGTGTATCTCAGAGGCTGGTGGCTTAAACCTAGTGACACATGGTAAAGCGGTGACACCAGGAAGAAGCACATTCTGTATAAATTTGCAAGCCAGGATATAGGGTTTGGATTTTATCCTAAGTGCTCTAGAAAGCAAGTGAATGTTTTAAGGTAAATAATGTTATATTAACATTTGAAAAGATCACATAAAAGTTAGCCCAAGCTAGAGGGTCTATTCTCTTTTCTCTTTTTTTGTTTTCTCTCATTTATCCTTCCATCCTTCTTTCCTGTGTTTCTCTTTCTTTTATATTTCTAACCACGGCAGATTTTAGAATTAAACTTGATAATGTGATTTATGAACAAGCTGTATAATTGCATTTCTCAAACTTAAAATATTCCCAAATGCATGTAGTCATCCATTTATTTAACAATATATATTGAGTGTGTTCTTTATGTGAAGACTAACCTAGATAATATATAGGTATAGAGCAGCCCTCAGAAGAAGGAAATAGACAATAAATATAAAAAAAAATAACTAAACAACTAAAAATACATAGTGAATAAGGAAGTGATAAATGTAAGGAAGAAAAATAAAGCAGAGAAGATAGATTTGGAATGTTGGAGGAAGGGAGGAAGCTTTCAAGGTTTCAATTTTTTACAAGATTGTGAAAAAGATCTCACTGAGAACATGATGTTTAAGTTAGGGCTGTAGGATGAGGAACCGTACCTTGTGTAAACTTGGGATGAGAGACATTCAGACAGACAAGAAGTACACAGGCCCTGAGCTATAAACAGGATTGCTGGGTTTAAGAAGGACAAGAAGGCAGCGTACATACAGATTCAAGATCCTGCAATGCCTTGAAGAGTCTTGCAAGAATTTTGCTTTTACATTGAGAAAATAGGAAACTTTTAGAAAGTTTTGATAAGAATAATGATAGGATCTGTCCTAATTATACCAAGATCACCTTGGCTGCTTTGTGAATATAAATTTAAGAGAAGGGCAAAAGCAACATTAAAGAGATCAGCTTCAGTTTTTTTAAGGCTTACCAAAAAGTAAAATAAAACAAGATTAAAAACATCAAGAAAAAGTGAGATCAGTTAAGAGATATTAAATAATAAAGGCAAGAGGTAAAAGTTGCTTGCACAAAACAATAGCTTAAAAGAAAGAAGTAGCAGATTCTAGATGTATTTTAGAGGAAGTTCTTATAGAATTTGTATAGGAATTGATGTTGGATGTGAGAAAAAGAAAACAATCAAGGATGATTCCAATTTTCAGCCTAAGAAATCAAAGGAAAGAGTCAGCTTTAATGAAGAGAAGGAAGAGAGGCAGAGAGAGGCAGTTTCATTTCAGAGTAAGGGGTGGAGGTAGACTAAGGACTTTGGCTTTGAACATGTTAAGTTTGAATGACTATTAGATAGTTAAGTGGAGGTGAAATTCAGGCAGTTATTTAGGTGAGTGACCAAAAGAGAAGTTGATGTATAGATGATATTTGAAGTCATGATAGATGTTGAGGTCAATAAGAAATCAAATGTAGAGTTAAAACAAAGATTCAGGAATAGATCCTTCAGACACTAAGATTTCAAGGTCTGGAGATAAGCAGTAAGTTTGGTAAAGGAGACAGAAAATGAAACCGATCCAAAGAAAACAGTGCAAATGCTGTTTTAGAACAAAAGCCAGGAGGACATAATTAAATGTGTCATTTACTATAGCAGGTCAAGATTGATTTAGAATAATAATTGAAAGCTTGATTTTGTGACACAGAAAAGGACATTTTAAGGGACTATTAGAAATAAAATAATGTTTGGAGATGATTCAACAGCAAATCAGAAGAGAACAACTGGAGACATTGACCAAAGACATCTTTTTGAGATATTTTGCTTTACCTAAAAGAAAGGAAAAGAATCTGTGAAAGATTAAGAGCTAGTCTTTTTGATTTCTCTTTTTAGTGGAAAATAGAAATATTTTTGTGATCATGGAAACAATCTGTGAGACAAAGAATCATAGAGAATGGAGTAACAGAGGAAAAAAGCTAAAATAATGCCCATGAGCTAGTAAGTGAGTTGTATACACAAGCACAGAAAATTCTTCTGTAGTAGCAGAAGAGAACCCAGAACCAGGTGGGTGAGGGAGCTGCAGTGGTGGGAGGTTGTGGGAATTCTCTTTTGAATGGATTGAATGTATTTTTTCCTCAGTTGAATACGAAACAAGGCCATTCACCTGAGAGTGAGGATGGGGAGGAGAATTGCAGAAAGAGTAGAAGTATAGAATTATTATCTAGGAGAGTGGGAAGGTAATTGGGATAGGGAAATAGAGAAAGACTCCTGAGGGCTACTTAAGGTTAGTGATCATTAATTTTAAAATGTGCTTTTCTCAGTCATTTTCACTTTATAAATGAAGCTTTGATACTTTTGTATTGTGTGTTTTCTATTTCTTCACTAACCAAGACGTTGTACTTTCTTTGCTGCATCTGCACAACATATATTTAATATTTTAACACTCATTTCTTAACCTTTAAACATGTTTTACACCCCATCAATTGCTCACTGAGAAAAACAGTGTTGCCCATGTTTTTAGTCATAGAGAGTGACTATAATTTGCTCACCACATTTAAATAAAAATAAAGCCCAACTGAAAAATGCCCTTATTCATAAGCCTAACTAAAAGATCAATAGAAAAAAAAAATTTTAGGATTAATAACTTCCTTATTGCAAAACAATTGCTCAGTTGAACATATATTTAAAATTTGTAGAGAAATAACAAATATGTATTTAGTGGATTTTAATAATATATTTTCAAAATATACAATGGTTATCACATTTTATTTCATTGTTTAGCATATAGTCAGATATCAATGTTAGCTAATATTATTAGCAATATTGGTGTTTTTATTATTATTATTGATAATATATTCATCCCCAAATCTATTTATTTACTTATGATTTCTACAATTATACCAATTGGTGTTATCCTTGTCCACTCCTCCATTTCCTCACTAAAAGTTTATCACATTAATTACCTCCTTTTTACTATATTTCCAGCATGTTGATCTTGGACCTGCAACTACAACATAACCCCTTAGTTATTATTACCATCCTAGTTACAACTTCTTCAATTATGCTAGCACTGATTGACAAGAGCTATGTTGATAAACCGTGAATCTAAACAAAATTTATTTCCTGAATGTTCTTGGATGGCTGCCTATAACCTCCAAAGAGTGCCCTGTGTGTCTTTTTGTTATCAACTCTCAAAGTAACCTCATTTGTATCCCATACCCAGCAAAGTCAAACTATACAAAATGATCAAAATATGCTGTAGTTTAAGTCCAACTAATTCAAAATCATCCCTCCAGGTTCAGATCAAGAATTACCTCTTTAAGGCAATCTTCCTTAACACAGGCAGTTAATACTGTTTTAAAATCACAACGTAACTTATGTTTACCTTTATTTAGCACTAGCTGATTCTGAGTTCAGTGAGAGAGGAAATCATATGGTGTTTATATCTGATGCTCTGTACTAAAATCAACACTGATAGTATTGGAGGGGTAAAATAAACAATTGTGAAATGAGTAAATTAATAAATGAACTAATTATTGGACAATGTAATCTTCTCAATATTAAAATAAGCAAATACAGAAGCAATGAAAAGAAAGACTAGTCTCAAAAAATAATACAAACTAGGGTTGTTTTTAAAAAAGGCTAAAGACAATTTTAATATGAAATATATAAATAGCTTAACCACATTCAATTTTTGGAAACCACTTTAATTTTATTGATTGGAAAACTTTCTGTTAAAGGAATAGAAACAATAGAGTAGCACATTTTTATAGACATGTTAATTAGGATACTACAGACAACTAGCAAGTTGAAAAACTATCTGATGTAGCTAATGACCTTAGCAGCATTTAATTCAACATGTGAATAAGGTAAATAGTCCCCAAAGTATAAATATGATGGATTATAAAATGGCCTGATTAGGCTTAGCAAATACTGTAATCTTGACCTACCACTGAACTTCCAGAGCTAGTCAACAGATCCTTAATTATCAGTTTAAATGCTTCTAAAATTATGCAGAGTTAATTGCTATTTTAATAAGTATTTTCAGACTAACAGGTCATTGCACCCATTTGGGATGATTAGTTTAGGAAATAACACCTTGGAGAATAACAACATAGTGATTTTATAAATGAATAAATGTAAATGTTATTCAAAATGATGAAAATAGATTCTTATAATATTTTTCTTTGATGTTAGATTAATTTTAAAGAAAAGATAAGTAAGATGACACTATTACCCTTTAATGGTTTGTTGTTGTTTTTTTCAGAATCAGGCTTCTAAGAATATTGTTTATGACAGTTTAGTGCAGCCTGGTCTCCTACTTCTTTGCCCAGGGTACCATTTTTAGAAAGTCCTCCAAACAGAGTTTCAAGAAGAAAATATCTTTTTTTCCCTCCTTTTCCATGATGTTACCAAAATGCTTGTAGTTTTTTCAGCTGTGGTTAAAAACATGTTATGTTTTCTGCAATAAACAACTGACTTTAAAGGCTTTATGTCATTCCAGAGATACTGTACAGGATCTTAGATGAAAGCTGTCTCCTCTCTTTTCATGTCTATGAGCAACTTCCACTCAATTCCTGGAGAAGAAACAGACTTCACCAAGTATGACTGATTTTTTCTTTTCCTCTCCTCTCTTTCTCCCCAAGAGAGAAAGTATGATTTATCTGATTTTAAATACTTTCACATTTCTATTATTTTGTAATTTATTTAAATTCATGGAAATATCTCTTTTAAGTGCATTTATTAGAGAAAATAAAGACATACATTAACATTAATTAGCTATTGCTAATTTCATTATATTTTTATATTATAATTCTTTCCTCATTTTACAAAAACTTACCCGTATTAGGTCCTGTATTAGTTTCCTAGTGTTGCTATAATAAAGTACCACAAGCCAGGTGGCTAAGAAAACAACAGAAATTTATTTTCTCATAGTTCTGGAGGTTAGAAGTGCAAAAAGTTGTCCATAGAGCTATGTTTCATCTGAAAACTGTAGGTGGCAGACTTCCTTTCTTCCACCTAACTTCTGGTGGTGGCTGTCAATCCCTGGCTTTCCTTGGTTTGCAGCTACAGCACTTCAGTCTCTGCCTCTGTTATCACATGGGGCTCTCCCTTTTGTTTCTGGGTCTTCACATGCCAATTTTCTCTTACAAGGGCACCAACCATATTGGGTTAAGGACCATGTTGTCTCAGTATGACCTCCCCCTAACTAATTATATCTGAATGATCCTATTTCCAAATGAGGTCACATTCGAGATCCTAGAATCTTGAGCACAGATTAAACAAAACTACATGCTTTATGTGCCTTGGAAGGACTTGCCTTCCCTTCATTTTCAACAGCATTCAAAATGATATGATGGCTAAAAGCAAGCCCGTTCAGTAGTTAATGCTTTATGCTGACCCTTCTTCCTGCTTCACCCTGCTTCTCATCTAATAGTTTACCTTAGGTAGGAGGTTGGGTGGTAGATAATAAAATAACATCTAGCCCCCCTGCCACTTCACCCTGTTGAATATTGTCTCTACAAGAGCATTCTTACATTCATCCACTGCTTTATTCCTTCTGGATATCATCATTCTAATCAAAAGATCATGTGGAAAGGCTTTTCTTTATTATAGAAAAGTACATTTAGAAAAATCTCTGTTCTCAGATTTTGAAGAACCAGATGCCAATTTTCATCAATTACTTTTATTTCATTCTACATTTTACAATATTTGGCAATTATGCCTCCAAGTTTGCCAGGATTGGTGATGTCACTGATGATGGAGCTTATTTTCTCTCTTTATTTTTTTGGAGATTTACTTTTGAGTGAGTAAATTAAATATGTGCATCTTTACTTGGGTCTTAGTATCAAGGAGTTCTTTATAAATTTGATTAATTAAAATGCTTTTCTGAAATGAATCTGCTATGAAAATAATATGGAAAAACAACACCATTCATGATTTATGTAGCCATTGTAAAACAGAGTACACAGTGATGTATATTTTGGGTGTTGTCAGTGACAAATAGACATTACTTAGAAGTCACATTTGATTAATTCAAATGCTATTAATGGTAATATGGAATTAATAGTAAAGAAATGTGAGACCTATGATATTTCTCAAAAAATAAAAATAGAGTAAGTGCCTATTACTGAAGCATGACTATATTATAATTAATCATAAAACAACCTACGTAATGAACATATTTGCCTAAGAGAACAATGTACGTATTTAAACTGTTTCTTAAATTTTATGGTAATCATTCTTACTATAAATATAATATATGTATTCACAGAAGACATACACTAGTTTGTTTTGGCATTGTGAAAAACAGTAAGACATTTTAATCAAGTTAAATGTCCATCAGGAAATTTTAATACATCAATATAATTTTAAAAACTGTATAATGATAAAATTTGTACTTTATTAGAATATTTAGAACATGGAAATTTGAAAATTATATAGTAAATATAAAAATCAATTGAAATCAAAATGCCAGTGGTGATTATTTCTGGCGGGTGGGGATTATGGGTAACTCATTTTTAATTTATACTTTTACTTATTTCTAGTTGTCAGCAGGGAACATGTATTGCTTATAAAATTAGAAGAAAACAATAATTGTCATTAAAATGTTTTAAACAATTAAAAATATTATATACAATAGTCCCCTAAATTTAAAATTGATAAACCTCAATAAATCTGTTATATAAGCACATTGCTTATTTAATTAACTAAATAGCTGTTTGATTTTTTAATTTTTTTATAATTAATTTCTATTGGAATATAGTTGCTTTACAATGTTGTGTCAGTTTCTACTGTACAGCAAAGTGCATCAACTATACATATACATATATCCCCTCTCTTTTGGATTTCCTTCCCTTTTAGGTCACCACAAAGCACGGAGTAGAGTTTCCTGAGCTATATACTAGGTTCTCATTAGTTATCTGTTTTATACATAGTGATCAATAGTGTATATATGTCAATCCTAATCTCCCAATTCATACCATCCCCCCATCCCCACTTGGCGTCCAAAGGTTTGTTCTCTATGTCTCTGTCTATTTCTGTTTTGCATATAAGTTCACTTATACCATTTTACTAGATTCCACATATATGTGTTAATATATGATATTTGTTTTTCTCTTTCTGACTTACTTCACTCTGTATAACAGTCTCTAGATCTATCCACAGCTCTACAACTTTTTAAAATAGGTTTTATTTTTTAGATCAGTTGTAGGTTCAGAGAAAAATTGAGTGTGAGGCACAGAGACTTCCCATTTACCCATCTCCAATTTGCATAGCCTTCCCCGTTACCAACATCCCCCACCAGAGTGGCACAGTTGTTGCAATTACAAACTGACATTAACACAGCTAGACTCAGTGCTTTTTCTCTTTTTATAGAAAGAAATATATATATATAATAGAAATGCTATTCCTTGGATTTTTATTTAATTTGGGGAATATGTTGGGGCTACATGCTGTATAAATTAGGTAGCCGTGTTTGCGCTCTGACAACCAATTAAATCTTAAACCTCATTTGCTTAATATAGGAAAAGTTTATTTCTCACTCATTCCATGTATTTCATCCTAGCTGATGGGTGGAATTGTAGGAGGTGGCACTCTATTCCAGACGGTCTCTCAGAGATTTGGGGTACTTTATAAATTCTCTGACACCTTAAAAGATGCTCTGTGGTCACTGTTGCAGAGAACAGAGATCTGTAGGAATCACACATGTTGTTCAAGTTTGATATTATCCCATTGGCCAGATTAGTCACATGGAACACTAGAAAATGTCACCTTGCTCTATGCCCAGGAAGAGGAAAATGTGGTGAAAACATAGTGTTGTCTCTGTGACACATAGACTATTGGAAATTTACATCAGTGATGCATTCAAAGTGACGGAAGATATTTTCAAAAAACAATCAAGGCATGAGATTCTTTCGTGACTGCTGACCTCATGAGGCAGGCTATATATTTTAAGATAACATAAAAATAATCAAATAACAGTTAATAATAATGACCACTATATTTAAAAGTATATGAACAATTGTTCTTAATTGTAGCCTTTTATTTTTAATCTTGTTTCTTCTTACATGAAAGACTTTATTTAGTCATTACTACTGAACTTACAGTTCAGTAGCATCAGGAATTCACCTAAGCTTCGCTAGATGGATTTTTAAATTTCTCTCTCATGTGCATGTTTTGTTCTCTTCTGTCTCTATTTCTTTCTCTAATGTTGCCATGTATCTATACACTTAAGACTAAAAAGTGGAGGCACCAAACTGTTAATAGTGAACTCTGGATAATGAAGTAGTCACAAAAGAATCTTGATGCCTTTCTGTACTTTACAAATATAACACAAATTAATTGTTTTCTTTTTAATTCAGAGAAAAATCACTAAAATAAAATTTGGATGAGACTATTTAATTTATATCGTATACAACCATAAATACTTTTCAGAATATATCAATTGCAACTTGTCAGCAATAGTGAAAGTGTACAAGTATTACCTGTGTTAAATTAATTAAACAAGGGTAGCGTTAGACTGAGGGGGCAGCCTACTCAAGCAAATTAAAATCTAAGGCTGTAAATGCCTCAAGGTTACAAAATTGAAACCTCAGGGCAACCACTCACAGCCAACCAGACTTTAAGCCATAGCCAGTCAATAATTTCCTTACTTTGCTTCTGCCTTTTCTCTATAAAAGTTCTTTGCCCCAGCTTCTGTAGATGGAGTGCTCCTAACCACTAGCGCTGTCCTATTTCAATTGCTTTTTGCTCAAATAAATTCTTAAATATTTTAATTTGCCTCAGTTAATCTTTTAACACCTGCCCCTTTGAGTGCATCACCAATGTGAATTTCACATACACCAAGTGTGGCAGAGACAAAAATAATACACTCAGACATTTCCTCAGCCTTCCCCAGCCTTCCATGTGACTGACCTGGCAAATGGGAAAATTTGCAAAGTGGAGATTTTTGTTTTTGTCTTTAACCTGAAGCAATGTTGGAGTATTTCAGAAGTCAAGACAATATCCTCAAGATTTGGTTTTGAGACTTGCATGAAAACACCAAGAACTGAATTATAGAAGCTTTTGGCCTACAAATGTGAATATATTTGGCATTATAAAACAGGCAAGATAAAGTAAACAAACATCTTTCTTAAAATAGACATTATATGGAAGCAAACTGGCTATTAGTGTGACAGAATTGTCAGATACACATTCTTTCTACTTAAAATTGTTATGAGTATTATCTGATTGTATTTTATCTTTATTAATTGAATTTAATCCAATTTTTAGATGTATTGATTATTTAAGCCGAGCTATGAAATGATACTTTTGACCTTTATTTGAGAAGCACAGAAGCATGGGAAGAAGTGTAAAGGCATTTAAAGTATAAAAATTAGCGAAAAGAGCAAAGCTCACCTTCTATAACCTGACATATTTTGTTGCCAAAGCAGTAAAAAAAAGTCTTTAAACATAAGTACAGTGCATTCTATTCTCATTCATTCTCATAAGATGTTCTGGAGAGCCTCAGAACATCTTTGAGGCCATTAAAGCTAGTTACTTTCTGGCAAAATGTTTCTGATTCTCTTTACAAAGAAAGCTTTATATTTAAAATATGAGTAGGAAAATATTTTTATGAGATCAAGAATTATAAATCCTGACAATTTTTAGCCATCTTTTGTAGTAATTCACATACATTCACAGTTGTTTTTGTTTTTTCTTTTTTTTCCCATAAATCAGGAAATCCTACTACTATTTGTGCTGCATACAATGATTGTGTTCAAGTTCTTGTAAGAAAATTAGCATTAATACAATCAGAAATTTATTCTATTTTTGAACTATTCTTCTTTTCAAATTTAACATCTACTACCTGGGAAATTTCAGCCTTTCAATAAATGAAATATAACATATAACAATCACGTAATATATAATAATTAACTTTTAGGATCCTAGGACCAAAACTCTTAGGAGTGACTCTTCTTCTCAAAAGGGAGATTGAATTGAGAGTGGTGAGGTGTGCTTAGACAGGAAGGAGCAGGAAGGGGCTGTCAGGTAACCAAGAGAAAAACACTTGGAATTTTGACAACTAACAAAAAAACTGTCTAATTTTATGACCTATAAGTCTCTTGCTATTTTTCCTTTTAACTTTAAAGTGTCTGCTAAATATTCTTAAAAATACAATATTCGATCTTAGCTACACTGTGGCTATTTAACTGTCAGCAATAATATTTACATAGCTTTATGTATTTTTAAAAAGTTATAATCTTTCAAAAGTGACTATTTTTATCCATGGAAGAAACTTAGAAACTTGAATTATAAATTTAGAAATTATTTAGTGAAATCTATTGAGAAACGTATAGAAAAATATAGTTGATTCACATTAGAGATAGTGATGCTTGAAAGAAAAAAACAGTAATCAAAATTATCTGCTGTTTGTTCATCCCATTAGAACTTTATAGCTACTTTAGAAAATACTCGAATCCCCTGTATAAACAATATGTGTCTTTTAGTAAAAGACTAAAATAACTGTTTTAAGAATATAATTTTCAAGCCAAGCAACACTTTAGAGACACTAGAATTATTCTGTATATGAACATTTAAATCTTCTTGCTGTGACAGTAATAACCAACATGTTGCAACACACACACAGACTTGTCTCATCAAAAACATGTGACAACAAGGTGCAAAGAAAAGCCTTTGTCCTAGGAAAAGAAATTGCAATAATCTTCTGGAAGATGACACCCTGCCCTTGTCCACTTTGGTACTAATTCCTTTCACAGGGCAGACTAAGTTACATCTTATTGTGCTAAACCATTCAGCCTAATGGAAAAGAAATACAAGTCATCTAAAGCACAACTGAAAAATTCAGTGAAAACATAATCTGTTATTCTCTTTTCTAATGTCATTTTAAAGAGGTATTAAAGCCAATATGGGAAGCACCTGATTTCTCTTGTGGTATCAGTTTTTTCCCCCTCAGTGAAATCCTTCACCACCAAATGACAGTGTTGATCTTATACCTAGAAAAAACCCTCAAAGCCCAGTTTCATATCTCTTTGAAGAATAATTTTCCCATTGTAAATTAATCTCATTTGGAAATAATTTTTAAAACTTGATTTAAGCAAAACCAATCCCAGTGCCCAGAATAACCTGCATTTGTAGTTGTTAAGCCACAGCTAGAAGTGAAATTACTGATCAGTGATCTATTTCAGAATAGCAACGTGAACCGCAGCCCGGATTAAGAAATCTGATGAAGCATAACCTACCATGAAAGAAATAAAAACATTTTATAGGACTCATGGGCTTTATTGACAGGTTGCTATTGCTTTTTTGATAGGATTCTATTCAGCAGGAGATCTCATTTGTAAAGAACCCTTTTATTTAAACATAATAAAATGCCCCATTAAATTAAGAGAAACCCCAAATGTTTTCCTATTAATGCAGTTTTGTGTAGGGAGTTGTTTCTATGAAATCTTTTGGAATACTTTTTGAAACACTTTTTGGCTTATTACATTAAACTTGAAATAAAGAAGCAAGATAGATATGTTTTTAGACTAAGTAGGATTTATTTATACTTGAATTTCAGTAAGCATTTGCACCAACCAAGATTTAGGATGACACATTTCTTCAATTAAGAAAAAATACTATTTCTTTTGTTAAATATATATCACTCTAGCAAAACCTCCTATTTCGATGAATAAATAGTCTTAAGAACTCAATTCTTAAAGTAAAAGTAAAATTAATGGCTTCATTTCTTTAAAAAAAAGTTTTCTATATAATCTTGTAATGGTAGCATGGTCAAGCCACACACATTTTCCAAAGTGATTTAATTAGTCTCTTTGTAAATAAGGAAAGGACACATAAGGAAAAATGGAAGCCTTGATTTCAAGTATATATTTGAAAGTAAGTACTCTTTTCTTTTAAGAATTAATGCATGTCACTTCTCTTGGTAGTGTTCTATCTGCACCACACATTAAAATCATCCAAAGAGATAATAGACACCAACAAAAGAGTTCCTAAATTCCATATCCAGAGATTCTGTTTCTGGTCATTTGGGGTGGAGCTTGGATATTGGTATGTTTAAAGAGTTGTCCCAGGGGATTTTAATGCAATTGAATGTTGACACAACTGCTCTAAAAGGGAGAAAACCAAGTGAATACATGAATATGAGCAGAGATCCTGTGTATAATTAAAATTCTATAGAATTATATTATACTCTTTAAATTCAGAATTTTTAGGTGAAGTTAAGATTTTATTAATGGTCTAGAAATAAACTATCTTGATATTAACAATGTTCTTTTAACAGTCACATAATGTAAAAATTGCCAAATGAAATCATAATTTTAACATCACTTATAAGTTTGGGGGATATTTTTAACTCTTTATTAATATGTGAAGGCCAACATTCAAAAGGCATTTGCAGTTAATACAAGAGATGAGATTTCTACTAAAAGTGGCAAAAGAATCACTCATGCAAGCTGACTTGAAAATTACCTTAGTTGCTCTTTTAAGAAAATATTCTAAACACCTTTATCTCTCAATCACAGTTCTGATACATTTCACAGCTGCTGTATGAAGAAGCAGTTCACAACACTCAAAGTTGACAGTAGCAAATGAATACACAATAAATTATGTATTGTATCCAGTACATCTCATACAAAATTTTACTATAAAATTCTAAATATGATGAATTGGTTTCTAAAATATTAATAGAACATCCAACTTCAAACCCTAGCAAATTAAACAACTTAAGATGGTAAACAATTAATATTTATGTCTAGGCCTTTGCACTGTTGATTATCTTTTATACTATATACAACCAGAGTCACGTCAGCTTACATTCTGCCAGATACTGACATTGTGAATGATGTTTTTCTGTTATGTCATCATCCTCTTCCACACCTCTTTCTTCCACTTCATTGTCATTGTCATCTTATGGAATGTTTTCTTTTCATAGAGTAGAATATGATTCATGAAACTAGATTTTCATTTCAAAAATACTCCAATCACTAATTACCAACTATTTTAACACTTGAAAGAAACATATTAGCATTCCATCCTCAGGAGTTACAGTAACACAAAAGCAGTTTGAAAGAGTGTTCTACTTGCTATTCTTACTGTTTAATGATTTTCATAGTGCCACTCTTTCTTTGCTGTCAGTTTACCTGCCTGGCCCACCATGATGTCTATTATTTCTAGCCCATGGGAAAAGTAGATATTAGAATTATCTGAATTGGCCTTATTTTCTAACCTTTCATATGGGAAATAACAATAAATTCAAAAAAGAAATTCTACTGAAACACACATAAGCTTGGCAACATCTGAGAAGCTGGACATCTTTCAAGAGTTTGGGTATAGGTTTGTAGCAGGAATTGGCAGTGGTAGACAGGACAATGAGGCTATAAGCAGGAAGAAATGTTTATCAGACCTGCACAGGCTCAACAGATTCATATCCAAAGGCTGAGCCCTGAACACAGCAGAGCATCCCCTCACATACTTTTGTTAAACTCCTATACATTGGAATTTTTTGTCTCCCAAATAAGGTAACAAGCAAAGGAGCATATAACCCAATTGGGTCCTTCCCCTCCTATGGCCTCTGGGCCACTGCTAAGGTACAGGGTTAGGCAGGAGTTACATAGTAAGAGAGTTATGCAGGAACCATGCCAGAGGGGCTTCAGAGTTAATGGGCACATAAAGATAATGGCAGGATCCAACGGTATTCCTTTCTAGTTGAGTTATGGCCTCCATGCCCTAATGTTGCTTTGTTCTGGGGGAGCTCCCACCACAGGTTAATCAAATTTGATTGGGAATATTCAAGTATTCCAAGTCATATATTTGAGCACATTAACATTCTTAAAATAGTCAGAAAACAATAAAGAACACATTCTGGGTTGCATTTTCATTCATGTTTTTTTTTATTTTCCTCGACCTTGCATATCTTCAGAAATTACCCTCCAATCATTTTGGCTTTTTCACATTCATATTTTCTAGGCCCATAAATTTAATTGATCCTGTAATATTTTTTTCCAAAAAGAGCTGGAAAGAGCCCAGTACTCCCTATTAAGATTATTAACTTTTTTAGAGCATTTGACTTCTATTTGTACAGTTTCTACTTGAAGGTTATTAAGACAATAATTTATTGCTTAACAACTTTCAGCAAGTTTCCAATGTAGCCTGAAGATGTTCTAGTGTATTGGCATATCTTTCTAAAGGAGTTTCAGAAAACTGAAGAATTGTCTCCCTTTTGACAGTTGCTTCTTTCTCTATTTCTCAACTTCCTCCAAAACAAATCAGCCTCCTCATTTTCAGCAGCATTTTCCATCTGTGTTACTGGCATAAAACACAGGCTCCTGGTCTAGAGGTTTGTTTGAATTTTGCAGCATCATGATTACCTTCCTCTTCATTATCTTTGAAGCCAAACTAAAACGGTATCCTGTAACTGTGGGTCTGTGAGTAGTTTTGGAATATGATGTATCAGCCTGTCAACATTGTTTTGTAATTGTTTTGTAAGTAGATTTATGCTTGCTCCTGAATTTGGATGAGCCTGGGGGTTGGGCAGGAAATTTTAAGATTAAGACTGTCCCTGTAGCTAAGAATGCATCTGTGCATCAGCTCAGCTCCTTGTGAGAGCTCAACCTCAAGCTGACTCTGAGCTTCCTCACAGTGAGATGCTTTGTCCTAATGCTGGTGGTGTCTAGAGACTTGGAGACAAAGGCAGTGGTGGAAACACAAAGAAGATAATTCCTAAATTCTCAGGTTCCCTTTCTGCACATATCCTTTTTCCATTGTTGAAGTCTACACTTTGACTATAATCATTCTGTTCCAGGTGTAAAATCTGGTGTTGTTTCCAGAATCTATTCAGTATCTGATAACCTAAGTTGATCCAAGTTTAATTAACAATGAATGCACTTTTCATAGAAGACTATCTGTACACTGAGACCAATAATTTTCCTCCAAAAGTATTGCTATAACACCATAATTTTTCTTTATTAACACTTTGCACAGATAAAATTTGCAAATTTTAATTAATTTTTACTGTTGATTTTTCCTATTACATAGATTCCGTGAGGACAAGAACCATCTCTATGGAACATGACAAAGAGCTCAAGAAATATTTGTTGACTGGCTCAAGAATCATGAGGTTGAAACAGAATCTTAAAGATATAAGGAAAATTGAATACATTTAAGTTCCTGTGGAGTAACCAGTAAGAAAAGATAAGGTTATGATGGGATATAGTTAAACTACAGAATACAGGTCCGTATTCTGGAATACATGGAAGAAATGTTAGGATAATGGAATAATGGAAGAAAAGTTTTCAATAGTACCAAAAAAAAAAAAAAAAAGGAGAATTTTACTCATTGAAGACTACTCTCACAAGAGAAAGGGAAAAAGGAATAGTTTAGGAAAAGATATAAGTATGCCTGGACTCATATTTAACAAATTTATTTTCATTCTGAAAAAAGTGAGATTTTCTTATTGAGTGAGGAAAGAGGTATTAAAGTTAGAAATTGGAAGTTGCTGGAGAAAATTTGAAATAAAAGCAATAAAGAACAGGAACAGAGCCAAGTAAATGACACAATTTACTAATATCGCTTAGGCCCTTGCAGGAGGAATTGTTTTAGGAAGCGTAGTGCTTAAGATATAGAGCAGGACCCTTTGGGGCTCCTGGGCAAGAAAGCCTTCTGTGCCCCCCATTTCTTGATTACAGGAAATAGGCCATATTCAGCCTCCAGGACCTTCCCTGAGTTCCAATGAGCATGTGGAAGCAGATGCTAATTAGGGAAGAGAGGGAATGTGGAGATAAGGGAGGAACAGTCAAGAAACAACAGTGAGGCCTTAGGGCAGAGTCCTGGTTCCCCCTCCAGGGATATACATAGCAATATCTTTGAGCTGTTTTGCAGATACTGAAATCCCCACCAGGTGGGAGAAATGAATGGTTAAGAAGGGTATGGTGCCCATAAGCAGGTAGACCCGAGACTGGTTGGAACAAAAAGGTTGATGATGCTGATACTCAATTACCTCACGGCCAATCAATCAGAAGACTGTCTATGAGCTGATCATGCCATCTTTGAACCATTACTATAAAACTCTTAAATAACCCCATCCAGGCTGGGACACACAGTTTTGAGGGCATTAGCCCACTGTGGTTCCCTTTGCCTGGCAAAGCAATAAAGTTATTCTTTTCTACTCTGTCTCCAATGTTTAATTCAGTGTTGGGGTACAGAGGCAGGATTCAGCTTCATTTAGAGTCATCAGGTTGTGAGGCATTGTGTTTAAAAAATTAGAAAGACTTGTTTCAAACTGCAGTTTTAATACAATGACGCACAATGTGAATTTCCAATAGGCAAATATTACAACTAACATTTACGTTGTTTAGTTAAGACCATATTTCCTAAATTTTATGTTCATGTAAATACTTTCAGTTAAATTAAAATAAAAAGAAAATCCAGAAACCCATATAAAAACAATAAAGCTTTATTTAAAAAAAGAAAAGAGAAAATAAGAGAATGATGAATACAAGATTCAGAAAAATGTCAACGTCATTGAGAGGAAGCCAGGTAGGTGGGATAAGAGCAGCAATATGTTTATATAAGTTATTATCAGTCTCAGATTTGCTTGTGTGGTGGGTTCATAGATGCTTTTTACATTTAGATAGAATGAGCTTTTAAAAAACTCTAACTAATAAAACTAATACATAAAAGACGACCAGGCATGGGTCAATGACTATAGTGTGTCATGAAACAGAGATTAAGAATTATTCAAATACATGCATATACAGTAAAATAATAAAATTAAAGTAAGGAAACAATTTTATTTCCAGAAAGAATTATGTGTATGTGCACTATGAGGGAATCATCTTAAGTGATTTAAAAGATTTTGTGAAATGTGTCATCTATTTCTTCCAGCAATTCTAACTTACTCATTGCTGTATTCATTTGCCCTACATCTTTCTACATACACTCTCTTTATATGTGTCTTCATTATTATTATTTTTTAATAATTCATTGAGGCTTAGTATTGGCAGTTGGTCTACATTATGTGCTACAGATCTGGTAATTAACTGAGGGCAAATATTTTGACTATGATGGATTGTTGATACAGCAGCAATGAAGCTAAATGTTATCTCGCCAATGGACCACAACAAAAACTTCCTGTTCCTTGGTTTCTTACACTCTTTCTTCAGACTTTTGTAGACTTATATCAATTCTTTAGCTCCTTCTCAGATTTTTGAAGCAAAAGAAAGGCAGGAACTTTCCCATGGGTCTGATGTCAACTTTGCAAATGGGAGTTTACAGATTTCTGCTTATCAAACTCATCCTGGGATCAACATATTCCATGACCCCAATGTTTTCTGGTGTGCTGGTCTCCAAGCTCTTTCATATCCCACAGGGAAGAAAAGCCCTCACAACTCTCTCCACTAAAGCTCAACAAGAGTTTTATTTCAACCCAACTGCCCTCTAAGCCCAAAGTCAGAAAAGTAGGTAGAAGATTTGGTGAATGACAGGTATATCTTTCATGGAAATGCTCTGCTGATATCTCCTGTCTCAGGGAGCATAGCTGACTCACAGCTCCATATATTTCCCTTCTGAATCCACCACTACCTCCCTGCAGGCCACACTTCCCCCTTCAATCTCACCTTCCAGTCTGCTCCTATGAAATGAATTGGCATGACTGGTGGAACTGGTTCAGGCTCACTCCTTCAGGAACAGGTCCTCTCTAATGAGCAAAATATATGTATACACAGAGATCCTTCCTATGTGTTCACAAGTATCAGATCTTCCTGCCCTCCCCTTTGTTTTTCACAAGGCATTTCTCTCAGTAAGTCTTGTGCATATATAAGCCTGTCTTAGCAACTGCTTCTCAGATGTCTCCAACATCCCCATTGACACAATGGGGATTCAAGGTGTATATATATAATACCATTTTCTCAGAATCTTTGCCACTGCTATAATATTGCAATGTATCAAACTAAATACATTATGACAAATTAGGGTTTATTCCAAGAATGCAGAAAAGTAAAAGAGTTACCATATGCTCACATCAATAGATGCTGAAATGTATTTGATAAAATTTCAATGCCATTTCTAATAAAGGCACAGAATGGAAAGATGTTACATAAATATATATTTCCTGAAAGACAGCAGCAAATATTATTCTAAACAGTAAAGCATGGAAAGGAATCCAATTAAAAACATAAACTTGCATTGAATGCCTATTATGACTATTAATGTTTGTGGGCACCTCAGAAGTGACTGACAGAAGATGTTTACAGGGATAGTTAAGTGATATAATGTACACTAGGGACTTTTGGCAGGACACGGTAGTTGTGTAGATTATTATCTTTCTCCTCTTCTAGAAATCATGTAAAATACTTTTTAAAAATAAAAAGAATTACATTCTCTATGTTTACAGAAACTTGGGAGTCAGATGGGATTTACAGATTCTAGAGTGTAAAGGTTACTAAAATCAATGGAATCTGTGCAGATGTCATGAAAAAATAAGTGTGAAGTTCATTTAATTGGCCCAGAGGTGGCAGATCCCAGGACGCATTGCAAAAATATACTTCCCACAAATAAAGGAATCATCCTGAGGGGTGAACAGTGTTTCTTTCATTTCTAATAACCAGATAAGTAACTACAATATGTTAGGACCAGATTGAATATGTTCCCAGAAAGATGGAGAGAGGAGTCAGGAGAGTGGAAAGTATCAAGGGACCTCAGCAGAAAGGGATTTTTAGCATCAAAAAAGTGCATGTCCTAAATTTCACGTGCTTACTAGGAGTTGAAGAATTTTATTTTGCAGTGGTTTTTGATGAAACCGAGAAGTTCAGGGTTGGCAGCAAAAGTCCTCTAGACTCTGTACAAAGAAACGCTAGAGATGGATTTTCAAAGAGCACACAGAGAAGGCTTATTTATAAGAAGCTATCTGTCTTTAGGTCAGAGGAATAATTAAAAGCTTTGACCTCTTCATCCCAAACAAGAAATCTCTGCAAACCAATAGTCTAATAAAAACCAATATGTTCAGTAACAACATAAGAAATATTAGTCCATTGTTATAATGTTTTTATTAGAATAATTTAGAGAAGAGAAACAAAACATTCATGTTGCCAAATAATCATACAAAGAGAAAAACCCTTTTAGAGCAAGTGGGAAACAAATATTCTGTCATGAATTAATTAAACACACACACACACACACACTGAAATTTGCAATCAGTCTTATGGAGGGTGATCACAAAGCAGAGTGTAAAAGTTAGAGAAGAAATAATGAGAAAACAGAAAGACATGAAACATGAATTTGTAGGACATAGGTAAAACTTGAAGGAAAAAAATGAAACCATAAGATAAATGAAGATGAAATTAGAAGTGATACCAGTGAGAATCCATCAAAGAAAATACGGAAGTGACTTGGAGAATAGAAATGAGAAAACTGACTCAAACACGGTCAAAATTAACTTGAAAAAAAAATTTAATGGAAATCAATTTTTAAGAGGCATGGGGGAAAGCACATTTTATATTGTGCTTGGCTGGAATAAAAATTGATACAACACCTATGGAAAGCAATCTCACATACAGTTGACCCTTGAACAATTTGGGTTTGAACCACGTGGGTACACTTTTATGTGGATAATTTTCAATAGAAATACTACAGCACCACTTGGTCTGTGGTTGGTTGAATCCACCGTTTGGAACCCCAGAGAGAGAGGGACCCACGATATATGTTGAAGGGTTGAATCTAAATTATATGCAGATTTTCAACTGTGTGGAAGGTGGGTGCCCCTGGCCCCACCTAAGCTCAAGGGTCACCATATATGTAATATCTAAGTTACAAAAGAATACAACCTTTAACCAAAAAATTTTGCTCTGGAGAATTTTTCATACAGATATACCTGCATGAATGCTATTCATTATAACCTTGCTGGTAATACCAGAGTAGTGAAATCTAAAGAATTAAATGAATGAATTAAATTTTTATACATCCAAACAATGGAAAATGTTATAACTCTAAAAAGGGTTGATTAATGTCTCTATGCCCTGAAATAGAAATGCTTTTCATATATTTTGGAAGGGAAAGGAAAGGTAAGGTGATGAACTGTGTAATATAATTATTATCTTTGTTAGAAAATAGGAAAGGAGTCAGAATCTCTACACTTGTTTACTTGTATATACATAAAGCAACTGTGGACAGATTGACAAGAATCCAGGAGGGCATGGGGACAGGCAAATGAGTAGAAATATGATAAGAATCAATATTGATTATTTAGCATTTGTAGCATTTAATTTTGCCTTACATGATTGCATTGTGTTTCTCAAAACAAGCTAACAAAATTCAAAGCTAATAAATAAAATATGTGGTGGTTTAAGCAGTGACATGATATAATCTGTATTATGAATACAAATGGGCTTTATGGAGACAGTGAATCTGAAATAAAGTAGATGAATTCGGGATAAATCTTGAGGGAAAAGTGATAGGAATTTTGGGTTTATTCCTTTAATAAAAATTTATTGAGTACTTGATACATGTCAAAATTGTTTAAAGGCACTGATCATTAGATGTTAGCAGTGTTGTGAAAAGGAAAAAATTAAGGGTGAAGTGAAGGGCATTAGTGTAAACTATTGAAAACAATGGAAGTGCCATATACTGATGAGAATAGTTGGTATAGGGAGAAACTTGAGGAGAGAGTTCTAATTTGAATACTTACTTTAGAGATGTCTCTTTGACATTTAGGTGGATATGTTAAAGTAGATTTATTAGTACATGATTTTTTTTTCATATTTTTTAATCTGACTTCAATACTTATCTTCAAAAATACAGTGAGACATACTATATTGCACTATGGGAAAACTCAATATTTTAAAAATGATAGCTCTACCCCTCCAATTGAACCATAAATATAATTCAGCTCTAATTAAAATCCTAGAGGGTTTTTTAATGGAACTTTACATTTTTATTCTAAATTTAATCTTAGAAGAAAAATGTATAAAAATGGCCAATTCTAAAAAGAAAAATGGAATTTTTATCACAACAGATACCAAATGTTACAAAACTGTACTTTTTACAGAACTCTGGGTTTGGTACAGAAATTATCAAAAAGTGATTTTATTGGTAATGTTATTTCACAGTCCCTTAGTCAAACAGTGTGAATTTTGAGGAAATTGGGTAGACTGTGAGCAGTGTAAGCAATTAATCTTTTTTTCTAAAACATTTTTTTCCTCTTTATTAAAACTACCTTTGCTGGGAAAATCCTCAAGATATCCCTCTTTCTGGGAGTGGACAATCTCATTTTGGCTGCTGGTGATTTTGCTACAGTAAGGGCATAACTCTAACATTGTGTCAGATTTCTCTTTGCTTTAGCTCCTGGCATTGGACATGAATTGTGTAATTCCACAGTGCTGCTGCTTCCAAATACCAGAGATCAACACACACAAAATTGATTCCAAATGATGAGTGACGTACCTGCTTCATGGTTCACCTTTTGCCTCCAGATTCTATCTTCTAGCTTAGAGGATACGTGTAATCTTGCCAGCTTGTTTTATGTTCATTTTGCCCATTCCTTTTGGCAGTATGTTTTTTTTCACAAATTCCTAAAGAATTGTGGTATGTACATGACATTCTTAAGCAAACTAAACAGATTGAAGCAGTACACTGTTTTTACTATTACATTAGCGAGTTTTACAATTTTTTGAGACGGCAATGTCTTCTCTGTTCACACTACCATGTCAGTGGCATTTTTCCCTTACACCTTTATCAGTAAAAAAATTAAAATGAAAAAAAAAATAATGAGATAAAACAAAAAGCCCACACAAACACACAAATACTATTTTCTCTGACTTTTATTATGCTACTTCAATTTCTTTGAAATAAAGTATACAACTTAGATAAATTAATAAATTGTCTTTGTTATAGTGTTTTTGTAAATAATGGAAATTTAGGGCACTTAAAAAGTAAAATGTTTATTTTATTGTATTATGAGGAATACTATGTACACTAGTGAAGGTTTTCTCTCCAGACCTACTGTCAGCTTTCTATGCCCAGGGATGTTTCTCACCACTATGTTTCCTTGCTCAGGCTTGGTTAAGGAGCTATATACACTCATTGAAGGCTTTGCTTGCCTCCATGGTATAGGAATATACATAAATTTAAATACACATAAATTCATATTAATGAATTATTTTAAATTAGACACCCATTTCACAATTTGCAGTCTAGAAATAGCATTGACAGAACTCCAAGATTCCCAAGTTCCCTTTCCACATCACGATTCACTCACATTTTCCTGATTTTTATTATAATCACTTTCTGCACATATTTACAGTTATATCATTTCCTCACGTATCTCTAATTATGACTTTTCAGACCAATTTTTTAATTTTGTATTAGTGAAAGTGCACATTACATTTCTTGTAATGTGGATCTGCCATAAATCCTCTCATTCCTTGCTTATCAGGAAAATATATTTAATTTGTCTTCTCTTTTGAGGAATATTCTCTTATGTAACACAATTCTAGATTGCTTTTTCTTTTGCCTTTATGAAAGTGTGATTCCATTGCCACTAGCTTCCATTGTTTCAGATCAGATATCAGCAATTATTATTACATTTTTCATTGTTATTCTCTGAATTTAATATGCCCTCCTTGCATCAGTTTTTAAGATTTTCTTTTTGTCTTTGGTTTTCAAAAAGGTTTTCTTTGATATGGCTAGGTTTGATTTTCTTTGTTTTTATCTTAACTGAGGTGTGCTGAACTCCTTGGAACTGTGAATAGATGTCCATCAGTTTAGAACAGTCTCTGTCATTATTTCCTCAAGTATTTCTTCTGTCCCATTTTACTGTCCTTCTTGAAATGCAGTAAGTATGTTAAGATATCTGATATTATCCCACATGTTTTGGTCAATTTTAATTTTAAAGTTATTATTTTTTTCATTGTGTTTTTGTTTGGATGATATGTATTATTCAGTTTTCAAGATCACTGTTTCTCCAGCTATATCCAGATCATCAAATGATTTCTTTCTTTCCAACAATGTATTTTATAATTTATATGTGATTTCTGTGTAATTCTTGCTTGGAGTTCCTAGATTTCTGCTTAAATTCTCTATCTATTAATGAATTAGCTTTCTCTGTTTCATTAAATTATTTAATTATTTTGTTAAGTTATGCTACTTATTTTAAGATTCTTATTTGTTAATTTCAAGCTATGGTCATCAAAATATATTCTTCTATTGACTCTTTTTATCTTAATTATGCTTGATACATTTGTACTTCTTTTGTACGAAAGAACATAGAAATTGAAGTTAACAATATTTAACACAAGCACATGTATGGCCCTACATTTGTTATGTCATTAGGTTGAAAGGATACTGAGTCAACCTACTCTAGAGTTGAGCTGGCTTAGAGCTCTGTTTCAGTTTTCATTAGATTCAGTTTACCACTGATTTCAAATGTTTTTAAGTCAAGATCAACACAGTCTCTTCATCAGATTGAGTACAGTGCTGCCCAGTAATAATGCTAGTGAGTTATCTCTCTTAAGGCTTACCCTCAGTTTTCTATGCCTAGTGATGTGTCTCACCACTAGGGATGTTTCTCCCTCACAACTGATTCCTCACACTTGGTTGAGGAACTACTGCACACTCAGTGAATGGCTTGTTTGTCTCCATGGTATCTCCCTTTAGCCCTCCAGCCCTATCCCAAACTTTCAGCACACTGCTGTTATTTTCTTGGAGAAGACCACATAAGAAAGAAATGGGGATGGGTACAGACTCACTCTATAATTAGGGACCTCAGGGTATCAAATTTATCATATCACTTACAAGTAGCCATGAAAATTTGTTGAAAGTTTAGTTGGTTTCTCCCTAACCTCAGCTAGGGAAGGAAATATATATTTATATATGTTCTAGATATAAAACCTCTAAAGGCTCTCTTTAAGAAAAGAGTTGTCACCCCCCCAGCCTCACCCCCCCCCCCAAAAAAAGAGTTGTCTCTATGGAATTTTGTGAATTTAGAGTCCTTTTGAGTCACTCAGGTCTCACAGAAGTCTCTCATGATAATCTAACCTAAAGTGGATCTTTCCCTCCTGTTCCTCCCTATCACATGAAGTCATATTAGCATAGCATAGCATTTATCACCACTGGGTATTTTCCAATTTTCTTTGGAGTTATAAAAGCTTCAGGAGAGTATAAAAACTTTTTTTAAAGCAAATAATCTCATCATCAAGAATGTTATCTACATGTATATACATGCATCATATATGTAATAAAAGTATATAAGATATGTGCAATGAAGGTTTTAGAATAAATGGATAAGAAAATAGCATATAGATAAGAACTGGTTAACTTAAGAATGAGGAATAACAGAGAAATGTAGAAACAACTTTGACAAAAAGTTAAATTGTCTGCAAAACTATCAGTTTTAAATTAAACATTGGTTCAAAATGAAAGATGAGAGGAATTAATATTTAAATCAAGGAAATGCAGGATTTTTTAGAAAGGAGATTGACATATTACAGTAGGCAAAATAATGGCTTTCCAGAGATGCCCACATTCTAATACCCAGAATTTGTGCATAGGTTATCTTACATGGCAAAATAGACTTTGCAAATGCAATTAAGAGTTTTAAAATAAGGAGATCATGCTCAACTTTCTCTGCATTTCCAATGTAATCATGAGGGTCATTAAAAGATGAAAAAGAGGCAGAAGAGACAGAGATGGGAACATGATGATAGAAGCAAAGGCCACAGTGATTTGATAACTGAGGGAGGGTAGGGCTCCAAGCCAGGGAATGCAGGCCACTTTAGAAAATGGAAAAGGCAGCAAGTTGATTCCTTCCCTGGAGTTTCCACAAGGAATGCAGCCCTGCTCTCACCTTGATTTTATCTCAGTGAAACTCATCTTGAAGTCACCATCTCTAGAACTCTGAGATAATAACTTTTAGTTATTATAAGCCACCAATTTTGTGATGTTTGTTACAGCTGCAATAAAAGAAACTAATGCACATGTTAATGTCCCTTTGAGAAATAAACAACTGAGAGCTTAAATTTGCAACATGAAGGTTTTAAAAAATTGTATAGATTATAATGATAAAATGTGGGGATTATATTTTCTTCCATAAATATGGTACAGTTTTTGATTGATTCCTTTTTTTAATAAATAAATCCACAAGGAAGTAGCAATTGCATAAGTATTTTCCCTGTGTTATGGTTGTTATTATTACTGGTGGTAATCATAGTATTTAAAAGAAGTTATGAGCAGGAAAGGATGAACTCAGTGCACCTGAATAGCTCAAAACCTGCACATTCCCAAGAGCAGACTGTCTTCAGGACTGCCTATTGGCTGGCTCCTGGGAACTGTGGTCTAATCTCTTGAATCCTCGTGATCATTCTTGTATGCCTGATGGCTTGGACCAAGAGGTAGCAATGCGAACACCTATTTTTGCTCTGGAGTGTTGGTGTGTGAGGAGCCAAAGTCAGTCATGAAGGTGCTGTGTGACCCCAATAAATACCCTGGAGCTTAGGTGACCCTTTCTGTTTGGCAATACTCCACGCATGTCATATATAGTTGTTGGGAGAAGTAAATGCTTCCACGTGCCTCTACTGGGATCAGACATCGGATACTCACTCCTTGTTTTTCTTGGAATTTTAGTTATGCACCTTTCACTTTGCAGACTTTAATCTATATCTTTTCATTGTAATTAGCCATAACCATGAATATAATCACTTTTTTAAAAAGAAACTTCATGCAAGTTATAGTAACTTGTGAATGGTTTTGAGATCTCTCAACCCAATGTAAAATTCTTTTCTTGCCTTATTTACTAAACTATATAATTCTAATGTATATAAGATTAAAATTACAAAGCCTGTTTTAAAAATCAGTTATTACTTAATAGATAATGATTTCCATAAACTGGAAATGTAACAAAACATAGCTAACATCTGAGTCAGTTCTGTTTTCTAAGCACCATGATAAGAAATTTACATGATAAAGGGCTCTTTATTCTAATAAGGTTAAAATCCATAATGCAATTGTTGTATTTTATAAATTGAAAACATTTGAACATTCCCTAAAAAAGAGTATTATTAGGCAAAACTGAATCCTGAGTCTTTGCTTCCAGTAATTGTTTTTGCATTTGGTATAATGTACCTTGGAATATTGATTATAATGATGTCAATAAATTTAAATTGTGAAGTATACTTTTCAGTGGTAATCAGTGTTTCCTTCTGTCATATGAATACCTAACTATTCAAATTTAATTTTTTTCATGTACTTTATAAGTATATGTATGTATTATGGATCATTCAGTGGCCAAGCCTTCAGCAAAGATGTGGAAAGAGTGATATAGCAATACAAAGTATGATACTGTAAGTGAATGCAAAAAATAACAAGTGGTGGCCTATCTTTAGAGTAAATTTATTAGTGGAATTCATATTTTATTATAAATGAGCAGAGATATACACCCACACAGTTAAATGATGACAATCTGAATTATGTATATTCTAAATTACACCCTTTATTTATTTATGCAATACTAAAATTGTTGCCTACTCTATCTTGTTTGGTATCTATTCATTCAAATAACAATTTTGTTTATACCTTCATAGAAGAAAGTGTTAGAAAAAGATTTTGAGCTCCAAGCAATTACTTCCTTGCCCCTGAAATACTATGACTCAGATAGACTTTACAAAGAATATAAGTAGTAGTTCAGCTTTTCTTTGGTAACTCTTAGCTTACTTTTGTTTTAAAAGGTGATTCTGACAATTTCTAGAGGGAATTCTGGAAGAGAGAGCTTACTGAGGCAAAATAACTGAGAAAATCACTCTTCAGACAAGATGGGTGTGTGTTTTGTTTTGTGTGTATATGTTTGTATGCAGGAAAGCATACCCTTAAAATCTCTAAAGCCAAAATAACATTAAAAAATAATGTTTTTGATTTCATTATGTTGCATTGATCTTCTCCTGTGTTACATAAAACTGATAGTTGAATTTCCATGATATATTTAATAAGCTAAATTGAAACTGGCTGCAATTCTGTGTCTCTTGATGCTAAATAGAACTATTTTTAAAAATAGTGGTGAGAATAAGGTTATTTTCTTTCCATGTGTTTGAAGCTCTACTTGAAGCCACTACTTAATTTTCAATTTCCTACTGCCAGCAAGTTGCCAAAAAACAAAATTACCCTGCATAAAAATTCTGTGAAGCCATGTTAATATTCTATTAAAAAATTATTACCAAAAAACTACCTTTTCAGGTGCCTATATTCAAGCTATCCCAAATCTGAGTGAATATTTTAAACTATCATTACATTATTTTACAATACTAAACAAAAAATGTCTCATTATTTGTTTTCTTATGCAAAAAGAGTTCTCAAAGATATATAGCCCATCTAGTGGTAATTAATTAAATCCTTACCAGTAAAATTTAAATCTAGAGAATGCTGCATAAATATAAGAATTAATTAGAATTTATTAAATTTTATTTATTTTAATTGGCAATAAAAATTCAAATAGTACACCATGTTCTAAAACGACGTTGAACCATTCTTCTTAAATGAGCTGGTATGTATTAAAATTTGGGGAAAGTAAATCTAGTACTGTGATTATCTAACCTTTATTATAGCATAAATTTAAGCAAGTAAATTAGGTATAAACTAAAATTATAAAGAAAAAATAATGCCAATTCTAAAGCATTTTCCACTATTGAAAAAGGATAGTGATATGGATAATTTTTATAATAGCCTTTGAACTTAATAACTGTATGTTAAAGTCAATGTAAAAGATACTGGTGGTCCTGAAGATGTCCATGAATCTCTATGGACAAAGGGTTACACGCAAGTTGATTAAGGTAGGCTAGAACAGTGCCCTCAAATGTTAATGTGAAAACATATAGCCTAGTTGTCTTGTTAGAATACATTCCCTGATTTTAGTGGGTCTTGGATGGAATTTGAGAGTCTGCATTTTTAACAGACCTCAAGGTAATGTCAGTGTTCTCAGTTGAAAGACCACCATTTGAACAGCAAGAGTTAGATGACCCTGCTGTTTATTTACTCTCTGACTCTTCAGATCTAGTTCCAGATCTGCAGGAAAGAATGAAATCATAAAGTTTTTATATGACATATGTTCTTTTAATAGCAGAAGTAAAAAATAAATTGGTTTCTTGTCTAAGAAGAAACTTGAATTAATTTTGAACATGGGTATGGGGAAGTTGTGTATGGAAAAAAATTATTTTGTTGTTAGTATTGAAGACGGGTGATAGTTCAGGATGCAGAGACTGGAAAGAAGTGTTCCTTTTGAAGAAAGAAATGGCAATCAGAGTGAGTAAAGATCTATGGAAAATTTAAGGAGATTGTCTTACGGTCACCTGAGCTTAGAATGTCTGGTGGAACTTAGGGAAAATATGGATACAAAGTTCTTTGCACCATGTTTTAAGTCAGTCTTGTAGGTCAATCTAAGAAATTAAAAAAAGCAATTTGATGCATTTTGTATAGTAACTGTTTTTAATGCTTATTTATGTGTTTTTAAAATCAGAAGACAGAAAGTTCAACATAGTAGCATTTATCTGTTTCTTATAATATTTCCCAGAAAAGAGCTTGTGCTAGTTCCATATTGCATGAAAACAACTTTTAAATCACTTCTCCATCCTATCAGACCCAATGTCTCTTCCTTACAACAAATATATTTAGAATTCCTTTTACTACACTGAAATGAGGCACAGAGAAATGATCACCTAAGAACATTCAAGCATTTAAAATCATTATGAGCACTAATTTTAACAAAAAACAGAAATAAAAGGGAGATAAGTTATATTTCAATGTATGAATGCCTACATTGAAGCACATAAACAATAGGATAAAGTAGTCAGGTGCTTGTACTCATATGTGGATTAACTCTAAATGTAAAAACTGTAAATGCGGACCAATAAAGGCTTATTTTCCTGGTAATTCAGATACCATAAATAGTGTGATCTGGGATCATATGCTAAATGATGAGCAACTTTGGTTAACACTGCCAACAAAATTAACTATAACCTTCCTTCAACTTACATAGGATTGAATTCCTGGATAATTCTGCTTATATTAAAATCATAAAAACATAACAGTTTATGCATGATATTGTGATTATATAGTAATCAGAATAATGTCCTAGGTGAAGATAATTAATAACTGATTTTCACATACATGCATGACATAGGATATTGAAACCATGTGAGGATGGGAAGAAAATCTTCGCTGGTGACTCACTGCATTGGAGGATAACAAGAAACTCTGGTGTCTGTGGTACCAACTCAGTGACTGTGAATATCAAAAGGACTCTGTGAATTTCAATCTGCCTGAATGGTTTCTCAACTGATGAAGTCACAAATGATCTTTTCAAGCTTATTATCTGCCATACTGTTCAAGTAAATTCTGAATCAGTTTGTTAATACAAGTTCACAATTGAGCCATATTTGTTGTATCAGAAACACAAACCTGAGAATGAGGAGTCTTTATTTCATTTAAAAGTGACTTTAAAAGTTCAGCATAAAAGCTTTATCAAAGTTTTCTTTCCTGGTGAGACTTTTAAAAATGTAACTATTCTCTTGGATATCAATTTTGGGGACTTCTGATAGTGTATAGACAATCATATATTATGTTTTACAAAACATTTGTTTTTTTTTAAATTTGTTTATTTTATTTATTTATTTATTGGCTGTATTGGGTCTTCATTGCTGCACATGGGCTTTCTCTTGTTGTGTAGAGCAGGGGCTACTCTTCCTTACAGTGCATGGGCTTCTCATTGTAGTGGCTTCTCTTTTTGTGGAGCGCATGCTCTAGGCAAGTGGGCTTTAGTAGTTGCAGCACACGGGCTCAATAGTTCTGGCACGGGCTTAGTTACTCCGCGGCATGTGGGATCTTCCTGGAGCAGGGATCAAACTCGTGTCCCCTGCCTTGGCAGGCAGATTCTTAACCATTGTGCCACCTAGGAAGTCCCAAAACATTTGTTTTAAATGCAGAAATTTAATCTATCTTAACTAGAAATTTTGTTTAATGTTCCTTTAGATCCTTTTGTCAAATTATATAAAGTCAAAATCTCACTATAAACTTAATGATATTAACATTCATTAATGGTGCTTATTAGTAAATTGTGCATTATTAATGGATTAACATAGTAGATTAACAATGCATGAGCTCTTTCTTAAAATGGAAACTCAGCTTCTCCTGTGGATTTAAAAAGTAAACATTAAAATATATTCATAAGGTGTATTAGTAAGTATCTGCAATTTACTCTAAACATAGAAAATGTTAGATAAAATAAAAAATCTTTGACAATACCAGAAGCTTTATCAACAGCTTTTTATGGGAATGTACTCTCAAGGCAATATATTATCACATTTTAAGTAACAAAATACAGAATTTAAAGACAGCTATGAGGTTTTATATTATTATACAATGCTAAAGAATAAAATGCAAAATTTCTTCAAGTTGACTCATCTTCAAAATAAATCAATTAGAATTATCTAACCCCATTAATCCCTTAGTGCTCACTTAAGTCATTTCCATGGCTTGGCTACTGTAAATAATGCTGCTATGACATGGGGTTGCCAGCATCTCTTTATGACATAGTGTTTTGTTTCCTTCAGATATATTTCCAGAAGTGGAATTGCTGGGTCATATGGTAGTTCTATTTTTATAATTTTTTGAGAAGCCTCCATATTGTTTTCCATAGTGATGTTTTCTTCACATCCTCACCAGCATTTGTTCTCTTGTCTTTTTGATGATAGCCATTTTAAGAGATGTGAGGTGAAATCTCATTGTGAAATATATATGCATATATATGAATATCATTCCATCATAAAAAAGAAGGAAATTTGCAATGACATGGGTAGACTTTGAAGGCATTATGCTAAATGAAATGTCAGAAAAAGACAACTACTGTATGATCTCACTTATATGTGGAATCTAAAATAAAGGCAAAAACCAACCAACCAAATAAACAAAAAAAAACACACACAAAAAACAAAACCCCAAGCAACCCCAAACTCATAAAAAAAAGAGATCAGATTTGTGATTACCAGAGATGGAGAATGGGAGGGTGGGGTTTGACAGAGGTGGTCAAAAGGTACAAACTTACTGTGGGAATCATTTATTTCACAATATATGCAAATCAAGTCATTATGTTGTACACCTTACATTTACACAGTGTTGTGTGACAATCACATTTCAATTAAAAAAAAGGCAAAAAACCTGAAGATTTTGTACTAAAGAAACAGTACTATTTCTTGACATTTGAGAGAGTGGAACCATGTGAATAGCAAACAAGGTTAAAAAAAAGAAATACACTCTTATATGACACTCTGTACATTATTTTGTGGAAGCCAGACTTCAAGATGGTGCCTCATGACTTTTGCCTCGATACTCACAAACTTGTGTAGTTGTCTCCTGTTCTGTATCAAGGCGGGTCTGTGACCAATAGATTATGTTAGAAATGATGCTATGTCATTTCCAAGATTAGGTCGTAGAAGGCATTTATGTTTCCTCCTTGGTCCCCCCTCCCCCCTCAGATCACTTGCTGTGGGGGAAGCCAACTGCCACGTCATAAAAACATTCAGGCAACCTTGTGGAGAGGACAGTATGGAAGGAATAAGGTCTTCTTGCCAATACCCAGTAAAAATGGGTGATAAAGATGCTTTTTATTTTTATCAAATCACAATATGTGTGACATAATCTGAATACAAATTACTCTGTGGAGTTCCTTAGTCATCTTCTCTCTTTTAAAATGTATTTATAATTTTTAATATAATTATTTTTAGGTCATTTTAAAGTTCACAGCAAAATTGAGTATAAAGTACAGAGAGTTCTCATAGACCCTCTGCCCCCAAACATGCATAGCCTTCCCCCCACATTTTTTATAACTGATGAACCTACATTAACACATCATAGTCACTCAAAGTCATAGTTTGCATTACGGTTCACTCTTGGTGTTGTACATTCTGTGAGTCTGGACTGATGTATAACTAATGTATTCATTAACATAGTATTATTGTACAGAGAAGTTTCACTGCCCTAAAAATCCTCTGTGTGTTACCTAATCATTCCTCTCTCCCTCTTAACCCCTGACAACCGCTGATTTTTTATCATCCCCATAGCTTTACCTTTGCCAGAATGTCATGGAGTTGAAATCCAACAGTATATATGATTAGTTTCTTTCACTTGGTAATATGCATTTGTTTCTTGCTGTCTTTTCACATCTCTTTTTAGCACTAAATGATATTCCATTGTCTGGGTGTACCTCAGTTACTTATCCATTCACCTGTTGAAAAACATCTTGACTGTTCCCAAGTTTCAGCAATTATGACTGTCATCTTCTTTATGCTAAATAAATAGTAAAAACAATCAATTTTTGGAACTTCAAACAACAAATTGTGTTTTCATATGTAATTAATTTTGAAATGTTTGCTATTAAATAATACAAATTTTATGTGTCAGAACTTAAAGGTTGTCATTTTCAAGTGTCAAGATTTCTATGCTGTTAGAAATCAGCATTAAAAGTATTTAGCCACATGAAAGTAGAAAAATCTTGTTCATTTTCAGAATATAAAAAAAGCTATTTGAAATGACTCTATCAACTGATGAACTATCTATAATGTATAAGATCTAAATAACCCTGGATATCTGTTAGTTTATTGGAAAATTTTGCCCCAAAATCTTTGTATTCTCCTTCTCTAGAGCCTGGATGAGGTCCTGAAACCCCTATTTCTCTGCCTTCTTTCTTTTCCTTCACCTCTGTAATTCATCTACCACAGGCAGACTGATTTTCTTCACCACTTTTGTCACTGGAGCCCAAATATGTATTCTGAAAGATCTCTCACATAAAATGAGCAGAGAAAAAGGATGGTAACTGAATGGTGTTACGGGGATGGTGGCAGAAAATGGCTAATGCTTCAAAGTTAAGAGAGAAAATGATGAAACATAGATATGAGTTTCATCCCAGTGGAGACTATACGGTAGAAATTTGAGGCTATGATAATTTGAACTTTCTCCATGATAATGTTTTACTTGGTTGCCTTGTGACTTCAGCTCTCTGATGGATTCAAGAAAGTATACAATTTTGTATTTTATCTGGCTTTTTTTTTTTCATTGTTAGATTGAGAGCAAAAGTCTCTGTTGACTTCTATATCCTAAGTAGAAAGAGGTCCTCTTTGTTACTTTAGATACTCTAATGCGTAAATGAAAACTTTCCCTTCACCAGGCCAGGTAACTGAGCACTGAGGGGATTCCAGATATCTATTTAAATTTGGCAAACCAGCAGTCTGCAGAACAGTAGGCAATTTCTCCTTGTTTTTCAGAATACTTGCTAAGGTTTGGGTCCCTGGGGTAGGCTCTTTCCTGTCTAGCATCTCCATCTATTTGGTATCTTTTTCAGCCTTCAGATACCTTGAACTTCAGAGAGAAGGAGTCTGTGAACTCCTAGAATGCCTTTCTCTCGGCACTCCTGCCTCAATCTCTGAATTTTTTTTTTTTTAATGAAAGCCTGTTTTTCTCAGCTCTCCTATTCTGCCCAGTTGCATTCTGAGAATAGCTACCTTGCATGTGATGGATAGAGTGTCCATAACACGTGGGGACAGTCAACTCCCTTTTCCTGCTGTAGCTTTTGGAGCATTTCCACTGAACATTTAGTGAGCACCTATTTAAGAAGTAGCTGGTGGGTCCAGATTCACTTTGTGCCTGGACTCTTTGGGATTTTAATCTCTCTTGGCAGCCCAGGAGCAGATAACCAAATCTCTTGAGTTCTGCTGCTTTCACAGACATTCATCTAGTGCCCTTGAATTATCTATTCACAATTCCACAACTACAAATGAAGCTCTCCTATGAAAAGCTCTTCACTTTCTGGAATTTATTTTATTTAGATTTCTTTGAGTCTTCAAATTTCCCTCATTTTAAGGAAAACTACAAGTAGAATTTTATATCTTACTTAGATTGTAATGTTTGTTAGTGTGAACACACAGTCTTGCAAATTTCCTTATCCAAACTGGAAGCAGAACAAGTTGTCAGTTATCTTAAATTTAATTTTTGTTGTTATGTTTGCATCTGTAAAATCTTTTTGAAATTCACTAAAGTCAACTATAAGTGAACTACACATATTCATAATATTTTCCAATGTGAGTGCCTAAATTGAAATGCTATTTCAAACACTGACTTCTTGGGGGATTTGTTCTTGCAAACATATTAGTAAGGCAATGGGGAGGAAAAATGATGCTCCTATCAAAATAGCAGTAAGCTGTCTTCACTATCAGTTTCATCACATTGATCTTTTCCAACCAGAAAAAAGATATTTCGGAAAAGAGAAATTGTCTCTCCAAATTGAGTCCCAAGGAGGCATTTGCCTTCATATTTGGGAATCAAACAAAAGAGGCAATAGTTACATTCTACAACTTTGCCTCTGCAGGCTATTTTTAGGCAACTTAATTTTGTTTTTGTTTTTGGCTGTGCGGATCTCAGTTCCCTGACCAGGGATGGAACCTGAGCCCTCTGCACTGGAAGTCTGGAATCTTAACCACTGGACTGCCAGGGAAGTCCCTAAGCCACTTAATCTTTTATTATCCCACCTTAATCTCTTATTCTCCACACCTACACTATGTTATTAACCTCTAACCTAGTCTCGCTTGTTTTAGTTTGTCCTTTATTGGATATCTTTCAACAACCATATTGAACAACCAAAAATACTACTTTCATCATATTAATTTTCTTTGAAAAAATCAATTTCTATTCTATATGGCATAAAGATGCCAAAGCAAGAGTGGAAACACAGAGGCATTTTAACTAATTAAACTGGCATTTCATATTAGAAAATATTATAACACTAAGATTATATTAGTTGATAATATTGATTGCTCATTTCATGCTAGGTACAATTCTAAGTTCACTGTGATAGATTGACTCAATTAATTCCCACTAAAACTGTGTGATGTGAGTAATATTATTGTCATCACCTCTGTTTCACAGACAAGGAAATAGCATAAAGAGATTGAAGAAGTTGCCCGTGGTCCAAAGCATATAAGGTTCCAAGTTGGTTATTTGATTTCTCTAGAACCTAAAAATGTAACCAATATACGAGGGTGAGTCAAAAAGTATCCGCACTAAGGTTATATTAAAACTTCTGTTGGTTGCACTGTCTTATCAGTGCTTTCTGTTCAAGACTACGGTCTCCCCAGTCACTGCTGTGCAGGTGTGAACATGTTACATTAGTTCATTTGCAACTGAGTGCGAGCAAAAATGGATGCCCTGCTTGTGATTTGCATGAAAGAAGAGCGTGCAGTGATTCATTGTTTGCAGTCTGAGGGCGTACCTGGTGCCATTATTTATCGAAGACTTTGTGTGCAATATGGAGAAAGTGTTTTGTTGTGAAGAAGTGTGTATGAATGCAGAGATGCTTATTGAAGAGCTGAAGCCTAAACTTCAGATTAAATGTAGAGGACTGCTATCCAAGGGTGTTGTGATCTTGCATGACAATGCACGTCCACACACTTCTGCCCCACACTGTCAACACTCTGCAAAAACTTCATTTTGAGGTGTTAAAGCACTTTCCCTATAGTCCTGATCTTGCTGCATGGGACTTACACCTGTTTGGTCACTTGGAGAGCAGCCCTACAAGGATGAAGATTCACTTTTGATGAAGAAGTGAACACAGCAGTGTATTCATGGCTCACAGCTTAGCCTAAAACATTTTTTAATGAGGGAATACAAAAGCTTGTTGACAGATGGACAAAGTGTATTGAAAAGCAAGGAGATTATGTTGAAAAACGATGTATTTGTCTTTTCTAAAAGTTAATTAAATTCTACAGGCAGAGTGAGGATAATTTTTGACTCACCCTCATATTATTACCTCAGTTGATAAAATTATTTAGAAATATTGATAGAATGTAAACTGTGTGTCTATTATAATCATTTAAAAGAGGTGGTAAAAATTGTTTTTGTTCCACTTTGCTTCATTATAAAATCATACATTTGAGAAAGTTTAGATTAATTTTGGGTTGGTAGCTTATTTGGAGAACTTGAATTTTACTTATCTTTAGAAGTTAAGGTGCAAGATCAGTTCAATATTATGGCCTATATGCTAATGGAAAACCGATCCAGCATTAAAAGCCACTGGAACAGATGCGGGTTGTTATTCCACCTGGAAAGTGGTTTTGGAGTGGAGGGGCAGGGGTAACTTTTGTAGCCAAAGTTTAATTCAATAAGCACTCATTCAATTCCTGGTCTAGGAAGTTTTGATAATAACAATAATAATCAACATGTAAGCCACATGTATTCAGTGTTATGTGTTATCTTATTTGTTGATTGCTACTATGTCTTCAATGTTGGAGATGCTCTCTGAGGACATAATTATGGAAAGGCATTTTTCTATTAAAACTTCTACTTATAAAGGGATGAAGTCTATGAATAATGAGTATTCTAAAAATCAGTACCAGCTAGTGAATACCTAGGCTTATGCTACAATAGAAAAACCAAATACATGCATTGACCTTTCCAAAGATTTGATCTGTGGAGCCCACAGGCAGGGGTAACTTACTGAATACAAGGATTCTTCCTTTGAGGAGCACAAGGTAAATTTAGACAACAATCCCATCTTGAGTTGCAAGACCCTTCTTCTAATCCCTACTGATAGAGTCTCACAATACTTAGCACAATACCTTGTATCTAACTGCCAATCAAAATATATTGAATTGATAAATACAATTAGTTTTAGTATACATGGTGAAATTTAATTGCTAATTTCATAATGAAAACTACAGTATTTTAACTAAAACTTCTTAGAGTAAAAATGTGTAGTTTTATAGTTTGAAGTTATAAGATTGGTGTGTTATCCCCAGTCCTGTAACCGACTCTCAAATTAAACTTGTATAAGTAATTAACCTCTGTGTGACCAAGTTCTCTCATCTGTAAAGCAGATACAATAATTATTATCGCCTATCCGGTGGGCATAGTGTGAGGATTAATGAGGTAATTTCTAAAAGCTAGTTGCTTGAAAGGTATTTTATATTTATAACATCTTACTGTCCTAGGCTATTTGTTTTATTTTCATCGTATACATCCAAAGTCTAAATGTTTTACAAAATAATTTTTTTTTCTTTTAATTTTAAGCTGACCAATTATCACTACCAGAGACCTGATGGTTCAATGAGAGCTGAAAGGTAGCAATAATAATTGAAATCTTAACTAATATTTCTGCAGTTTTTTTTTTATTGGCTGTATTTCTGTGTTGTACAATATATCCTTGTAACTTTGTTTTTTTTTTTAGCTGCACTGTGTGGCATGTGGGATCTTAGTTCCCCGGCCAGGGATCTAACACAAGCCCAACAGTGGACATATGGGGCCCTAACCACTGGACCTACAGGGAATTCCCTCTGTAGTGTTTTATATGTCTATTTTAAGTTGAACATTCTTTTGGGTAAGTGATCTTGTTTTCCAAAAGTTCAAAGTTCAAAATTTTCTTGTTACTTTTTTGATCCAATAGTTAGATACCAAAAGCTGCTGCAATCTATCTAGAGAAGGGCTCTTCCACCTCAGCACTACTGGTGTACTGAATCTAGACTGTTTTGGGGGGATTGTCCTGTGCATTGCAGGGTGTTTAGCAGCATCCTTGGTCTTTACTCACTAGATGCCAGTAACAACTACACGTTGCTGACTTTCAAAAATGTCTCCATTTTTGACATTACCTACTGTCGCCTGCAGGGCAGAATTACATTCGATTGAGAACTACTGCCCTAGAAGAATTAAATAGGGTGAATGGCCTGTCCAAACTCTGTGGTACAATCAATTTAAACAATATTAACCCTGGGGTAATGCACACATAGACACACACACACACACCCCCTCCTTAAGGGAACCATATAGCTTAGTTTGCCTGGCACAGGTCGGATTTACACTTGATATCCTAGCATCTGGTCCCATTACCATTTGTATTAGATTTTCAATTATGTAATGGAGTATCATTATTAATCCATGTAATAAAATAAACATGAGGATCTCATTGATTTACAATTTGTACTTTCAGTTTCTTCCATCTTTTGTCTTACTGTATATAGAATCTGTTCTGGGCAATGAACAGAGTTTTCACTTTAAGACCTTGTTAATATAACAGATGTACCCATTTCTTCTTTACTCTGACCTGGAAATCAGTGGGAAAGTAGGAACTATTATATAGGAAATCTATGTAGAAAGTAGAGACTAAGGAATTCCATTTGAGCACATATATTCTTGCTGTGGTTGTTTTTAAATTTATTACATAGTGGAAAGTTACAAATTTTTATTTATTTTAAAGTTTGATTTTAATGTTCATTGCAGCACTATTTACAATAGCCAGAACATGGAAACAACCTAAATGTCCATCAACAGATGAATGGATAAAGAAGATGTGGTATATATATATATATATATATATATATATATATATATATATATAGTGGAATATTACTCAGCCATAAAAAGAAATGAAATTGGCTTATTTGTAGAGATGTGGATGGACCTAGAGTCTGTCCTACAGATTGAAGTAAGTCAAAAAGAGAAAACCAAATATCAAATATTAATGCATATATGTAGAATCTAGAAAAACGGTACAGATGAACCTATTTATAGGGCAGGAACAGAGCACAGACATAGAGAATGGACGTGTGGACACAGGGTGGTGAAGGGGAGGGTGGCATGAATTGGGAGATTAAGTTTGACATAAACACACTACCATGTATAAAATAGATAGCTAGTAGGAACCTGCTATATAACATAGGGAGCTCAGCTCGGTGCTCTGTGATGACCTAGATGGGTGGGGTGGTGGAAAGGGAGGTCCAGGAGGAAGGGGATATATGTATACCTATAGCTGATTCACTTCATTTTACAGCAGAAATTAACACAACATCGTAAAGCAATTATACTCCAATAAAAAGATGACTTCGATTTTAAAAAAGTTTACAATAAATTATTTTAAAGCAAATAAATGTATATAAATAAAGTAGATATTTAAGGGAAATTTAAGTATTTAATTGATGTGCATGCACTGTACCAAAATGTTTGTTGACTTTGATGATACCACTGATCCCCACTGACTGGGAGCCCATCTTGGTCTGGTGCTTTTCGTTTCTTAGTTAGTGATTTATTAGCTGTTTGGGAAAAAAATAGATTTATTTTTTATATGAAATACTGCTTTCAATATTTCATTAATAGTTTTTCATAATCTAAAAATACATATTTTTATGTTTTTATTTATGTTTTTATTTTTTTATTTATTTTTTATTTTTTTTAAATAAATGTATGTATTTATTTATTTATTGGCTCTGTTGGGTCTTCGTTGCTGCGCACTGGCTTTCTCTAGCTGCGGCAAGCGGGGTCTACTCTTTGTTGTGGTGCGTGGGCTTCTCATTGCTGTGGCCTCTCTTGTTGCGGAGCACGGGCTCTAGGTGCATGGGCTTCAGTAGCTGCGGCACATGGACTCAATAGTTGTGGCACACAGGCTTAGTTGCTCTGTGGCATGTGGTATCTTCCTGGGGCAGGGCTCAAACCCGTGTCCCCTGCATTGACAGGCAGATTCTTAACCACTGCGCCACCTAGGAAGCCCCATATTTTTATGTTTTTAATATGATGTAGTTTGTCATCAGTAAATTAATATCCAGAGAAACAATTTATTAAGGCTTAGGATTTCTAGTTGTACTTTTTTCACTTGAAGAAAGTATTTCTTTAAATGGGTTTTCTCCCACACCAGAGAATGCCAAATCAACATATCTTGTTTTTAGCAGACAGTGTTTAAATGATAATTATTTAAGACATAAGTGAATTGAAAAAAAATAGTAAACAATGCTTATACCCAGAAATGCCCACAAAGAATATAACTGCTACTCTTAAAATATTATAAATTATTTCAACAGTACACATGTATTCTAAAGAATGTACTATTTCACCAAGAGAAATGAAATTGTTTTGTATAGGTCTTAGGCTACATAGTGATGCTGAAGTTGAATCTGGCCTCTGTACCCTGACACCAAATTAGATCTCAGAGACAGAGTTTTGGGTGCAATAGAAAAGAATAGCTTTATTGCTTGCCAGGCAAAGGCGGACACAGCAGGCTAATGCCCTCAAAATGGTCCCAACCTGGGAGGCTTTGTGAGGAGCCTTACAGCCCAGGGGTGGGGTTGCCGATAAGGATGAGAGTGCCTGTGTGGCCTGCATTCCTTCGATGCACAGATCGTCTGGCACCAGGTGGTGATGGGGGATCTGTGACCTTCTCTGGAATGAAGAGTGCTTCATCAAGTAGTTAACATCTTTCATTTGTTGGGGATTTTAGTTCTGCAGAAGAGCTCAAAGATATTGTTATGAATATCCCTTGAGGGGGAACCAGGGCCCTGTCCCCAAAGCTGTACTATTGTTTCTTGACTCCTCCTCCCTGGTCTCCACATCTCCTCTCTTCCCTGATTAGCAACTGTTTGAACCTGCCCTTTGGAACTCAGAGAAAGGGACACAGAAAGGCTTTTGTGCCTCGGAGCCCCATAGGGTCCTTATCAGTTTCAATGCTATCAGCTAGAGATGCCTGGGGGAGGGAACTCCCGTGGACTCATACTACTAGTAGTAAATCCCCAAAGACCTCCCCCTTATTCCTCACCCCCCCACCCCCCACCCACCACAGCCCAAGTTGTGGCTGGACTAGTTTTTCTTGTGATTGCAAGATGCACCCTAGCAACCACTGTTGAAGAACTTTGAAACATCAAGGTTTGTTACTCACAGGTCATGGACTTGCATGCCCAAGGGTCACACAGGGAGGTCTTGGGTAAAGAGAGAGAAAAAGCCTAGACTGGGGCTCTGCCTTTGTTAGGGTAATGGTTGGGGTGCCTAGGGTTTCAGGGGTTCACTGTTTACTGGTGAATTTAATGCAAAGGAGAAGGAATTAACATGCAGGAAGGGAAAAATAAATGGTGAGTTATCTAGGTCATTCATGGGTTTCTAAAAGGGGAAGTTCAATGGGGGGGAGGGGGTGGATGTCAGCCTGGCTCTTTATTGAGTTGAGTAGCTGACAATGTGTTTAGTGAAGATGGGTGTCTCTGAAGTGGGTGCCTGGGCAAACAAAAGCTTAAGGTCAGGCACTTGCATTATAATCAAAAAAGCTACTTGTCAGGCACTTTACACTACAGACATTTAAAATATTTTATCTAAATTACAATTTCTTTAAAACAATTAAAGTTATTACTGAAAATCTTGTCATTTGGTATGGTATTTTATTCTTTCCATTAAAGTGACACATTTCTTTTTTATTCTTCAATTTCTAACCACCAGATCAATAAACAAATGAATCACTTTTATTTTTAAGTTTTCCCATTGTCTTAGTTCAGGCTGCTATTACAAAGTATCCATAGACTGGATAGCTTATAAACAACAGAAATTTATTTCTCACAGTTCTGGAGACTGGAAGGCCAAGATCAGAATGCTAATATGGTCAGGTTCCGGTGACAGCCTTGTTCTGGGTAGCAGACTGCTGTCATTTTGTTGTATTTTCGCATGGCAGAAAGGGAGAGATTTCTCTGGGGTCCCTTTTATAAGGGAACTAATTCTTTTTGTGAGGACTCCACCCTGTCACAACCTGGGTTAGCATTTCAACATAATGAATTAGAGCGAGAAGGCATAAACATTCTGCCCATAACACTCATATTTTCCTATATTTTCAAATCTAACATATTTGGCCTTTAAAAGATGTTTTCACTCAACTATTTGAGGGAAAAATTCATGAATAAAACAATGTAGGATATGCAATAATTTCCATGTTTAAATAGCTTGCTCTGCAGATGTGGTATGACCTTTTAGCTAGTCATATTTTTCAAAGCGGTTGTGTGTTACTATAATAGTCATTTTACATGTAACAACTGCTGTGAAGTAATCCTTTTCTGCATTTTAATTTGGAAATTTTAAGCTGTAGTATTACGTATTCATTTTCCTCCAAATTTGGGATAATGCAAAGGTAACCTGATACAAATGTTGGCAATATTAAGATGCTATTTCACTTGGATAGGATAAAACTGAGAAAAGTGGCAGAGAATAATTATTGATGCACTAGGCAAAAATCTTCCTAATTTGTATACTGGGCAAGGATAAGTGTAAAGACAATTCCAATCAGAGGCTAGAGGATGTGTAAATACCTCTTGTTGAGTGATGCATGGCAGGTAAAAGAAATTGGAGTAAATTAGAGCAAAGAGGAAAATTAGTGTGACATGATGTTAAAGAGAAAAGGAGTGATGGTAAGGAGTTGTTTTCTTTGTTTTGTTTTGTTTTTTCCCCCAAAGGCTATTGTGAAGCAATTGCAGCATTTTAGACTTGGAGAATGGTATATTTATGTAATATGAACATTCAAGTGTGACAAAAACAGGTTTCAGCCTTATAAACATCACTCTGATTTCAGTGTGGAGAATGAATTTGTGTGAGGCAAGAATGAATCTCTGTGCATCAATGAGGCTTTTATGGGGTCACAGCTATGATAGTTATGATAGCTATGATACCATCACAGCAAGATGATAATTTGGTTTAGGGTTGTGATGACTGAAATGGAGAAGAGAGAAACTGAGAAACATTTAGAGATCCTGCAGAGCAACTAAGCCCGTGCACCACAATTACTGAGCCTGTTTGCTGCAACTGTTGAAGCCTGTGTGCCTGTAGCCTATGCTCTGCAACAAGAGAAGCCACCACACTAAGAAGCCAATGCACCAAATGAAGAGTAGCCCCCACTCGCTGGAATTAGAGAGAGCCCACGTGCAGTAAAGAAGACCCAATGCAGTCAAAACCAGACCAAACCAAACCAAACCAAAACAAAACAAAACAAAAAAACAAAGCAAAACAAAATCAAAAAACACATTTAGAGGATTAAGATGGCAGGATGTCCTGATGGAGAATTGAATATGTGGAAGACGAGAGGTGATGGTGCAGAGACTGAATGCTAGTATTCTGACTTAAATGACTCAATCAGAGTGGAGTAGAAGAAGGCCAGGTTTGGGGAAGTTTATCAGAGATTTTAAAGTCTTGTGAAATATTCAGGAAGATTTTTCATATAAGAAGTTGGGTATAAAGATTTAGAGCTTGGAGGAGAAGTTTGGATCGAAGGTAATTTATGTATGTAGGTGGCCATCAGAGTCATGGACACAAGTACCATCATCTACAAGGAGAAGACAGAATGACAAGAGGACAACTGCTATTAAACTGTTAGGGATACAAACACTTATCTGACAGAGAAATAAGCCTACAAAGGAAATTGAGACGGAGGATGGATTCGCAAGAAGATAGGAGGAAAAGTCAGGTGAATGCAAAGTCATAGAAAACAAGGAAAGAGAATGGTTCAAGAAATAAAGGAGTGGTTACAAGTGTCAAATAATGTTGAAAGATATAGCAAGAGTGGAAGAGAAATTCTCACAGGGGTTTTCAATTTGAACATAATTGCGAACTTTAGAGAGCTGTTTTGTGAGCATTATTGAGGTTAAATCCAGATTGCCATGGGCAGATTCACAAGGAATAGGTTAAATATGAAGAGGAAGAGATTGGAGAGGATGGAGGGTAATAGCATCATTAAGAAAATATTTTTTTCATGAACCACCCAAAGCATTAGTCTATTAAAATTATCTTATAAAGTTCAGTGTAATCTTTATCCTATTAGGAAATATTTCAGCAGTCTCAGATCAGTGAAATTATTTTCATTTGATGTCATTATAACTTGATATTAAAATGTGCTGTATTTGAAACCAGATATACACTGCATATTTATCAGAAAATTTACAGAGTTCTATGAACTATATCCATAATAATGTATAATTTTATAAGTATATCACACATAACATCAATAACTTGATCTCAGAATATATATGAGATATTTATCGTATATATAGTATATGTTATATTAGGTGAGATGATGCATGAGTACATATAATGTCACAAAATACTGATAAAATACGAAATGAACAAATGCCTTTTATTTCAAATAAAAGAAAGTACTTTTATGAGAGCTTTAGAAGAATAAATACACTACTTATGCATTTCAAGTCTCTAAACTGAATTAGCCGTTGATTTTAATGTTTATTAGTTTATGATACATTGTAAACTGAAATGAAAGCTGTATTTACATATGAGTCCATTATGATTGGACTTCACTCTGATATTTGCAAGTGCCCAAGGAAGACTATTAACCAGTATAACATTGTGGCCTAAGCATTTAGTTACTTATGTTTCCCTTTCCTAAGTGCACTGTTTTTATTACCAGAGTTGTCCTTAAAAAAAACTTACACAGGTGTACGTTTTTAAAAGGCCAAAATTATAGAATGAGAATAGGACTTTCACAGAAAGAGAGGAAAATTTAGGTCATTTATAAAAATTTTGAATGCTAGAAGGTAAATAGATTTCTTCTAATAAAATTAGTAGGAATGATCTACTTTTATACTTATCAGGAAAAGGATTGAGCGGCCATGCTGGAAAGGATGAGGGCACAGAGGACGCAGGATCGGAACGCAAGGAGTCAGTTCGGTTCCTAAGCTCTACAGGAGCCCAGTAAATGCCAGTGCCTGAGGCCTGTGGATCTTTAGATTCTGGCAGAATCAAAATCTGGATTAAGACAATGGACAGCTGCTTATAGCTAGTGGCAATACATATGGTTCAATACTTCAGAGTTTCCTGCCTCTATTCGAATCCATATCCATATATATGTAAAGTAAGCACAGAAAACTCCTCACTATTAGATGACTGCATTCAGGTGCCCTCACTTCCCTCTTCCCTGTGTTTTCTTTTTTCCTTAGCCCATAGTCTGCCTTTTGATCATTTGATTTGTCAGGAGCTTGTACCACTTTACTCTTATTGTAATGACTGATATCCTATCATTTAATTGGGGATAGTAGGAGTAGCAATGCCGTAACACTGTCCAATTTCCAAAGTCAAAACTGGTAAATTCTGAGTCATTAAGCCCCTCAAAGTAAAAACACAAAACAAAACAAAACAGAAAACAAAACAGAACTCCCTTCCTCCCTATATGTCCTGGTTCTGTCTATAAGTACTATGCTGTGAAAATGTCTACTGTATCAACTAGTGCTATTTTAAGTCACTCTGAAGTCTCCAAAAGTGGTTAGTTGTATTTGGCAAATATTTTATCACACCTTCATATCCATGGCATGTTAAAACAGAAAGTTGAATATGAAAAACTTCCCAAGAAAGCGGATGAGATATATCACATACTCAGATACCTATAGTGGCAGACACAAAGTTTTAGATAACTTCAAGATGATAGAGATATGATCTTTTTAGCTTAGAGAGCTGTATTACTTAGAACAAGAATGAAGAGCAAACCCTTTGTAGACTCTTGTAGCTGTGAAATCCTTGAGGGACTCTCAATATCTGTACCCAGAGAATTGGGTATAGAGAATTACAGAAAGCAAAAGTGTGTACATGGATGCTGTGGCAGTGACTACTATTGCCTAAGAAATACTCATTCTCCCTTCTTTAAAAATGGAGCTTGGAGCTCCGATGTTATTCCAGGCAGCCAAATGGCAAGATTCAGGGCTGTATTTTGCAGCCTCCGTTGCAGCTAGGATGAGTCTTATTGTAACATTACTTAAGTACGCTCTGAGTCAGCTGAAAGGGCACGATTTTCATGATCTCTCTTTACTTCTTTCCCGCCAAATCTGTGGACAATTATATTATGAAGCAACCTTGAGTTTGTCTCATGCCATTCAAGGTATGTAGAATTAAAAGACTTGGTGTCTCTTGTGCATAGAGCTACCACACTGACTTTGTATGCTTCTCTCTGATTTGTGTGTGTTAGAGAAAAGCAAACTTGGTTTAAATATTCTTTTTATTATTTCTCAGTTTTATACAGCCAAGTCAAGCCCAATTGATTCAATTTCTATTTGGACACATACAGATGGAAAAAAAGTCATTTCAGCAAGAAAAAAATGCACAGTCCAGCAGTAGCATACAGAGTGCAAAGAGTAGGAAAAAGGATGGACAGGTGTTTCTCACTGGCAGCTACTGACTTATATTTTAAAACCAGTTTAACAACTTTCAAAAAAGACATTTTATGCATTCAGGTGGAACATATACTCCCTAGTCACCTTTGCAACATCTAACATTTATTTTGCTAACCTAAGCACTGAAGGCATTTTAGTGTCAGACATTTAAGAGCATAATAAGTAGTCAATTAAATCTGCATAAAGTCTGCATAAGGGAAAAATATCAAAATAGTTACAACAGAATAACAGTGGAAAATGGAATCTTTAATGATAGATCCTCTCCATCCCATCACACGAAGACATACAGACACCAAATTCTGATAGGGAGACAAACTAAGCAGGTCCACTTGTGAGATGAGGAGTGGGTCTTCCTCATATTCAGAGCAAGGACGATGACCATATTGAACAGCACTCAGTAAGAAATAGAATCAAAGAGTTGTAGGCTGTGATCAGAGACCAAAATTCTCAAGTTTAAGCTTTTAGACATGATGAGAATGAGTAATGCATATGCACGTGAAGGTTTGAGGAAGAGTTGTTTACAGATTGGGTGTGTCTGGATTCTAATAGTGAATAGCTCCTAGGTGCCATGGCCACTCTTGCTAAAGTGATTTCTAATTAGATGGTTGCAGACTCACCAGGTAGACTGCCACTGGAGAATAAAGAAATAGTGTGTTAAAGGTATTAAATAGGAAGTGGGATAAGTCTATTAATGTTTTTTTTTTCCCCCTGAAGATCTAAAATGATATGGGAGAAGGAGAGGCTAATGGAGAGATGATGGTAAGGAATGTGATGTTGTCAATGGAAAATCCATTTCAGGTTCTGTAGGAAACTGGAAAAATACAATTCTCACCGTCTGTGGATAAATTTACCTCTTTAATTCTAAATATCAAAATATCTTTTTCTGTTGACCATATTACTATTCCCAATAGTAAAGGTAATAAAATGAAAATTCACATTGGGTCATTCTCCAAAGATATATTTCAAATTGATTGTTCAAACTAGCTAAAAAATACAAAACTGGTCAAGGATTTTAATTCATTAACATCAAAACCTATATCTCACTCAAATTTACTTTACTGAAGCCTCTTTCTATGGGATTCAGAGAATTCATTCATACATTCACCCGTTAGGTTAAGCTTATCATATTAGATGAATTTCAAATGAAATCAAAGCTTGCTCTTTGTTAAATGTATTGAAACTAAGACATGATTTTCTAATTTTCAAGGCTAGCTAGTGTGTTTTATTTATGAGGATTTAAAAATGTACTTAATTATAATAATTCATAAAATATAGAATGTATTTTACAATTTTAATTATATCACACTGATAATTACTTTTTACCTTCATTTTCCATCAAATATTCAATCTGTGTGTTTTTCTACATATCTAGGCTGTTACTTTCTAACACTGTTTGTTTCTTTGTTAATTAAATAGATGATTTCAAGTATATTTTAATGCTTTTTCTAATTAATAAAATTCTGAATGAAAGCTTCCCATTGTAGTTGCTTATATTCTAGGAAACTTAAACTTACTAACAATGTTGTAGAGATAGTTAATGTTGAGGGAAATTAAAGATGTGCATCATTGTAAAGTGTATTATAATATTAAATTAGTAAAATGATGTTCTTACAAAATATAGTTTATAAAAAACTAATAAATATTTGCATATGAATTTCCCTCAAGTAAATTAATGCTCAAATTCACTTACTACCATGGTTAACTCTAATATTATAGTTAATAATTAATTCTAAGTGACAATAAATGATAGGTTTTAACAAATATTGATGAAAATATTGCTTTAAATATGATCAAGATTTTGGAGAGTTACATAAAGAGAAAGGAGCTATTTTTCTCGGATACACATTGCAACTTTTTCAGATACAATCTGTGCATTTTCTGAATGTTGCTTCTCTACTTTTAAACTGACAAAAATGGAGAAGTTGGAAAGAGAAATTGTGGGCAGAAAATAGTAGACTTCTATAAATGTAGATTAGATAAACTATCTGGCCTCATGAGAACTGTTTTAGGTATGCAGTTTTCTAATTATTAGAGTCAAATCTTCTTGTGTTGTGCTACAGTGCAAGGAAACAATTTTTCAGCAGTTATCAGCACTGTTTTTTTCTGGAAGCGAAGTCTCTAACTTACATTATTCCCACATTAGCTGTTTAGGCCTCCTTCTCAGCAATGTGTCTGTAACAGGCTCTTCTCACCTGGGAAGAGATCCAAGTCCTTAAGTTCTTTTCAATTACCATTGATTCATATTAAAATTTTCAACCCCTGTTATCTGTTTCCTCTCAATAAAACCAACAAAACTGAAGGAGAGCAAAAGAAAAAGTAAGTATAGGAAACAAGCAAAAAATTATTTGTCAAATATCAGCTATGAAATCACATATAAATCTCAAATTGAAGATAGTACAGTATTCGTGCCAATAAGCAGATTGCAACAGGGGGTAAAAATAGAGAGGCTAAAATAGACTGAAGAATATATGAAAATCTCATTTATAAGAGAGAAGGTAGTGATCAACTTTGAGTGTGCATGTAATAAATGCTAGTGATGTTGTTTGAGATTTCCTGATTTCTACACATTGTACACAGACATGATATTGAGAGTGAATGGAGCTGGAATTGAGCTGGAAGCACTCTGCTATAGCAGAGAATCCTCACAACTTCTCCCCATAAGCCTCGCACCAAAAGCTTTTTCTTTCTATGGGTGACTATAAGAATGACTCCGTATCAGACTGCTTGAATTCAAGGCAATCTGAGCTTAGTGATTCTGTTTTGTTTTGTTTTGTTTCCCCTTCAGATCTTTATTGGAGTAAAATTGCTTTATAATGTCGTGCCAGTTTCCGCTGTAGAACGAAGTGAATCATCTGTATTAATACATAAATACCCATATCCCCTCCCTCTTGAGCCTCCCTGCCACCCTCCTTATTGCACATTTTACCAATAGCTAGTTGATTTCAATTACTGGAAAACAAGTGTGTCAGTGGAGAGTTGCAGCGCCCTCTTCTGGTGGAGGAGACTGCAGTCTGGTGCTAGGTTGAGCGCAGCCTCTCCTGCTGGGCTTGAAGGTAGTGTCCCCCATTTCCAACCAGCTGTTTACCAGGTAATGCAAGATACCTTACCCTAGACCTGTTTTCTGGGTAATGCTTATGGTCACATTCAGAAGGAAAGTGGGGGAAAGGGCAGAAACTGGAAGAAGAAATTGAAAATGCATATAATTAAAGTAAGTATAATATTAATATCTGGAATACATAAAAATTAATAGATAAAGACAAGTAATCTGGTAGAAACAGATAAAAAAAGATTTGAGAAAAATGAAGCTATATTAGCAATCTTGGTGCAAAAATTAAGACCATTAGGTCAACAACAATTAAAAGTCTGATAACATGTACAGATCAACCGGTTTGCAAGGCAGAAGTAGAGACACAGATGCAGAGAACAAACATATGGACCCCAAGGGGGGAAAACGGGGTGAGGTGGGGTGGGGGAGGGATGGTTTGGGAGATTGGAATTGCCATATAAACATTAATATGCATAAAATATATGACTAATAAGACATAATTATTAAAATAAATGAACAATATGAAAAACTAAGCAATATGTTGTTTAGGGATAGAAGTTTGTGGGAAAATATAAAGAAAGTAGTAGGAGTAAAAGCATAAAATCATGGAAATGGTTGTCTCTGGAGTACAGGAAGACAGGGCAATGTGGTCAGACACTTCTATTTTTTAAAGAATGGAATTTATTAAAATGCAACTGAGGGGCTTCCCTGGTTGTCCAGTGGGTAAGACTCCGCGCTCCCAATGCAGTGAGCCTGGGTTTGATCCCCGGACAGGGAACTAGATCTCGCATTCCTGCCACAACTGAAAGATCCTGCATGCTGCAATAAAGATCCCAAGTGCCACAACTAAGACCTGGTGCGGCCAAAATAAATATTTAAAAATGCAACTGATTTGTATTATGTTCATGAATAATGAAATATATTGATGTTCAATAGAATTTTCTTTCATTCAATATGATTTAGAATAGACTTTCAGAAATATTTGTGCCTGCCTTGTGGATATATAAGAAAATAAATTCCATTGTGTTATTGGGCTAAAATATTATATCACTGTTTTAAATGTGATAATAAAAGTGTAACACAATTCCACTGCATCAGAATTTGGGGAAAAAAAAAGCAGCAAAATGACGTTTACTTTTTTATTTTAAAGAGTCGACCACAACGCTGCACATTAGAGAGAAAAAAGAAAAAAGGAAAGTTAATTTATTATTTTTGCCCACACTTTACAGGAATTGTCAAGTAATATGAATTATTTATAAGTCTCTTTTACATACACTTTTTGGAGTTATTTTAGACAGACTATAAATGAAAAAGTATTATGAAAATGCCTGTGAAAATCTGCCACCTGGTGGAAGTCACTGGGAACTACAAGAACACATTTTTTTTTTTTTCCTTCTAGTTGTTTCTTTATCTCCCCAAAGGCGAAAGCGGGAGATGGAAGCAGAAGGTGTTTGTTTACGTTACGAACACTTGAAAATTATTTTGGATAAATTATAAAATCTCCTGAGTAATGTGAATAATACAGTACGTTTTCTTAAAAAAGTACAATCAATAAAGTGCTATTTTATGAGAAAAATACTTTTTGATAAGAGAGGCCCAAAATAAAGATGCTAAGTTTCTATTATCTTTATCATTAACAGACTGTAATAGTCTTAAGTATAAAACAAAGATTAACTACCAAACAGTCACAATTGGAGTACATTTCGGCTATCACTTAGTTCTCAAACACAGAAAAAGAGAGAAGCATTTCCTAATATACTATTGTACATATAATAGTATCCCATATCTCAAAATATTTGTCTCAGCCTTCATCTTTTATTTATTTATTTATTTATTTATTTATTTATTTATTTAATTGGCTGTGTTGGGTCTTTTTTGCTGTGCACGGGCTTTCTTTAGTTGCAGTGAGCAGGGGCTACTCTTCATTGCGGTGTGCAGGCTCCTCATTGCTGTGGCTTCTCTTGTTGTGGAGCATGGGCTCTAGGCGCGTGGGCTTCAACAGTTGCGGCACACAGGCTCAATAGTTGTGGCTCACAGGCTCTAGAGCGCTGGCTTGGTAGTTGTGGTGCACAGGCGTAATTGCTCCGTGGCATCTGGGATCTTCCTGGAGCAGAGATCGAACCCGTGTTCCCTGCATTGGCAGGCGGATTCTTAACCACTATGCCACCTAGAAAGCCCAGCCTTTCTCTTTTAAGTAAGTTTTATTTGCACTGATAAAAGAGCATCCAGACTGCTGATTTAGCAGTGTTATTTCTCAACTTCTCATAATAATGAATATCATTTACATACTTTTGGTCGTTTATATTCTGTTCCTCTTATTTAATTCAAAAATGGGAAAAATGTCATACAATGCATTTCTTAAACTAAAATATATATTTATTCATTGCCTAGTGCTGTGCAGATAGAAAAAATCACCATCTATTACATTCAATATTATTACTTATATGGAGGAAATAGCTGAAGTAACAATGGTTTAATGCCTACCACAATGATTCAAACCCTTCTGTAAAATTAACTAGATAAACTCATATGTAAAATAAAGAGAAATGTTCTATATGTTTTTAAACCCAAAATAAAATTTCACAGCTTGTAAAATACCTTGATTTTCATGTCTGGTGTGGGTGGCTTGGTTCTAGAAAAACTCACTAATCCAAAGTAATGTTATATTTATTCAAAGATCCACAGTATTTCTAAATCGAGAGGATTGACGTGTAACCTAGAGTAGAGAAAAAGAGGAGATAACATTTTACGGCAAATGCACATGAGAAAAGGAGATATTGATTTATTTCCAGAATACCTGGGAAGTCTAATCTCTTTTTCAACTAAATCTCTTGATTTGGATTGCTGAGCACTTGGGTGAAGAGAATTCTCCTAAGAACTTGGATTAATTTATAACGGAGAAAATGTTTAAAGACATTAACAGTCAACTTCGGGGAGGAATAAAAATAATAATACATGATAATGCATAATGGAAAATAACAGGTTAAAATGAAAAGATAAGATAAATGACAGTGAAGTTGTCCCATTAATAATTTGGTTAGGAGAGATTGGGATTTATTTTTAATGTAAAAGTCAAAATAAGAGATAAGGGGTTTAGGCTTCCAAATCATCAGTTGATGGATTTATCAAACAGTAAGCTTAAGATAGCTGCAACAAAAATTTACAAATAGACAAGAAATCAGAAATAAAACCGGAATCTTTTCTTTGCATGTGAGTAGATATCTCTGCAACTGCAGAGAAAAAGCCAACTGTAGTTAAAAAAAAAAAGACAAAAAAAAAAAAAATACAGCTAGAAAAGTTAGAGCACTGGCTATTAAAATATCTTTAAGCAGAGAATGAATCTTTGAAAAAAACCTCAGTATAGAAGACTAGAAAACATTACTTTAAGTTTCCCAGGCAGTATTTATGTCACGGTGATGCCATTAACCTATTCAAAGCTGTACAGAAAAAGAGGAAAATTATGGGCTATCCGAGTCTAGACAATCAGAATTGTATGCTGTTGCAGCTGTGTGCTATACTCCTGCTGGCTGTCCACCAACACACACTCACCAGATCCTTTCTTGATGGCATATTAATTTGTTGCTACAGATTTAGGAATTTCTTATTGACGCACACTTACTGCACTTACTACCTACAGTAAGTTTATTTGCTTAATCTCTTTTTATGAGTTTCTGATTTGAAAATAAAACCCAATATTTTCTACTCTTTTTATAACCTCATTCTCACCATACTTCTTAACACACTTTCATTTTCTACTTAAATAATATAACTGAATACAAACCTGTACTAACTTCTAAATCCGATTTTCTTCAAAACTCAAGTACAGTTTCAGTCTTTGAGATGGATTTGTGTGTATTTGTATGTGCAAACATGTTTGCTTTCTGAAAGTAGAAATAGGAAAGTGCTTTCCAATGTCACCACTAATACTGTCACCTCTAACATGGAAATTGATCTTGAAGTTCTGCAATTTCCTAAATACAGGAGAATTTCACCCAAATCATATTCTTTTTTTTTCCACTTTTTAAAATTTTATTATTATTTTTTAATTTTTTGGCCACTCCATGCAGCATGTGGGATCTTAGTCCCCCGACCAGGGATGGAACCCATGCCCCCTGAGTGGAAGCATAGAGTCTTAACCACTGGACTGCCAAGGAAGTCCCCAAATCATATTTTTTTATCTTTCTTGATAGCTATGTCACAGATATCATTATCTCCTAGAACTGCTCTGATAAAGAAGATTTTAATTTTAGAGTGTATGATCTTTCCAACTGTCCCACATCTTCACACTTAGTGATTTGTCTCTGCTTCCTTATTGTAAAATTCAGATCCTCACCAATGTACCATTTTCAAAGACCATTAACTTTACATCATTAATTCTTGACATGCCAGAAGTGGATTCCTATTAGTCGTTTGAACAATGCCTATGAAAATAATCCAGGATTTTCATGTCTTTTATTTACTACTGTATTACTAAATCAATCTTGAGAATGGCCCCACGAAGGCAGTTAAGTTGTCACAAATTTTCATGCTTCACACATGAACTATGAGTTGGAGACTACCTAGTAAGGCATTAAATGCCACGATGTTCTTTTGCTCAAAATGTCTCACAAACAAAGCTATTGTACACAAAAAGATATCCTCATCAAGTTTACATTTCTTCCTGCGTCAACAAACACATAAGCTCTGCTCCATCACTATTCTTTTTATAAACACATTTCCCCAGACCAACCAATTGTGCCCCATATATTTCAAGTCATCATTAGTCAGCAGTTTTCTTTATTACGTCCTATTATTTGCAGGATTGCTTTATTATTATTATTTTATAATTAATGTTAATTATATTAATATTATGAGCAATAATCAGAGCAGAGTATATTTGCATAATGCCTCTATTGAAGGGACACTTCAATTATTTGTAGATGAACTTTTCTCTAATTCAGTGAAGAAATAAACCCTTTCTGGCTCTCTTGGCTTAGTAAGTTTCTTTATTTGAAACCTCTATCCTCCGAAAGAATCATTGCAACCAACTCTGTGCTTAATTACAAACATGAATCAAATTCTGAAAGCTTTTTGTACAATCTGCAATTTCTTAATCTATGTAATACATTAAAATTTTAAAACGTGCATTATAAATTATACTTTCACTTATTATGTGGTCATTCAGCTTGGGTTTTTTGTATAATTCTGATTTCCCTATTTATTTGTTTTCTTCCAGTTTTACTGAGGTATAATTGACATACAGCACTGTATAAATTTAAGGTGTACAGCATAATGATATGACACATATATCATGAAGTGATTATCACAAATTTAGTGAACATTCATCATCTCATATAGATAAAACAGAGAGATTAAAAAAATCTTTCCTTGTGATGTGAATTCTTAGAGTTTACACTTTTAACAATTCTCATGTATAACATACAGCAGTGTTAATCAATCTTTACCATGCTGTGCATTACATCCCTAGTAGTGGGCAAGCCAAAAAGTTCATTCAGGTTTTCTGGAACATCTTATGGGAAAACCCAAATGGACCTTTTGGCCAACCCAATACTTATGTATCTTATAACTGGAAGGTTTTATCTTTTGACTACCTTTGTCGAATTCCCCCTCGTCCCACCCCCGGCTGTGGGAACAACAAATCTGATCTCTTTTTCACTTGTTTGTTTATTTTTGAAGTATAAATGACCTACAACACTATGTTAATTTCTGTTACATAACATAATGCTTTGATATTTCTATACACTTCAAGATAAGTCCAGCTACAATATATCACCATACAAATATATTACATAGTTATTGCCTATATTCCCTTTATGGTACATTTCATACACATGGCATTTATTTTGCAACTGGAAGTTTGTACCTCTTAATCTTCCTCACCTACTTCTTTCCTCCCTCCATCCCTTTCCCCTCTGGAAACCACCTGCTTGTTCTCTGTGTTTTTGTTTGTTTGTTTTGTTTTGTTTAGCTTGGTCATTTAGCGGTCACTCATGGGTAATTATGAGTTATGTATTAGTCAAAGGTTATACTTAAACTTCCTTAACCATCTATATCTTTACCATATATATGCCCTGGCGGCTACTATTACAATTCAAGGAGCTGTGTTTGCCCCACTTTCAGACAAGGACTAGTAGTTTGTATTTTTCCTCTCCAACCACTCTGGAGATGACACAGCCTTGGACATTCCCTGAGTCTTTCAGACTGCCAAGGGTGAGTAAGATTTTATTTATAAGAATTTATAGGAATTGGCTTTATAGGAGTTGCCATGGGGTCAGAGTAGCTTATGACTTAGTCAGTATATGCTCTGAAATTGTGTTTAAGTCCCCATACAGGTGAGGCTTCTGCCTTAAATTGATGTGTCTGTGTGTGACTCGTTGAATGCTTTATTTGGAACTTAACTAGCACTATCACATTAACCACCTTCTCCTGCTTTAGACCTTTCAAAACAAATTAAAAAACAGAAAAGTAAGTGAGAATATCATTGATTTAAGTTGAGCAATACAGCTAACAGTACAGGGAAAAAGTTTTTACCTTAAGGACATGTGGGTTGAAACTAACTTTATGGTTTCTTAAATCTTTAATCAAAATGTGTTCATTAATTATTGTTTTCCTCAACATCTTCATCTCTGCATAAATAAGTTAATACTCTTATTGTTTTTGCACAAATAAGCTAATGCTGTCTTTGCCTGTGTTAGTTTTCTAAGGCTGTTCTTACGCAAACCAGATGGCTTAAAGCAACAGAATTATATTCTCTCGCAGCTCTGGAAGCTTTAAGTCCAAAATCAAGGTATCAACAGGGCCGTTCTTCCTTTGAGATTCATGCATCTTCTTGGCTTCTCTGATCACCACTAATTATTGTTATTCCTTGACTTGCATCTGCATTGCTCTAATCTCTGCCTCTATGGTCATAGGGTTTTCTTCCTGTGTGTCTCTGTATTCACATGGAGTTTTCTTCTTCCTACAAGGACACCAGTCATATTGGATTAGATCCCAACCTACTCCAGTGTAACTTTACCCTAACTAATTACATTTGCAGTGATTCCATTCCCAAATAAATCCACATTCAGAGGTACTGGGAGTTAGGAATTCAAAGTAGTTTCTGAGGTATACAGTTGGACCTATAATATTGCTTTTACACAAAATGCTACAAATAGTACTTAGAAGTCTTTTCTTTCCTTCTGTGAGACTTGCCCAACACCCTCAGAATGGGACAGATGAAAGGGAAAACTTAAAAATAACTTCTGCCCAAACATAGGCCTCATTTTAGTCTTTCTTATCAAAGCTCCAATATAAGAACTTCTGTACTGGGCCTATACCCAGAGAACACCATAATCCAAAAAGATACATGCGCCCCAAGGTTCACTGCAGCACTGTTTACAATAGCCAGGACATGGAAGCAACCTAAATGCCCATCAACAGATGAATGGATAAAGAAGATGTGGCACATATATACAATGGGATACTATTCAGCCATAAAAAGGAACGAAATTGGGACATTTGTAGAGACATGGATGGACCTAGAGACTGTCATACAGAGTGAAGTAAGAAAGAGAAAAACAAATATCATATAGTAATGCATATATTTGGAATCTAGAAAAATGGTAAGATCAACCTTTTTGCAAGGCAGAATTAGAGACACAGATGTAGAGAACAAACATATGGACACCAATGAGGGAAAGCAGGGGTGGAGGGTTAGGGTGAGATGAATTTGGAGATTGGGATTGCCATATATACATTACTAATAAGAAAAAAAAATCCCATTGTACACTTTCAATATATGCAGTTTATTGTATGTCAATTGTATCTCAATAAAAGTTCTTGGTAAAAAAAAAATACAAGATATGAAAAAAAAGAACTTCTGACCTGATCTAAAATATTTAGTGAAAAGATACATGAGGCAAAAAAAAAGGTCACATGACTTATCCAGAGTCAGGTCAATCATTAACAGAGCTGGGATTCTAATTTAGGAATTTTGAATTTTCAAGTTTAAATCATTATCTATAATGAAGCAATGAACTCAGGGTTTCATCTGTATTTGTTTTGGTATCCAAGAATCAGGGGCATGAGATATCAGGAATAACTTTGGCTATGGACCTCCATGAAAAATATCTCCTTTGATCTGAAAGCAGCCAGCATCATAAATCTGTATCATTTTTCTAGTTCATGCATGGACCCAGTCATGCCCAAAATGTAATTACAGTAAAGTTAAACTGCATTTTGAAGTGTACATCAGAATTCTAGAGATAAAGAAACTAGGAGTAAAAACCAGATTAAGTCAGAGTGACATCTATTTAAATTAGGAAGCACAGTGAAAGCTATGGGGAAAGTCTGTACTCAAACAAATCTTATACAAACCCATTTCCTTGTTTGCAATTGTCAGTGTATCTGCAGGAGACACGGGGCTCCATTTATTCCATTGGAGAACGATTGGAAGAGATAAGCAATATTAGGTAAAGTTGCCCATCTTTCCAGATTTCTAATCTAAAACTCCATTTGTTTTTGATGGCTAGCATGCCCTCTCTATGCAGAAGTTCTTGAATCTATAATCAAAGGATGTTCCTTAACTCTTGTTTCCTTCAATATTTAACACCTTTAAAAATTCAGACTGGATACTCTGTGCTAGATAATCATCCCCAGGAATAGGTCTGGAATCCTTTAACTTTAAGAAGCAGACATTTTTTTCCCAAGCCCAGACCAAGAGGTTTAAAGACTCACAGAATAACACAAGAACTGTCAGAACAGATTTTCCACCTGACTACATTTCTGAAGCCTTGTTATTCCTTGTTTTATTGTCTTCTGCTTGGCGTTTTCTCAGCGTGTCATATTTTAGCCTTCCTTTTCCAGTTTTACACAGTGCCCTTTGGTCTTGACTAATGGTTTGACTTGGCTTTGGGGAGTAGCTTTCCTCTTGATTCTTACATAGTCCTGGTCATATAAACCACTCTTCTAATTGTTGACCACAACTTGCCACTGCAGTAACTGTCCTTTTTTGAAGACTTTCTGAGGGGTACCAGCTGCTCTGTTACCCTTTGCTTCCCTCCTCCAGCAATAACTAGTCATTGCAGTTAACCTCTCAAATCCTCAGTTCGAGTGCTTATGTGTCAGTCGTAGTCCCTGACTCAGTTTATTAATTGATTCATTCGTCCATTTCTTCAAGAAATATTTATAGCTTACCAACCAATTGCCAGACACAGATAGGTTAGGATGACAAAAAGTTGTACAAAATCATATTTTTTTCTTATCCCTTATTGAACTTACAATAAGATCAGTCATTAATCAAACTTGTTTATCATAGACATTGCCTTCCGGGAGCCCTGTTATCTGTGTTTCCTTAATTGCCAGGATTGCTTCCTTTGGATCTCATGATATTAGAATAATTACTTTTTAATAAATTACCTTACTTATTCATTTATTTATTCTTTTCATCTCTTCATTACAACATGAATCTATTAAATAACTAGGCATCAGGCTCAAAACACTGGTGACACAACATGAACACAAGAGATCTCTAGCAGGAAATCGAACAGAAAATCTAGCAGAAAGATAATTATTAAGATAAGTAAATAAAATAAATTTATCTAGAATGCAGAGTACAAGAGAAGAAACGCTTGAAGTGTGTAACAAGTATTTATTTTTAGAGACGTACTTTCCACATAATGAGAGAATTAGGCCAAATTTTCCTCTACTGTTTGCACAGGGTAATATTATCAACTTTATCTTTGTGTGTTTGTATATGTATGTTTTTTGGGGGGTGAGGAAATGCTATACACTGCATAATTTGTATAATCTTAGTGGATGTATATATTTTTACAGAAAAGGAAAATTATTCTCAAGTTTAAGTGATTTGCTTGAGACTAAATAACTAAAAAGTGGCAGAAATAATTTTTCAATTCAGAGTTTCTGCTGTGATCATTCTCTCTTCCCCATATACCAGAAAATAAAGATAATGGTAATTTCATTTAATGTACCATCAGGGTTTTTCTTACAAAGAATTCTTTAAACCACCTTTAAAATCACACAAGATTTTAACAATGTAACATCTCCTTTCTTTCCCATTTTTACTTTAATGTTATAGAGACTAAATATTTAGCCTATCATTAATCTGTACTGGGTTCTGTGATGTACCACTGAGATCTACCTTCAATAAAAGTTCTGTTGATCTAGCCACTTGGAGCACTGGTGGCCAAAAGCCTTCAACTTCCCTGAAAGATTGTCTCTGCTGAAGAGGGTCACTTCTTTCAACATCATGTACCTTCCTGGGGTGCCCCACACTCAACCACATCAATTCCTGACAATTTCAATTCAAATGAACAATCCAAAGGACGATTCTAGTTCCATAACTCCAGCGTGTTTGGTGATGCAGCCATTGGACCTGCACTGCAGTGTGATATCTCCCTTTGCCTAAACTGTTTCTTTCCTCTCTCTCTCTCTCTCACGGGTATTGATTCCAAGGAAGGGCATGCCTTAGTAAATATCTAGTGAACTAAACTTCATCTCAATTTAGTCTGCTCTCTGGGGAATAACTCCAGTGACAGTTGTACCAGGTGTGGGTTAAGAAAGTAGCTGCACAAGCTGGGTCCCTTAGGATCCACATTATGGTACCAGCTCCCCTCCCCCAGCTAGCACTTATGGCAGTATGCGGGGACTTTTATGACTACCTGATGGAGGAGGGGAAAAAGCAAACTACATGTGTGGATGTAAGCCAAAAATAGATGGAATTCTCTATAGATACACCCAGTGGTGACCTTGAAAAACAGTGGTGAGAGAAAATTCCCTCAATGAAGAGAGCACCTAGTTGTCCACTTTGTGTGGAAAGAGATGTGGCCCAAGGTTAGAATTTATATTTATTTGTGGACACTAACATATGGTAGGGGAAAAAAATGAAAGATCATGGACAAGAAGGTGTAGATTAGAGAAAAAATATTATATATGAAAGTGGGCATAAAGTATGCAGATTTTCATATCACATGTTAATGCCAACCAGAGAGCTTCCACCATGAAACAGGCAATAAACAAGTAGACAAAGTGATTCAACCAGTTAACATCAGCTGGCCTCTCTCACTGGCCATCATAGTGCTGGCAGAAATGGAGGCTTTGCATGGACCCAGAAGGATGGGCTTCTAGTCACCAAGGCTCATGTAGCTCCTGCTGCTATCAAATGTCCAACCTGGCAGCAAGAAAAACCAACATTCAGTCCCCATTGTGGCACCATTCTTTGATCATACCAATTGGCCACGTAGGGGTAACTCTACTACGTGGGTCTTCTACCGTGGGTTTGGGAACCAAAGAGTTGACGCAGGAGTGTCCCACTTACCTTCATTCCCAACAACCCACTTAGGACATTTGTGCTTCCTGTATCTTGAATATTCTGTAGGTTTAGAGGTCTTGGTTCTCAAAAGGGGAACATGTCCACTGGATCCAGGAAACCCAGGAAGAATCCCATCTAATTAGAAGGTAAGAGTGTTACTTTTCATTATGGGATACTTGTGCCAAATGACCATCATAAAGAAGATGTGAGATAAGTGATATCCCTGAAGAGAGCTGGCCTTGATTATCAAGAGGAGTTAGGGCTGCTGTTACAGCTGAGTTCAAGGGGGAATTTGTTTTGCACACAGGTGATTCATTTGGGTATTTGTTCTTATGTCCTTGCCGTAGTTTGATAGTCAGTGGGAAAGTGTAGCAATTCTGGCCTGAGTAGGGAATACGTGGGCTCAGAACCTAGCAATGATCATTTAAGTCACACCAGAGGTAAGCCATTGAGACCACCAAAGGTGAGAGCTGAGGAGGAGGGGAAACTTTAGTGGATAATGAAGGAGGGAAATAATGAATGTTAGTTTTGGGCAACTGCAGAAGCAGTGAATGTTTTTCAAACCACTAATCTTCCTCTTATAAGATTCCTCCAGGTGGAGAGTCCCCTGGAACCCCCTTGAAGTTTCAGAGCATATTTGAAGCTGTGGATTCAAAAGCTGCAAATGGGGGATGTTGTGATGCGACACCCTTTAACCAACAGCTGTCACCCCCTCCAGGAACTGCATCAATTGCAGAGCTGCCTTGCCCCAAATCACATCCCTTTCCTGGGGTGGCTCAAGTCTAATAACTGATCTGTGTACTAGTCTAAAGACCAAGCCATCTCATTCTAACTGTAAGGTCAACTCTGAAGGGCCCATTCTAGCTTCACAGTTCATAATGGGTTGTCCAAGGCTGTTGGGCTTGCATGACAACTCAATTCGTCCTTTGTCCAAACCTGCTCCCTCCCTTGCCCACCCATAGGTATTGAGCTCAAAGGTAATCCTGAATATTTATCCTACACACTAAACTCCATCTCAGAATCAGCATCCAGAGAACATAACCTGCAATGAGCATTCTTTGACTCAATTTCAGTTTTCCTCCTCTCCTAATTTTGCTGGGATTTCCATATTTAATTAGACTAAGCTGAGATATAAGCTGAGATATAATAATTTTGCCTGTTGATGTTCTCTAGTTTATAATGAACTCTTCCTTCAGCATTTGATATATTTAGTGATGTAAAATTATTTATGATCATTTTATATATTCCGCATGTTTCATTACCTTTAGCAATTATTCAAGACCTATAGTTTTAGTTAAATTTTAAAAAATTTTCTGTAACATTATTCTTTCACATAAAAGTATGCGTATGTGTTTAGGTGGAAATGCAAATAAGAGTGAGGGAAGCTATTATAAGTAGAAGATATATTTAGGACAAAAATTTCATATATACCATTATCTACATGATTTCTAAATTTTTATATTTGATCCATGGGTTTAAATGATCATGACAATACAGCTCTAATTGACAGTGACACATTCAAAACTGACTCATAAATAACTATTTACATGGAAATGACTCGTATGCAAGTACTTTTCTAACAAGTTTGAGTCACATATATTTCTAAGTAACTCAGATTATTTGTACTCACTAATGCAAACTATTGTAATAGCAATTTCATGAAGCTCTATATGTATACCTCTAATAAGTTTTTGTAGTGATAACTATACTTTCTCTAATATTTATTTAACTTTGTATCCTCCCCTGAAAGAGAAAGAGAGAAAGAGAAAGAGAAAGTGCACCTACTACCGGGATAATTTTTCAGATTGTATCTAAATATAAGTAAGTCAAAGAAATAATTTATATTTGATTTGATATTTTTATAAATGCAGAAAAATAAAAAATAATAAGCAATGCATTGATATAACCACTAACTAGACTAACCTATTACTAATATTTTACTACTATTTTGCTACTTTATATATATACTCAGTCCTCACTTTGCAGTCAGATGGTAACAGGAATTTTATCTCAGTTACCACTAACTTGGAAATCATGGACTCCCTTCTGATCTACATGTCTCAATTAATGAGGTACTGTGCAAAACAAGGACTGCCTTTCTGTGTGTGTGTGTGTGTGTGTGTGTATTTATATGTACCAGTGGAAAGCAAACTGTGGACACAATGACTCTTCACTCAAATGCTTCAGTTCACATCTCCTGAGAAATACAACATCCTTTTACAGTAATATAATACTGTCATAACCCTAAAATATAACACCTAAATTATAATTCAATAATCTCACAGATTAATGAGCCTGTATTTTAATTTCCCCAATAATTGTCCCTCCTCTGAGTCCAAGATCCAATCCAACTTTACACATTGTATTTGGTTGTGATTTTACTTTTGTCTTTTAAAATACACAGTATATACTGTGTATATATATGTATGTGTGTATGTATATATATATATAGAGAGAGAGAGAGAGAAAGAAACATTTTTTTCATGACCTTTCCTTGAAGCATCCAGGCCAGTAACCTTTGATGATCTGATATCTAAATTTTGTCTTCCAAATGATTTTTGCCCTTTAAAATAGTTTTAGTGTTAGAAACACACATGCACACAAGTATATCCACTTCTATTGTCATTAATGAAAGATGCCATGCATTGAAGTCAGTTTCTTCATTGGAGCCATTCATAGTTCTCCCTCCCACGTGCTTTGACACACATAGCACTTTTTCTGACAGCAGCCTTCTATTTCCGTGTACTACATATAAAGCCCTTTTATTGAGTAGGAACTGAAATTAATTTTTCTGCTGTTCTCCTAGCAAATGGGAACTCAGGTATTATTAAGATTTTTTTTGTTCCAAAGGGTAGAGATCAGCATAGGTATTTTTTCTTCCATTTAAACACTGCTCTCTTTCCTTTCATTATGCTATCTCAAAGAAGAAAGAAAAATACAGGACAGTATTAGCAACTCAGTCAGGCACCAAAATAATATTCTGGAGTCTGACATACTATGTCCGAAGTTTTTTTTCTCTTTTGAATGTCTCTAATGTGCTCTCATATTTCCTGATATGTCTGATGTAACTTCACACACACGCAGTCAGCCCTTGGGTATGTAGGACAGTTTGAGGGGACTGTTATAACCGTCTCATCTGCCTATAATACAGTGCACATATCCTTGGTCACATGTATAATTTCAGTGACTTTTCCTGCATATACTTAGGATCTATAATTATGCCATCTGAAAAAATGTGCAGAATACGGATATGTAAAGGCTTTTTTCCTCCCACATCACTACATGTCAGATATCCAGAGATATGCAATTAATATGCAGATAACTTTCACATACATTTGTTCTCATGGACAGGAATTTGTACTTTTTTATATGCAACTGTTGGCATTTTTCCCCTGTGCTAAATTTCTGTTTGGTAAATTTCATAAATCTGGATTCAACATTTCCTGATTTGTAGCATCCAACTGGAAAATTTTTTAAGGCACATACCAAAGCATAGGGGAACATCTTGGGTTTTTGGAGCACTTATCCATGGTACTTTCTGTAAATTAGTTAATATCCAATAAATCTTTGCAGTTCCTCTGTCTTGTGATATTTGTATAAGCATATCTATACTTGGTTCCAGCTATTTTTGTCTTTTACATGTGGAATATTTAAAGTTTAAATTTGGAGCAAATGTATTTTCTATGGTCATACGACAATATTTTATTTTTCTGTATGCCTTTCTGTTCAATTCTCCTATTTAACCATGTAGAGACTGCTGTTGAAAGAGGTGGTGTCACAAGGCAAGTTTAATAAAGGCATAAATATAAAAGGACATAAATATGACTAAATAAAATTACACCTCATGCTTTTCCAGGAGTAAAGATTTATTCACCACTTCACTGCTTCGACTAACTGAAAAGAAAATTTACAATATACAAACCGCATTTTTGTCTTTGTCTTGATATTATTGAATGAGATATTTTAAACAATTATTACAGTCTTTCCTTCTAAATTTGATCTGGAAAGGAACCCATTTAATAGAGATATTTTCCATCATGTATGAATGTGACAGCACATCAAGATGAAGCAGAACATAGAAAGCTGCTATAATATAATTTTCAGTTGATACACTGACTCCCTACAGTGTACAAAGTGTTATTAAAATCTGGCCTAAACATAAGCAAAGAAAGTGGAAAGTGCTGTGTATTTTTATAGTGACAATAAAGTGTTTGGGGTTGAGAATAATTAATTGTTTGTCTTTACAAAACAGCAGGAGTTCACTTAGACAAATAACCAGCATTTACAAGTACTTGTTAAAAAAAAAAAAGTAAGATAAACTTACCAGCAACTACTAATCTGAAAACAAAGACTATAATAGTAACTGTAAATAGTCTTTATGTTCAGACATGCTATCACTAAAATGTTTACTTCTCTACAAGTAGAAATAAAGCAGCTTTTGGTTAAATGTTAACTTCTGTGAAAACGGGTACAAAACGTACTTTATAATAGCAAATGTGCTTTATTATACTTACCAATATGCAACATTAAAAATTTGAAAATACTATTTCTTTGACTAATATATTACTACAATATACATATTGTATGCTATAAATATCTACATTTGAGTAAATCTTTCTGCACACAGAAGAATTTCTGTGTTTCTATATTAAATGGGCAAACAGATCACTAATATATTAGGATTTGGTTTTACTACCTCTCAACCAAGGCATTTCAGGATAATTTAAACATATTTACATAATATGCCAGGACTTAAATAGAACATTAGTTGAGAAGGAATTCAGAAAACTTATTCATATTCTGGCCTGTTCCAATTTAGAAATGTATATATACTTTCAGTAACAACTCAAATCAGCTCACATTTATCCATTGGCAGTGCAATCAAAAGAAAATATTTGGATTTAACTTGGTTTCAATTTTTTCAAGTTAATGCTCATTTCTATAATTTCCTGTTCTTGATAATAACCCAAACATACGTCATTCTTCAGTGATGTCTTAAGCAATGTCTTAGGGATGTATTTTAACTTTTTTGATCTAACAATGTAAAATTACATTGTTCTTGCATTTCAATTCATAAGAATAATTTTGTGTGCCTGAATATGTGTACCTAAAAGTTTTATTCTAAGGCATACATGCAATAATGTGTCATGTGGACTGGATGAGTAGAAGTTACAGTAAGTCGGACTACAAAAAAAAAAAAAAAAAAAGAAGTTACAGTACGTCCCCTATATACGAACGAGTTCTGTTCCGAGAGCGTGTTCATTAAGTACAATTTGTTCGTTAAGTCCAATAAGTTAGTCTAGGTACTCCACTAACACAATTTGCTATATACCGCTGCTTTTACACTTGCTTCTGGACATCCTGGGCTTGAAATAAAGATACTGTACTACTATGCCCTATACAGTGCTGTACAGTAAAGTACACAAAAGCACAACCATCGAAGAGGATGCATGCACATGACAATGTATGCCAGACACGTGAACTAACTTACGTGATCGGACATGCAAATGCACATTTGTATCCTTGAAAGTTTGCATTGTGTAGGGGACTTAATGTACATGATAAAATTTTTCCACTGTAGAATATTGGTAGAAAAGATTCTGGGAATCTTACCCATGTTTAGTTGATGAAAAATATTTTATCCCAGGAAATGGAGAATAATTTTTATAAATTTTAGAGAATGTGGCAAGGTTAGCTCCTACTGTTGGAAGAATCTAGAAGCTGGAGAGAGGGGTTACTGTGAGGGGGGTTACTGTGATATTTTCCAACCTGGAACCAGGAAGAAACCACAGAAATTCAAAGTTAGTCCCTTCACAGTTCCCTCCTTGGCCCTGATTACACAGTAGGATTTTAAACTACTGGATCAGTGCTTCAAACACAGCCTTGGCAATGACAACGTAAAGCTGGATCCCAAGCTCTGTAGAACACAAGGAAGTCAGCTGCTTTGTAGTTAAACTGTAAGCATATTGCTATGTTCCCAAGAGCTAAAAAGTCCTTTACATAGAAAGTTTATATTTCCCATAATCACAATATTTCTCAGCTATATCTGCTGGGAAAAGCTGAAACGGTATTCTGAGGCTTGCACATACCTGATGAGGCCCTTGCTGTCCAACACATATATCAAATATAGTTCAAGTCATGCTTAAGCAGCCAGAACCCTTTGGATCATCTGCTCCAGCTAAAGTCTTATGCTTTTGCTGAGAGACAGGTGGCTGAAAATTGTAGACAGTGTCTGCCAAGGTCACCCTTATAGCCAGCAAAATTTTCAAACGTCCAATCTCTCCTGAGCTTCAAGATTTTACTAAGCCTGAGAATCCTTCCTGAGCCCTAACATTGCTATGGCCTATCCACCGTTATTTTAGGTCATTATAGCTCATATATCATTTATGTGTAGGCACTGTAGTCCTCCCTCTCTGGGAGGAGCTTTTTAAATGACAGCAAGGCCACTAGGGATGTAATCACCTTCTCAATTGGGCTGAGTCTACAGACATTGAAAGTCTGCTGCACATCTGTAGAACTGCAATTAGTTTCTACCAAATACCCAGGCAAAAACATCTTGCCACACATGGAATTCCAAACCTAAAACCCACATGGCCTGGACTCACTCAAAACTTCTCCACGCATCTAATGTGCTTTCTGAAGGTCCACTTGTATCTAAATATGTCAAGAACATGCACTAAATATTGGGGTCTCTGAGGGCCCTCAAAAATAGCATACCTCTTTGCTGCCAGTCCTAGAAATGCACTGGCTGTGTAACATTCACCAAGTATGACATTCACCAAGTGTGAGTCAAGCAACACCCTAATCTGAGCCAGACTTAATGAACACTTCTCAGATGTTATAGATCTCAAGTGTATTGGAAAGATTCTCATCAATTCCACCTTCTCCTAATACTATGACAACAAGTTGCACTGGAGGTTCCCAATATCTATTTTGTCCTGGTGCCTCACCTCTTCAATATCCCTTGACATCTCATTCACATATTGTCATAATTTTCTATCCGGTAGAAGAAAAAACACAAATATTCCTACCTTTCTCATTCTCTACTCTTGCCTCCAAATATTCCCCTATATTGCAGCTGAAAAATTCCAAAATAATCAATTGTGACTAAAAAGGACAAACAAGAGAGCCTTTATTCAAATATAGTGAATATATTGCATACATCATGTATCATTCAAATATATTGTTTTGAAGAGCTAATACCAGAGATTTTTCAAGAAATGTGAGATGAGTTTAAATATATTTGTTCTGTTTTCTTTAAATATAGATCACAGTATGAGAAATAATAGGTTTCTGTTGTGTTAGGCATTTGCAGTCTTAATTTTTTGCTATTACCCCTTAGAATACTGTAGTGTTTTTTTATCTCTATTTAATGAAAACTGTGATAATATGCATAACATATTTCTACTAAAGTCTGTGTGGCCTGTTAATCGTACCAATTACTAATAAAAACATCAACTCAAGCTTATGATCCTGAGTAAATATAAGCAAGTTAAAATCAAGCTAAGGATGAATTAGAACCCTCATTTTCCAACGTGTGTTTTGAATAACAGGTGATTACATCTAGCTGTCTACTTCCTGGCTGGAAGTTTTCAGGGTTGTCTAGATTTACATAACAGTTCCCTTTGCTCATTATTCCGTCTTGGCTAATTGCCTCCTTTCCTTCATTTGTACTAATTAGACTACATTTTGTGTGGCATATTATCTTGAATTGTGTCACCAAGGTAAAACAGCTTTAATAAAGCCTAGCTATGCAACATTGCTACTAAGATGGTTATTGATTACAAATATACCCTAAAAAATGAATTTAAATGAAAAGTAATTACATTATGTAGAAAGACATTTCAATTTTTTAAGAATACATTCCATTTTTATATCTTTTCTTTACCTCTTTAAACATTTACTGTGAACTTTGTGATGAAATATGCAATCTACATTTCTCGGGTGTGTAAAATTCTTGTGGTCTTAAAAACTTAATCAAATTTTTTTTGTTTGCTTGTTCTTATATTTCTTATTAGGTACTGTTGGTTCCAAGGCCATCAAAAATTATAATAGAATTGGATAAGACTGCTGCCATTTGGTGGCCAGATTGCTTCAAAAATTATAAGACTACTGTCCAATAAGTCTACTTGTTCTACAGTTATGTAAGCTGATCTTGCTGATGGATTTGTGACCATATGTAGAGACTCTACTGGATAAGCAAAGTGGGAGTCTTGCCTCCAGCAAAGAAGTTGAAACTTACTAAGTGTGCCTCCTCAGCCTGAAAGAGTCACTTTTAGCAATTCCAGAGGGTAAGGGAAGATTCCAAGTCCATTATCTGCTGCTATCAAGATGTCACCCGTGTCCTGAGAGACTGCTATCAACTATTGTTGGGAAGTGGCCATTCAGTAAGCACAGATGGTGACAGCAAACACAAGAGAACATGGGCAATTTCCAGGTTTCAGATAAACAGAATCACGAATTTAGCTTTAAAAAGAACTTAAGGGAACAATTAGTTGACAAGGAGGTAAAGCATATTGAGTGGATCCATGAACAAAGAAAAGACAATGGCCCAGTTATGGGTGTATTGTCATCTCCTAACAGGAGAGCTCTCAGGGTTAAGGAGCTGCTACAAGAAAAACTTAATGACAAATTTTAATTTGGAAGCATGTAAAGTGACTTTGTGGATTAAAAAAAAGGTGGTAAATTAAAATCATGGCCGCACAACTGTAGTGGAAGAATGATTTAAAAAGCACAGTTTATACCATATGATCCAGGAATCCCACTACTGGGCATATACCCAGAGAAAACCATAATCCAAAAAGAAACATGTACTGTAATATTTATTGCAGCACTATTTACAATAGCCAGGAGGACATGGAAGTAACCTAAATGCCCATCAACAAATGAATGGATGAAGAAGATGTGGCATATATATATACAATGGAATATTACTCAGCAATAAAAAGGAATGAAATGGAGCTATATGTAGTGAGGTGGATAGACCAAGAGTCTGTCATACAGAGTGAAGCCAGAAAGAGAAAAACAAATATTGTGTACTAACTCATATATATGGAATCTAAAAAAAAATTAAATAAATAAATAAAAATGGCACTGATGAACCCAGTGACAGGACAAGAATAAGGATGCAGATGCAGAGAATGGACTGGAGGACATGGGGTTGGGGAGGCGGGGGGTGAAGGGGAAGCTGGGACGAAGTGAGAGAGTAGCATAGACATATATATACTACCAACTATAAAATAGATAGCTAGTGGGAAGTTGCTGTATAACAAAGGGAAATCAACTCAATGATGGGTGATTCCTTGGACTCCTGGGACAGGGAGGGTGGGGGGGGAGTTGCGGGAGGGAGGGGACATGTGGATGTGTGTATAAATACAGCTGATTCACTTTGGTGTACCCCATAAACTGTTACAAGTGTGTAAAGCAATTATATTCCAATAAAGAGCTTAAAAAAATGCACAGTTTAGTAATTTTAAGAGCAGTGTTTTATTAAATGAAAATATATTAATCCATAACTCATATTCTTAAATGAAAAACAAGCAAGTGCATTTTAAAGAAGTTATAAAAAGGAAGAAATCCAAGAATATGTGCTTAAAAATAGCATGTTATACAGAATTTAGATATCTAAATAAGAATATGGTTTCTACCAATTTGTAAATCATTTCAGATAATAAAAAGTGAAGATTTCACACTTTGATTCTCTAAATGCCACCAATCAGAAGAGAAACATGATTCTTTTATGTTTGTTTAACATTATTAACTAAATAGAAAGTTAACATGCATTGATGAGTGAAATAAACAACAAACGTATGACTTTTACACAAGGTCAGATAATAGAATGACATCTTGCTAACCTCAGTCTCACAGTGGCTGCATCAGATAACTTAAGACACTTGAAATCTAACAGGTCATGCCTCATCGTTGCCTTCTGGATACCATGTCTAGTGACACGGGTTTCATAATTTTCTATTCTTTCTCTCACAATACACATAGACATTTAACAAGTCTTGACTCTATCTTAGACTCTCCTATAACACCATTTGTAAAGCCTGAAATAAAGTCAATCAGATTATTTATATTATCTTTTTTTTTTTTTTTTTCCATTTCTTGTTGCAGCATGGTCACAGAAAAGTCTTGTGGTTAAATTTATCCTTCAGTGGAGTGCCGGTCACGACTTCTCAGCTATCTTTCCCTGAACTCTTTCCTCCATCACTCACATACAGACCCCAGAAAGACTTCTCATTTCTGCTTCCACAATAAACCCCAGATTCATCCATTTTATTGCATCTTCATTGCTGTCACCCTTACCTCAACCACTTTCTTCTCCCAGTCTACCAGTTCATTACCTGACATTCTTGGCTTTCTACAATCCATTCTCTACAAAGTATTGTGCTCTAACATAATTCATGTTATGCCCCAGCTTGAAACTCTCTAACAGCTTTCTAATTCGCTTGAAGAAAACCTGAATTCCCAATTGTAGCTTACAAGGTGCTGTATGATTGGATTCTTCTGACCTTGTCTCATAACAGACTCATAAACTAAGTTCCATTCACCAAGCTTCTGGTTTTTCCATAAATACACTAAGCTAACTTTCATTTCAGGACTTGCTTTTCTTCCTGTTAATAACTCTTTGCTCATAACTTCACTTGGCTGGCATCCTTCAAATTTCATCTCTTCAGGAAACCACCAAAAATGCTACTTTAAATTAGTTACCTTCTCCAACATACAGACAAATATCTGTTATTTTATGCATATCTTTCCCTTTATGGTACTAATCACTATTTGGAATTATTTATATAAATATTTTTTATTTACATCTTCCTCAGCTAGAACATTAGCTCAATAAGAAGAGACTCCTTGACTCTTTTATTTACTCTGGTATCCACTGGGATTGAAATAGCACATACTCAGAGTAAGTTCCCAATAAATCACTGTCAAATGAATGAATGGATGAATGAAAATAATTATTTTCACAAAACATCTATATATTTAGTAATGAAGGAATCATAATTTTATTATCAGTGGTATAATATGTTCCAAAGTTCATTCAGGCTAAAAGTAAAGCATAATATGATTCTTAAAAATATCCTGGCCAGTGGACATGTAACCAATTTTAAATTGAATGATAGGAAGTCCTCCATCTCAATCACAGTTCTTTGACAAAGATAATTTTTGAGAGAGGTGTTAAGTATATTCATTATGTTAGTTCCTTCCCTCAGAATTCAATAATTATTGCTACCAATTGTGGCCCAGAGATGTGATTGCAGTACTGCCATAATTTTGAAAATTCCAATAGATCAGGGTTCTCAGTGTTTTTATTCTAGATCCCATCTTATTTCAATACTAATCTATTATCTTTCTTCCTCCTTTTCTTTCTTTCCTTCCTTACTTTTCTTTCTCCTTCTCCTCCTTCTCCTTCTCTTTCTTCTTCTTCTTCTTCTTCTTCTTTTTTTCTTTTGATTATAGACTAGCCTGGACCTTAAAGTTTCTTAATGACTTCTCAGTCTAGATAAATGTCATCTTATATGGCCTATTACGTCACCCCAATAAGCTAAAATCTTTTCAGAATTCTAATTCATTCATCTAAAAATCTCTATTATTCCATGTCTCTTTCTCTGTCTCCCAAATTGATGCCAATATTATCCAAGATACTGACTGCATTTGTAAGCAGAATTATAGAGGTGAAAGAGCTAAATATTATGATAAATTTCTCTCTAGTTTGAAATCAACACATAATTTCATACATATTTTCAAGAACACATTATGTATGACATGAGAATTATGCAAATCGATATAACACATTAGGTTCCAATTGCATAAAATAAAACATAGCAAACATTTACTGAACTCATTCAGACTCAGTTCACTCTGTGAGTGATGAAAACCTTTATTCTTGCTTCTAATAGCTTGTGATAAAAGCTAACAATCAGCAGCTCCTACAGCCATCCACCTGTTACCCTGGCATCACAGAAAGTACATCTACGTAATTCAGCTTCTCTTGGGCTCGAGTCCTCTTCTCTGCTACATAGAAAATCCAAGGCACGTGGTCAGGTAGTTCCCAATTCTAGCCTCTGCATGAGGGGCTAAGTGCCTGAAACAAAGCTGAAAAGTGTAACTTTCTCCCCTACACTGCCACCCTAGGTCCAGCCAAGTTGGTCCTTGATCAGTTGTCCCAAATTTGCAATCAACATTTGTGAGGTGCTAATCCTGTTCATAGCCTGCTACCTTGATTAATCCTATCACAGTCTGCTCATCTGCCTTACACAGGAATGAATGAGAGGAACATTGATAGTTAGAGGAAAGACAGAAGAGGACCAGAAGATTTTGTTTATAAAATAGCAACTACATGTGACAGAAGAAGTTGTAAGCCCTGGCTGGCAAGAAGACACCAAAAGATTGTAAGGAGGTAGGGTGAGAAGGTTGTTGCAAATTTCTCAGCTTTTTACAGTGTTCATAAACATCTTTTTCTGGTTGTTGTGTTTTGTATATTGTCCTCTTCCTTTTGGTGGCTTGTTTTTTTATGATTTCACCACCAACGTGCAGGCTGCAACATTATAGAGTTGCTTGAAATCATCATATATTAGCTGATGTGTAAAGGGATCTGTCACACACACACATAATATTAAATCTCTGATCATATTTTATCTCCTCTAATAGACCTACCATTTCTGAAACAGTGAGGAATAACTAGACTTTTTAGCAGGAGTTGGATATGGCAGTGATTGATATATGTCTTTTTTTGGGTACCATTATTATCACAGTCTCACGCTAACATTTCAATGTCAAAAATCTGTAAGAACATCAGTTTAAACCCCCAGATTTCATATACTTTCAACCATTTCCTTGCATTCACCATTGAATATAAAGGCCATTTATTTATATGTTCTTAAGAAATGAAGGCAATGAACAGAAGCTGAGATCCAGATTTTTATATCTTTACCATTCATGTCCTCTGCGGTGCTAGATGTGCTTATTTTAGCAATGAGTAATTAAGAGATAAAGTTATGGTTTCAAGTAGGTATTATTCTGATGGGCAACAAAATTGCAAAACTAACAGCTTGAAAAGCACTCTATACCAAAAGTGGTATGTACAAGGAACTATAGAAGTAATCTGATGAAGTAATTAATGAAATCTGGGGCATGGGGAGGAAAATGGACATCTTTTTGCAGAAGATGCTATCTAGAATACAGTTTAAAAGTTGATAAGGACACAGATAACTTTTGGAGGCTGAGGCCATTCATATATAATTCATGCTCTTCTTTAATATGATATCCTTACATAGACAAACTAGTTCTTTTCTATAGCTATTTTCTATAAATAAATATTCTATAAGCTTTTTTTCAAAGCATTTAAAAAAGTTTTGAGGAATATTTATGTTATGCAAACTGAGCCTTTCTTTTTATTGGAAAATAAATGTAGGCAACTTAAATCTGTACTCAAAACATGAATCCAAAAAAGAATGAGAAGAGTTCCCAGGAATCCTCTGCTTTTATTATTTCCATTCTGTGAAACTCCCTCCTTATGACTTCTGTGCTTAGAGAGCAGAATTTTAATGATGAACAGAATTTTAATGATATCCCCTCAAATTTCTGTCTCTTGATCTAGGTATTCCTAGAAAGGAACTTTGGGTACTTTATGCTACTAATTAGCTGACTTAAAAATTGAGAATTATCTTGGATTATCTGGGTAAGTACAACACAATCACATGAGCCCTTAAAAACAGAAGAGGAAGGCAGAAGAGAGAAGTCAGAATTCAGAGAAATTATAACAGGAAAAAAGAGTCAACCTGCTAGTGGTGACTTTGAAGATGAAGAAAGGGAGACATGACCAAGGAATGCAGCCCATCTATAGAAGCCAGGAATGATCCCTGGTAGATAGAAAGGGATACAGGAAACTCAGTCTGACAACCCCACGTAGTAAATTCTGCCAACCACTGGAGTGACCTTGAGAGCGGATTCTTACCCTCAGCTTCTAGAAAGGAATGCAGCCCTGCCACCTCCCACCTTGATTTCGATCTTGAGAGACTATCAGAGAACCAACTGAGCTACACTGTGCTCAGATTTCTGACCCATGCAACTGCGCCATGACAGGGGGTGTTGTTTTATACTGGTAAGGCTGTGCAACTTGTTACAGAGAGACCTATAGATTGTCATTTTGAGTGAAGTAAGTTAGACGGAGAAAGACAAACATCATGTAATATCTCTTATATGTGGAATCTAAAAATATGGTGCAAATGAACTTATTTACAAACAGAAATAGAGTCACAGATGTACAAAACAAACTTATGGTTACCAGGGCAAACTGGGGTGGGGAATGGCTAAATTGGGAAGATTGGGATTGACATATATACACTACCATGTATAACATGAATAACTAATAAGAATCTACTGTATAGCGTAGGGAACTCTACTCAATACTCTGTAATGACCTATATGGGAAAAGAATCTAAAAAAGAGTGGATGTATGTATATGTATAACTGATTTACTTTGCTGTACACCTGAACCTAACACAACATTGTAAATCAACTATACTCCAATAAAAATTTAAAAAAAAGAAAAAACTAATACACCAAATATAGCAAACTCTCCCACAGCTCTGTATTCTCCCATACTCTTTGATTTTAATAGTTTGTTAACCCGCAGAACCAGGTTCTGAAACAAGCGAAGTGCCGCTGTCCTAAACATGCAGGAGCAAGAGAATTATCAATGATGTTGTGTCTTATTACTGTGCAATATCTTCTTTTTCTATATCCAGCAGGTAAAACAAGTACTTTTTGTTTGAGAGGAAATATAAGTTCAAGTTGAAAGTAAAATTCTGTTGAGATAATATATTCTAACTTATTTTACTCTGAAGAATTAATAATAAATGATCTTTGATAAAGAGAATAATAATACCTGAGCCCAGGTATTAAAGGCTTTACATTCAATGGTCGTAAAGTTTTATATTTGTCTTTAGATGGGAAAATATGACCAAATTTGGAGATGGATTTAAAGAAGACAGACATTAAAAATTACTTTAGAGTAGTTTATTAACAGAGTCTGGACAAGAAATAGGCTTTTGAAACATGAAAACATATTACCAAAACAACCAGAAGCATAATACAGTTTCAAAAAACCAAACAGAATAAAACATTTCAAAGAGATGTGACAAAGAGACTTAAAATTGGCTATGAGATTAATTAAAATAAGGAATTAAAAATGCCCTGTTGGATTTTGAAAAACAGAAGCATGTTAATGATCTTATTACAACTAAATTTGGCAAGTAAAAATCAGATCTAAGTGTTTTGACAAGTAAGTGAGGAAAAAGAACTAATGACAAGACGTTTAGATGAGAAATGGAAAAGTGATAGAAGGTAGATTAAGTGGATTAATGGATAATGGAAGAGCTTCTTTAGAAAGAAAAACAGTTTAACCTGTTCATAAGCTGAAGAGAAATTTTCAGTACAAAAATAAAAAAGTTTTAAAATATACATATAGGAAAAGGAATAAAAGTTAACTTAATAACAGTAAGTCATTCTTGAGAATGTAATCAATTCCCTGGAATTCAACAGGGAACTGGTGTGAGGCACAGACACTGTGGGAAGTCTGGGGGTGAGCAGGGGAGCTTATAGGGTTGCAGAGGGAGCAGAGCCTAGAGATCAGCTTGGGGCACAGGCAAGCTGCCTGAGGACACAGAGGGGAGCAGGGCCCTGTTACGGGTGTCAGGGGATCCCCCATTTCCTCAATGTGGGCACTGAATTCTCTCTCTCTAAATGTGAGAGGCCAGAATATGAAACTGAAGGAAGATTTAGGCCCTAATCCTAATATCAGCACATGCCCCTCAGGGCATATGTCAAATTCTTTACAAACAAGCTGAATCAACTCTTTCTGGACCCAAGGACATATCTGATTGACCAATCTAGTCCCAAAATGTCAACAAATATTTTGAAATTTTCCATGTCATCCAGACTGCCCACTTTAATCGATTAATTTAAATTTTATTTACTTTGAAATTATATTATGTATTTTTTCAGTGTCATCATTTTTAATATTCAGCACCCATCTTCATATGGTTAAGAGTTCCATACTAGAGCAAAACTGCCTCATTTCAGCTCCTACTTCCAATATTTAGTAGGTTGACTCCCACAAATTATTTAGCATTTGTTCTACCTCTATTTCTTCATTTGTAAGAGAATGACATTAGTACCTATCTCATAAAGTTATTTCAGAATTAAATAGTTAATCTTTACAAACTGAAGGCAACACAGTAAGCCTTGAAATGTTAGCTTTTATTGTGATTGTGATTTTAGTGTATATTCACAATATTTTATTTTTATTATATATCAAACAACTATGCAAAAGATTATGCTTTCCTGAATTTGTGCTTCTCATCTATTATATTACAAATTATATTCATACTATAATTAAAAATACATGTTTCACATTTGCTTCAATATACCTTATAAACAATAGTGTCCCCTATTTAATATTATATTATTAAAAATGAATGAATAATTTCAGTTGCATATAATAAAAGATTGTGAACTACTAGATTTCCCTTATTTTAGAATATTATCAACTTATTAATTACCTTGTATATTTTCTAGATCTTAATCTTGACAAAAATCTTTAAAAGTCTAGATTCATTTCACCTAATGGGCAATTTTTTGCCAATGATAGTAAAATGGGATTCCATTTTAAAGCCATTAATTTCCAGTGTCTTAATTAAATGCCTTCCATATTTAATCTTGATATATTGAAATAATACTTCTCACAGGAAAATAAAAAATAAGGATACAGATGGAGACAAAATTATATGCATTTTGGATACGGACAGAAGCTGAGACCCAGAGTGCCTTCAGTTACACTAACGGTCTATTTGTGTAGAATCAGCTTTGGTGACCAGGTTGACAAATCTCATACCACAAAAGCAAATATGTGCATACATCATATGTTTTAATTTTATAAACACAAAAACCATCTTGAAAGCTCCATTTTTTGCCAAACAAAAGCATTCTTAAAAATGGCTTTAAACTAAAAACATATTCAGGATTTTTTTCAAAAGCAATCTGTCTGAAAAAAAAAATCACTGCTTATTAAATTCATCTAAAACATTATTATAGGATTTTTACTGTGCTGTTTTAAAGGACGCTTTAGAAATTTAATAAATGGAATGTGAAATAACAAAAACAAATTATCATTAATCGATGGTACTATATTTTTAAGCTGTACAACAAACTGCAGACTTACTGTGATAGTTTTGGAATTTAACAATCGCTCTAAGGAACAAAATAAAAGAAATTCATCATTCATCATTGTCCATCCTTGGAGTTTATGAGTATATAAAGTCACTAGCAACTGTCGCCGTCTTGATATAATGAAAAAAAATGCTTATGAATAAATTTTGGTATGGTCAGTTTTCAAAGGTCAGAATAATCAATCATTGAAAATTATTAAATTCAAATTATATCTGTTTTTAAAACTGTCCATCGGGTTAAAAAGTGAGGTGCAATACAGATAATTCACAGTGAAGCAGATTACTAAAATTAAACATTTTGAAATGGGGAACACAGACTGCATCAACTAAAGGATATATATATCCAACAGCACAACCATCAAAAACATTCAGAAATCCTGGAAAAACTTGCACTTATTAAAAAACAATACAGCCAAGAGTATTAGAACACATTTTCAATATATCAATCAAAAATTTAAAAGTGTTAAAAGCAATTTTAACTATTCCTAAGGTAACTCAGAGTTATGTTAGGAAATTCAGAGAAATATTTTAATAACTCAGAAAGGTATCACTTGTTGTTTAAAAGTAACTGAAACAATTTTACAACATCGTGTAGAACTGAGAATTTTTATAGTTATTTTCTAAAGAAAAGCAACTTACTGTAGAAAGTTACTTAAAAACAGAAATAAATTTCAAAAGAAATTCTACATCAATAGAATTTCCTATCATCCTATCATTTACTTTTATGGCCAACACATCAGAGCTTATTAATAGTGGCACAATTTTTGCATCACCTTGTTTAAATAGGAAGAGAGTAATAGATCTCTGTCTATAGACTGTGCACATTCTTTGGTATCATCACAATTTTTTGGTGGCCTCACTGAGTTGAAAATAGTAAAGTTTATTACAGTAACAACTGTCTTTCATCCAACAGCTAGATGCATATAATGCATCTTTCCTATCAGTTCATTTACAATAATCCTGTCAAAGTTATATATAAGTATGTGTTCTCTTCAAATCTTATCCAAGGCCACCCTTATTTAATTGTGTAAATGATGCAAAAGCTAAACTAACCCATTTGAAGTAAAGTAACTCACCGGTAATTTAGAATAAATGCCCTCTTTAGTAAAGTCTATGATATGCATTTTACCATTTAAAACTGCACTACTTTATTTGAAATGTATCATGTAGTATTCTAATCTAGATCAAAACTAATAATCAGAATAGTCTGTCATTTTTGGTTAATTTAGTATAGATCATATCATTTTAATGGCTTATTAATGGAGGTCATGCACATCTGATGACACCATATTTATGTATGTGTTTGTGTGCATGTGTGTGTTTGTATACATACATTGTGGCTTCGAAAGCACAACTCAAATGAGAAATGAGGTTATAATAAAAATTCTTATTAAAATGCAAATAAGAAAACAGATATGGCATATGAATACTTACTGAGGAAATGTACAGGAAATTTTTTATCTCCTTGATTTTTTATATTATATTTTTGGAGTACTTATATAAAATATACAATTAAATAATTTACAAAGGTGCATGAAAATTGAAATCATCTTTTTCTTCTTTGATTAATTGAAATAACTTAACTAAAAATAAAATCAGATTTATGAGTGTCTCATCTGCTCCTGTATTTTTATTTCATAAAATGTTCAAGAAAATAAAAGAAAAAACACTCTGGCAAAATTGTTAACCTTCTGTTTCAGATTAAACAAAATAATGAATAGCCAATGAATTTAGTTACTTTAGCCCAAGCCTGTTTCCCTGTTTCCCCACTGCTGATCAACCCTATTTTGTACCATTTATTGTATTCTTACATTTTTATGATTTGTTTCCCTTTGTGAAGAAGCAGTTTGGTCAGCACTGTTGTCAACAGCATTCTCTGAGATATGCAAAGAATCAAACTGTGTAATTTTTAAAAAATTGGTTAGAAAAAAGAAAAAGGAAGGAAAATGTTGTATCCACTCTATCCAAAACCTCTCTCCTAAATCCCTCTTCTCTCTTGTCTGTTCATTACTTCTTGGGAATATCAGGGCCACAGTTTACCTTCATTCCCTAGAAAAACATATAATCTGCTTGTAAGAATTTCAATAGTCATCGAAAAATACTGCCTAGGAACAAAAGTTGATTATGTTTTTAAGTTGAATGTGCTTTAACTGCAAAGAAGGTACATTATTGCTTGCAATTGCTATCAATTAAAAATGAAAAGGTGAGTACTAACAAATCACATATACGTACATCTATTTGTATTAATTAGCAAAAATTACCAAATAGAAAATGAAATAAATAATTATAGTCACAGTATTTCTTAAAATATTTGAGTAATTTCTAAAATCCTCAGTTTTTCAAGTTACAATTCAAAAAGCTTAAGCACCTGTGTTACTGGATAGGGAAAAGTGTGATACAGAACGAGTAGTGAATAAAGAAGGATTTATAAATAGTAAACTACATTCTTCTGACCAAATATAAAAAGGCAAACTGAACAAATTAACCATATTATTTTTTTGTTGCAGAAATTCCTATAGAGTATGCTAGTGGTGGTGAAATTCCTAGTTTTGTCTATAGATTATAAAATATTGAGACATGATTTGTGAAAAAAATAGACAAATAAGTTAAAATCACCCTAAACCATTATGCTGAGAGGCAGATATGAATGAATTCAGAAATACATCATGTTCCTGAATCACATTACTTCATTTCATAAAATTCTCATTTCTTCAAATTAACAGAAGTGTGCTTGCAAAAAATTTTGAGAAAATATGACAAAAAAGTGCCAAATAGTTTACAGTTCATATGAAGGAACATGCTAATTTCTAAGAAAAGTATTTAAATAGAGTGAAAAATGAAAAACATGACCTAATTCATTAAACTATACCATGAAATAACTCAATAGACATTAAAAACTTATATGACAAAAATGACCTTTCAATTTAATAAAAAATTGATAGGTTATATAAAAATGCTCTGGACTAACTGCATATATATCTAGAATAAAACATAGAACATAACCACAAAAATACTAAAGTAAATGTTAAATTGTTAATAATTTTAGTGTAAACAAACAATCTATTCAATAACAATAGGAACTGTATAAAATCAAGATGTGTAGAAGGTACTCTTTTTAAGAAAATAGTATATTTTCTGTAAACATTCAATAAATTAAAACAAAAATCCCTCTAAGGTGTGAGAATATTTATAAGTCTGAAGTTGGATTGCTTTACCATTAAAGTTATATACTAACATATAGGATAGCATTGAATTTTAAAGAGTAGACTCTAGGATTGGCTGCATAAGTTTCTATAATGAATCAATTTATTTGTTTTGTGATATATAGAAGCTAATTAGCCTGTTAGGTTTCTCATTTGAGAATGAGGATAATAATTTACATATACATAACATAGCTTGGTTTGAAATTGTATATCAGTATTATGTATGTCAGATGGTAAATGTCTAATAATTGTTAATCTTACTACCTATGTGTCAACTTTTAGAGTCCTTACAAATCATTATGAAACAAATCTTGGGAAAGTAAGCAAAGGGCATATAAGAATGCAATTAAGAGATAAGGAAACATAGGAACAAGAAAATTCTCTTTGATTAGACTGACAACATTAAAGACTGGAATTTCTACAACCTTTTTGGAATTTGGAAGTTTCTATTTAATTTTATGCTTACTAAAGACTTTGACCAGTTAATCACATGCTTGAGTATCTATTTGGAATTAAACATCTCCATAAGAGATATATTTAAGGATTTTTACTGCAGTCTGTATTGATGAAAAAAAAAAAAGGCAAATAAACAGAGAGAGACAGAGGGAGAGGGAGAGAGAGGACAAAACTCAAAATCAACTTGAATGCATGATAATAGAGAAATGGTTAGAATAACTATGCTGTATTCACATGTGCCCCATTGTTGAGCTTGACCACGTGCAATCTGGCTCAGTGTCTTATGAATCTACCTTTTGCCCATATATGAGGGCAGTGTGGCACAGCGACCCAACATTGAGCCTGGGTCACAGAATAAGAACAAACATGGAGCACTAAATGCCAAGTGACCTATAGCCTGGAGCAGAACTTCAATTGACCATAGCTTTCACATAAAGTAAGTTAGAAATAAAATTTTGCTGTTGTAAAACACAGAGATTCAGTGGTTTTGTCCCAAAGGCTAACAATCCTACAATAACATATCTTAAGCGTATTGAAATAATCAGATATATGGGTGTATAGTAACATGACAGATATATATTTGTGTGTGTGTGTATTTACAATGTACACAACTTACAAAGTACTCTCTAAATTCTGAACTTTCTTTAAAAATGTATGAAAAAAATTTGTATATATATGTGTTTTGAATTTGTATGAGTAGTAAAATTATAGCTATAGAAAAGAACCAAACTTTAATTTTGCTTGACATGAAAAAGGAAACAACAGTGAGGGTGGGTCAGAAGAAGTGGATTGAATATAAGATTATTAATTTTTATGCAACATTTATTTTCTTGTCAAAACTAGCCTGCATTGCTTGTTTAATTAAGAACAATAATAATACAAAAAACAAAGTGTAGTGAAAATTTGATATAAAGATATTTTGCACCATTTTATTTCTTTAAAATTCATTGCAAATATTCTTACAAGAAATCTTTTAAAGTCTAGAAATACTAACTTAGATTAAAAAGTGAAATGCCACCTACTAACAAAAATTTTTTTCCTAAAACCCAGAAAGTTTGTACCAAATCTTGGGTGAACACTGAGAGATGATGCAAACTATCTCAAAATTTGGTTTTCAGGTGAATGATCTAGGGAACAGAAAAAAATAGAGACTTCTCCTAGAGACGAAAAAACCTCACAGCTGAATTGCAAGAGTGAACCTGAAAGACCAGCTAGCTTTCATTGTCTAAGAAGAAACCCTGAGTTTATTGACATTTCTCTTATCTGAAAGCAGCATAGAAAGAAGGAAAAGCATTGATCACAACACAATATTAAGAATTCAGACCAAAGGTTTTTTCTGTGAATTATACTGACCTAATGAAAGAGGGGAAAATGAGGGAAGATGGTCTATCTGGAATGGAGGATGTAATGGATGGGTAGGGCAACAAATTAAAACTGGTGAAGTTTCAGACTACCTCTGGTCTCCTCCACCCACTACACATTAATTACTTTCTTTGATGGATGCTTATGACTTAACATGTAAACAACAAAGAAACACCTAGTGTATTTACTGAATTTTGATGTAAAGGGAAGAATCCCAAAGATATTTGTCATTAAGTAAATGGGAAAACATCCCAGAGCATTCACATTCAGAAAATTGTCACACAAATTCTACAGAATTTTGAGGGAGAACAAATACGACACATGACTTTGGTATGCAGTCAAATTTGTCATCCAGATAAAAGGTTGTAAAAGAAACTGATGGAAATTTTAAATCATGTAAGAATTTAGGAAAATGTCAGCCTTGAGTCAATCTTGATTTTAATTTAAAAAAGGATGTTGGTGACAAAATCCAGCAAAGCAAGGGGAGAATCATAACAAAAAAATATGGAATTGGGGGACCTTATTAAATTGACTGATATTGGCATTTAAGACATTTAAGTACTAAAGAGAGAAAACAATTGTGGGGGCAGCATATAAAATATAATTGTTTTGACAATATAAATAACAAAATTATGAGATGTAAAACATATAAGCATGCTTTCTGTACTTATGAAGCAGCAAAATAATTATAGCAACAATAATAGTCATAAATGATAATGAAAACAAAAACAGAAACCTAACCTTCTAAATGATTTCATAATCCATTTTTATATTTGGGACACACTTATACTATTAAAATAATAGTCATTGTTTACTGAAAATTAAAATTGAAGTAGGTATCCTAATTGTACCTGGCAATCTTATTGGGGGAGGTATATTTGCTGGAGACTTTAAGAAACCTAAAAATGTAAAATATGATATTGAATTGCCTCCCATTTGGGACAAAAATAACTGTTAAGAATGTTTTAGGGCAATGGAGAAATGTAAACATGGATTAGATATTTGAAAATGAAAAAGTATCGGTGAAAAAAGGTGATTGTTAACTAAAAAATTAACTAAACTAAATATTAACTCACTAAAAATTTTTAACTAAAAAATGCCAGGTGATATTATGTATGATATGATATTTTTATAAAATATATACCTATGTTTACATAAATACAGAAAAAGATCCTGAAGAATAAAGTTTTAAGAGTAGTTTTCTCTGAGTACTAGGAAAATGTGGTTAATCAGTTTATTTTTGTGCTTTTCTATATGTTCTGTTTTTATTACAAATATATACTTTTGTTATATTATTTTCTGTTCTCTGGTTTAAATATTGCAATATTGCATCATTAAATAATATGGAGGTATATGCCTAGTCTTCATTCTTTCTGCTCAATTTTGTTGTGAATTTAAACTGTTCTAAAAAATAAAGTCTATTAAAAAATAACAGGTAAACTATTATTATTGTAATTTTATATCTTCACCATAACTCATTTTAAAAACATATGAATACATTTTCTTCAAGTTAGAAATTCTGGATTATTCATTTTTATCTGTGAACTCCTAATTACATTCCTCTAATCTGCAGTATTTAATCCTCATATAATACATATTTTTGGCCTGTCACTTTCTGACCACTCTATCATACTACTTTATTAAAAACTATGTAAATTGAAATTTAATATATTTAAAAATTTTCCTTGGACTATAAACTTCTAAGTATAAAACATCTTCAGAATTGAATTATCATCATGGATATCATTATTAAAAGTTAATGAAAATGTAACTATATTATAGGCTAATTAAAATAAACCCATGGATAAAATTATATGAAAAATACATCAGTATATGGGCTTGATGGGACTGCTCTCTTTCAATTATTTAATGTATCCATGAAGAAAATTTATTTATTATTAGAATGACATTGGTTCACAAAAATTCATGCAACAAAAAGCAAAAAGTATGGAGCTTCTAGTAAATGTAGGTCTTACAAAAAGTGTTTTAATTATCTCTATTTGGTGTGTTAGTTACCATAGAGGAACATGTTCTGTTAGGGCTATTCTAGTAAATAATAAGTGGAATAAACAAGTGAAGAGAGGTAGCTGATGAGTGAAAGTCACTATCATTTTTTCTCACCACCACATACTTCTTCAGGATTCCCCTCAGAAGCCACTAGGATCTTTTGTAACATTGGAGGTTGGAAAAGACAAGGTCAGTACATGAAACTTGTCATAAAATAGTTCCTGCTCCCTTACTTTGTCATGTGTATATCCTCAGAATATCCAAACACAGGTCAAAATAGTCCATCTCTAATGCCATGCTTCCCTTTTTACAGTTTTATGTATAACACAGGGACTGATTCAAGCCTCACAGTAGTTTTTGTTGGCTTTGAAGAGTAGGCTTCTTAAACACTGGTATTTGAAACTGTCCCTTTGTTTGAAGGTTTACCTCTTGAGAAATGTACCAAATTAAATCGCAGGAAGAGTGAGAGGTAAGGCTTTATTTAGTGAGGTGGAGATAGGGTTATTCCTGAGGGCTTGTACAAGCAGAGTGATTTAGGAACGAGTAAGTAGAAAGAGAAGTTGAAGATTTCAAAATTGATTCCCTTGAAGCTCTTCATGCTGGGATAAACTCCTTGGAAGGTCTTTTGTACCCCAGGGGTTCTCCCTCACTCAGTTTGAAGAACACTTGAAAAGAATGAAAGCAATTTAATTGAAAAAATTGTAGCTGGAAACAAAATCTAGTAATGATAAGGAAGAGAATATAAGAACATGGAAGTATGAAGGATAGAGAAATTTTTAGAAGCATATTGGTTGTGAATAGAGGATAGAGAGATATATTGGTAGCAGGAAGAGGAGGATCAGAAGATGCTGAGACCACCATTCAGTTTCTGAAATAGACAATTACAACGTTAAATTTGTTGTTTATTATACTAGTAAAGAGCTATGCTCGTAAGGCACAGTCTCTCTGAGCAAAGAAGATTGTTGAGTCTATTATAAGGTGATCAGTGGTCAAGATTTGGTGGATTTTCTGGAATCTAAACAAGTAGGTACCATCTGGAGAGGTTTCTTTCAGAAGAAACTGTTCTTGATAGGTTGCCTTACAGAGGCAAGTTTATAGTCTTGATTGGAGGACATTCAGAGGCAATGGGATATTACAACAGGCTGAATGATTTGCAAAATATTGTTCCCTGAGGCAAGGCATCTTAGATCACTTAAATTGGTTTCAAATAAATTCCGGTGGATACCTGTTATCATGGCCATAGAGACAGTTTCTACTCTAAGAGGTGCCATCCTATTTCTTTGCTTCTTTTCAGCAAAATCTCTCAAAAGGAATTGCCTATATCCACCATGTCTAATTCCTCTTCTCCAATTCCGTCTTACAGTTTATTATATTCAGGATTTCCCCATCCCTCAACACAAAAGCTTTCATCAAGGTCACGGGACCTCCATACTGTTAAATCTAATGGTTGTGAGTCCTTATCATACTAACAAATTGATGGCATTTGTACAGTCACTCTTCCCTCATTTTTAACCATTTTCTTCATTTTACTTCCAGAGCAACCCAGTCTTTAAGTTTTCTTCCTATCTTAACATTACCTCCCTCTCAGTCTTCTTTGATGCTTTCTTATTTTATATTTGGAGTCACCTAATGCTCACTGCTTGAAACTTTTTTTTTTTAATTCAATACTCACTCCTTTAATGATCTAATTCAGTCTAATGGTTTTAAATGTTATCTATACATGGACAGCTCTCAATTTATATTTCCCCTGAACATGTACATGTATCATGAACTCATGTATTCCAATTACTTACTGAATATTTCCTCTTAGTGACTAATTAATATCTCAAAATACCCAAAAGTGAACTCAATTTTACTTCTCAAATATTTTTCTGTAGCCATCTTCTGTGTTTTGTTTTATGATAACTCTGTATTGAAAATGCTCAGACTCTAAATTTTAGAGTCGTCCTTACCTTTTCCTCACAAATTTCATACACGATTCATCAGCCAAGTGTTTTGACACACCTAGAAAATCTAAACTCCAATTACTTGTCACTCTCTATCCATCATCTCTTTTTTTCAATTTTTTTGGCTGTATTATTGCTCTATTCTCATAACTTTTCACATGGCTTTCACCGATGAAAATTTTGTTCTCTACACAGAAGCCTAAGTGACCTTTTAAAACATAGATTGTGCCATTCCTTTGCTCAAAATCTCCAATGATTCCTCATTTCACTTACAGGAAAAGCTAAGATCCTTACAATGGTCTACAGAATTCTGTCCCCCATTGGTTCTTTGACTTATTTTCCTATATCTCTCCCTCTTGCCCACTCTTCCAAGTTACACTGACCTCTTTGCTGTTCTTTTCAAAGGCGCTACTTTTCAAGATCTTTGTACTTGCTGTTCCATTCTCATCCCAAGAGATCCTCTTGACTCATTCCTTCACCTTTGTAAAGCCTTTGCTCAAAAGTTATTTTCTTAGTGATTTATCACCAATGATCTCATACAAAAAATTGCATTCTTATTCTTCCTTTCCCATTCTCTGCTCTCTTTTACAGCTCATTTTTTCCACAATATATCTCATCACCTTCTAAACTGCTAGAGAGTTAATTTTTTATCTTGCTTTTCTTTTCAAAGAAGGCACAGATTGTTATTTACTGTGTCACCTGCTGTATCTCCATGATGTAGCTTACCCTGTGGCATATAATTACCAGATAAGTATTTTTGAGAAAAGGAATATGTGGTCAAGTTTTTTTGTTGATATTAATGATTATGTTTTTAAAATAAAAAACAAAATGCTATTGAAATGGTACCAATAGAATGGAAGAGGATGAAAAGAAAAGAAGGATATGTTAAGATATCTGGGAATATGAAAAATTGTTACTTGCAGAGAACAGGTAGAGAGATGACATCAGAAAGAAGGACCATACTCCCATCTTAATAAGAGGGTGGAAAAAATGGATGTTTATGGATACATATAGTTTATAGATTTAGCAGCTAGATGTTGAAGAAATTTGTCATTTGAAAGTTTCTTTTGCTCTGTGTTTACTTTGACAAGGTAATCAGAGCTTTAGAATTAGTTGAGAATGGGAAAATCAAACTTTTAAGTAAAGTGTAAGATAATTGAAACAGTTGTAGAAAATTGAAAAGAGGCAAAAGTATACTTATTGAAAAGTATACAGTAGTGTACACTATATATGGTAAATCGATATGCATTATAATGAAATCAGTCTACTGCTTTCATTTATTCTCTGCAGAAGTGTCAAGCAGTCTGGGATCCTAGCTTATTTATAGTAGGATTTTATCTGGAATATAAGAGTACAATGGGAATCTCAGTGAAGTGATAGGTGTCTTAGTCAAATGAGAGTTAATAGATGGACCAGGGACTTCAAACTGCAGAGAATGGAGCAACAAGCCAAAAGGAGGTTGACAGATGGAAAAAAAATGTAACAGCATCAAAAGATTGCTGGTCCAGAAATTATTGAAACTTTTAGAAGTTTAGCAGTTTGGAGTGATGACTGTGGGCATGGTAGGTAGGTGTAGAAAAGAAGAAATGCGAAGATCTAGGAAATGATAATCCCTGTTAAGGGACTGGTCATACATACAAATCAAGTCTATAGTTTGGGGGTGGAGAGAGAGAGAAAGAGAGAGACCAGGTTTCAGATTTCTAGATCTTAAATGTTACTGGTAAATTTAAAGATGTTATTATTGGTACATAACAAAATAATTTTTAAAAGTAGAGAATAGTAAGCTAAATGAAACAAGCCCAACATCATAATTTTTCCTGATTATTATTATTATTTTATTTTGTTTTTAAAGAAAATAGTGATCAAATTTCTAGCCTGGGGCCTTGGATCAAGGGGAAGGGTGGTTGAATGACAAAAAACTCATCACCAGAACCTGAGATACATTTGTGTGGTAAACTTGAGCTATTTTTGGTGTGGTCAAAGGGCAGCTTCCTTTTGTGGAAACTCTTGGGGAAACCAAGTCCTTAGTGAAAAGCTAGACTTCACTTCGAGTTGGGAAGGGTTAGAGAAGAGAGTTTATGCTTCATTAATAAGAAGCTTAAGAGGGCATGTCGGAGAGAAAGAGAGACTAAGGATTTTGTTTAGAGAAAAAGGAAGAATAAAGTAATTGGAGATGACAGGGCAGAGGATAAGATGATCAGAGTGGAGAGTGAGTGCTTGAAATTTGTGTTGAGACTAAGGAAATGAGCAAGAGATTCTTGACATGTTTAGCTGTTTGTCAGGCTAACACATTTCAGTGACCTCTAGATGGTATAAACAGGTTACTCTGAATTCAGCTGTGGCTAAAATCTCATTTTCCTTTGATCTTCAGGGATGGAAACCAGCAGGCTGTGAAGAGTGATTCTGGTGGCTGCCCAGCCAGTCAGGCCTGACAGGCTGGGATTTTGCTTTGCCCTCAGCCTTGCTGTTTTGGTGAGGTCTTTTCAAAATATATAAAGAGTTTTAATGAAGACTTTTGGACACTAAAAAATTTACATTGTTTCCAAAGTGTTGGGTGGGGATAGAGTCACATTAATCTGGTGTCAGTTTCTACCTATGTCTGATAAAATGGATTTAAACTCACAAAAATTAAGGATAATCTAAATGCAAAAAGCACCAAGCACCAAACTTAAAAGCATGAACAATTTCTATCTTATTCCTTTATTTTAAAGGGAATATACTAAAGGAAAATGTTTGAAAAATCAGTGTTGTTTATCATAATGGTCACCAACTACACATCCCCCCCATATTTTGGTGTTTAAAATACTGCAAAGTATAAAACGGTTTAAAATGTAAGTATAAAAATATGTAATATATATTATTAATATATCAAAATAGTATTAAAATTCTCCAGATTGAAATAAATATTCATGCTACATTTAATGTATTTTTTAATATTCTGTGTTTACTGTTTTCAGGAAGAGAATTATTCCTGAACTCTTGAAATCCTTTTGCTATTATGCTTCAATCTTTTTAAAAAAATTAAGGTGATCTTACTTCCGGCAAATTTTGAGTATGGCTGATTTTTTTATTTTATAAATAAAATAAAGGGTAACTATGTTTAGTAGAGAACTTCAAAATGTGGGATTTTAATTTTTTTCTTTAAAATGACTAGTTTTTTACAACAATGTTAAATTAATTTTCAACAACTTTTTTGTATTCATCTTAGTTTTAAAATTAGCATCCCTTAAATCTATCTATACATCATATAAATATACCACGTCTGGTTCTTTCTTTAGGATCATTATGAAATACTTTATATGACCAATGTGTTTTGTATATTGAGTTTATTTTGAGTATTGGAATTACATACTATAGGGACTTCTCTAGTTGCGCAGTGCTTAAGAATCTGCCTGCCAATGTAGGGGACATGGGTTTGATCCCTGGTCTGGGAAGATCCCACATGCTGCGGAGCAACTAAGCCTGTGCACCACAACTACTGAGCCCATGTGCCATAACTAATGAATCCCATGCACCTAGAGCCCATGCTCTGCAACAAGAGAAGCCACTGTAGTGAGAAGACTACACACTACAACAAAGAGTAGCCCCTGCTTGCTACAGTTAGAGAAAGTCTGTGCACAGCAACAAAGACCCAACACAGCCAATAAATAAATAAATGAATAAATAAATTCACTGATTTAAAAAAAAAAGACAGTGCTTTAAAAAATTTATTAAAAAAAAAGAAGAATCACACACTATAGAATGAATCACTAGAGTCTAGCAGGGTGATGCATGGAAGAAACAAGTAAAAATTAAATTTCCTAGGCTCTCTTTTTCTTTTTATTCCTAAAATAATAATTTGATCTTTGGCCTCTGACCAGGAAATATCCACTGCGCTCTGTTCAAAGATGCCTATAATTCTTTATCAAGTCAAAATATGCCATTACACAATTAAAAGACCCAGTAAAGATAAATTTAGGAAAGATAAAACACAGAAATTCCTTGAGCTGGAGAGAAAGTGAACTATTCCTTTAGTAATTAGTTAGTGCTAGAGTTGTAGTTGGCACCTAAGTAGAGAAAATTAAGGTGCATAGAGGTGGCACAGATTCATGGAAGAGCTTGATTAAGCCTTGTTTTGATTCAACACTCCCATAAAGTAACAGTGTTTCCCATTGTATGTCATCAAAGATGTTTACAGAAATAACAAAAACACTCATCTCAGTTTTCTTTACGTTTTGATCCGGTTTCTAGTAGCCATGATACCACAACAGAAATGTATATCTTGATTCCTCACCCATTGTTAGCATCTGTGTACAAATTTGGATTAACTTCTCTTTCAATGGCCTTTTCTCTATCAATGGCTTTTTCTCTACCAGATATGTCTCAAATTCTGATCACATTTAAATGTGGCATCCTAACTCTCATAAAATAATGTAACTTCTTGGTGAGAATAATGCTTGTTTGTTTTCTTACTGTTTCTTAAGCCACCATGTCAATAACTCTAAAGTCAAAACATTAAAGATGTTTTAAAAGTATGAAAAATTACTGATACAATAATAATTTTATAAAGTCTTACTATGAAAGCATTCTCAAGAATGATTAGAAGCTGCATCTATAGAATTTTATTGAAAATTTATGAATGTACTACATTCAAATTCTTGATCATTTCTGTTCCTGAAATATAATAAAAGTTGAAGTAATTGAAATCTAGACAGTGTAAATTACAAATTAATCTTAAAATTTGGTTATGTTATGTGTTCTGTTCTTATTTATGCAGAGGCAAGTGTATAACTATGTTAACAAATTTCCCCCTTATATCAGTCTACTTATTAATTGGCTCATAGTGGTCCTCCTATGGAATAACTCACTTCATAATTCCTCAGCAGTAAGAGACAGAAACACACCAACAATTACTATTACATAAATGTCTATCTTAATTATAACATTAATAATGATAGTAATTTCTATATTTATTTGGCCTATACCACTTGCTCGATCTTGAGCTAATTTCCTTTACTGTATTAACTTATTTGATCCTTCTCACAATTCTATGAATGGAATACTACTATTATTTTCCTTTTACAGATGTAAGAACTGAGTCTTAGAAAGTTTAAGTTGATCATCCCATATTGTACAGTGAGAAAACATTAGAACTGAAACACAGAATTCAGGTAGTTTTACTTCAGGTCACAAATTCATAAATATTATTCTTTCACCTTAAATGGGTCAATAATGTGACATACTGAAGAGTTTTCCTAAATAATGTCTTTATCGTATCATGAGGGATTATTTAACTCCTCGTGCCTCTTTATTGTACTATATACTGGTGATTTAAATAGTGACATAAGGCTAAATGGCGTGACAGAAAGTGTTCAGGTCAGAAATCAGTCTTTTCTGACATTCCGCCATCTTTTCAAGCTTGAATTTTTTTAACTTTTGGAAAATAATATCAATTTTTTGATTATTGGAGAGGATGACATTAGACAATGTAATCTATGCATTGTATGTACATATTGATTCTTAACATTAAGTAGTCAATCTATAAGACACAGAAGCCCAAGTTATGTGGAATAAAGAAACAGAAGGATGGGCAACAGTATGTGAATTAATAAAATCTTAAAATCTGTTTTTCTGACTCATCTCTTCACTTTTCATATTTCTTCACTCTTATTCCATAAACTCCCTTGAATAACTAAGTAAAATCATTACTGTTGGTAGTAAATTGCCAAAATGTTGCCTTATCTCCATGAAAAATTTAGTGGATGCCTTCCTTATCCTTCTTGGGCTCTGATACTCTACACTGGGCAACACTATTTTCCCCATCCACCACCAAAAATGAGCCAACCTTGTGTTGTCCCAAATCTAGTGATCTTTTGACTTTATTGTCCACAAAGGGAATGGAAAAGAGTAGAAGAAAAAAGAGAATCTCTCCCTAAGTACAATTTTTTTAAGCTCTTTATTGGAATACATTTGCTTTACACTCTTGTACCAGTTGTTGAGGTACATCAAAGTGAATCAGCTGTATTTATACATATATCCCCATATCCCCTCCCTCCTGTGACTCACTCCCACCCTCCCTGTCCTGGCCCTCTAAGGCATCACCCATCATTGAGTTGATCTCCCTTTGTTATACAGCAACTTCCCACTAGCTATCTATTTTTACATTTGGTAGTGTATATACCCAGAGAAAACCATAATCAAAAAAAAAAAAAAAATGTACCATAGTGTTCATTGCAGCACTATTTACAATAGCCAGGACATGGAGGCAACCTAAATGCCCATCAACAGATGAATGGATAAAGAAGATGTGGCACATATATACAATGGAATGTTACTCAGCCATAGAAAGGAATGAAATTGAACTATATGTAATGAGGTGGATAGACCTAGAGACTGTCCTACAGAGCGAAGTAAGCCAGAAAGAGAAAAACAAATACCGTATGCTAACTCATATATACGGAATCTGAAGAAATGGTATTGATGAACCCAGTGACAGGACAAGAGTGGAGATGCAGATGTAGAGAATGGACTTGAGGACACTGGGCTGGGGTGGGGAGTGGGGGGCAAAGGGGAAGCTGGGATGAAGTGAGAGAGTAGCATAAACATAGATATACTATCTAAGTACAATTGAATAGATAGCTAGACAGACAGACAGACAAACAGATAGATAGATAGATAGATATAGATAGATGATAGATAGATCAATTCTGGTATATAAACAGGAGGTATGTTTATTAAAACATTAAAACATGCATAGCAATATTTTCCTGAAATATTTGCATTTTTATCAGAGAAGGAAAACTTTTCTTAACAAGAAATGAATATCTAATACTGAATTCTATGAATTACAAAATTGACAGAACTTTTTCTCCAACTAATATATTTCCTTTGAAGGGAGAGTTATTAGATGTTGGGTATTTGTGAACTTCAGGCTTCCTGGACATTAAATCCTTAAGGCAGCCATTTATTTTTCTTACATAAAATATGATTCTGACTAAAAGTCATATGCCAAGACTTAGGAGTTTGGTGAAATAAGAATTACATACATAAAAGAAGTAAAATACAATTTCAAGCCACTGTAGTCTACACAGTTTCAGATAACTATCCTGACTTATAGGCATAGGTCTAAACAACTTACAGGTACTAATTTAATTTGTGTCACAATATTAGGAAATAGGTTATTTTCTCATTATACAAGTGAAGAAACTGAGGCACATATGTTATGAAAACTGCTCTGAAGTTGTACACAGATAGTGGGTGGCAGAACTAAATTTCCAGCCTAGCCACACTGCCTTGGTAACCACTATGCAACACTGCTTTTTGATAAGTCAACAAACATAGTTATTGTTTTGTGCTGGATCAGAGACTTCTCTGATATCCCAGCATCTTTTTATATTAGCAAAGCAAGTGCTAGAAACCTACAAGAATTACCATATATGGTAGTTTTTGTTATCAAAGTTTAGAGTTCTCGCCCTTGAATCATCAGAGGTGCACTTATCTGTGAACAGAGAAAATAGACCTTTACTCTTATCTGTCCTTTAAAGGCAATAAATGTGATAAGATTTCTTTTCACTAGGGCAGCTTGCTTATTTCTGATTTTCCTTACTTTTTGTATAGACTAAGTTAAAACTTGGCAACTGATTTTCTACTGACAACATAGCTAATTCTACTACTTCTCAGTAGAAAGGTGTGTGAATAGCAGTGTGTCAGCCTAGCAAACTGTCAATAGACAATCTTTTCCAGATGAAGCTCCTTGTTTAAACTACTTTTGGACATTTTTATTCTTCAAGCATTTTGATTTTTGAGTTAAATTTTTCTGAACTGCATCAGGAAATATTTATTACCATTAAAAATACAAAAGAAAGGTAATTAATGTTTTCATTATATGTATTTTCCCTTTAATGCTCTTAATAGTCTCAAGTCTATGTTAAGTAATATTTTATTAGAAAATGTACATAAAGTACAAGGATGTATTTTTATTTTAATTTATTATATTATAATGGTTTTCCTCCTTGTTATATTCTTGAGAATTTTTTTAATGTCTCTGTCTATTTTTATTGAATAGAATGCCTTTCATCATCACCAAGGTACATTATAAAACCCTCATTTCTACACAGTAAGCTGTGAAGTTTCAGTGTTTAGGAAAGCGTGATAACATCTCTTGAAAAGATAATATAGCTCTTTCTATACTGCATCTCATCAAAGTGTCTCAAGGCAATTAAAAAAATGGGAAAATACTGTTCTCAGGGAAAATTTTTTTCACAGTTAGAAACAAGTACATCCATTTCATAGTTGGAAATATTGACAACAGAATGAGATTAGATAAGTTCCTAAAAGTCCACATTTTGCTAAGAATACTCCATGCATTTTATAGACTTATTCATGTTCTAATCACTAAATAATTCTTTCTCCTTTTCTGAATAATTCAGTCCATGAATTGATGTTTCTATGCACCATTTTGCAGTGCAATACAAAGTCTAGGAATGTCAGTGCAGTGTAGTTCATTAAACTGAATCTTGAACAAAGATTTGAGAAAACAAATTTCTAGTGTTGCTCTACAGTTTTTTGGTAATGTAACTCTATGAAAATATTCTGCATTTAAAATCTTGACTTGAAATAATAACCCAGTTATTGATTTGATTTCCTTGCCATTGTCAAAGGGTTTTTAGGAAAACAAACAGAATAAAAAGAATACAGATTGAAACCACAATTACTACATGTGAAACATGATGATGGTGAAGATGCTGAATGTGACAATAATGATAAAGGAAGCAATGTATTTTATAATAACGGATAAATTACCTTCAAGAAATAAACATTAAAATGTTTCTTATAACTTATGGCTATTGTATTAAAAGCCAAAGGATAACTGTATGTTGCCCTCTGTTAAATATATGATGATTTATTCTTCTTGGAACGCTACACAATTTGGGTAAACATATGGCACCTTTATTTTCAAAACATGAATAAAAATACTGTAGCATGAATTGAATTCTTTTACACACCTAATACTTGTAAGAATGATTTCTTGATGAAAATATAAAAATGTGTTTTGTCTATACACATAACTTCTCACAATTTTGTCATCAGTTTTACACAATTTCCCCAAATTGGGCTCAGATTTATTTGGAGTGGAACCATTCATATAAAGGCAGTACATGGATGCCAATAACACCAGCATGGCTTTTAAGATCTTGGTATGGTTATCACAAGTACAGTTTTCACAGCCTAACTATGGTAAATCTGTCTCTGTCCCCAAAACCAACCTGAAAATAAGTTAAGCCAAGTTAAAAGAAAGGAAAAGAAGAAACATCAGTTTAGCCCATAAACTATGATAGTAGCCAACTATTTAAATGTTCATACATAATAATAACACTTGTTTCAAGATTAGTTAAGGGAATTCCTTGGTTGTCCAGTGGTTAGGACTTGCTGCTTTTGCTTCCATGGCCCGGGTTCAATCCCTAGTCAGCAAACTAAGATTCTGCAAGCTGTGTGGCATGGCTAAAAAACAAAAACAAAACAAACCAACAAAAACAAAACAAAACAAAACTAGAATAGTTAATATGCTCTGTGTAATTTATTTCAGCAAGATTGTTTTTGTGTGGGAAAAAATAAAAGATAAGTAAAATAATAATAATAATACAAATCCTCTATAGTATTCATCTTTAAAATTTCTTTTAATACAAACAGAAAGATGTCAGTGATTTTTTTTTTAATAGGATGTCAGTCCTATTTTTTAAAAAAATGTTTAGGATCATATTGTTTATCTCTTTTACACAGAGTAGTTTGTACCTGCTAATCCCAAACTCCTAATTTATCCTTCCCTCACCCTCTTTCCCCTTTGGTAACCGTAAGTTTGTACTCTATGTCTGTGGGTTTGTTTCTGCTTCATAAATAAGTTCATTTATGTCATATTTTAGATTCCACATATAAGTGATATCACATGGTATCTGTCTTTCTCTTTCTGACTTACTTTACTTAGTATAATAATCTCTAGGTTCATTCATATTGCTGCAAATGACATTATTTTGCTCTTTGTTATGGCTGAGTAGTATTCTATTGTATACATATACTACATCTTCTTTATCCATTCCTCTGTTGATGGACATTTAGGTTGCTTCCATGTCTTGACTATTGTAAAGAGTGCTTCTATGGACGTTCTGTTGCATGTATCTTTTCAAATTAAAGTTTTCTCCAGATATATGCCCAGGAGTGGGATTGCTGTATCATATAGTAGCTCTATTTTTAGTTTTTAAGGAAGCTCTATACTGTTTTCCATAGTGGCTGCATCACTTTACATTCCCACCAACAGTGTAGAAGGGTTCCCTTTTCTCTATACCCTCTCCAGCATTTGTCATTTGTAGACCTTTCGATGATGGCCATTTTGACTGGTGTGAGGTGACACCTCATTGTAATTTTGATTTGTATTTCTCTAATAATTAGTGATGTTGATCATCTTTTCATGTGCCTGTTGGCCAACTATATATCTTCTTTGGAGAAATGTGTATTTAGGCCTTCTGACCATTTTTTGATTAGGTTATTTTTTTTTCTTGAATTTCATGAGTTTTTCATATATTTTGGAAATTAAGCCCTTATCAGTCACATTGTTGGCAGATATTTTCTCCAGTCCATAGACTGTCTTTTTGCTTTGTTTATGGTTTCCTTTGTTACTCAAAATCTTATGTTTGATTGTCCCATTTGTTTATTGTTGCTTTTATTTCTATTGCCTTGAAAGACTGACCTATGAAAAATATTAGTATAATTTATGTCACAGAATGTTTTCCTATGTTCTTTTCTAGGAGTTTTATGGGGTCATGTCTTATATTTAAGTCTTTAAGTGATTTTGAGTTTATTTTTGTGTATGATGTAAGGGTATGTTCTAACTTCGTTGATTTACATGCAGCTGTCCAGCTTTCAAAACATCACTTGCTGAAGAGACTGTTTTTTTCTCCATTGTATATTCTTGCCACCTTTATCAAAGATTAATCGACTGTAGGTGTGTGGGTTTATTTCTGGGCTCTCTATTCCATTCTGTTGAACCATGTCTTTTTTTTTTTGTGCTAATACCATGAAGTTTTGATTACTGTAGATTTATATTATTGTCTGAAGTCAGGGAGGGTTATGCCTCCAGATTTGTTCTTTTTCCCGAGTATTGTGGCGATTCTAGTTCTTTTATGTTTCCATATAAATTTTAGGATTATTTGTTCTCTCTCTGTGAAAAATATCACAGGTAATTTGATAAGGATCACATTAAATCTGTAGATTGCTTTGGGTAGTATGGCCATTTAAACAATATTAATTCTTCTAATCCAAGAGCATGGGATATATTTTCATTTCTTTGAATCATCTTCAATTTTCTTGATCAATATTTTATAAATCTTCTTGGTCAGGCTTATTCCTAAGTAATTTTTTTGATGCAATTTTAAAAGGGATTGTTTTTTCACTCTCCCTTTCTGATATTTCATTGTTAGTATAAAGAAATGCAATAGCTTTCTGTATGTTAATCATGTAACTTGCTAAATTTGTTTATCAGTTCTGGTAGTTTTTGTGTGAACTCTTTAGAGTTTCTCTCTATATATATTATCATGTCATCAGCATATAATGACAACTTTACCTCTTCCCTTCCAATCTGGATACACTTTATTTCTTTTTCTTATCTGATTGCTGTGGCTAGAACTTCCAATACTATGTTGAATAGAAGTAGTCAGAGTAGGCATTTTTGTCTTGTTCCAGATCTTAGCAGGAAAGTTTTCAGCTTTACACTGTTGAGTATTATGTTGGCTGTGGGCTTGTCATAAATAGCTTTTATTATGTTGAGATATCCTCCCTCTATATCACTTTAGTAAGGGTTTTTATCATGAATGGATGCTGGATTTTATCAAATGCTTTTTTTGCATCTATTGAGATGAACACATAGTTTTTGTTGATATTTATATTTTTGAGTAAGAAATCCAAAAGCCAGCCAATATATGAAAGTAATTATAAAACTTTTCAAAAGTTTCTGGCAAAACTGTCAGAATCAACAAATGACTAGAGCCTTGGAAACTTATAAAAAGCTTTTGGGGATCACTTCCTTGGAAAAAAAAAAAAACACTGATTATCTTAACGAACAGTGAGGTTTGTGTTGTTTTAACTAACCCAAGGTTCATGTTCTGCTCCTCATCTCAGTGGTAGCCTTGAAAATAACAGTTCATATTCCCAGTATTGGGACATGAAGGAGAAGAATGAAGCTCATTCACAAATTGTCTTCAGTTGATATGTCTGGTGACTTCCTGGAAAACCCACTCAAAAGGCTTGTCTTTATTTCACCAAAGTAGAACTTGCCTTTTGTTAAGGCTGCTGCCTAGGGACATTTGTTCCAAATACTTAGAGAAAAAGGTTTTAGTCACTGCTGCTGAGGCAATGGTTAGTAGTTAAGGCAGATAATAAACTAGCCAAAAAGCTTGGAAGGAAAGGCTGGAGAGTGATATGCCTTGGTGAATAAGGACTCTGAAAAGACAGACCTAAATCCCCTCTGATCTCTCACATCTGGTTGGCTTTGAGACTCTGCACAAGAAGAATTTGAAGGCTAAGGTAAAATTATAAACTTTTTGGCCAAGTTTTAAAGGTGTGCTCTAAAACACACAGAACCCCTTTGCCAATCCACACACAGAACTGGGAGAATTTTTGGTTTAAAGCATTTGAGGAATAGTCTGCTCAATCATTAGACAATAAGCTAACAGAGTATAGACTTCAGTGGCTATATGTGAGAAGAAATATACACTTTATAAAATTAATTCAGAGAATTCATTAAACAAGCAAACAACAAATACAACAAGCAGCAACAAGAAACTATGCAGAGGAAGGAAAGTCTGATTTCCAAAGTTGCCACATTATAATATTCAAAATGTCCAAAATTTAACAAAAAATTGTGAGGCACACAAAGTAACCAGTATTGTGGTGCATACACAACAATAACAGTGATCAAAACAATTTTAGGAGCCAAAGACATTATATTTACTAGACAAAGACTTTAACTCTGCTATTTTTAGTATGTGTAAAGAGCTAAAATAAACCTTGTTAAAAGTACTAACAGAATGCATTAAAATGTTGCCTCATTAAGAAAATAAATAAAGAGATATAAATTTTAAAGAGAAATCAAACAGAAATAGTGGAGTTGGAAAATACAACTAAAATGAAAAATCCACTAGAGGGACTAAATATACTGTGAGCATGAAGATGAAAGAATCATTGTACTTGAAGGTGTCAATTGAAATTTTCATCTGAAGAAAAATGAACATAACCTCAAAGACCTGTGTCACAACTTAAAGCATACCAACATATGCATAATGGAAGTCCTGAAGGAGTTCAGAGAGACAAAGGAGCGGAAGAGTATTTGAAGAAATTGTGGCAGAAAACCTTCCAAATATGATGAAAGAGATTCATTAACCAATGTATTCAATACGCTCAACAAACTTCAAGTAGAATGAGCTAAAAAAAAAAAAAAAAGCTATGCCTAAACACATCAAAATCAACTGATGAAAGCCAAGATGATGAGGGAAATCTTGAAAGCAGCAAGAAAGAAGGGACTGCTCACATACTAGGGGACCCATAGTAAGATTTGATTTTGTTAAATTACATCTGATTTCTCATGAGAAATCATGAAGGTCAGAAGTCAATGAGAAGACACATTCAAACTGCTTAAAGAGAAGCAAAAACTGCAAAACATAAATTCTGTATTTGTAAAAGATATTTTTCAGAACTGAGGGAGGAATTAAGACAATCTGAGATTTAAAAAAAAGATACTTTTACTGTCAGCTTACCTACTCTGCAAAAAGATGTTAAGAAATTAGGCAGTAACTTGAAACTGTATAAAAAAAAAGGAACACTAGTAAAGGTAACTACATAGGTAAAAATAAAGGATAGTATGACTGTACTTTTTTGGGTTTTTTTTTTCCTATCTTATTTAAAAGAAAACTGCATAAAGAAATGCTTGTGCATATATGTTGATGGGCACAAAATGTATAAAGATGTAATTTGTGAATATAACAGCATAAAGAGGAGTGGAGTTATGTAGAAACAAATATTTTATGTTATTGTAATTAAGTTGGTACTAATATAAGCTAGATTACTATGTACCAAATAGTTTATTGTAATACTCCCCAGGGAAACCATGAAGAAACATTCAAAATATGTACTACAAAAAAATGACAAGCAAATAGTAAAAGGTGCTCTAGGAAATAGCTGAACATGAAAAGAGAGTTATGGAGGAACCGAGAAACAAAATATTGATATCTCCTACTTTATTGCATTCACTTCTGTTGGAATTCTGTACTTGAGTATTTCAACGTTTTCCTGCTAAGTTTACTATTGTCTCTACACCGCCAAAGTGATCTTCACATTGATCTTCACAATGCTTAATTTTAGTTTTGCTTTAAGACTCCATAGAACCCTGAACAACACATGCTCTTTTTCTCCTCCTTATTTAATGACAACACAACGTTATGATTTCTTCTTAGCTCACAGGCTGCTTGAGTTTTGTCAATTTATGTCTCTAACTTAAGTGTTATAGTTGTTCTTCAAAGCTGTGTCTTGGACTTTTGTCTTTTCTCACTCTACGTACATTTTTCATTTGCAAAACCCATTCATTCAAATGGCTTTAAATAATGTCCCGATTTCAGAAATTCTAATTTTAAAAAAACTGATCTAATTGTTTCTTCAGAGATCTGGAATTTATACCCTAATGCATTCTTTTTAAAAAATAAATAAATAAATTTATTTATTTATTTATTATTTATTAATATATTTATTTATTTTTATTGGCTGTGTTGGGTCTTTTTTTTTTTTTTGCTGTGCACGGACTTTCTTTTCAGTTGTGGTGAGTGGGGGCTACTCTTCATTGTGATGCTCAGGCTCCTCATTGCCGTGGCTTCTCTTGTTGCAGAGCATGGGCTCTAGGTACGTGGGCTTCAGTAGTTGCAGCACATGGGCTCAAAAGTTGTGGCTCATGGGCTCTAAAGCACAGGCTCAATAGTTGTGGCACACGGGCTTAGTTGCTCCGCGGCATGTGGGATCTTCCTGGAGCAGGAATGGAACCTGTGTCCCCTGCGTTGATAGGTGGATTCTCAACCACTGCACCACCTAGGAAGCCCCATACCCTAATGCCTTCTTGAGATTCAGTCTTATCTACCTTTTAGCTATATCAACCTTAAAAAACCCCAAACTGAACATCCTTCGCTAGTAACCAACTTGGCATATGCATTACTTAAGTTTTTTAAGCCAGTGACCTACATTTCACCCATAACATTTTTCTTCTCTGCTACATTTTCACTTTTTTTATCTTTTACACTCATAATTCAAGATTGTCTTTTATCAAGATAATTGCTATAACTGCTTCACTAAGTTTATACTTTCCCTTGCCATCTCTAACCTTCTAGTCCACCTTAATCATAAGCTTCATTACGATGAGAAAGATTTCATTCTCAAACAACAAAAATGACAAGGTCTCAACAAATATTTGTATATGGGACAAATATTCTCTGGGAATGCCACTCTTCTCTTAAATTTCTCTGATGCATAAAATATTTTTATTCCACATGGCATTTTGTACACTAAAAACCCTTCCATCCAAAATTTTCCCATGCACTCCTATTTATTCTGCAGATCTTTACTGAAAATCCACTTTTTGGACATCTCTGAACCTTCTCCACCACTTGCATGTCAAATAGAATGTCTGTAATCTATTCTTGAAGCAAGATTCCTTTTCCTATAGCTGCTACCACAAGGTATAATCATTTATTTGTGAGGTTATTATTTAATATTTTTCTTCTTTATTAGACTATAAGCTTTTCTAAAGTAGGTCTAGTGAATCATCTTCCAGAATAAGCTAGTTTTCTTTGGTGAGATGAGGAATTCAACTGGAGACTGAGGAAGAGACATGTAAATTGTTTCAAAAAGGGGTATGAATGGAACAATAGGGATTGTATGCCATGAACTGATTAGTACAATGACAAAGACCTCTGTTTTCCTGTACTAATCCTATAAATCATTTTCAGATCTCAAAGATGCCCTGAATAAAAATTTTTATATCTATAATTCATGGTATGTCAGCATGATCAGAAAGTTGTAAATACGATACTATAATGATAATTATAAACAATTTTTTAGTACAAAATTATGCTTTCATTTTGGCCAACATATTAGACATTTTTCTGTGATTCTTCTTTTCTACAGAAAGACTATCAACTCTAACACAAATCAGTAGTGCACACAGAGAAAACTTCATTGTTTTCCTTTTTTAAAGTATGTCTAAAAGTCTTGTCACAAATTCCTATTATGCAAATACTAATGGCATACAACATATTGTATACAATATGGGAAAATGGATTTTTAAAAAATTTAAAACCAAAAATAATTTTTCATCAATTTCCTTTATAAAAAAGGTATTTGTTTGTTTACACTTGGAATTTAAAAATTTCTTTTTGAATAAATGCTAACAATTTATAAGATAAATATAATAATTCCATCTAAAATAATTGGACTAAGATCTGATAAGATTTTATTCATGTAAAGATTGGCTCTAAGATAGATTTAACTTAAAGTATAAATTGCTTTTAATTCATGTTCTTTGCAACATAAAATTTACTGACAGTGTTGAACAGCAAAGCTACTAAAACTGTAAATTAAAGCAATATGACTGAAAGGCCAGCCTAAGACACAGTTTTTATATGAAATTTTGAATTTTTTTGCTGACTATATGATCAGGTTCAGAAAAATTAAGTATGTATGAGATTATGATCATATATTTTGGTTTCTTGGCTTCTCTTGTAATATCACCTATATATAAAAGTACTGACTTGGAAGGTAACAACAAACAATAAAAATTCTCTTTATTGCAAAAAAATTGTTCTTGATTTTTTTCTGTACTTAATTTTGGATCATATTTGAGAGTAAGATATAGAGATTTTGTTGCACAAATAGACATATTAAACAATTATCCATCTTAATCTGATATTCAAATTTAACTGTGTCCTTTTATCTGGTAACTCTACATCTCCTTTGAATGATTAGTCTGCAGCTAATAAAGTTCTTCTTTTCTCCACTAAGTTCTCAGGCTGAGCAGCAAATTCACAGCAAGGGTCCATCACCCAGACGTACCCTTGTATTGTAAGAGGGAAAAATACAGTGACTTCAATAACTTGTATCTTGCCAACATCATTCCTCACTTTTAAGCCAAAGAAACAGTGAAAATATTTAAAAATTTTCCTTAGCCCATGTGGTTTTACACTTATTTTTTCTTTTAAATCTGAACATTCTGTCACTTGATGTTAAAAACATATTCTCCAGAGTGTTGCAAGTCAAGTAGTTCATATGATTATAGAAAGTCTGTACACCAGGCTAGTTTCAGCAATCATTTTTCATCTTCAAAAAATTCAGTTGGACCTGGCTTACCATTGCCTGAAAGTACTCCTGGAATTCACCTTCTAGCTCAAAATCCTGTTTGAAAACATTTCTACTGAGTTGACAGATACCTGTATACAGCAGATCTCTGCTTTTTGTCCAGGTTTACATACACTTAAAAAAAAAGAAGAAGAAAGAAAAGTAACAAGAAGTATTTTCATATTTTATTTAATGAAATTATCCATAACATCATCCAGAATTTAATTTATGTAACTAGATATACACATACATATATATTCCCAAGAATTTTGACATCAATTCTCTGTGAAAAAAGTTTGTTTTAATGTAGGAACTTTCCTTTTTCCTTCATTCCTTCATTTGTTCATTCCTTACTTCCCTCCCTCCTTCTTTCCTTGCTACCTTTCTCTCTCTCTCTCTGTTTCTCTCTTTCTGTCTCTCTCTCTTTTTCTTTCTTTTGTAGCAAAACCTCTCATTGCATCAACCATCGACAACACAACATCATTACAGATAGTGACCTATTTCCTCCATGATAAACTTTTTGTTTCCTGGTATGAAGAAAAAAATTTAAATAAATCTCAGACTGTTAGCTTTGGACAACTTGCTACTCAAAGAAAAAGTTTTCTAAATTTCCCTATATTTATAAACCATACAAATGATACCTTGTAATATTTATTGATGAAATCTCTTGACTTATCAACCTAAACAAGGGAACTATCGTTTATTACTCAAAACCTCTTCAGCATGATGGGACATTTTATTGACACAAACATTTATCATACTGTTTGAGAGTAGAAACTTCTCATCTTGTCCTAGACTTTTGTTCATTATAATTTTATATTTTTTATTGTTAGAATCTCAGCAAGTGTGTGATTTATCTTTTTCTGTGTAATAAGTTCTGCCAATAAATGTATTTCCTGAAATGTTTCACCAAATGTGATATTTTTTAAACGATGAAATTACAATTTTTTGAGATTACAAAAATAAAATAAAATATTTTATTTAAAAATAATTAGGCACTGGGAAGTCTGCTAGCAGGCCCCAGGACCTGCCCATGCTGACCTGGGAGGGCTGGATAGCTTCTGCAACAAGGAGGTCTGTCAGTGGATGCTAGAACCTGCCCTGCTGTCCTGGAAGGGTGTGGATAGGTTCTGAGACTGGAAAATCCATCAGGGGCTGGGACCTGTCCTGTTGTCCCAGGAGGATGTGGATAACTCACCCCCTAGAAAATCCATCAGTGTATGCAGGACCTTTCCCTGCTGTTCTGGGAGCATGTGGAAACCTCTTACTAGTAGGAAATCTACCAGTGGGTGCTGTGACCCACACTGCTGCCCCTGGAGGGCACAGATAGCTCCCATGAGTAGGAAATTTGCCCAGAGGAAGGGCTGAAACCATGGCTGAGCCCAAGGGGCTATATGATTATGGAAGAAGAGCTGAAATCTCTCTTCGTGGCTGCATGAACTGTGAATTATGCCTCTGCTGATGGCTTCCTAAATTCAGCACCTGCAAAACATCTGAAAGAACAAGCAGTGCTCCTGCAACAGGGACAGGTCTGGCTTTAGCAGTGGTGGGCTCTGTGAGCATGTACATGTGCCAGTAGGGCTAGATCAGAATTCAAGTTGTCTCCATAGCTCCCACAGTGGGTCCAGATGCACAGCTACTGCAGTACTGGGACCTAATCTCAATGAACCTGTGCTGATGGTTGGTTGAAAACAATGCCTGAGAGTAACCATAGCCAATTGCCAGGATACCCACAGTTAAGGTGGGGTCTAGAGCAGTGCCAACAACAGTATACTTTGTGAGTCTGCACAAAAGGTGAAAGGGGACACAACAGACCACATTCACAGGTGAATAGTTCCAAAACAGGAAACCCCAAAGGCTTCTCTCTCAGTGGGAGTGCTCCAATCCTGCCTGCCTTACACCACAGATCAGAATCATAGCTAAGAAACAGATCTGGGGGCCTCTACTCCAACAACTAGGGAGCAGACCCTGCCTCTGACAGGGCAGGGACAACCACAGAGCAAAGGGGAGGCCCAGCTCAATATCCAGGGTAGACTCTGGTCACTACAAAAACAATCAAACCCTCTATCAAGGGGATAATGGCACAAGCCTCTGGACCAACCTCACCCTCCAGGGGGCAGACACCAGAAGTAAGAGGAACTATGATCCTGCAGCCTGCAGGAAGGAGACCACAAATGCAGTAACTCTGACAAAATGAGATGACAAAGAAATATGCTGCAGATGAAGGAGCAAGATAAAAACCTACAAGAACAACTAAATGAAGAGGAGATAAGCAATCTATCTGAAAAAAGAATTCAGAGTAATGATAGTCAAGATGATCAAATTTCTTGGAAACAGAATGGAGGCATCGATCAAGAAGATACAAGAAAAGTTGAATAGACTTAAAAGAACTAAAGAACAAACAAACATAGAGGAGCAAGACAATAACTGAAGTGAAAAATACACTAGAAGGAATGAATACTAGAATAACTGAGGCAGAAGAATGGATAAGTGAGCTGGAAGGCAGAATGGTGGAAATCTCTGCCACAGAACAGAATAAATAAATAAAAAAAAAAAGAAAAGAAATGTGGACAGTCTCAGAGACCTCTGGGATAACATTGAATGCACCAACATTCGAATTATAGGGGTCCCAGAAGAAGAAGAAAAAGAGAAAGGGCCTGAGAAAACATTAGAAGAGATCATAGTTGAAAACTTCCCTAACATGGGAAAGGAAACAGTCACCCAAGTCCAGAAAGCACAGAGTTGCATACAGAAAAAACCCAAGGAGGCACACACTGAGACACATATTAATCAAACTAACAAAAAATAAATACAAAGAAAAAATATTAAAAGCAACAAGGGAAAAGAAACAAATAACATACAAGGGAATCACCATAAGGTTACCAGCTGATTTTTCAGCAGACACTGTGCAGGCCAAAAGGGAGTGGCAGGATATATTTATAGTGATGAAAGGGAACAACCTACAACCAAGAATACTCTACCCAGCAAAGTTTTCATTCAGATTCAATGGAAAAGTCAAAATCTTTACAGACAAGCAAAAGCTAAGAGAATTCAGCACCATCAAACCAGCTTTACACAATTGCTAAAGGAACTTCTCTAGGCAAAAAATACAAGAGAAAAGAACAAAAGAAAAAGAGGAAGGGAAGAAAAAAGATCTACAGAAACAAACCCAAAACAATTAAGAAAATAGCCATAGGAATGTACATATTGATAATTACCTTAATTGTAAATGGATTAAATTCTCCAACTAAAAGACATAGACTGGCTGAATGCATATAAAAACAATACCCGTATGCACGCTGTCTACAAGAGACTCACTTCAGACCTAGGAAAACATACAGAATGAAAGTGAGGTAATGGAAAAAGATATTCCATGCAAATGGAAATCAAAAGAAAGCTGGAGTAGCAATACTCATATCAGACAAAATAGACTTTAAAATAAAGACTGTTACAAGAGACAAGGAAGGACACTACATAATGATCAAGGGATCAATCCAAGAAGATATAATGATTGTAAATATTTACCACTCAACATAAGAGCACCTCAATACATAAGGTAAAGGCTAACAGCCATAAAAAGGGAAACTGATAGTAACACAATAATAGTGGGGGACTTTAACACCCAACTTACACCAATGGACAGATCATCAAGACAGAAAACTAATAAGGAAACACAAGCCTTAAATGACACATTAGACCAGATAGACTTAATTGATATTTATAGGACATTCCACCTAAAAGCAGCAAAATATAAGCTTCTCTAGTGCACATGGACATTCTCCAGAATAGATCACTTCTTTGGTCACAAATCAAGTATCAGTAAATTTAATGAAATTGAAATCATACCAAGCATTTTTCTAACCACAATGATATGAGATTATAAATCAATTAAAGAAAACAACAGTAAAAAACACAAACACATGCAGGCTAAACAATATGCTGCTAAATAACCAATGGATCACTGAAGAAATCAAAGAGGAAATCAGAAAATACCTAGAAATGAATGACAATGAAAACATGACAGCCCAAAATCTATGGGATGTAGCAAAAGCAGTTCTAAGAGAGAAGTTTATAGCACTACAATCCTACCTCAAGGAACAAGAAACATCTCAAATAAAAAACCTAACCTTACACATAAAGCAACTAGAGAAAGAAGAACAAAAAAAAGTCCCAAAGTTAATAGAAGGAAAGAAACCATAAAGACCAGAGCAGAAATAAATGAAATAGAAACAAAGAAAACAATAGCAAGGATCAACAAAACTAAAAGCTGATGCTTTAAGAAGATAAACAAAATTGATAAACCTTTATCTAGACTTATCAAGAAAAAAACTTAGAGGACTCAAATCAATAAAATTAAAATGAAAAAGTTACAACTGACACAGCAGAAACACAAAGGATCATAAGAGACTACTACAAGCAACTATATGCCAATAAAATGGACAAATTCCTAGAAAGGTATAACCTTCCAAGACTGAACCAGGAAGAAATAGAAAATATGAAAAGATCAATCACAAGTAATGAAACTGAAACTGTGATTAAAAATCTTCCAACAAACAAAAGTTCAGGACCTGATTGGTTCAAATTCTATCAAACATTTAGAGAAGAGCTAACAGCTATCCTTCTCAAACTCTTCCAAAAAATTGCAGAGGAAGAAACATTCCCAGGCTCATTCTGTGAGGCCACCATCACCCTGGTGACAAAATTCAATATCCATTTATGATGAAAACTCTTCAGAAGGTGAACATAGAGGGAACCTACCTCAACATAATAAAGATCACATACAACAAACCCAGAGCAAACATCATTCTCAATGGTGAAAAACTGAAAGCATTTCCTGTAAGATAAGGAACAAGAAAAAGATACCCACTCTCACCACTATTGTTCAACATAGTTTTGGAAGTCCTAGCCACAGCAATCAGAGAGGAAAGAGAAATAAAAGGAATCCAAATAGAAAGAGAAGTAAAATGTCACTGTTTGCAGATGACATGACACTATACATAGAAAATACTAAAGATGATACCAGAAAATTACTAGAGCTTATGAATGAATTTGGTAAAGTTGCAGGATGTAAAATTAATACACAGAAATCTTTTGCATTCCTATACACTAACAATGAAAAATCAGAAAGAGAAATTAAGGAAACAATCCCATTTACCATCACAACAAAAAAAAATAAATACCTAAGAATAAACCTACCTAAAGAGGCAAAAGACCTGTACTCAGAAAAATACAAGATACTGATGAAGGAAATCAAAGATGACACAAATAGATGAAGAGTTATATCATGTACTTGGATTGGAAGAATCAATATTTTGAAAATGACTATACTACCCAAAGCAATTTACAGATTCAATGCAATCCCTATCAAATTACCAATGGCATTTTTCACAGAATTAGAACAAAAAGATTTAACAATTTGTTTGGAAACACAAAAGACCCCAAATAGCCAAAGCAATCTTGAAAAAGAAAAACAGAGCTGGAGAAATCAGGCTCCCTGACTTCAGACTATACTACAAAGCTACAGTAATCAAAACAGTATGGTACCAGCACAAAAACAGAAATATAGATCAATGGAACAGGATAGAAAGCCCAGAGATAAGCTGCCCACACCTACAGTCACCCAGTCTATGACAAAAGAGGCAAGAATATACAATGGAGGAGAGACAGTCTTTTCAATAAGTGATGCTGGGAAAACTGGACAGCTACATGTAAAAGAATGAAATCAGAACACTCCCTAATGCCATACACAGAAACAAACTCAAAATGGATTACAGACCTAAATGTAAGGCCAGACACTGTAAAATTCTTAGAGGAAAACATAGACATAACACTGGTTGATATAAATCGCAGCAAGATCTTTTTTGATCCACCATCTAAAGTAATGAAAATAAAAATAAAAATAAACATATGGGACCTAAGCAAACGTAAAAGCTTTTGCACAGCAAATGAAACCACAAACAAAATAAAAATACAACCCACAGAATGGGAGAAAATATTTGCCAACAAAGCCTCTGACAAGGGAATAATCTCCAAAATATACAAGCAGCTCATGGAGCTCAATATCTAAAAACAAATCACCCAATTAAAAATGGGTGGAAGATCTAAGTAAACATTTCTCCTAAGAAGACATACAGATGGCCAAAAAGCACACAAAAAGATGCTCAACGTCACTAATTATCAGAGAAATGCAAATCAAAACCACAATGAGATATCACCTCACACCAGTCAGAATGGCCATCATCAAAAAGTCTATTAAAAATAAATGCTGGAGAGGATGTAGAGAAAAGGGAGGCCTCGTATGCTGTTGGTGTGAATGTAAATTGGTACAGCCAGTATGGAGACAATATGGAGGTTCCTTAAAAAACTAAAGATAGAACTACCATATGATCCAGGAATCCCACTCCTGGGCATATACCTGGAGAAAATCATAATTCAAAAAGATACATGCACCCCAATGTTCTCTGCTGCACTATTTACAATAGCCAAGGCATGGAAGCAATCTAAATGTCCATCATCAGAAGAATGCATAAAGCAGATGTGGTTCATACATTCAATGGAATATTACTCAGCCATAAAAAAGAACAAAATAATGACATTTGCAGCAATATGGATGGACCTAGAGGTTGTCATACTGAGTGAATTAAGTGAGGCATAGAAAGACAAATATCATATGATATCGCATGTGGAATCTAAAAATAAAAGTGTACAAATTTACTTATTTACAAAACAGAAGTAGAGTCACAGATGTAGAAAACAAACATGGTTGCCAGGGGATAAGGAGGGGAGGGATAAATTCGGAGATTGGGATTGATGTATACACACTACTATATATAAAATGGATAGCTAGTTATAACCAGATGTATAGCACAGGGAACTCTACTCAATATTATGTAATGGCCTACATGGGAAAAGAATCTAAAAAAAAAAAAAAGGGTGAATATATGTATATGTATAACTGAGTCACTTTGTTGTACACCTGAAACTAACACAAAATTATAAATCAACTATATTCCAATAAAAATTTAAAAAATAAATAAAAAATACATTTGCTTATCAAATGACTGTGATTTTAGATAAATGTGTTTTCAATTTTGCAAAATAGAAAAGGATAACTTAGAACCCGAGTATACATAAAAATTCACTGATCATTAGCTCTCTTGTAAAGATCTATTTCTGTATGTATCCCTTTTGCTCTACAGAAATAACTCAGAAGATTGTAGTCTCTCACCACTAACCTCAACAGAATTATCTTTAAGCCTAGGCTTAGAATCTTCCTCTTCTAAGTTCTACCTCATCTTCAAAAATTGCAACATTGAACTATAAGATGTCTTTGTAAAACACAAAAAATAATCAAATATAAAATAGAATGGCATTATCACTATATAAAACTAAATAAGAAAACCACATACATATGAGAGTATTAATATATAATATGTGTCTAACCTATACAATCCATACTTTCCAACATTTATAACAGCAAAGCACTTATGGGAGAGCTGAGTCAAGGAACATAAAAATAGTCATCTTTTATAATGAAACCATATGTTAACTTTCTATGACGACAGTAGAGTTTGTTTGCTCCTGTGGGCCAGTCATTGGCAAATAAAAGAGGTCAGAGGAGGTAAATCAGGAGGGAGGGCATGACATCATCAACTGACTTGCTTTCCCCTCTGTTCAAGAGAGAGTTTAACAAAAATCAGCTGCCATCTCTTTCTCAGGTCAAACTCTGAGAAATGACTCAACAAATGAACATGGTCCCTATTTAGTGTACACTGCCAAAGGAAACTGAAAGACTTCCATCAAAATTGCTAACAAGCCTGCTTAGTCAAAGTCCATTAGGGCAAGCTCTAGCATTCTGCAGTATGTAAAACTCAAAAAGTTTATTTTTCAGTCATTATCTCTCACAAAATCTCTAGTTAAAACTCTTGCAATTTGTGCAATATCCTCACTGAGAAACTCTACTGTAAATAACAGAGTTAAAGAGGCACTGAATATATTTGAGTGAGTAGAAATCTTTCCATTATTCTGAACTATCTTTGCAGGCCTCTCCCATATTCACATGTAGGAAGGAGAGGTCCAGCTTATTGAATGTCTGAACTTGAATAGATTTCTCCAGGTCATGCCATTCACATAGCAATTGCTCATTGACCCTAAGTTTATAACAATTGTAGCTAAGCCCTTCAATTCTCAATTTCTTAAGGAATCTATTTATAAAATTCTATCCCATTCTTTTGGCATCAATTTTCTTTCTCTCAAAGATATTATTCCTAATAACATACGAACATATTTTAGTTATCTAAGATCTAATAAGTAATAACAACAATCTTCCTGACCCTCTATGCAACTGTAGCCTCTTTTCCAGTTTTCTCCTAGAAAAGAATCAAACGACCACTTAATATTTTGTGACTACACTTACTCATGATCAATTTTCAAATTCCAGTGCTATCTGGCTTATGTTCTAATTCCATCACTGAAATTACTGATGTGTTTTAAGTCACTAATTATTTCCCCATTGTTCAAAACAATCAACACTAGCCTACCCTTGTTTTAATAACTTCCAGTAGTTTTAGAAATGATTACTCCTCCATCAAGAAACAAATATTTTCCCTCATATTTTGTGTAATCAATTAAATTATTTTCCTCCTGTTGGCTATTTATCGACCTCTTCCTATTGGCTATTCTTCCACTGGCTATTTATTTTAAGCTAATTTGCTGGCTACTCCTAGTCTAGTCTCTCTCAAGACTCATTCTTCAGTGCTCTTTTATACACATCTCATTGTTCACTCTCTTCCCAGAAATCTCTCATTCTCATGGCCTAAAACAGATGTTAAAATTATGTGCTGGGTTTTCTATAGCCAACTCAATAATACTAACATTCTTCACTTTGGTTTCAAATATTATTTTCCAGAATCCCTGTTCTCTGTATGGTTTTGTGTTAGAGTTAGCCAAAGAGAGAAACTCCTGAAAATTTTAGAATGTGGAAGTGAAGCAGAGGCTGTTGGTAATTTGAAGGTGGCTGGAGCCCTTTGTGTGGACTAGGTTCAAGTGACCATGAGATTGCCAACGAAGGCTGCTGCAATCTCAGAGATTTTTGGTAACTGCAAAAGCTTCTATAAAGACCTTGAAAACCACTCTCTTCAGTGCTTTAAGCTGAGATCTTTAGTATCAAACTCCTCAGACCATCAGTTGCAATTTTAAAATACTGTGAGAATGGTAAGCATAATAGAGCCAAAGCCATATTCTTTGCAAAAAGTAACCCATATCCTTTGTAAAGTCATCCTGGTTCATCATGAATTTCTGCCTTACCATTACATTTCATAACGTATATTTCTACAAGTTTTATTGCCTCTGACTCTAAAATTGATCTTCAGTTAGTCCAATTGCCTCCGTCTCTGCTGCAACCACCTTAATTGAAGACAACTCTAGCTAGACTACATTCTTCCTCACTTTCTCTTCACTGTTCTTAAACATGCAAGTAATTTTACTTCATAATTATCTTATTTATCTTCAATTATTAATTTCTAATATATTTTATCAGTAATTTTTATATACCAACATGTATCATTATTGGTTACATTACATTGAATACATTTTAGTGTAAGTAAACTTTCCATTCATTTCATTTCAACTCCTTTCTCTACTCAATTAACATATTTTGCTTAAAACAAAAAGTTACCTGCCTTAATTGTCTCCAGTAGTACCTGATATTCTCTTCTCAGGTTTCCAAGTAGGCAATCCTTCTCATAATTCTACTGAAAATTCTCATACTAAACTCACCAATGCCCATGACTTATTTTCAACTTGCATCAAACTGAGCCTTCAGTAACATTGGTATGTCTGAATTACTTTTTTTATTCCACATTTTTTCCCTGGGATAATTCATTTTCCATGGATCAATACACTAGTTTTATATATACTATATCCCCAATACTTCTTTTTAACACAGATATTAAGTACAGTTCTTGATTCATAAGCCCTTGTGAAATCCCCATTTGAATGTCTGAAAGGCATCCCAGACTTAACATGTTATAAACAAAGCCATGGATTTTTTTTTTCTTTTTTAAGCTCTTTATTGGAATATAATTGCTTTACACTTCTGCACCAGCTTTTGAGGTACAACAAAGTGAATCAGCTGTATTTATACATATATCTCCATATCCCCTCCCTCCTGCAACTCCCTCCCACCCTCCCTGTCCTGGTCCTCTAAGTCATCACCCATCATCGAGTTGATCTCCATTTGTTATACAGCAACTTCCCACTAGCTATCTATTTTACAGTTGGTAGTGTATATATGGCTATGCTACTCTCTCACTTCATCTCAGCTTCCCCTTCGCCCTCTGCCCCCCCCAACCCCATGTCCTCCAGTCCATTCTCTGCATCTATATCCTTATTCTTGCCCTGTCACTGGGTTCATCAATACCATCTTTTTTTTTTTTTTTTTTTTTTTTTAGATTCCAAAAAATGAGTTAGCATACAGTATTTGTTTTTCTCTTTCTGGCTTACTTCACTCTGTATGACAGACATTAGGTCTATCTACCTCATGACATATAGCTCCATTTCATTCCTTTTTATGGCTGAGTAATATTCCATTGTATATATGTGCCACATCTTCTTTATCCATTCATCTGTTGATGGGCATTTAGATTGCTTCCATGTCCTGGCTATTGTAAATAGTGCTGCAATGAACATTATAGTACATGTTTCTTTTTGGATTATGGTTTTCTCTGGGTATATGCCCAGGAGTGGGATTACTGGATCATATGGTAGTTCTATTTGTAGTTTTTTAAGGAACCTCCAAAGTGTTTTCCATAGTGGCTGTACCACCTTACATTCCCACCAGCAGTGCAGGAGAGTTCCCTTTTCTCCACCCCCTCTCCAACATTTATTGTTTCAAGATTTTTTGATGATGGCCATTCTGACCAGTGTGAGGTGATACCTCATTGTGAAAGCCATGGATTTTTATATCCCACCATTAAATTTGTTTCCACCCAATTTTTCCTCATATTACTAAATGCTAGATTAATCTATCCAGCTACCCAGACTTAGAAATTAACCATGTCATCCCCCTAAATAAATGATATAAAATTAACTTGAAAGATCTATTGGTCCTACCACTTAAATATATGCCAAAGTATAGACCCTCTTAGTACTGTCATTGCTACAACCTTATTTCAAGCTACTAGAAGTATTTCCTTGGGTTATCTTCTTGAGCTCCTAAATTATATACCTACCCCCACTTTCTCTTACAGTCTGATCTTTGCCATATCTGTAAACCAACCTGAGAGAGAGTCTTAAGCATAAAATTATCCCATATTATTCCTTTAGGTAAAACTCTCTAATGCTTTTCCATTACTGTGATGTCATCCGAATGAAATAATTATATGAAGACTGGAAGAGAAAGCTCTCTTTCAATGCCCCTTTCTTAAATTTGACAGTCACATATTTTAGAAGTCTTTAAATGTCACTATTCTCACTTCAGTTATAACTACACTAGGATATGGGGAAACATATTCACTAATGAAGTGAATTAGCTTAGCCTGATATTGTGGTGATAAGAATGATACTAGGCACAAGTACATGTAAAATACATCTATCAGGACTATCAAGTTGATACTTCAACCATAGCAATTTTAGCAGGGGGACGGCTTAGTGTCAGAGGGGCTTCTGGCATTTCATAATGTACTTGATAAACAATGGGAAATAGGTACAAAACTGCCTTCTATAAATACTTTTCAACCTGTAACAAGACAAATTATGCTTCCACTTTTCAGAAGTACTCTGGTAAAATGGAAATATCCAAAGTACTATGATATTTTTAGTCACAGTACCCTAATGAAGCCATAGTGAGAGAAAAAAAAAAAAAAAAAAAAAAACAGGAACAAAGTTAATGGGGTTTGAAAAGGGTTGGAAAAACCTTTGAATGCGGCAGTGTGGAAACAAATCTGTGGAACAGTACAAGTGGCCAGTGACTTTGAAAGAAATATAGGAAATGAGGAGGTAGGTGTACAAGGCCACCAAAATAAGCTCTGTAACTTCTCAAACCTGTAATGAAACTGCCTTGTCTCTCAGTTTCTTTTGGTGATTAAATTCACTTTCTTTGTGCCTACATGGCATTGCTAAATCTGATATTCCTTTTCAGGACTGATTTTCTCAGAAGAAAATTAGGAGAGTGAATTTTAACCCAAGATAATTAATGTGCTGTAAATATTAGGACTCAAGCAAAGTTTGCAGGGGTACACCCCCACTAGAAAGTGTGTGTGGCCCAGCTCCACTTCCACCATTTCCACTGTGCATGGTTGAGGCTCTTACCTCCTTGGCCCCTAACCCTGCCCTTTGGCTGGCAGACTCTGAAAACATTAAAACAGTCTCTCTCTCTCTCTCTCTCTCTCTCTATATATATATATATATATATTTATGCATCCTGAAAACTCACCTTTAAAAAATATTCTTCATTTTTCTCTTGCTCATTACTTACCATTCCAACACCTATATTCAAGTTGCAGATCTACGCCAAGTCACATGCTGACAGAAATTGAGTGCCAAGTTGCTACAGTGATAGCAGATATCCCCTATTTTTTATTGCTCTTTTACCCAAGGAGTTTTAGAGCAAACAGAAAGCTGGTTATGAAATCAACTGTGGAGTAAAATCTTGTATAAATGACCATAATCCTCACTTCACCTTTCAAAATGAACGCATTATCCTGAGCCTCAGTTTTCATGCAATTTTGGCACAGCTATTGTGGAAAAATGATCCTGTTATGGTTTATGGTATTGTAACTCAGAATATTAGAAAAACTTATATCTTATTAAAATACAAAGAAAGAAAGAGGTCACTTTAATGGATGCTATAGCAACTGGGTTAGAAAAAACTTTGAATTGTCTTATAAACAGTAGTTTTTTTTTTAAGTTTTACTATTGCTACACAGCTTTCTATCTGATCATTGTAAAGCAGAGAAATTAAACACTAATTTTGACATTGAGAAAAATTTTATACGTATATATTTAGGTGTGCATATATTTATGGATATATGTCTCTATATGTGTGTGGTTATGTCTACACCTATTTTTCCATGTATCTACTTATCTACATACTTGTCTATATCTATCTAATCAAATATTTATATCTATATATCTAAATCTATATCTATTGATAACATCATGGTTGTTGAGTTAGTATAAGGGTGATAAAATTCACACACATACACACACATGAAAAACAAAACAAAGCAAAGCAAAAACTAAGCCATATTATATTGCACAAATAAAATTGGGAGATTTAAAGATTTTAAGGTATCAATTTTCTTGCAGCTAATTTCTATATTTCAAAATGATATTCTATTTAAATCATATGGTAATATAAGTAGATTTAAAAATTTTTACGGGTTGAAGGACAGAGAAAATAGTTCTGTAAATGTAAATAGTTATTTGGTTTTTCTTTGAGGGAAGTGTGATTTTCTAAGGTGTAAACATCCTAGTGCAAAAAATAAAGATAAAAAACAAACCATCCTTTAATTTAGAAAGTGTTACCTTCTGTTGTATGTAATCATAAAAGTATTGGTATTATACCTTTTTTTCTGACTGTATTTCCTGAGCTACACTATATTTGTGACTCTTAATATCACATGTTATTACATAATTTCTAGTGAGCTGTAAACCATATTTGTCTCTCTTTTTTCTTTCAATAGAAAGTCCATTAAATTCAGTGAATCATTTGTCTTTGCAGAAGTTCAGTTTACACTGCCTGGTAGTTTTAAAAACATGTCTTTATTATACATAATCCAAAGCATAAATATAACCCAACAAGTATTCCTTGAGCAAACTATGGCACTGAGATGTGTTTCTGTAACAATTTTGTAATGTTTTTGAAAAGAGCTAACAAATTAGCATATTGATGAAAATTTTTGAATTAATTCATTGCAGTTTCAAAGGCAATTTTCATGACTTCCAGCTAGTTGATAGAATCTAAATAGGGTCTAATACATTCCAAAAATCTTAAATTCAGATTTTAATGATCTATATTGTTGTGTAAAAAATCTGTATACATGCTGCCCAGTCTCCATAAACATTTTTGTTTTCTAAATAAATTATTGGCATTTGATGTTGTCAGTCAAAATCTTACCCAGTTTAGTGAAATGTTCCATTCCTTTAATAACACCTTTTGATTAACATTTGATGTCTACATATCACAGGCACCAAAAACCCATTATTTACAAGTTAAAAAATAACAGATGAAATAAATCACAAGAACAATATAGATATCATTTCCTACACTGAAGAAATCCACATTCTAATGTAAGGGACAAATCAGGACACAAGTAATTTTAGCAACGATCAAGTGCTACAGAATATTCAGAGTGGTAAGGGAGCAAGAAGAGAGAGTTCAAATTTTTTAAAGACTTGAGAAAACTATATTAAGGTATGAATGGTTTCCCAGGCAGCACCCATTCTTCCTCCTTTTCTGTTCCTAACATGCTCAGATCATCTGTAGCAGAGCTACCCATTAATTAATATAGCACTGATGAATTTTATGTGCTATTGATCCCTGTCCAGGAATGAAGCCTGATGGTGGGACCTCATCTGTCCAGCCTAAGCGGTGGTCCAGATTTTTCCAAGCAGAACTTTTGTCTAATCATTGAATTGAAATGTTAACTACTTCTAGAGTATATGACTTGAAAGCCAAATATAGGCAACCACATACATATACATATATGTGGTTGCCTACATGTACGTGTGTGTGTGTGTTTAAAATTGTGTTCTAACTATTATGCCTGGGGTGTTGTTATCATCCCTCTTAACCCAGATATTTATTTTATTTTTCATGGCTAACCATTCATCACTCAATGAGAGATGCCCTCTTGTCCTGCCTATGTCAATTCTTTCTCAAAATAATACAGTCTCTTTTGGAACTACTAACCTTTTTTTCTTTGCATTTGTCATGAATGAAATTTTACAAAAGTTAGCAGACTTATTTGATTAATGTCATTCACCCAGAAAGACTATCACCTCTCAGTCCAGGAACAATTTTTTAAGATTTTACTCAGCTCCTGTTATGTAAATCAGAAGTATATAACAGGTAATAAGTAAATAAATATGAATATTCAGTACATCTAATTTCCTACAGGTAGTGTATGTATATGTTTTTCTGTTGCTTTCATATCACTGTCTTCAATTAGACAGATAAATGTTTCCAGCTTTTAAATTTGGTGCAGGTCACAGCATTCTTGAATCTTTTCTCAGTTTGTAGAGACTGGGCCAGTGGTTACAGACATCTATTTTTCAAACTGAGGCTACCATCTGTGGTATTCCAAATTCTTCACTCATATTTTCTAATGAGAGAGGAACTTCAATTCTTCCTGGGGAAAAATCTTCATTATGCAAGACTATATGCATAAGTAGAACTGACTTTGAAAACTGCATATTTTGTAAATACAGTTGCTCATTTGAAAATCTTAATGTGTCTATACAAAGCAATCCCTCCGTATTGCCTCTCCAAGGAAGAATAAACATGATAAAAATACAGAACTGCAGCTTACAGACCTTGATTATGTTAAGCTAGTCTCTTTCACTGTCTAAATGGCATGGTTATTTTCATCTGAAGAATTTTTGAATATTATGAAGAAATACTTGAGAGTGCCTAAAATGTATTCTAAAATGTTTTCCAAACCTGATGGCAATACTTGGTGAAAGAACTCCATTTTTACCACTTTGAAAATATAAGTAAATAATTAAACACATTCAAAAGAACAGGTTTTGGAGATTGGAGCAGATAAATTCTTTAAAAAAACCTATAATGGAATGAATTTTCACCATAACTTTATGTTTAGGAGGTAATTCTCAATATGCAATATTTACTATATTTTACCCTTTCTGGTCATATGTATGTGAGTTTGGATTGTGCATGCCAATAACAACAAAATTACAGAGTTCAATTGCCTTATTTAAACCAGTGATATCACTGCTAGTTGATTACCTGTGGTTCTCCTTCTGAGTTTTAGCTGGGCATGTGGTCATCAAGCTATAATTACACTTCCCAGGTTGCATTGCAATTTAAGTTCTACCCAATAGGTTGTAAAATTCTGAAATGACCTGTGCCACTTTAAGGTCATTAATTAAAGGTATATGGATGTTTTACATTTCTGTTATGTCACTGCTTGAGGAACGATTGTAGTAGGCATCGTGGAGCCAAAGATAAAGCCAACTGTACTCTCAGACCCTTCTATGAGAGAGAGATAAACTTTGTTTTTAAGTCATTATATCCTGGTGTCTTATTTTCTAAAAACACAGCTTAGGCAGTACTTTAATAAAGCAAAACCCCTCATATTATTTCTAACTTAGTAGCATAAAGCTGACAATAAATAATCAGAAATGCTCTTATTTTTATATTATAAATAGTGATGGTGAGTGATCTCTAAAAAATAAATTACTTTTATCATAAGATGTTTGAAAATATACATTTATAAATTTTAATTTAATAACAGTTTTCATGATGCTTCTGTTTTGGTAGGTTGCTTTTTCCTTCATGATGGTGATGTAAAATATTCATACTTAGGTTTTCTTGGAGTAAAAAGTGGGTTAACCTAAATAGCAACATTGAATAACTATATAGATGACACGTGGCTATGGCAAAACTCATGAAGATGGCAAACAAAAGACATCACAAAAGGCACTTATAAAATGTTAATGATTCCTAACAAGAAGTGAAAGAATAAAATCTATATTCTCTGCCAAGGCTGTGTGATTCTGCACAATTTACTTAGACTCCATCTCTTGGTTTAATTATGTGGGTAATATTCTCAGATTATTATGCTATAGGTAAACATAATAATTATTTCAATCCAGTCAGAGTATAATGTGAATAAAATTAGATTTGTTCTGAAATTTTAAAAGAGTTTCTGAATAGTGAGTATTCGTATAGCATGGTGTAGAAACCATGTGTTCTGATAGCAAAATTCCCCGTAAATTCAGATTCTATTATTTACGTAGTGAACCCACCTCTGACAAGAGCATCGCTGATGATACAGAGCCCTAAAACAATAATATCATCTTTCATTTGTACATCAATTATCACTAATTAATCTATAACACAATCCTTCACAATTATGTTTGCTCAGGAAATCAAGGGCAACTTCAACGGAGTTTGAAAAAAAATCTATAAAACTACATAATCATGACTTGCTCTTTACTACTCCTGAACAGCATAAAATTGTAGAGAAAAATATAAACTCCCCCCAAAATTTAGTTAAGAAAGGTTAAAAAAAAAGAAATTCAATAGCAATTACAAAACGGGTTTTATTAGAGAATTAAGATGCTTCTGAAGCTGAACGCTGGCATTTTAACATAGCTGTTAAAGCAAGGAGAATCAAATTGTTAAAATAGGTTTTCATTATTTTGATGCACTAGAGTTAAAAAATGAAACGAAACAAACAAAAACCCTTCAGTAGTTTTTAGGAAATGGCAGCTAACCAGGTGAATTTAGTTGTTAGTTTAGACATTGTTGGTCTGTTGAAAAAGATAGCCTTATTATAGGTTCCTTCCTATTTGCACTTTGATGAATTAGATTATGTGACTTTATGAGCACATATCTTTTGATTTAGCATTCAGACAAAGTCAATAAAGTTCCATTTTGTGGGACTTTTGAGCAGTCTACAGCCATCCTTATTTATATTTAGGGTTTCTAGTTACAATACCAGCTATTTGATGCAGATTTGCTTGGACAGGTATTGGTTAAGTCAGGCATCACTCCACATCATAATGCAATTTTACTTTCAATAAAAAGTTCATATTTTTACATCTCTAAATTTCTTTATTTCATTTACTGAGTTTCCCAATTCTGCCTACTGTTTTATTTAACAACTTAATAAAACTTGAGAGGTTTTTCCTTTGGATAGGCTTTAGGGAATAATTTCTTTGTTCCATTTCCTAAGGAAGAGTTTTATGATCCAATAAGAATTATTGCTAACCTGTATTCATTCTTCAGGGAAAGAGCATACAGCCTGGTTTAATATGAAATTTAATTATTGGTAGCATTAATATGTGATGACCACTAAGATAATAAATCATTGTGGGGGGAAAAAAAACATAAAAAAAAAGTAACACTTCATCTACCTTAAAGTAATACATATGCTGAAGCAGCTGCTGAAGTAATGTTATTGTACCTATATTGTTTTCTTTTTTTAAAATTTTATCCCCTTTGGATAATGCTGATTTTTCTTCACCTATCCTCTCTTGCTCTAGCTTTACCTTATTACTTCCTAGACCACTTTCTCCATTCCTTTTCTTACACTTTTAAAGTATGCTTTGAGAATTCAAACTCTAGTTTGATATAGCATTTAGGTCACTATTCTAAGTTATATTGAGTTTAATCATGGGGTCACTTGAACCAAGTAGCTTTGCTGTTTCTAATCTACTAAGCGCACATTTTCTCTGAGATTGGATAGGACCAGTCCTATTAGGATTTCTGACACAGAAGGGCAATAATTCTTTATTTCATCCATAATTTTATATTTTATTGTCCTACACCTCTCACAAGTTTCACAGTTTTTGTGGAGAAAATGAAATACCCTATTACTAAACTAGATTGCCATTTTTTGTCTCCTTTATGTTATCATGCGACTTATTTTTTTCTTCTTAACTTCAAGTTTTCCACTTGGTAACCTGTCTTTCACCTTTTTATCTTTAATACTTGTATATAAAATATTGCACATATAATGCACACTTATTTCCATAGAGTTGTATTTATTCATTTGAAAAAATCTGATTTGATTAAGTTCAATTAGGTTTTAATAAAAATGGTATGATTATAAACCTTACCTAATGTGTTTTTTATGTCTTTTTGATGTTTTGAAAGTAATAAGCAATGCTATTTTGTATAATATTTTTAGTACTTCTATGAAAATATAAGCAAACAAGTAAAATTAATCCATTATATATTATTTTTTTAAAGTTGCATATTGGGAAATTGAAAGTATTCAATTTCTAAAATGTACCTTGAGACAACTGCAGAGGTGTTTCATACTTTTAATTAGGAAAAGAGCTTTTATAGAAAAAGCTAAGAAGGCAAAGCCCCATGTTATGGCCAGACTGAACTACTATATTCTGTGACATTGGGCAAATTGTTAGGCTTAATTATATAATATATACAAAGTATGCATCAATAATATATGCAAAGCATTTTATAGTGTAGAAACTCTTTCACACATTGCATTAGGTCCTCACAAAACACTAGTTAAGAAAGAACAAATTGAGATTTAGAATGTTAAATAATATATATGAATATTATAAAATATTTTATTAGCAAAATATTTAATAGAATTCAGGTCTGGCTTCTTATTCCATGTATTTTCAATCATAGAATGCTACCTCATTAAAATCAAGTGAGGGACTCTGTTTCCAAACATATTAAAATTGTATGCTATCAACAAAAAACAATTTTTTTTTACCTCATGTTGTTCTTGTGTGAAAAATATTAAAGGATAAATGGAAAACTGAGTTTAAAATTATAGAACACTGCCTTTTCAATTTTATTCTTAATGTTGTGGTTGACTTTTTTTAAAGCAAATTATCAAAATACACTAATTAAAGACCGATATCGTCAAGGCAGATTAAACAATATGACTCAACTATATGCTATTCACAGTAATTTGCTTCAAATATAATGGAATAGGTAAGTTGAAAGTAAAGGGATGGAACAAATTATACAAACAGTGATCAAAGGAAAATAAGAGTGGGTTTATTAATATCAAATAAAGTAGAAATGGACCAAATAAAATACATGAGACAGAAATCGATAACATATAATGATAGAAGGGTAAATTGATCAAAAAGACATGGAAATTCTAAATGAATATATACCAAACAACAGAGCTGCAAAATATGTGAAGCAAATACTGATTGGATTGAAAGAAAGGGACAAGTATATAATTGTAGATATCAACACTCCTCTCTGAATAGTTGCTGGAAAAGCTAGACAGAAAATCAGCAAAAATGTGTAAGAACTCAACACCACCATCAGAAAAGAGGATCCAACTGATATGTATAGAACACTTATGTTTATAGAACATTCCAACGAACAGGAGAAGAACATTCCTTTCAATTGCCTATGAAATATGTATCAAGATAGACCATATTCTGGACCATAGAACAAACCTCAACAATGTAAAAAAATAAATAAATAAAATCATGTGGTGTGTGTTGTCCAACCACCATGGAAACAAACAAATCTGTTATTATAGATAACATGAAAATGTCCAGTCACATGGGTTCTAAATAATACATATCTAGTTGACCTATGGGTCAAAGAGAAAGTCTCAGGGATATCAAATAACCCATTGAACTAAATAAAAATGAAAATAGAACGAATTTGTGGAACATAGCTTAAAAAATGCTGACAGGAAAATGTGCAGCACTAAATGTCTATGTTAGGAAAAACAATCAAATAATTGAATCAATAATTGAAGCTCCCACCTCAAGAACCTAACAAAAAAGGAGCAAAATAAGCCCAAATCAAGCAGAAGGAAGGCAAAAATAAACATGAGAGCAGAAATCACTGAAATTAAAAACAGAAATACAATAGATTAAAACAAAGAATTATATTTTTAAAAAGGTTAATAAAATTGAGAAGCCTCTAGCAAGACTAACAAAGGAAAAAGGAGAGAAGACAAATTCCCACTCTCAGGAAAGAAACAGGGCTATCACTACATACCCTGCATACATGACAAGAATAAGGAAATAATATAAAAAAATACTACACACATGAATTTAATAAATTAGACAAAATGGGGCAATTCATTTAACACAAACTACCACAATTCACTCAATAGTGAATAGATACAATGAGTAATCCTACAACTTTTAAGTAGAGTCTTTAATTAAAACACTCCAAACAGAAATCATGAGTCCCATATGGTTCTGCACAAGACTATGAACAAACATTTAAAGAATTAACATCAGCTCTACACAATCTCTTTCAGAAAATTGATGAGGAGAAATAATTTCCTACTTTATGTTACGATGCTAGCATTACCCTGATATCAAAACCGGGCAAAACCACTACAAAATTAAAGAAAACCCCCTATGATTTAATATTAAAATAAAGTATAAATCAATAGCAAATACTTTTAAATATTCAAACATTTGCTAGTTTAAAAATATTTCTAAAAAGTGTCTCTAGCATTTTTTATGATGCTGTATGCAGAAAATTCTAAAAAATCCCTAAAAATGTCCAGTGATTATGTTAAAGATGAGTACATTTTATAATTACACAAGACATGCGGCCATTACAGAGAAGCCAAGTCCATAACCAAAAATAATTTGAAAATGAAATAAAAACATTTGTAACAGCATCATAAAATGTAACACATATGAATAAATTTAATGAAAGATGAACAAGCCATCTCCACTGAAATCTAGAAGTTTCTAATAGAATAAAACATACATTTACCCTATGATCTGATCATTTCAGTATATACTTGGGAAATATGAAACAAAACAAAAACTACCACTATCACTGTCACTACCACAAAAACAAAACAAAAAGATTCTCAAATTCATAAGGGATCAAGTTCATGCCAGCAGCTATGTGGCCTCCCACAAATTCTACTGGGAGATGTAAATAGGAAACAAGAAATTAATTAAAATAAAATTTTGTGATAAGAAAATTATAGAGGAACTGACAGTTGAAGGTCACCAAATCAGTTTAACATACAATTAAGAGTGCAGAACTAGATATTTTAGGCACAAAATATCTGAGTTTTAAAATATTTAAAAACAAAATTTACTCTTTAAAAGATGAACACTGTAGTTAATTCTATTTAAATTTTAAAAGTGAATATTTTATGTGATATGTATTATAAAAAATGAATGTACATTTTTGAAGAAAATACTCAATCCAAACCTCTTCTCCAGCACTTTAATTTCCATTGTATGTTTTGCTCTAAAGCTTACTCTGTACATCTCAATTGATAAACTGAGATGTACAGAGTACAACCTACTTCAGATTTATACTAACTTGATTACAGTGAGATATAGAAACATCACTCCTTTACAATCTTATTTCCTATTCTCCCTTTCAGTGCTATTTGTGTATATATCACATACATAATTCTTTTACATATAAAACAATATATATAATTTGCCTATATATCTATACATCAGTATATATATGCATGTATATAATTCTATGTGCAATACATATATAATATACATTTACATATGTTAAAATTCCTTCAATATATGTCTATTACAGTAATTGAGAAAAGAAAGGAAATTAAGTATACATTTATAAACTTTGTTCTATTTCCTAATTTATTATTTCTGATTCTATTTGTTCTCATGGGTTCAAAATACCATCTAGTATCATACCTTTATTTCAATTACAACTCTGCTTTCACTGACTTCCTTTGTAAGCTTATTGTCAAATATTATTACATTTCTTTATGTTATACAACCAACACTATAATTCTACACATATGTTTATACAAATTATTGTATAAGCTAAGAAAGGGGAGAATAAAAAAATTCACTTATACTGTCTTCATAATTATATAATTACCTTTATAAGTATTCCTTGATTTTTATGTAGATTTGAATTCCATCCAGATATACTTGCTACTGGCCTGGAGAACTTCCTTTAGTGCTTTTTGTAAGGCAGGAATGATAACACAAATTCTCTCAGTTTTTATTTATCTGTGAATTTATTTACTTTGCATTATTTTTTGAAAAGTATTTTGTTGTATATAAGCTTTTTGGTTGACATTCATTCTTTCTTTCAGCACTTTAAGTATGTCATTCTACTGCCTTCTGGCCTTTATTGTTTCTGATAAAAAGTCAGGTTTTAATCTTACTGGGCTTCCTTCATACACAATAAGCTATTTTTCTTTTGCTATTTTATTTTATTTTTGATTTTGGCTTTTAGCAATTTTACTATAATGTCTGAGTGTAAATCATTTTGCATTTATCCTACTTGGAGTTCATTCACATCATTGGATGTGTAAGTTAACATTTTTCATCAGCCATTATTTCTTCTAATATCTGTTTTTGATCCTTTCTTTTCCTCCTCTCCTTCTGGTACTCTCACTATGTGTACATTAGTGCACTCAAAAATGTCCCATGCTTCTTTGAGGCTCTGTTTATTTCATCATTCTGTTTTTCTGTTTTTCTAGATTGCATATTTTCTACTGATCTGTCTCCCAATTCACATATACTTTCTTCTGGCAGTTCAAGTCCACTGTTACACCCTTTAATAAATTTTTTGAGTCAATTATTGTACATTTTACTCCAGAATTTCCATTTGGGTATATTCCAATTTGAACATATTTATAATAGCTAACAAAATTTTGTTTGTTAAATCTAACATCTAGACCCTCTTACTGGCAATTTCTTTTGCCTGTTTTTTTTTTTTCTATTTTTTTGTTCATTTTACCCATAATGGCACACACTGATATTTCTCTGTCTCATTGTGTTGTTGTTATTCTTGTTGAAAACTGGACATTTTAGGTAATACAGTATGAAAACTCTCCAGTACATGACAAAAGCAAAACTCAAAACAGCAACAGTCTATATTAATTGCAAAATGATGTATCAGAGTATCATACATTTTCAAAGCCTATAAATGCATGCTCAGTAAGAGCATCACTGATATGCTCAGACCTTTGCTCACTCAATAAAATATGATTGCTTCCTATACTGCACTCTGTTTTCATATCTATTAAATAGCATTTCTGCATATTCTAGTGTGTAAACACTCTTTTAATCCTAGTTTGCTGAAATGCTTTGTCTATTGTTCTCAACTAATTGAATTCTGAGCTACAAACACATTCTTACTTGGCACTCTACATTGAAAACAGTGTCATATAGATAAATTTCTTTGGCTTTAAAAACCACTAATCCTAAAAGATACATACACTACAATGTTCATAGCAGCATTATTTAAAATAGCCAAGATATGGAAGCAAACTAAGTGCCCAACAGATAACTGGATAAAGAAGATATGGTACATATATACAATGGAATACTACTCAGTCTTAAAAAAGAAGGAAATAATGCCATTTGCAGCAACATTCATGGAACTAGAGATTATCATACTAAATGATGTAAGTCAGAAAAAGAAAGACAAATAGCATATGATCACTTATATGTGGAGTCTAAAATGTGACACAAATGAACTTAACTATGAAATAGACTCACAGACATAGAGAACGGACTTGTGGTTGCCAAGCAGGAGATGCAGTGGTGGAGGGATGGTGGGAGCTTGGGGTTAGCAGATGCAAAGTATTATATACTGAACGGATAAACAACAAGGTCCTACTGTATAGCACAGGGAACTACATTCAATATCCTGTGAGAAACCATAATGGAAAAGAATATGAAAAATAATCTATATATATGTATAAGTGAATCACTTTGCTGTACAGCATAAATTAACACATTATAAATCAACTATACTTCAATAACGAAAAGAAGCATTTAAGAATGTTTCTTTGCCTACCTAATAGGCCACAGTGGTTCTTATGTATTTATCAAATTTTGCCATTTTGAGAGGCAGACTATTTAATTTAATATTTATTACTAAATGTTTTATTAGCAATGAAGGCTTTTCATTGTTTTAAATACTGCTATTGGCCATATTATTTATTTTTCTGTGAAATGCCTACTTACATATTTTCTATTTTAGAGAAGATTATTTATATGATTAAAGAAATTAATCCCATATTATTTTGTATACAATTAAAAAAATTAATCCCATATTCTTAGAGTTCTTGTGATTTGTCATTTCTTTCTTGACTATACCAATAATAATTTTAGTTACATTCATTAATTCAAACCAGTCTTATAAAAATCAGCTTTATTTTGTTCTAATAATTGTTTTAAAAGGGTAAAATGTTGTGCATACTTTATAAAACTCATTATTGGTTTTCTTCTGGCCTATATAAATGGGAAAAATTCTAAATCCTAATCAAATATGATCATAATGAACCCAGTGAAACATTGTAACTTAGAAAGAAACTCTGAAAGAATAAAAAAGAACATCAAAATTCATTTTAATCCATATAAAGAGAAAGGTTTGATAGTACTAAACAAACAACAAACAAATCAAGATTCACAGCACTGGGGAAAAAATAGACTTAAGATCCCCTAATACAGGGTTTCAATATTCTTGCCATTATTAGTCTTTTCCTCACAGAGAAATTTTGAATAAAATGCCTTAACTAGGTATCTCTGTCAATAAAATTGACAAGATAGTTACAGAGAAGCTTTCAAATCCATTGCAAAAGCAATTTATATTCAGTTTGTACTCATGTACAGTGAAAGAATAACATTGGGATTTAGGTTCTTCTAAGTAGTCTTAGAATGAATTTCACCAACATTGATTTAGTCAGTACAGTAAAAGTGTGCTCTTTATGATTTTTTTTTCAAGTGTGGTACATGCTTTATATTACAGCAGGAATGAAAAAAAATGCATACCTCTTCTATAGAATTCCTTTCGTGTTATATGTGAATTTTAAAAAGAGACCCCAATCTAATATTATACAATTAGCTCAACTAATTTTGATATACCCTCTTAACATTTATAAATCACATGATTTAAAGCTTAGAACGACAGGAATCCAGAATCTCTCACTGTTTTAAAGAACACTTTGTTTTTCTTTTTTGACCATTCCTGTTTTCTTAGAAAAAGCTTAAAGCATTCCATCCACGTGTGCCTGCAATTTCATATGAGAAATGTGGCAAATGATGTCTTCTTGCAGTGGCTTCTATCTCACCCTGGAGAATGAGATCAAAGCTATGTCTGACAGGTGAGACATTTTCATTCAGCCTTTACTATTAACAGAAAATCATGTGTTGACCCATCTCAACTAGAAGATAACTGAGCTAATAAAACATCTTAGGGGAGACAGAAGTGAAAGGTGATGAAGGATTTGAATGTGGACCACCTATTTTACACAGTAGTAAAATCCATATCATAGTTTAGCCTGTGATATGTAGTAATTTATAAGGAACTTAGATAACAAAGATAATAGAAATGCATATGAATACAGATGTTAAACATTTTAATATTCAAAATACATATAACTTCTGTATCCACCAGGGTTCTCCAGGAAAACATAACCAATATGATATACGTACATATAATGAATTATTTTATTTTAAAAATACATTAGTTAAGGAATTGGTTCACTTGATTGTCAGGGCTGGAAAGTCTGAAAGTCATAGGTCAAACTAATAAGATGGAAAGTCAGACCAGGGATGATGTTGTATTCATGAGCCTGCCCATCTGTAGAATGGGCAAGCAGCTTGGAAATTCAGGCAAGAAATCTATGATACAGTTGTAAGGCAGAATTCCTTCTCTCAGAGAAACCTCAGTTTTTGTGCTTAAGGCTTCAACTGATTGAATAATGCCTACCTACATTAACAAGTAAACTGGTTGTAGATGTTAATTCCATCTACAAATGCCACCAGAACAACATCTAGTGTTTGACCAACCATAACTGGGCACCATAACTTAACCACACTGACATGTAAAATTTAACCATTGCAACTTCAATACATGATAACTCACATAAATATTTGTATAGAGCAGCAATTATGTATTGGATATTTCTTAAGCATCATATATTTTAGGTATGCTTGAGTGTTTCAAAGACTATAAGGCAAATAAAAACAAGAAGGCTCTAAACTCTAATAATGGGAAAATAATGAATTAAAGGAGATAAAATGTCAATAGATTAAATGCTCAGAGTAGAGGTGTAAAGAATATTTTTAAATTCATGTTTTCTCAGACTACAAAATGGATTTTATTTGGGAAGCCATGCAACAGTTTAAAAAACAAATATAAATCAATGAAGAGGAGCTAATGAAAGCTTAATAGTTATAAAAGTTAATACAACTGAAAGGAACCTATAAAGTGAAGGATATAAACATTATCAATGGAGAATATGTTTAAAATCCAAATAAACAATGTACCAAATATTAAGATTATTTTGTTTTTGAAATTAAATACTCACTAGCCTGAGTTTGCAAAAAAAAAAAAAAAAAGCATAGAAAGGGAGAACCATTTATTGAAAAGAGAGTGAAAATAATATATTTTTAGTTTGAACAAACTGGCTGACCAAAATAATTAATATTAACTTTATTTTATTATATGTCATTCTTTTTATTGTTATAGATTACACTTCCATGCTAAATTCTCAGGTGATCTGATTTTATTTTGAAAGTTTTCAAAAGGCTCTAAAACAAAACCACATTTTAAATGAAATTGATTAAAAGAATATAACAACAAATGTTGTTACATAATTCAGGGGTCATCTTGCACACTTGCCTGTGGAAAACTCATGCCCTGAAAAAACAATAATGGTTTCAATAGAAACAGCAGATTCCACTTACTTTTTCAATTGACTCCAATTATAAGAAAACTTTTACAAACCTGAGACATTTGAGCTATTAAACACCTACAGCTATGAGACAGTTTATAATTACTCTGTTGTGGGAAAGAACAACTCCCTCTATTTTCTCTGCTGCAATAAACCATTTATTTTTCTGTTTCTGTTGTTTGTCAGGACCGGTTTAGACTGATACTGAGATTACTTACGAGACAGGAAGGCACTTAAAGTGGCATTAAAACTTGATTATCTTTCAAAAGAACTTAAAAGTATGTTTATGAATTATTGAAATGTGATTTCAGTTTTAAATTAGATGTTGTGAGTACTATAATATTTTCATGAGTGACCACAAAAATCATATCAAAATAAATTTAAACTAGATAAACAGAAACTATACTGTGTTTAGAAGAAAATCCTTGGGGTTTTGTTTTCACTGTTGCTGGGTTTTTTTTTTTTAATTAATTAATTAATTAATATATATTTTTTGGCTGCGTTGGGCCTTCATTGCTGTGCTCAGGCTTTCTATAGTTTTGGCGAGCAAGTGCTATTCTTTGTTGCGGTAGGCAGGTTTTTCATTGTGGTGGCTTCTCTTTGGACTCGAGACACACAGACTTCCGTAGTTGCAGCATGCAGGCTCAGTAGTTGCAGCACACAGACTCTAGAGCGCAAGCTTAGTAGTTGTGGCACACGAGCTTTGTTGCTCTGTGGCATGTGGGATCTTCCTGGAGTAGGGATCAAACTGTGCCCCTGCGTTGGCAGGCAGATTCTTAACCACTGTGCCACCAGGAAAGTCCCACTGTTATTGTTTTTGTACTGTCAGTTTTGTACTGAACTTCAGTTTAAATGAAAATCAAAATGAACATACTGTTTACCCTTCTCCTTGGTGTCAAGATCTTCAACATGCTATTATACTTTTTCATAATAATTATAAATTTGCTTCTAAAGAAAAGGGATGGCTATAATAATGTGTATGCTCTTAAAATTTATCTTGATGTAACAAGATCAAACGTACAATAAAGAAAAGAGGCAGTGGCTATTTTATGTATTCAACTATATTTTAAAAATTTTACTGCTGACTAGTTTATTTAATCAGTATGTGACTACATGAATTAACTCTATTTTAAATATGTTATGAATTATATCCCCCTTTGTAGTTATATATAAATGGTTACATGCATTCATTTGATTTCAGTAATGAAACAATGATATATATATTGACTTATAAATTCACTTTTTTCCCCAGAAAAACTTATGCTATTATTGATATGGCTTGACTTCTTAAAACTAAACATCATTGGAATTCAACTGCCAACTGCCTTATATTATCTTCTACTTTAATTCTTTTGAAATAAAATTATTCCCAGAAAGCGTTAAACTGAACATTAAAATAATGTGTAAACTTGTTTTTAAAAACTTAATTTTTTGTTCTAATATTGATCACAATCCCTTTCGAGTTGCTAACACCATTGCTCTGTTACAATAAATAGAATTAAAAACAAAACTTCTAGTGAATCCGCTGAGTTTAGTTCTACTTCCATACATTCATTCCTTATTTCAAATTATTCTGAGGTCAGTAAAGAATCAGCAGGGATTTGCAAATAATGACACACACACTCCTGTGGAATAGGAGAATAACTTTGCAGGTCCTTAACTTCCATACAGACTTTTTCCTAAAACCGATTTTCCTGAAACTGCACTTGTGGGCGAGGTTCATTAGGTATCTCCTTCCTTTCCTCCCATTCTGCAGCCTTTTTCCCTGCCACCCTTTCCAACTTCGTAAAGAAGACATACCTGTTATCTGGAATGTTTCTGTGGTGTATGTCTTGTGCAAAAATGCTGGGGTGCTAAACAAAGAACAATTTAAAATATTTACAGTCATGGAGTTTCCTTTAAGTACCAGGAAGGTACGTCTTTCTCCCTTTTAGAAATACCACTATTAAGGGCAATAAAACAGTGTATTTTTTGCTGGTAGGAATATTATTTTGCAAAATGTGGTGAGATTGATGACAGAGCTTATTTAATGACCTCACCTTTTCTATCCGCTGATGATCACTCGTGAGGAGAGTTCCATGACAGAAGGCAGAGAGAACAGAAGTGAAACACGGAGGGTAGCGGCAACTTATTAAATGCGGGTAACAAGCTCGTGGCAAGGTCCGACCTTGCCTATCTACCTTAGAATTAGAACTCAGAAACCAGAAATTTTTCGTGCAAACAGCCATCAGCATGTTTTTCTGAATTGAAAAATGAAGGCAGACTTTTTGGATAGAAACTCAGTCTGATTTGTTGGATTCGTCTGACACTGAAGTGAACCTTTGGCAATTAGGTTATACAGCACACATTTTCTCTAAAAGGGCACCAGTTAAATCTCACTTTTGAGGAAAACAGATTTACATACATTAGCGAACGTGTTTTGAAATTTTCAATGTTTTTATTTACCCAGTCTTAGAGCATCACAAGGCTTTAATGTTATAATGAAACTTTCTTAAGCCGGTGCACATATATAAATGGTCATTCTGAGATGTAGTCACATGTAATTTTAAAATATAAAATTAATAGTAAGATAAATGTTATTTCTACTGCCTTGATTTTAATGTGTTTAGTGTATCTTTTGAACTGATACCTTGTGACAGCCCAGCCACTGGCTAGCTTAATGAGCACTTGTGTGCTTATAGCCCTGAGATGTGATTCTAAGAGTTTAAAGATTTTAAGACTAAAATATTGTCCTGGATATCACAGTAAATTTAAATTCAATAATAAAAATATGTTGAGTCTATAAGAAATTGCTTACAAACATCATTTCTATAATACCGTTTATCCTTATAATATTTGATAGCTAAGTTAAAAATTAAATAGCAGTGTATGATTGTACCCTAAAAACATCTTCTGTTTACAGATCTTCCTAGTGATAATAGTCACCACAACTGCACTTTCTTCATGAAATAAATATATGTAAAAAGGCTTCACTTTGTCAAAAATTTAAAGTGATATACGAAAGGTAGGAAAAAATAAAACAATAAAACCTCAATACTATGTAAAAACCTACAATTAAAAATCTCCTATTTATAAGTAACATTTACATATAACATCTCACTTTATACTTCAAATTCTGAGTCAGTTATTGTTATCCTCATTCTACAAGGACTCTAATTTTATTAGTGAGGTTTATCCGTCCACTCACAAAACCTACTCACTCCATCATTATCCTAACCTGCTTCATATTTCGAGGAGTATTTCTACTAAACTAATGATATATGTACATATATACATACCAGAATCATGTAAACATGTTCACCTTAATTCACGAGAGAGAGTTTGGAGATATATCATTTCCCTGTAAAGCCCTGTGTCTAGAATATGATGAAAGCAAATCATAAACTTGTTCTCAATGCTGCAGGCCAACCAAATGAGGCACGGGTAGAGCCTAGACTCCTCATTAAACAAAGCCAGCCTTCCATCCTCTTGGATCTGTGTGGTCCTCCCCCTCCCACCACTTTAGGAACCTGAGTGAATGATGGGAGGCAGCAGCAGTAGTGGCTAAGAATGCATAACTGTGAACTCATAGGGCCTGGATATTAATCCTGGCATTTTAACATGCTAGCAGTATGATCTGGAGCGTCATATTAAGTATTCTAAGCTTCAGTCTCCCTGCTGATATTGTAATAGCATTTGTAATAGCATTGTTTTGAGAGTTCAATGAGGTAATCCATTGAAAGCAGTTAGTTCAGTGATTGGAATGTAATAAGCACAGCCAAAATGGGACCTATTGACTGGTTATCAACTGAGATATTTTAGATTCATTTTCCTTCTTGACTTCAATTTTGGGGAAATTTCATTGTTAGTTAGCATTGTGTCTCAGATAACTAAATTACAGGTCATTCTATTTAGTTCTTATTTTTAGAAAAAAGTAAAGCTCTCTTAAGGGTGGTAGTTGAAATTTTTGGCTTATTTTGGATATTTTCTATGATGTTTTTAGTGGTGTGACATTTATTGTCAATTATCATGATAGGCCAGTCAAGAAATACCTGAATTAACAAGTTTACCAAATCACCACTATTTTTAAATTAGTGTATTAGACAAAAAAAATACAAATGTTAGAACTGCTAATGTTTTCTTTAATCCTCTAATAGAAATGCACATAGATCACAGCTGCTGTTTATCAAGTCAGATGTCTCACACGTCTACCTCACATTTTAAATCCCATTGTTTTGTAGAATGATGTTTGCTATCCTGCAGCTCTCTCTCATTACAAAGCTTTTCAGTTAATATTTTATGTTTTTCAAAAGCTGCGTTATATGCGACATGGCTCATTTGGCAAGAGTTATATTTTGTATCCTTAGAACAATACTCTATGCTATACAGATAAATTTATTTTTGGAGAAAAAATAAATGCATTTCGTTCTGTGAAGTTTTAAAGTATTTTTCCATAGAAAACAGGTGTATGTATACCTGCCCATCACTGAACCTGGGATATCTACTTTTTAAGATGCATGCTTGATTGGTCATAAAATAACTCTACCTCAATAAAGTCATTGGAAATATGGTATAAGTATTTGTCTTTACTTAATATTTTAGTACTTACTTAACCAATGAAAACATACTACTTTCATTACCACTAAATTAACATATATATGGAGAGTTCACGATATTTCCTTGAAATTACTATGCAAGCATATAATACATGCTGTTCATTTGCTAACACTGTAAATCCTCTGACCAATTATCTATATAATCACCCTCTATATAACCTCAATAGATACAGTTTTTGATAAAAAGTAATTTTCTTGAAAGAAAACACACAAATCAGGGAATATTTCTATCCCATTTCTTATTGAGATAATTCAATATCATATTTCTATTCTATTTCTTATTGAGATAATTCAATATCCTATTTCACTTATATTTCTTATTCTGATTTTTTATCTATAAAGATACTTAAAATACTAGTGATATCATTTCTGCTCATACAATGTGATGAGTTTAAATTAAATTAATTTTCAACTTATAAACAAACTTCAGAGAAATTATTTATGTTCACACACTTTGGCCTTTCTTTCTAATTGGGTATTTTTTTTTTTTTTTGGCCTAGTCTTCCTCCCAACCCAAAATGTGGCTTGTTTTAACTCTTTTTTCATGTTGTAGATTACATTAGAATAGAGTGTTTTTTATTCAAAATAGGTTGCCTCTAAATCTTCTAAATATATACTTCAGATATACCTGAAATGTTCTTTGAGGTAAATTATATAAATAACTCCATTCCAGAATACTCTTTCCATTGAATCCTCTGGCTGAAAAGTAAACACATGAAGAGAAAGATGGTGAGAGTCTATGGTAAATAATCTCGTCTAAGAGGTCATTAGTCCTGAAATATAATTTTTTTTCTATGGCCAATTAAGGTTTGGCAAATTACTTGAGTATTATAAACCTCTATTTCCTTATTCTTAGAAAGGTGAATTTAAGAAAATTAGGATTCTACATCTACTAACTGGGTGATTTGGTTTAAAACTATATCTCAGGACTTCCCTGGTGGCCCAGTGATTAAGAATCCTCCTGCCAAAGCATGGGACACAGGTTCGATCATTGGTCCAGGAAGATCCCACATGCTGCGAGGCAACTAAGCCCGCTCACCACAGCCACTGAGCCCAAGAGCCACAACTACTGAAACCTGCACGCCTACAGCCCAAGCCCCGCAACAAGATAAGCCACTGCAATGAGGAGCCCGCTCACCACAATGAAGAATAGCTCCTGCTCGCCACAACTAGAGAAAGCCTGTGTGCAGCAACGAAGACCCAACACAGCTTAAAACAAAACAAAACAAAAACTATATCTCATATATACAAAATATTCTTAAAATTCCACTGATGTTTTATAAATAGATAGTTAGATAGATGATAAATAAATGATAGATAGGAATGTTACCTTACCTAGAATAAAACATTATAATTTGATAAATCTAGATTGTGAAAATGATTAATCCAAAAGGCATTCATTTATGACCATTTGGATCTTCTTTGATTCAAATTCCTTTAAAAAAATCCTGCTAGGCTACATGACAGTCTCTATGATAATGGCATACTCTGTATGAATTAAAAGTATTGAAAACTAAGATACACTCTCTCATTCTTCCTTTTACCTCTGTAGTCACCCTGCTCTCCCATGTCTTGTGTAACACTTTTGGCTCATGATTTAATAAAATTATTTTTCTTACACTTTCTATCTAGCGTAAATACTATAAGTAAAGTCACTATAAAATTATTAACACAAATTTTGAGAGGGAAATGAGGAGATAAAAATCATTTGAATGACAATTTTTTATTACATAAGTTTCAGGTGCTCAGCATTAGACTTCAGCATCTGTATATACTATCAAGTGATCCCCCTACAAGTCGAGTTGTCACCCATCACCATGCAATTGACCTCCTTCACTCATTTCATCCATTCCCAACTCACTTCCCCTCTGGTAACCGCTAATCTGATCTCTGTATCTATGAGTTTATTTTTGTTTTGTTTGTTCATTTGTTTTGTTTTTTTTTGATTCCACAAATGAATGAAATCATATGGCATTTTGTCCTTCTGTGTCTGACTTGTACTTAAAATAATACCTTCAAAGTTCATCCAGTGTTATCACAAATGGGAGGATTTCATTTTTTTAATATCTGAGTAGTATTCCATTTCATATATATCTCATCAACTTTATCCATTCACCCACTGATGGACACCTAGATTGGTGCCATGTCTTGGCTAGTGTAAATAATGTTGCAGTGAACACAGGGGTGCATATATCCTTCTGAATTAGTGTTTTACTGTTATTTGGATAAATGCCCAGAAATAGAATAGTTAGGTCAAATAGTAGTTTTATTCTTAAATTTTTGAGGAATATCCATACTATTTTCCATAGTGGCTACACCAATTTACAGTTCCATCAACAGTGTAGGAAGGTTCCCATTTTCTCCACATCCTCTCCAACATTTGTTATTTCTTATCTTTTCAATAACAGCCACTCTAACAGGTGCAGGTGATATTTGCGATTTTGATTTGTTTTTCCCTAATAATTAGTGATGTTGAACATCTTTTCATGTGTCTGTTGGTCCTCTATATGTCTTCTTTGAACAAATGTCTATTCAGGCCTCTGCCCAGTTTTTAATTTGTTTTTAAAAGCTATGGGCCTTTATTATATTGAGGTATGTTCTCTCTATATCCACTTTGCATAAAGTTTTTTTTAATCATAAATGGATGTGGAATTTTGTCAAATGCTCTTTTGTATCTTTTGAAATGATCACATGATTTTTATCCTTCATTTTGTTAATGTGATGCATCACATTGATTCAATGATGTTGAATCATTCTTGCACCCCTGGAATGAATCCCACCTGATCATGGTGTATGATCCTCTTACTGTATTATTAGATTTATTTTACTAATATTTTTTGAGGACTTTTGCATCTATGTTTATCAAGGATACTGATCTCTAATTTTCTATTTTGTGGTGTTCTTATCTGGTTTTGGTATCAACCAAGAACACCACAAAATAGTAGATTTTGCTGGCTTTGCAAAATGTGTTTGGAAGATTTCCCTCCTCTATTCACTGGACATATGTTTTATGCCACTAACTGAGAACATGGTAACATTCAAAGTACAAAATAGAGCTCTAAAATATCCATTTGCAGCTTATTTTGATTAGTTACTAAAAAAATACTTTGATAAAAAATGGACATTCCAGGACAAATGTTGGATACTGGGATAACAATTATAACTAAGGAAATGTCTGACAGAGGGCCCTTGAAGTTGATTTTATATCATAATCATATTTCCATCCTCAAAGTGTTTTGCATCCTCAAATCAGAATTGCATCCTCAAATCTCAAAATTAGGGCACTTGATATGTAGTTTGTATTCCCTATTGATTCCAACCATTGCATAAATATGAAAAGAAAATTCATTGTGAGATTTTTCTTTAAGGAGTATAATTAGTAAATGGATGAAAACTGTACTTCAATCATCTACAATTTCTATTTTTTCTTCCTGTTCTTTGGTCTTAATTTATTCAAGAGTCTAAGTTTGCTTGAAAGAAACTAAATTATCATAACTTAGCATGTTCAAGTTCATTCTTTACTTTTTTTCTTCCACACTTAGAATAGTACTAGGGTCTTCATTGTTAATTTAGATCATATATGAAAAATAAAATTACTTTTTAAAAATAATAAGTAGTTAAAACCTGCAGTAACTTGAATCATGCTTATAGCTCCTAATAATCTGAAAATGTGATTAGCAGCAAAAGAATAGTTGAAGGAAACCAGTAACCTTAACTGGGGCTATGGTAAGATAGAACGAAATAGGATGTTTTGAAAACAAAATTTTAAAAACAAAATTCAGTACTGTTTTGTTATTAATAACATTAGAACTTAAGAAATATGCTTGAGGTTCCCTTTGATTTTGGTAAATAAAGTAAAAAGATATGATTGTTGTGAGTAACTGAATGTGATAATTTATGGGAAATAATTTTTTTAAAAGGATTGTACAAATGAAAAGTGTCATTATCGTAATCCTCATGTGGTTTGTGGTCTTGCATGTAATTAATAATTAGATACAGACTCTGAAGACAACAGTCCCCTAATATTGTTCCTATGCTAAGTCCATGCAAATGTTAGTGTGCTATTTAAAATAATAGACCTCTACACGGAAACTCTGCATGTGTTGGCTAATAATATATCTCATATCAAGTGGAGTAGTTCTTCTTTTCTAATATAAGTCTTGCTACCCAGGGGAAAAAAAAATGATAGATTGCTCTGATCTTAGAAAGTATGTTTCCTTAGGATGTTAGCTTCCAATACTTCATATTTTTTAACCTAAAATAAGAAATGTCCCCCATTTCTTCCTCTGAAATATATATATTACTATATATATATGTATATATAGTTCTCCCTGTTATATGTATATATACTATATACAATATTACTACATATATAATAATTTGGTAAGTTAAAAACCCTCCCTTAATTTATATTTCATGCACAGGGTAGGTTTTATTTCTATCTACAAGCAGAGTTAATGGTACTGACTTTTTGTCTGTTTGATAAATAAATTATCAAGGCTGCCTTTAAAATACTCAAATGCCTTTTCTCAACCGACTGTCTTTCTGAATTATCTTTTGTTATTGTCTTTTTCCTCTTCTACTTTTCTTATCTTTTTCTTCCAGTATTCCTGAAACTTAGTTTTGTATTCTGTTTTGGTTATTCTATGAATTTCACATTTTATCTCTTTTATGACCCTTATTTACCCTTGACTACTTTTTCCATCTTCTCCTCCAACAAACTGAAACAGCATTTTTATTGCATAAGTTTTATTGCAATATTTTGCTAAAGTTTATTTAATATGATACTATGGACTGATTTCTTCACTTTTGATAATTAATAAACAAAACATTCTGATTAATTATTAGCATATAATAAAATGTTTTAAATCTAAAATATTAAAATATCAGAAATCACTATAGAATATGACAAAATTTTATTCTGTACTTTGGTTTCTATCAAATTATGAACCTGGTTAAAAATTAATATGCTCCTATTTGCAGATTTTTCTAATTGACCATATATTTTTTCCATTTTCTTTAATTAAATAACAGAGATCTACCTAAGATATTTTTATTAGTCTCTCTATAAAGATAAATGTATTGTTTTCTTTTTTCATTTTATTTACAGACTATATTCCACAAAATATTCCACAAAATAAAGACTTTAAAACTTGTGCATATAAATTAGAGACCTTATAAAATATATACGTGGCATAATTTAAAAGCCCAACAAGTTTATACGGATGATATGGATGTGTTTATTCAATACTCACTCTGATCGCTTTTAATCGTACTTTCTGGTAGAAGAGTAGAACATGCACATTAAAACTATACTTCCTAGACCTTTTTCTAGTTAAGATTTTAGGCGTGGCATAGATTCAGCTATTGGACTTTGAGGAAGAATTAAGCTCCATGTAGAAAAAGGCATCCATTTTGAAGAAGCAGATCAATGGAAGAGAAAGTGTGCTTTTGGATCCTATACTGACGTCCTGATCCTTGAGCCGGCTTCAACTTTGGCAGCCTCCTCTTCTTGGCAGAGGAAAATTGGTTCTATAAACTGCACTTCATAGTTGTGCGACTTCTGATTGTGAGTCGGCAGATAATACCCTTGGTGGTCTAGTTCTGCAGTGTGGATTTGTAGATGTTTCTAGAAGTCGCACTCTCACAGTGATTTCATAAGGTAGCTACAATTGTAAATAGCTAAGGTGGTACTCTTGCTCACAACTCAAAGCATTAAATACTTGAGTAACTGATATCAGTAGCAGCCACTGGCCACACACTCCCAAGAATATGGGAAGTTGGAATTTGCTAGTTAGGTTTGAAGGCAATAAAGTAAGGAAAAGTTAATCCATGAAAACTCCACATTTAGTTACTTGGATTATCACTGATGAGCACCTGGAATTAAGTGCTAGAAGGCATTAAAGGCAAATCTGGGTGGCCAGATCTTTGCTGCAAAAATCATTAGGAGTTTTGCAAGTATTGAAAAGACTATGGGAAGTCTGGGTGCTTTAATAAATCAGGAAAATCTTTTAAAAATAGAGAATGATGAGCACCAGCTTTTAATTTCTTATCTCATAGCAAAGTCAGGAGATTTGAGGGTTTCTATGACTAACATAAAATAATTATTTTATCTCTTATAACAATAGGATTGCTGTACCTGAAACTGAGATTCCAAGTCTCATTCTGTGGGTTGGTGAATTACAGTGTAGGTTCAATTTGCCAGATATCTTTAGTGAAAGTTAGAAAATTTATGGAAATTGGTGGATCCCAAAATTGTAATAATAGCATTTAGCAAATGTGCATGACTCAGAGTACTTTGAAAAACACAACCTACACCAAGGTTCTTCCCCTGGAATAAACCAAACTTTCTCTCTGACTGATGAATTACCCGATATACTCCTTTGTAAAAGCCAGGCAGGTCTTCCCATGCCACCCTTCATTTGTTCCAGATTTAAATTAGAGGCCAGAAATCAAAATAGCACAGAGAGCTAATTATTAAGTTGTACCTTGAATGAAAGGCATACCCACTAGAAGAGAGGCAAGATTTTATCATCTATAAAAGGAATAAAGGGAAGAATACATGTGGGAATAGATTCTGAGGCTTCTAGAACAGGTAATTAAAAACAATTTTAGAGTAGAATAAATTCATTGATATGAGTGTATATACTAGATGTCTCGTATACATACTAGATGTCTTGATTTTCTGAGAGCAGTTCTAATTATCACAGTAGTAGATGAAATACAGATTCCAGGACTTCCCTGGTGGTCCACTGGTTAAAAATCAGCCTTTCAATGCAGAGGACACAGGTTTGATCCCTGGTCGGGAAACTAAGATCCCATATGGCGGGGCAACTAAGGCTGTGTGCTGCAACTACTGAGCCCACACACTCCAAAGCCTGCGTGCCACAACTAGAGAGCCCATACACCACAACTACTGAGCCTGCATGCCACAACTAGAGAGAAGCCCACACACTGCAACTAGAAAAGCTTGAGTGCTACAATGAAAAGATTCCCCATGTCGCAATGAAGATCCCGCGTGCCGCAACTAAGACCTGAGACAGCTAAATAAATAAATTAAAAAAAAAGAATGTATATAAAAGAAAACAACACAGATTCCATGCTGGCCTAAGATAAATGAGATTGAAAGTCTAGAAATTGAAGTCTAGGATAAACCTCACAAAATTTATCCAGGCTGTGAAAATGCTTGTTTACATATGAATGCTTAATATCTTTGTTCTATATCTTGAGGAACATCTCAGTAACCAGGTGAACAATATGACTTCTTCACAGAAATCATATTTCTCCAGCCAGTCATCTCAATGCTTTCTCAAATGGCTCATGCAATTTGCTCTGGTGACAGGAATAGAAATTATGCACAGATCAACAATGTGAATTTTTCTAATCTGCTAACTCAGAGACAAATGATAAACTGCTTCAAATGATGTCATATCTTAAGACCAGACAGTCATTCAGTGCCAAATCAAGTATATTGGTCCCCTTCTATCAGGGAGTGCATAGTAATTTTCTTTTGCTCTTAATCTTTACCTGTCTTTCTCACCAACACAATTCTTCTGGTGATAGCAACTATGAACCTTCTAAATACTTAACGCACCATCATTATATTCCACACAAGAGTATCTCAGAGAAGGGCTTCATGTTATATAGAAAATGAGCTTGACTTCAAGATTCACTGGTCAAGATGATACACTGACTTATTTGATTTCTATGGGCTTGTTTGCATTTATAGATGCTGTCACTGCATTGTACTATACTTTATTTTTGTTGCTGTTGTTAGGAAGCTCAAATATGGGAAAAAGAAATGTATATAAAAAAAGAAATGTATATGGAAACTGAACAAATAAATGATTTGACTACAGAGGGATCAAGGATTTGCTCATTGGTGCTGATTGCATAGCCCTTGCAGAATTCCTTCCTGTACTTCATAGAATGAAAAGTTTAGAAACAACACCTTCCCTTGTTTCTTACAGCTAGAATTTCAGATGTTATTTGTCCTCTTTCAGTTCTGTTCAAAAGTTACTTCATATTGCTACACTTGAAAAGAACCAGGGAGAAAGGAATATCTTTGATGGCAGGGATCATTTTCAGGCCTGATGTTCTTAGCCTGATGCTGCTGAAGCTGTAGGTAGCTTTCTGATATTCTAACCCCCTGACTGGCAGAGACTCGGTTATGCAGTGTAGCCTGGAGAGTTTTTATTTCTGTAATTCTAAAATTCAAATTTATTCAGACAATAAAATGCTATCTGTCTCTGTAATTAAGAATGGAATTCTCCCATTTCAATTGCTTTCAAAATTCAACACAATAAGTCCTTGTTAAAACTGAAGGAGTCTAATATAACCATCACAGGTGTCAAATTCCAAAAATAAAAATTATTTATCATAGCCTAAAGGCAACTCCACTGAAATGAGTAGAAGCATTAGAGCAGTTCTCATGGGAATATATTCCTGTCTTCTTATGTGAATATATGTGAAGGATTGCTCTAGTTCTAGGAATACTTAGAAATAAAGCAGGACCTGGCATATTACAGCCAGTGATAAAATAAATTATAAGAATTTCAAATTCAGAAGCTATTTCAAAATTGAAAGCCATAAAGTAAAAATAAATTCTAGAGATACATGGTGTCAAGATATTGTGGATTTTCCTTAATTATTTATTTGTGCAGGTAGTTAATAAAATAACTATATTTTTAGAACTATAACACAAAAAACACACAGATTCTTTATTAGAAAGTACAAAGGGTTTTCTACAATGGTAGAAATCAACTGGTTTACAAGGCAGAAATAGAGACACAGATATAGAGAACAAACATATGGACACCATGTGGGGAAAGCATGCAACGGGGTGTGGGGGGATTGGGGTGGGATGAATTGGGAGATTGGGATTCCCACATATACGTTACTAATAAGAAAAAAAAAATCAAATTGTACACTTTAACTATATGCAGTTTAAAGTATGTCAATTGTATCTCAATAAAAGTTCTTAAAGAAAAAAAGTGCAAAGTGTTTTCTACATTATTAGAGTATGTAGTGATTTTAAATAACACTCCCCAAATTGCACTAGCAAGCCTCAGTTTGTTGCTGAATGATTTCCTAAAGTGGGTGGCCAGTGGTGTCTCATGCAGGTCCTTCCGTGTCACAGCAATGCTGCCTGGCATATCATCTTTGCCTCATCCTTCATACCATTTCATGCAACCCCTACTTTCCCTTCAAACCTCTATTCATTTATCCATCTTAAAAAAGATTTCTGTTCAGTTCCTGCGAGAAATTCTGAACTGGTGTTCCTGGAGCACCCTACTTGTATGTATCAATATTTTACATGCTTACTATAATGTACAATAATTGTTGGTTGGTTTGATTTTACCACTAAACTATCATGTCTAATGAGTGTTTTTATTTTTATTTTTTGCTCTTGTTTTTTTAATTTTTATTGGTGTATAGTTGCTTTACAATATTGTGTTAGTTTCTGTTGTACAGCAAAGTGAATCAGCTATATATATCTATATATCTATATATATATCTATATATCTATATATCTATACCTCCCCTCTTCTTTGGATTTCCTTCCCATTTAGGTCACTGCACAGCATTGAGTAGAGTTCCCTGTGTTATATAGCAGGTTCTCATCAGTTACCTATTTTATATATAATATCAATAGTGTATGTATGTCAATCCCAATCTCCCAGTTCATCCCACTGACCCCCACTTCCCTCCTTGGTGTCCATATGTTTGTTATCTATTATCTGTGTCTCTGCTTCTGTTTTGCAGATAAGATCATCTATACCATTTTTTTAGACTCCACATATATATGTTAACATGCCATATTTGTTTTTCTCTTTCTGACTTACTTTACTCTGTATGACAGTCTCTACATCCAACCATGTTTCTACAAATGACCCAATTTTGTTCCTTTTTATGGCTGAGTAATATTCCATTGTATATATGTACCACATTTTCTTTATTCACTCCCCTCTTGATGGAGATTTAGGTTGGTTCCACATCCTGGCTATTGTAAATAGTGCTGCAGTGAACAATGGGGTGCATGTGTCTTTGCACATTTGCTGACAGGCACTAGAAAAAGCCCTTGCCAGGGCTGCCCCTCACACACCTGCTGCCAGGCACTAATGAGTATTTTTAAAAAGCTCTTTGCCTCATTATTAAGTACAGTGTCCAGCACAGGGCGGGTTATTTTACTTCAGTCATAATAATAGTATGAAAATCTTGATTATGGTGGGGTTTTTTTCATAAAGCTGTGATCCATGGATAGGAGAATCATGAATGATTGAAATATAATTAAGTAATACTAGGATACATGCTGTAGTATCTGGCCTTAGATCACTCATTGTAACAGAACCTGCTGCCTCTAAGGATCACTTTGCCCCATTCTTCACAGAAAGGAACTCAAAATCTTTGAACATATTGGAAAAAGAATTTTATCTTTAGTTTCCAACAAACTTGGTTTACCATAGATTCCCTTGGTTACCTGAACCAAATACATTTCTAAAATAAGATTCATTGGAATTTAATAAAATTAACTTAAGATTTATTTTGATGAATGAATAATTTCCCATAGCAAACTTGAAAAATGAGTAGCAAATAAGGTACCAGTCAATCACATTAAATATCGACCTGTTTAATCAAAATTTATTTAAAAAGTCTATTTTGATCTGAAATTAGCTAAACTATACTAGTTATTTCTTGCATTGTGATAAACAGAAAAACAGTGGGTTAAAAGAATAAGCACTTATTGCTCATCAGTCTAGTGGGAGGTTCTACTGAACAACATATACAGGCTCAGCTCATCTGGATGGTGCTGATAAGACAGTTGGGTATGTCTACTCTAGGATGGTTTCATTCATATGTGTAGCAGTTGGCTGTCTCTGTGGCTGGTATTAGCTGATACAGGCAGAGGTAACAACATTGCTCATAATCCAACAGGCTAGTACTGGCTTGTTTAAATTTAGCAGCAGGATTCTGAGAGTAAATGGAAACATAAAGGACCTTTTGGACCTATGCTGAAAATTGGCACACAAACCATACTCATCCATTCTATTTTCCAAAGCAAGTCACAAGGCCAGCCTAAATTTAAGGGATTGGAAATAGGCTCCACCCCCTTAATAATGCTGCAGCTGCAAAGTGATAAGGCATAGGTCATGGATATAGAGCAGTGATGAACTGAGGCCACTTTTTGTAAACAACTTAGTCATCGAGATTAAGGGGAAAATACATAACCTGGAAATAAAACCAATTCTATCAAAGATATTAAACTACAATAGAAAATGCAATAAAGTAGCAATGGAAAACAAAAAAGAATTGTTCTGATATTAGTTTAAAATTTGGAAAAATTAATTTTGTGCGTGTGTATATATTATATATAGTATATATTATGTATAAGTGTGTATTTATGTCTTCATCTCATAATAACATGAGTCCTGATCATTTAAGGGCTAAAGTGTCAAATTTTTATTCATCAGTATTTATTTGAAAGAAATGAAAGACCTACGCTATCTTTAAACAACACTGAGAAGAAGAAAATCCAGGCTTAAATCAGTCTGAGCCTCAGCGAACACACTCACCTCAAAGTGTAGAGATGTTAACCAAGCTTTTAAAGTTTGAGAATAAGTTCATAACAGGCACAGAACTATAAACTAATTCATAATTGCAAATTTAAATTCCAATTATTTTTGAAAGAGGAAGCCAATGTCTCAGACTGATATTTTGCTTTGAGGTCAAAGACCTCTTCATAATATAGTTTGAACCTATATCTTCAAGATATCTGTTTCACTCTAAAAAATATACACATTTCTTATACTTGTCATACTATTCATGAAAGCAATTGATTTTACTTTGAAAATAACAGCTGAAACATTGATCATTCAAAGAATATTATTTTGTATAACGGAATTTAAGTAGTTAGAAATGCCTTCAAGTCTTTTGAGTAAAACTTCTGTGATGGGAGTCAGAATAAAAAATGATTGTGATGAACACATTTCTCATAATTCATAGAATATTAATTTAAGATATAATGCAATGTAGTTGAGCCTGAATTGAACAATTACTTTGTGCCAGTTATTTTACTTAGATGATTACATCTAATTCTTATAGCAACAATTTCAAGTAGTACTATTTTTAGTGTCTTTATTTTTTAGCATAGATTTATGTTGAAAGCAAAATTGAGAAGGTAGTGAGATTTCCTTTATACTCCCTGCCCCCACACATGCATAACCTCACTCTCTGTGTTGTATATTCTATGGGTTTAAGCAAATGTGTGAAGACATATATCCACTACTATAGTATTAAACAGAGTAATTTCACTGCCCTAAAAATCCTCTGTGATTTGCCTATTCACCCCTTCCTGCCCTCAACCACTGGGAATCAGTGACCTTTTTACCATCTCCATAGTCTTGCCTTTTCCAGAAGGTCATAGAGTCAGTATGTAAGCTTCACAGGTTGACTTCTTTCACTTAGTAATATGCACTTAAGTTTCCTTCATGTCTTTTCATGGATTGATAGCTCATTTCTTTTTAGCGCTGAATAATATTCCATTGCTTGAATGTATCACAGTTTATTATTCCATTCACCTACTAAAACACATCTTGGTTACTTCCAAGTTTTGGCAATTATGAAGAAATATACTATAAACACCCATGTGCAAAGTTTTTTGGATGTAAGTTTTCAATTCATTTGGGTAAATATCAAAGAGCATGAATGCTGAATCCTATAATAACATATGTTTTCATTTTGTAAGAGGTAGCCAAACTGTCTTCCAAAGTGGTTGTACCATTTTGCAGTCCCTTCAGAAATGAGTGAGAGTTCCTGTTGCTCCACATACTCACCAGCATTTGGTTTTGTCAGAGTTCTGGATTTGGCCATTCATTTAGGTGTGTAATGGTAACTTATCACTGTTTTAATTTGCATTTCACTGATGTCATTAGATGTGGGGCATTTTTTCATATGCTTACTTGCCATCTGTTTATTTTCTTTTATTATTCTTACCATTTTGAAAACAAAGAGTATGAGAATCAAAAAGTTTAAGTAACTGTCAAGAGTTGAGAAGAGTTGAGACTTAAGTCCTAGATGAACCATTGGATTTCAAAGGTCAAGTTATTTCTACCATAGTATAGTGTCCTTTAGTCCATCCCAACTACAATATTGCTATTTAGAATACTATATATTTGAAAGTCCTTTTCTGAGTTATATTAAAGGAATTAAATGGTTCCTGTTTAGTAATTTCTCAAAGAATATGATATGAAATATATTTTCTTATTTGCCTGCCATTTCATAGGCACAAATATTAGTGGTTATCCTTAGACTCCTTCTAATGTATCATTCGTTTAAAAATCTTCACACCCCCCACTTACTACAGAGATAATGTCCCTAAACAACAGCAAATACTTTGAGGTTAATAATTTGAGGTCATAACAAATATCACACATTCAGCCACCATTCAGTTATTTAATAAATATTAATTAGGCATTTAATGCTCAAACTTCATTGATACACAGAAGAGGCAACGAGATCAAATAGTATAGTCTAAATTGTGAAAAAAATAGTAGTGCTGAAAATAAATGCTAATTGCCTTTTAGAAACATAAAGGCTACCATGAACTGCCATATTCCTTCTATTAAATAATGGTTGAAATCTCAAGCATGAGTCAAATCCAAAAGAAGTAAGATTTGCAAAGATAAAGCAAAGGTAGAATGAATGAATTAGTATTGTTAGCACTGCTTGTTTTTACAATGCAGAAGCTGAGGCAATAATAAAATAAAAGAAGCTGGGGCAGGGAAAAAGAAACTTCATTATTATGTACAATTGTGGGGAGAAACTAAGATGTAGGTTGAGGACAGAGTATCCTCTTGTGTTGTGATGAGCTTTAGCTGAATTTATTACAAAAAAACAAAGATATAAAGCTATTGTATTGAAGTGGAAGATTAAGTATAATCCTTAGATGCACAGGGGGATCGCCTATGCTCAAATAAGTAGGTTAATAAAACATTTTTAAAGATTTTTCTATGTGTGGGAGTCAACACTCATATTCACAGATCTTGACTAACCTGAAAAATCAGTGTCAATACAATTGCATTCTTTAGCTTTACATCTCAACTCAAGCTTTCTCTCATAAAAACAAACAAAAAGAAACAAAAAACCACCACCAACAAAATAACAATAACAACAACAAAAAGCCAAAAAAATGTAAAAGCTACCAATGCTTCTAAGGGGAAGAGGAATAAGTGATAAAATGGGATCAATGTAGGAATTGGAACTACCTCTGTTTGTCTTAGTTCTTCCTTTCCTTCTTTGGGATTATTTGCTTTCAAAAAAGATACATTCTTCTCTGTTCCTTTATCCCATAAATTTGAATTCTGGTAAACACTTTATTCTATAATAATAAGCCTGCAATGATCCCCCCAACTTCCAACAAGGTGAGACTGCTTGCTTCTGAGTGCTGCATGAGGAAGCCCTTTACTGCCACACATTTAAGTTATAACCTTGCCTTTGTCAGTTAAAAAGAAAAACAGTATTTTGATTTCTATTTGCCGGAGTCCTATGTCTATTTCTTAATGCTTTAGAATTCAGGGAGACAAGATGGGTGTTATTTATTGGGTTCCTTCCAAATTTATAGGCATCAAGCATGTAAATTATTCACTACTCAGTGTTGTCAGATATGGAGATTTGTACAAAAGTGGGATATTAGGAAGGGTCCAGAGAACAATCCCTATAAGGGAATGAAGGAGGCAGGAGTAGCTAGATGGAGAAGTTGAACTATAATTCAGTATAACAAAAGCCTTTTCAATATCATGGGTAATTATGAAGTGGGGATGACCTTCCTTTTCCCTTTTTCTTTCTTCCTTCCTTCCTCCCTCCCTTGTTCCTTCTTTCCTGTGCTTCCTTTCTTCCCCTTCCTTTCCTCCTCCCCCTTCCTTCCTTCTATTCTTTCTTTCCTCTTTTCTTTATGAGTTTTATAAATCTTATAACTTTTTGCAATCATCTGTTCCTATCTTAACAAATTCTTTCAGCCTTTTCTCATCATGGCTATCTTAAATGCTCTATGATTTGTTTATTAAAAGCACTACATGGCCAATAACAATTCTGTATTAAAGTAGAAGACTAAAAAGTTAATCCCTACTACTAAAATAGGAGAAGCATATAAGAATAGTCTTTGTATAAGAAATTAATTGAAATCTGTTAGCCTGACAAGCAGTAATTTTTAAGATTTCAGATTCCTTGGCACCTGGAAAGAGGGCTGAATCCTAGATTGTAATTGAGAGCAGAGGGCTAGAACCAGTCAATTTCCCCTAATTAAGAACATGAGAGGATTTGGGGGTTTGGGGTTGGTTGGTTGTTTGACTAGTCATGTGGTTGTTTAGTTGGTTGTTTTCTTCCCAAGATGCAACAGAAGAAGACAGAAAAAACAAATGAAGAATGAGAGAGCAAGAAAGAGCCACATGTCATAGCAATGTGGTGGGAGGGCAAAGTGTTACTTCAGCAAAACACTGAGCAAATGTTTAAGAACAGGTGTGACTAACATTCAACTTCATATGTAGTAGGCAAACTCTAGATGCCATCTCTGTATCCACTAAAGCCATCCCAGAGGTATGTTTTTATGAATATTATTTATTTCAACAAGTAAGTATGTGTCTGCACTATTAAACATTTATTCTGTTTTATGACTCTTCCCACTAAAAAAAAACAGTGCTATTCTCCACCTGGCCAATGTAGAATATAAAAGTAATAATCCCTGTGAATAATGAGAACAGCCCTAAATTAAATTAATTAAGTAGAAGTAAGAGGTCCTTTCTAGATGGGACTCATAATATTATCCCTCAGGAATTTTTAAAAATGTCTGGGAAGGCATGTGACTGTCAGTAATATATGAATGGAAATTAAGTTAACCTTACATATATCTTAAAGAGCAGAGTGACTCTGGCTGATATATGAATTACACTGTTTAAGACTCTTCCTATTTGTTCATTTAGTAATTTATGTTACTAATAATTGTCAAGCACATATTATTGTCCAGGAAATATAGAAGCCACTGGGCATGCAATAATAAATGAGACAGACTCAGTCGTGGTGTTTAGGAAGCTTATGTAGGCATAACTCATTTTATTGTGCTTCACTGATACTGCATTTTTCAAATTGGAAGTTTGTGGCAATCCTGTATGGAACAAGTCTATTGGAAGATTTTCCCAACAGCATTTGCTCACTTTGTGTCTCTGTGTCACATTTTATTAGACAGAGTACTATCCTGTGCATAAAACTAGGGCTTGCAATTCCCAATATCAAGAAAAGAACCACAAGTAAATAGTAGGTCAGACCCTTCTCAGAGTTCATAGGGGTGGGAAGAGTTTCCATTCCCCCCAGCCAGAATCAGGAAATCTCATAAAGAGAAGGCATTGGTTAGAGATCTCCAAAGGGTCATGCCCTAGACTGGGGCTAGATTAGCCCTAGAGTAAAAAGTACTCTAGACACACATAAAAATGCTTAAAAGCAAACCTCTAAAAGATAAAACTAATCTTTACTAATTTATGTGTGTGCAAGAACAAAGTCCTATACTCTTTGAATATAGCACTCAAAACACAAAATCCATGACTTACAGCATCCAAACAAAAATAATTGGCAAATAATGAAGCAGGAAAATATAAAATATAAACAGAAAAAATAAAAGGCAGAGAAAAATAATTCTCTTTAATTAAAAGCAATTATTGAGAAGATGAAATAGGCAAAAGATCTTATAACATCTATTATAAATACTATTACTATGCTTGAGGATGGCAAAGAAAACGAACATAATGAAGAGGAAAATGAAAGATTAAAAAATGTGTGAATGGAACTTCTACATATGAAAACTAAAATATTTTATTTAAAAAATGAACAGGATGATAATAACAGAAAAATTGATACTTTAGAAGAAAATGTCATTGAGTCTGAAGACACACCAAGAGACACTATCCAATATAAAAAAAGCAAAGCTGATAACAACAACAACAAAAAAAAAGAATAGACCTACAGTGACTGTGGGACACAAATGTATTGTTATTGGAATTCCAGAATGAAGGTGAAGAGGGGAAAAATATTTAAAGAAATAATAACTATAAATTTTCTATATATAATGGAAACACTAAAATCCCAGATACAGGAAATTCTCCTAAATAACTTAAAGTAGAATAAAGATAAAAATAAACCACACCAAGTACACTGAATGGCTGAAAACAATAAAGAGAATCTATTAAAGCAGAAAACAAAAACACACATTATGTACAGAGGGGGAAGATAAGAATTACATACTCAGAGTTATATGCCTAGTAAAAAGGTCTTTCAAAAATAAAGGTAAAGCGACAAGAGGGCAGACAGCAGTATCAAGCAATATCAGTAGTATTTCATCTTGTGGAACTGAAAACCACAGCCACAGAAAGATAGAGAAAATGAAAAAGCAGAGGACTTTGTACCAGATGAAGGGACAGGATAAAACCCCAGAAAAACAACTAAATGAAGAGGAGATAGACACCCTTCCAGAGAAAGAATTCAGAATAATGATGGTGAAGATGATCCAGGACTTTTTGAAAACAGACTGGATGCAAAGATCGAAAAGTTTACCAAAGACCTAGAAGAATTAAAGAGCAAACAGAGATATGCAACACAATCACAGAAATGAAAAATACACTAGAAGGAACCAACAGCAGATTAACTGAGGCAGAAGGGCGAATAAGGGACCTGGAAGACAGAATGGTGAAAACCACTGATGAGGAAAAGAATACGGAAAAAAGAATGAAAAGAACTGAAGACAGCCTAAGAGACCTCTGGGACAATGTTAAATGCACCAAGTCGCATTATAGGGGTCCCAGAAAGAGAAGAGAGAGAGAAAGGACCCGAGGAAATATTGGAAGAGATTCTCATTGAAAACTTCCCTAACATGGGAAAGGAAATAGCTACCCAAGTCCAGGAATCTCAGAGAGTCCCAGGAAGGATAAACCCAAGGAGAAACACACCAAGACATAAGTAGTCACATTGACAAAAATTAAAGACAGAGAAATGTTATTAAAAGAAACAAGGGAAAAATGACAAATAACATACGAGGGAACTCCCATAAGGTTAACAGCTGATTTCTCAGCAGAAACTCTGCAGGCCAGAAGGAAGTGGCATGATGTATTTCAAGTGATGAAAGGGAAGAACCTCCAACCAAGAATACTCTACCCAGCAAGGATCTCATTCAGATTCGATGGAGAAATCAAAAGCTTTGCAGACAAGCCACAGCGAAGAGAATTCAGCACCACCAAACCAGCCCTATAACAAATGCTAAAGGAAATTCTCTAAGTGGGAAACATAAGAGAAGAAAAGGACCTACAAAAAGAACAACAAAACAATTAAGAAAATGATCATAGGAACATACATATCGAGAATTACCTTGAATGTAAATGGACTAAATGCACCAACCAAAAGACACAGACTGGCTGAATGGATACAAAAGCAAGACCCATATATATGCTGCCTACAAGAGACCCACTTCAGACCTAGGGACACACACAGACTGAAAGTGTGGGGATGGAAAAAGATATTCCATGCAAATGGAAGTCAAAAGAAAGCTGGAGTAGTGATACTCATATCAGATAAAATAGACTTTGAAATAAAAAATGTTACAAGAGACAAGAAAGGACATTACATAAAGATTGAGGTATCCATCCAAGAAGAGGAGATAACAATTATAAATATATATGCACCCAATATAGGAGCACCTCGATACATAAGCAAATGCTAACAACCATGAAAGAGGAAATGCAAGGCAGAAATAGAGACACAGATGTAGAGAACAAACATATGGACACCAAGTGGGGAAAGCAGGGAGGGTTGAGGGGGATGAACTGGGAGATTGGGATACCAAATTGTACACTCTAAATATATGCTGTTTATTGTCTGTTAACTGTATCTCAATAAAAGTTCTTTAAAAAACATAGCCTTTCAGACCCAAATCCTTTCTTCATTTACCCTGTTAGATCAGCAATCAGATGCAGTCTCTGCATTGTCATTACTTTGAAGGATTAATCCAGATGTATGTGTCTGATTGCAAAAATTTAGAACTATGTCTTAGATTGAAGGAATAGAGCAGAATATATAATTCCAATCATTTATCAATGCAGAATTTTGTACCTGTGAATAGAATTCATTCTCACCAGATTTCTGAGATGTAAAACAGACCTCAGTCATCCAGAAGTCTTGGAGATTTCTTATGGCTGAACTGGGAAACATTGAAGTTCTCCTTTCTTTGCTACAAAACTGCCCTGTGCTCTCCAAGCCAAGGTGATGACATAGAATAGAGTGATGTAGAAACGTTTAGTAGGCAAGGGCTGTTTTTTGTGTATTTTTTCCCAGCAAACTTTAGGAATTTCTATTTATTGATACAGATTTAGATTTTTTATGCTTATAAGATATGAATAAACACTGTATATCTAAATTTAACATATATCCAAGAGTCACAGAAAAAATATACATTACCTCATAGAGTATAAATTATTTTTTCTAGAATCCAAGAGGAGAGAGAATTCAACCATTCCTTTACCACTGTTACTTAGAAAAGTCAACCTTTTGGAGGAATTTCTATCATAGATATTCCAGCGGGCTACAAAACATGCAATTTTAAAGTCCCATCTAGCCCAAGCTGCTCTTGCCTTAACATCTAAGTTTGTTAAAGATACTACATAAGCTTCCTTTCTTTCCTCTGACTAAAGATAACAAAGTTGAAATATATGAAAATTATACTTTAAAAAAGTGAATGTGATTTCATGCAAGCTACAAAAACCCTCTCAGCATCAGTGTACTCATATGTAAAATAAGCATTGATATATTTTTCAAGAGTTCATTGTGAGACAGTAATGAGATAATTTATAACACCACTAAGCCTAGGGGTTGGTGCAGAGTATTTCTGTCTTCTAATATAACTTCCTACCAACTAATTTATGCCTGCATTTCATTAAAATATACTGGCTATTTTAGGTTTTCAATTCAGATATTAAATATTTCAATGGTTCACAGTTATAATTGATATTTTATATCTATTTTACATTGTAATGTTCAAAATACATGCATTTATACTTTTAACAAACTTACTAAACAGTTAAAAATCAGTTTATGTAACCAAGGTTGTCAGCAAAATTATTTCACTTCTGTACAATATAAAGGAGTAAAGAGGTTGACAAACTAAAAACAAACTATGAAGTATAATTAATAAAAAACCTTATACTCTTTGGGAAAAAATGGATTGCAGTAGACTTGCACTCATATGTTTATGCTGTACCTTAAATTTAAGTTATCAAGTATTGATAATTTTCATTTACGTTATTGATGCGAAGCTATAGTCTAACCTGATGTATCTGTAACTAAGAAGCCATTTGAGAAGGTTCTTATTCCACTGTCAAAATGAATCATGCTCCTAATATCTTCGACAAGAAAGGTGATCAATTCCCACACATAAAAACACACATCAGTTTCTATGCTTGTAGCCATATCTGTATTCATTGTAAAAGTTTTTACAATCATAACTTCATTAAGTGGTTTGAGTAAATCTTTAGCAATTTTCAATTTTTATCTTTACTCCATTTTATGAATTTTGGATTTCTTTATTATTCCTATTATTTATGGAATGATTTTTTACAAATTCCTGAGGACATAATTTTCATATCATTAACTGCTATTTGCACTTTATGATAGTATATGTGTGCTTGCATTATACTTTCTTTCATTCTGTCATCTGTTCCTATCAAAATAACATTGATAGAAACAACCTCTATGGAGAAAATTGAAATATAATGGATACTTGATGCTATTGTCTATTCATTAAAATCTGTGTGTACAAATAACTGTTGTTCTATTTATCTAGGAAATAGATCTTTTAAAAAAAGAGGAACTTATGCATGAGAGCATGAAGAGCATGTTTTACTAGAACATCTCAGTATGCAGGACAAAGAAAGTTCCTAAAAATACACATTATTAAAGTCATCAAGTATAACTGCACTTTTATTTTCAATGCATAGGACAGGCAGTATCCCAAATAAATTATATGGTGAAATACATAGTCTTGCCATGTTAACTATGTATCTGTATTACACATTAAGATTTTAAAAAATAAACCTCACCCCTCTTCTCTCTCTGTCTCTTTCTTCCTCCCACCCACAACACATATTCTTCAGTATTTTATAAGTGCACAGTAGCTACACAGGTTTCCACTGGTTTTTGCTTCATCATCTATTTGAGGCTCTGTTATTAGATACTTAGACAAATAAGTTCATTAGATATTATGGAGGAATTGAGTCCTTTATCATTATGAAGTGTCCCACTTTATTCCTAGTAATATGTCTTGTTCTGAAGTCTAGTTCATCTAATATTTTTAAATAATTTTTATTGGAGTATAGTTGCTTTACAATGTGTTTCTACTGTACAGCAAAGTGAATCAGCTATACATATACATATAACCCCTCTTTTTTGGATTTCCTTCCCATGTAGGTCACCACAGAGCATTGAGTAGAGTTAGTTATCTATTTTATACATAATATCAATAGTATATATATGGCAATCCCAATCTCCCAATTCCTGCCACTCCCCCCTTTTCCCCCTTGGTATCTAAACATTTGTACTCTATGTCTGTGTCTCTATTCCTGCCATGCAAATAAGATCATCTATACCATTTTTCTATATTCCACATATATGTGTCTATGTATGATATTTGTTTTTTTCTTTCTGATTTACTTCACTCTGTATGACAATCTCTAGGTCCATCCATGTCTCTACAAATGTCTCAATTTCCTCCCTTTTTATGGCTGAGTAATATTCCATTGTATATATGTACCACATCTTCTTTATTAATTTGTGTGTTGATGGACATTTAGATTGATTCCACCCTGGCTATTAAAAATAGTGCTGCAGTGAACACTGGGGTGCATGTGTCATTTTGAATTACGGTTTTCTCTGGGTGTACGGTCAGTAATGGGATTGCTGAGTCATATGCTAGTTCAGTTTTTTAGTTCTCTAAGGAACCTCCATACTCTTCTTCATAGTGGCTGTACCAATTTACATTCCCACCAACAGTACATGAGGGTCCCCCTTTCTCCACACCATCCCCAGCATTTATTGTTTGTAGATTTTTTGATGATGCCCATTCAGACTGGTGTAAGGTGATACTTCATTGTACTTTTGATTTGCATTTCTCTAATAATTAGTGATATTGAGCATCTTTTCATGTGCCTCTTGGCCATCGATATGTCTTCTTTGGAGAAATGTCTATTTAGGTTTTTCACCCATTTTTTGATTGGATTGTTTGTTTGTTTTTGATGTTGAACTGTGTGAGATGTTTGTATATTTTGAAGATTAATCCTTTGTCAGTTGCTTCATTTGAAAATATTTTCTTTCATTCTGAGAGTTGTCTTTTCATCTTGTTTATGGTTTCCTTTCCTGTTCAAAACCTTTGAAGTTTAATTAGTTCCCATTTGTTTATTTTTGTTTTTATTCTCATTACTCTAGGTGGTGGGTCAAAAAAGATCTTGCTGCGATTTATGCCAAAGAATATTCTGCCTATGTTTTCCTCTAAGAGTATTATGGTGTCTGGCCTTACATTTAGGTCTTTGATCCATTTGGAGTTTATTTTTGTGTATCTAATATTAATATGTCTACTCTATCATTCTTGGTTGTTATTTATCTGGTGTATTGTTTCCCATCTTTTAGTTTTACTCTATTTATATCTGCATATTTTAAAATCACTTTCTATGGTTTGGTCTTTTTCTTCTCTGACAATGTCTTTCTTTTAATTACATACTGTATTTAGACCCGCACTCTTCAATGTAGTAGACTAGCAACATGTGGCTAGTGAGCTTTGAAATGTTGCTGAATTGATATCTCAGATTGGTGATGTAAGTATAAAATTCACTACAGAGTTCAATGATGTAGAATAAAATGTAGACTATCTCATTAATGATTTATTGATACATGTTGGAATAAGAATATTTTAAAATATTTGTTTAAATATTATATACTAAATTAACCTTTTATTTTCTAATGTGGGCAACAGAAATATTTAAATTACATTAGTTGCTACAGTTATATTTATATTGAATAGTTTTGGTTTAGGCCACTTATATTTAGGTAAATGGTTTTAAATCTGTCATCTTGTTTGTGTTTTCTATTTTTGTGCACTTTTTTTCCTTCCCAATTCCATCCTTTCCTTCCTTTTCTTAGATTGTTTTTATAATTCTACTCTCTGTCTACTGCTGCCTTATTATCTAGAACTCTTTCAGGGATTACTTGTGGGTTTATAAAATATATCTTTAACATCAGAATTTACCTTAAAATAATATTATACGTTATGGATGGTTGAAGATGCTTCTACAGTGTAAATATTTCTATTTTACTCCTCTCATCTTTTGTGTTATTTTGGCTTCATTATACTTAAACATATATTCTAAAATCCATAATAAAGAGTCAATTATCATTAAAAGATGTTAAAATCAGGAACACTGTGTCTTATATACACCCACATATTTGCAGCTTAATGCATTCTTTATTCAATTATGTATATACTAATTTCTATTTAGCATTATTTTTCTTTTTCTGAAAGAACTTTTTAAATGTTCTGGTAGTACAGGTCTACTGATGAAGAATTTTCCCAAATTTCATTTTCTAAAATATCTTTGCTTTACCTTTATTTTTATTTTTTTATCATTTTTTTAAATTTTTTCCCCAATCTCCCAATTCATCCCCCACCAACCCTTCCTACTTTCCCCACTTGGTGTCCATGTGTTTGTTCTCTACATCTGTGTCTCTACTTCTGCCTTGCATTTCCTCTTCACAGTTGTAAACATTTGCCTTATGTATGGAGGTGCTCCTATATTGGGTGCATATATATTTATAATTGTTATCTCCTCTTCTTGGATGGATACCTCAATCTTTATGTAATGTCCTTTCTTGTCTCTTGTAACATTTTTTATTTCAAAGTCTATTTTATCTGATATGAGTATCACTACTCCAGCTTTCTTTTGACTTCCATTTGCATGGAATATCTTTTTCCATCCCCACACTTTCAGTCTGTGTGTGTCCCTAGGTCTGAAGTGGGTCTCTTGTAGGCAGCATATATATGGGTCTTGCTTTTGTATCCATTCAGCCAGTCTGTGTCTTTTGGTTGGTGCATTTAGTCCATTTACATTCAAGGTAATTCTCGATATGTATGTTCCTATGATCATTTTCTTAATTGTTTTGTTGTTCTTTTTGTAGGTCCTTTTCTTCTCTTATGTTTCCCACTTAGAGAATTTCCTTTAGCATTTGTTATAGGGCTGGTTTGGTGGTGCTGAATTCTCTTCGCTGTGGCTTGTCTGCAAAGCTTTTGATTTCTCCATCGAATCTGAATGAGATCCTTGCTGGGTAGAGTATTCTTGGTTGGAGGTTCTTCCCTTTCATCACTTGAAATACATCATGCCACTTCCTTCTGGCCTGCAGAGTTTCTGCTGAGAAATCAGCTGTTAACCTTATGGGAGTTCCCTCGTATGTTATTTGTCATTTTTCCCTTGTTTCTTTTAATAACATTTCTCTGTCTTTAATTTTTGTCAATGTGACTACTTATGTCTTGGTGTGTTTCTCCTTGGGTTTATCCTTCCTGGGACTCTCTGAGATTCCTGGACTTGGGTAGCTATTTCCTTTCCCATGTTAGGGAAGTTTTCAATGAGAATCTCTTCCAATATTTCCTCGGGTCCTTTCTCTCTCTCTTCTCTTTCTGGGACCCCTATAATGCGACTTGGTGCATTTAACATTGTCCCAGAGGTCTCTTAGGCTGTCTTCAGTTCTTTTCATTCTTTTTTCCGTATTCTTTTCCTCATCAGTGGTTTTCACCATTCTGTCTTCCAGGTCCCTTATTCGCCCTTCTGCCTCAGTTAATCTGCTGTTGGTTCCTTCTAGTGTATTTTTCATTTCTGTGATTGTGTTGCATATCTCTGTTTGCTCTTTAATTCTTCTAGGTCTTTGGTAAACTTTTCGATCTTTGCATCCAGTCTGTTTTCAAAAAGTCCTGGATCATCTTCACCATCATTATTCTGAATTCTTTCTCTGGAAGGGTGTCTATCTCCTCTTCATTTAGTTGTTTTTCTGGGGTTTTATCCTGTCCCTTCATCTGGTACAAAGTCCTCTGCTTTTTCATTTTCTCTATCTTTCTGTGGCTGTGGTTTTCAGTTCCACAAGATGAAATACTACTGATATTGCTTGATACTGCTGTCTTCCCTCTTCTGGAGGAAGCTATCTAGGAGGCTCATGCATCTGAAAGGCCATGTTTTGAACCATTTGTCTTCTATAAGATATGTGTTCTGTAGCATGTTAGTTTCCCTTTTAGTGCATGCTCACTTATATACAAAAGGAAAAAAGTATTATACCTGACTTATTGGGTTCTCAGAAAGTTAAATATAATATGTAAAAATCTTTCCTCCTCAGAAGGGCTCAAAAATAAATTTAAATTCTCTTTCTCTTTTACCCTCACTAATTAAATATATTATAGGTTACCACAAACAAAATGTATGCCCCTTGAAGTTATAAAACTAAAAACAGCAACAACAACGACAAAAATACTTTAATTCCTACTTGACCATAAAGTAGACAAAAATGGATAAGTAATTAATACAAAACTTTGAATTAGTAAAGTAATATAGTAAAGATCAGTGAAATATTAATAAGTGTAAAAGTTCTTTCTATTGATATCCATTTCTGTTTTCAGGGTAAATTTTATGTCCATCTAAGAATGAAAAATATTTTTAAATAAATTTATTGACCCCCCAAGAGAAACACATGGTCACTGACTTACACATCATCTTGTTTCAGATACAAAATACACAAACACTGTGTTAAATATTATCAAACTGTAAGAATATTAGGGGACTTTGTATAACAAGTTTTCTATTTTACTTAAAGTAACATTTAATTGGAACACAGAAACTTAAATACAGTTGATAGCTGATTCTGATTCTGAAACATTTAAATTATCCCTGGTAAGATGGTTTCTCCCTGGTAAGATGGCTTCTTTGTCAATATCATATCCAGAATGAGATCAAGTTCGGCTGTGTGAATGGCATTCCTTGCATTGGCAGTGCAAAACCTGTGATTTCTCAGAGAAATGTCTTGGTCCCTAGCAGCTAGATGTTTAGTTCATGCCTGGTCCAAAAAACAAATAACTAATAAAGAACCAGGTCTGTTGAATGGCAGCAATATTTATACAGAATAACTAAAATTCATTAAATAAAATGACATAGAAATAATCATTAATATTGCATAGCTTTCACTATTACTTTTGAAGACATGCTATTTGTGGAGCCTGTATCATTGTTTGAAGAAAATTACCTCTTATAGTTTCTTTTTAAGAAGGTAATCTAAGATTGAATTTCACAGTATAGGTGTAAGGTATATCGACTATCTTCTTTTAATTCCACAAGTCCAATTCATTCCAAATAATAGGTTCTATTGATCAAAACTCATTTTCTTATTTCATACAGGTGAAATGTAATAACACCTGAAACCAAGTTCTGGCATACATAAATCAATATTTTCAGCTATAAATGTCATTTTCCCCACAGGTTTTGCTACTTTTGATTCAAGAATCATCATGGTTCAAAGCACAGGTTTATTCTTTAGAGAAACAGGTTATTAGTGACAAAATAATCACCTAGATTTGAGTCACTGAATACTGCCTTTTTAGGTTTGCTGTATGTTAAATAGAAACCTATCCAGTAGTCCCATAAAGAAGTGCTTATTTTCTAGGGGCATAACTAAGGCCATTAAAGTGAACTAACAATGAATTTCATCGTAGACTTCAAAGGAGCAAAATACTCGACAAGGGGCTAGAATGTAATGTGATGATAATGGTATGCTATGGTAAGAAGAGTTAATCTTGCATTTCCTAGGATATGGTCCATGATATATGCTTTCCTTGAGTGCTCATTGAGACTTTCAATGATTTTATTTCCCCTCTATCTCTTTATGATAAGACATTACATGAAAATAAAGGCAGTAACAATTTAAAGATGGATTAGGCAGATATTTATTTTATCATCTTAGTGAAGAAATTATGCTGACCTTATTAAAATGTTAAAACATTTGATTACACCATATGGAGACTATTTGATAATAAAGGAAGCTGATCATTGCTCTGGAGAGAAACATTTCTATTTCAATTTCCACTGCACCTAGTCACATGACTACGTATTTACCTCAATCTTGATGGGCATTTGCCCATACTTCCTATAGTTACAAACTGTCCTTCAGAAGAAACATAGAATTGGGCAGGAAAGCAGTAAAATCCACTATGGTTTTTACCTGTCTTCAGAATAGCCCAACATAGTGAATAACCTTCCTGGTTTTGCTCAGAACTGAGGTATTTCCTGGGATGTTGAAATTTCAGTATTAAAAAAGGGAAGTCTCAAACTGGAATGAGTTGGTTACTCCAGGTTCCCTGATCTTGCCTATTTTATTTTATAAATAAAATACTTAAAAAAGAAAATGCCAAATGACCCAGATAATGTAAGCCTGAGACAGTTCACCTTCCTGTTCTTCCTGTCATTAATAAAACAGACCCACAGACAGTAAACATGATAGTCATTGGTGATACTGCCTATTTCCTCCAGGACCCAGAGACTTTGGTATCTGAAACTTTACCATCATGCATATCAAGATAGACCTGCATTGCTGCCTTACCCTACAAGATACCTAGTCTCCATTTGAGGGACAAACTCAATAACGACTCTGAAATGAAGTATTTGTGTTTTTAAGCAAGTTTCTGCCTGAATAAAAAAAAAAAAAAGACTCTAAAGTTGGAATGTGGAACAGTATGAAGAGTCCTTTAAATCAGAAGCTACACATTTCAGTAATAGAAAAAGCATTGTTTGGCTAAGAAAATCTATTTTTTTTCACATAAGTATCTCTAGAGATTAAAATAATAAATAACTTGTAGGACATATTTCTGTGATGACTTATCCCTGCCTCACAGATTATTTGCAATGTCTTAAAATAAATATAAAGATAACTCTCAGGATGCAGGCTCTGGAGCTAGACTGAATGAATTAAAATTTTGGCTATGCCCCTTAACTCCTATATGACCTTGAACTGGCCAATAGCTGCTCCGTGCCTTAGTTTTCTTATCAATAAAACAGAGATAATAAAATACAGATTTTGTAAGTTTGGATGATGGTTAAGTGACATAATTTTGGGGGAGTGATTAGTATAGTTCCCAGTCCACAGTAAGTGCTTATATCTGTGCAACTATTACTAAGATCGCCTTTGAGTCATTGGGTAATTTAACAATGTGTTAACTGTTGTCAAATAGAGAAGTACTGAAGAGCAAAGGTCTTGGTGCCCAGTTACCCATGTTAGGATCCTGGCTCCATCACTTAATAATTTGAGAAAGTAATTAGTGTCTCAGTTTCCTTATTTATAAGTTGGTACTAATCACGAAACCTACCAAAGAGGACTGGTAGAGAATATGCATGTACTAGACGTTACTATTGCTACTATTATTGTGTGACCTGGAGGACAGGAAAGGGAAATATCAATACCAGCCTCCTAATTCAAAAATCTAAGTATCTTCTGGGGTGGGTTGGAGTGGCTTATTTCCTCTATGACACTCTGATTCTGCAAATCTACTAGTAATTATTTCCTTCCAGATGATAAGGGGTTCAGACAGGAGTATCAAATGCAAATTAATATAGGGTCCAAGAAGTAAATGTAACTGAGTGACACTGATTAGAATTAAGAAAATAAGGAGTGATTCAAACTAGAATATTGGGGAATATGGGCATAATCAAATAATTAAAATTAAAAATTAGGGACTTCCCTGGTGGTCCAATGGTAAAGAATCCCTCTTGCAATGCAGGGTACACATGTTTGATCCCTGGTCAGGGAATAAAGATCCCACATACCACAGGGCAACTAAGCCTGCATGCCACAACTACTGAGCCCACACGCCTCAACTAGAGAGCCCATGTGGTGCAAACTACAGAGCCCACGTGATCTAGAACCCACACGTCACAACTCGAGAGAAGCCTGCACTGCAGTGAATAGCCCGTGGGTGGCAACGAAAGATCCCACGTGCCACAATTAATACCTGGAGCAGCCAAAAATAAAAATACACACATACATACATACAATGAAAAAAATACTTTTAAAAAATCAATAGAATCCTGACTTTTATGAACCAAACCTGTTTTAGGAGCTGAATTCAGCCAACTTGCCACTAGTTTGCAGCCTCCATTAATGGCATCTGAATATTATTTGCTCCTTGTTTTTAAGGTGCTTTCAAACTGCATTTCAGAAAATATTTTTGGCCACTTCAAAAGCAATAACCTACTTTCCAAAATTGTCACTCATATTAAAATCACTAGAATTAAATTATTATTCTTTCTGCTTGCAAAATATTTCATTCTTCTTATGTAATAAAAGATGTTTATAAACTATAAATATATATCTATATATTATAACATATTACATATCAATATATATTATATATTTTAATCATTTAAATATTAAATCTGTAATATAAATATTAAATAATGCATTTCTTCAGGAGCATGGATCATTGACTTTAATAAACTAATTATTATTTAAGTATATTGAGAAATAATTCTAGATATAGATTCATATCTACCTTTTCAAAGTTGCTAAATCCTAGAGGAATGAAATTTTTTTTGCAAATATTGTCAGGTTAATAAAAAATTAGTAAGGTTATCAGATATCCTCTCCCCTGGAGTTAATTTATAATCACTTATGTTTTTTTTTTTTCATCCTATGAGTGTGTAGTTATTCAAGTGGGTCTACCATTTACCCTTTTACAAGGCAATTTACTCTAACAGGATATTTTCCTAGTTTCAGGCATCACATTTCACCTTCATGATTTTTGCTATATCTAATCACCAGCTGTAGCGATAGTTCATTAATATTTGTCTTTATGCTAGCTATCCTTTGTGTATATACTTAAAGTATTTATACAGGAATTAAGGCCTGAGCCATATACCATGGACTCACTATCGGTGTCTGTCCCCCTTTACACCAAATTCAAGTCACCCGGTCTGGCTTTTGCCCCTTGGGATTCCTATGCAAAGTTGGCAATGCCCAGTTTCACGCCAGCGAGGAGTGTCTCTAGTGCTCTAAATCCCTTTGTCTTTGCAGGGGTCTGCTTCCAAGGGAAACGATGACTTCAATATTCTCACCAATATGAGCTCTCAGTATATCTGTTTACTATGGAAATTACCAGAATAGACACTTTTACATCTCTACTGAACCAGATGTATTCAGATAAGTTAGTCAGGAGATAGTGAGGTGTAGTACAGTCCTCCTTCAGGATCCATGGGGGATTGGTTCCAGGACTACCCCCCACCCCTGCAGGTAACCAAGATCTGTGAATTCTCAAGTCCCTTGTACAAAATGTTTCGGTATTTGCATATAATCTATGCACATCCTCCCATATACTTTAAATCACCTCTAGATTACTTATAATACCTAATGAAATGTAAATACTTGCTGACACATAGCAAATTCATGTTTTGGTTTTGGAAACTTTCTGAATTTTTTTCCCAAATATTTTTTATTACAATTGGTTGAATCCACAAATGGGGAATCTGGTAATGTAAACGGCTGACATATTCTTAATTGACAGTGACAGACAACCTAGTTTCTAAATTGGCCTGAAGCTAACTAAGGCCAATTTTTGGTAGCTTTCTTTACCTTAGGCCTTTCTTAATAATATACAAATTGGTAACTTTCTTTTGGTAGCTTTCTTTACTTTAGGCCTTTCTTGATAATACACAAATTGTTTCCATCAAAGCTTTACCCATTTAAATCACTTGTTATACCTGGATAAAAACATATGGAAATGGGCAAAAGAAATCTTCTGAAAAGAGAAGAATGCTGGGCATTTTCTGGCAGACCCTCAAAGAAATATGATTCCACAGAATTGTACACTTGAAATTGATTTGCTAGTGAAATGACTAGGCTGTTGTACAATCCTGTACAGCTAAAGTCACAGTAAACTTAAAGCGATAGAAATGTTTTCCTGCCCACAAAAAGGCAAATGATTTCAGATAAGAATTTTGTCCTCTAAAGAATATAAAACTCTGTAAGTTAAATTCTTATGAGTACCAGTTTTAACTGATTCTTTTGCCTATTCTGGTCCATTGTATTTCTGTATGAATTTTAGGATCAGCTTGTCCATTTCTAGAAACAATCAAACAAAAAAGCCAGTTGGGATTTTGAAAGTGACTGCATTGAATCTGTAGGCTAATCTGGGGGTTCTTGCCATCTTCACAATGTTAATTACGCTAATCCATAAACATGGGCCACCTTCCATTTACTATGCCTTTGAAGTTTTCATCTGTGAAGTCTAACATCTGGCCCTCTTCATTAAGCAGTGTGTATAAAGCCTTCGTTTTTCTCTATATGTGGATCACAATTTCCTGTCTCTTTGTATGTCTCATAATTTGTACTTGAAAACTGAACCTTTTAGAAAATGCATTTAACATCATAATCCCCTAGGCTTCTCCTCCCCAGGGTTTGCTGTTGATGCTGCTGTTTTCCTGGTCATTTATTTGTTTAGCGACTTGGCTGAAATAACTCTCTGAAATCTATTTCCCCCACAGTGTGAAGTCTCTGAGGCACTTCCTCAGAAATTTTTCTTGTTTGTATACTTTAGCTCTGCAATAGCATAAGCCATTTATTGGTCAAAGCTTGCTGTGCTTAAGCCCCTTTAACCAGTTAGATTTTTACCTATTACCACTGAATGTGTAATAGCTTGGAGGCTGCTCTCACAGTTCAAGTTTACTTCCCCCCCCTATATTCAACTAAGGACTAGCGGATTGGATTCTCCCTCTCTGATTACCTTTGAAAGGGCTCCACAGGCTTCCAGACTACAGGGATGCGTGTGATTTTATTTTTAAGTCCGTCTTCCTAGGAGTTGCCTCCATGTCAAAGTATCATATTGTTCAGCCAGTGTTTGGTCAAGATTGTGCTTAAAGCTCTGTGTGCCAGTGAGTCTTCCTCTCTGTGGACGTGTGTGGCTCAGGGAATGCTTTTAGACCGGATTGCTCTTGAATGTACACAGCCTTCCCAAACCCCAGTGTTACCTCTGATCCTACTAGGGGTCCTCTGGCTGTCTCTTTCCCTATTTCTTAAACTTCTAGTCACTCTGTTAGCTTGTTATTATGAGTATCAGTGAGCTATGAATGCCCTTTTCCCTAGGCTCCCACTTCATTGCCAGCATTAAATACTGATTATAAATATCTTTGTGTTGAGCTTTATGTGAAGGTAAACATCAATATCTCTGAAACTCTTCAAATTAAACCTATTTACATTTCCACTTAGTCTTCTGCCCAATCTGCTTACTCTCCTTTTTTAAACAGGTCGATACAAAACCTAACATAGTATATGTTTGTAAGAGCTTTACCAGCAACATATTTATTTTAAGTCTGTATTTATGTGTATCCCTGCAAGTCTGTTAGCTCACCAAAAGCTGAAACTGTCTTGTCAATTTAAATAAATGAGATCTAACCAGATGAAGGATACAGACAACATCAGATTAGACAAACACAAAAAAGATGTAAAAGAAGATTTTTTAAATCCATATTCCATGAGTCTACTTCTCTATACCTCTATATCTTTATATACCTAAAGAGACAAAGAAAGAGACAAAGAAAGAAAAACGAGGTATGTGAATAAACTTGTATTTGTGTATCCTGGCATTTGGTTGGTGCTCATATTTCTTAAATTGAGCTCTTTCAGGACACCTAGAATCTACATATTTTAGCTCTTACTAATTTTTTGTGATTATTTCTAGGACCCTGGTTTATTTGATTATAAGCCGTTGAAGAACATGCTTTGTTTATCTCAGTATACCTGAGCACTTAGTAAATTATAAAAGTTTATGCTGATACCATAATGCATGTTGCTAAATACATGAATGAGTGAGTAAATGAATGAATGAATCATCTGTGATTACTAGTCATTCAGGGCTTTTATTTCCTATGATATATTTAGTATTTTTATTAAAAATACTTAAATGATGAAATTACAGAAACTACCAATATTGCATAATAATGGACAATTATAACAAGCTGGGTTATAGTATACAGGTTTTTGTATTTTTTTTTAATGGGACAATACTAATAAAGTTCATGCCTACTGGCAGGATAAGAATCACAGAATATATCCTGTCAATGACAAAGTTAAGATATTTAGTTAGAGAGCTAATGGATTGCTCAGAGCAGGTTTTCTTTATTTTTAGAGAGCTATCTTCCCCATGAAATAAAAATAAAATCCTGAGGATTTAGTCATGACATAAGATCATGTATTTCAGAAAAATAATGTTTTCTGACTTATATGCAACCTGATTTATTCTTAATCCTTTTATCCGGCTCCTGATATTTGCTTTTTGCAAATGATATTTTTTCTTTCCAATCTCTCTAGAGAGTTAACTTGTCTTAAAACCTAAAGATAAATTTGAAAAATAGAAATCAGTTAATTCCACATTTTCAAGTCTATAAAACTTAAAAGGCATTTTATAGAAGACACATTTGCCTGTCGCTTGTTTAATGTCTTGATAAAAATTTTTAGTCATAAGTGTATATAAAAAAGTAACAGTTAACTTGAATAAAGAATATTCTAAAGAGTTTTGCTTAGTTTTTTCCCCAAATTTTGTAAGAATATATAAATCAGAAAATAACAATGCAAAGTTCTACCATATGAACAATTATGACAATCTGAACTAACATTACTAGGAATAATTTAATACAGGTTATAGGTGTATATTCCTGGCTTGAATTTAATATCAATAAGCATTATCTTAATTCTTAATAATCACAACTTCAGATGACTTTGTTGAAGCTACTTGGAATGCATGTTTTATTTTATGGAAAATTAGTTTTCAGAATTCACATTATTGTTTCTCTCACTGATGCACTGTACTAGTGGATGCACGTAAGTGAGCCAAGTTCAAGGGATACAAGCAACACCACAGTGTTAGCAAAAGTGATGGACTGGTGATATGTGGTCAGAGGATCACAGATTTCCTGTCTACACATATATTCTAGAAATAAAGTTTACTGATTCTGCTCTTTCTAGAAATGGCCATGTAATATTGATCAGTAACTAGAAACAGCATAAAAATATAGCAAAGTATTTGAACAAAATGTGATTTCCACAATAATAGGATGAAGAGAAGATTTTTTTAATTTTAAAAAATTTCTGCTTTTCCTTTTAAAATTACAAAGATCTGGACTTCAAAATTTTTGTCCTATGTGTTGTATTATTTGGTTTGACTCCCTCCACACCTAGAGATGAAAACTTGTAGATAATATGCAAAAGTTTGCATGGGTCAGCTCAGTTTGGTTAGAGGATAATTCCAATGGATTTGCAAGAGTACAGGGAATCCAAAACCTCAGACAGAATCTCAACAGCTAAAATTTTGTGTTGGATTCTGTCCTGAGTGCTTTGCATGACTCATTCACATAACAGTCACAACAAATATACTAGGTTCATGTTATTGTCAACACATTAGAAATGAAGAGGCACAACACCTTACATAAATTATCATTATTGTAATTCATGTAGTTGTGTTAATATCCTGTGCTCAGAATCACAACACTATATTTGTGCTTAAATTATTTCAAGCTGTTAGACAGTGAAACCAGAGACATCCCTTTAAGTGTTTACAACAAAATCTAAGTTTCTTAGAGTTAAATCTTTCCTTCCTAGTTAGAAGAAGCATATGTAGTTTAAAGGATATAGATTTAAACTTTAACCAATGTCACATTTAAGTACACTCTCTAATGTTAAGGATATCAAATCCAAATCTCTTGGCTTGGATCCTATAGGAGATTTTTGAGATTTAGTGAATGTATCCACAATTATATTCTTGGTTGCAAACAGTAAATAACAATATCCTAATGAAAAGTATCTCTCCAAAATGCTTAAGACCCTTTCAATATAAATATCATTTTTTTGGTCACAATCTCAAGCTTGATCATGAAAATACATGAGAAGTTTTGTAGGCAAAGCCTTGCTTGAAATTATTCTTAAAGTCTGCTCTTTAGATTTCAATTCTCTTTCCTCTTCTTTCTTTTATTTTTATTTTTTGGCCTTTCTGATAAATAAGTACCTGTATGCTGCTGTGCATGTAGACCAAATAGTGTGAAATCTATTTCCTTAAAAAAAAATCACTCAAAAAGATAAATTGTAAGCCACATATTTCCCTTCTCAGTCCCCTGAGAGACAAGTGTTAAAATATTACCAATGCATTTTTCTGTACATTTATAGAGGTGATTCTGGAATGAACATTAGAATAAAAGACTTCAGATAGCACTGTACATATTTGAAGGGCTCAGAAGAGTGATATCCATTTGGCCATCTGCATGATAGCAGTGAACAGATACCCTTTTATTTTATAATGTCTCAGAAAATATCCAGTGTCTATATACATGTGTGTGTATATCTGTCAATGTAAGTGTTGGACTAATAAAAAAGTTTTAATTAAATAGTAATTTAGGTATTAGTCTCCACAGATAATAACAACAGAAAAATATAGAGTTGGGACTTCCCTGGTGGCACAGTGGTTAAGAGTCTGCCTGCTAATGCAGGGAACACAGGTTTGATCCCTGCTCCAGGAAGATCCCACATACCATGGAGCAAGTAAGCCCATTTGCCACAACTATTGAGCCTGCACTCTAGAGCCTGCAAACCACAACTATTGAACCCATATGCTGCAACTACTTCAGCCCATGTGCCTAGAGCCCATGCTCCTCAATAAGAGAAGCCACCACAATGAGAAGCCTGCACACCACAATGAAGTGTAGCCACTGCTCACCACAACTAGAGAAAACCTACATGCAGCAACAAAGACCCAACACAGCCAATAAATAAATAAATTTAAAAAAAAGAAAACTATAAAGTGTAGACTCTGAAGATTGGCTATTCTTACAAAGTACCACAGATTATAGCAATTGTTTACTTACAATATATTCACTTTCTTAAGCAAATTCCATGGCACTCTCTTCTAAGACAAAGCTCTGGAGAACATGTGGCTGTTAATAACCTACACTTCACTTGTGTGTGTGTGTATGTGTGTGTGTGTGTGTGTGTGTGTGTGTGTAAAATACACGTACTTAGATGTAAAGACTATTTGGCTCAGATATTAGTAAGAACTATGTTGGGAAAAAAATCTGTCTCTACAAAAAGAGAGTGATATCATATCTGTGGTGAGAGAATGCCTTTGCCATCTTATTCTGATAAATCCAACAAGTTAATATGTTGCTTTTAGAGTTACAAATGTAGAAAGGGGCAGGGAGGGATAAATTGGGAGATTGGGATTGACATATACACACTATTATATATAAAATAGATAACTAATAAGAACCTGCTGTATAGCACAGGGAACTCTACTCAATACTCTGTAATGGCCTATATGGGAAAAGAACCAAAAAGAGTGGGAATATATGTATATGTATAACTGATTCACTTTGCTGTATACCTGAAACTAACACAACATTGTAAATTAACTATACTCCAATAAAAAAATTAAAAAATAAAATGAACTTTTATTGTTTTGAGGTGGTTGCTTTATTGTTCTGTTTTTTTAAATTTTTATTTTATATTGGAGCATAGTTGATTAATAATGTTGTATTAGTTTCAGGTAAACAGCAAAGTGATTCAGTTATACATATATATGTATAGGTTCTTTTTCAAATTCTTTTTCTATTTAGGTTATTACAGAATATTGAGCAGAGTTCCCTGCATTATACAGTAGGTCCTTGTTGGTTATCTACTTTAAATACAGTAGTGTGTACAAGACTGACATAAAATGAGCTTTTGTAACTTTCAATCTCTTTAATTTTTTCCAACTACACCTTGCTTAAGTATTAGCTGTGACAACTCCTGAGTCATCATGTAAATGATAAACTCGTGTCAGTGGGAAAAAAGATTGTTAACAATATGTGTTATGGAATCTACAATGGCTTAGAAATGCATTTGTTAACAGGCTAGGAAGGTAAAGAAATATCCATAAATTCTAACTGATGAACATCACTAAGGCAGGTGAGAGGCACTTGAGGATGATATAAATATCTGTGACATTTCTTTTATGAAAGGGTAGTAAACTGATATTGCATTCCATGGTTATCATAGCTCATTTTAATACTATTAAGTAAAATAAAAGTAGAGAATTTTGAAATCTTCCAGCGTGGTAACCACAGATCTCAACATATGATAGTCTGTGAAAACATGAACATGTCATGTTGACTAGGAAGATTATAGCAGAGCGGTTAACTGCATGGACTCTGGAATTCTAAATTTTGGTTTTCAATTCTGGCTTTGTTATATAACAGCTATGTGGCCTGGTTAAAGTATCTTTCTATAACTAAGTAGGGATTATACTAGCACCCAACCTATAAACTGGTTCGGAGAATCAAATAAGCAATTGAATCAATGTCTAGTGCATTAAAATAGTTAGCCATTATTACTCTTAGTCATATGCATATACATTTTAGGAGAACTTTGATTCCACAAGAATGGGAAAGAAAGTTAAAAGACAAAGAAAGACAAAATCTGTCATCAAGGAACAAAACATTTCCAGGTATGTAAATATTTTTAAATTTCAGATAAAATCATTAATCAAAAATAAAGTAAAATGCCCTATCTTGGACATGGTACGTATGTGAATATCCATCACATTACACTGCAAAAAAGATGTCCTTTGTTATGCTGCATAACACAGGGAGATCAACTTGATGATGGGTGATAACTTAGAGGGCTGGGATAGGGATGGTGGGAAGGAGTCATGGGAGAGAGGAAATACGGGGATATATGTATAAATATAGCTGATTCACTTTGTTGTACAGCAACAACTGTCACAACAGTATAAAGCAATTATATTCCAATAAAGAGCTTAAAAAATTTCCTTAATTCTGTAGAAAAAATTAAAAATCATAACTGAGATGTACCCTATTAGAAGTACTAATTCTTCATCCTACCAAATTCCTCTGTTGTTGTCATATCACAATAAAAAAAAGTTGGAATTTATTTTATAAAGTCATGAAGTATAGAAACTATACAACTTACAAAGTCAGAAATTTTAAGTGTATTCTCTCATCTCACCTCATTATTACCTTTGTCTTCAGAATAAACTTTGTGCATTTTTCCATCTCATCATAATGCTTGTCACAGGAAAGAACAATTGGAATTATAATAATACATAAAGGAGTTGAACATTATGGTGGTGTGCTTCATAACTTTTATATATTTCAAGTTTGCACTTGATTTTCTTGCAATTTCGTTGTGACTGTCACATTAATAAAGCTGTAAATATGAACTCAAATACAAGATATCATGGAAGAGACATGTCTTCTTTATTTTCTTATCTTTTTAATGTCACAATATGGTTCCAAGTAACATAAATGAAGTTTCCCCAAGGATCACATAAGTGTAGTAATTATAGAATATAATGCATTATGTAGTTGAAAAAGAGACAATTCTATCTATTAATATGTATTACAAATGTCACTATGAAACATATTTAAAATGAAGTAAAGAGAATTATTATAATGTAAGGAGGACCTGCCATACTAGAGTGTAAACAAATGTTAATGACTATTTTGTAAATTCCTAAGAAGCAAAGCAGGAATATTAGCAAATTTTTCACACAACATATTCTACAAGAGATTATGAATTGCAGGAAAAAAAAATTTAATTTTTAAATGTAGTTATGGAAATTTTAAATTTAATATAGTTCAGTAGTTGTAGAAATACCAGATGTATATCACATTTGGTTCAATATTTTCTCACCAGTAAACCACTACCATAAAATATTTTATGTACATTCTAAATTAACATTTCAGGTGACTTGAATGTAGTCCATAATATGAAAATGCAGGATAATGAAATTTATTCATTTTTATTAATGCTGAAGATTCATATAACTTAAATTAACATCTTAATAATTCAACAATCTAGTTAGTCCATGCCCAAAACAAAGGAGATTAAATCAATTAAAAGAAGAAATCACTGGCACATACACATGGACATCTCAAGTACAGTTGTTTGTCTCCGTATCCATGGGACTTTGGTTCCCCCTGATACCTGCAGATACCAAAATTTACAGATGCTCAAGTCCCTTATACACAATGGCATAGCATAGTTGGCCCTTAGCATCTGTGGGCTCTGCAGCTTCTGATTCAACCAAGTCCATCTGCTGATTCAACTAACTTAATTGGCAGTTGTGGAATCAACTGATGGGGAACGCGTGGATACTGAGAACCTACTGTAGCTCAAAACTTCAAAATTATACAAAAAGGATAGGTTAATATGATGTATTATGATGATTAGATGCAGTTCCAGTGATGTTTAACTAATGAGAAAATCTGTCCAGTGATCAGTGCATATCTCAAGATGAACTCTGAGGTTATCAATTTCCTGAGCAACTCTAGCATAGGTTGTCTATTGATAAAGCTTCCTACAGAATGGGGGAAAGTATTTGCAAATGATGTGAGCAAAAAGAGATAAATCTCCAAAAAATACAAATAGCTCAATATAAAAAAAATCAAACAATAGGCAGAATATCTAAATAGAAATTTCTCCAAAGAAAACATACAGATGGCCAAAAGGCACATGAAAAAATGCACAACATTACTAACTATTAGAGAAATGCAAATCAAAACTACAGTGAGGTATCACCTCCCACCAGTCAGAATAGCCATCATCAAAAAGTCTACAAATAATAAATGCTGGAAAGGGTGTGGAGAAAAGAGAACCTGCTACACTGTTGGTGGGAATGTAAACTGATACAGCCACTATGAAGAACAGTATGGAAGTTCCTCAAAAAACTAAAAATAGAGCTACCATATGATCCTGCAATCCCATTCCTGGGCATATATCCAGAGAAAACCATAATTCAAAAAGATACATGCACCCCAATGTTCACTGCAGGACTATTTACAATAACCACGATTTGGACACAACCTAAGTGTCCATTGACAGATGAATGGATAAAGAAAACGTGGTATATATGTGTGTATACACACACACATACACACACACACACATACACACAATGGAATACTACTCAGCCATTATAAAGAATGAAATAATACCATTAGCAGCAACATGGATGGACCTAGAGATTATTATACTAAGTGAAGTAAGTCAGATAGAGAAAGACACATATCACATGACATCGCTTATAAGTGGAATCTAAAAAAAAAAAGATGATACAAATGAACTTACATACAAAACAGAAATAGACCCACAGACATAGAAAACAAATTTATGGTTACCAAAGGGGAAAGAGGAAAAGGGGAAGAGGGATAAAGTCTTAGTTCGGGATTAACATATACAGAGTACTATATATAAAGTAGATAACCAACAAGGACCTTCTCTATAGCACAGAGAACCATACTCAGTATTTTACAATAACGTATAAGGGAAAAAATCTGAAAAATAATATATATATACATTCACTTTTCTGTACAACAGAAACTAACACAACAGTGTAAATCAACTATATTTCAATAAAAAATAAAATAAAAATAAAATCTTTAACATGCAAAAACAAAAGAAACAAAAAACAGTGAAATACCACCTTTTCCTAACGTAACTGGCAAAAATAAGAAAGATTGGTGATATTTAGTGTTGGTAAGGATGTGGAGAAATAAGAGTGCAAATTGGTACAACTTTTTTGTAATTAGCATTCTGTTTCAAAAGTTTTTAATTGCCTAAAAAAAGCTTCCTATGTTTTGAACAGCAGAGGGATCAAATAGTAATATATTTTCAAGGAGTAGATAATACTATCAATTAATAATAAATGAAATAATATGATTAAAGTTATCTATCACCTTATATATCACTTCCAAAGCAAAGGCAAAGGCAAAAGCAAAGTTTCAAAATAACTTTAGAAGATTAAAATACTGTATGAAACATCTCTGGTAGTTGCAGTTTATTTTGGGGGAAAATAATGAACATTTTAGAATTCCAAGGGGGAAATAGTGAATATATCACATTTTATTCAAAACTTATTTTATGTTAGCCTGCGCACATTGTTTTATATGTGGTTCCAACACTTTCTTGTCCATTTACTTTTTAATTTAAACACAATATACATAGTATATTTTCAAGTTATGTTATTTCTATATTAATATCTCAGAATTTAACACAAAGGTATTTGTTTTTTCTTTTAAATGTGTGGTTACATTGCTCCTTATGTGAATTTCCTCTTGGACTTTTTAGAACACTACTTCTTTTATACATAGCAGCTGTATAGAGATAAGAACTCTTGATATTTTTTTTCTTCCAACATGTAACAAATATTTATTGAACACGCACTCTGTACTGCATACTCTGTACTTGATATTGAAATTACTTCATTTAGGGATGTAATTCACACGTTTAAAATTTAGTTTCTAATAAATGAAATGTCTTAATGAGTTAAATCTTATTATACTAAATAAAATGTTTTAATGGCTTTTTACATTTAATATTTAAAGACATTCTGGAATTAAAGAGAAAGAGATGGATGACAAAGACAAATAGATGAAAGGAAGAAAAAGACAGATAGAAAGAAAGAAAAAGAGAGAAAGAAGAAAGAAAGGAAAAGAAAGGAAGGAAGGAAGAAACAAAGAGAGAAAGAGGTAATAAAAAGATAGTGATATAGAAAGATGTAGATACACATGTAGATAGAGATATGCAGATATATGAAATCACCTTTAATTCTAATACCTAATAACGTATTTACTTACTTATAGAGCTAAGGAAATGACCTAACAGTTGATTTTGTGTGGTAAGAAGTTTACCAATCCTGGTTTGGTTTAATATTACATTCTGTGTACGCATGTTATATTCACAACTACAAAAATAGTTTTCAAAATACATACATTTGATGCCTGTGCAAACAAGATAGCAAATATACTACATATAAGGGAGCAAATCAAAATAGTATGTGGACTCTATTATAAATGCATACAAATGGGACTTCCCTGGTGGCGCAGTGGTTAAGAATCTGGCTGCCCATGCAGGGGACAAGGGTTCAATCCCTGGGCCGGGAAGATCCCACATGCTGTGGAGCAACTAAGCCCATGTGCCACAAGTACTGAGCCTGTGCTCTAGAGCCCCTGAGCCACAACTACTGAAGCCCACCACCTAGAACCCATGCTCCACAACAAGGGAGGCCACAGCAATGAGAAGCCCGCACACCACAAAGAAAAGTAGCCCCTGGTAGCCGCAACTAGGGAAAGCCTGTGAGCAGCAATGAAGACTCAACACAGCCGATATAAATAAATACATTTTTAAAAAAGAAATGTACACAAATGAAAATATTAAATGAAATCTTTATTAAAGAATAACATATAGATACAAGCACAAATCATAATAATACAGCTTGATGAATTTTTATGAAGTGAATATGTCCATGGAAACAGCAAGCAGAACATTACAAGCATCCCAGAAACACTGTCTCCCACATCCCTCACCCCACGCCTACTCCCTGTCCTTAACCTGCCCACTCACTGGAAAACTTCATCTTGACTCTTGTTTTATAATTTATGTACAAGATTCACACAGAACATAATCTTTTATGCCTAGCTTCTTTTGCTGAACATAATGTTTGGCAGATTCATTTATGACATTCATTTTCATTGCTGTAGTAAATATCATCAAATAGCTCTACAAAGTAATTAACCCACAGCATATGAATCCAGTTGCTCCACAACCTCTCCCAAACTTGATATTTTCTTCTTCATTTCAGCCATTTGGTTGGGAGTGTAGTACTGTCTAATTGTGAAGTTAATGTGAATTTTCCGGGTGACGAATGATATTGAGCCATTTTTCTATGTTTATTGGCTGTTTGCATCTGTTCCTTTTTATAATGTCTTTTCAATACTTTTTTTCCATATTATCTTTTTTGGTCTTTTTCCTTCTCTTTTACCTATGAATTTGTGAAAATTCTTTATATTTTCTGCATTTTTCTTCATTGGATATCTAATACAATAGAAATATACTTTCTCTTTACATTCCAAATTTCTACTCTCTTAATAGTGTATTGTGAGGTACAGAAGTTCTGATTATCTTCTAGTCCAAGTTTGTACTTTCATTTAATCAGTTCCATGTATTAAACAGACTTTCATTTCTCTGCTGTGCATCATGGTCAACCTTGACATATATGATGACTGTATTTGATTGTGGCTCCTTCCAGATTCTCCATTGTATTCTATTGACCTATTCTCTTTCCTTGAGCTGTTACTGCACTATGTTAATTACCACAGCATTATAAGAGCTGTTGGTGTATCTGACAGTGTATGTCCTCCAACTTTACTCTTTTACTTCGATTTCCTTGCTGATTCTTGGTCCATTGCATTTCCATGAATTCTTAGAATCAGCTTGTCATTTTTATATTAAAGAATATTTCTGATATTCAACTGGGTTTGCAATCAATCTAGAGGATTGCTAAATAATAACTTGAGGAGAGTTAACATTTTACAAATATTAAATGTTCCAATATATGGAAATATTATATTCCTCCATTTATTTGAATCTTCTATTAATTATCTCAAGAACAATTTTTTTGTTATTGAACAGAAATTTGGCATAGCTTTTGTTAGATATATTCATAGATATTTGATATAGCTTTGTATTAATGTAAATTGGTTTTTAATCTTTTCAATTTGTTGCTATATATATAGAATATGATTAATATTGCTATATTAATCTTGTATCTGTAACCTTGTTAAATCCATATATTAATTGTTGTTCTTTATATTATTTGTATATTTTTCATACAAAATCATATTTTATGAAAATAATGACAATTTGCTTTATTACTTTTGAATATGAATGTCTTTTACTTAATCTACTTGTCTTAAGCACTAAGATGTATGTACACTGTTCTTCAGCAAAGTAATAATATATCTTCTTCAGTAGTTTTCCAAGAACTTATTTTTCTTAAGTGTGGATAGAGTGACTATTTAACAGAAAGATGGAATAAAATCTGTATTCAAAAAGGTAAAGAGAGGATAAGGGAATATTAAAAGGTTGAATAAAGAGAGAGATGATAGGTATAAAATCAAATGTGTTTTAATTACATTAAATGTCAATGAATTTGATACTCTATATAAAAACTAGGGTCATCAACTAGGAAAAGAAAAAGAGAAAAATCCAGCAATATTATGCTTGCAAAGATATGCCTTAAGATCACAGAAAACTTGAAAATTTGAAAACATATCAAAATCTTTAAGATGCAACTAAAGGCATGCTTAGAATCAAATTTATACTATATTTCAAAATAGGTATGCTTAGGAGTTTAATACAATGATAATTTTTACATTTTCCTATTAATGCCAGAACCTTAGGTCATGTACGGTTATATGTATATAACTTACATATACCATTCTCACTTTTCACCTTTTAAATTATTCTTGACTTTCATATTATGAATTTTATAGTTAATAATCACATATATTCACCACACATTTATTTTATCTTTTGTTCTGCATACTTTTCTAATTTTCACACCTCAATGAGACGTTTTATTCCAGCAGTTGGACAGATCTGAACAAATAACTCCCATACATCCTCCATCCATATTCCTCACAGGGTAACATTTGATCATGTTTGATTTATCTTTCTAACTCTCCTTTCATTCCCCCAAAACAATTTTAAACCAAGTTATAGGCATGGAAGTTCCTTACCACTAGGCATTTCAGTATGTTTCTCTTTCACAAAGGGGTGTGAGGACAATTTTTTTTTTTTATGTAATCAAGATTTCACCAATTCTCCTAATAATGCTATTTGGAGCTAAAGAAAATTGAGGGTTTTTTTTTTTTATCCCAATTAATCTTGAGCAGTTTTTCATCTCTTGTTTATTTTTTTGGTTTTCTTTTTTTACAATACTTATCTTTTTGTAGACTATGGATTGGTTATGCTGTAGATTGCTCCTTAGTATGTGTTCTGATATTTCTTCATTTTTAGAGTTAGGTCAAGCATGTGTGTCACAGGCATACAGAAGTGCTGCATCTCAGTTTATCACATGCTCTACATACCAGTATCTCTCTCTTTACATATATATTTTTTTCTGAGAAATATGCACATATGTGTACAGTGTACACATACAAGAATTTCTATAGTAGTAGTATTGCTACTATTCAAGAACTGGAAAACAGTAGAATATGAATAGCATATAAACACAGAGCTGTAAAGTAAACATTGACTATTATATTAGAATAAAATAAACACGCTAGAGCTACATTCTTTTCTGCAACAACATTAATTTCTAAAACACAATGCTGAGCTATGTAAGCAAAAGACATATATATATATATATATATATATATATATACATTCAAACTTATTTCTGTGTTTCTATTTTTTTAAATAGCAAAATTAAACTTTATGGATTGTGTATAGGTAAAAAACTAAGCAACACAATGAAATAGTTATCTTGAGAGTTAGGACAAAGGTAACTACAATGAGAATAGGAGAGGATTGTGGGAACATCCGTTTGTACCAAAATCCTATTTATTTTTCCTGGGAAATGGTTACATGCATGCTCACTGTATTTGTTTATCTCTATATATGTGCTCTATGTACATTTGTCATTGTGCATCATTTCATATTTCATAATAAAAAGTAAGTTTTAAAACATCAATTTGAATAATTTTCTAATGCCTATGAAATCTTGAAAGTGTGAAAACATATAATTATTTTAATTTTAACAGTTATAAAGAAAAATTTGTCTTAAAATATAGTATGAGAGAGGAACTAATTCCTATATTAGATACAGAATTAAAGTATCTCTACCTTACATTTCTTCATTGTAAAGCAAAGTAATAGTAACACCATTATTTTATTTTTCTTAATAAAATATAATAATGATAATTGATTAGTACTATCCAAATTATGGTGTTAAATATAAGTATCTATCTCCATATATGGCTCTTTTTTTTTCATCTTTTGATCATATACTCCTCAATTTACCTCAAGTAAAAGTAGCAGCTTGAAAAATATGGATAATGGAATGATCAAAGGATTACACATGCCACAGTTCCAATTAAAAGATTACCCTATAGAGAAAAATGATAATTGCACACGTGACAGAAGCAAAATGCAACAGTTCTTTGATTTTATACCCTTAGTTATAGTTTACAACAAATCCTAGTCACTCTCTAATCATCATCTAGGTCATTGATGTGACCCAAGACTCTGAAGTAATTTTAATCCCTTATGCAGCTAAACACTTTATACAGATAGATCTTGTCATATCCTGAACCAGACCTAATGAGTGTGAAATTACTTTCAGTGAGTACATCACAAGAAAGACTTCTTACCACAATTTTGAAACCATTAAATATATTTAACACAGTTGTTTTCACTCTTCTGTTCACTTCAGATAAAGATATTACAGTTGACCCCTGAACAATGTGGGGGTTAGGGGTGCTGACCCCTGAGTTGTCAAAAATCTAAGTATAACCTTACAGTTGCCCCCCTGTATTCATGGTTCCACATCCATGGATTCAACCAGTCACAACTGAACTGTGTAGTACCATAGAATTTACTATAGAAAATACTGCCAGTATAAGTGGACCCATGCAGTTCAAACCCATGTGGTTCAAGCATCAACTGTATTTCTAAATATCTGATAAAGATTCAAGCACAAAGATGTAAAGTTATCCCTATTTTGTAATAATCATTTGACATTTAGTAAACAGACATTTTGTAATAAAATATTGTTAGATAATTTAATTACCAAAGCAATGAGTTAGAAAAAATGCAATTAGAAAAAATACATTTACTGAAATGTCCCAGATCTTATTTGCTAGATCTACATTCTACTCCAAGCTATTTATGTTGAAACTTCCATTGTAATTAGTGATAGTTACAGATGAGTACATAATGGGAGAATTTAGCCTCTGATTTCTCCAAACACTGCACTTATAAACAAAGCTTCTAACAATTCAAATGAAGCTCATTAGCTAATTAGACTACAGAAAATGAACAAAGCCCCAGACCCCCTCTGGTTGAACTTATAAAGCGTTTTCCTTCCTAAGACTGCTTCATGGGTGTAAGTTATACTCTCAAATGGAACATCAATAAATCCTTCATGCTAGACAAAAATGTAAGAGTATGAAAAATTCCACACTATAAAGGGTGTGGTTTTATTATACTTTATTTTTACAATCAAAACTTTATTTAAAGACATTTATTCTAAGTCCCATTTTTACTTTGTACATGTAAAAACAATAATGCATTTTCCAGGTCAGCATACATGTTGATGACTTTACAAAGAATCATGAATCAATAGCACTGCTGGAGGAGACACAAATTATATTAACACTGTCATTTCATTATCTTTACGTTCATAACTTGAGTGTTTTGAGCACGTTATTTCTACTTTATTACATAGTCTGAACACTTGGGTTCTCAGAAACCAAACACAAGTCTCTGAATCCCTGTTTTCTCTCCTTTTTGGTAGGTAAGAAGGGATTTAACAACCTTAACTCTAAACAGAATATGTATTCTGAATTATTTTGTGGCTTAATTAGACTAGCTTCTAGTGTATATCAAAAAATCATTATAAGAATGTTTGATGGAGAGAAAAGATGGCGGCGAAGTAGAGAGACGTGGAGTGCATCCCTCTCCACAGAGGCATTGGGAATGCACGGAGGGATGCAGTGATTCCCGCAGAGAGCCAGCTGAACACCAGCAGATGGCCTCGGACACCAGAAAGGACTGCGGGGAGCCCGACATAGCCGGTAGGGAGGCATCTACGAGGGCTCAAAGAGGGTGAAGCGGCGGAGCTGTGGCAGACGGGAGGGAGTGAGAAACATACGGAGGGTCCGCAGCGCAGCTCAGCGTTCCCGGACCGAGACATCGATCCGCGGCTGAACGGAGGGTCCAGGAGCGGGAGGGTGGGAACTGGAGAGCTGGATCAGGGTGAGAAACATTGTTGCCGGTAGGGTGACGGACTGAGAGGACAGGAGGGAGGAGGTCCGCGGAGAGGAGTGCTGGTCCCTGAGAGCTGCCCGGCCATGATGGTGGCTGGAGGCTGCAGGCTCACGGGCGGGGGGGAGGAGCCGCGCGAGTGAGCTGCGCGAGTAGTCTCTCTCTCTCTCTTTCAGTGCCTCTGCAACAGGCAGTGGAGAGATGCACGTGGGCCACCTAAGGCTCTCAGGGATAACAAGCACCCTCAGGCACTCAGGCGGGGCTAGATTAAAACTCCTTGCAACACCAGCAGCAGGGAGGCTGCTGCGAGAAAAAAAAAAAAAAAAAAACAGCATCAAAAAGAAAAAAACCCCGAGAGAGGCCCAACTCTAAGACTTTCTGTTTACGGCTGAGCCACCAGCGCCCTCTGCAACAGGCACCTCCAAGCCTGACTGAAACAACAGTGCGCCACTGCTCACTCACTCCCAGAAGAAGGAGCCACTATTGTACCCTCTCCCTCCCCACACACCGAGGCTTACAGACGAAGAATAAAGGAACCTCTGCTGGTCACAGAATAATGCAAAAAAAAAAAAAAAAAACCCAAGGCAAGGAGAAGGACACTTACAGCTGAGACTCTAAGGAAACAGAAACAGTAGTATCAATACCTATTGAACTGGTCCATTCTGGGATCAGTTCTGGATTTTTTTTTTTTCTTTCTCTCTCTCTCTCTTTATTTTTTTTTTTTGATTTATTAAATACGATCTTAGCCCTAAGGGATCTACAAGTTTTATAACATAATTTTTTAATGATATTTTTTATTCTTTTTTTTTTTTTTTTTTTGCCTTTTTATATACTTCTGTATCTAGCTAAGTTTTTGGTAGTACGGACAAAATATCTCTCATACTTTCCTTTCATCCCTATCTTTTATACATTTCTATTCCTTTCTTTTTATTTCCATATTTCCAACCACATTACGCTCTTCTGTTCCCCTTTCTTCCAGCCATTTTAAGTTTATTTTATCTTAACATGCTTATAAGCAACACTATTGGTCTGCTCAGACTCCTTGCTCTATTCTCCACATGACGCACTGCCTTGGTATTTAACATTAGGCTTTTGTCTTTATCTTAGTTCTTAGTACAGTTGTCTAATTACATTCTGAGAATCTCCATTCTCTCTGGTGGTACTCCAGCTCTTTTCTATATTTGATCCTAGCTTACAAAATCTCCCTGGAGTGATGTTTGTATGTGTAGGGTGTTATTTGTTGTTTGTTTGCTTTGTTTTTGTCTCTGATTTCTTCTGTTTCAGTTGTCAATTTCTGCTGGGTTCCTCTTTGAATATCTGATAGCACACTGGGGTTCTGTCAGGTCTTTCTAGAGCCTTATGTCCTAACAGATTCAGTAATTGTGTGTCTTATACATGTATGTGTTTCCTAGACCTAATATTCGTTTAAACCAATACTTGGACATTAGTCTGAGGCTTGGACAGTCTTCTATAAACACATCTATCGCCAGGACAAGCAACCCCAAAAGTTTGGACAACCATGAGGAAACAAAGAAACACCATGCAGGCAAAGAAGCAGGAAAAAAACCCACACGACCAAATAAATGAGGAGGAAATAGGAAAAATGCCTGAAAAAGAATTCAGAGTAATGATAGTAAAAATGATACAAAATCTCGAGAACAAAATAGAGAAAGTACAAGAAACAGTTCATAAGAACTCAGAAAAACAAACAGCAATGGATAACAAAATAACAGAAATTAAAAATACTCTAGATGCTATAACCAGCAGAATGACTGAGGCAGAAGAACGAATAAGTGAGTTGGAAGATAGAATGGGGGAAATAACTGCCACAGAGCAGGAAAAAGAAAAAAAAATAAAAAGATTAGAAGACAGCCTCAGAGACCTCAGTGATAACCTTAAACGTACCAACATTCGAATTATAGGCATCCCAGAAGAAGAAGAAAACAAGAAAGGGTCTGAGAAAATATTTGAAGAGGTTATAGTGGAAAACCTCCCCAACATGGGAAAGGAAATAATTCACCAAGTCCAAGAAGCACAGAGAGTCCCATACAGAATAAACCCAAGGAGAAATACACCAAGACACATATTAATCAAACTAATGACAATTAAACAGAAAGAAAAAATATTAAAAGCAGCAAGAGAAAAGCAACAAACAACATATAAGGGAAAACCCATAAGGATAACAGCTGACCTTTCTACAGAAACTCTGCAGGCCAGAAGGGAATGGCAGGATATACTGAAAGTCCTGAAAGAGAGAAACCTACAGCCAAGAATACTCTACCCAGCAAGAATCTCATTCAGATTCCATGGAGAAATCAAAAGCTTTCCAGACAAGCAAAAGTTAAGAGAATTCAGCACCACCAAACCAGCCTTACAACAAGTGCTAAAGGAACTTCTCTAAGTAGGAAACACAAGAAAAGGAAAACACCTACAAATACAAACCCAAAACAATTAAGAAAATGGTAATTGGAACACACATGTCAATAATCACCATAAATGTAAATGGATTAAATGCTCCAACCAAAAGACACAGACTGGCTGAATGGATACAAAAACAAGACCTTTCTATATGCTGCCTACAAGAAACCCACTTCAGACCAAGGGATACATATAGACTGAAAGTGAAGGGTTGGAAAAAGATATTCCATGCAAATGGAAGTCAAAAGAAAGCTGGAGTAGCAATACTCATATCAGACAAACTAGACTTGAAAGTAAAGACTATTACAAGAGACAAGGAAGGACACTACATAATGATCAAGGGATCCATTCAAGAAGTACATATCACAATGGTAAATATCTATGCCCCCAATATAGGAGCACCTCAATACATAAGGCAAATGCTAACAGCTATAGAAGGGGACATCTACAGTAACACAATAATAGTGGGAGACTTGAACACCCCACTTACATCAATGGACAGATCATCCAAACAGAAAATAAATAAAGACACACAAGCTTTAAGTGACACATTAGACCATCTCAACTTAATTGTTATTTATAGGACATTCCATCCAAAAACGACAGAATACACTTTCTTCTCAAGTGCACACGGAACATTTTCCAGGATAGATCACATCTTGGGTCACAAATCAAACCTTGGCAAATTCAAGAAAATTGAAATCATATCAAGCATCTTCTCAGACCACAATGCCATGAGACTAGATATCAATTACAGGAAAAAAACGGCAAAAAATACAAACACATGGAGGCTAAACAATTCACTCTTAAACAACCAAGGAATCACTAAAGAAATCAAAGAGGAAATCAAAAAATATCTAGAAACAAATGACAATGAAAACACAACAACCCAAAACCTATGGGATGCAGCAAAAGCAGTTCTAAGAGGGAAGTTTATAGCAATACAGTCCTACCTTAAGAAACAAGAAAATGATCGAATAAACAACCTAACCTTACACCTCAAACAACTAGAGAAAGAAGAACAAAGAAACCCCAAAGTGAGCAGAAGGAAAGAAATCATAAAGATCAGAGCAGAAATAAATGAAAAAGAAAGGAAAGAAACCATAGCAAAAATAAATAAAACTAAAAGCTGGTTCTTTGAGAAGATTAACAAAATTGATAAACCATTAGCCAGACTCATCAAGAAAAACAGGGAGAAGATGCAAATCAACAGAATTAGAAATGAAAAAGGAGAAGTCACAACGGACACCTCAGAAATACAAAACATCATGAGAGACTACTATAAGCAACTATATGCCAATACATTGGATAACCTGGAAGAAATGGATACATTCTTAGAAAAATACAATCTTCCAAGACTGAACCAGGAAGAAATAGAAACCATGAACAGACCAATCACAAGTATGGAAATTGAGGCAGTGATTAAAAATCTCCCAACACACAAAAGCCCAGGACCAGATGGATTCACGGGCGAATTCTATCAAACATTTTGAGAAGAGTTAAAACCTATCCTTTTCAAACTCTTCCAAAATATTGCAGAAGGCGGAGCACTCCCAAACTCATTCTACGAGGCTACCATCACCCTGATACCAAAACCAGGCAAAGATGTCACAAAAAAAGAAAACGACAGACCAATATCACTGATGAATATAGATGCAAAAATCCTCAACAAAATACTAGCTAACAGACTGCAACAGCACATTAAAAAAATCATCCACCATGATCAAGTGGGGTATATCCCTGGGATGCAAGGATTCTTCAATATATGCAAATCAATCAATGTGATACATCATATCAACAAATTGAAGGATAAAAACCATATGATCATTTCAATAGATGCAGAAAAAGCTTTTGACAAAGTTCAACATCCATTTATGATAAAAGCTCTCCAGAAAATGGGCATAGAAGGAAATTACCTCTACATAATAAAAGCCATATATGACAAACCAAAAGCCAACATCGTTCTCAATGGAGAAAATCTGGAAGAATTCCCTCTAAGAACAGGAACAAAACAAGGGTGTCCACTCTCACCACTGTTATTCAACATAGTTTTGGAAGTGTTAGCCACAGCCATCAGAGAAGAAAAAGAAATCAAAGGAATCCAAATTGGAAAAGAAGAAGTAAAATTGTCACTCTTTGCAGATGACATGATATTATATATAGAAAACCCTAAAGACTCTACCAGAAAACTGCTAGCACTCATTGATGAGTTTAGTCAAGTAGCAGGATACAAAATTAATGCCCAGAAATCTCTTGCATTCCTATACACTAACAACGGAAGAGCAGAAAGAGAAATTAAGGAAACTCTCCCATTCACCATTGCAACCAAAAGAATAAAATACCTAGGAATAAACCTGCCTAAGGAGGCAAAAGATCTGTATGCAGAAAACTTTAAGACATTGATGAAAGAAATCAAAGACGACACAAACAGATGGAGGGACATACAGTGTTCCTGGATTGGAAGAATCAACATCGTGAAAATGTCTGTACTACCCAAAGCAATTTACAGATTCAGTGCAATCCCAATCAAATTACCAATGGCATTTTTCACAGAACTAGAGCAAGAAATCTTACAATTTGTATGGAAACACAAAAGACCCCGAATAGCCAAAGCAATCTTGAGAAGGAAAAATGGAGTTGGTGGAATCAGGCTTCCTGACTTCAAACTATACTACAAGGCCATAGTGATCAAGACAGTATGGTACTGGCACAAAAATAGAAAGGACGATCAATGGAGTAGAATAGAGAACTCAGAAGTAAGCCCAAACACATATGGGCACCTTATCTTTGACAAAGGAGGCACGAGTATACAATGGAAAAAAGACAGCCTCTTCAATAAGTGGTGCTGCGACAATTGAACAGCAACGTGTAAAAGAATGAAATTAGAACACTTCCTAACACCATACACAAAACTAAACTCCAAATGGATTAAATACCTACATGGAAGGCCAGACACTATGAAACTCCTAGAGGAAAACATAGGCAGAACACTCTATGACATACATCAAAGCAACACCCTTTTTGACCCACCTCCTAGAATCATGGAAATAAAATCAAGAATAAATGAATGGGACCTCATGAAACTTAAAAGCTTTTGTACAGCAAAAGAAACCATAAACAAGACTAAAAGGCAACCCTCAGAATGGGAAAAAATAATTGCCTATGAAACAACGGACAAAGGATTAACCTCCAAAATATACAAGCAGCTTGTGAAGCTTAATACCAAAAAAGCAAATAACCCAATCCACAAATGGTTGGAAGACCTAAATAGACATCTCTCCAAAGAAGACATACAGATGGCCAACAAAGACATGAAAAGATGCTCAACATCACTCATCATCAGAGAAATGCAAGTCAAAACCACAATGAGGTATCACCTCACACCAATCAGAATGGCCATCATCACAAAGTCTGGAAACCACAAATGTTGGAGAGGGTGTGGAGACAAGGGAACTCTCCTGCACTGTTGGTGGGACTGTAAGTGGGTACAGCCACTGTGGAAAACAATTTGGAGGTTCCTTAAAAAACTACAAATAGAACTACCATATGATCCTGTAATCCCACTTCTGGGCATATACCCAAAGAAAACCATAATCCCAAAAGAAACATGTACCATAATGTTTATTGCAGCACTATTTACAATAGCCAGGACATGGAAGCAACCTAAATGCCCATCAACAAATGAATGGATACAGAAGATGTGGCATATATATACAATGGAATATTAGCTATAAAAAGGGATGAGATGGAGCTATATGTAATGAGGTGGATAGAACTACAATCTGTCATACATAGTGAAGTAAGTCAGAAAGAGAAGGACAGATATTGTATGCTAACTCACATATACGGAATCTAAAAATGGTACTGATGAACTCAGTGACAAGAACAAGGATGCAGATACAGAGAATGGACTGGATAACTCGAGGTATGGGAGGGGGCGGGGGTGAAGGGGAAACTGAGATGAAGCGAGAGAGTAGCACAGACATATATGTACTACCAACTGTAAAATAGTCAGTGGGAAGTTGTTGTATAACAAAGGGAGTCCAACTCGAGGATGGAAGATGCCTTAGGGACTGGGGCAGGGAGGGTGGCGGGGGCTCGAGGTGGGGGAGTCAAGGAAGGGAGGGAATATGGGGATATGTGTATAAAAACAGATGATTGAACCTGGTGTACCCCCCAAAAAAAAATAAAAAAAAATAAAAAAAAAAAGAATGTTTGATGACTGTCAGGAGTATCCAACAGGTTAAAATTAGCAGCCATGTTTATCATTCTTAAAATAAATTAATTTCATTTTCAAACCCCTTTGGATCAGACACTAGGCTGCATTGTTAGCTGCCAAGAATACATATGAAACATGCTTTAAGTCTTGGCATAAATCTAACACTTGAACCATTCTACTTACCATATAACTGAAGCTCAATTGGGAGAGTGAAAATAATTCAGAAGATAGAAATTTGATTCCAATAATGTTAAAATTTTGTTGTCAGCTCATCAGTGCCTCTGCAGATAGAATTCAGGGAGGCTGAAAGGGACAGTGTATACCTTCATCTACTCATTATTCCTAACTAGAATAGACAGATGTTCATTGTTATCTCTACTGATAGAATTTGCTTTACTAAAATGAATATAGATATTTTTTAATACAGATGGTTAAGATGAGGGGAGACTGACAAGTTTAAGTATCTACTGCACTTCTTATTACATGGGGGAAAAATGACACATAATGCTTCAAGTCAGTTAATCTTCCAGATGAAAAACAAAACTTATAAGCTTTCAATACATAGACACAGTATAAAAATGTGAAAAAACACTTCTTATATCCTAAGCATTTCTAATGTGTATCTATATACACAGACATCAAAAATAAGTTCACTTTTTTTCCACCTTTATTGGAGTATAATTGCTTTACAGTATTGTGTTAGTTTCTGCTGTTCAACAAAGCATACAAAGAATCAGCTGTGTATACATATATCTTCATATACCCTTCCTCTGTAGCCTCCCTCCCACCCTCCTTATCGTACCACTTTAGGTCTTCAAATAGCATTGAACTGATCTTCCTGTGCTCTGCAGCAGCTTCCCACTAGCTATCTATTTTACATTTGGTAGCATGTATAGGTCAATGCTACTCTCTTGTGTCCCAGCTTCCCCTTCCCAAACCCTCCCTGCCCCCTGCCCTGCGCCATGTCCTCAAGTCTGTTCTCTACTTCTGCATCTCTTTTCCTGCCCTGCCACTAGGTTCATCAGGAACATTTTTCTAGATACCATGTATATGTATTAGCATATGGTCTTTGCTTTTCTCTTTCTGATTTGCTTCACTCTGTATGACAGACTTGAATTCACTTTTAAATGTAAGTACCTGAGGATAAAAACGATTTTATATTCTTAACATTATACCATCAATCTGAAATGTTTTATCAAAATTTAAATATTACTTTTCCAAACATCAAAGTTGACTTTTAAGAGATAATTTATTTTTTCCTTACATTACTATAACATAAACATGAATAGTGTATTTAATTTGTATAAAAATGGGAAACAGAATATGAACAAAGTAAAACAAAACAATAGTCCTTCCATCGAGTGACTCCACTCTTAAGAGCCATGTGGAGGAAATAATTTAGAAGATGAACAAAAGAATCTATTGAAAAATATAGTATCTAAAATGACAAAATTGGATATCAGATTAAGTCTTTACCCATGGTATAAATAAAATATGCTATACCAGTTTATAGAATATCATGTAACATTTTAAAACTACAACCATGAAAACTAATAAAAAAGAAGCAATTCTAACTATAATTATAAATAAAGTAAATTAAATTCAATGCATGCATAATTAATAAACTTAGAAACATAAAGCTGTTTATATTAATTCCAAGTAGAGGGGGTTGTCCTTTGGTTTTGATTAAGTAATCTTGAGGAATTCACAGGTTTAGAGTTTGGTTTGCTTACATAGGCCCCCACGACATTAGAGGAACCTCAGTCTAATAATCTCTTTAGTTAATTTAACACATGTAAGGTAGTTTTAAAATTGCTAAGCTCAACTGCTGTGAGAAAGAAATACATAAATTTGAACTGAGTGTTTGTAACGTACAACTCTTACTAGTAGCCTAGGTGAGCCAGTGCTTATGTCTTCCTGCCTCTTCTTATGTTACGGGACAATTAGTTAGTTAGTCTGTGCTTACGACAAAATTCTGAGCTCAAAAACATATGCACAGTTTTTGTTTGGCTGGATTTTTGTTATTGGTTTATTTGTTTCAGTTTGGGATTGAAACTGTCTTTAGCTCACTATATCCTGAGCAGAAGCTGGAAGTCTGGAAGTTTAAGTATATACTTTTAATAAATTCCTCTATTGTTTATATCAGATTTCCTTAGGTATCTCTCAAATTAGAATTCTGACTAATAAAAGTCCTTAAAAGTGTTTTTTAAATGTAGAACGTGAAATTTATTTTGACATGAAAAATGATACAAGACAATAACAGCTTTAAAATTTATAACAACCAGGTAAAGTTACTTGATAATAGGATGAGTAGAGAGACTGGAAATCTTCAGCTATATAAGGAGAAGAGTAATTAAGCGATATAACTTAGGTTTAAACTTGCATTGAAACTTGCAGTATCAAGTGAGGTTACAATTTGGGGATCTGGCTAATGAAGAAGGGATCAGATTAAATCAAAGAACTGATAAGTACTTAGAAAAAAGTCAAATTCACAACTTTGAAGCTAATCATGAGGATATGGCCTTGAATCTATCACTAAATGTATAAAATTCTCTAACTCATTTTACAGTAGTTTTTCATTACAGTAGTTCTAACTCAATTACAGTAGTAATTCACATAGCAACTCTAATTGATATTATTCTAATTTCACAAGGAAGTGAAGCATAACTAGTTAACTGGTCTGAAACAATCTAGTTATAGAACTTGTGCCCTGCACTACCAAATTCTGAAGAATATATTTTGCGTATATTGTAATTTTTTTTCTTTGTTTCAATTCATTGCATTAAGTAGTATGATAAATCTACATCAAAGGTATTGATAAACATTGCAGGTCAAAATAGAGTCTGACAAATGATGACTTAATTTTATCTTATATTAAAGATTGCACTTAAGCCTTCTGCTACAAGAACTAATAAAAAAGGTCTAAATAAAATGCAATTGCTAAACAAAATAGCTTAGCTGAAAAATGACTTAAAAGTTTGTCTATCTATGACTGTTTAGAATGGTTATATTAGTATAGGCTCCATATTCTTTTGTGAGGTATTACCGTGTGTAAGTTTTCTTTCTGCATTTTGTTGAGATATAATGGATATACATCTCCGCACAAGTTTAAGGTGTACTGCATAATTATTTACATACATATATTGACACATTGACATACATATATTGGGAAATGATTACTGCAATAAATTTAGTTAATACGCATATCATCATATAGTTACAATTTTTTTCCTTGTGATGAGAAATTTTAGGATCTACTCTTTTAACAACTTCTAAATATACCATATAGCAGTTACCTTATCATGAAATTTAAGAAAAAAGAGAATGAAAAGAAAGAAATGGAATATTACTCAGCCATAAAAAGGAATGGAATTCTGTCATTTGTAAAGACATGGATAGACCTAGAGACTGTCATACAGAGTGAAGTAAGTCAGAAAGAGAAAAATATCTCATATTAACACATATATGTGGAATCTAAAAAAATGGTATAGATGATCTTGTATGCAAAACAGAAGTAGAGACACATAGGAGAACAAACATATGGACACCAAGGGGGAAGCGGGGGGGAGGGGGATGAACTGGGAGATTGGGCTTGACATATGTACACTACTATGTATAAAATAGATAACTAATGAGAACCCACTGTATAGCACAGGGAACTCTGCTCAGTGCTCTGTGGTGACCTAAATGAGAAGGAAATCCAAAAAAGAGGGGATACATGTATATGTATAGCTAATTCACTTTGTTGTACAGTATAAACTAACACAATATTGTAAAGCAACTATACTTCAATAAAAAATTTTAAAAAAGAAACACACGATAAAAAGAAATGAACTGTCAGACTTTGTGTGTGTGCTCTTGGAGATACATACACACACACACACACACACACACACACCCATGAAAGGATGGATATTAGGGACAAGAAGTGTAGTAGTTATTGAATGGATTAGGTAATGATTGTAAGAATTAATTTTTGGCTTTATTTGAAGATTTTAACCTATCTATGGTACTCTGAGTGAATAAATTCAACCAAATCTTTTTCTGTCTCAGAATAATTGTACCTTTAGACTCATGATACTGCCACAAAGTGGTAATCAATATTTACAACTATGAATTGTGGCTTATAATAATAATGATTATTATGAGTTGTAGTCTATTAATAATATAAGACTTTTATATCAAGAATATTAAGCAAATAATATGTTAAAATTCAGAACACATTTCATAGCGAAGAAAATCAAAACCAGGGATGATTGAGATCTAGGTACAAGATAGTTCCTTGAAGCAGAGCAGACTATGAAGGATGTCTGAGTCTAAAACAAGAGGAGAAAGTTCAGGTAGATTAGCAGAATGCAGTAAGGAAAATCATCAGTAAGCTGTACTCTGCTGCCTGGAACCATTAGTTGAATTGTAATATTGGAGGCAGAGGCAAAGAAAGATACATTGGCTAGAATTTGAAAGGTAGCACCCCAGTAGCAATCTAGACAGGGGTATTGCCATAAATATTGTAAAAGTAGAAGCTTGGCCACAGAGATGCTGTTAGTGGATTCGAGGTATAATTTTGCAGCATAATTTGTACTAAGTTTGGGTTATAGCAGAATAGATACAAGCCAATCATACTGGTAGTAATGACTCTATTTATACCAAGTATGGGAGTTAAGGTCTATAGTTAGGACACAAGAGATTATTGCTATAGACTGAATTGTATCCCTTGAAAATGCACATGTTGAAACCCTAACCTCCAGTATGGCTGTATTTGGAGGTGGAGCCATTGGGAGGTGATTAAGATTAGATGAGGTCAAGAGGTAGATCCCTCAAGATGGGATTAGTGGCTTTATAAAAAGAGTAAGGGAGAGAGGCCACTTTCTCTCTGCCACTTGAGGACACAGAGAGAAGTTGACAATATACAAGGCAGGGAAGAAGGCTCTCACCAGAACAGAATTGGCCAGCACTTTGAACTTAGACTTCCCAGCCTTCATACTGTGAGAAATAAATCTGTTTAAGCCACCAAGTTTACAGCATTTTGTTACAGCAGTTTGATCAGACTAAGACAATTACAAATATAGTTTAGGAACTCTACTAACCTAATTCTGACTATTTAAATTTTAGATTCCAAATGCAATAACCACAGCCAATAATAGAGGATATATCTATATGTCTAATTGAATCCAGATAATATTGGGATGGACATAATTTTCTCTTCTGTGTTTCCTTTTTAAAAAAGGAGAAGAGGACTTTACTCTTCCAAGGCAAAGGCAGTTACTAGCCCACTTTTCTCTTCCTCAGTAGTTTTTCATTCTCTGTATTTTCTTATAACTAGAAGTCAGTTATCTCAGAAGGAAATTCCAGTTCCTGGATCTTTTTTTCCTGTTCTCTGCCAATTCACTTCACAAGCTGTTGAAAACAATTTTTGATTCTTTTTGGAAACATGATGAAATGTTATTATCTTTTCTCATCCATTTTTAGAAATCTCCTGACATTTACTGACCATTTTCTCCCATAGGAAGAGACCTGTAGCCAGGTGATACGTGGTAGATGGAACCCAAATAAAGAGATTATTCTTGTGGCCTTCATTCTGGAATTCTATTGCACCCATGAGACATCTATAACTGTAATTAAAAGTCAGCTTTTTGTTAAGTATGAGTATTTTATATTTGTGATGATGATTGAGTTTACAACTAAAACTAAAATGTAATCCTATTGTTTTCTCAAATTTGTTGGCACATATAGAAAGCACCAGTATTTTATCTGTGCAATTTAATATTAAAGTATTTATTTTCATCACTTAAAAAATAATAAAGACAGTGCTTCCCTGGTGACACAGTGGTTAATAACCCTTGGGCCAATGCAGGGGACACGGGTTTGATCCCTAGTCAGGGAAGATGCCACATGCTGCAGAACAACTAAGCCCATGTGCCACAACTACTAAGCCTGTGCTCTAGAGCTTGTGAGCCACAACTATTGAGCCCACTTGCCACAACTACTGAAGCCTGTGCACCTAGAACCCATGTTCCACAACAAGAGAAGCCACAGCAATGAGAAGCCTGTGCACCACAATGAAGAGTAGCCCTCGCTCACCACAAAGAGAAAACCCGCACGGAGCAACCAAGAACCAATGCAGCCAAAGATAAAATTAATTAATTAATTAATTTTAAAAATAATGAAGACAGAAATTTGTGATCACTGAAAAAAATGACAGATGATCTTTCAATCATCCAGTATTAAACTACGGTAGAATAAAATTCTATAAATAGATTGTAAAATCCAAATTTTAGAGAATTTTACATCTTGTGGTATACAGCTCCTTTTCGTTGTATTTTTTTCACTTATTAAGGGTATCTGGACCTACTGAATAATTTTGGTCATCAATGATTATCATCCTATGCAAAAGGTTCTACTTTCAGGAAAATGTTTATTATTTTAGTTTTATTTTTTAAATATCTTGTAGAAATTATATAATAAAAATTTATTATTGCATCTGTAGTCCTACTTTGCTTATATTATGCTTCATTTTTGACAATGTTTTGCTGTCTCTGTACAGACAAAACTAAAAGGCATTATTTTTGGCATATTCTTTTATCACGAATCCTTATTCTTCTTAGCTTTTGCTTATATTTTTACTACCTGGATGAAAAAAAATACTTATGTTCAAGGAAAGCAGAGCTGTCTCAGCTTTCTATTTCTCCTGCTTATCCAAATCAACATTTTCTTTACTGTACTCCTGTGCATGTTCTCATAATGTGTTTATGGCATAGGATGATAGCTGGACCCACACCAGACTGACACAGAGCACTGTCACTCAAAAGTGAACTTTTAGGACTAGATGGATGGGTGGCTCTTTTATAGTGTGCTTTCTTTCCATGAGGTATCAACAATGACATATGGATGACTCCATTGAATCTTCTTCACTAACTGAAAGTGATGCTTGACAAGAGAGCCCTGTGTATCAGTCATCTAGAACAGCCTACCTTGAACAGGCTGATATTTTATTTATGCTGCACTCTCTTAGCTTCTCTAGGGAGAGTGTTTCTCAGTTCTGTTTTCCAGTTATCCCACTGATTTTGGCAGGGCCAACAGATGCAGCCTAAAAATAGATCATGATTATGGCTTAATTTTTTTAAGATCTTTGCACCAATCACGAGTTGAGAACTTTTATTTATTGGACACAAAATCAGGTGATGTTGCAGAAGCATGCTGTGGTGCAGTGCTATGTAAACTTTGTGTCTATAGAGTCACCGATGGGGCTTATTAAAACATACCCTACCTCCAGAGATTGGGATCCTATTGTTTTGGTAAGAGTGAGGAATTGACATTTTAACACAAATTCTCAGGAGACTTTGATGCAAGTTGCTGGATCAGCGCTCTATAAAAAGGAAGCAGGCTGGAGTAAGCATGATGATGTTGGGTTAGGCACATCCAGATCTAATCTTAGCTGGAGAATTTTCTAATATTGTAGAATTGTTGTGAGTATTACCCAAGAAACATGCTTTAAATAATCGAGATTGCTTAGAGTAGAGGACCTTCCATTGAAATTAAATAAATCCATGGACCCGATTAGCTGAAAGTCTTCTCCAATATATTTTAAGTAATACAGACTTTTTAAAGAAAAGAGATTTTACTTAACATTATATATATCCCTCAATATAACACACATTATATTTATATTTGTAATTCCAGCTTCTTAATTTGTGCCAATTCATTGAATTTTTATTTTTAAATATCTCATCCTACAGATTTTGTTTACACAGGATTTAAGCATTTTAATTTTCTTGTCATCTTTGAAGCAGTATATCAAATGATTCTCAAAATTTAGAACATACACACAGAACAGGTGCAACTCTATCTTTTGATCAGAATACATTTGACTTGCTCTGAAGGGTGAACTAAACCATCCTTTTAACAGCTCAACTTATGAGGACACAGAAGTAACATGATAGTTTCTACCAGTAACCAGAAAAGATACGGTCACAATAACAGGAAAAAATAATGGTAAGATGAGAAAAGATGATATAATGCCTAAAGTCTTCTGAAAAATCCTCATCAATTTGAAGCGTTTATAAGCTCCTAATTATATTGTGATTAATGCTATTTGTCTGATGTACAGAATTATCAACCTAACCACATAGCCATGGTCAAAGTTGAAATCCCTTGTAGAGAATAAATGTACAATTTCATCCAAAAAAAAAAAAAAGTATTTACACCCTCCCCCAAAGAGAAAATAACCTTGAAGATTAAAATAGGAAAAGTTTCAGAACACGGTTGCACATTTTCTAATGAAATGACAAAGTTGTTTCCATTCTAGACAGCATTTTTGATAAAATTCCATATCTGAGGTTAATGACAATGTCTTAAAAGGGCACAAGTTTTGAAGGAGAGTAGAGTGGGTTTAGAAAATTGAAGGAAAAAAGGAGGGAAAAATATATGGATAACATTACATAGTACAGAGCAGCAGATAAGAATAAAAGTGAAAATAGGTAATCAGGAATATGTGTTACTCTAAAACTCAAATAAGAGGCACATCAACATTAAAGTGAGTTGTTAAAACATAAATATATTCTACTAATTTTTTTCAAATCATGTCCAAATAAACATTCAAGTAATATTAATAATAAAGTGTCAAAACTTCTCCATGCTGAACAACAGTAAATCAGTTTGCTCATACCTGCAAACATTATTATTTACTGGTTCCCTAAGAAGTCACTGTTAGAATTTAGCACAAAATATGAAGGATGAAAGTGATTTGTATACTCCAAATAAATAAATGAGCAGCAGTGGTGGGAGGAAGCACTTTTCACTTCTCATTTCTTTTATTAATAATTCTCTACACCCCATCTAAAAAAGGAAATTGTGTTTAGCTCTAGCTAGTTGACAAGTTGACATTCTCATAATGTACCTTATGATTAATCATAATCAAAATAATGGTGAAGTATGAACTGTACTCAAAAGAGAGAAAAGTTCTCTTAAAGTTAAAAGTCAGTAGAATACTTTGTTAATTTTACTTCTAGAGTTTTTCTAGTGTGCTGCAACCATACAAGCAATTATTTAAGGTCTCTATATAGGCCTAAAGAATTAGCTTCTTCTGGGACTAAAGATATGATTAAATTAACAATATAGTTTAAGAATAAAAAAAAAGTGGGACCTCCTTGGCAGTCCAGTGGTTAAGACTGTGCTTCCACTGCAGGGGGCATGGGTTCATTCCCCGGTCAGGGAATTAAGATCCCACATGCTGCGGTGCCGCAAAAAAAAAAAAAAAAAAAAAAAAAAAAAAAAAAAAGAAAACAAAATATGCTCACATATCATTTGATGTATATTTACAAAGTATTATATGGGAAAGATGATCTAACAATGTTTTGGTATAAGAGTCTTGAGAAAATAAGAGACAATACAGTAGGCAGGAATTATTCTTAAAAGAGAAGCATGTTGACTTTGGTGTTGAACTAGTAGATGTATATCTATGCAAAGAAGATAGAAATGGTAGAATTATGACAGTGAGTCTGAAAACAACCAAATTCTCCAATTTTCTAAAGAGATAGCTGTGTATTTGGAAGTCATTAGATGAACTGTGTTAAAAAGAAAAAAAAAAGAAAGCAAGGAGGTTTCTGAGTAGAATTACTGTATAATGATGTATTATTTAAAGTAGATAAGTTGTCATTTGTGGGAGGAACTGAAAGGATTGGAGACTAAAGATAAACCGGGGACTTATTTAAGGGACATCCAAAAAAGCAAAAGATACAGTATAGGTTATAATCCATCCACAGGCTCACCTTCATGTATTCAACAACCTATCTTCAAGCTAAATTCTTGTATCTTGACTCCAATGATCCTTCAGCTTCAGCAGGACCTTCAATGCATTTCTGCTGATTGGCTTTTCACTGTTATTTATCCCTTTGATATTCTTGTTTTCCAGCTCTCTACTCTGAACCTGTACTAATGCAGCAAAATGTGGCTAAAGAAAAACATACTACCCTAACAACTGGTATCACTTCAAATGAAAGTAAACATCAAGAGAGTCAAAAACATGCAAACATATTGTACTTCACGAGTCTGCTGACTGTCCCATCCTCAACATGCCCCTTTCTCATTTTCTGCATCCTGAACTTCCAGTAACTCCTTCCAATTTTCATTCTTTTCCAGTAACCTTGTTTTTGAATTCTCTGAGAAAATGGATGTAATCAGAAGGAATTTTCCACAACCTGCCAATCTAATCATAAATTTTACCTTCTTGATCCATGTTTAATGTTATCTGTGTACTAGTAGGTACCTTTCTCCTTATCAAGGATATCATACAAGTAAGACTCCACTGGTCCTTTGCCTGTGTTTTAAAGTCTTTTTCATACCCTACTGTACACTTCCCTTCAGCATAGAAAAGTAATTTCTTCTGTCTTAACTGAAACTTCCTTTTACACAATTCCCCCAATAGCTATGCACCATTTATTTGCTCTACATTGCAAGAACATTCATCAAAAATATATATATATTCATTTCTCCTATTCCTCTCCACTTATTATTTATTTTATTTTAATTGAGTTATAATTAATATAAAAACCTGCATGCATTTAAGGTATGCAAATAAATGACTTTTAACACATGTATACAGCCATGAAACCATCAGTACAATTAAGATAGTGTGCATATAAGACACATCATACGACTTGCTAATCCCTCTCTCCCCCACTTTCTATCTCCACACTTTCCACTGCCCCATACCTAGGTGACCACGCCTGATGTTTTTGTTACTATAAATTAGTTTGGCTTTTCTGGAATTTTATATAAATAGAATCATAATACACATAATATTTTGTGTTCTTTCACTCAGCATAATAATTGTGAAATTCACTCATATTATGGAATCACAAACAGCTCATTCTATTTTTTAGTGTTGAGTATTATTCTAGTGCATGAAAATATCACAGTTTATTTATCTATTCTTGAGTCATTTCAAGTTTTTGCTTATTACAAATAAAACTGCTATGAACATTTGTCTACAATTTTTTTTTCATATGGGAAAGTGCTTTTGGTAAATACATAAGACTGGAATGGCTGGAACATAGAATAGATGTTTAACTTTTTTAAGAAAATGCCAAAGTATTTTTAAGTGGGATGTAACATTTTATATTCACAGTAGCAATTTTTGAATTGAGAACTTTTCATATATGACCTTTAATATGTTGAGAAAGTTTTCCCCCATTCCTAGTTTGCTGAGTGTTTTTTTTAATCAATAAAGAGTGTTGAATCCTGTCAAGTGCTTTTTCTGCATCAACTGCGATGATCATGTGGATGTGTTTTTTCCTTTCCATTTTGTTAATGTGGTACATTACATCAACTGATTTTTGTATATTGAACCATGTTTGCATTCCAGAAACAAATCCCATTTGGTTATGGTGTATAATCCTTTTAATGTACTGTTGAATTCTGTTCCTAGTATTCTGGGGAGGACTCTCACATCTCTATTTATCAGGGATATCAGCCTGTATTTTATTTTTTATTTTTTATTGTGGTGTCTTTGTTATGCAGAGTGAAGTAAGTCAGAAAGTGAAAAGCAAATATCCTATAATAACGCATATATGTGGAACCTAGAAAAATGGTACTAATGATCTTATTTGTCAAGCAGAAATAGGGACACAGATGTATGGATACCAAGGGGGAAGGGGGTGGGGTAAGAGGAATTGGGAGACTGGGATTGACACATATACATTATGGATACTATGTGTAAAATAGACAACTGATAGGAACACACTGTATAGCCCAGGGAGCTCTACCTAATGCACTGTGGTAATCTAAATGGGAGGGAAGTCCAAAAGGGAAGGGATATCTGTTCATGTATGGCTGATACATTTTGTTGTGCAGCGAAGGCCAACACAACCATATTCCAATAAAAACTTGTTGGAGTATGGGTCCTCCTTATTAATACTACAAAAAAGTTAAGATTTAAAAAGGAGATTCAGAGAAAAGATATAACTATGACTGAACACTTTCAAAATTCATAATAGTACTAGTCAAAGGAAAAATAAAAATCAGCATCAGGAAATAACCCAAACTCATGAAAATGATGAAAGCTAAATATCTGACAATATATTGGTTTAGTAAGGAGTCATGCAACTAAAATATTTACACACTGTGGTTACTGGCAGAAGTTTAAGTCAGCACAACCATTTTTTAAAACAAAGTATTGAGTAAATTTAAAATTGAGCATATTTATTCATTTCTATGTATGTACCCATGAAATTTCCTATAATCCGAACATTATGATATGTTACTCTGTGCTCATGATAACTAGAAAAAAAATTAAAACCCATCTAAATGTATGTCAAGGGGAATGAATGTAATATTAATACATTATTTATATGTCTGTTTGGGCTGCCATAAGAAAAGAAAATATACCATCAAGTGGGTGGTTTAAACCGCAGACATTTATTTTCTCAGAGTTCTAGAGAATAGAAGTCCAAGATCAAGATTTTGGTTCAGTTTCTGGTGACAGCTCTCTTCCTGATTTGCAGGTGGCTGTCATCTTACTATGTCCTCACATGGCCTTTCCTCAACAAGAACATATGGAGAGAAAGAGGTCTTTCTGTCTTTCACTTCTTTTCAGTCCACCAGTCCTGTTGGATTAGGGCCCCACTCTGACCTCATTTATCCTTAATTACCTCCTAAACACCCTGTCTCCAAATGCAATCAAATTGGGGGTTAGGGCTTCAACATATGAATTTGAGGGAATACAAGTCAATTCATAGCACTATTATACTGTACAGCAATAAAAATGAATGAAATAGCACCACATGTGTAAGGATAGATATAGCTCATGTATATAATTTTGAGAAAAGCAAGTTTCAGAAAAATTCATATAATATGTTACCATTAAGTTTCAGTTAAAAACCTGTAAAGCTACATATATGTTTAAAAATACACACATATGTGGATAATAAGCACCAAATTCAGGATAGTGCTTACTTGTGTTATGGAAAGGGGGACGTACCTAGGACAATGGGAATTCAACTGTATTGGTGGTATTTGGTCAGTATGTAAAGGTTAATTACATACATTTACATATATTGAATTATTTTTAACATAAAGATAAGTCCAGATAGCACTGACTCAAATCTGGGAACAACTGTAGGGAGGAATTTGATGATTCCTTTTCTGTGTTCCAAATTAGCCAAGTCTTGTTCACTTGTTCCCTTGCCTCGAAAATATATCCTTATCTTTCCTTCCTGCCTGCCTTCCTTCCTTCCTTCCTTCCTTCCTTCCTTCCTTCCTTCCTTCCTTCCTCTTTCCCTTTTCCTTTCTTTCACAAATAAGTAACTGGGCACAAGCTCTCTAAGCCAATGCAAAAGTTTCTGTTAGGTTTCACAAAATGGTCAGGACCTCAACTTCAATGAACTGGGTCAACTTTGATCACAGTCATTTTGGTAGTAACCAAATGGGTGGGAAACAGTGAATATCTGTTAAAATTAAATATTCCCTCAGCCTATTTTGAGAGGATCTCAGACTTTAATTTTATTCAAAACTAATACGATATGTTTCTTCCTGCACATCCAAGTTTATGGACTAAAATTCAAAATGTAGCAACATTCATTTGCCCCAAATAATTTGTGATTTCTGAAGTATTCCCAGATATTTTCTATGACGTACTACTACACACCCTGCTGGAGCAGTCATTTAATGGTAAGTCTGAATATTATCTTAAGTTTCTATATGTCAACTAAGGAATATTTTTATGAGCATTTTTTTTTTGCATTACACACTGAAGGCTAATTTATTTTTGAAACATCTGTTATGTGTCTACCAAAGGTAGTGGTGGCATATCTATAGACAGCAATTCATTTCACTCTTTTACAAAGCGCTAACTTGTCATGTTACTTTGGGCTAAACATCCCCTGCCCCCCCTCCTCATCATTCTTTCCACTTTATATTTCAAGGACATCATTATGCCTTACAAAATTTTAAATGCACCATTGAGTTATTGTTCTAAATAATCTCTTCTCTTTAAAATAACTCATTCACAAACACCAAAATGAAAATGTGCCCTTTATAAAATTATCTGATTATATTTAAAAAGGACAAAAATTAATTCATCTTCTAGACTATAAAAATATGACTAAAACATTAAGAAACTTTTTATCAACTTCCATGAATTTAGTAGTTCTCTTTTCGATGAGTAAAATGCAGTGTTGGAAGTTTGTATTAAAAAGAGGTGTGTGAGACAGCATCTACATGCATGTGTAATAACACATAAAAATAGACTTCTGAAAAACAGTATTACTTTGAGACCATTGAAAGAATAAACGGAGCCTGTTTTCTACTTGTCAACTGCTGAGTATACTAGGCATTTATCAAGACACACTCACTAATGTTAGAGTTAAATTGAAGAAGCTTTTCAAATTACCATGAACTTTAAAAATCTATAGAAGTAATTCTTCTGTATTTAATCAAGCTAAAAAAAGCACAAGATTCCTTGAGACACAGTATGAGAAATCATGATTCAATTAATAACTATGGAAAAATGAATGATATCTTAATAGAACTACTTTATTAAAACCCTTATAAATAATAACATACATAAATATCACAAACACATAAATCTGATACAAACAATAAGGTCTGAATTTTTTTCCAGTAACTTTCTTTCATTTATGTTAATGCTAAGTGCCTTTTTATACTTCATAGCTTAAAAATTCTATAAGCTAAATCTTTGTGAATTTCAAAACTTAATCCATTAAAGATCTGTAAAGTTAGGATTTTTAGGCTTTCTATATATACTAAAATCTAATTGTAGTTATGTAGTATTTAATATCTTGGAATAACATTCTTCCTAAAATCAATATAGAAAGCAGGACATTTGATTTATACAATTTTTCTAATCAGTGTGTCTCTAAGTACTAGTGGTCTGTTTATTTTTTCCCCCTGACTTAGTCACAAGTAAACTATTTACTTTGATGCTTATCAGACAGAAAGTGGGGCTGTATAATTTAATGCTTACACTCTACACTTCAGTAATTGAAAGGAGCCACAAATGTCTAATTTGTTAAATTTATATTGTTTTTAAAACAATTAAAGAGGTGTAGCCAGACAGTTAAAGGTAATTTAAAAAATAAGAGTATTCTTGTGAATGATTAAAAATAAGATCTGCAGAATAGTTATTCATGATATACATTACACATATCTATGGTGAAAATATAATTTATCATCCAGTTAGGAATGATTTTAAGAGTACACCAGGATATTAATGACTATACCAACAAATGCTTTTTACCACAGCACTGTCCTGGACAATAAGGATGTATGGTCAATCCACAAAATTTCAGTTTTTTATTCATATCTGCATCTAATACTTTATCACTATCACTGATATTTTTCTGCAAAATGCTTTTTTGAAAAATTGACCTATTTTGCTATTTTTATAAAATTAGCAGATTTTTCCTGGTCAATACAAAACTCACTAAATATTTTGTTTCCCTTTTGTGTTCTTTTACGTGCTTCCCCAAACTGAAATTCTACACAATTATAGGCTTTCCTGTTTCCATTTTATTTCAGAAAAATTATATCTCATTTAAATAAGAAACAAATCTAAAACTAACTGTTTGAGAGATTTCAAATCATAATTCTAGAATTTCAAAATTTAATCCATAAACATGCTTGTCTCTGATTTAATTATTCAGTTACTAAACTGAGTAAACTAAACTTTACTTCCTAGCATGCTTTTGCTGGGATAAATGCTATTGTCCTTTGAGTTACAAGCTTTATTTTAAATAACTTCAATTGGACAAGCTGAAGTTTTTGGAGCTTCATTTATTACATAATTTGGTAAAGTATTTCTACAGCCTGACTTTAACAATATATAACAAAATTTAGAAAACTCATTAACCAAAAAAAAGTGTAATAGCATTGTAGAAAACTTAGGTTGATTTACCAAGTAATCTTTTACATGCACAAGTATTTCTAAAATCAAATTGACACAGGATAGCAAAGACAGAAATTTTATACTTTTTAATAGAGTATTTTTTAAAAATCAGTATTTTAAAAATGTTAGTTTGGTACTTCCACTGTGAGGACAAAAATAATTATGAATTTGTCAAGGACAATTTGTATTTCAATTTGTATAATATTGCCACTTTTTGTAGTTGCTACAATACATTATGTACACAACACAACTAATTCCAAGTTCATTTATTTGTTACCCATTTCTTAATGTGGTAGGAGCATTGCTTCTTATTACAATAGCATGAGCCACCAAAATTGATTTACTCTGTTAAACACCTGATAATACCAAAATAATTTAACTGTGAAGTTTTCCTTACTAAGGAAGCCAACATGTTATTAGATATTACTGTAGATTTGTACAGTTACAAACATGTGGGGAAACAATAATGAGCAAGATTAATTTAGGAGGGCAACCCTTTGATGTAAGCTATAGTCCTGTCTCTGCTTTCACCTCCAAATGACAGATTAGAAATCAAGAGTACAAAAGTAGCACCAGAAGTTTAGGTAGAGGTCTGAGAACTGGATAGTAAACTGTTCCAGCTTTCAACAGCCCCATGGTATCTGTTAGGAAGAAATCTGAACTAGGTAATTGACATAATAAGACTATCCACATAGCATGTAGTATCCAGCCTAGAGAATAACAATACAGTAGGCTGGCATGTTAGGGCTCTTCACGCTGAAGAGGCCGTTAAGATCTATTAATTTTGAGTACAATTCCATGAGGACTTAGGACTCTATTAAGATACGCAGACTCATTATTACTTTTCATCTTATTTATTCTTTGCATTTCTTGTTATTTCAATAATAAACCAAGTTTAAAGCTATCTCTAGTTTTAGTGGTCACTTGATTGATCCTTAATTATTGACCAGACTTTTATATGAATCTTCCAGGACTTATTAGGGAGTTATGTCCTGATAAACTCTTTGTAAGTTGAAAATATCATGTCAAAAATACATGTAATACACCTAACCTGTCTTAAAAGTGCTCAGAATGCTTACATTAGCCTACAGCTAGGCAAAAATCATCTAATACAAAGCCTATGTTATAATACTGTGCTGACTATCTCATGTAATTTACTGAGTACCGTACTGAAAGTGAAAACAGAATGGTTGTATGGGTGCAGAATGGTTGTAAGTGTATTGGTGGTTTCCCCTCATGATCTTTGGTTAACTGGGAGTTTCGGCTTGTTGCTACAGGCTGACACCATGAGAGAGTATCTTATGCAAATCAGTACATCAGTAGCCCCCAAAAGATCAAAATTTAAAATCTGAAGTACAGTTTCTACTGAATGTGTACTGCTTTCACACCATCGTAAAGTCAACAAATTTTTAGTTGAACCATTGTAAATCATAAATCTATATGCTTGGCTCTTTGGACTATGACTTGAAGGCTTTGAAGTCAGAAAAGATGTATTACTGAGTTTGTTAGATTTGTCTTTAGCAGCAGAATTGTCTATTTCTTCTACTAAAGAGTGGTTAACATGTACACTGGAGTCATCCCCGTTTTAAATTCCTGTTGTTCTATTAACTGTTTCTTTAGGTAATGCTCCCCTGATCTTCTTCCTCATTAAGGGTTTAATTTTCTCCTTCTCAACTATAACCAATATCTTTAGCTCTTTCTAAAATAAAGTTTTAAATAATAGATAAATACATACAGAATATTCATAAATCATAAGGGTACAGATTAATGAATTTCAGGAAATGTAAGAAGCATCAAGATTACACACAGAAAACTAATAGCATTGCAGAAGCTCCCTTTTATTCATCTCCCGGATATACTACCCCAAATACTATCAATTGCTCTTCTGACTTTTAACAGAAGAATACTTTGCCTGGTTATGAACATTATGTAAATAGATTCATGTATACTCTTGCCTGTTCATAGAGCTAATGAAGTAGCTTCTACCCAGAAAAATAGTTACTGTATCCAGAAAAGGAGAAAGTATATATAAACATAAATCAGCCCACAACAATGCAAGCACTTGAAAAGCATTATAACTGACTTAATTAAATGCAACAGGTTTGTCCACGAAGTGACAGGATATTTGGATATTTGGGGGTATTTAGTAACTCACTGTACAAATGACATAAAAGGACATGAAAATTCATGTGAGTTAATTTATTAAATAATCTTATATAAATGAGGCTTATAAGCACTAACTTTTTTCTCATGTTTTTCTTTTAAGTAAGCCATTCATTCTTAGGGCAATAACATTTATTAACATTTTCCAAATGTATTTACAAAACTTAGAAAGGAAGTGCAGAACTGTATATTACATATAGTTCTTCAGAAGGCCTTTGTAAGACCTTTAGTTGTTAAAAAAATAGTTACAGAAAGTCTTATTTTGGAAATTATAAAGCAAAAATCATAGTTCTGACATTGTAAATGACTTTTAAAGGGCAGAAAACTTAGTATCCCTCTTAGATAGAGTCTATAGTTCACATTACAAAACATCAAGAAACTACCAAGTTAACCTTGGTTCTCAAGGTCTCTTTGTTTGTTTCTATTTTTCCTTCTTCTTTCACATTATACTTGAGTTCAAATAATAAGTTTCATAGAGCAGCACAATACAGTACATATCCTCAATTTAATACATTTAGAAGTCATTACTAATAGTTTTTTCCCTTGTTCTGAAAATGTTGAAATAACCCCAAAAGCTATGGGGTTATAAAGATCATTTATTTTTCTATGTCTCAATTTGTCTGATTATAAGGTGAGAACAATATGTCCCATCTACTTTGGTCTTTGGGATTTTAGGACTTAATGAGTGCAAAATTTTCTAAGGACTTTACAAGAAAGCAGACATATAAGGAGTATTAATGGCATGTCTGCTAGATAGCAATGGGAAATGTGTGAAACATTGTTTCCAAATATCATAAAAGTCAAAACATATTCTTATCAGCTTTTAGCACTATCTCTAAGAAGATCAAAGACCCTTCTCCTTTGTGTAATAATCTTTGAAAGCTATTTAACTCGAATTTTTTTTTAAAAATGCCTAAATAATGGGAAAAGGTTTGTAGCATTAAAATATACAAGTTTAATGCAGACCTATGGAAATAATGTCAGATAACATGGTAAATAATGCTTAAAAAAATCCTACAAAACTCTTTTTGATACAAGATGGAAATGGAATAGATATGTCTGTCATTTATAAAACCTGGTGTCATTTTAGAAGTAGGGAAAGTAGCTGGATAAGTACACAAATAGCCTTTTGTTCTATCTTTTTAAAGAAGAATTGTGATCTTCAGAATGGAAAGAACAAAAGAAAATATACAGAGCATATCCCAGGTCAAGAAATCATGCTATCGTGAATGAAAGTCCTAAATAGACATTTCTCCAAAGACAACATGCAGATGGCCAACAAACACATGAAAAAATGCTCAACATCACTAATTATTAGAGAAATGCAAATCAAAACTATAATGAGATATCACCTCATACCGGTCAGAATGGCCATCATCACAAAATCTACAAACAATAAGTTCTGGAGAGGGTGTGGAGAAAAGGGAACCCTCTTGTACTGTTGGTAGGAATATAAATTGATACAGCCACTATAGAGAACATTAGGGAGATTCCTTTAAAAAAGTACAAATAGAACTACCATGTGACCCAGTAATCCCAATACTGGGCATATTCCCAGAGGAAACCATAATTCAAAAAGACACTTGCACCCAATGTTCACTGCAGCACTATTTACAATATCCAGGGCATGGAATCAACCTTAATGTCTATCAACAGAGGAATGCATAAAGATATGGTACATATATACAAAGGAATATTAGTCAGCCATAAAAAGAAATGAAATTGGGTCATTCGTAAGATGCGGATGGACCTAGAAACTGTCATACAGAATGAAGTAAGTCAGAAAGAGAAAAACAAATATTGTATATTAATGTGTATGTGTGGAATCTGAAAAAATTGATATAGATGATCTTATTTACAAAGCAGAAATAGAGACACAGACATGGTGAACAAACATATGGCTACCAATGGGGAAGGGAGGGATAAATTGGGAGATTGGGATTGTCATATATACACTATTTATACTATATGTAAAATAGATAACTAATGAGAACCTACGTATAGCACAGGGAACTCCACTCAATGCTCTGTGGTTACCCAAATGGGAAGGAAATCCAAAAAAGAGGGGCTATGTATAACGTATAGCTGATTCACTTTGCTGTACAATAGAAACTAACACAACATTGTAAAGCAAGCATACTCCGATAAAAATTAAAAAAAAAAAAATCTATAGGCCCAAAGGAGTAAGAGGAGCCATTGGCATTTACCTCCAAACCAGCCCTGATAGTCTTTAAGCAATAATGGGAAAAGAAAGACTTCTTTGAAAACTGCAAATGAGCAAGTGCTCCAAATTGTAAAGAAGAATACTCTGATTTTGTTTTAGATAGAATACCAAGAGGGTGATTTTTAATTCCTTGCAAGAGAATTAAACTCTTAAGAAGTTATAAGCCTTTTTGGAATTGGAATGTATACTAGAGTCCACCTGTCTCAATATAATTATCTTACAGACTATAAAATCCAAGTGCAGAAATTTTAGTGATTTTCTACAGCCTTTGCCAAATGACACTATGTTATTGTACTGGAAAATGGAGCAAGCATGTAACCTTCCCCTGCCTCAGTTTCTTCATCTATAAAATGGAATTAAATATGACTGATGTTAAAAATAAATAAATAAATAAACAAGGCTGATGCTTAAAATGTCCAGCCCCAACTCCAAAATACATGCATTCTAGTACAAAATTTTAAATTCTCTTTACAGCTGAAAAAACTAGGCCTGTATCTATATGATTTAAGTATCATTCATCTGTTAATTATATCATTTTCACTTTTATATATACACATTTAGAAAATGATATAGAAAGTGTGGATTTCATCCTGTAGCCCACATTCTTTTTTATGAGTTTCCACATGGAAACACAAATCCTACTCTTCTTGTCCCTGGAGCAATGATAACCCCATGGCTCTTGTGTCCTTCCATTCCACACTTATTTTGCCAAAGTTTCCTCTTCCTCTAAAATCTGCTCAGAGTCCCTTCTCAGCTCTCTTTGCTTGAACTTTTATCTCTTGTTTTAATCCTCTGGTGGTCTTGACATCATCCTTTAAAACAGTCTGCTGAAGAAGTTGCAAGTAACTGCCATTAACATTTATTATACTTAAACAGGGTGTCCGATGGTAACGCTAGCTGATTTTCTCACTGGGTTCCTGAAAATGCCTGAGATTTACTACCAAACAACGTGGCATCTCATAAGAGTAGAAGATGTGGTAGTAATTGATGGCGGGTGGGGGGTGGCTTTGGGAAGTAGGAAGACACTATAGCAGTGAATTTTTCTTTAAGCTCCTTATTTGAATATAATTGCTTTACACTTTTGTACAAGCTTTTGAGGTACACCAAAGTGAATCACCTGTATTTATACATATATTCCCATATCTCTTCCCTCCCGTGACTCCCTCCCACCCTCCCTGTCCTGGCCCTCTAAGGCATCACCCATCATCGAGTTGATCTCCCTTTGTTGTACAACAACTTCCCACTAGCTATCTATTTTACAGTTGGTAGTGTATATATGTCTATGGTGCACTCTCACTTCATCCCAGCTTCCCCTTCGTCCCCCGCCCCCGCAACCCCATGTCCTCCAGTCCATTCTCTGCATAGCAGTGAAGTTTTAACCATAGAATCACCAGGTGATCTTTAATAAGAAAAGTGACCAAGCCACTCCCCATACTAATTCAATCAGAATCTCTGGGGGTGCAGCCTTGGCATCCCTATCTTTTAAGAGCTCTGCAGAAGACTTCACTATGCAGTCAAGACCAAGACCTATTGATTAGAGCAAATGTTCCTTGAGATTTTTAGCTCCTTCAAGGAAGGAAGGGTTAGAAATAGAGTCTCTCCAGGACTTGGTGGAAGTCACTGTTACACATGGGGAGGCACAGGCCAAATAAGAGGAGAACCACAGCCATCTGATTAGTCTACCAATAGCTTGTGTCATACTCAGGCAATATTAACAGCCAATTTACAAAGCACTGGATTGAAAAGAATGACAATTTCTTTTCAGCAAGCAAACCAACAGGAATGATCTTGTACTTCTAATGTCTTAACTAACTTGTAAATTAGGCAAGAAATCTCAAAAATAAATCATAATTGAAAATAAAAATGAAACTGATGAGATACAGCACACTTCCTGAACAACATTGCTAGTCTTTAAGAACTGTGACAAGACAATGTACTTTTTGTGATTAGAACATTATATTGTAAAATCAAAATGCTAGAGTGGCTTTTTATTTAGTTGCTTCCCAATTAAATTACCATTTTCTGTTTATAAATAAATATCTTTTCTCCATTTCTTCAGAGAGTTTTATTGGATAGGACTACTCTGGACAATAATGATTACTTTAAGTATCCCCAGTGGGGCTACAAGTTAATTATGTCATACAATCTGTATTATAAGCCAAACTAGTTGGAACATGAAAGGTGAAAATCTATCCATGGACTTTGTGTGATGATGTAACAAATCAACAAAGTTAATTTTGTTTAAATAGTTTCTTTTTGGAGAGTTTATTGTATAACTACTTAATTGCTGGCCATTTCTGACTGGTTTTCTCAGTCCTTTTTAGAAAACCTCCAATATATATTATGTATTTATTCAAATACAAGAAAATTGCATCATCTTCACTGAAAAGATGAGCTACTAAATTGAAACAGACATATACATAGATACCCTTTCACAAACTTTTCATTTAACAAAATTCAGAACATCCATGCTCACAAAGCTGTCTAAGTGCGGGTTGTCAGCTGGAGCATGGAAAGAGTTTTACTTAACAAAACCATATATTTTTGAGATGTTTGCTAAAATATATTTCCCTGTGCATTGAAACATCTTTGGAAATATTTGTCTAGGTTGAGCTGCACACCTTTATTGCTTCCTTAAGGACCTCCCCTTATTCCATTGTAGTCTCTGTTGAAGCTTATGGAATTGTACAAAATCATAAATCATATACATCTTGAAACAGATAATTTAATGTTATTCAGTGATCTCATCTTTATTGCTTTACATTTTCACCTATTTTCATCCCGATCTAATCTTAAGCAGCTGGAAGTGTTTAAACCATCTCTTTTACTATGTATTTTTGAAATATATATAAAGCATTAGATAGAACTCAGTATAAAATACTGCTGTCTAGAAACAAGAGGGCAAGATTTGCGAGAAAATAAGCTTCTAAACCACTTCATTTTTAGTTATACAATGTGGGAGACTAGAGCAAATGAGTAATAAAAGGCAAAACATTGAGTCTCCTGGGGTGCTAAATTAAGAATTTATAGTCAGAATGATGTCTCTGTAACCTCATTCAATTTTCTATTATTGCAGATCTTAAACAATTATGAACACAGATGACAAAGCAATTTTTGCTTATAAGTCTGCAAGGGTGATAAATATAACATGCAAAACTCACTTTGATAGTAATGTTAATTGGTCTAATGCTCTCAAAACAAAGAAATATAATGATATTTAAAGAAAGCAATATTTTGAGCAAACAAAACTAGATAGAAGAGCTAATATGATATATTTTTATTTTAAAACAGATGGGGCATTTACTATTTTAAAACGGTTAGTAACTGCAGACAACATTCACATAAATAAACATTACAAACACTCTGAGAAATAGGTGATGCCTCTGGAGTTAAAACATAAATAACTATAAAACAAAAGGGATTAGAATTTAATACTTTTGCAATGATACATAATAAAAGTCTTCATTAAAAATACTAGCTATTGACATATGGGTGATCCAATGCTTTTCCTAAGAAAGAAATTTAGTGGTGCTTTTATAAAATTTATTTATTTATTTATTTATTTATTTTTATTGGCTGCATTGGGTCTTCATTACTGTGTGTGGGCTTTCTCTAGTTGCAGCGAGTGGGGGCCACTTTTCATTGTGGTGCATGGGTGGCTTCTCTTATTGCGGAGCACGGGCTCTAGGTGCACGGACTTCAGTAGTTGTTGCACTCGGATTCTGTAGTTGTAGCACACAGGCTTAGTCGCTCTTTGGTATGTGGGATATTCCTAGACCAGGGATCCATCCTATGTTCCCTGCATTGGCAGGTGGATTGTTAACAACTGCGCCACCAAGGAAGTCCAAAAGAACTTCAGTGTTGCTATGTTTTTTAAAGAATCAGTCTTGTTGCTGGGCATTTAGGTTGTTTCCATGTCCTGGCTATTGTAAATAGTGCTTCAATAAACATTATGGTACAAGTTTCTTTTGGGATTATGGTTTTCTTTGGGTATATGCCCAGGAGTGGGATTACTGGATCATATGGTAGTTCTATTTGTAGTTTTTTAAGGAACCTCCAAATTGTTTTCCATAGTGGCTGTACCAACTTACATCCCCACCAACAGTGCAGGAGAGTTCCCTTTTCTCCACACCCTCTCCAACATTTGTTGTTTCCAGATTTTGTGATGATGGCCATTCTGACTGGTGTGAGGTGATACCTCATTGTGGCTTTGACTTGCATTTCTCTGATGATGAGTGATGTTGAGCATCTTTTCATGTGTTTGTTGGCCATCTGTATGTCTTCTTTGGAGAAATGTCTATTTAGGTCTTCTGCCCATTTGTGGATTGGGTTATTCGCTTTTTTGGTATTAAGTTTCATGAGCTGCTTGTATATTTTGGAGGTTAATCCTTTGTCCGTTGTTTCATAGGCAACTATTTTTTCCCATTCTGAGGGTTGCCTTTTAGTCTTATTTATGGTTTCTTTCACTCTGCAAAAGCTTTTAAGTTTCATGAGGTCCCATTTGTTTATTTTTATTTTTATTTCCATTATTCTAGGAGGTGGGTCAAAAAGGATGTTGCTTTGATGTATGTCATCGAGTGTTCTGCCTATGTTTTCCTCTAGGAGTTTGATAGTGTCTGGCCTTCCATGTAGGTCTTTAATCCATTTGGAGTTTATTTTTGTGTATGGTGTTAGGCAGTGTTTGAATTTCATTCTTTTACATGTTGCTGTCCAATTGTCGCAGCACCACTTATTGAAGAGGCTGTCTTTTTTCCATTGTATACTCGTGCCTCCTTTGTCAAAGATAAGGTGCCCATATGTGTTTGGGCTTACTTCTGAGTTTTCTATTCTATTCCATTGATCTTCCCTTCTATTTTTGTGCCAGTACCATAAAGATGTGGCATATATATATACAATGGAATATTACTCAGCTATAAAAAGGGATGAGATGGAGCTATATGTAATGAGGTGGATAGAACTACAATCTGTCATACAGAGTGAAGTAAATCAGAAAGAGAAGGACAAATATTGTATGCTAACTCACATATACGGAATCTAAAAATGGTACTGATGAACTCAGTGACAAGAACAAGGATGCAGATACAGAGAATGGACTGGAGAACTCGAGGTTTGGGAGGGGGCGGGGGGTGAAGGGGAAGCTGAGACGAAGCAAGAGAGTAGCACAGACATATATATACTACCAACTGTAAAATAGTCAGTGGGAAGTTGTTGTATAACAAAGGGAGTCCAACTCGAGGATGGAAGATGCCTTAGAGGACTGAGCGGGGAGGGTGGAGGGGACTCGAGGTGGGGGAGTCAAGGAAGGGAGGGAATACGGGGATATGTGTATAAAAACAGATGATTGAACCTGGTGTACCCCCCAAAAAATAATTAAAAAATAAAAAAAAATAATCAGTCTTGAAATCTATATAAATTTTGTCTAATTAAATTATGTCAGAATAATGGACTGGACTAATATATCTATGTTACATAAGACAGCAATGATCACAGATGTAGATTTTCTGTTCTATGCAGTGTGCTCTTTTTTATCCTATCAATAAATAACATCAGCTTCAACTAATATACTACATCAGCTTATTGGCTTAAGGGATCAGAGAAACTTGGGAAAAATAATTAGTTCCCTGAAATAGATTAGTCCACTAGTCTTTAGTTGCTTTTCTCAGTTTTGATTATATACAGAAGTAAGATGCATTTTACTTTTTAATGGAACCTCTATTTGAGCAAAACCCAAGCACTGCTTGTGTTAAAATATGTTCTTCTGTCTAATATGGTAGATTATACTCTTCATATGGGAAATTACATTAAAAGATGTATTACTCTTGCATTAGTATATTCTATTAAGAAATAAATATAAGTTAAAAAGTAATAAAGTCATGGATACTTTAGTGCATTTTTATGATATTCCTTTGATGAATAATTATGACTTACTATAACTTAGAAAGATTTTTCCCCAATGTTGGATATGTTTGGCTTGTATTTATTTCTGAGGATATCAATAGAATATAAAGCAAAATCTTTAATATAAGAAATGAAATACCTAAAATATAAAGTCTATAAATTATCCTGTAAGTTACTATTAGGACATATAGGCTCTGAAATTCCTCAAGGAGTTCTTAGTCTGGAATCTGCACCTTCCACAAACATGTTATTAAATTTTAGTTCACATAACAGAAACCCCCCAAACTTATTTTCAAAGCCTGCAAAGAAAGATAAGGCAAGGTCAGCTCTGTAACTCTTTAGTCCTAATATATTTAAAGCATTCTCTGTAATATTTTGAACTTAACTTAGATACTGAATGTTTTCCTATCCCAAGAATGGAATCCAAGGTATGTGTGTAGGAGAGAGAAAAGTAGGATAATATACTAAAACATGCTTTACTTAATTTATATTATTTTATTTCTATATACATTAACATAAAAACATATTCCAGTGACATACTTTAAAAATTCAATAATTCAAAACTACATTTTAAATAGAGTGCAAGTACAACATTTAGGTAAAAGAGATTTTTAAAGTAAAGTTGAAGTTTATGTAGAATATAATTAGGAAGAGAGTATATTAAATTTCAAGTTTTTCATAATATTTTTGAAAGTTTTTTTTAGGTCTCCATCTTTCACATCAATAAAGACATGATTCGAGTTCTTCATTAGGATTTATAGTCTTGGACCAAATCATCTCTGCAGGGTTTTCTCTTTTACTTTCTCTACAAATGGTATGATTCTCTGCACATACTGAGGACATAGCAAATCTAACCTGTCCAACTATACACACACAAATATATCTACATGTAAGTATTACACACACACATACATGTACATGTTGGCAGTCATATATAAGTATATCTGTGGCACTTAAAACTCAATGTAAAATATATAAATATACTGTATATTTTTTCATATAACACTTGGTCTATTAGGGATTTTCACATTAGCTATGGTAAGTTTTATTTCACTCTTTAATATTCACAATGGTCTAGGAATGAGCTATTCCATTCTTGATATCCAAAACAAACAGCCAGTTTAGTGGTTAAAATTGCTTTTTGTGGAGTTTTGTTATCCAGGTATCCTCTCTATTTACTTTTGAATATTTAGAAAGCTGCTGCTGCACTCCTAAGTCTGTATACTTCACTGAGAATCATTCAAGTCCATTCAAAGACAAAGGGAATTTATAATACTGAGTTTATCATCAAGACTTCAGTGTTGACAGAAAAAAAAAAATGATACAAGCCTATCTCAACCAGAATATTGACTCTAGGAATTTCTCTTTATAAATTTGTCCACTGGTAACAAGCTCTAAAATCTTTCTTCACAAATCCTGTTTACTTTATTCTTCAAAAAGGGCCTATGTATTTTTGAAGGAAAAAAAAAAACTATATATTTCACTAAATTCTAGTGGAAAATCCTAAAGAGAAGCATCTTTTTTAAAGATATGAAATTAGTATCTTCAAGCTCCTGCTTTAATATATGGTTCTTGTAGGCTAGCTGTAGTAATAGTAATCATAGTAGTAGTATCTTGATGTTCTTGAATGAAAATTCAGTATTATCCAACACAGTTTTTAGATTACCATCAAAAATATTTTAATGGTTTAGACTTTCAAAAACTCAAAAATTTCCTTTTCACAGTTTTTTTTGAAAAATTCTACTAAACAAACACTTTTTAATGAATAAATAGCAAGTTTTTAGATTCTTACATTTCTTAGGTAATTATAATATCAATAAAATAGAATACTTATAAAACTGGAATCCATAATAATTTTCAAAATACCATAAAGTGAATATTATTATAGGAAGTAATTTTGAAATTAAGGCAGATTAGTATTTTTTTGTAAATATAATGTATAAAGTATTGATACAAAAGATTCTCTCAATATATGTTTTGTTTCTTTAATTTCTTAGAAATGTAGGGATGGAAAATACTTTCTTTTTCTATTAACAATACAATAGTGCAATAACTATTGACACTTGGTTTTAGGATCTGAGAGTCAGTAGGGAGTATTAGGGACTTTGCTGACTACAAGACTAATAACTAGAGTAATCATATATCTCCCATTTCTCTGAGACAATTTTGGTTTCTACCTGATCATGAGGCATGCAGTTTAATGGGAGGCCCTATAATTCTCCAAATTATACTACTTGGCTTGTGATTTATATGGTGATTCAAATCTGACATATCTAAAGTGTGCATTTCATGCCATATGAACTTGATATTGCCATATACTCTAATTTTTGAAAAATGTAAGTTGGCATTTTTATGTTATCAACTGATTTTAAAATATTGACAACTTATTCAAATATCCTAAAAAACATAAGTAAGGCTCTATTATGCAAACCAGTAAGACAAAATCCATTTGATCTGGGTCCACTCTTGACAGACACTCATCTACCCTGAACAAGAATACAAGGAGGGTTTCTCACTGATCATTGAGAAGAGAAGTCTCATGTTTGTTCTTTTCTTCTTACCTAAAGATGATCATAGCATCATAATGAAGGCTTGAAAAATATTCCCAAATAATAGTATAAAATAGCTTGTACTCAACTCTTATTTGTCTGTTGGCCAGAAATAGAGATTTTAACTATATGCTCTTAAGATGATTTGGCTGAAGTGTAAATTTATTGAGTTGTCTTCTTCTAGGCTATCTCTTCTCAGTTCACTTACTCAAATATACATATAGTTTATGCTACTTTGTTCTTTTCTAAATAATAATGACTGGAAATTATATTAATCTTAAGATGGTATTAAAAGATGAATTTTAAATAAAGATGAGAAAAGAAGAGAGTAGTTGACACCCATGAGTATGGAATTAGACAAAACTGGGTTCAAAATCCACTTTTGCCTCCCTATTCCCTGAATAAGCTAGCTAAAACTGACTTTGAGAGTGTTTAGTGAAATACAAGAAATGGTGTCTGTAAAATATTTTACCACAATTATATAATTCTTTACGCTTTGAAGTCAAACACAACTGGCTTCAAAACCTTGGTTCTTTTTCTACCATGAATCAACTGTGTAAGTCTGGACAAATTAGATAAACTTTCTAATAATCAGTTTCTTCATAAATAATAGAGATACTAAAGTGAAATTTTCAAGATTATAAAGTTTTAAAGAGTGTATCTCTTTCTCTCTCTCTCTCTATCTCTTCTTTTGAGAAGAAAACTCTCAAAAATATTAAGAGGAAGGAGATGTTGCTGATGGATGACATGTATTTTAAAATACATTGATACTGAAGGACTGTTTTAATGACCAGGAGACTCATCTATATCATTTATGTATTGTTTTGTTTTGGCTGCTGTTATTTTCAATTTCTCCTGTCTATTCAGTAGTACATATTCTGAACATAGGACACAGTTAGTAATCAGACATATTTTCTCTGTGTATGTTTCAGAAACAATTATAAAATTCTTTTTAAAATAAAATGGGAATTAATTATTTACAAACTCAGAGAGAGATCAGAGCCTATCTAGTATTTAGAATCATTGATTCCCAGAGGTTAAAAAAGGTAACATCCTTTGAAGAACAGTTACTTCATTTATTCCAATAAGTTTTAAGACAAAGAATGAAGAAAATGAAAGGAAACACCTCTCCATGAGTGATATTGTAAATTTTCTAATTAAAGAAAAATGTTCTCTATATTCTGAAAAGCCAAAAACTAATTTGAAAAGATACATGCATCCCAGTGTTCATAGCCAAGACATGGAAGCAACCTAAATGTCCAATGATGAATGAATGAAAAAGATGCAGCAGATATATACAATGGAATATACTTAATGATAAAAAAAATGAAATAATGCCATTTGCAGCAATATGGATGGACCTAGAGATTATCATACTAAGTGAAAGACAGAAATCATATATCACTTATATCTGGAATCTAAAATATAATACAAATGACCTTATTTACAAATCAGAAACAGACTCACAGACAGAAAACACACTTATAGTTACCAAAGGGGAAAGTGGGGTGGGGGATAAATTGGGAATTTGGGATTAACTGTTACACACTATTATATATAAAATGGATAATCAACAAGGATCTCCTGAATAGCACAGGGAACTATATTCAATATTTATAATAACATATAATGGAAAAGAATCTCAAAAAGAATATGTGTGTGTGTTTATAACTGAATAACTTTGCTGTACACCTGAAACATTGTAAATCAACTATATTCAATTAAAAAAGAAACATTTTCTCTCAATATGATTTATGATCTTTTGCTGCACAGCCAGTATGCCATTCATTTACTATATCTTTTTCAACAATTGGCATGGCTCACTAGGAAAACATCAAGAGTTAAATATATGCTGCTTTTTTACATGTTGGTTGGGGTGCGGTGTTCTTAACAAACATAACAATAAGTAACCTAGCCAGGCATTGTGCTAAGCACTTTACATGCACTAATACACTTAATCTCCTTGCAAGCTTAAGAAGAAGACAGGGTACACTGGGATTTATGAATGATAAAACTACCTTCAAAGAAGACCAAAAAGTGAGATGCAGGGATTAAATAGTTGTATGATGTTCTCAAACAATATAGCTAGAAATCCAAATTGACACAGAAATTGAACGAAGTCAATGTACTTACTTTATGCTCTGCTTCTGTTTTTCTCTTGCTTCTGTAATAGACAAAATAAGACCTTAATGAAAACAAAATTTTAAATGTGAATCCTGATTGTTGCTCTTATGTTTTATTTAAAATTGTAGCTATTCAAATTATTTGACATAGCAATCTAGACATCTGGATAATGTTTTCACAACTCACAGATCAGCCAGTTAAAAATATATTTGAAAGCAGACAAGGGAATGCTATTCTAGGCTTTATAACTGACTTATCTCAAATTTAACACCCTTATATAGTTAGTCTATTCAATTTTAGATGAACTATTATTAAACTCAACAAGACACATCACAGGCAATTATATTTATATCATCTGAAATAATACTTGCCTTTGTGGAATTATTTCATAGACCACCACATGAATGTACAAAATTAACAGTAGAATTCTCCTAATTTTGGAGCTCGCCTGGCCAAATAAACAAATATCAGGACAGAAATTTGTTGGACTTAATCAAAACAAATGCCAACAGTAAAGTAACTTGAGAATTTTTGTCTTACCACCAATTCTAGAATTGATTGTAAGGGAAATTACACCCTGTGGGATGTAGCTTATTTCCAGAGTTTTGCCAGAATCCTTTAAGATTCCCCGGAGTGCTACAGTTTTGTTGGAGAATAGACTAAATGCAAGGCAGATCTTAGATAAAAGTTACTCTCTAGTGTGAATATTGTCAGTCTCCTCTGATAAAATTTACCAACAGCCCAATGATGAGTAGATAATATTTGAGAATGAATGACATCATTATTTTTTGAGAGTGGCAGATTGAAATCATCCCCTAAACTAATAAGACAGTTTACAAAAATCAGCAATGGATAGTCTACCATATTCAATTTCTCTTTATCTCATGAAAACAAACAACTAAAATGATCAAACAGAAAGTTTTGGTGTTACTGAATCTATTACTGAATACAAAAACCTGAAGGATATAATGTTTAAATGGTGACATTTTAAGATCTAAAGTAATTTCAGGATCACCCTCAAACAACATTTAATATGATTCATATGTTAAGCATGATATTACTTCATTCTATTATTTAAAACAAGACTTCACAAATTGTATTTGATATTCTAGCTCATTTTCATTCCATAAAGCAGAACATTGTATTCCACAATCATTCTAGATGAATCAATGTCTAATGTTCATATATTTGAGATGCTGAAAATGCATAGTATATTTTTATCAGCTTTCAAATATCACTTTAATGTTAATGGTGTCTAAGAGTACAGAGTACAGTGTTTCCTGCCATTGAGTATCTTCACTCACTGGCTTAAACGACTCCTTGTTAAGCACATTTCAACTTTCTACTTTCAAGCATATGACATTCTATGATTCTATGAACTTAATCCACCAGCCTAGCCCATGAAGGTGATAGAGGCTCAGTTAAGCCTATAATAGACAATAGTTTCTGTGTATGGCACAGGATGTTAAATTATTTTTCCTGCTGACTCACAATTTCAGCTAAAGTACAAATGTTGCAGTCAAGCCTTTTCCTTCTTATACTAGCACAAACATTTATTTGAAGTAGTAGGATGTATCAGATTTGGAAGTCACAGCTCTTGGGGAAAAGAACAAAACATGGTAAGGGAGCACTTAGGAGAGGTTGATGTATGTTCTCTGGAATTTGAGTCACATATGAACATACAGATTGATGTCTGCACTACAGCTGCATCACTGTAGTGACAGTACAGTGGGTGGAAATGTATATAGAACTATTGTCAAGGGCAGGTTGAGGGGAAAGAGATGCCAGAACTCGCACATTTTGTCATAGCAAGATTTTTTCACTTTAGTGTTGGTCCACTTTCCAGCTCCTGCAATTTTTTTACTTCACAGAACAGAAACTGAACAGCAAAAACCTCCATAGGAGCCAGTGCAGAGGCAGGAAACCCTGAACTGAAATTGACAAATTGTCAGAGGCTTGGCATGGACAACACTAAGAGTTAAAAGCTCCAAGGGTAACAGTGATCAATAATCTCCCACACTTTTGTGAGTTTTAGGGGCCCTTTCAGCTTCTCACAAAGAATAGTGGAGGAAAATCCACTTAGGTTTCCAGCAGGAGGAAGGAAAAGGAAACAATCTGAAATATGCCAGAGTATTCTGTGGTCAAAAAGGTAAGTCTTCAGGAAAAATTAATTTTGCAGAGTTTAACCTGATGAGGTTTTAACATAGCCTAATCTACTGGAAAGAAGGGAAGTATCCAACTCTAGCACCCTCTAGCCCTCAGTGTCACATGGGTAGGGGAGTGGGGGGAGCACTGGTGAAGTTCATAGTGCAGGGGCACAGACTCACCAAAGAGAAGAACAGAATTAAGTAAAACAGTTTTCCTTCTGCACACAACTTACCACTATATTACTTAAAGCTTATTTACCACTGTTTGCTTTTTTTTTTTTTTTTTGTATGTGGCACATTATGACAGCCTATAACAAAGAATATTATGAACAAAAATTTTAAAATATTTTGAACTAAATTTAAAAAAGAGACAATTTTTGAAAATCTGTGGTATATACCGAAAACAATGCTTAGAGGGAAATCAATAGCACTGAATTCATACATTACAAAAAAATCGAAAATCAGTCATCTAAATTTCTAGAATGACAAAAGAAGACTGAATTAAATTCAAATAAACAGAATAAAAAATAAAAATTAGATAAGTCAATAAAGTGGGAAACAAGAAATAAAAAATTTTTAAAAAATCAAAAGCTGGTGATCTTTCTGCAGAAACTCTGCAGACCAGAAGGGAATGGCAGGATATACTGAATGTCCTGGAAGAGAAAAACCTACAGCCAAGAATACTCTACCCAGCAAGAATCTCATTCAGATTTGAGGGAGAAATCAAAAGCTTTCCAGACAAGCAAAAATTAAGAGAATTCAGCACCACCAAACCAGCCTTACAACAAGTGCTAAAGGAACTTCTCTAAGTAGGAAACACAAGAAAAGGAAAACACCTACAAATACAAACCCAAAACAATTAAGAAAATGGTAATTGGAACACACATGTCAGTAATCACTTTAAATGTAAATGGATTAAATGTTTCAACCATAAGACACAGACTGGCTGAATGGATACAAAAACAAGACCCTTCTATATGCTGCCTACAAGAAACCCACTTCAGACCAAGGGACACATACAGACTGAAAGAAGAGAGATGGAAAAAAATATTCCATGCAAATGGAAGTGAAAAGAAAGCTGGAGTAGCAATATTCATATTGGACAAATTGGACTTTAAAGAAAAGACTATTACAAGAGACAAAGAAGGACACTACATAATGATAAAGGGATCCATCCAAGAAGAACATGTAACAACTGTAAATATTTATGCACCCAACATAGGAGCATCTCAATACATAAGGCAAATGCTAACAGCCATAAAAGGGGAAATCGACAGTAACACAATAATAGTAGGAGACTAACATCCCACATACATCAATGGACAGATCATCCAAACAGAAAATAAATAAGGAAACTCAAGCTTTAAATGACACATTAGACCATCTAGACTTAATTGATATTTATAGGACAATCCATCCAAAAACGACAGAATACACTTTCTTCTCAAGTGCACATGGAACATTCTGCAGGATAGATCACATCTTGGGTCACACATCAAGCCTCAGCAAATTCAAAAAAATTGAAGTCATATGAAGCATTTTCTCTGACTACAACACCATCAGACTAGGTATGAATTACAGAAAAAAAATGTAAAAAATAGAAACACATGGAGGCTAAACAATTCACTATTAAACAACCAAGAAATCACTAAAGAAATCAAAGAGGAAATCAAAAAATACCTAGAAATAAATGACAATGAAAACACAACAACGCAAAACCTATGGGATGCAGCAAAAGCAGTTCTAAGAGGGAAGTTGATAGCAATACAGTCCTACCTCAAGAAACAAGAAAAATATTGAATAAACAACCTAACCTTACACCTAAAACAATGAGAGAAAGAAGATCAAAAAAACCCCAAAGTGAGCAGAAGGAAAGAAATCATAAAGATCAGAGCAGAAATAAATGAAAAAGAAATGAAGGAAACAATAGCAAAGATCAATGAAATTAAAAGCTGGTTCTTTGAGAAGATAAACAAAATCGATAAACCATTAGCTAGACTCATCAGGGAAAAAAGGGAGAAGATGCAAATCAACAGAATTTGAAATGAAAAAGGAGAAGTAACAACGGACACCTCAGAAATACAAAACATCATGAGAGACTACTACAAGCAACTACATGCCAAAAAATTGGATAACCTGGAAGACATGGATACATTCTGAGAAAAGTACAATCTTCCTAACCTGAACCAGGAAGAAATAAAAATATGAAGAGACCAATCACAAGTATGGAAATTGAGATTGTGATTAAAAATCTCCCAACAAACAATAGCCCAGGGACAGATGGCTTCACAGGTGAATTTATCAAACATTTAGAGAAGAGCTAACACCTATCCTTCCCAAACTCTTCCAAAATATTGCAGAAGGAGGAACACTCCTAAACTCATTCTACGAGGCAACCATCACCCTGATACCAAAATCATGCAAAGATGTCACCAGAAAAGAACATTACAGGCCAATCTCACTGATGAATATAGATGCAAACATCCTCAACAAAATACTAGCTAACAGAATCCAATAGCACATTAAAAAAAAAAAAACATACACCATGATCAAGTGGGGTTTATCCCTGGGATGCAAGGATTCTTCAATATATGCAAATCAATCAATGTGATACATCATATCAACAAATTCAAGGATAAAAATCATATGATCATCTCAATAGATGCAGAAAAAGCTTTTGATGAAATTCTACATCCATTTATGATAAAAACTCTCCAGAAAATGGGCATAGAAGGAAATTACCTCAACATAATAAAAGCCATATATGAGAAACCAAAAGCCAACATCATTCTAAATGGTGAAAAACTGAAAGCATTCCCTCTACAAATAGGAACAAGACAAGGGTGCCCACTCTCACCATTATTATTCAACATAGTTTTGGAAGTTTTAGCCACAGCAATCAGAGAAGAAAATGAAATAAAAGGAAACCAAATTGGAAAAGAAGAAGTAAAATTGTCACTCTTTGCAGATGACATGACATTATACATAGAAAACCCCAAAGACTCTACCAGAAAACTGCTAGCACTAATCAGTGAATTTAGTAAAGTAGCAGGATACAAAATTAATGCACAGAAATCTCTTGCATTCCTATACACTAACAATGAAAAAGCAGAAAGAGAAATTAAGGAAACTCTCCCATTTACAGTTGCAACAATAACAACAACAAAAAAATGCCTAGGAATAGACTTGTCTAAGGAGGCAAAAGACCTGTATGCAGAAAACTATAAGACACTGATAAAAGAAATCAAAGATGATACAAACAGATGGAGGGACATACCATGTTCTTGGAGTGGAAGAAACAACATTGTGAAAATGACTATACTACCCAAAGCAATTTACAGATTCAATGCAATCCCGATCAAATTACCAATGGCATTTTTCACAGAACTAGAACAAGAAATCTTATGATTTGTATGGAAATGCAAAAGACCCCTAATAGCCAAAGCAATCTTGAGAAGGAAAGACAGAGTTGGCGGAATCAGGCTTCCTGACATCAAACTATACTAAAACACCACAGTGATCAAGACAGCATGGTACTGGCACAAAAATAGAAAGGAAGATCAATGGACCAGAATAGAACCCAGAGGTAAACCCAAGGAATATGGGCACCTCATCTTTGACAAAGGAGGCATGAATATACAATAGAGAAAAGATAGCCTTGTCAATAAGTGGTGCTGGGAAAATTGGACAGCAACATGTAAAAGAATGAAATTAGAACACTTTCTAATGCCATACACAAAAGAAATTCAAAATGGATTCAAGACCTCAAGGTAAGGCCAGACACTATGAAACTCCTAGAGGAAAACATAGGCAGAACACTCGATGACATACATCAAAGCAACATCCTTTTTGACCCACCTCCTAGAATAATGGAAATAAAAATAAAAATAAACAAATGGGATCTAATGAAACTTAAAAGCTTTTGCACAGTGAAAGAAACCATAAACAAGACAAGAAGACAACCCTCAGAATGGGAGAAAGTACTTGTCAATGAAGCAATGGGCGAAGGATTAATCTCCAAAATATACAAGCAGCTCATGAAACTTAATACCAAAAAAGCAAATAACCCAATCCACAAATGGGCAGAAGACCTAAACAGACATTTCTCCAAAGAAGACATACAGATGGCCAACAAACACATGAAAAGATGCTCAACATCACTCATCATCAGAGAAATGCAAGTCAAAGCCACAGTGAGGTATCACCTCACACCAGTCAGAATGGCCATCATCAAAACATGTAGAAACAACAAATGCTGGAGAGGGTGTGGAGAAAAGGGAACTCTCCTGCACTGTTGGTGGAAAGGTAAGTTGGTACAGCCACTATGGAAAAGAGTATGGAGGTTCCTTAAAAAACTAGAAATAGAACTACCATATGATCCAGGAATCTCACTCCTGGGCATATACCCAGAGAAAACCATAATCCAAAAAGAAACAGGTACCGTAATATTCACTGCAGCACTATTTACAAGAGCCAGGACATGGAAGCAACCTAAATGCCCATCAACAGATGAGTGGATAAAGAAGATGTGGCACATATATACAATGGAATATTACTCAGCCATAAAAAGGAATGAAATGGAGCTATATGTAATGAGGTGGATAGACCTAGAGTCTGTCATACAGAGTGAAGTAAGCCAGAAAGAGAAAAATAAATATTGTATGCTAACTCATATATGGAATCTAAAAAAAAGAAAAGAAAAAAAAAGGTACTGATGAATGCAGTCACATGGCAAAAATAAGGATATAGATGCAGAGAATGGACTGGAGGACATGGGGTTGCGGGGGCAGGGGGTGAAGAGGAAACTGGGATGAAGTGAAAGAGTAGCATAGACATATATACACTACCAACTGTAAAATAGATAGCTAGTGGGAAGTTGCTGCATAACAAAGGGAGATTAAGTCAATGATGGGTGATGCTTTAGAGGGCCAGGACAGGGAAGGTGGGAGGGAGTCATGGTAGGGAGGGGATATGGGGTTATATGTATAAATACAAGCTGATTCACTTTGGTGTACCTCAAAAGCTTGTACAAAAGTGTAATGCAATTATATTCCAATAAAGGGCTTAAAAAAAATCAAAAGCTGGTTCTTTGAAATTATCAATAAAATCAACAAGGCTTTATCCAAGCTGACCAAGAGAAAAAGACAGAAGACTCAAATATCCAACATTAGGAATGAAAGAAGAGACATAATTACTGATATTAAATGCATTTAAAGGAGAATGAAGAAACATAATGGAAAACTCTATGCCCACAAATTTGATGACCTAGATGAACTGGACCAGTTCCTTGAAAGACCAATCTGCCAATATTCAAACAAGAAGAAACAGGTCATCTGAATAGTCTTATATGTCTAAAGAAACAGAATCAACAGTTAATAATATTCCAAATCATAAAATACCAAGTCCAGATGGATTCACTGGTGAATTCTACCAAACATTTAAGAAAAAAATTATGACTTATCTACAATCTTTTTCAAAGGAAAAAGCAAAGGAAATATTTTCTAACTCATATATAAGGCCAGAATTATCCTAATACCCAAAAGAGTTGAAGACATTACCAAAAAGAAGAAAACTACAGTTCAATATCATTTATAAACATAAACACAAAAATTCCAAACAAAATTTAGCTAATAGAATCTAACAACATATACAACGAATTTTACATCATGAACAAGTGAGATTTATCTCAGATATGCAAGGCTGGTTCAATATTTGGAAATTAATTAATAGAACCCACCACATCAAGAAGTTAAAAATGAAAAATGATATGATCATATCAATTGATACAGAAAAAGAATTTTCAAAATCCAACACCAATTCATGACAAAAATTCTCAGCAAACTAGGGATAGAGGGCAACTTCCTCAAATTGATAAAGAACATCTACAAAAATCCTACAGCTAATAATCATACTTAATGGTGAGTAACTTGAAGCTTTCCCACTAAAATCAGGAATAAGGGAAATATCTTACCTCATATACTGCTATTCAACATCATATTGAAAGTATTAATTAACACAGTAAGGTAAGTAAAGGAAATAAAAAGTATACAGATTGAGAAGGAAGAAATAAAACTCTCTTTGTTCATAGATGACATGACTGTCTATATAGAAAACCCAAAAGAATTTAAAAAAAATACCCCCTGGAATTAATAAATAATTATATACAAGCTTTCAGGATACAAGGTAAACATACAAAATCAAATGGTATCATATATACTAGTAATGACTAAATGGAATTTGATGTTAAAACACAATACCATTCATATTAGCACATCAAATATGAAATACTTATGTATAAATGTAACAAAGAATGTATAAGGTCTATATGAGGCAAACTACCAAATTTTGATGAGAGACATAAAAGAACTAAATCACAGCAAATAGTATAATAGATATTGACAAAGTGATTCTAAAGTTTATATGGGAGGCAAAAGACACCAAATAACCAACTCATTACTGAAGGAGAAGAAAAGTGTCAGAAGAGAGACACTATAAATTTGCTTTAATCTTGACAATGTGGTATTGGTGAATGAATAGACAAATAGATCAATGAAACAGATTGGAGAACTCAGTATTAGACCCACACAAATATAGTCAACTGCTCTTTGACAAAATGGCAAAAATAATACAATGGAGCAAAAAAAAAAAAAAAGCAGTCTTTCAACAAATGGTGTTGGAACAACTGGACATTAACAGGCAAAAAAATGAATCTAGACACTGGCATTACATTCTTTACAAAAATTAAATCACAGAACTAAATGTAAAACACAAATCTATAAAGCTCTTGGAAGATAACATAGGAAAAAAATCTAGAAGACCTTCCTTGGGTATGGTGATGATTTTTAGATACAACGTCAATGACAATCCATAATAGAAATAATTGATAAGCTTGACTCATTAAAATTAAATACTTTTGCTCTATGAAAGAAAATGCCAAGAAAATAACCAGACCAAAAAAAAAAAAAAAAAAAAAAAACATGCAAAAGACACATCAGATAAAGGGCTGTCATCCAAAATATATGAAAAATTTCTTGAAACTCAACAATAAGAAAATGAACAACTCAATTAAAAATGGGCCAAGAACCTCAACAGACACCTCACCAACAATAACATACAGATGGCAAATAAATATATGAAAAGATGCTCCACATCATAAGTCATCAGGGAAATGCAAATTTTAAAAAAACACTGAGATTTCACTATACGATTAGAATGGCCAAAACCCAGAACACTGACTGCGTCAAATGCTGACAAAGATGTGGAGCAAAAGAAACTCTTATTCATGGCTGATGGGATGCAAAATGACACAATCACTTTGGCAGACACTTTGGCAGTTTCCTACAAAACCATACATACTTACCATATGATCCAGCAATTGCCCTCCTTGGAATTTACCCAAGAAGGTGAAAACTTATATCCATACAAAAACCTGCACATGTATGTGCAGCACCTTTATTCATAATTGTCAAAACTTGCAAACAACAAAGAATGTCCTTCAGTTGGTGAATTTATAAATAAACTGTCATACATCCAAATAATGGATGATTATGTGGCACTGAAAGGAATGAGCTATCAAGCCATGAAAATACATGGAAGAGACTCAAATGCATATTCTTAAGTGAAAGAAGCCAATATAAAAAGCTACATACTATATTATTCCAAGCAAATGACATTCTGGAAAGGGCAAAACTACAGAGAGATTAATATTATTAATGGTTCCCAGGGTTTGAGGGGAGAGAGGGATGAACAAGCAGAGCACGGAGGTTTTTATAGGATATTGAAAGTACTCTGAATGATACTATAAAGGTGTCACTATACATTTGCCAGAAGCCATTACAACCCATAGAATGTACACAATACCAAGAATGAATCTTAATGTAAACTATGGACTTTAGATGCTAATGATGTCCATGTAGGTGTATTGATTATATCAAATGTACAGCTCTGGTGTGGAATGTTGATAGTGGGGGAGGTTGTGGGTATGTGGGGACATGGGGTATATGGAAACTCTGTACTTTCCCCTCAACTTTGCTGTGAACCTAAACTGGTCCTAAAAAGTAAAGTTTATTGATTAAGGAAAAATGTATAGAAAAACAGATAAGCAATGTGCAGATGCTGCTGTGAGAATTGAAAATGTTAAAATCACTGTACAAAACTAATAATTTCTAATAAAATTCTACAGATTCAAGGCAATCCCTATCAAAATACCAAAGGCAGTTTTCAGAGAACTAGAACAAATCATTTTAAAATTTGTATGGAAACACAAAAGTTAAATAGTTAAATAGTTAAAACAATCTTGAGAAAGAAGAACAGAGCTAGAGGAATCACACTCTCTGACTTGATACCATACTACAAAGCTATACTATTTAAAACAGTATGGTACTAGCATAAAAACAGACACATAGCTCAATGAACCAGAATAGAGAGCCCAGAAATAAATCCATGCACTTACGGTCAATTAATCTATGACAAAGGAGACAAGAATATACAATGGAGAAAAGACAATCTCTTCAGCAAGTGGTGTAGGAAAAACCAGACAGCTGTGTGTAAAGGGATAAAATTAGAACATTTGCTATACAAAAAAAACCCACAAAATGAACTAAGGATCTAAATGTAAGACTGGATACCATAAAACTAGTAAACAAAAACTTAGGCAAAGTAATCTTTGACATAAACTGTAGCAATATTTTTTGGATCCATCTCCTAAAACAAAGGAAATAAAAGTAAAAATAAACAAATGGGACCTAATTAAACTTAAAAGCTTTTGCACAGCAAAGGAAACCATTAACAAAACAAAAAGACAACCTACTAAATGGGAGAAAATATTTGCAAATGGTATGACTGATAAGCAGTTAATATCCAAATACATAAACAACTCATACAACTCAACATAAAAAAAAAAAAAAAAAACAAAACAAAAAAAAAAAAAAAACCTGATTAGAAAATGGGCAGAAGAACTGAATAGATATTTTTTCCAAAGAGGACATGCAGATGGTCAACAGGCATTTGAGAAGACACTCAACATTGCTAATTATTGAGGAAATGCAAATCAAAACCACAATGAGCTATCACCCTACACCTGTCAGAATGGCTATTATCAAAAATAACACAAATAAGAAATGTTGGCAAAAATGTTGAGAAGAGGAAACTGTTGTACACTGTTGGTGGGAATGTAAATCAGTACACTTACTGTGGAAAACAGTATGGAGGTTTCTCAAAAAATTAAAAGTAGAACTACCATATGACCTAGCAATTCCACTGCTAAGTATATACCTGGAAAGAAATAAAAACACTAACTCAAAAAAATACATGCACCCCAATGTTCACAGCAGCATCATTTACAATTACCAAGGTATGGAAGCAACCTAAGTGTCCATCCACAGATGAATGGATAAAGAAGATGTGGTCTATTTATCTATTTATCTATCATCTATCTATCTATACAATGGAATACTACTCAGCCATGAAAATAATTAAATTTCACCATTTGCAGCAATGTGGATGGACCTAGAGATTATCATACTGAGTGAAAGACAGTGAAAGACAAATATATGATATCACTTATATGTGGAATCTAAAAAATATAACAAACTAGTGAATAAAACAAAAAAGAAGCAGACTCACAGACATAGACAACAAACTAGTGGTTTCCAGTGGGGAGAAGGAAGGGGGAGGGGCAATTAGATGTAGGGGATTAAGAGGTACATACTATTATGCAGAAAATAAGCTACAATTATATATTGTACAAGATGGGAAATATAGAAAATATTTTATAATAAGTATGGAGTACAACCTTTGAAAATTGTGAATCACTATACAATACACCTGTAATTTATAAATATTATACAAAGTACACTTCAATAAAAAAGATTAAAAATGATCACTTGATTCTCATTTTCAATATCTTTGTTTCTACTCTTTTGTGTTTAATATCCTTCCTAATCTTTTTGGAGATATTTACCATGCCTTTTTGTTTAATTATTTTCCTCAAAGCTCTGAGTTTTATTTCTCCCTCATTTGTGGATTATTTAATTTTTTGCCTTTTTTGCGCAGTGATTTTGCTTTTCAGAAAACTCACTTTGTTTCTTTGTAAGCATACCTTTTAATCTCTAATGGAATTCAGCTTTTTTCATTATTAATGACTACTTGGGATCTGGCCAAAAGCTTAGGCCTTAGTTTATGCTTTTATATGTGAGTTGGGGGGTTGATGGGAAGATAGTAACTATTACTGCAATTTGGGCTTTCATCTTTCTTTCTGCCACTTTTTCCAGAAGTCCTTGATTAAAGAGCCTATTGCTTTATCTTATGGCCCTTCATCCCCCATTGAAACTGCAGAGTACACAGCGGAAGTTAAGAGGATGCTCAGAGCCTGCCAGCAGCTTGCATATTTCTACACTGCTTCACATAACAATCAGGCTTCAAAACCATCCTGGAAATGCCTCTGAAAAGTTGTAAGGCTTATGCTGTATTTCACAGCTATGTGTATATATACTTACACTTCTCCAGACTCTGGAAAGCACTTCATCTCTTTTCTTGGTTCAGTTCTATAATTCTTTCAGATTTTAGTTTTTATGTTACATTAACCAAGAAAGCTTCCTTGACACTATTATTCCCTGAATCACTTATGAGTCCCCTATACTTCCTAAGGTTAAGTTACCCCAATGCAACCCAGCATTATCTACACCACAGAAGTTAACTAATCACTGGAATTAATAGCTAGTAGACAATACACTTTATAAGGGCATATAAATCCTGCTTTCAATTTTATTTCCAAAATTACCTAATCTATCTTTTATATTACTAAAAAATAAAGAGAAATGTAAAAGTTGTTCAGTCCATTAGGAAAACCAAACTTTGATTAGATCCACCCAGCAAAATAAAAATTAAAACAGTCACAAACACACACACATATTACCTTCTCAGAACTCATTATTTCACTGCTTGTGAATAACAAAACAAAACGAGGAAAAAAATTATTTTCATGCTGTAGGTACTTTGAACTATGGAATTCAACTACAATCATCTGTAGATAAGAGTATTCCACAGAAGTCCCTCCACTCTTACAGCTAGAATCATAGACAATGGTGGAGATAAAGGAAAAACTTTGTCTTAAAATAGCAGTTAAGTATATTAACTACATTTGGTTTAACCAAAGTAGGAGGGGAACTTAGAAAAAGATAAACTGTTGGAAATTTCACCTTAGAATTGGGGCTCTAGAATTGGTTGAAGGGATGGAGAGACATCCTAAGGATCTATGTGGACCTTAGATAATCTAAACTTGCAAATTGATGCAAACATTTTGGTTGCATACAGCCTTCCCATTGTTTCAAATTTGCCAAGGACTTGAAATCTCATGTCAACTAAAACTCAGGGATTACAAGCATGGACTCATCATTAGACTAGATCTATGTAAAACTCCTAGATCTTCTCATTTTGTGCGAGTGACTTTGGGCAAGTTAAAGCCTGGAAGACTGTTTACTCACTGAATAAAAAGAAATGTCACATTTTTTTAACAAAGCATTATTATGAATCATGATAATATAAATAGTAAAAATCCATATTTGATGAATGAGTAAGAACAGACAGAAAATGGTTACCATCATGAATCAAAAATCTAACAATATGGCATGTTACCAATAAAAATATATCAAAGCAATAGTGTAGTACAGACAGAGCATTGTAAAGTTTCAGAGGAGAGAACCACCATATTGCAGTATATACTGGTCAGGTTGTTTACGCAAAAGAGTCTTGCAACATTCATGATCTTAGAATGAACATAGAGAAGGGCAAAGGGAATTTTAAGCAAAGGGGCAGGGCAATTCAAAGACTGATGTTGAGAAAAATTCCAAATTTGTCAGGCAGCTTTGAGCTAAGTAATATGCGTATTAAATGGAAATTGTTGTTAAGGACAAATAAGAGATGATGAGAGAGTTTACAGGTAGAATAGGACAAGACTACAGCGAATTTGTTTTACTTTTACTTTATTCATTTGAGAGACAAGAGAACAAGTCAAAGTTACTGAACAGATGTCAAAAATAGGATGGATGATGCCTTAGAGGACTGGGACGGGGAGGGTGGGGGGGGAGTCGAGGGAGGGAGGGAATACGGGAACATGTGTATAAATACAGATGATTGAACTTGGTGTACCTCAAAAAGAATAATAAATAAATAAATAAATAATAAATAAATAAATAAAAAGTTTTAAACTATACATTTAGAAAAGACAAATTTGGTCAAGGGTTTAAAAATCACACTTCCATTTTTAATAAAGTAATACCATAATTATAATATTTTTTGGCTCCAGAAATAAAACCATTATATTACCTCAAGTTTTTAATAACAAAAATTAATATCTGCCTATATTAAAATAAGATTGCCACTCTTTTCCTTTTTTGTATTAACTCTTCTTCTTCATCTTTTTCTTATTATTGTTATCATAACATACACCATCTGGCCTTTATCACCACAAAGCTGTAAATTCAAAATTCAGGCTATTTATCTGTAATGTGTATAAAGTTAAGATTCTGCTGAAATTGTTAGAGACCAGATTGAGTTATCAGGTTCTTTCTCCAAAAAAGTAGGACCCAAAATACATAATTTGAAAGAGACAGCACAAGTTGCACTTTACATTAAGTAAGCAGTTTCAGTATACTTACCATATAAATACTCTGCTAAACCTATACTTTCAAGTCTGGTTAAGGTTAGGAAAAGATCTATATCAACTTAATGAACTCTACTTCTGCTGACATACTCAGAAAAGATAGTTTAAATTACAAGATGTTACTCTTACATAGAATTGGAATTTTTAACATAGGCTAGAATTCAAAGAATGACATTTTAAATAGTTTTGAATGACATTTTAAATAGTTCTTCATAATGTCCTCCTTTACCATACAGATTTTAAAGAATTTATTTGCATGGTATTTTATGCCAGCAAGTATGTGCTTACTACAAAGGCTCAACTTAAAGTCTTTGGTAGACATTTTAAGAGTGCTTATTGTTTTCCTCAATCAATAATTTCATCAATATACATTATTTACTTTTCCATAGACACTATAAAGTTTGGATACAGATATTAATAATAATATACATATATATTAAAATACGACATTGAGAGATATCATAGCTATAGGTATATCATCATTTTTCTTACACTGACTTTATGCATAGCATCATTACAGAAGAGATATGAGAAAAAGAAAAAAAGAATTTATAAATGAGTTCTCATTAGTGGAAACATACTTTAAGGTTGGATATTTAAAAAATAGAGCACCTTCACTGGAAAATTGTAATGTTCAACCACAGACATATCTGAGGCATGAAACTTAGGTTTTAATCAGATTATGTTGGTCAATGACACTACAGGTTAAGCACATCAACTTGAATCTATTGTTTTTTAGTATGTGAGCATCAATTTCTTATCTGAACAGTGGAAACAGAATTATTGTAAATAATGTAGGGTATTTAATATCCAAAAGAAATAAGATAAGTAAGCCAACTGGGATAGAAACTATAGAAATGAAGTATGTTTTTAAACCTGTAATATGTTTTATCCTCAAATAGTATTTTAAAGTTAATTAGCAAAGCATCTAATAATATTTAAAATAACCTTGATACAACCATCTGTTCTATAAATAATATCTTCCAATCAGCAATAAGTTAAAATAAGACAACAAAGATCAAAAGTTCCAAAACATAATTCTTGTATTTCCACTAATGTTCTTTTTTTTTTTTTTAATCTATTTTGCATGTTAGGAAGAAAACATTCTGACAATTTTATACAATGATGAAAAATATATGACAAAGATAAATCTCAAACTAAAACATTAAAACTATTAATAAAATTAGGGCTTCCTAGGTGGCGTAGTGGTTAAGAATCCACCTGCCAATGCAGAGGTCACAGGTTCGATCCCAGCTCCAGGAAGATCCCACATGCCACCGGAGCAACTAAGCCTGTGTGCCAAAAAAATAAAAAATAAAATAAAATAAAAAATTAAAAACTATTAATAAAATTAGAGAAATCAGAAAAAGTATAAGTATAATTATTTCCTTATTCTTGCCTCAAGAAGCAAATACTGTAAAATTTGCAAAGGAAGTAATGAAGGTAATTCAATATCAAGTAAATATAATGTAAAGAAAATATTACTCATATAGCTTTAAAATGTACTTAACAAAGGAAGAAAAAATAAAATAAATGTGAAATTAGAAATATACAAGGACTTCCCTGGTGGTGCGGTGGTTAAGAATCTGCCTGCCAATGCAGGGGACATGGGTTCGATCCTTGGGTGGGGAAGATCCCACATGCCTCGGAACAACTAAGCCTGTGAGCCACAACTACTGAGCCCATGCACCACAACTACTGACCCTGTGCTCTAGAGCCCGCGTGCCACAACTACTGAAGTCCACGCACCTATAGCCCATGCTCCACAGCAAGAGAAGCCACTGCAATGAGAAGCCTGTGCACCACAATGAAGAGTAGCTCCAGCTCACTGCAATTAGAGAACACCCGCATGTAGCAATAAAGACCCAAAAACACAGCCAAAAAATTTAAAAACTAAAAAAAAAAAGGAAACATACAAACATTTGAAATTATAAAGTGGGAAGAATTCATCAGGAGATAATAAAAGAAAATTAGGAGAAGTGCAATGAGTATCTAAAATCTATGCAACTATTTTTGAATACCTGGACAAGAGAAAATATTTTCTAGGACATTTTGGCTTTTTAAAAACAAGCTCAAATAGGGAATTCTCTGGCAGTTCAGTGGTTAGGACTCTGCACACTCACTGCCAAGGGCCCTGATTTGATCCCTAGTTGGGGAACTAAGATGCTGCATGTACAGCATAGTGGGGAAAAACAAAAACAACAAAAAAAATCCCTAAACCTCAAATAGACATATATTCTAGTATATGTGCTGCTGAAGCGAGCACAAAGACAGATATTCTAAAGTAAGCGGGAAAGCAATTAAAAAGATTGCAGTGAACTAATAGCTTCCACTAAAAGAATATTTCAAAAAACTTTCATAAGGGAATTGCTATAAACTGAATTTATGTGTACCCTCCCACCCAAACTTATATGTTAAAATCTAACTCCCAAGATGATGGTATTTGGAAGTGGTGCCTATGAAAGGTAATTAGGTCATGACAGCAGAGCCCTCAGGAATGGAATTAGTGCCCTTGTAAAAGAGGCCCCAGACCCTTGCTCCATCTGCCACTTTAGGACACAGGGAAAATGTGGCTCTCTATGAACCAGGAAACAGGTCCTAACCAGACACATGATCTTAGACTTCCTAGCCTCCTAGTTATTCTTAGTTCCCAGCACTGTCAAAAATAAATTTGTTTTTTATAAGTTACCCACTCTATGATTCTTCGTTATATAATCCCAAATAGGCTGAGGACAGGAGCTCTTTCAAAACATAAACAAACAGATTATTTTTTGTGCTCTTTGAATTTTTCAAGAAAACAGAGATTGAAAGAAATATTCAAATATTTTTCTTCAATCCAAAAAACACAGTGACACTAAAATCTGAAGGAAAAGACACATAAAAAGTATATGTGCATATGTATGTGTGTGTATCTACATATATAGTCAACAAGCACTCACAAAATGCAGTGGTAAGAGCCCTAAAAAAAGAGTCCCTGCAGCAAAGGACTGGGTAGAATTCCATAACATTCACTGCAACAAAGACATGAAAATGTTCCCTGATGTTTTTCCCTATGTCCTCTAGGTAATAAAAGTCTTAACATATTAGAAGAAAAAAGTAGATATGGTTTCCCATAGGGAATCAATGACAAGCCATTGCAGCTATAGGAATACAACCTGTTGAAATAAAGTGTGTATGGAAGACTCAGTCTGAGGTGCAGTGAAAAAAGGTAGAAAAACGCTGATGTTGGAAGAGAAACAGAAATCTGTCAATATCGGATGCAGAGCAACTGGAACTCCTATACATTGCTTGTGGGAATACAGAATGGTACAGCCCTTGAGAAAACAGTTTGTTTCTTATGAAGTTAAATATATATTTATCATAAGTCATTAGCAGAATAATGACACCTCCCTCTCCCCCTACCCTACCAAATGCCCACTCCCTAAGCTCTGGAACCTGTCAATATGTTACACAGAAAGGAGGAATTCAGGTGGTAGATAGAATTGTTTGCTAACTGATTGACCTTAAAGTAAGATTATTATGCATTATACAGTGACCCAATGTAACCCCAAAAGACCTATAAAGTGGGAGACAGAGGCAGAAGAGTATAGGTCAGGGTAAGAGAAAAATTTGAAGATGCTACAATGTTGGTTTTAAAGAATGAGAAAGTGTCCAAAAGCATAAGGAATGCAGGCAGCGAAAAAGAGAATTTTCCACTAGCACCACTGGAAGGAATGCAGCCATGCAGACAACTTGGTTTTAGTCCAGTGAACCTTATTTTGGACTTCTGACCTCCAGAAATGTAAAATAATAATTTTTGACGGTTTTACTAAATGTATAATAGTTTGCTACAGCAGCAACAAGAAACTAATTCATCATATGGCACAGTAATCCTACTCCTAGGTACTTAGCCAAGATAAATAAATGAATGTTTGCACAAAAAGCCCATACATGATTCTTTATAATAATGTTATATATAATCATCAGAACTAAAAGTAAACCAAATGTTCTTCAGTTAGGGAATGGATAAAAATTTGGTGGTATAACTGTACAATGAAATACTACTCAGGAAAAAAAAAGGAACAAATCATTGAGACATATAAAAACCTTGATTGAATACCAAATGCATCTTGATAAGTTAGTTGCAAAAGACAAAAATACTGTATAATTCCACATATGTAACATTCTGACAAAGGCAAAACTATACAAGTGGGGAATAGATCGGGGGCTGCAATTAGATGAAATTAAAATAAGGTAAAAAACTGAGCAACAGGAGGCAAAATAATTTTCCATGAAGTTCCAAAACAAACAAAATAATCTAACAAACACTTTACAATAGCAAGACAATGTGTTTATTTCTGCTTGTTATTACTTACTGAATTTATTTTGTAATATTTTAATTATACATATAGAGTACATCACTTATTTATGTTTGTATTATGTTTAAGGTGTATATATAGACACCTTAAACAAAAAAAATTAAAAGTTTTGAATGTAAAAATTTTTAAGTTATATCTGGTCTTTGTTCTCTGTTTCTGTCTAATGGCTTCAAAATCCCATGGAATTTCCTGAGTGACAGGTGTGTTTCCTTTATGCTAAAGAAGTGACTCATGACAGCTTTAGTATGGGAGCAGTAAGGTTGCAACTCGAGAAAAAATGGCGGCGAAGTAGAGGGATGTGGGATGCATCCCTCTCCACAGATGCATTGGGAATGCACCGAAGGATGCAATAATTCCCACAGAGAACCAGTTGAACACCAGCAGATGACCTCGGAAACCAGAAAGGACCGCAAGGAGCCCGACATAACTGGTAGGGAGGCATCTACGATGGCTCAAAGAGAGTGAAGCGGCGGAGCTGTGGTAGACGGGAGGGAGTGAGAAACATACCGAGGGTCCACACCGCAGCTCAGTGTTCCCGGACGAAGACATGGATCCACAGCTGAACAGAGGGTCTGGGAGCGGGAGCGTGGGAACCGGAGAGCTGGTTCAGGGTGAGAAACATTGTTGCCAGTAAAGTGATGGACCAAGAGGACAGGAGGGAAGAGGTCCGCGGCGAGGAGTGCCTGCCCCTGAGAGCTGCCCGGCAACGATGGCGGCTGAAGGCTGCAGGCTCAGGGGCGGGGGGGGGGGCAGGGGGAGCCGCGTGCATAGCCTCTCTCTCTCTCTTTCCGGTGCCTCTGCAGTGGGCAGTGCAGAAGTCCTGCTGGCCACCTAAGGCGCTCAGGGATAACAAGCACCCTCAGGCACTCGGGCGGGGCTAGATTAAAACCCCTTGGAACACCGGCAGCAGGGAGGCAGCAGAGAAAAAACAACAACAACAACAACAACAAAAAACCGAGAGAGGCCCAACTCTAAGACTTTCTGTTTACGCCTGAGCCACCGGAGTCCCTCTGCAGCAGGCAACTCCAAGCCCGACTGAAACAACAGTGTGCCACTGCTCACTCATTCCCAGGGGAAGGAGCCACTATTGTACCTTCTCCCTCCGCACACACTGACGCCTACAGACAAACAAAAAAGGAACCTCTGCTGGTCACAGAATAATGCAAAAAAACCCAAGGTGAGTAGAAGGACAATTACAGCTGAGACTCTAAGGAAACAGAAATATTAGTATCGATCCTAGTGAACTGGTCCATTCTGGGATCAGTTCTGGATTTTTTTTTCTCTCTCTTTTTTTTTCTTTATTAATTTCGATTTTAGTCCTAAGGGATCTACAATTTTATAACATAATTTTTAAATAATATTTTTTATTCTATATTTTTTTTGCCTTTTTATACACTTCTATATCTAGCTAAGTTTTTGGTAGTATGGACAATATATCTCTCACACTTTCCTTTCATCCCTATTTTTTATACATTTCTATTCCTTTCTTTTTAGTTCCATATTTCCAATCACACTACGCTCTTCTGTTCCCCTTTCTTCCATCCATTTTAAGTTTATTTTATCTTAACATACTTACAAGCAACACTATCGATCTGCTCAGACTCCTTGCTCTATTTTCCAGATGACGCACCACCTTGGTATTTAATATTAGGTTTTTGTCTTTATCTTAGTTCTTAGTATAATTGTCTAATTTCATTCTGAGAATCTCCATTCTGTCTGGTGGTACTCTAACTCTTTTCTATATTTGATCCTAGCTTACAAAATCTCCCTGGATTAGCGTTTGTATGTGTAAGGTGTTATTTCTTTGTTTGTTTGCTTTTGCTTTTCTCTCTGATTTGTTATGTTTCAGTTGTCAATTTCTGCTGGGTTTCTCTTTGAATATCTGATAGCATACTGGGGTCCCATCAGGTCTCTCCAGAGCCTTATGTCCTAATGGATTCAGTAATTGTGTGTCATATACATGTATGTGTTTCCTGGATATAGTATTTGTTTAACCCAACACTTGGACATTAGTCTGAGGCTTGGCCAGTCTTCTATAAACACCTCTATCACCAGGACAAGCAACCCTAAAAGCTTGGACAACCATGAGGAAACAAAGAAACACCATGCAGGCAAAGGAGCAGGAAAAAAACCCACAAGACCAAATAAATGAGGAGGAAATAGGAAAAATGCCTGAAAAAGAATTCAGAGTAATGATAGTAAAAATGATACAAAATCTCGAGAACAAAATAGAGAAAGTACAAGAAACAGTTCATAAGAACTCAGAAAAACAAACAGCAATGGATAACAAAATAACTGAAATTAAAAATACTCTAGATGCTATAACCAGCAGAATGACTGAGGAAGAAGAATGAATAAGTGAGTTGGAAGATAGAATGGGGGAAATAAAAGCCACAGAGCAGGAAAAAGAAAAAAGAATAGAAGACAGTCTCAGAGACCTCAGTGATAACATTAAGCATAACAACATTCAAATTATAGGCATCCCAGAGGAAGAAGAAAACAAGAAAGCGTCTGAGAAAATATTTGAAGAGGTTATAGTGGAAAACATCCCCAACATGGGAAAGGAAATAATGAACCAAATCCAAGAAGCACAGAGAGTCCCATACAGAATAAAACCAAAGAGAAATACACCAAGGCACATAATAATCAAACTAATGACAATTAAACACAAAGAAAAATATTAAAAGCAGCAAGAGAAAAGCAACAAACAACATATAAGGGAAAACCCATCAGGACAACAGCTGACCTTTCTACAGAAACTCTGCAGGCCAGAAGGGAATGGCAGGATATACCAAAAGTCCTGAAAGAGAGAAACCTACAGCCAAGAATACTCTACCCAGCAAGAATCTCATTCAGATTTGAGGGAGAAATCCAAAGCTTTCCAGACAAGCAAAAGTTAAGAGAATTCAGCACCACCAAACCAGCCTTACAACAAGTGCTAAAGGAATTTCTCTAAGTAGGACACACAAGAAAAGGAAAACACCTACAAATACAAACCCAAAACAATTAAGAAAATGGTAATTGGAGCACACATGTCAATAATCACTTTAAATGTCAATGGATTAAATGCTCCAACCAAAAGACACAGACTGGCTGAATGGATACAAAAACAAGACCCTTCTATATGCTGCCTACAAGAAACCCACCTCAGACCAAGGGATACATATAGACGGAAAGTAAAGGGATGGAAAAAGATATTCTATGCAAATGGAAGTCAAAAGAAAGCTGGAGTAGCAATACTCATATCAGACAAATTAGACTTGAAAGTAAAGACTATTCAAAGAGACAAGGAAGGACACTACCTAATGATCAAGGGATCCATTCAAGAAGAACATAGCACAATGGTAAATATCTATGCCCCCAACATAGGAGCACCTCAATACATAAGGCAAATGCTAACAGCTATAGAAGGGGATATCGACAGTAACATGATAATAGTGGCAGACTTGAACACCCCACTTACATCAATGGACAGATCATCCAAACAGAAAATAAATAAAGACACACAAGCTTTAAATGACACATTAGAACATCTCGACGTAGTTGATATTTATAGGACAATCCATCCAAAAACGACAATATACACTTTCTTCTCAAGTGCACATGGAACATTCTGCAGGATAGATCACACCTTGGGTCACAAATCAAACCTCGGCAAATTCAAGAAAATTGAAATCATATCAAGCATCTCAGACCACAACGCCATGAGACTAGATATCAATTACAGGAAAAAAACTGCAAAAAATACAAACACATGGAGGCTAAACAATTCACTCTTAAACAACCAAGAAATCAGTAAAGAAATCAAAGAGGAAATTAAAAAATATCTAGAAACAAACGACAACGAAAACACAACAATCCAAAACCTGTGGGACACAGCAAAAGCAGTTCTAAGAGGGAAGTTTATAGCGATACAGTCCTACCTTAAGAAATAAGAAAATTATCGAATAAACAACCTAACCTTACACGTAAAACAATTGGAAAAGGAAGAACAAAGAAACTCCAAAGTGAGCAGAAGGAAAGAAATCATAAAGATCAGAGCAGAAATAAATGAAAAAGAAAGGAAGGAAGCCATAGCAAAAATTAATAAAACTAAAAGCTGGTTCTTTGAGAAGATTAACAAAGTTGATAAACCATTAGCAAGACTCATCAAAAAAAAAAAAAAAAGGGAGAGGATGCAAATCAACAGAATTCGAAATGAAAAAGGAGAGGTAACAACGAACACCTCAGAAATACAAAAGTTCATGAGAGACTACTACAAGCAACTCTATGCCAATCAATTGGATAACCTGGAAGAAATGGATACATTCTTAGAAAAATACAATCTTCCAAGACTGAACCAGGAAGAAATAGAAACCATGAACAGAACAATCACAAGTATGGAAATTGAGGCAATGATTAAACATCTCCCAACACACAAAAGCCCAGGACCAGATGGGTTCACGGGCAAATTCTATCAAACATTTCGAGAAGAGCTAACACCTATCCTTCTCAAACTCTTCCAAAATATCGCAGAAGGCAGAACACTCCCAAACTCATTCTACGAGGCCACCATCACCCTGATACCAAAACCAGGCAAAGATGTCACAAAGAAAGAAAATTACAGACCAATATCACTGATGAATATAGATGCAAACATCCTCAACAAATTACTAGCTAACAGAATCCAACAACACATTAAAAAAATCATCCACCATGATCAAGTGGGGTATATCCCTGGGATGCAAGGATTCTTCAATATATGCAAATCAATCAATGTGATACATCATATCAACAAATTGAAGGATAAAAACCATAAGATCATCTCAATAGATGCAGAAAAAGCTTTTGACAAAGTTCAACATCCATTTATGATAAAAGCTCTCCAGAAAATGGGCATAGAAGGAATTTACCTCAACATAATAAAAGCCATATATGAGAAACCAAAAGCCAACATCGTTCTCAATAGGGAAAAACTGAAAGAATTCCCTCTAAGCACAGGAACAAGACAAGGGTGTCCACTCTCACCATTATTATTCAACATAGTTTTGGAAGTTTTAGCCACAGCAATCAGAGGAGAAAAAGAAATCAAAGGAATCCAAATTGGAAAAGAAGAAGTAAAATTGTCACTCTTTGCAGACGACATGATATTATATATAGAAAACCCTAAAGACTCTACCAGAAAACTGCTAGCACTCATTGATGAGTTTAGTCAAGTAGCAGGATACAAAATTAATGCCCAGAAATCTCTTGCATTCCTATACACGAACAATGGAAGAGCAGGAAGAGAAATTAAGGAAACTCTCCCATTCACCATTGCAAGAAAAAGAAGAAAATACCTAGGAATAAACCTGCCTAAGGAGGCAAAAGATCTGTATGCAGAAAACTTTAAGACAGTGATGAAAGAAATCAAAGACGACACAAATAGATGGAGGGACATACCATGTTCCTGGATTGGAAGAATCAAAATCGTGAAAATGACAGTACTACCCAAAGCAATTTACAGATTCAATGCAATCCCGATCAAATTACCAATGGCAGTTTTCACAGAACTAGAGCAAGAAATCTTACGATTTGTATGGAAATGCAAAAGACCCCGAATAGCCAAAGCAATCTTGAGAAGGAAAAATGGAGTTGGTGGAATCAGCCTTCCTGACTTCAAACTATACTACAAGGCCATAGTGATCAAGACAGTATGGTACTGGCACAAAAATAGAAAGGAAGATCAATGGAATAGAATAGAGAACTCAGAAGTAAGCCCAAACACATATGGGCACCTTATCTTTGACAAAGGAGGCATGAATATACAATGGAAAAAAGACAGCCTCTTCAATAAGTGGTGCTGCGACAATTGGACAGCAACATGTAAAAGAATGAAATTCGAACACTGCCTAACACCATACACAAAAATAAACTCCAAATGGATTAAAGACCTACATGTAAGGCCAGACACTATAAAACTCCTAGAGGAAAACATAGGCAGAACACTCTATGACATACATCAAAGCAACATCCTTTTTGACCCACCTCCTAGGATCATGGAAATAAAATCAAGAATAAACAAATGGGACCTCATGAAACTTAAAAGCTTTTGCACAGTGAAAGAAACCATAAACAAGACTAGAAGGCAACCCTCAGAATGGGAAAAAATAGTTGCCTATGAAACAACGGACAAAGGATTAACCTCCAAAATATACAAGCAGCTCATGCAGCTTAATACCAAAAAAGCAAATAACCCAATCCACAAATGGGCGGAAGACCTAAATAGACACTTCTCCAAAGAAAACATACAGATGGCCAACAAACACAGGAAAAGATGCTCAACATCACTCATCATCAGAGAAATGCAAGTCAAAGCCACAATGAGGTATCACCTCACACCAGTCAGAATGGCCATCATCACAAAATCTGGAAACAAGAGATGTTGGAGAGGGTATGGAGAAAAGGGAACTCTCCTGCACTGTTGGTGGGAATGTAAGCTGGTACAGCCACTATGGAAAAGAGTATGGAGGTTCCTTAAAAAACTACAAATGGAACTATCATACAATCCAGTAATCCCACTCCTGGGCATATACCCAAAGAAAACCATAATCCCAAAAGAAACTTGTACCATAATGTTTATTGAAGCACTATTTACAGTAGCCAGGACATGGAAGCAACCTAAATGCCCATCAACAAATGAATGGATAAAGAAGATGTGGCATATATATACAATGGAATGTTACTCAGCTATAAAAAGAGATGAGATGCAGCTATATGTAATGAGGTGGATAGACCTAGAGTCTGTCATACAGAGTGAAGTAAGTCAGAAAGAGAAAGACAAATATTGTATGCTAACTCACATACACGGAATCTAAAAATGGTACTGATGAACCCAGTGACAAGACAAGAACAAGGACACAGGTGCAGAGAATGGACTGGAGAACTCGAGGTTTGGGAGGGGGCGTGGGGGTGAAGGGGAAGCTGAGATGAAGCAAGAGAGTAGCACAGACATATATATACTACCAACTGTAAAATAGATAGCCAGTGGGAAGTTGTTGTATAACAAAGGGAGTTCAACTCGAGGATGGAAGATGCCTTAGAGGACTGGGATGGGGAGAATGGGGGGGACTCGAGGGAGGGTGGGGGGGAGTCAAGGGAGGGAGGGAATACGGGGATATGTGTATGGAAACAGATGATTGAACTTGGTGTACCCCCCAAAAATAATAAATAAATAAATAATATTAAAAAAAAAAAAGAATGTTGCAACTCTGGGCTCATCCAATATCACTGGTGGGTGGGGGGAAGGACTAATGACTGAGTTCAATCCCTTGGCCTTTGAATAAATAAATTATGCTTATGTAATGAGATCCCAGTATGAACTGTGGACATCAGCACTCTGTGGAGTGCCACTGTGGTTGGTGCCACTGATATGCTGCGAAGCTGATTTGCCCTGACTCCATAGGAGAGGGTGTGGAAGCTCCACGTTGAGGACCTCCCAGACCTGGCTCTTCTGTTTGGCTGTTCCTGTGTTGCATCCTTCATAATAAAACTGTAATCATGAGAATAGCATTTTCAGTGAGTTCTGTGAGTCATTCTGGTGAATCTGAAGAAAGTACAGGAAGCCCTCATTTTGTCAATGGCCAGGCATAAGGTCAGAGGCTTGAGGAAACCCAAATTTTGCAGCTGGCATCTGAAATGGGGGCATCCTTGTGAAGGACTTTGCCCTTAACTTGTAGGGTCTGCACTAACTCTGGGTAGTTGGTTTCAGAGGATTTGTGTCAGCACAGTTAACAAAATGATTATATTCATAATTTTAAAAATGGGTTTATTAGGACTACTAGATTCTGCAACATAAAGTTAATGTTTCGGAAAGTAAGAGGAAAACAAATGGATAAGTTGAATTTTTTTTACAGGTATTTAAACTAGACTACAATGCATATGAATTTGACATATAACAAATGGTATTTCAAATTACTGGCAGAAAAACTGGTTAATGGTATTTTTTATAGGTATTCAGATCCTGAAAACAAAACTTACAGAAAAATAAATTATTGATAGCTCAATTTTCAATGTAAAAATAAAATTATAAAATTATTAGGATCATAAGTCTGAACTCATTCATAATCTCAGTGATGAAAACTTTTTTTTTCTAAAGAGGATGTAAACATCAAAAGCCAGAAATAAAAGAATTACTCAATTTTCTCCACAAATAAAAATTAAAAATTTCTGCTTAACAAAAATTGTTATAAATATGGGAAAATGATAAACTTAAGATCCTATCAAGTAGATCACAGAAAACTAATTAAAATGGAAATATCTTACAAATTAATGATACAAAAAGATAGCCAAAATATATGGACAGCTAATCACATAAAAGGAATAAAAATATCCACAGAATCCATGCTATTAGGTTCATCCTCCAAGACAACTAAAGTAGTAAAACAAAGCAAATAACAAAGGGAAATTTTTTTTCTTCATAATAAGGACAAAGGTTAAAATATCTGATAATGCTTAGCATTTGCAAATTCGTAGGCTAAAGTATGATCTCTTCTTCAACTTTTTAGAGCTGTGCTCACCAATACAGCAGTCATTAGACAAATGTGACTATTAAAAATTAACTAGTATTGAATAAAATTTAAAAATCAGTTCCTCAGTCATTCCTAGCCATATTTCAAGCCACATGTGGATAGAGTTTATCTTACCAGATAACATAGGTTCATGGAACATTTTCATGAGCACAGAGTGCTCTTTTGGGAAGCAGTATTTTAGAGAAGAATTTACTTGTATTAAAATTAAAGGCAGACACAGACACACAAAGAACACAGAGACATACACACAAGTTTTACTCAAGCAAATTCACTACTATTTCCCATATAGCTACGCTCTTGAAATTCCATTAAGCTTTATGAAAATGATCTTCAGTATTATTATCACAATATTATTTGTGATAGTAAAACACAGAAAACAATTCAAAGAACATCACTGAGGGAGTCGTTAAATAAAGCATGGTATCCCAAAACAACAGATTATTTTTTAAGCGTTAAAAAGAATGTACCTATGATAACTGGAAAATAGTTGTACATTTTTGGAGAGGGCCTTTATGTTGAGAAGACATCTATTTTGCATTTTATACTTCTCTGTACAGTTTGAATTATTTACTGTATGTGTGTGCTGCTTTTACATAAATAAATTGATAGAAAATATAAATACATGTGATTCTGCAAATACATAAACAAGTAAAACCATATTGATCCAGCCAAAGGGATTATTGAACTGATAAAGAAAACTTTATATTAAGCCTAAATAATGTGATTATGAATTGTAAGACTGAATTATTTATATTATTGATCATAATGTACACTTCTGCTTGTCAGTAGAATGCACGTGTTGGATATTGGTTTTGAGATCATACCAAATTTGCACATATATTGTGAACTCAAACGTTTCCATCCTCATTGAAAACTTGAGCTAAACTTTCCATCAGATCCACTGGTTAAGATATTCTTAAGATATTCTTGAGAACTACAAAACTAGAGTTTGAGCAGAACTACCATAGCCAGCCTCTGAGAGTTAAGTTCATAGAAATTAGCACCCATGATAATACCATTCTAGGGGGACACCTCGAGTAAATGTTCTCAGTAAACTTCCTCAAAGACTGCTATAAAATGCATATTAGTAGATGGCTGGCTTGATGGGTTTTTGATATAAAGGACTTAGTTGTTTTATCTGAGCAGCAGCTTTGGTTCTTTGATCTTTAGGGAAAAAGAAGGAGGGTTATACATTGGGGACGCCTGATCAATATCCCTATTACTTTATTCTGAAAGAAAGAAAATTGACAATTAGATTTGAAAAGAAACCTATTTCAGTAATACAATTTTATACATTCCCAGATTTAACTAAATTTTTCATTGCTCTTCTGTCACCCAAAAACACTTTAAACCCAGAAATAATTTTATGGGCACTTTTGAATCATGATATATGGGATACAAGATTGAGGTAAATGTATTACTGTAGAGCTCTGCATGCCTGGAAAAGGAGATTTTACTTCATTTCATTTTGATTGCCCAGAAGCATTTTTTTTAGTGAAACTGACATTTAATGTTGTAATTTTACATCTGATCAATGAAGCTTTCATTTATATCAAGGGCTTTCATGATGAGAAAATAAAAGTTACAATTTACAACTCCTCCTCTCTTATCAGGGCATATTTTCCAGGAATGACTTTCCATATCAATTCAATTTAAAAGGTTACTAGAATGAGTGAATGGATGAATGAATGAACTAATTAATTAATATATAATACCTTAGTACTTCAAACTTCTTGGGTTGACTGCAAAGTAAAAATGTGAGAATCAGCTCCTATCACTTCACCAATACCATTCTTACTAAATCTCTTAAAGCAGTCTTAGTCCTCAGTTTACTTAATCATTTCAACCACATCACATGAAGGTGACATTTTTCTTAATGCTTGAAATTTATTCTTTCTTGGCTTCATGATATTAGCCATTCATCTGTTTGTTCCTTTTCAATCACCTTTTTATACCATCTTTGTAATAAGTGACATGTAAACACCTGTGGAACAAGGCTATTTCCAATATTTTACCTAAACTCCCACTCTGTATTCTTCTTCAAATTGATTTTATCCATTCTTCTAACTGTAAAGGGGATCATTATACTGATAATTCACTTCATTATAAACCCATCTCCAAATTCTTTTCTGCAGTCCAAAATCATAGATTCAAGATCTAATTACTTTTCATTGATAACTGAGATTTCTCACAACCATCTTTAACTACGCATCTTCAAAAATGAAAGTTTACCTTTCTCCATCAAAATTTTTCCTTCCCAATTTATACTCACTTTAAAAAATTCTACATCCATATCCTCACATGCCTAAGACAGAAAAACTAGGGATCATCCTAGAAATTTACTCTTCAAATCATATACACACAACATTTTATTCATTCCACACCTCTAACATGTCAGTGCTTTATCATCTTTATTACCTGCAACCTTACACAATCACATCATCTTTTACCTAAATTTCAAAAATTCCTTCTAGTAACCTTTTTGCTGCTATTCAAATTTTCTTTATAGTTCCTAATAAAAGCAAGGATAAATTTGATTTTTTAACCATTATAACTCAAGTACCTATTCTAAAACTTAACAATAAGCTCACTTTCAATATGTTTGATCATTGAATGAACCCATCTAACTTAAAAACAGTGCTTAAAATTTCTTTTCACCAAATTTTGTTAGTGACAACTGTGTTGTATTAGTGAGCATAATTCAATTTATACATTTACTTTTATAGTTCCTGCTCATAGTTCCTAGCTTTATACTATTTCTTTTCAATTTGATAGCAATACACCTGCACCATGCTTTGGGAAAAAAAGAAGCACTCCTAGGAGTTTGATGGGTTGGATGCTAAAGTTCTGCCATTCCTTGCACAAGACAAGGCTAGCAGCTTAACCTCTATTGCCTCATCAGCAAGAAGTGGATAGAAAAAGGCAAGAGGAAGGAAGTGGGTCTGTGTAGTCTCTGTGGTAGATGGGTTCCTTGTCAACAAGTCCTTATTTCTCTCCTCCCATAGTATTATACATGCTCACCGCAGCCAGAGTATACATGCTCACTCTCATCACCTGATATCAAGTGTGGCCAAATGACTTCTTTTGGCCAAGCCAATGGTATGTGGGTAGAAGTGACAATGTGCCAGTTTTAAGACAAAGACTTAGAGATCTTTGCGTGTTTCTACCCACACTTTCTCAGCATTTTTGTGCTTCTGCTTTATCTGCCATGAGAAGAACCTTCTTGTGGTAGCTGAACTGACAGATGAATGGACTGAATCATGTTTAATGTGAGCACAATAAAACTGTACAAAATTTTGCAAATCAATTCCTATAACTTAATTTTTCCTAGTCCTGCACACAACTACGTACATTTTACCAGATTGTCCTGGATGTAGTGATAATTCATTTGAGTTTACTTTTATATATATGTATATATATAAAAAGCGATAGCATTGGGATGCGACTAACAGCAATGCATGACACAGTATACCTCAAAAAAATCATAGTTATAGAAAAGAATCAGTTATGAGAAATGGATCAATTATTGGACATAATTTACTTTGGTATCTTTATGACTTTTATTTGTACATTTTATTACTGTAATACAGACAAAATTGGAGACCGATATTGGACTGTGATAAATTCAACAATGTAATGTCACTTATTGCCCATATGGTATCTGGTGAGAATTATTCTCAATGTCATGCTCTATCAAGCTATAACATCAATTACTGCAAAATCATTTTTACATACATATGAAGATACAATATCATGAGCCTAAAATGTTTTTGAAACAATTTCCTAAGAGATAGCAACTTTTAAAACGTCACTCTCCCCTGCACTGAAAGTCACAGCATTAAAATCGGTGATTTTGCCATATTCTGCCTTTCTATGTTAAATAATCAGTTTTGTTCACATCCAAAAGGATTCCTGAGAAAAAATGTTTTTTTTTTCTGCATTTTTTAATTTAGGTTTTAGTTCTGAGTATGGCAACTAAGGCTCTATATAGGAAGGATGGGGTCTGGATATGATAAGAATTTAAGAATGGAAGACTTACAGAAGAGTTTCCTTATGGTAAACAAAGGAAAACAGAAAAAAAGGCTAAGTAAAACTGCTTTAAATGTGAGACAAGTGTAGGTTCAAAAACAAGAAACGTGGTAGGCAAGGAGTCGGGGGATCAAGCTACAGTAAAGTCAGTGTGAAGCAGTGTGAGATGAGTGATGAATAATCTCAGACAACAGGTGAAGAATTACGGCAATGCTTCATAAATTAGCTTTTAAAAATTTATTTATTTGCCATGAAGAGCACACTGTTTGCTTATTCTCACCTATCACAAAGATTTTGTCCACTTATACTTTCTGAAATTTGTATTATTTAGAAGTCTATTATAATATTGAATATATTTTGACACAATATATTCCCTCTCTCCTTTAGAGACTGTGATAATAAAGCAGCCTACTTTCTAACGCCAGGGTGAGAATCGCTGATACTATGAGCTTGTCTCTTACTATATCAGAAAAGGAGAGAGAGACACACAGAGAGAGAGAGAGAGAGAGAGAGAGAGAGAGAGAGAGAGAGAGGGAGAGAGGAGTTTTTCTGTTTGTTTGTTTTTTTTTTTGTTTTAATTTTTGAATCAAGAAGCAGGGATAAAGTCTCCATTAACTTTTCATTTTCTTGTCATTTTTCTGGCATCCATAAACTGTATATTCAAATCTAATCTGTATAGCTGAAACTAGTCCAAATGTCTTCTAAATTTTAGTGATAAATTTACTGTCAGATGTAGTCCGTATTATTGAAAGTTTTTTTTATTTCTGTTTTATGTATCTTGAGACAGTAGAAATGATTTCAGTAATATTAGAAATACACCATTTTCAATACAATATATTATTTTTAAAGACTTTAAAATAGAGCTTGCACTTTAAAAGCAGACATAAAAGATATTGTACAACAATTAATCTTGTTCTTTTTCTGTTTTGTCAATTACTGAAAAAGGTGATAAAGAATTAATAATAAATGTAAATTTTCATTTTTAAATTTTAAGGTAATATTCAATTTATAAATAATCATTTGTAAATTCATAAACATTTTTAATCATATATATATTTAGGACCAAAATAAATTTTAAAATAATTTAAAGAGAATATTTATATTTACATTTAGAATCTTGCATCAAAATCTAGTTTAGAGGTAACTATACATATTTTCCACAATTTTTATATTTATATATTTAAGCACTGTTATGGACTGAATTCTGAATTCCATTTCCCTTTACTCATACATTGAAACCCTTACCCCAATGCCTTAGAATATGACTATATTTAGAGACAAGGCCCTTAAAGAAGTAATTAAGTGAAAATGAAGCTTTTAGGGTGGGATCTACTCCAATCTGGCCATAGAGAGGGCCACCTGGGATGCAGCACACAGAGCAAAGAGACCAAGTGAGGACACAGGAAGACAGTGACCACCTGAAAGCCAAGGACAGAGGCCTCAGGAGAAAACAAACATGAAAACACCTTGATCATGGACTTTTATGCCCCAGAACTGAAGGAAAATAAGTTTCTGTTGTTTAAGTCACACACTCTGAGGCATTTTGTTCTGGCAGCTCCAGTTAACTAATACAAATATTATTCAGCAAATAAAACATCAGAAATCTACATAAAACTTCATTTTCCATTTGCTACTCAAATTTTGACTTCACAGCACAGTTAAATGGGGGCTATTTGCAACATTTTATGATTATGAATTAAATGAAATAAAAACAGGAGAATAAAGTATTATCCATGAATGAGTATGGTACAGAGGATTTATACAAAGAGGATTTATATGTGTATTTGCCATACATAATTCAGGGAAGCTTATTTTATGTTAAGTGATTGTTCAAATAACATATTAGATTTTTCCTAATTAAAATTAAACCTTGTCTTTTCACAGTGATATTTATCACCTGCCTCTTATTGCTATGGTCATTGTGAAACATGAGATGAAGATGAACATGTTATTTATAAAGTTAGCTGACAGAGTCTTAAAAAAAGGAGGCTTCAATCTTCAGCTCTCATTGATATTTCTGGTTATAATCACCTTATTTTATCATAATATTAATTCATGTATTCATTTATTTTTAACTGAACACTTTTCAGAGATAGCAAGATAAATACTGAGGATATACCAGGAATAAGACACAGTCACTTATTTCAAGAGAACTCATAGTCATCTTGAGTATGAAGGAACAAGAGCAAACAAGTTTTATAGCTGCTAAGTTGTATTCAGATAAAGGTACTAAGGACTAAAAGGTCAGTTCTGGAAGAATCGAGCAGTAGACTATGATAGTTTGACTTGAAAATTAGCTAGGACATCTAAAAATTCACTTCTGTGTTTGGAACAAGACAATTTGAATCAAGAATGAATACTTAAATATAGCCCCAGAAATGGAAGTAGCTATTAGTTGAATACTGACAATGGTTTGAACAGTGCAATTCAGATCTGGAAATCCTTTCTACAGACAAATCTGTTGCAGCAGATGTTTTGGGGAGGATGGGATTTGTTTCTTGATCAATGGTGGAAAACATGTACAGTTACCACAGTTATCCTAGGAAATATAAGACAAAATAATGATATCATGTAACGATGTAAAATTTTGTTTAGTCTTCCAAAATTGCATGAGTTTATAAACCCATAGCAATTTTGATTTTGTATATGGATATAGAAGAGAAAGTTAGAACTAGAGTAAGACCAATGTAATTTTAAAAAATACATTTGGCTTTCCCCTCTAGGGATAAGTACAGAATATTTCAACAAATATTTTCTCAAATATTCAGATTTAAAGTGATAGAATTGCAAATATCTATGTGGTGATTAAATGGAAAAATACAGTCAATTAATAGGAATTTTATAATTATATATTATTTATGCTGAATGTCACAATTTCCTCTACTAGGAGAGATACAATAATTAATACAAAATAGCACCTATTTTACTTTTGATAATTTACTTTTTAACTCATTTCTCACATAATCTTAGACCAGTAAAGTTTTCATAGGGCTAGCCACAAGTTTTTTGTCCCATTAATATACTAAGGAATAAAATGCTACTAAATTTCTTGTTTTTCTTTTAATTTCTCTTCTCAAAGGTGGAAAAAAGAAAACGCAATCCCCAGTTTCAACTCTATGTACAATGAAAAATTTACAATGTTTACAATAAGCAGCAAAACTGAAAGACTGGTCCAAAAAAATACAGGCTGGCTTATGAAAATTCTACCTCAAGGAAATGGAATTCTATCTACACAGTATGCTTTCACTAGCCACACTCAAAAGAACATACACAGCCACACTCAAAACACACACAGACAAACTTAGTGCATTCAAACCCCCACACTACACACAAACACACAGAAACACATGCCAGTTACCACACACAACAGAAGCTACAACTCAGATAATTTCATGATAGCTGTCAGTGAGCTTTCAAATCCATATCAGAACATACAGTGCTTTTATTTCAACAGGAAGGCAACAATTCCAAGGTTGCCTGATCTAAAAGGGAACGCTAGACTTCAATATGATTCAGTCAGGGCAACAAAGAAGACTGTAATATGAATACAAGTTCCATAATGTCTTGTCCTTGAATGTAGACATGTGAACAGATAATTAAATATAATGTAATAAATGCTATCACAGAACAATGTACAAAATACCATGGAAAGAGAGAGAAATGAAAAATCAATTTTGATTTAAACTTTCAGAGAAAGTGAAAAAAAAAATCAAAGTATGTATTTGATTTTTACCATGAAGGTTGGGTTCATTTAATAAAAAACTAAAGAGGGGAATGTCAAATAAATAGTCAAATAGTCAAAATAAATGTTAAAATCAAAGCCAAGTGAGTAGAGTACTGGCTTGAAAGTAAATAAGTTAGCTCCATAGGAGTGTGGAGATAAGAAAGCTAAGAAATGAGATTCAAAAGGTAACCTAAGGTCAGATTTTGAAGGGTCTCATTTGGCAAGTTTGGGGGTGTGTACCTTATCCTATCAAGTAGGAAATGAGAAAACATGGAATTGTGTCTTTTAATATACATGTAATAGGATACATAAAACATATTTATTCATAAAGCAAAACACAGACCATCAAATTCACATTTGAAACTCCCTGCATTCCATCACCTATACATATCAAATCTCTGTCTCCCTTGTTAAAGGTAGTCTACTATGTTGGCATTAAAAAAAAAAGTTTTAATACCTATATATGCAACCCTAAATTATATATTTTAGCTTAGGCTGTTTCTGATCTTTTGCTTTATTTCTCAAAAGTATGTCTGTTGTGAGACTCATCATTTCTTTGTGTGTGTGTAGTTTTGGTTCATTCTTATGGATTGTTGTAGCATAGTTCATATGTATACTCATATACACATCTTCATGTGTGTATTCACATACACACCTTCTGGATATTGTATGTGCAAAATTTTCTCTAGCTTATGTACCTCAGTGTAGAATTGCTGGTTAAGTGTTCCTGCATTTTAAACTTACATAAAAAATGCCAAAATCTTTTCAATGTGATTCTGCCAACTTCCACAACTTCCACTAGAGTATGAAAGTTATCATTGCCTTTTAATTTCATCAACATTTGGTAGAGGGTTTTTTGTTTCCTTTCTTTATATTTTTTGCCTCTTCTGTTGTATGATGGTCCTGAGTTTTTTTGTTTTGTTTTGTTTTCTTTTGTTTTTCTTAAGAACTTTTATTGAGATACAGTTAACAGACAATAAACAGCATATATTTAGAGTGTACAACTTGGTATCCCAATCTCCCAGTTCATCTCCCCCGCCAACTCTCCCCACTTTCCCCACTTGGTGTCCATGTGTTTCTTCTCTACATCTGTGTCTCTATTTCTGCCTTGCATTTACTCTTTCATAGTTTTTAGCATTTGCCTTATGTATTGAGGTGCTCCTATATTGGGTGCATATATATTTATAATTGTTATCTCCTCTTCTTGGATGCATCTCTTGATCTTTATGAAATGCCCTTTCTTGTCTCTTGTAACATTTTTTATTTTAAACTCTCCTTTATCTGATGTGACTATTGCTACTTGCTTTCTTTTGATTTTCATTTGCATGGAATATCTTTTTCCATCCCCTCACTTTCCACCTGTATGTGTCCCTAGGTCTGAAGTGGGTCTCTTATAGACAGCATATCTATGGGTCTTGTTTTTGTATCCATTCAGCCAGCCAATGTCTTTTGGTTGATGCATTTAGTCCATTTACATTCAAGGTAGTTATTGATATGTATGTTCCTATTACTGTTTTCTTAATTGTTTTGTTGTTGTTTTTGTAGGTCATTTTCTTCTCTTATGTTTCCCACTTAGAGAAGTTCCTTTAGCATTTGCTGTAGGGTTGGTCTGGTGGTGCTGAATTCTCTTAGCTGTTGCTTGTCTGTAAAGCTTTTGATTTCTCCATTGAATCTGAATGAGATCCTTGCTGGGTAGAGTATTCTTGGTTGTAGATTCTTCCCTTTCATCACTTGAAATATATCATGCCACTCCCTTCTGGCTTGCAGAGTTTCTGCTGAGAAATCAGCTGTTAATCTTATGGGAGTTCCCTTGTATGTTATTTGTCATTTTTCCCTTGTTGCTTTTAATAACTTTTCCCTGTTTTTAATTTTTGTCAGTTTGACTACTATATATCTTGGTGTGTTTCTCCTTGGGTTTATCCTGCCAGGGACTCTCTGAGCTTCCTGGGCTTGGGTAGCTATTTCCTTTCCCATGTTAGGGAAGTTTTCAACTAGAATCTCTTCCAGTATTTTCTTGAGTCCTCTCTCTCTCTTCTCCTTCTGGGACCCCTATAATGCAAATGTTGGTGCATTTAACATTGTCCCAGAGGTCTCTTAGGCTGTCTTCAGTTCTTTTCATTCTTTTTTCCGTATTCTTTTCCACATCAGTGATTTTCACAATTCTGTCTTCCAGGTCATTTATTTGCCCTTCCGCCTCAGTCAATCTGCTGTTGGTTCCTTCTAGTGTATTGTTCATTTCCATGATTGTGTTGCATATCTCTATTTGTTTGCTCTTTAATTCTTCTAGGTCTTTGGTAAACTTTTCAATCTTTGCATCCAGTCTTTTTTCAAAGTCCTGAATCATCTTCCCCATCATTATTCTGAATTCTTTTTCTGGAAGGGTGCCTATCTCCTCTTCATTTAGTTATTTTTCTGGGTTTTTATCCTGTCCCTTCATCTGGTACAAAGTCTTCTGCTTTTTCATTTTCTCTATCTTTCTGTGGCTGTGGTTTTCAGTTCCACAAGATGAAATACTGCTGATACTGCTTGATACTGCTGTCTGCCCTTTTGTGTGCATGGTCCTGAGTTTTTGTTTGTTTGTTTTTTGTTTTTATTTATTTATTATTTTTAGGGGGGTACACCAAGTTCAATCATCTGTTTCTATACACATATCCCCGTATTCCCTCCCTCCCTTAACTCCCCTCCCACCCTCCCTCAAGTCCCCCCCATCCTACCCCTCCGAGTCCTCTAAGGTATCTTTCATCCTCGAGTTGAACACCCTTTGTTATACAACAACTTCCCACTGGCTATCTATTTTACAGTTGGTAGTATATATATATATGCCTGTGCTACTCTCTCGCTTCACCTCAGCTTCCGCTTCACCCCTCCGACCCTCCCAAACCTCGAGTTCTCCAGTCCATTCTCTGCATCTGTATCCTTATTCTTGTCACTGAGTTCATCAGTACCATTTTTAGATTCCGTATATGTGAGTTAGCATACAATATTAGTCTTTCTCTTTCTGACTTACCTCACTCTGTATGACAAACTCTAGGTCTATCCACCTCATTACACACAGCTCCATCTCATCCCTTTTTATACCTGAGTAATATTCCATTGTATATATATGCCACATCTTCTTTATCCATTCGTTTCTTGATGGGCTTTTAGGTTGCTTCCATGTCCTGGCTATTGTAAATAGTGCTGCAATAAACATTATGGTACATGTTTCTTTTGGGATTATGGTTTTCTTTGGGTATATGCCCAGGAGTGGGATTACTGGATCATATGGTAGTTCTATTTGTAGTTTTTTAAGGAACCTCCAAATTGTTTTCCATAGTGGCTGGACCAACTTACATTCCCACGAACAGTGCAGGAGAGTTCCCTTTTCTCCACACCCTCTCCAACATCTCTCATTTCCAGATTTTGTGATGATGGTCATTCTGACTCGTGTGAGGTGATACCTCATTGTGGCTTTGACTTACATTTCTCTGATGATTAGTGATGTTGAGCATCTTTTCATGTGTGTGTTGGTCATCTGTATGTTTTCTTTGGAGAAATGTCTATTTAGGTCTTCCACCCATTTGTGGATTGGGTTATTTGCTTTTTTGGTATTAAGCTGCATGTGCTGCTTGTATATCTTGGAGGTTAATCCTTTGTCTGTTGTTTCATAGGCAACTATTTTTTCCCATTCTGAGGGTTGCCTTCTAGTCTTGTTTATGGTTTCTTTCACTGTGCAAAAGCTTTTAAGTTTCATGAGGTCCCATTTGTTTATTCTTAATTTTATTTCCATGATTCCAGGAGGTGGGTCAAAAAGGATGTTGCTTTGATGTATGTCATAGAGTGTTCTGCCTATGTTTTCCTCTAGGAGTTTTATAGTGTCTGGCCTTACATGTAGGTCTTTAATCCATTTGGAGTTTATTTTTGTGTATGGTGTTAGCAACTGTTCTAATTTCATTCTTTTACATGTTGCTGTCCAATTTTCCCAGCACCACTTATGGAAGAGGCTGTCTTTTTTCCATTGTATATTCATGCCTCCTTTGTCAAAGATAAGGTGCCCATATGTGTTTGGGCTTACTTCTGATTTCTCTATTCTATTCCATTGATCTTCCTTTCTATTTTTGTGCCAGTACCATACTGTCTTGATCTCTATGGCCTTGTAGTATAGTTTGAAGTCAGGAAGGCTGATTCCACCAACTCCATTTTTCCTTCTCAAGATTGCTTTGGCTATTCGGGGTCTTTTGCATTTCCATACAAATCGTAAGATTTCTTGCTCTAGTTCTGTGAAAACTGCCATTGGTAATTTGATCGGGATTGCATTGAATCTGTAAATTGCTTTGGGTAGTACTGTCATTTTCACGATTTTGATTCTTCCAATCCAGGAACATGGTATGTCCCTCCATCTGTTTGTGTCGTCTTTGATTTCTTTCATCACTGTCTTAAAGTTTTCTGCATACAGATCTTTTGCCTCCTTAGGCAGGTTTATTCCTAGGTATTTTATTCTTTTTCTTGCAATGGTGAATGGGAGAGTTTCCTTAATTTCTCTTCCTGCTCTTCCATTGTTCGTGTATAGGAATGCAAGAGATTTCTGGGCATTAATTTTGTATCCTGCTACTTGACTAAACACATTAATTACCGCTAGCAGTTTTCTGGTAGAGTCTTTAGGGTTTTCTATATATAATATCATGTCGTCTGCAAAGAGTGACAATTTTACTTCTTCTTTTCCAATTTGGATTCCTTTGATTTCTTTTTCTTCTCTGATTGCTGTGGCTAAAACTTCCAAAACTATGTTGAATAATAATGGTGAGAGTGGACACCCTTGTCTTGTTCCTGTGCTTAGAGGGAATTCTTTCAGTTTTTCCCCACTGAGAACGATGTTGGCTTTTGGTTTCTCATATATGGCTTTTATTATGTTGAGTTAAATTCCTTCTATGCCCATTTTCTGGAGAGCTTTTATCATAAATGGATGTTGAACTTTGTCAAAAGCTTTTTCTGTATCTTTTGAAATGATCATATGGTTTTTATCCTTCAATTTGTTGATATGATGTATCACATTGATTGATTTGCATATATTGAAGAATCCTTGCATCCCAGGGATATACCCCACTTGATCATGGTGGATGATTTTTTTAATGTGTTGTTGGATTCTGTTAGCTAGTAATTTGTTGAGGATGTTTGCATCTATATTCATCAGTGATATTGGCCTATAATTTTCTTTTTTTGTGACATCTTTGCCTGGTTTTGGTATCAGGGTGATGGTGGCATCATAGAATGAACTTGGAAGTGTTCCACCTTCTGCTATATTTTGGAAGAGTTTGAGAAGGATAGGTGTTAGCTCCTCTCTAAATGTTTGATAGAATTTGCCCGTGAACCCATCTGGTCCTGGGCTTTTGTGTGTTGGGAGATGTTTAATCACTGCCTCAATTTCCATACTTGTTATTGGTCTGTTCATAGTTTCTATTTCTTCCTGGTTCAGTCTTGGAAGATTGTATTTTTCTAAGAATGTATCCATGTCTTCCAGGTTATCCAATTTATTGGCGTATAGTTGCTTGTAGTAGTCTCTCATGATCTTTTGTATTTCTGAGGTGTTCGTTGTTACTTCTCCTTTTTCATTTCGAATTCTGTTGATTTGCATCTTCTCCCTTTTTTTTTTTTTTTTTGATGAGTCTTGCTAATGGTTTATCAATTTTGTTAATCTTCTCAAAGAACCAGCTTTTAGTTCTATTAAATTTTGCTATGGCTTCCTTCCTTTCTTTTTCATTTATTTCTGCTCTGATCTTTATGATTTCTTTCCTTCTGCTCACTTTGGGGTTTCTTTGTTCTTCTTTTTCTAATTGTTTTACGTGTAAGTTTGGTTGTTTTTTCGATCATTTTCTTATTTCTTAAGGTAGGACTGTATTGCTATAAACTTCCCTCTTAGAACTGCTTTTGCTGCATCCCATAGGTTTTGGATTGTTGTGTTTTCATTGTCGTTTGTTTCTAGATATTTTTTAATTTCCTCTTTGATTTCTTTACTGATTTCTTGGTTGTTTAAGAGTGAATTGTTTAGCCTCCATGTGTTTGTATGTTTTGCAGTTTTTTTCCTGTAATTGATATCTAGTCTCATGGCATTGTGGTCTGAGAAGATGCTTGATATGATTTCAATTTTCTTGAATTTGCCGAGGTTTGATTTGTGACCCAAGATGTGATCTATCCTGGAAAATGTTCCGTGTGCACTTGAGAAGAAAGTGTAGTCTGTCGTTTTTGGATGGAATGTCCTATAAATATCAATTAAGTTGAGATGGTCTAATGTGTCATTTAAAGCTTGTGTGTCCTTATTTATTTTCTGTTTTGATGATGTGTCCATTGGTGTAAGTGGGATGTTGAAGTCTGTCACTATTATTGTGTTACTGTCGATGTCCCCTTCTATAGCTGTTAGCATTTGCCTTATGTATTGAGGTGCTCCTATGTGGGGGGCATAGATATTTACCATTGTGATATGTTCTTCTTGAATGGATCCCTTGATGATTAGGTAGTGTCCTTCCTTGTCTCTTTGAATAGTCTTTACTTTTAAGTCTAATTTGTCTGATATGAGTCTTGCTACTCCAGCTTTCTTTTGATTTCCATTTGCATGGAATATCTTTTCCAATCCCTTTACTTTCAGTCTATATGTATCCCTTGGTCTGAGGTGGGTTTCTTGTAGACAGCATATAGAAGGGTCTTGTTTCTCTATCCATTCAGCCAGTCTGTGTCTTTTGGTTGGAGCATTTAATCCATTTACATTTAAGGTGATTATTGACATGTGTGTTCCAATTACCATTTTCTTAATTGTTTTGGGTTTGTATTTGTAGGTGTTTTCCTTTTCTTGTGTGTCCTACTTAGAGAAATTCCTTTAGCACTTGTTGTAAGGCTGGTTTGGTGGTGCTGAATTCTCTTAACTTTTGCTTGTCTGGAAAGCTTTGGATTTCTCCCTCAAATCTGAATGAGATTCTTGCTGGGTAGAGTATTCTTGGCTGTAGGTTTCTCTCTTTCAGGACTTTTGGTATATCCTGCCATTCCCTTCTGGCCTGCAGAGTTTCTGTAGAAAGGTCAGCTGTTATCCTGATGGGTTTTCCCTTATATGTTGTTTGTTGCTTTTCTCTTGCTGCTTTTAATATTTTTTCTTTGTGTTTAATTGTCATTAGTTTGATTAATATGTGTCTTGGTGTATTTCTCTTTGGTTTTATTCTGTATGGGACTCTCTGTGCTTCTTGGACTTGGTTAATTATTTCCTTCCCATGTTGGGGAGGTTTTCCACTATAACCTCTTCAAATATTTTCTCAGATGCTTTCTTTGTTTCCTCTTCTTCTGGGATGCCTATAATTCGAATTTTGGTATGCTTAATGTTATCACTGAGGTCTCTGAGACTGTCTTCTATTCTTTTTATTCTTTTTTCTTTTTCCTGCTCTGTGGCATTTATTTCCCCCATTCTATCTTCCAACTCACTTATTTGTTCTTCTGCCTCAGTCATTCTGCTGGTTATAGCATCTAGAGTATTTTTAATTTCTGTTATTTTGTTATCCATTGCTGTTTGTTTTTCTGAGTTCTTATGAACTGTTTCTTGTACTTTCTCTATTTTATGATTGAGATTTTGTATCATTTTTACTATCATTACTCTGAATTCTTTTTCAGGCATTTTTCCTATTTCCTCCTCATTTATTTGGTCTTGTGGGGTTTTTTCCTGCTCCTTTGCCTGCATGGTGTTTCTTTGTTTCCTCATGGTTGTCCAAACTTTTAGGGTTGCTTGTCCTGGTGATAGAGGTGTTTATAGAAGACTGGCCAAGCCTCAGACTAATGTCCAAGTGTTGGGTTAAACAAATACTCTATCTAGGAAACACATTCATATATATGACACACAATTACTGAATCCATTGGGACATAAGGCTCTGGAAAGACCTGATGGAACCCCAGTATGCTATTAGATATTCAAATAGAAACCCAACAAAAATTGACAACTGAAACAGAACAAATCAGAGAGAAAAAAAAGCATACTAACAAATAAATAACACCTTACACATACAAACATTAATCCAGGGAGATTTTGTAAGCTAGGATCAAATATAGAAAAGAGTTAGAGTACCACCAGACAGAATGGAGATTCTCAGAATGAAATTAGACAATTATACTAAGAACTAAGATAAAGACAAAAACCTAATATTAGATACGAAGGTGGTGTGTTATCTGGAGAATAGAGCAAGGAGTCTGAGCAGATCGATAGTGTTGCTTGTAAGTATGTTAAGATAAAATAAACTTAAAATGGATGGAAGAAAGGGGAACAGAAGAGCATAGTGTGATTGGAAATATGGAACTAAAAAGAAAGGAATAGAAATGTATAAAAAATAGGGATGAAAGGAAAGTGTGAGAGATATATTGTCCATACTACCAAAACCTTAGCTAGAACTAGAAGTATATAAAAAGGCAAAAAAATAAAAATAGAATAAAAAATAGCATAAAACTTGTAGGTCCCTTAGGACTAAGATCATAATTAATAAAGGAAAAAAGAAAAAAAAAGAAAAAAGAAATCCAGAACTGATCCCAGAATGGACCAGTTCGATAGGATTGATACTAATATTTCTGTTTCCTTAGAGTCTCAGCTGTAATTGTCCTTCTCCTCGCCTTGGGTTTTTTTGCATTATTCTGTGACCAGCAGAACTTCTTTTATTGTTCATCTGTAAGCATCAGTGTGTGGGGAGGGAGAGGGTACAATAGTGGCTCCTTTCCCTGGGAGTGAGTGAGCAGTGGCGCACTGTTGTTTCAGTTGGGCTTGGAGGTGCCTGTTGCAGAGGGACTCCGGTGGCTCAGGTATAAACAGAAAGTCTCAGAGCTGGGCCTCTCTTGGGTTTTTTTTTTTCTCTGCAGCCTCCCTGCTGCCAGTGTTCCAAGGGGTTTTAATCTAGCCCCGCCCGATTGCCTGAGGGTACTTGTTATCCCTGAGCACCTTAGGTGGCCCACAGGGCTTCTCTCCACTGCCTGTTGTAGATGCGCTGAAAGAGAGAGAGGCTATGCCCTCGGCTCCTCCCCCCTGCCCATGAGCCCACAGCCTCCAGCCGACATCGTTGCCGGGCAGCTCTCAGTGGCAGGCACTCCTTGTCGCTGACCTCTTCCCTCCTGTCCTCTCGGTCCGTCACCTGACTGGCAACAATTTTCTTCACCCTGAACCAGCTCTCCGGTTCCCACGCTCCCGCTCCTGGACCCTCCGTTCAGCCGCAGATCGATGTCTCGGTCCGGGAACGCTGAGCTGCGGTGCGGACCCTCCGTGTGTTTCTCACTCCCTCCCGTCTGCCACAGCTCCACCGCTTCACCCTCTTTGAGCCATTGTAGATGCCTCCCTACCAGTTATGTCAGGCTCCTTGAGGTCCTTTCTGGTGTCTGAGGCCGTCTGCTGGTGTTCAGCTGGTTCTCTGTGGGCATTATTGTGTCCTTCGGTGCATTCCCAATGCATCTGTGGAGAGGGATGCATTCCACGTCCCTCTACTTCACTGCCATCTTTTTCTCTCTGGTCCTGAGTTTTAAATTTCCTCTCCATTTGTTATCAGTGAGGTTAATCATCATTTCATATTACTTATTTTGCATTTGGATTGCAAAGTACTTATTCAAATCTTTTGCCTATTTTTTCATTGGGTTTTCTTTTTTTTTTTTTATACATATTCTTTGGTTAACTATTTGTTGATTGTATTTGTGATCTATATCTTTTCTGACTTTGGATTTTAGCTGTATTTTGAAATTTTTTGATGGACAATAGTCAATTTTACAGTACTCAACTTCTATACTTTCTACCTCCTTTTCTTTTGTTAGTAGATTATCTAGGACTTCCAGTACAATGTTGGAAAGCAGTGTTGAGAGGCAACATCCTTGCCTTGTTCCCAAGCTTACAGGATAGATTCAGATTTCTCAGTGGTAAGTATGCTATTAGCTGTATTGTTTTCTGTAAATATTATTTATCAAGTTCAGGAAGTTGCCCTCTATTTCTAGTTTTGAGAGTTTTTAACATAAATGGGTGCTGGATTTTGTCAAATGTTTTCTCTGTGTCTATATATATGATCATGTGATTTTCTTTTTTAGCTTCCTGATGTGATGTATTACATTAGTTGATTTTTGAATGCTGTACCAGCCTTGCAATGGGATAAATCTTGTTTTGTCATGATATGTAATTCTTAAATTTTGTTGAGTTCTATTAGCTAATATTTTGTTGAGGAATTTTGCATATATGTTTGTGATAGATACTGCACTATAGTTTTCTTTTCCTTTAACACCTTTATTTTGTTCTGGTATTAGATAGCCATACAATGAAATATGAAGCATTCCCTCCACTTGCTAGATTTCACCACTAAACCCATCTAGGTTTGGGGCTTTCTGTATTGAAATGTTTTTAATGATTGATTCAATTTTTTAAATAGATATATAGGCCTATTCAGGTTATATATTTCGTTTTGTGTGATTTTTGGCAGAATTTCTTATTTCTCTTGTCCATTTGTTCTTGTACAATGTCTCATTTACCCATTAGAGCCCTAAGCAGATTAATCATGGTTCATTTTTAATGTTCACTTAATGAACATTTTAAAATCCTGGTCTAATAATGTCAAAATTCCTGCCGTAACTGAGCCTAGTTCCCATCCTTACTTTATCTCTTCATATTTTGTTTTTTGCCTTGTAGTATGTCTTGTAATTTTTGTACTGATAGCTAAATGTGATCTATAAGAACCATTCATAGGCCTTTTGTAATATGATGTTAAGATGTGGCAGGATGGGAGCATTCTATAGTCCTGAATTTGGTCTCAGCCTTTTAGTGAGCCAGTGCCTCTGGCCTGTGAATTTCACACATGCTTTTCTGTTTTGCCTTCCCCTCCTCCCCAGGTGGGGAGAATGGCTAAGTGGCTGAATTTAGATATCTCTCCTTTTACATGCAAGTTTAGATGGGGCTGGAATTGCGTAGTTCCCTTCCCCCAGGTCAGTGAGTTCTGGTAAAATTAATTTTCGAGGGCAGGACTTGTTATGAAGAGAATGTAGTTATTTCAAAATGTCTGCTTTTCCCTGACTGCCAGAATCAGGAGGGGACTTTTCCGCAGTCTTCATAGTGAGAATCTGGTAGAGCTTCTAAAATTTTTACTTCTCAAACTTGTTCGCATTGAGCCTTAGAAATTCATCAATTGCAGTTCAGGTATCCTTACCTTGTTATTGGTTCCCCCAGAGGTTTTAGTTCTTGGATTTCTGTTCAGGTAAATTGTGATGCTCTGTACTTACCTGTTGATGTCTTTAATTTTGTGAGTTGCTGTTTGCCCTGTGACCTCATTTCTTCTACAGATCTAAGAAGAATTGTTGCTTTTTTAGTTTGTTAAGATCTTTACTTGTCGTTAGGTTGAAGTGGTAACATTCAAGCTTTTTACCAAAAGTCTCTTGTTTCTTCCATTTTTCCTTGTTGCTTTAAATGACTACTCCAACATCTGGCAGCTCAGCACACTCTCTCCAACTCAGCTTGGTTTCTAACAAATCCTTGCAGTGAGCAAGGTAGCTGATTAAATACAATGCCATTCGGAAAGACATAAGGCCTGAATATCCCTTTGGGATTTCACCTTTGGGAGCTGTTAGTGGAATCCACAGAGCATCTTAGAGGGGTGCTAGCAAGTCATCTGCAAGAATCTGAGGGTTCCAGGGAGCACTTAACGAATAGGCCTTGGGAAGTGCTAGCAGAGTCTATGGGACACTCCACCAACCATACCAATGGGTCTTGGGGAGTGCTAGTAGAAACCATAGGGGGCTTCTTGGATTGTTTTTATAAGCTTTTCAGTTCTGAAGGGGACCACAGATCTTATTCATTAGCCCCTGACTCTCCGGCTGAGCTTGCCCAGGTGGGTCCAATTAGAGATCCTACATAGGGGTTCAGCAAAAAAAAGTGAAGCAGTTTCCTAATCACTGCTTAGAGCCCTTCATCAGTGGGGTCAGAGACAGTCAGAGGGGCTCTTACAAGCTGAATAACTCTAAGCAGTAGCTGTTGCTGAAGCTGATAAATACTTTGCAGTATAGAAAGATGTTGAAATATCAGGAGAAAGACAACCAAACAAAAAGAGTGTACAGCCTTTTGGTTTACTGTGCTTAGCATCCTGAAGAGACCTTAGAGATTTAGTTAGATCTCCTCTGGAAGCCTGTCTCTGCTCTTAGCAGCCTGCCCTACACTGTCCAATGGGAGTCACAGCTAAGAAACAGCTGTGCACCCCAGAAGGCTGTTCCACTCTGCTCTCTATTCCCTCCTCTTGCCCCCAAAGTATTGGAGCCAAATCTTGTCAGATGACCCTAAAACTGACCTTGTCAGAGGGAACCAAAGGCCCTTTGCTAAGGTTAGAGTTCACAGGAAAATTAATGAAAAGAAAATTGTACTTCTTGGGCCTCTTAGATACCAGCCCACAGCTTTCCCTGGCACCAAGATGAGGGAAAAACAGATAATGTTCTCTGGGCTTAAGGCCACCACCACTGGGACTTTTACCAGGACTGACTACGGGTGGGCTCTTCCGGCTGCTACAAATAACTGTCAAGGTCCCTATAGCCAAACATATTATTGGTGTTGATGTATTATCTATGTACACTCCTGCTGGCCCTTTGTCCCAGCACTAATGTAAGTGCTACAGTTAGGACCATTACAGAGGGGCATGTGGAAGACTGTAAACCTACCCGACTCGCTTGCTACAGCAAATAAGCTGCCTTTTATGGGAGTTGTCAAACAACCGACTGACATATAAAAAGAAGCCCCCCTGTAGGATGAGATATTTGAGTAGAAATCAGTTCTGCTCCTTGTAAGATTTTTGTTCCCCATACAAATGCTCACCAGAGAGGCCCTCATGCTGACAAGGAAAAACACAACCAGTGAGCAGACCATGCTTGCCAAGTAAATGCAGGGACTGAAGTGTTCTCCACCCCAGAACAAACAGATATGCAAACAGCTGGGTACATGAGAAGACAGCTGATGGAAATTCAGATACCATCCTAGACGGGGCTTGCACACGTGGACTGCCACTGTCATCAGAAAGAGCATGGAATAGCTATCCTGGCTGCCAGACCCTGGCCAGGCTAAACACACTACCCAGGGATAGATGCCAGGAGACAGTGAACAGGGATCTACATTCTTGGCAGGTAGATCGCATGGAGCCTCCTGTCCCATCCAAAAGGCTTCACTTGGTCCTGACTGCAGTTGACACTTTCTACAGGTTTGGCTTAGCCATCCCCAAGCATTCCACTGACTCTGGCCACATTGTCCAAGCTCTACAACACCTCATTTGTTTCCTGTTGAGGTTTCCTAAGTATATTGTATCCAAAAGGAGGCCCAGATTTGCAGCCCAAGCTACAGATCAATGGGTTCAGTCGCTGGACATACCATGGACTCCCCATGATCCACATCACCGCCAAGCTACAATGATTAAAGGGTATGCTTTAATTGACAATTTAAGGACAGATTTTAGTGACAGTCGGAGAGATCATTTCTGAGATTAGGTTACACAAAAATTTCGTCTCTTGCTCTCTTGCTTGCTGGCTCTGCGGGAAAGCCAGCTGCCATGTTGTGAGATGTGCTACACAGAAAGGCTAATTTGACAAGGAATTGAAGAAATTAATCAACAGTCAATGAAAGATTGAGGACCTTAGTCCACCCGACACTGAGGAACTGAATCTTGCCAAAACCACATGAATGAAATTGTTAGAGGATTATCCCCCAGTCAAGCCTCAGGTAAACCTTGTGCAAGAGTCACCCAACTAAACTGCACCCAGTCTTCTAAGACTCAGAAACTGTAAGACAATACTGTTTGTTTTAAGTAACCAAGTTTGGGGGTAATTCATTACATAGCAACAGGTTAAAAAATACAAACATAAAAGTACAAGAAAGAAAATTGCAGGAAATCTCAAATGTGCTAAATGTAACAGCACATGGGTGCAACAGCACTAAACATAACAGTGAATTATAAGAGAAATTGTGTAGAAAGATACTGCAGCATCATCACAGTAATGTGTTTTACATTAGAGAACTGAACAACATGATTTACCATAGAAAACAATTCAAAATGAAAAAAATGATCACTTTGACATATTCAGAAGTATCTAATAAAATTTAACAGCTGCTGTAGAAAATATGATAACCTGTTAATAAACACTATTAAATTAACAGAGGCATTTACAAAAATCTTACAGCAAGCATTATAGTGAATGGTGAAAGTATTTATTTTAAGAATTTCAAAGTATTTAAGATCAGAAACGAAGCTTATATGTCAATTAGCTAGTCAACACTTTACTTGAGGGTTTAGCCAGTAAAGTAAAATAAGTTGAAAATAATAAAATTAGTAAAAGATTGAATAGAAGAACTAAAAGTATGATTATTTTCTAATTGCAAAAGATTGTTTTATTCAACTGCATTGAATTTAAAAATATTTGTTTATAAAAATTACCAAAAAGTGAGTGAAATGCTTGAAGTCACAGATAGAGAAATATGCCAAACACATAACTAGCAAAAAAAAAAGTAAGTATGAATCATATAGATTCAATTTAATAATAAAAAGGAAAACTGGCAAAAATATATAAATAGGCACTTTGCAAAGGAAGACATACCAATGGCACATAATGTACCATACCATTTACCTCACTGCTTTTCAGGAAAATGTAAATTAAACTCACAATAGTATGTCATTTCACACCAACCAGATTTACAAAAATTAAAAGTCAGACAATATTTTGAGTTGCATGTGAAGTAATGAGAATGCCAAACTGTGATAGCATAAACTAGCAAAACCAATTTGGAAAATAAGTTATATTACTACTAAAATTGACAAATGAATACAGCAATTCCATTCTGTAGCACTAGGAAACAAACACTAGAATATTCCTCAGAGCATTCTTCTTCATACCAAAGTATAGGAAACAGCCTGTATGACTCCATACACTAGTATGGCTAAAATCATATAATGACACTTGGAATATTCCACTCTAATCAAAAGGAATTCTGGGAGATACATCCACTTGGATGAATATTCTAATTGTGTAATTGAAAGACTGAAATCACAGGTGAATTCCTCCAGTAAAGTTCACTTATATAAGCTTCAAAATCAGGAAAAACTAAGTAATGTATACCTATGGACACAAATAGGTAAGAATTATTAGGAAAAGCAAGAGAATAGCACAGATTTCAGGGGTTAAGAAAAAGGTCTGCTTTGAGGGGCACATTGAAGCTCTTAAAATACTGATAATATTTTGTCTCCTAGTCTAATAATATATAGAAGGCTATATATGTTATTACTATTCTTTAAACTACCTGTATATGCATATATTTTAGTACATACATTTCACAATAAAAACTTTTACAAACTTTTAAATGAGTTTTTAACTTCATGAAGTCTTGAAAGTATTTACCTCATTTTTATTCAAAATCATCTGTTGTCAGGCTCCAAAAAAGTATTTTCTAGCAAAAACATCTAGTTCCTAATCGTTGCTTTTGAAATAAGTAACATCTTCACCATCTATGAAAAAAAGAAAAAAAAGAAACCCCAAACTGAGATTTTATTGAAGGCATTCTTCACCTTATGAGGTATGTCACAAAGTATATTTTAAACTATTTTTGAAGTTTGTTTGTGAACTCATTACTTCAAAGAAGATCATTTTCTATTCTTTACAGGATCCAGAGTGATCTAGATTTATGCTCTGTTGAAAAGGAAAATGCAGGTATTCACATCATGTTAATGTCACAAATGAAAGAAATACAGAATCGGAAAGAGAAGAAAAATGCGGTTTCTTTGGGTTTTCAATCCACTCCTCTAAAAGCTGTGCCAAAATGTTCTGCTACCAACTCAACTCTGTGTGTGTGTGCATAAAGTTGAGATCTAGAAGCTGTTCTAGTGCAATCAAAATGCTAACTCAGGAATTGTGGAAACAATGATTGTAATTATTTAGTAACATTTAAAAAGCTACTTATTCGACTAAAAGAGTTTTGCCCAAATTATCTGTAAAAGAGTCTATGTAAAAACAAGTGCACAAGTAATTTTAAATGAGTTCGTTTAAATCAGTTTATTCCAGTGTTCATTCATAGCAATGTCTAAAATTACTTCTCTCACTTTTCAGTTGATAAATAGTATTTTGAGGTTAGTTATGAACATTTAGATAGGCCTTCAAATATATACATCAACTATTTTCTTTAAAATAGTTCATGCGGGTGGCACTTATTCAAATTTCTAAGTTCTATGCAAAATCATAAGTAAATTGAGAAAAGTGGTTATGCCAATAGGCTTCTGAGTCACACACAGTAGAGTAACAGTTAATCGCTTATTGTTTTTTCAAATTATTTGAGGTATTTAATTCCATTATAATGCTTTTACAGGTTTTAAATTAAAAACAAGCTCCAAAAAAACACAAATCAATACATACACATCAAGATTAAGATAAGTGCCTGCATCTCTTCTGAGAACCTAACAAAATATTTATTATTTGTAGTGCCTTACCCAAAACTTTACACACCATGGCTAATTACAAATGTTCTGATCTGACTGTGTTCAATTGGTTGGAGCATCATGTTAAAAGAGATTCATGATTTTAACTCCATAAATGTCATTTTGTTCTTACCATTCTTCATTCACATGATGAAAACAACAAAAGAGCCTATATGTGTGTGTATAAAATCAAAAGCACAAACAAATAAGTTCTAATGTTCCTGTGCTCCTCAAAACAATTACAAAAAGGTATGAATTATAAATGGTACCTGAAAATGCACAAAACCATTATGGGGATGGGACTGGCAGGTCTTTGCTAAAAGATTAGAAAATGAAATGTACATAATAGGAATAAATTATTTTATTGACAAACTGCTAAAGAAATCTATAATGTTTTCCTTAAACATATGTAAAAAAAAATGTAAGGTTGATGTCTGCAGTTTAACATTGAGTCTATCCCAAATTCTTAGCTATTTATTTACATAAAAATATGAGGAAATGGTAGACATATTTATCACCACGAGCCCAATGTTACAGGGATAATCTAATACTATAGTTTGATAGGAAAGGTCTATAACAATGAGGCAAATGCATCAGAATCAAGACAAATTTTAAATGTTTCATCATGTAAAACAGTTAAGTCTAACTTACAAAATAACAACTTGGGTCTGGACTGGGCATTTTTCTGAATACCTTGTAAGGATCAATGTTGAGGCAACAGCATCTGCTTGTTCCTGTCACCAATGTATTGGTTTCAATATGCATTCAGAGATAAGACAGTTCAATAAATGGTATGGAAGTAACAGGGAATAGAATTGTCATAGTGTATCCTCACTGTATTCCTCATGACATCATGAAGAAGGTACTGATTGATAAATGAGAAAGTTAAAGCACAGAAAATCACACAAATTGTCAAAGTCCACACAGGAATAAGATAAGAGACAGGATTTTGAATCTGCAAGTCAGCCTCCAGATCTCATACTATCCTAAAGTCCTAAAATATGTCTTTTGAAACAATTTGAAGAATGGGGAAACCTCATTTTGATGTTTTCAGTAGAAGAAGGAAGAATGTAACTTTGAAATGCATCTATTATATCAGCCATAAAATCTTCAGAAAACTAGAAGCTTCAAAAGGCAAAAAGATAGAGCATTTACCAAACAGTAAAACAAAAGGAAAGAAAATGGAGTGACAAATGATGAAAGAATGAGATAATATTGTAGATAGTTCATATAGGAAAAGGTTATGATGACAAGATGCAATAGAACAGAAGTTAATACATGGAAAACATTTTAGTAAAACGCCTAGCACAAAGAAAGTATGCCAGTAAGCATTAGCTGTTATGATTTGTATAAATCCCATGTCTCTAAAGAAAGCAAATCTGATCCAGACTTTGTTGTTGTTATTTCTTAGTTTATTTTTGTTTTCAAATTGGCAGAGCATAGACTGACAATTCTTGTCCTCTATAACAGCCAACACCACTTTTCATAGCAAAATCTTGATAGCAGGTTTATGCTCATGATTCTGCTTTCAATGTGAATTTCTAACAGTGATCTCATACTTAATATATGGGGAATTTTTCTTTTCTAAACTGTCTTTTTCAATGATTCTTAAATTAATGGAATTGTGACCAATTTGATTTAAAGATTCACTGCAAATATGATCTTCTCTCCTTTTATCCCCTCACTCCTGGTTTTCATTTATTTGATGCATATGTATTGAGCACCTACCAAAAACCAGGCATGTTGTAAGTGCTATTTTGTCTACTATGTGTTAGACTATGTTCTGGCATTGGATATGATGGCAGAGAATATATTTGAATTGAAAAGGAGATTCTGGATGCAAATGGAAAAATTCACAATAAGCTAAGGGGAAGAAAACTGAGAAAGATAATGAAACAGAAATATCCCATTAAATACTTTCAGTTATAAGAAATAAAAATAAGAGGAAAAATGAATCACAATTTAATAAGTACTGAATAAATATCAAAATGGCCTCACCAGTGTCTTCACAAATAAATGAGAAATCTGTGATGCAATATCTACAAATTATGTTTGGGGAAAATTTTGTGACTTAAGAATATTCTGACTTGTCATTTGTCATTCACAAACATTTGTCATTCAAAATACAGCCTTCTTAGATATTCAAGATTTCAAGAAAATGCAATTCAAGTGACTTCTAAAAAATGTTACCTGAATATTTTTCAATCCACCTGAGGGAAAAACCAAAATTAGGACCTTAAGAATGCAAAAGAAATCACTGCATAAAAGCAATTAAAAAAGAAAACTAAATCTAGAAAAATATTTTTCATCTGGTTAGGGATCTGAATGTAAATGTCAATAAATACCATTGACTGAATTAATGTGAATGAAAAATCCACATTATAGTAATATAGATAGAGACATTAAACAGGAGTGGAAAATGCTATTACCAATGATAAAGTATTACTAACATATTCATATAGTATTGGCACCCACTAAATAAGTATTTTACCTTAATTTGAAAATTACAAGCACAAAGGAAAATTTTCAAATTTTGAATTCCTAATAAAAATTTAAATAGGTTATATAGTTTGCAAAACACTGGAATAGATAAGAACAAAGCATATTATAATCTTTACATCAAAGGAGTAAAAAGAGAAACTGTGTAAAAAGAAAATGTTTTAAATGTTTCATTAGTAAGACTCAATATGAGTTATATCAATGAGGACACAGAGGAGGAGGAGAAAAAACTGGGACGAAGTGAGAGAGTAGCATTGACATATATACACTACCAAATGTAAAACAGATGGCTAGTGGGAAGCTGCCGCATAGCACAGGGCGATCAACTCCATGCTTGGTGATGAGCTAGAGGGGTGGAATAGGGAGGAGGGGAGGAAGGCTCAAGAGGGAGGGGTATGGGGATATATGTATAAATGTAGCTGATTCAATTTGCTGTACAGTGGAAAATGGCACAACATTGCAAAGCAATTTTACTCCAATAAAGATCTGAAGACAAAAAAAAATGACTATAGATAGTTGAATATCCCCATTTAAAATATTCACTTAGGAAATTAAGAAAACCACTGATAGAACAATTGAAAAGAATAAACTTAAAAATAAATGGAAAAGACCAGTAACATATGAGGAGTTGTTAAATTCACTACTAAATTAAAGAAATGCAAATTACAATAGCAAGGAGACACTATTTTCAATTGTCATGTTGGAAAATTGTATGTTTAAATATTATCTAATTATTTGATGTGATGTTTTCTACATATTGCTTTATTACCTATGACAGGTAACATTTTCTATACTGAAAATAACTAATCTGAACATAGAGCAGAAATGTATTCTTGTGTTCAAAGAATGAAGACTTAAGCCATTTAGATCACACAGTTTCTAGGCGGTGGGATTTGTGTGCTTTTCACTATCTTATTTGCATCCTTTTGATAATTTCAAGATTTTAAAAATAAATGTGTTTCTTTTGAATCAAAGTAGTTTATATTAATTGCTATAAAAATAAAAAGAAAATAACACCTTGAGATGATTAAAGTATAGTTTTCTAAGAAACAGATGGTAAGGTTAAAAGTAATTTATCTTTAGAACTTCATAATTAGCAAACTTTCAATCTATTATACAGAAGAGAATCTTATTTTTAATCTTTGATTCTCTAGATATATGGAAGAAAAACTGACCTTTATTTTTAAAGACCTTATTAAACAGTATATTAATTCAATTTTACTGTGGCTCCAATTCTAACACTTCTACTTTGGATGTTCGCTGTATGTTCCTCATTTGTCCTAGCACTTTGAAAAACAATCTGACAATCTCCTTTTTTCTTAAGAATACTGTATCATGATGAAAGTATTGCACAAAACTAAATTACTGCAAATGACCTCAAACAAAAATCCCAATTAATTTAGAACTTAGTAAACAGAAGTTTTCAATTGCAGACAAATCAGACTCAAAACAAATTATCTTAAAGGCAAACAGTTAGAGAATGAGCTTATATAATTAAAGCAAAATGGGTTGAGGCTGGTTTGAGATACAGCAGTTTCCAGCTTAGTTGATGTCACCCACTGTACACCTATTGCTCTCACACTCTGCCGTCTTTTAGCTCTGTTTTGTAATATGTAAGTTTGATTCTCCAGCAGGTTCCCCATAGATGCCCCCACCCAACACACATACACATACACGTACACATGCACTGGGGTTGCATCATTTTTACATCTCCAAAGCAAAAAAGTAGAAGCCCTCTTGCCATTCATTTTATTCTTCCAAATAGAAATCTGAGCCTGACTGGGAATGTGGCCCACAGACCAATCACTGTACCCAAGGGCTGACTTAGAGTTGTAACCTCTTAACTCTGCATAGAGTTGTAACCACTTAACTACCAGTCCTACCAGAATTATAGGAAGGAAGAAATGCCAAAATACAATTATGGGAGGGAGAAATAGCATCCCTGAGAAACTTAGTCTTCTATTTGTTCTTAGTGGCCAGTACTCTAAAAGGTCAAAACACAGGTGACTTCATTTTTAGGACAGCCTTTGTCAAGAAACTTAGACTCTGCCTCTCAGACAGGTAGAGGAGACCATTATACACTTTTCTTCTAGCTCATCTTCCTCTGCCCCCCGGATAAGCATGGCAACATATCCGAGGTGCACTTGTAGATCTTGCTGAAGTCACTGCTTCGTGATTATCGTGAATATTCCAGACGTTCTCTACCTCATTAATACATGTACTTCTCCCTTGTCCTCGTCTAAGGATATGAGTTATTGAAGATAGGGACAAATAGAATCTTCTTTGATATATTTTGGTTTGGTGAAAAGAGATCTTATTGGTAAATTATGGAAGATTTATCACTGGTGGACCTTGCCTGTCATCTATCACGAAGCATGAAGTTCCCACAAGGTCAGCGGGTAGCCCCCACCTTGAGATCCTGTGCCTGGCCACCAGGAGGCACTGAACTAAAACTAAGCTAGAATATTTTGCTCTGTATATTTCACTTAGTGAATTATAACTTTTGCTGCAGATATTTCTACTTCTTTGAACGGTGAATGGAAACTTCACCTAAGTTCTTACTAGTTTAGCGACTACTTTTGTTTAGGGTCCTCAAATCCCAAGAGATCATTAGTGTGTACATGGTGATGCTTCTTGGTAATAGTTTACCTTCTAATCATTTTGTTTATCACATCCTTAGAGTCTGAGACAGTAAAACAGTAATATAATTGTTCATTTTTAACCTTTATACAGAAAGCAATGGTATATAGCAATTTTATCAGTGGCAGATTCACTGATGATATCCTCTTTCTCTTATGGACAGCTCAATACAGTTCCTGTTTAAGGGACCAACTTTTATCATTTACTGTCCGTCTTGAAGTCCTAGAAACATATCCATTGGAATAAAAAATTCCCTTTATAATTTCTTCAAAATGAGGGAATTTATGTTACCAGTATTTAGGGATTAGGGGACTTAGGAAAAACAGAATTTCTGGTGATCTCACACGTCTCCTAGAGCTTATATTTCCACTGTTTTACAAGTTAAATGGATCACCGAATTAATATAATCTGATACAGCTCATGAAAAAGCTATGCAGGAAAATATATACACCAAGACTTCCAGGTATGAAAGAAATAAGTCTAAGCAAGAAAGTTGGAGCAAGCCAATCTTCTAATCATAAGTAAGTTTACTGTTCTTACTTGGACAGGCATTATATTTAAAAAACATGCCAGTCTTTTTAATTCTATAGAGTAGACACAAAGTATTTTCTGATAAAGATCATTAGATGAAGCATATTTTCCTAAGATGAGGCTCTAAAATATTCTAGTTCATCAGTACAGTTGCTTTACACACCACTAATTGTTTCTGTTAAGCTACTGGCATTTTAAAACCATTGATTAAGCACCCATGGTGCATTAAATGATTATGAGATATACAACTCTGATCTGGGTATATTTAATTGCTTTTGGTGAGCCTTGCTTAAAAGTAAATGTACGTTTAAGAAAATACAACACCAATAAAACTAATGAACATATTATAGAACTAGAATTAAATAAAAAATAATTGATACTGAGAAAAATTCAACTGAAACAAGGAAAGGAAAAGTCCCTCATTTTTCTGGAATCTTTGTCACTGCCTGTCAAAAACAAAAGTGTGAAAGCTTTGACGAGTCCAGTTAGTGCAATGCATGGATCAAAGTGTCAGAGTGATAGGATCAAAGGGAACAAAATGAAGTGGTAATGTCGTACAACAGATTTGAAACCTTGGCCATGATGAGAGGTTCTCACAGGATGGAACCAGGAAGCTTTGATTAGTGCACCTTGTTTGTACTGTGAAGGCATCAAAGTGGCAAATGCGCCTGGATCAAATGGGGCAGAATGCAATGGGTAATGGAGCACTCAGAGCTCACTAGAATTTAAGCAGAGATGTTGATGATGTGGTGGAGGCCAATACACACGTCCATCTGGCAGCTGGGAAGAAGAAAAGCAAAGGAAAAGGGGAAAAACAGAAATAATTTTCATCACTTGAAAGCCAGCTGGTTATGGCACAACCAAATGATCAAACAGCATTTTCAATTACTGCATAAGATGTGAAAATTAAATCACTGTTTAAACTGGGCAATTGGTAATATTTTTTGTTTGTTGTTGTGTTTCATGTATTCCTTATTTATTCTCAGTAGGTCTAGCATGCCTGAAAATTTCCAAAGCAGATTACCTTTGAACTTACATACATGTAAATCTTTATTTGCTAGAAATATTTTTGTGTGTGCCTTATCTCCTTGGAGTACATTACATGGGTAAGATTCATTTTACTGTGAAATTTCACTTACTGTGTTTGCAAGGATTTTGCACTCCCTGGGAATCAATTCCATTTGCAAGTTAAGTCTTAAGACATCTGTCTAACATATTTGATTCAGTCTCTTTTTTCGCCTCATTCAGGAGTTACTGTCCTGGTTATTAACAAATAAGCATATCATTGGAGTATTGAAAGATTTAAATAAAACATTTTCTAATATATTATAGCATAGTGATAATATTTCAGATAAAAACATAGAAAGGTATTTAGTTGTATTAACATTAAAATTAAATTAAATATGTTTATCATTATTATGACTAATATTAATAACTACAGAATGCAACTTCTGTGTTTGAAGATGTGTGCTAGTTGCTTTATATTTGTTCTCAGTCATCCTTACAACAGCTATTGCCATAACAGGACAAGGTTTTCTGGTGATATGGAGAAGTAAATATATTTTTCAAATAGAAGGGAAATCAATCACTGTGACCAAGAGGGCAGAGTTGTGTTGCTTACTTACAATCCATCTTTTGTTCCTCACCTTTGCTGTGGCTGCCTCTCTGCAGCTGTTGCATGGCGTTTGGATGTGGCCCTGTGACTTGCTTTAGCCAATGGAATATGAGCAGACATGACCAGCATAGAGACATTATATGTGGTTATATTATTTGGCTTTCCCTCCTGCCTTTTTCCCTTCACTTTGAGAAGAATATGCTCCAGATAGCCGCTGCTCCAAGAGAACACACAGATGTAGCAGACAGGAATCAAATGTGAAGCCTTTAGTCAAGTTAACAAATAATCTTTAAGCTGAGCCCAGCAGAGCCATGACCTACCCATTCAATAGTGAGCAACACAAACTGTCTACTAAATATTATGCATTATTTTGGCAATAGCTCTTTAAACAGCATTATACCCAGCCATACGTATACACAAAGAAGTCATTCTTCAAATATGCACAATTCTTTAACTGAATGCATTTATCCTTTTAAGTAGCCTTGCTACCTAGGTATTATTACTTTCTCCATTATTGTTCAGCTCTCCTATCTTCCCCAAAAGGGCTTTGCGTGGGTTACTAACTTGACAAATCTCTGTAGAATATATTTAGAGATTAATTCTCACAAGAGCAACAGGGGGTGGAGAAAACTACTGACTGTACCTCTTGAGTATTGATAATCACAGAGTAATGCTGATTGTACATCTGTTCTTTCAGGTCTTTGGGAAATCTGTGTCTTTTTTTTTTTTTAATCTTACATTTTTTCCAGTATTAGTACATATTGTTTTTGAAGGCAAGCTTTTACTTTACAACAAAATCACCAAATAATTGTCTCTATATTACTTATTTATTATATTTTTTATCATTGATAGTATAGAATTCAAATGTGGTCACGTGAACAGAGGCAGACTTATATTTTAACTATGCTATCGACGTGCTTCAGGAAGTAAGGAAAATCTCTACTCTTGATGAAGGTACAGGGCTATAAAATGTGGCCCAAAGAATGGCTGCACCCATGACAACAAATTTCCTTCTTCAGGGATTAAAACTGATATTTGGGGCATATGAAGAAAATTGGAAAAAAAATTTGAAAATTTTCCTCAACTATAAGCTTATAAGGGGATTTTAAAAAGTTAGAAATCTCAGGTATATAAACATTGTAACATAAAACCAAACAGTGGTAAATACTGAAGTGAGGAAAGAACAAATTCTGTTTATTCTTTTGGGTACTATTTTAACCTTAAGACCATAAATTATAAGATAACTGAATTTTTTAATTATTAAATTCAAATGTTTCTGTCACTATTTGAACTGTATTATAATTTGTTTATTAATAAAGATGATGAAACTTCCTTTAACAAAAAGTGACAATATAAACATAAATAATGCTTTAATTGATAAATTTATTGGTGTAAATTAGTAACCTCCTCTAAATATGTCTACTGATATCCTGACTCATACATATAACTGCACCAGGAAGTGCTCATAAAACTTAACCACACAATAAAGATCAGTAGTCCGTTAAGATTCTTTCAAATAAGAAATCTTATAGTCCATAATATTAGATTATAACATTTATTAGTCACTCAATTTTGTACTAATTGTCCTGAAGAGCACTGAGCATTTTGCTAGTAAAAAGATAGCCCATGTTACATAAATTTGGACATACCACAAGTGAAATTGTATTCTCCAAATCCAAATGACTGAGATAACATTTAAGATGCTATAATAGGATTATATCAATTTATAATTCCTATTCCACAAGATTACAGTTATGTATAGTGTTATTTCAATTTTCAAGTGTTTTTTTTCTTCATAAGTAATTAAAAATCAATGTTAAAACTACCATCCACATTAGAAGGTTAGCTCATGATTAAAACTGACAAAATTTATCAGAAAGATTAAAAAAATGTTCACCAAAATCCAATACATTTATCCTCAAAAGCAAGTGATTTTAGAGTATATTAAAAAAAGAATAGTATTTTCTCACTTCTATCAGAGTATCTATGCATGTGTCAGTAACTACATATCTTATATACCTTAACTTTCTTGCTGTAAATATAACTTTAAATGCAACTATTTCCAATAAAATATACTCTAAAACTCATACATAATAGATAATTTGTAAAATTTGAATGGAACCTAAAATATTTGGGGCTGTATTCATAATGTTTTATGTTTATGTTGGAAAAGAACATTGTAATGTTAAAAAAAATTGTTTACCATGATTCATGATAAGGCATGAATTTAGAAAAAGAAATCTTTTTTTTTCTATTTACATTTTGTTATTTCTTGGCATACACAGGGGATGTTTTAAGCCACTATATTTAATTTACTTGAGAAGGTTAATATTTTATTTTCTAATAACTTTGGAATAAACATTTTATAAAAAAGTTATAGTTGGTTTAGTTAAAACTACTGAAATTGATGTTATATAATATATAAAATTGATAGTATACATTATTTTATACAAATTATTTCAACAGCAGTCTTAACATGTAGTTTTAAACTCCCAGAAACATGTAAAGATTGAATAATGTACACCCTAGTAAATTTCTACATCCATTCCTTCCCATATTTATTTATTTCCCTCTCATCAATTTTGTACTGATTGCCTATAATGAGATGCACAGTTTTCAAATGAAAAGAGCATCTATACAAAGCCAGATAGATGCTTTCAATTTGAACTTCAGTTTGATCATCTGTAATCATGCGAAATGTGAGAGCTCACTCTTCCCTCTAAAGATAAGATGAGTTTTATCAAAGGATTTAGCAGAACACAAGGCACGTGTTAGGCATCTGCAGGAATTTAGTATCTATTAATCATTATTGTTTGTCTGTGCAAAGTCTCATTATTTTCTCTGGCCTAGCAGGCTTGCTTTTACAAATGTGCTTTGTATAGAAAATGGCTTAATATTGGTAGCCCAGATTCCTATGGGAATTTAATTAAACTCATAGGCATTGGGTTGATTGAACTAGTCATATGAACACAAATTAAAAAAAAAAAAAAAAAAAAACTATGGGGAATTCCCTGGTGGTGCAGTGGTTACGAATCTGCCTGCCAATGCAGGGGACACGGGTTGGATCCCTGGTCTGGGAAGATCCCGCATGCCACAGAGCAACTAAGCCCATGTGCCACAACGACTGAGTCTGTGCTATAAAGCCCACAAGCCACAACTACTGGGCCCCAAATGCCCCAACTACTGAAGCCCACATGCTCTAGAGCCTGAGCTCTGCAACAAGAAAAGCCATCACAATGAGAAGCCCTCGCACCCCAATGAAGAGTAGCCCCCACTCGCTGCAACTAGAGAAAGTCCTCATGCAGCAACAAAGACCCAATGCAGCCAAAAAATAAATGAATAAAAATTAGTAAATAAAATTTAAAAAAAAACTACTCTAGAATTCATAAAAACATACATTTTGCCGTTGAATCTGTTAAAATCCTTAGATATTCAAGGGCAACTTCTCTCAGACTATTGAAGTAACTGTTGGGATTTGTGAGTTTGATGCTTGAAGACTTTGCACATTCACATCTATCATATTCACTGCCTCAGAGTAACGCCTTAAGCTAATACAATGTTATATGTCAATTATATCTTAATTAAACTAGAAAAAATTAAGAAGTAAAAATGAAAAAGAAAAAGAAGAAAAAAGGACTCGTAAAGCCAGATGTCACGGAGAATAATAAAGCTTGTTCCATAATTCAGCTGACTGTCTCTGGTGATGCTTTAATTCAACAAATACTTACACCATAGAGAATTATACTTTTGTGTGTTATCTACAGCCTTACTACTTAAATTGTATTACTTAGAAATCTAAACTTAGCTTTTCCTTCATTTATGTGTGATTACAAATATAAACCAGGCAGCCATGACACTAAAAGCAAAAAATTAAATCTAGTATTCATCCTCTTGGAAATTTACAGTGAAAATATTTTGGAGAGCAGAGAGCTTTCCTTTCTTACTAATCTTTCAAAACTGAGCAGTATCTATGTCTATTAACTGATTTTCATTATATCTCTTTAAAATATCAGTCCTGTGTTTTATGCCTATGAGGGTCCAATCACCTGGGCAAGGTAATCATTTTGCTTTAAGTCTGTTGTGGCTTTTAAGTGTGGAAAGGTCCTGGTATTATTTGTTGAAGTGGCCGTTTGTTAGAATGAATATCAAACTATTGCTTTTACAGGATCAATTTCCTTTATAATTGCCACTAGTGTTAATGGTCATCTCCGAAAATGCTCCTAGAAAACTGGCTGATGGATTGGTATGCAAAGTAATCAAAAGAGCTACTGGAGATAACAATATTTCTTTATAGGGGATTGCTTGAGGATGATTTTCCCTTTTAGCAAGATGACTACCACATATGGTTAGAAACTTTAGAAAGGGTTTTCCTTTCCTTTTCGGCCTAAGGCAAAACTATAAGCTCAAATAGGCTCTGTCCCTTGTAAGATGTCTGCTTTCTTCAGCAATTCTTAGTCTAATGGGCATAACAGAAGAACTGTATTCTATTGTGTGAAACAGCAGGTCAGCATTTACTCATGTTCTGACTGTTCTCAAAGACAAATCAGATTTTCTTGTACACAACAGTTAAAACATTTTCTTTTACTAAGTGTATTAGTGTTTTACAAGTCTGACGAGAAGAAACAGGATTAGAATTTTCTCTTTTTCCCATGCACTGTCCTCAATTTCTTTTCACACATCCGTGTGAGTGCAGTGTGACAGTAAAAATAAGTCCATGTTCTTTTTACTAAACTGCGTGAACTTAAGTGACTCCTGGCTCTATCTTTTTCTCACATTATTAGCATTGTTTTTATAGGTAATTTGTTTGTTTTTCAGTCTGACTTGATGAAAAAATATGTCAAGAAAGTACAGAAATTACACAAACAACTGGGAAATAAAATTCACATTTTATGGCAAGACAAGAAAAATTTAAACATAAAAAATTTTCTCTGCCCTTTGGCCTCCTCGCTCCCCACAATGTGCATTGTGTATCTGTATCATGCACCAACCAAACCTCCCCCAGGGGCAGAAATACCTGCTCCACCATAAACAGCAACATTCTCCTAGCACAAACAAAACAACTCCTTAAAAGATAACATTCCTTCATGATCTTGTAAGGGGTCATGAGACTTTGTACTTACAGAACTGGATTATGCAAACCATCTACATCATTAAATGTACAGTCCTTGTCTCAAAAACCTATATAACTGTGCCTTGACCAGAACAGTTCTTGTAGCTTTTGACGAAGCTGTTCCTCAGTTATAATCCTTAATTTTGGCTCTAATAAGATTTTCCATTTCTTTCTTAGATCAACTGATTAATTTTTTCATCGACAGAGAAAACACTAAAATTTTCCTAAGCTGAATATGGGTTAGTGTTTCTTCTTAACACTTCCAAATGGAAGTTCACTCCCCTCATCTCTTCCTTCCTATAATTTCCTGGGCTATTTCCAACATCTATACTACTTTAACCTCTTCGCATTTTCTCAGGGTGGAATCAAGATTTTGGATGATGGTAAAACTGATGTTGGTTTGAGTAAAGTGGAGACAGCAATCCAATGCTATAGCTCAATGTTACTGTCAGTTCCTCCCCTGATTTCTGCTGTTTTTTTCCTACACACACATACACACACATGCATGCAAGACCCCAGCTTGCCTTCTATAATGGTGCTATCCAACAGAAATATAACACAAGACACAAATGCAAGTTGCATATCTAATTTCAAAATTTCTAGTAGACACATTAAAAACAATAAAAAGAAACAGGAAAGGTTAATTTTAAAAGATATATTATTTAAACTAGTAGATCCAAAATGTTATCATTTCAGCATGTAATGTACCAGTACTAATGTGATAGTTTTACATTGCTTTTTCTGTCTGAATTCTTCAAAATCTGGTTTACTTTGTGCTTGAATTACTGCAGGGAACAGATGAGGGAAGGGCAGAGTTGGCAGCACTGAGCCAAAGGATGTCTGGAGAACACCCACACTTGGCTCCACCCATTTTCTGAGTCCAGTTGCCCAGTACAACTATAAATTTGATGAACTATTTGCTACCTATCCAACAAATTATTTCTTATCTTAAAGGTTTTTCGTTTTGTTTTATTTACAGGTGTTTTGCCACCAGAAACCCTGATTGATATGAACTCCTATTGCTTTCAAGGGCTCCTTTTTCTCTGCATGCATTTAAACCATTCTTAATAAGCAAAACCATTATTAGTTTGTTCTAAATAAATTGCAGTCAGCCATCCTTATCAAATTAACAGCCTAATTAACTAGATATATTGCCACATGTATAATATATGGATTGAGCTGAAATGGAATGTTAAGGCTCTATCTTTAACTTACTCTTCATTTCCCTCCTAAGCAGATTTCTTTTGATACTACCACATAAGTATTGCTCTTTTCCTGTCTCTTCTCTCTTTTATACTTACTTTGACTTAACTTTCATGCACATGATGGCAAAAAAGCACACGATCTCCCTTTTCCAAGACATTCTTTACATATTCTTTACATGATACTGAGAATTCATCTGAAAAGTAAAAATGTGATTCTGATACATCTTGTCTACAATTCTTCAAAGCCAATATCTTCCTGGCCCCTATACATTTTAGGATAAAATCCAAACTCCTTAGATTGACTTCTAAGAGGTATCATTATTGGACTTCTTACCTTTATATCCAGAATCATTTCTAGATGACCATCATCTCAAAAATGAGTCCTATGATCTTTTGTGACACATTTCTGTCACAGAATAAGATACATGCCTGTCATTCTTACCACTGAGTTAAAAACTGTTTACAAACTTCCACAATATTTTATTGTAGCATGATAGCATTTATTATATTGTACTACAATGCTTTGCTCATTTTTATGTCTTCTGCCTGTGTACTCTAAAATTTCTGGAGGAGAAGGGCAATAAATATTTATTAGATAAACTGAAAGATAAATAGGCAAATGGCAAGAAAATGGGCCTAATAAAGATGCATATCTTTGTTTAATTATAATTGTTAACATAATTGCTCCACTCTGTGGTATTTTTGAGGATAAAACATTTGTACTTTGAAATTGGCCATGAATCTAAATGATTATTCTACCACTTAGGAGTCCTGTGACTTCTGGGAATTTCCATGACCTCTCTGTGGCTGAATCCCTTCATCTCTATAATAGAGCTAACAATGCCTATCATAAACACTGTGAAGATTAAAGGAGTTATAACAAAATAAATATACAAAGTTCTCAATGCAGTACCCAACTTTTAGTAAGCACTCATTCAATTTCACTCATTTATTATACTATTTGTTGAAAATATTTAATATTTTGATTATTCATTAAATCTTTTTAAGCTTACTAAGTACTAAGTGATGTTGTTATCACTTATCTGAAAATCCTAACCTAGTGAGAAAAAAATTCTAAATCACAGAGCTTAGCTATCCCTTACTGACAATGCATTTGTGTGTGAATATGTTGTGTGTGTGTGTGTGCGCGTGCAGAGATGGAGAGTAAAAACTATTTTTTTTCTGAAATTTAATGAAGTTACATAAATATGAGTTCTAAAAACTATAGCCTCTTGTTTTAGCATCATAAGTTTTGTGAAATAGGGCACTATTCACTAAATTTTTAGTTTCTTTGTATTATCTTTGGAAGCAATAAGGCTCAATTTACTCAGTTGTAATAAATTTGGTATTTAGGTCTTTTCAATAACCCTTTCCACTTGGACATCTAATATTCTTGTTGAAATATTTTATATATATATATATATATATATATACACACACACATGTATATATACCTTGATATATATACATATATTTGTTTCTTTGCCTAATGTAAAGGAATCCACTTTTCTGTCTCAGTACTGAGTGCTGCTACCGCTTGTTTACTCGAATGAGTAAGTGCTAGGAGTGCATCTCTGGAAGCACCTCTTTGAATAAGGAATAAAAACCAATCATTACAGGACCTTTGGTCTTAACAATATTTTCCAGAACAATGAGAATCACACTATACCTCCTAGATTTAGATGAATTTTAAAAATTTTGTGTGAACATATATTCATTTAGATGCCAATGTGTGATGGGCAGGAGAGCCTAATCACTTATTTCCATTCATAATTTCCAAACATCTTTAATAGATCTCTCCAAATTCTTAATGTCTTTGAAGAATACAAACAAACAAAAAAAAGGTGTTGCTTAATATTCTAATACGATATTTCTCTGGCAGGACCAAGAGCTATTGTCCTGACTGAAATCTCAATTCATTAAAGTTTCAGCCATTTTAAAAGTATATATTGTCTATTACTCAAACATGAGCAATTCTGCAATAATTTTTCTGGTAATGAATTTAGCTTTAAGATCACTATGAATTGTTATTATACATTACCTTTCATTCTTCATGACATCTGATCTAGGAAATGTTCACAAATTTAAATTTGATCCCACATTTGATTCCTTTAAAGATATTTTGAAATGCATGGCTTCAAAAAGGAAAAATTATTGCTCTTATTTTCATTATACAAAATGGTACATGGGAATAGGTTAAACATGTTTAATTTTAAAAATAGAGAGCATGTTGGTAATTTAATGATAAATTATGCCAGATTTTTAAAGAGTAAATCATCTCAAAACATCCATTCATTACAGGTATTATTTATATTTCAATATAATCATGTTATATCTTGAATTTTTATTAAATTTTATGGAATGCATAAAATTTCAAGGACTAGTCCTTATGACGTGACATTGCTGGGAAGTAGTGTCATTGAATTAACCATATGCAGTTGCCAGGTATTGACATTTTGACTGAAAGCAGCCCCTTTTATGACAGTACTAATGGGACTTGTGAAAAACAAGAGTTTGAGTTCATTTCATTGAGGAATATTCTGTAGGAAGATGAGAGACAAAATGAAATTCCATTACATTCATGGACTTCTGAACATGTTATGACATATGATAATTGCATTTCTTGGAACAGTCACTTCAATTTTATCCATTACCTATAAAAACAAAGCCTATTGCTTTTAGCTTTTTATACTATAGTTCACTTATAGAGTTGACCTTGAAATTGCAGAAATATAATAACTCTATGTATAAAAACTGAGTTTTTCAGGAATTTTTTGAGGACTCACATTGATACTATTTTTCTTAATATTACTCTACTGCACATTAAAAAAAATACCAGTAACACCATAAAATTCAGCATTATATTTTCAGTCAAAGAAATATACACAGATTATGTGGGTTAATTAAAAAAGCAAGCAATGATCTGTTATCTTCTAGCCTAAAACATAAAGGCCTTTAGATCAAACTTTCTTGGGCCAATATTTCTTTCTTCTGTGTTTTCAAATTAAACACAACTAAAGCCCATTTACTCATTGAGCAAACTTTTATCAACCAATCAAAAGTGCTCAGTGCTGGGGATACAAGAGAGAGCAAACACAGACTTTTTTCCAGTAATTATTATTTCCAATGCCAAAAGCCTGTATCAAATAAAAACCACCCAAATAATAATATGTTCACAAACAGAATTCGTATGAAGATATAAATTACAGTGCTATAAAAGTATAAAACAGAGGAGTATGACCTAAGCTTGCCCTGAGAAATCACTCCTATACTGAAATATAAAATGTATATGTGCTAACTAGGTGAGTGGGGTAAAGAATGAAACAAACACAAGGATAGCACATGAAAAGAACCTGTACTTGGAGGCCAGTTGGGATGCCGCACCATTCACAAAGTGGAGAGCAGTGGGAGATACAGCTGGAGAAAAAGGCAGGAATCAGAACATGTAATAGTGAACCTACCACATTAAAGACTGCACATTGTATCAAAGAGAAATGGGAAGCTCTTGAAAGTTTTGACTGTTTTTCTTAAATTTCAGATAGTGGGGATTTGACATGGTCAATTTGAATTTTGGAAACATCATTTTGGCTGAAGTATAGAGAAGTACTGAAAAGGAGGTTAGGAGGAGATCTATCATTTTCCTACCTTTCATGGAGTTATCTACTTATCACCTGTATTCCTGTTTTCCTAGAACACTTTCTTCTTAATGTTCTAGAAATGAAATATAACACTGATGTAATATTTATCTTTGTATAATCTAGTGATTCTAGACATAGGGAGAGCACACATGAATCTGTCATCATACTGCCAGTATATAAGGAGAAGATAGATAGATCTGGGTACATTTTCCAGAGTTCATAGGTGGGTGATATTGATCCCAAATTGCCAAAGTCTATAGAAACTGTAGGTTACCAGATGCCTAAGTGTGCAATTACTTCAGATTTGAGAGTGAAGGTCATTATCAGTAGGTTTTCCCATCCAACATATTCACCTACTTACAGTATGTGTTGTCATGAGAGATGGATCACTGTGTTGAAAAATCACAAGCACTGAAGCTTTTTAAATATTTCTCAAAAGGTATTCATATAAATGGGCTTGTGTCACTACACTGCCTGACTCTCTCCTCCAGTACTGGAACCTTCATTCTGTCAAGCCAGACTTTGTCCATTTTACATTCTTCCAATGATACCAAAAAGACCAAAACTACTAAGGAGAAGACATATCACACTGGAAAATTAATTTTGCTTCCTAAATGTCATCAAGACAAATAAATACTCCTTCATTTCCTTTAAAAAATAAAATTTTGTCAACATATTCTATTTGATAACTGAATCATATGTGTTTGCACGTATGTGTGTTTCCACTAACCATATATTTATTTTGTTTGAAAGTTAATATTCATTCATGTAAACAGGAATAAAAGTAACTATTACATATAACTGAAACCATAAGAAGACTGAGGAGAAAAATCTCAATAAATCTCTTCAGTATCTTTAATAAATTATGTTGAGAAAACAAGATACGGAAAGAAAAGTTTGAAACTGGACCACTACTTTACACTATACACAAAAATTAACTCAAATAGATTAAAAACTTGAATGTAAGACCTGAAATCATAAAACTCCTAGAAGAAAACTTAGGCAGTAAACTCCTGATATAGGTCCTGACAATAATCTTTTGAATCTGACACCAAAAGTAAAAGTAATAAGAGCAGAAATAAACAAGTGGGACTATATCAAAGTAAAAAGCTTCTGCTCAGTAAAGGAAACCATCGACAAAATGAAAATGCAACCTACCAAATGGGAGAAAATAGTTACAAATCATATATCTGATAATGAGCTAATATTCAAAATATATAAGGAACTCATACAACTCAATAGCAAAAAAATCCAAACAATCTGATTGAAAAATGGGCAGAAGATCAGAACAGATATTTTTTCAAAGAAGACATAAAAATGGTCAATAGGTACATGACAAGATGCTCTACATCATTAATCATCAGGAAAATACAAATCAAAATCACAGTGTGATATCACCACATCCTTGTTAGAATGGCTATTATCAAAAACACAAGAAATAACAAGTGTTGGCAAGGATGTGGAGAAAAGGAAACCTTCATGCATTGTTGGAAGGAATGTAAATTGATACGGCCACTATGGAAAACACTATAGAGGTTCCTTAAAAAATTAAAACTAGAACTATCAAAAGATCCAGTAATTCCACTTCTGGGTATATATCTAAAGAAAACAAAAACACTAACTCAAAAAGATATGCATTCTCATATTCATGGCAGCATTATTTACAATAGCCTAGATATGGAAACAATCCAAGTGTCCATCAGTGAATGAGTGGATAGATTGTGATCGATCGATCAATCTAGCTAGCTAGCTAGCTATATCTGTCTCTATATATGTATCTCTATTTAATAGAATATTATTCAGCCATAAAAAGGAATGAAATCCTGCCATTTGTAACAGCAATGGATGGACATTGAGAGGATGATGCAAAGTGAAATAGGTTAGGCAGAGAAAGACAAATACCATATAATTTTTCCTTCATGTGGAATCTATAAACAAATAAAGAAAAAATAAAACTAAGCTTATAGATATAGAGAAGAGATCACTGGTGGTTGCCAGAGGTGAGGGGTGGAGTGTGGGAGAAATGAGTGAACTGGTTTTGGTTGTGTTTTTAGCTTAAATAAATTGATTAAAAACAACTGGTTATATTAACATTTAAAAGAGCAATCTGAACAATTTTGCTAAAAGGTCTATTAAAAAAATTTGGTAAAGAGCAGTTAATGAGGTAGGAAGAAGACTCAGAGTCAGAACACAAAGAAATACATTTTCACGGAAAGAGATTATTTTATGTAATTGTATAATAAGTCATGGAGAGGAGAGAGAGAGGGAAAGGGAGAGAGATAATGCAATTTTATTTAATGTTTCTGTTTCAGAAAACAGACATTTGATCCACCCATGTGAGTGGGCATTTGGTCCTTCCAGATAATTCAAAGAGGGAATGAAATCATTTCAACTGCTCTCTGGGAGGGCAGACCACCCATTGTGTTTCAATAGACAAAAACTCTTTTTTTTTCCAGTAGGATAAAGAGTTCCTGTGTTGTTAAGGACTGGTGTTCATTCTTTCATTTAGAACCACTATCTTGTGGCAGGCTATATCTCAGATTTTCGATCTAAAATGAGCTAAAATGGATAAATACCCTGTTTTATGAAACTTAGAGAATACTAATTGAAGAAATAGGAATAAAACTGCTACCACAGTAAGTTCCATAAAAAGAAGTTATAACAGATAAAATGAGAAAACTTTCTTTTATGAAAAAGTCAACATATAGATAAGGAAGTCTGGACTGAGCTATGAAAATTAAGAAAGGTCAGATCATTCAAGTCTAAGTCACAGTATATACAAATGCCCTTGAGGAGGAGGAAGGATGGTGACCACATGGACCAGTGTGGTTAGTGTCCCTGAACTAGTGTTCCTAGACTGAAAGAGTTAAAGTGAGTGTCAAATGAGATTAGGCTAAGAGGAGGTGAGGGAGAGAGAAGAAATTTCATATAAACCTATGGTAACTAAGTCTTTCTTATCATCTCTTTCAAATGACTAATCAGGCTTCAATGTATGGATGAACACAATTGAATGAAAAACTCTTGAGTGAGGGTATCGTGAGGGGACTGTACCAGGGAAGAAGGAGGAGGGGTAGATGGGAAGGATCTTATACTGAGGCATAGCTGTGGGGCCCATCATTAGCAGTTTTTGCCTACAGATTGCCAAGCCAGTGGCCTGGAAGAAAGACTCCTTGAGGACCACCATTTCAAGTGACTGGTCTGAAACTCCCCCACAGAACCCAGCAGAGAAGCCCTCATACAATTTATTATGGCAGTTTCTCTAAGGGATTTAAAAAAACTAATAATTACAATCATAATTAATAATAATAACTCAACTTTGCCTCAAGACTTTGCAACCAAATTTCCATTTAATTTGGGATACGATGAACACAGTGGGATTTCATGTCCTAGAATCCCATGTAACTTCATCACCTTGTGAAGAAACCTTCCCCTCTATACCCAAGTTACTCATAATCATTAACATAAGGGAAGGAGAAGCTCTTGTATCTGGAATTTGAGGCTAAATTAAAGCATATTAAAGGACCCAGATCAGGGACAGTGAGGAGAGACAATTCTGTGAAGATAATATTAGCTACTGCTTATGTAGTGTGTATTCTGAGTCACACACTGTGATAAACCCTGTACACATGCTAATTGTATTCTCACAATAGCTTTATTTAGATACATACCACTACCATATTCAGGATGTTAGAAGTTACAAATTTGATCAAGATCATTTACATATGTGTGTTTTCAAAATCCATGTCTTTCTTTATACTCATCAACAGTGTTGAGTGATGGAGCTGGGTTGAGCTATGTGATGTCTGAAAAGATGTCATCAAATTTGACATTTGGATGCCTTGGTAAGGCTGATATTCATAGAGTGGTGGGAGAGGAAGTCAGGTACAGAGGGAGGAAGAGTCAAAGAAAGGTGAGAAAATAGAAAGTAACTGCTTGGTTTCTTCATAAGAAAGCTCATAGCAAGGAAAATTGTAGAAATTGAGAACAAGACAAAGGAAATTATTTTATTCTGAAGAAAGTGAGTAATACATTTTAGGAAGAAGGAAAAGAAGTAATGACAAGAAATTGATTGAAGGATACAGAGATGGAAGATGTAACTAATGTCAGACTGTTTCAGAGGTGACAGGCAGTGATGTGAAGGATAATGTGTAGATAGAGTGACTTGCCTTAGAAAGGAGAATGGGTAGCTCTTCCTTTGATGCAGAAGGGAGTACAGTAAGACCAGCTGAAAACAAACACAAAAACAAATAACTGCAAAAGCTATTATTTTCCTTCAGAACAACATAAACACTGCTTATTGTGGAATCCAAGCTCTCCATTAATTGGTACTAATTTGCCCTTCCTTCTCCTTATTTCACAAACCAACCCTTTATGCAATTACATCACTATATCCATTGTCATCGTCATCTGAATACAACTCCTGTTTTCCCACTTCAGTGTCTCATTTAAGTTATTCTTCTAGCACAGATGTCTCTCCCTCCCCATTACAGCCATTCTCAACTCTTGTGTCCAGTGTAAATCTGCCTCCTCTGTGAAGCCTTCATTAAAAGCATGTTTTAAAATTATCAGTCATTCCTTCTTAGAAGGGACTGCATGTACAAAATATTAATCATTTATCTTAATACTTTTGAATATTATTTATTGCATTCTATGGAGATAGAGAGTGACTATTTATCTATCTGTATATCTATTTATGGTTCACAATTAATCCATAATGTATGATTTCACCTGGAATATTGTATTGATAAATTTAAATGACTAGAATTTTTTTTACAAATAAATTTTTACTTTCATTTCAAAACTGTATAAATGCTTAATTTTAGTTTTAATATCAATATTATAAAAGCATAGGAAAGCTGGAATTATATTTAAAGTAATTACAAGCCTTGAGAAATGCTGACACACAATCTCTGCAATTCTACTGACCACTGACTATTAGCACAAGGCTTTTCTTTTACATTCTCCACATAAATATGAAAAACAGCTGTCTATCATTGAAAATTTAGAAGAAAACTCCTCCTTGCATAAAAATTGAGCATATGTGCATCAAATATAAAATTATTATGTATGGAATTTGTAAGTTTCTGTAAGCATCAACTGAATTTAGATTCAAAGCAAGCAAAAATTTGAACAGGTATATGAATAGTACTTTTTGTAGAGCAAAATTTGACTTTCTGAGGAAAAAAACAAATATTTAGATATGCAATTGTTCTAATAATCAACAGAACTGCAGCTTTGCTCAGTTATATCCAATTGAACAAACATTTTAGTACAAGACAGTGTGAAGCACTGCTCATATAAAAGTAAATAAAACTCAGAAAGATTTCCTTCAGGAATTATCTTAGATTGGTGTTTAATAGTTCAATTTACATATCCATTTATATTCTCTTACTTAGACTAAAATTACAAACTCACTTTACATATGAATAAGTAGCATGAGAACATATGATAATAGCATAAAGATAATGATACTTTTGAAAATTTGCTATGCGCCAGGCCCTGGGGCAAACACTTTATATCATTTATCATATTTGATCCTCACAAATATACCATAAAGCTCTAGATACCTTGGATACTCATCCTTTAATTATTAGGAAAGTAAAAATTAGGAAACAAATTATTAGTATACTGTCACATAGCTAGAAAGTGAATTGGAATCCAGGCATTCCCAATTAAGAGACAAAGAAAACAAGAATTTTCACATAAAAAAAGACCATATGAATAAACAATATTTCTATATAAGTCCTGACCTGGAGTTACGGTTATTAGAGAGTTTGCAGGTAGTAAAAGGAATGGTTTTTATCAATAATAAGAATCACCTTTCTCTCCACTACAGCTTTTTTTTTAATGGTACAACCTACATGCTAGATAAGACTTTTTAACACTACAGTATGTAAATTTAAGAATGAACATATATAATGATATAAAATGGTATATGCAGGAATTTTTTTTGACATAGAATTCAAGTTCTTCCTCTTTAAGAAACTGGTAAGACCCTGAAAATCAGTATTCTAAGGGAAAATGTCTCTATACTGGGCTGCTCTGAATTTTCCTACAATCCTACATTTCAAGTGCTGTACCAATTTTGTATTTTGTGCTGTTCTTCGTTCACAATATATAAACTGAATTTGACTACATCCTCAGCTCATGCTTCCTTTTATTTTTTCTGCATTAGGCTTTTTAGTCTTTGCATGCATCTGAAATGCTGAAATTTCAGTCTTAATCTTTCTTCATCTGGAAGGTTGCTATCATCAAACACTAAAAATACTGTTTGACTGTTTTACTTATTATTCCACAGTAATTTCCGTCGGATTGCTTTGCCCTGCGTCTTTGTTTTGTTTGTATATCTATCAACATCTGCCATGTTAGATTCTCTAACAGTCAAACTAAGTTCAGGATACTAGCAGCCAGGCAGTATGACTGTGGACACACACACACACACACACACACACACACACACACTCTCTCTCTCTCTCACACATGTACACATCTTTCAAAGTAAATTATATATAAAGTGCCCACATAATCTGGAAATACAGATAATATTTTAAATTTTTACAGCCTGCACTATAATCTCCAATGATATTGTGCATACTGGTCCATATTTTCAGACTTTATGACACCTCTCTATCCACACACATGCACACAGACATTTACACACACAAAAGCATACACATTGCTGTCTTGGGATAAGTCAGAACACTGTTGAACTTTCCTAAATCTATTTAACAACTTATTTTACTTTTAGTTATCTATGAAGAAGATGTTGCATATTATTTTAGTGAAAGAAAAATCATTTTGTTTCAGATTGAACATGAAAACAAATCCACCTTTGAGCAATAAAAACAAGAGCCACGCTAGTTTCCACATAACTTTGTTGGACATATACCCCATATACCCTGTACACCCAACAAAATATTAGGCATGGACATGCAGGGAGCACAGGAAAGCATAGACCTTTAAGAAAAAGGGCTATGAGAGCCTTCAGATAAGAGGTGACATCTAAGTTGGATTTTGAAAGTCAGGTAATACATGGACAGGTCTGAAAGAGGAACATTTTGGATAGAATTAATATGGGAACAAAAGCTCATTGGTGTCAAAGTCTAAGGCAGTGGCTTATTTTGCAGTCTATCCTTTCTTCAAACACAATCTTGTAAAGTATCTTCACAAAGCTAACTCCTCTTTCTCAGCTTCAGTATCACCTTACATCCCAACCAGGCAGTATCTCCTCACAGACTGAGGAAATCTTTATCTCAGGACTCAGTTTTGCTCATTTTCTTTTTACATAGACCACTACTTGCTATTTCAGATACGATGGCTGGGAAATCCCTCTAGAGAAAGTGACATTTAAGCAGGGGCTTAAATGAGGTGAGGTGGTGGGCCACAAAGCCACAGTGAGGTATCACCTCACACTGGTCAGAATGGCCATCATCAAAAAATCTAAAAATAAATGTTGGAGAGGGTGTGGAGAAAAGGGAACTCTCCTGCACTGTTGGTGGGAATGTCAGTCAGTACAGCCACTATGGAAAACAGTTTGGAGGTTCCTTAAAAAACTAGAAATAGAACTACCACATGATCCAGGAATCCCACTACTGGGCATATACCCAGAGAAAACCATAATCCAAAAAGAAACAGGTACCATAATGTTCACTGCAGGACTATTTACAATAGCCAGGACATGGAAGCAACCTAAATGCCCATCAACAGATGAATGGATAAAGATGTGGCACATATATACAATGGAATATTTCTCAGCCATAAAAAGGAATGAAATGGAGCTATATGTAATGAGGTGGAGAGACCTAGAGTCTGTCATACAGAGTGAAGTAAGTCAGAAAGAGAAAAACAAATGTTGTATGCTAACTCATATATACGGAATCTAAAAAAAAAAAAAAATGGTACTGATGAACCCAGTGACAGGGCAAGAATAAGGATGCGATGCAGAGAATGGACTGGAGGGCACTGGGTTGGGGGAGGCAGGGGGCAAAAAGGAAGCTGGGATGAAGTGAGAGAGTAGCATAGACATGTATATACTACCAACTGTAAAATAGATAGCTAGTGGGAAGTTGCTGTATAACAAAGGGAGATCAACTCGATGATGGGTGATGACTTAGAGGGCCAGGACAGGGAGGGTGGGAGGGAGTCACAGGAGGGAGGGGATATGGGGAAATATGTATAAATACAGCTGATTCACTTCGGTGTACCTCAAAAGCTAGTACAAAAGTGTAAAGCAATTATATTCCAATAAAGAGCTTAAAAAAATAAGGCTATTGGAGAGGAATGTTCCATCAGAGGAAGCAGTGAAGGCAAAAGCATATATTAGCTTGGTTTGCTCATGCACCACAAGGAAGTCAACCTGGCTCATGTGACAGAGTGAACAAGGAAGAAAGCACTAGGACATGAGTTCAAAGGCTGGATAATGAAGGTTTTTATAAAGCATGAAAAGTAATTTGGGTTAAAATCTGAAGATGATGAAAGGCCATAGAGGGGGGTTTAATAAAAAGAAAAACAAACTTCATGTACATTTAAAAAAATCTGATTTGTGGGAAAATGTCTCTAAGGTTGGCAATGGAGTTTCAGCACAGCATACAAAAGAAAAGTTACATCTACTACACAGTCACAAACTCTTGGTAACGATAAAGATATTCTTGGTAAATTTATTCCCCCAAATGTTCTAGTTGTTCTTGTTCATCCATCTAACAGAGTGATGTCTGGGGTGCAGCAGCAAACAGGATGACCAATGAGCAGAATCTCATAGTAATCTAGGTGAGAGGTCATGAAATCTTGGTCTTATCAGCTCAGAGTGAGTGAAGAAACTCTTAGTGACCCTAAGAAAGATATGATGAGAAGACTTCCCAGGAAAATGAATATATTGTACTATCAACTGTATTTTTAGTCTCAAAGTCCTAGTCTCTTAAACTTGGACATGCGGATTGTGAATCTTGAGAGCCATATTATTTAGAGTAAACCAGATCTAAACAAAGTGATAGTTGCCTGAATCTTTGTTTATTTATCATTGAGTATGTATCTGGTTCCACTTTAGATTTTAAAGGGAATTTCTACCTTATTAGGTCAATGGTAGATCATCAGAAAAATCCCTATATTAGAGCAAGAGGTGCCTTCACACTCACAAATATGTTGAGAATACTGCTTAATTTTCATTAGAAGCAGCTGGAATTAGCAGATTGTGACAAACGTGTATTATTCCTAGAAATTCATACCAATACCTTTGCAGCCTTTCCAGAAATGAGTCTAGATGCAACACCAGGATATAAGGGGTAATTTTACCATTATATTGTTAGATAACTCTACATGTTTATAAATTTGTTTGGCTTATTTTCTCTGTTACCATGGAAGAATACTGAGAAACCTGTCATTGGAGTCCCAATAAATGTAAGAAAGATGTAACAGGATATGATCAAGAACCCACAGTTTCTTCCATAGAAACATATAATAAATGGGATTACTTCTGGTGGAACAGATATCCAATCATCCCAATTTAGCTTCATTTAAACCACAGGGAAAATCTTTGGTGCTCCATCCCCACATCAACTTGAAGTCATTGAATATATATATTGCCACTTTTACCAAGGCTCATGAAGCAGTGTAGGACATTTCTGTACAGTGCTCAGTATTGATTAAACATGAAATGAAGAAATAGTGTAAATCTTTGTTATCTATAGTCTCTTGTTATTCTGAAACTTCAATCATGTCATTATTTTAAGAAATCAAAATAAGGTCTGGGAGACAGGACTTTTGGAGTGGTTAGAGTAAGGACCTCTGAAAATCTAGTTCTCCACACATGTAACAGAACACTGATGAAGATTGTCAAAATTATTTCTACATTCATGTGCCAAATATATGGCCCCAAATGATATGGCCCCAAATACAGCAAAAACTGAAGAAGAAATTAATTAATTAATTATAAGAAGAAATAAATTCCATAAAAATAGTTAAAGGTTTTAAGACACCTCTCTTAGTGACTGATAGAGCAAGGGGACATGAAATTCAGCAGAGATATCGGAGATTTGAATTACATATATAACAAGATTGACCTAATCAAAACATATGTAGCAAATATACTTCCAAAATACAGAACTCATATTTTTTCCAAGTGCACATAAAATATTTAGTAAACTGACCATATGCTGGATCATGAAGTGATTCTCAACCAATTTCAAAGGATGAAATAATAGAGAGTATGATCTGTGACCACAGAGAAATGAAGCAGAAAATCAATCACAGAAAGATAACAAGAAAATCCCAAAATGTTTACGAATTAAGCAATACATTCTCAGAAACCAATGAGCTAAAGAAGAAACCACAACTGAAATCAGAAGATTTGGATTATGGAAATGCAATATAATAAAACTTGTTAAGACACAGCTGAAACTGTGCTAAGGAAAAAAAAAAAGTTACAAATGCAAATTTCACAAAAATTAAAAAGAAGGTAGTAGATCTATTGGTTCCCTTTCAAAATTATTGGGTCCCCTAGTAACTGTGAATGGGACCTCATTTGGAAATACTGTCTTTGCAGATGTCATCAAGTTAAGAAGAGGGAATACCAGATTAGGGTTAGCCCTGATGCAAAATGACTGGTGGTCTTATAAGAAGAAAGAGACTTGAAGACATAGATGAAACACAAGGAGGAAGTGGGGACAGAGACTGGAGTGATGCAGCTGTAAGTCAAGAAATTCCAAGGATTTCTAGCAACTACCAGAAACTAAGAAAAGGCAGAGAAGAGTTCTCCCGTGGAGCCAGGAAAGGGAGCATGGTCCTGCCAACAACTTGATTCTGGACCTCACATCTTTATGTTGTTTTATGCCAAAATCATGGTCAAAATGAATGTTTTTAAGACCTCTCAAAATTAGCCAAATATTTTCAACCATTTACTGTAATGAACCTTTTTTTTAATGGCTGAATTTTTAAGAACAGTAGACTTTATGTATTTTCATTTGCTCTTCTACCATCTCCATCTTCTCAGTTCTATGTTATTCTCAAAAAGCTGCTACCTTGCAACCACAGTAACCATTAAAAACAACAGTGAAGCAGCCAATGAAGTGGGCAGAATGGATTTAAGTCTCTCCATAAAGCCCCATTTTCAGTGAATTTTCCCTATTTGATGTATGTGCCGGCTCCATGGAAACACCCCATTTGCCAGACTTGTCATTATTTGATCTGCCTTTATCTCCTTCAGCTGGCAAAGCTTTAACCCCAGGGCATTTGTCAAAAACACTGAGTCATGATTGTTCAAATCACATCTACCTGAGGTGGCAAAAAACAGTTGTAAAAAAAAAAGGTTGGCAAAAACCGTAAATGAGGATCTCATGAATCCAGTGTCCTTAAGGGGTTTCAAAAGCTCCAACATATTCCTGGAGAACCTAGGAGGCCACCTGTATGTGCAGGGCTGTGAGCATGTCCACAAAAGACCTGAGGAGGCTGGAATCTCTCAATTCTAGCTGATACTGAGATCATGCAAGAACTAAAAGCTAAGACAGAGTTATAAACTGCTAGAGGCTGGCAGACAACAGCCAACACATACGCAGAGCCAGCAGTAAGGACAAAATGGGAGACTGTTGATTCAGGGCTGAGCAGAGATTGAATGACCATACCTGGAGGGGAGCACACATTAGACAATTAGTCCAGGAAGGTCACTAATCAAACAAACACCAAGTGACAACAGCAAATGATCAGTGTAGAAATTTGAGATTAGATGAATTTTCCAAAGGAGTGAGTGAGTGTAAATTTTAAAAAGGGGGGGGGGGCGAGAGAGAGAGAGAATGCTATAAGTTTGGTAGGTTAGGAGAAACCAAAAGAAACAGGAGATAGGAAGAGGCAACTAGCAAGGAAAGAGTAAAGCTACATGTTTGCTGTCTTAGAAGCTAAATGAAGAAAGGATAACAAGGAAAAAGGAGTTATCAAATACGGCAATTATAGCTGACAAGTCAAAAATGGGGTGAAAGATGAAGTCAAAAGGGAAAACTGGTGGCCTGCAAATCCTGAACTTCTTAAAATGACTGAAGATTCATGGGGGAGCACAGCAGTAATGGGAAGGCTTCACTGGGATGAGCACTAATTAAACTGATATTGACTCCTTTATAAATAATATATGTAATTAAACTCATTTGAATCTCTACAATAGATTTTGTCTAGAGTTTCATGCATCACAAAATAATTTTAATTATAATTCTAATATAGAATATAAAGCAAATTGATTACTGAAGATAATTTTTTTAAAGTCTTATAAAAGCATGTTCTACACAGTGTGTCTAATCAGGACAAAGGAAATTGTATAAGGTATTTCAACAGAGAGAAACTTATAGAGGGAATTAGTTACATAAGTTTTGGAAAGCTTAAAGCACAAAAATACAAATGAGATTATCACAGAGATAATAACTGGAGAGAACAACTGCCTGAAGAACTAGAAGAACAAAACGAATACACTGGGATTATCAGACCCTAGGAGAGACTCTACAGAGCGGGTGTTCAGAACACTGGGTAGGGGCTTCGGCAAGCTGGCCTGAAACACTGGCATGATTAGGCTGGTTCTGGTGAGACAAGAAGCTAGAGGCTGCAACTAATGGTCTCTGTGAACATGAGCAGCAGTATTATTCTCCTGAAAGACAACAGCTTAATAAGTATATACAATATGCAACTATGAAGCTTAATAAAATATATATATAAAATCATAAAGCATTACTAATTAATGAATAAAATGTTATAAAAATCTCGACTGTAAATCCTGTGTTTGCCAGAAATCTGTATTTTGATTCTCAAGACACACATCACCAGAGGAAACTTTATCAAAAGACAGAGAGAATTCCAGGTCAGAGATTTTTAATTTTCATTAGGCATGGGTATATAAATAATAAAAGTTCCATTTGTGGCAACTATTATAGAAATTACTATAGAAATTTTAGTAAGTGATCATTTATCCAAAAATAATCAGAAAATTGGGCCTTTTGGTTAATTGAACACTCTTGTTAATTGACATTTGTCAAATATATCATACATGGATTAACAGTGTTCAAAGAACTAGAATAAAATAACATGCACTTGACATCAGAATTATAAGTCTAAGGCTCTTCCTAGCTGTATAATTCTGACGCTATTCAGAATACACACGTGTTCAGACATTACCTAGAGCATGTCATTGATTCAAATTAATCAACAAGTAATTGTGGATGTATAACATTTAGGGGAAGAAGGTGAAGCTAATAAAACTGAATTGTTAAAAAACAAACAAAACTGAATTGTTATTGACTCTTGGACATAGTCTGGAGTTTGATTATATAAGCACATTTCTGAGGTAAAATTAAAAGAACTACAAAATGCTATGGGGTACAAAAATAATTCTATATTTTTAGTTGTTGGATTTCTGGATTAAGGGATGCATACTCTACCATGGCTTAATATAGTGATAGAGCTGCCTCAGCAAGATACATTTTCAAATATAATTGTTATTTTCCTCTACATCTGTATGCTCTTGGGATTATAATTTTATTTCTCCTTTGAATTTATTTATCTGCTAGTAATCTTGTAGAATGTAATGGAAGTGGGACTTCCCTGGTGGTGCAGTGGTTAAGAATCCACCTACCAATGCAGGGTACATGGATTCAATCCCTGGTCTAGGATATTCCCACATGCCACAGAGCAAGTAAGCCCGTGCACCACAACTATTGAGCCTGCACTCTAGAGCCCATGAGCCCCAACTACTGAGCCCACACACCGCAACTAATGAAGCCCATGCTCCTCAACAAGAGAAGCCAGCATAATGAGAAGCCCGTGCACTGCAACGAAGATTAGTCCCTGCTCACCAGAACTAGAGAAAGCCCACACAAAGCAACGGAGACCCAAAGCAGCCAAATAAATAAAGTTAAATAAAAAATTAATTATAAAAAAAATGTAATGGAAGTAAACAAGCAAAGTAAACAAGCATTTCATATTTGTGCTATGAAAACTATTCTTATATTAAGCTGATTAAAGAGAAATCATGCCATTATTTCTATTTTCTATTGATTAGCACTAACTACTGACTAGTTCAGAGAATTTTAAGAATTCTACAAATATTATGACTGTGATAGGAAAATGAATTATAAATTTGTATGTTCACAGAAAAAACAAACAAACAAACCCTTTCCTTATTGGTCCTATCAAAATCTATTATATTAACCACAGGATCCACTAGTGTAGGTAGAAAGGTGATATTTTAATAAACAAAAAGTCATTTGCCCTATGACTTTAGTAAAAAAAGGTGTCCTGAAAATCATTACTATGTTCAAAGAAAGAAAAAAAATCCCACAATACACACATAGACAAGTATAGACCAAAAAGAATAAAATTTATTATCTGTTAAATGGTGTTTAATATCACTGAATGAATTCTGAAACCAATAAGGTTAAAATTAGCATGAATCATGCCCTTTGATTTTATCAAACAAATTTAACAGCCTTACTGAGGCATAATTGGCATGCAGTAAACAGCATATATTTAAATCTATAATTTGATATGTTTTGACATATGTATATACTTGTGAAACTACCAACACAATCACAATAATGAACACACACAACCCAACCAAAAGTTTCCTTATGACCCTTGATAATCTCTTCCTTCCATATTTCCAGCCCTCTTCTAATTCCTGGCAACTTCCGATATACTTTCTGTCACTATATATTAATTTACATTTTTTAGAATTTTATAAATACATATAATCGTATAGTATGTACCTTTTTTTGGTCTAGAATCTTTCACTCATAACAATTACTTTGCAATTCATCCATATTGTTACCTTTATCAAAAGTTAATGCATTTTCATTGCTGAGTAGTATTTCATTGTATGTACATATGACTTGTTTATCAATTTACTTGTCATAGACACTTAGATTGCTTCCAGGTTTTGGCTACTACACATAAAATGGCTGTGAACATTCATGTGTAAGTTTTTGCATGGAAATTTACTTTTATGTCTCTTGGGAGAGGAATGACTGAGTCATATAACTGATGTATAATTAACACCTTAAGAAACTGCCAAACTGTTTTTCAAAGTGGTTGTCCCATTTTCATTCCCAGTAGTAATATGTGAGAGTTCTAATTGCTCCAAATCCTCACCAACACTTGATATGATTAGATGTTTCAATTTTAGACATTCTAATAAGTATGCTGTGATATTTCATTATGGATTTAATTTTCATTATTCTAATAACTAAAAATGTGTTTTCATTTCTAACTCCTTGCTAGTCTCTTCAAAACTTTTCCTGCTTTTAAAAATATTCTATTGTTTATTTTCTAATTGTTGAGTTCTTTGTTAGATGTGTGGTTTGCAAATATTTTCTCCAGCTTTGAGGCCTGTCTTTTGATTCTCTTTAACAGTGTCTTTACCAGAGCAGAAGTTCTTAACTTTGATAAAGTGCACTATATCTGCAATGAAAATTTCACAGATGTATGCAAAATACTTACATGCAATTATAGTAGCACATCAAAACATGACATAATTTTCTTCTTTTATTTACGTGAATTCTTATTCTGGATAATCTCCATGACCATCATCATTACCATCAGTTTAAGCAGACCTTCAGTTGTATAAAAGAGTTATTAGAAATGGGTGAAATATCATTACGTCTCCACTGAAGCCAGTCTCCCTGTGTATTACCAATATGCACCATATTTTCCACACCTTCCCACACTCACTTTCCAGAAAAAAATCTAAATGTTTTATTTCTGAAAGGAAGTGACAGCAGTATGTGAAAACACACATCTGTCCAGAATATTCATGTCTGGCATATGCTAAATATCCTTCTTTCTGGTATGCTGGATGCTGTTCTCAATTTCTCATCTTCTATCTGTATCCAAACTTTTTTTGCCAGGTGACTTTGTCGTACCTCCCATTAGAGTGACATAGAGTTTCCCTGATACCATTAATGTTGGGTGTAGACAAATGACTTGCTTTGGTCAATGGAATATTAGTGGATATGACATGAACAAGGTGCTCACATGTGCTTAGGTGCTTTGGCCACCCTCTGGTGTTTCTGTAAGCACAATGAGAGGAGCATGCCCCTTGCAGCTGTTGTCTATTCAGTCTGGGCATCAGAATGGATCAGAATAGTGAGGCCAGACCTTGAACCAGAAGCCTGAAGCCAACCCAATTTTAAGACAGAGCTGCTTCTGATGACTCACAGAACAGACAGCCAGAAAATAGGTGCATTGCTTTGTCTTGAGTTATACAGCATTATTGCAGCTATAGTTGACTACTATATTTCTATACATAAATTTGTGAATGATGTAGGGGTCTTTTTATTGTGAAGAAATATACTCCTCTATGAATAAATATCATTCTCATGAATGGAAAAATATCATCCTTATTTCAAAGAAAAAATTAAAATACCAAAAGGAATTCTATAGATAAATTCTCAAGTATATTTTTGAAAGAAAATAGGGAAACAGATATTTGAAAGTAATAAGGATAATGATATCAACTAGTTAGCATTTCTTGAACTTTACATTCTTAGGCAGTTGGGGGATAAATGTTTTACAGATATTACATCTTTTAAGGCTCATTAGCAATCCTATGAAAAAGGAAGGGATTATTAACAGTATTACATAAAGCAATGTTGCTCACAGTGTGGTCCCCATACCAACAGAATTCATATCACTTGAGAGCATGCTAGAAATGCAAATTATAGGGACCAATCCAGACCTACTGAATCACAAACACTGGGAGTAAGGCACAGGAATTTGTATTTTAACAACTTTCCAGGTTACTTTTAACACGCACTCAACTTTGAGACCCACTAAAGATGGGGGAGAGGAGTGGGAGATACAGAGGTTAAGTAGCCTATAGAAATAAAACAGCCAATGAATGTTTGTTTTAGGATTTTAACTGGACATTCCTACTGTCATTATGTGCTAGGTGCTTTGTACACATAATCTCATTTAATACTCAGCGAAGCTACGAATTAGGTACTGTGATTCCAGTTTTTCCAGATGAAGAAACAGAGCTCCTGCATCAATAAAGTTGTGAGCTGTTATCTATAACCAGATCTGTCCAACTCCAAAGTCAATAACTTAATACTATACAAAAACTCATTCATAAGAAATTGGAAATAAGCAGGGCATCAAGGAGTTTTTCCATGTGTAGAATATAATCTTTCAGAATTACTCCAAGATCACACTGCCTAGAAAATATAAGACTAACTGCTGTCGCAGTGTCAATGAGCTGTGTCTAACACAGAAAATTAAAGAATTGGAAAACCTTCAACTTATGAAACAGAAGCTATTCTGAAGACAGTCTTATTGAAAGTTACTTCAAGATAAATCTATTAATGAAAAGCACAAATAGTTAACTTACATATTAATTGGGTTTTCAACTTAGTCTTTCAGAAGGTTGTAAAATACTGCTCAATAGGCCATTTTTTGGCAAGTAGGAAGTTTTACTCGGGCCACAAAAAGTGGGTTGTTTGTTTTGTTATTTTTTATTCTTGTTTTTGGGTTTTTGTTTTGTTTTGTTTTTTATTTTTATTTTTTTTATTTTTGTAAGAGCTTAGATCTAAGCTTAGAAGTGTGGAGAGGTTATACCCAAAAATCCATATATCAAGTGTCTTTTCAAAAATCAGTTCTGGCAACACGAGAACCGAGTTATATATGACATGACAGGTAGAATCACCTCTAGTGAAAGCATTCTCTCTTCTGTTAGCCATTTCCTATTAACAAATGCCATCTGAGCACCTGTCAAGAGCACAGGCTGGAGTCAATCATCCTTGGGTTGAGTCCTCCCTTTACCACCTTCCAGGTGTGTGACCTTGGGCACGTTCTACAGATTCCACATCTACAAAATAAAGATAACAATAACAGACACCACATTAATTTCTGAGAGATTAGTGACAAGGCATGAAAAGTATTTAGATCATTTCCTGGTATCTAGTAAGTGTTCAATAAAGGTTAGCTATTATTTCATTTATTATTATTATTATTATTATTACTATTAGCTATTTGTTATCTTTTGTTTCCAATAAGAAAGAATATTTCAGTATACTGATGTTTTCCTCAGAAATAGCACTGTTAGTCAGTAGACAGGGTGTTTTCGGTAGAAAATAGATGTTATGCACAGTTATGATAATTAAAGGAAAATTTAATTAAAGGACTGTTTAAAATTGAGCAAGGAACAGGGAACAGGGAACCTCCCAGGAACAGTGGAAACAGTCAATCATCCTTGGCCTGAAAAACAAGAGATGGCAATGGCTACCAGCTCCCTGAAGGAGGGAGAGGTTTGCATGGAGAGGGATAACTTAAAAAGAGCTGTGATTTTTGGCTGAGGGAGGCAGGCAGATTGAGAAGATCCTGTAGGAGAGAGGAGAGCAGGCAGAATAAATCCTGAGATTTCCCTTCTTTCTTCGTTTCTCACGACTGAAAGCTGAAATCCAGAGCACTAAGGAGCTCACAGCAATATATTCTATACAGTCAGCCCCTGGGTGAGAGACATCAAGGTGAGGATGAATGGAAGAAATTCAAGTATATAAGTTAGAAGACTGCCCAGCATATAGTAATCATGAGATAATACTATTCTATTATCAATGCCACATTTTCTACAGCCTCACAGCTTCTAGAAAATCATTATAGTATGGTATATTTTTGCTCCTTGCCCTTTACTATCTGGTTCCACTTAATTTGTCACACCTTCAAATCCTTAAGTAAATGGAACTTAGGGGTTAAGTTCATTTTTATCCAGGTACAGATTTCAATTTATATTACCTTAAAGGTAATAGAAAACCAGCTTGTAGCTGATTGACTTTGAAAGTTCCAATATGCTTCTTATTGGTACTTGGGATCACATGATACTAACAGGATGCTCTCTGATCAAAAACGCCTCAGCATGGCAATTTGCATAAGGCAGGCATTTGAATCTCCCCAGAAGGTACTTTGCTTGACACAACTACCATCTCTTTAGTGTAGCTATGTATGGTAGTGTAAAACAATGTATCATTTTTTTGACAGGAGTTTCATTAAAAGACACAGGCACAAGAAAAAAGGCTGCCAGTTGCTGACAGAGGGCTTCTGCCTCTAATCAGCTACACACCTTCCTGTTGAATGCTCAGCAAGCCAAGCCAACACACAGCAGCTTCCAATTAGCCTTTCAGTTTCTCCCACTCAAATACAGAGAGGTAGCAAGAGATTGCCAGACATCTGAAGAAAATCTAATGTGAAGGATAGACCAAAAAATAAAAAGAAAAATAATGAACTTTGGATAAAATAAAAATATATAGAGAAGAAAAGATAAAAGAAATTAAAAAGCAATTAATACCCTCAGAGAAATAAGAGATCTCTGATACATGAAACGAAACAGCCCAGACAAGTTGGAATAGAGAATTTTGTTCTGGGGAACAGCAGTTGTAACTGAGGGCATGAACAAATCTCACTAGAGAAAAAAAGGAATATCTGTAAACTTAATAAAGTAAGTCCTGAGAATCCCTCCTGTGAATGTGTCCTTGAATTCTGGCTACCAGGTTTATGCCTTCAGGCAGCACTGTACAAAATAAGGATAATGTGCTGGATTTTTGTTATTGAGTCAGTAATTTGCAGGAAGAGGTCAAGACTTCATCTATTTTGAAAAGTACAGCTGGACAGCCTGGACAGGCCACTCAGGCATTTTTTAGGGTGCATAGTAGGTGTGTGCTAATGTGCACATGTGATGGCCAGTATCTGTACATTTCTGCCCCCCCACCCCATGTAACAAAATACACATCTAATCATAATGGTGCCAGGGAACAGTATGAGGTTTGTTCTAACACTTCAAATATGTTAACATTTTCTCCTAAATATAAATGAACTAATTTTTTATTGAAAATAATCACTTCTACAGAAAAATGGAGCGTGACCTTGAATAGCCAAAAAACTGAATACAGTCACTAGGCACCTGTGCTGAGAGTTACTTAAAAAAAAAAAGTCAAGCACACACAAAGATTTTTAGGAAATACCTGAGCAAAGCTTTCATTGCACTAAGTCCTACTCATCAATTACATTACTAAAATATAAAGTTATTTTGATTATTATCAAGACTTTATAACTCCACAACCAGAACATAAAGTTTCATAGGTTTTTGAGAGGAAAATATGAACTGGATCCTACTCTCAGAGAACTGAATTCCATACAATGTAAATAACTTCCTAGGATCCCATATTTTCTAATGACAGAGCCCAAACACAACCCAAATTCTTATGTAATCTTAATTGTGTAGATTTACTAAATCATCAGGATATTTAAATAATACCTTCTACCTGCAAAACTCAAAGGCATTCCATCAGCAGACTTGCATTCAAATTTCTACTCCCATACTCATGATGTTACTTTGGGGAAAAGCTATTTCAGATTTTTTCATATGTAAAATCAAAATCTTGATTTTTACTATATTTTATGTTTTATTTATTAGAATTCAATATGAAGGTTCTTTGTTTTTAGTCAAGTGCTTATATACATTTCATTCTGCTTTGTTGCTTTATGATTCATTCATTCATCAATGACGATTTTCTGAAGGTCTTGGATTGAACAGTATGAATACAGAACTAAATTCGGCAGGATCCAAACTCCAGTGAGCTTTCAATTTATTAAGGAGAAACTGATGCATAAACTCTAAATGTAATATTAAGATCTGAGAGCCACTGCAGAAGTAGACAAAGGGCTCAGCTGTACAAAAAAGGAGTGGTGAAGTCTATCTCTAGGATCCATAAAAACTTTACAGAGAAGGTTATATGGATTTACTCTTGAATGATGAGTAGCTTTTAGCTGCAAAGATAAGGTGGTGTGGAGATTGTGGTGATGGGGTGCGGGTGTGTGCAACTGCAGTGGCGAGGAACACTTTAAACAGAGAGACTATTCTTTAAAAAAAACAATTAAGAATTGCAAGAATTTAAATATGTGATAGTGATATCTGAGAAGAACTTCAGTAAGAGGTGAAGCTGGAAAGTCACAGAAGCAGAACCTAATGTCTTAGGCAATATTGAGGTGACTGGATATTTTGTTTTCCTTCTATAGGCAAATGTGTAACTGAATGAAGTAGTGGAATATTCATATTTTATAAATATATAAGAATTGTGATCAATGGATTGTATGTGATAAATACTCACTTCTAGGAGACCAGCTGAATAACTACTATAATCGTCCAAACGCTGAAGTTAATGCAACCAGTTATGGGAATGTAACAGTCTGAACAGGCACATGTGCTTTAGTGGGGGTAGATTGGAAGTGATGGTCACATGTAGGATTTTGGGAAAGAGAGAATTATGGTCCATTTCTGGTTAATGACTTTCATGATCACACAATTTATGATATCATTCCCTGAAGCTGGGAATAATGGAAAACTGGAGAATTTGTCAGAGAGAAAGCAGAAGGCTAACTTAAGCAAATTCTTAAGGGAAAATGGAAATGTTGATGAGATAGTCGTCTACGTGGATGAAACTCAGGAAAAGAAAAAAACAATTATATGGGAGTCCTTGAAATATCCTCAGTCATGAAATATTCACTTAAAATTAGAAAATTCTTAGTCATAAAAATTACTACCTATCTTACACACCTCTTCCAATAAACAAACACTTTGACCCATTTGTATTTTACTCTCATAGGTCAAATTATTCATATGGTTCACTCAATTGAAGGAGTGAGTAGGCAATGGAACAGCACAACATACAGGATTTCTCTAGATTCATGGTCTGTCATTCATTCAGATATGGGATGCTTCCCTGATTAATAGCCAAGCAGCTGTCTTCAAATGTAACTTTATTTTTCCCCCAGTGGAACAAGTCACGTCTATGTACATTTGATATGTTGCTCTGCATCATTTCCGTGGAACCATAAAAAGCTACTCAACCTAGTATGATTTTAGTGGACTCACAATAAGGATGGTCATGCTAAACACCTGGATCTACTTACATGGCCAAACTATGTGTTTGGATGTTCGTTTGCAGGAATTTAAATCACAATAACCCTGATACAGGCTATATGTCTAGTTTACAAGAACTGTTTGGACAAGATTTTTAAGAGTTTTTTAAACACGATATCTTTGTGTACATATATGTCTCAATAATAAAGAAAAATACATAGCATATCTAAAACAGTTTCCAATGAAGCTATACTCATGAGTAGTATAAAGCCTTTAAAGGAATAAAGAAAAAAACTCAAGATCTATTTATGTTATATTTCCTAAATGTCACAACAGAATGAATAATTTTGTGATATTAAAATAATTTCCATATTCAGATGTAGTTTTAAATTACTACACTATCATTCTACATAGAACTTTTGTGTTTCAGATGTCTGGGGATTTAAACGTCACCAAAAGCCCAATTGTGATTATGATTACTCAATTGGATATTTCCAATTTTTATCAATTTTGCATATTAAAAGAATAATTTTCAATTATTTTAACTATAAAAGCTTTGATTTGATATTAATCTAACAAACATCATCTCTGATTGTACTTGACATGTTTAATTAGTTTGATGAATATATATGCTTGATTTGTTTGTGTATTGAATATTTAAAAGGTAAACCTTTTCCTTTTTTACCTCACTGTCTTAAAATGTCTTAGTTTGTCCTAACAATATATAATGCATTAATCAACTACCCCTATAATGATAGACTAAAAAGATTTTTATCTTAACTGTGTAATTCACAATGACAGAGCTGAAAAATGTACCAAAATACTTCACTTCCGTTTCCATGTGGAAACTCAGGCTAAGACAAATCAAAGATACACATCTTTCTATTAAGAATGCCATAATTCCACATCATTTATGTAGTTTATATTTCTCCACACTGACAGGGAAAAGAAATATAACAATAACCCATGAACCATCTACATTTCAGCACATTTTTTTAATAAATTGAAATAATTTCAATTTTGCCACTGTTCAAAATTATAATTTTATGTAAAGGATTTCTTCTTCCTTCCTGTTTGGCTAATTTAGAGGAAAATTATGCTTTTCTAATCAAGAGCTGATATCAACCATTTTAACTGGCAAAATAAAGGATTTAAAATTAACTGTCTAGAACTGTAAATAGAAATAGAGGGTTTGCAACTGATAGTAGGAATATAAATGAAGAATAACAAAGAAACATCAGCTCCCCTCAATGATCAGAGAAATCTAACCTACAGCAATTTCTTTGTCCTGTACTATTCAGAGAACTGCAGCACTCTAAAGCTGTTACAGATATGCTTGCAAAATAATTCTTTCAGAGCATAAGAATTTGAGAACTACCCCACACAAACTGAGCTCTGCAACTGTCTACTGAATTCTGACTGTGAAGCCAACCAGCTTAAATCATGTCTCCTCATTTTTTTTTTTTTTGCTGAGTAGATAGTTCCTTCTTTTCTCCTAAATGAGCAAAACTCTACAATTCATAGTTTTTAAATTGTTTAATAAAGGCTTTTAACAAGAAAGTTGCCTCAAACTGATAGGCCATGGATTTTGAAGAGCTGACAGTTAGGTGGATACTACCTTCTCAGTTACTTGCTGGTGTTATATTTTGAAAAAATAATTGGATAACACTTTTCTTTCCTCCAAAATGTCTCAGGATTTTACAGTGACATACCTAGTGCAGCAGTGGCTTCATCAACAGCTACGTAAAATGTGAAGATGCCACCAGGAAGTCCTGTTTCACACTTCAGAAAACTAATGTTAGTGGATGTGTGGGTGTATGGGTGTGGAAAAATAAGCTGTGTATTGTAGCAAAATTTGTAACGGAATATTTAAGGAAATAAAAAAAAGGATTCCCATAATATCACCCTGTAGGCAGTGGGCAACCTAGTGATTCTGTGAAAAATGAACACTTTTTAGGAAGAAGGTTTGTTTTTGTATCTGTTTCAGGCAAAAATGTCTTCTACTTGTAATGTGAAATGTAGGCAATGGAGAATAAAAATCATTTTACGGGTGATAGATGATCTAATGGCAATTCCAGTCTTTCTATGCCCCTCTGGTAGAGCTTTCAGAGGGATATATATGAAGCTACAAATACCATCAATAAATAGAACACTACTAAGATTCTTTAAATAATCATTCTAAGAAAAAGGAAAAGTAAATGGGCTAAAGTAAACTAGAGATGAAATAATATATTTAAATTTTTCTGTGCACATCAGAAAAAAGAGTGAAGGAAACAGCAATAACTTAAAATGTATTTTTGATTAAAAGCAATAAGCATGACAGGACTGTCTTTGTTTCTGCATGGCCCCACTACAAGCACACACAACTGTGATATCTGATGTAAGACTGTCAAGTGAGACACTATCTTAATTATCTTACGAGCGCATGTTTTTAGCACATGATTTTTCTAGTTTACAGAAAATCTCTTCCTAAGCATTAGATGGGATATGACTTTATGTTACTCCATCCACACTGCAAAAATGAAGTATTCTCTATAAAATATTTCAGTTGTACTTCAACAGGATGGCTCCTATCTCTCAAAATATCATCTTACTAAATAGTGGTTTTCATTTTCAAAGCAATTTCAAGTTGTAACCATAAATAAAAATTATTACTTAGATTTTTTTTTTTTTTTAGAGCAGTGTGCTGTAGAGAGAACCACACAAAGGAATCCAAGCCTGTGAGCATGGGGGTGCTTCAGTGTGGTAAGACCAGGAAGACCTTTAGGCTACTGAATAACTAGAAAGTCAAGATTGAAAGTTGCTTCCCAGGAGTAAGACCTTCTAAACCACCTTGGAAAAAGAATCTGTCCATAACTTGCTCCTCAAAACCCCTTGGCAAAATACGAGGTAGGAAAGAAATTCACCCTTAAGATATACTTGAAATGTTCTCATGTGGCTCCAAAAGACAATGGCAAGACTTCTAGTTTCAGCTCTGATATAAAGAGCTTTATATTTCCTTTCCCTCCAAATAAAAGAACAAAAACTGAACAAACTAAAAATCAGCACCTTTCTTGGACTCATCAGAGAAGAGAAGTCCCAGGATAAGTACCACCCTGAGATCTGAAGAAACAAGTGGACCTGAAGTCACAGTCAAGATCCCCTAACCTGGAGAATAAGCCACTGGAGCCATAAACTGAGAGGAACAAAAGGTAGTTTTGATGAATTGTTGGAGACTGGGTGTGGTCTTAGATGAAAGTGAGGTACTTTTCAGGGCTGTGGTCTTCAGAGGATCCCCATACTTTCATGGGATTTATGTTTAAAAACCCCATCAGGGACTCAAGGTGAAGATGCAAGAGTAATACTTGTTAATCATACCACTACCCAATAAGAATTCCCTCTAACAAACACCTGCAATCCTGGGGAAGACTCTACCAGAGCCTTGTCCCAGAGCCTTGAGAGAAGGTCATTCCTTCCACTTTAGCCCCTTCCAGACTTCCGGTCTCCCATAAGGAAGGAAAAATACTGTACAAGAAGAAAATACTATGAAGGTCAGAGGCCAGAGACCACTGAAAGACTGAGTTAATTAGAAAGTTATAGAAGCCCCCTCCTCAACACCTAACACCACTCCAACAGGACTCAACTATAAAAACCAGATTATAGCTGAAAAAGCTACAAGACACAGGCTCTCTTTGAGGAAGAGTACTAAGGATGCCTGATAAGTCACCAGCAATCAAAGTGAAATAATAGATGCTAACATGTTGAGAAGAAGTGTGATCCCTGACAGACTTAAGCACACATGACAAATCCAATATGGCTTGTTCAGAAGTTAACTTATGTTTACTTTATTGTTACTGTTATCATGATACTAAGATACCCTTGGCTGATGGGGCCTGAAGAAATTCAGATTGTACCACAAGCTTTATGTCACAGGCAAAATATAGTACAACAAAACCAACAGTAGAGTCAATATTGCAAAGGCCAATCCCCCATGTTTTAAAAAAAAAGCTACATCAATTAACACAAATAAAATTTCAAAATCTTTAAAGAATTCAAAGAAAAATATCTATGTTCAAAATCTTAGTATCATTGCTATCCTCTTTAGGGTCCCCTATGCATTGCAGGGAGAAAGGTCAGCTAATGTGAGATATTTGTGCCAGATTTAAAAACTGGAAGGAGACATCATCTCTGGGATCTTGCACAAAGGTGAGCCTTGAGATTCACATGCTCTGGTGTAGCCAGCGGCTGAAAATGGAAGAGCAAGGTCTCACCAAGAATGCTGAGGGCCACCATCACTTCAGCGACAGGGCAGGACACTGGCCTGCTTTAACAGCTGACAATATCCTGATGACACTCATGAAATTCACTGTGGCTTCCATGGGAGTCCTGTGAATCAACCACTTTTAGGAACTTCTCTGACATTCTTTACTTTCCCCTTCCAACGACGGTTGGGCAAACTTAAAATGGCCCATTTTAAGTCCTTCCTTCTCTAAAATCCTAGAGTGGCTATTGTTTTCCTAACTGAAACAGGGCTTTTCAACTAAATGAAGAATATCAAAATACACATTCAAATGGTGTAAAGTTTTAAAATAATTCTTCTAGGATTTGAGAGAAAATTATACAGATTTGTGGTTTTCCTACCTTAAAATCAGAGTGGTTAATTTAATATCTCTGGGCCTGCATTTCCTCTCTTAAATGAGGGCATTGGTCAAGATTAATTTGATTAGAGAGACGACAAAGACTAATATCCTCATTGTAAATATTGTTGATGTATTGAGTTTAACAGAATCTATAATTTGTTTTGACATAATAAATCACCTTTGCCTTCTAAAGTTAACTTTTACTGTAGTAAAATATAATTATAAAATATAATGGACATATTCTTCCTATAACAAACCTTTGAATTTCTCATGCATATGATGAATTCTGATGATTTCATGCCTTTACAATGGTAGCAAATATCTAACATGACCTTTCCAGATAAGACATGATTCATCAAAATTTTATTTTAATCTTGTACCTTGATGCTGCTAAACACTAGAAAGCTTAAAATAGGCAGTTGAATATTCCTAAATACATATGAAATAAAACAGCTTCAAAATCATGACAGTAAAATTGACAGCACTAAAGTTTAAAAAAGGATAAATCTGCATTCACAGTGGAGTCCAGCCATTTCTCAGTAATTTATAAAGCAAGAGGAAAAAATATGATGTAGAAAATCTGAACAACACAATTTACTAAATTAATTTAATTAACATTAACAGAAGACTACATAACTATAAGAAATGCCAGGCCATGAAACTAAATAAATTTCAAAGTCTTAAAATCCTACAGAATATCTATGATCCCACAAAATTAAATTAGAAATCAAACTGATACCTAGTTATTTACCCAAATATTTGGAAATTAAATAATCTAGTCCTAAATAGCCTATTATTTAAACAATATTTAACAAAATAAAATAGAAAATATTTCCAACTAAATGAGAGTAAAAGTAAATTATATCAAAAATATTAGGGGATGAATTTAAATTATGTACATAGAGACAAATGTACAGCTTTAAATGCTCAAATACTTTTATTAGTAAAATCCTTCAACTATTTAAAAAACCCACTGATTAATTAAAGAGAATACTATCTAACTCATTTTATCCTGTTGCCAAAACCTTACAAAGACATTACTAAAAAAGAAAATTTTAGATCAATATCCTTCAGGGATTTAGATGCAAAAATTCTCAAGAAATATTAGGAAATTGAATCTAGTGATACATAAAAAAATTAATACAAAATGACTACAGGGATTACACCCAGGAAGGAGATGTTGGTTTAACATTTGAAGATCAACAAATAGAAATCACCATATTACAAAACTAAAGGGAAAAAATTGCATCATCTACATAAAAGAAGAAGGAGCACTTGCCATTTGCCAAACTTAAATACGTATTCTGGATGAAACCTCTCAACAAATCAGAAATAGAAAAGGACGTTCTCATCATTAATGGTGAAATATTGAATATTTTTATCCTAAAAAGGGGTACAACTGTCACTTCAGTGTGTTCCTTGAGGACCTTGCTTGTGTAAACTCAAAAAAGATAGAGGACTTATGAAGATTGAAAAAGAAGAAACACTACTCTGTTTATTTGCAAATGACATGATAGTTCACATTGTAAGGAATGAACATTAACAATAATGAAAAAACTAAGAGTAAGTAGATATAGCTGGTAACAGAATGTAAGGTCAATAAGATGAATCTTCAATTTAAAAGCGAAAACTAAAAATCTTCTAGAAAAAAAGCTAGTAGAATATGTTCATAAGTCTGGGACAGCAAAAATGTCTTAGATACGACACAAATTGAACTTATCTACAAAAAAAATTAATTGGACATCATCAGCATTAAAAATATCCTAGCCATAAACATAATCTATTAAAAGAGAAAACTAATAACTACTGAAGAAATAGTCCCGATACATATCTCTAACAAAGAACTTTTATAGGAAACATATAAAGAACTCATTAATAAATATAAAAGGGCAATCTCTGTAGTTGTAAAATGAGTAAACACTTGAGCAGGCACTCCACGAAAAATGTGTCACTGTTCCATAAAGAAATAAAAAGGTATTTAAGGCATTTACTCCTCAGGAAAACACAAACTAAAACCAGAATGAGACAGTATGCCACCCTCACTAGGATAGTTAAAATAAAAAGACTTTTGGAAGTGGAGCAATTACAACTCCAATATACTACTAGTGGGTGTGTAAAATGATTCAAGTCCTTTAAAATACAATTGATCAGTTACAAAGTAAAAATACACCTACACTCAGCAATTCCAGCTACCCAAAGAAGTGAAAATATGTATACAATTACTGTTAATTTTATCTTTATTCATCTAACCAAAAAAACTGGGGGAAAGAAACAAAATTTCCATTAACATTTGAATGAATAAACAGAATGTGATAAATTTATTTTATCAAAAAATAATCAGTAATAAAAAGAAATGACAATTCATAAAACAAACAAATCCACATCAAAAACATGATGTTGAATAAAAGAAGCCAAATATAAGAATACGCATTGTGTATTTTCATTTGTTTGATGATATCATAGATCAGTTAATCTAATCTACAGAGATAAAAATCTAAGAGCGGTTGTCTTTGTGTGGTGAGGGGATTTTGGCTGGAGAACATGCATGAACTTTCTGGGATGACTGAAATGTTCAAAATCTTGATATGGGTATTAGTTACATGAAAAATTGGATTTTCAAAATTTATTGAATCTTCATACAATACATATTATTTTATGTAAATTTTATTTCAATCAGAAAGAGTTTGAAGAAGAAAAAAGGAACTGGCAAAAGATGAATATTTACATTGACTCAGCAATCTCATTTTTAGGAGTTTTCCATGTGAACTGGAAACTTATGTTGACACAAAGCCTATACAAAAGTTTACACCAGCGTTATTTATAATCACTAAAACCAGGAGACAACCCAAATATCTTTCAACAGATGAATGGATAAACAAACTTTCATATAATTGAATGCTACTCAGCAATAAAAGAAGACTACGCTATTGATTCATACAACAATGTGAATAAATCTTAAATGTATTTTGTTAAGTGAAAGAAGCCAGCTCCCAAAGGCTACATATTGTATGATTTCATTTATATGATATTCTGGAATAAGCAAAACAATAGGGATAGAAAATAGATCTATGGTTGTCCAGGGGAGGAGGTAGAGAGAGAGATTATCTACAAAGGGGCAGCAGGTAGAAGTATTTGGAGATGAGAGAATTGTTTTGTATAGTATTGAGTGGCAGATACATAACTATGCACTTGTCAAAACCCACAGAACTGTATCCACAGAATTAACTTTCCTACTTGTACATTTAAAAACAATAACAACAACAACATGATGTCGGGGGTCCTAGGATGGAATGCAAGCTGTATAGGAATGAATTTAATTATAATACAAATAAATGATATAACTACATTCAAGTGGGTGAATAAAGGAGCTGCTGTATATACTTTGGAAAACTAACTGTGCTTTGACTGGACAGTGCAAAGATAAAGACAAAGAGAACTGTACAAAAACACTGCACACCACTTAGTAAATTTTTTCCAGGTAGGGATTTGGATTATCAATTCCGAAACTACCTCTATATTAGGGTTGCATAAATAAGTTCATTATAGATAATAAGAGTAAATTTTCTTACTGTTGGAGAAAGAAGTTTCAAAGAAGGAAAGGGGAATGCAGCATGAACCTTGTGGTGCTGTAAAGTGGTGAGAGAGCAGTATGAACTCACATTTTGTTTTGGTGTGTATATGTGTTTGTGTGTATTACATATTATTCACATGCATGTGATACATATTATATATTACTATATATATATATATATATATATATATATATATATATACACACACACACACACACACACATACACACAGAGTGGTGCATAAATAAATGTGGAAATCTATGTACCCATACATACATTTCCTAGCTCTCTCTACCGAGTAGGTCCAGAAGTGATGACACCCCAATGATAATGCACCAAAATCATAGTTTCTAAATACCACTCTCCAATAGCAGATACAAAGGATCCCTGGAAAAACAGTTGACATTTCTTCCAAGGCTGGGGCAGGTAAACTACAAGACAAGTCTGGAACAACTTGTAGGAGACAGGAAAGAATAACAACCACAAAAAAATGGCGCAAGTCAACAGGAGTACACAAATAGTCTGAAAGCACTCCCAGATGTGAAGCTCAAACAATTTGAAGAAAAAAATAAATAAAGATAGAAATGGGTTATGCAGTAAAGGATAAAATAAAGATCCATGAGTACATAGTGATATAAATAATTGATCGAAGAAATAAATACATTTATTCAATTTAGCATTTCAGAATGAATGAGGAGATAGAAAATCACTATTAGAACATCACAGTCAGGTCCACTCATAACTTAAAATTAGTGACTAAAAGTTTCAGGCAATGCAGAATATTTGCATGGTTTCAATGTAGCTCCTCAAAATATTTGTGAATTACAAAGAATTTATAGTGTAGAAACCTGGCAGATATCACCTAATTCATGTGATCAAGCTCAACATCACGGGGAGAAAGCCATGATAATATCCTGTTCCCCTTGACATGATACAATGTAAAAGCCAATTCATCTCTGTGGTACTCTTCCCCAAAATCCACAACCTCAGTTGAATGAAAAAATTTTAAAGTAACCAAAGCTGTCAGACATTCTACAAAATTCTACAAAATTCCTTAAGAGCAATCTTCAATTTCTAAGCAATGAATGACAAGAGAAGACTGAGAAACCATCACAGATTGGAAGTATCTAAGGAATCAAGAAAACCGAATATAATGGAGGCTCTGATTGAATCATGCAACAAGAAAGAATATGTATTAGTGGAAAAACTGGTGAAATCCAGATAAAGTCTATAGTTTAGTTAGTAATATACCAATGGTAATCTCTTAGTTTTGACAAATGTGCCCTGGTTATACAAAATGTTATTATTAGGAGAAATTGATAAAAAGTATACAGAAATTATCTATATTATCTTTGGTACTCTTTTGTGAATCTAAACTTATTTCAAAATTATAATTGAAAAAAATTTTTAAATTTTTGAGTCTTTGCATATGCTTCTGAAATGTGAAAAGATTATTTTGTGAGCTATCTTTCAAGGTAAGCTATGGATGACACAAATGTTAGAGATAACATTTAATAAAAATTTCAACTTTTATAGAGTAAAAATGGATATTAAAGATTCACCCTCTACTATTAATCTACACTCTTACTTCCCATTCATTGTTAGCTCTCTCTTAAGGTTTTCACAGCTTTATTAAGATATAATTGATATATAATAAACTGCACATAATTAATATGCACTATGTGCTAAGTTTTGTTACACGTATAAGCATACGGAATCATCATCATAATCAAGAAAATAAACACATGCATCATCTCCAAACATTTCTTCATATCTCTTAGTAATGTTTTTGCTCATACTCTCCCCTCTGCCTGTAACATTCAAATCCTCATTTTGACTGGCTGGATCCTAGACCTTGAGGGCTTTGCTTATCGCCCTCCCATTAGAGAACTGATATGTTACCACAGTGGGGGAAGGAGAGGGTGGGATGAACTGGGAGATTAGGTTTGACATAAATACACTACCATGTGTAAAACAGCTAGCTTACTGGGAACCTGCTGTATAGCACAGGGAGCTCAGCTTGGTGCTCTGTGATGACTTCGATAGGTGGGATGTGGGGGAAGGGAGGTTCTAGAGGGAGGGGATGTAGGTATACATATAGCTGATTCACTTCATTGTATAGCAGAAATTAATACAACATTGTAAAGCAATGCTACTCCAATAAAAACAAAAAGCCTTCCTTAATTAGTCTGATGCCACAACTTCATTTATGCATATCCCACTTTCACTTAACTTACTACATTACATCATAATTTCATGTCTGTGGCAATTCTCCTCAGAGTAGAGGGTGATATTGATGGTGGAAGAAATTTTGTTTCACCACTGTATCCACAGACAAGCTGCTAAATAGACATTCTTCAGATTATATTATCCCGCATTTTTGTACACTTTGCAGAAATACGTACTAAGCTTCTGTTAAAATATTTTATTTCAGACAATATTATTGGACAAATAAAACCACCATGCTTGTTATGATTCAAGAAGTCTATGAAATAACATGGTTGTGTTTTTAATTAAAAGCCAATGGTGTGTGTATTTAATTACTTTGGTTAATCAAAACATTCTTAAAACATTCTTAAAAAATGTGAGTGTTATGAGTTCAGTGCCTCTACTATTCCAAAATTTTCATTATTTAATGAAATTACTAACTTCCAAATATAGTTTGTGTTTATTTTGTTACCTATGACTGCTTTATTGTATAATTATACTTTCTCCATCAGTGATGAAGAACTTTACATATGAACTTATATGAGATTAGATATTATATTTTGGCACAACATCTCATGATCATAATTATCATAAATGGACAATTATAGCTATTAAATTTATCATTTGGTAATGAACATATCCTATGCACTCTGTTGAATATATGTATTATTGCAACTAATTTTTACCAAAAACTTATTAGGCTTTATTATTCCCTTTTATTAATAAGCTGAGACTCAGAAAAGAAAGTCAAGAGGAGTAGAAGTGGTTACATGGTAAAAATGTCTTTTAAACTATGTAATAAATTAAGTCATTTTAACTCCTACCATTTCACCAACTAAAAGTTTCCACTTAATGCAACATCTACTAGGCACAGGAGTCCAGACTACTTGAGTTATATCATATAATAAAATAGTTCCAAAGCAATAACTTACATTTTTGTAGCCCTCTACAATTTTCAGTATGCTTTGACAAACATTACCCTTCACAACCCTGAGGTAATTATGGCAGATTTATGTCTCTACCGTGCAGTTAAGGAAACAGAAGCTCAGTGATTTGAAATTACTAATCAAGGTCACAAGACCATCCATTCCTTTTGACTCGTGGACAGTGGATATCTTCCCTCTGGCTTTCCTGTTTCTTCCAAAAACAATGTTTATTCTCACCTGATGGCATTTACACTTACATTACCCGCTACCAGAAATTCTTTTATTCCATGTATTTTAATTGCACACTTTCCTTCCTCATTGTAATCAGGTCTTCATGACTCCTCTTCCAAAATATTTACTCGCATTTTTCACCCCCTAAAATCTTACTCTTTATAGAATTTTTCTTCATAGTTTTAGTCTATAAATTTTAATTCATAATACAATATGACTGAACCCTACATCCTAAAACCATACCTAGTAAAATTTGCCTCTTTATGAAAATTGGTAATTATAGTAACTAAATGATTTTTCTTCAAATTTATTGACTATTATATGTAGGTATAGTTTTAATTGGAGGAACAATTTTAAAATGCCCCGAATGTTATTGTTGTATTTTTGATTATCCATATCAAGGCTTTGTGATTATATATTAAACTAAACTAGTGGCTGGTACACTAATTGATTAATGACCTCAGTGTGTTAGTAAAATATTGGCTGTTACTGTCACTAAGAAATGTTGGTACATTTAACACTGTTTTTAAACCAAAAAATAAATATTGCTTATTTTTACTTTTTATTTATTAAATAGTTCAATATCAATTAAAATTTGCATTTCCTAAAATCCCTTATGTACGTAATTTTTAAAATGTGTTGGAATGTCAATATATCAATCTTGAAAAGTTAAGTTATAATACTAATATAAAATATTAGCATAATCTAGTATGTTATTAATTTTGTCTACATTAATTACTTGATGGACTTTGAGCTATACATTCTTTACAGCAATGACTGACAGTCACATATTAGCTATTTCTCTTTAGAATTATGTGCCTCAATAATTCTTTACTAATTTTCATGAGACATTTCTTTAAGTATATTATGTTGTATCATTTTTATATTAAAAACTTCATTAGAATGTCCTTCTGGTGCTTTGAGTAGAAGTAAATCATATACAGCCTACTGAAAAATTACTACACTGCTCTGCTATATCAATTGATTGTGATAAATTAATACAACCATTAAATCTTTTAATGCAAAATGAATTTGATAAAATATTTGTTTCATTTGATATACTTTTTAATAATCCTTAATTGTATAACATTTTATAGTTGTAAAAGGCAAATCCAACAGAGCAAAAGAAGTCTGTTGTATAATTTCTAATTAGAAGCAAAAGATTATTTTAATGATCATGTATTTTAGTTCTTTGAAAAAATATAGCTTGTAATACTTCTGATAATATAATAGATGTACAAAGTGCTTTTATAATTTCCATGTTATAATTATTAACATTTTTAACTTATTTACCTGTATTACTAAATGGCAAAGTTTTAATATAGAAACTCAACCACACTTTACAAGTTTCATGTCAAAAATGATTGCTTTGGAAGAGAACAGAAGTAATAACATTTAGTTAGATATAAATTTGAAGACAATAAATGCTAATTATATTCATTTTTTTACTTCCTTTGGCCTAGCACTTAAACAATGCGGACTTCTACTTCATCATGTGCACACAGAGGGTGCTTCTAGATTCAGGTTTGCCCAGGAGAGTTACAGTTTATAGCTGCATCATTGGTCTGACCGTTTTCTGTACTCCCATTCGCTTTCAAAGTTGTCCTAATAATGACAGCAAATGCTATGGCTGTTCTATACTTAGGGAAAACTATGCTGTTGCAGGAAATGTTAATTGATATAAATGATCTCAATTTTCTTGATAATGATAAAAATTAAGTTATTTGTTTACTTATAAATATATTTCATCTGTTATTATTCACTAAATTAAATATTATAGAACACATATACACAATCATAATTAATGTGAGTATTGTAAGTACTACAATGTGAGTGTAGTCAAGACTGTATCTATGCAGACTTGTGTTATTTAAACAGACAATAGATTTTAATTTATGCATTTTTCTTTTTCTGTTTTTATGTTAAGTGTATATAGCAGAATTTATCATCTTAGCCACTTTTAAGTGTACAGTTCATTAATGTTAAGTATATTCACATTGTTGTGCTTAATTTACATTTAAATAATATATTAGTAATGAATCATCAATACACTCTGAAAATCATAATTGAACAGAACCTAAGCAAAATTACAAAATACATAAAGGGTGGTCCTTGGGTGATACAGAAACAACACAATGGGCCAAGACAATGAAATCCAACATGCCTGGCACTGTACCTGGAAACTGTTCAGGTAACAATAATCTATGAATCAGTACCTGGACCAGAATGGTTAAGTAATGTGGCTGTAGTCACACAATGAATTAAAGTTTGACCTAGTTTGTTCTGACTCTAAATACCTGATATTTTTATCAAAATTTTCTATTAAAGATCTGGGCTGCAGAAGACAATTACATCTATAGCTAGGTCTCTGTAAACAAATGCTTTCAGAATTGATTGCTTTTTTATTTTGCATAATACCTAAAGGTGCTATTTTTGAAGCCCATGATATAGACCAAACTCTGTTTGAATTCACATTCTCTCTTTGAAAGCAACTAGCTGTGTGGACTTAGGGAAGCCCCTGAAACTCTTCAAGCCTCAGTCTCCTTATCTGAATAGTGGCTCTTCACTTGAAAATGGAGATATGAAGATAACAATAATACTTACCAAAAACTTGTAGGGCTCAAGCCACTTTCTATGATGTAGTTCTTTGCCATTCAAAACAGATCTTTGGAATCAGACTACCTACATTCAAAATTGAGTTCAAATGCTTTTAAGCTCATTAATTCTAGCATAATGCTCAACTTAGTGCTTTAGGGTCTTCACTTGTAAAAATGGAAATAATTATAACACCTATGTTATGTGGTTATTGTGAGGATTAAGCGAATTATGTATAAGGTATTTATAACAATATCTGGCACATAATTAGTGCTCAAAATGCAACAGCCATTATTGTGATAACTTTCATTTTTCGAGTTACAGTAATGTCAGCTGTAATTAAAAAACTCACAGTGTTCACTCATTCTTCTCCCCAGTTCAGTAAGCATTTTATGACCATTACTTCGAACTCTTTAGCAGATAAATTACTTATCTCCATTTCATTAAGGTTTTTTCCTGAGGCTTTATCTTGTTCTTTCAGTTGGAACATATTTCTCTGTTTTTTCATTTTTCTTGACTTTCTATGTTGGTTTCTATGTAGTAGATGAAAGAACCACCTCTCCTAGTATTGAAAGAATAGCCTCATGTAGCAGACCACCCTTTTCCTTCAGCCTTGCCCCAGCTCTTGGGCAGCTCTCAGACCTGTCTAAGCAGATTATATGTTTATCTCCCAGTAATTTAGGATGTGCTAAGACCTGCTAGCATCCCAAAGGTGAGACTCTCAGCACCCAGATTCAGGATGACTGGAAGCCAGACCCTCAGGAAGTAGCTTTTAAAAGCATGCAAACATTTGCAGTCCTGAGGGGCCGCAAGAGGAAGCCCTACTAGCCACCAGAACCAGGTGATCAGGAGGTGTTCCCTCCTGTGAATGGCAATCACAAAAATCAGGGCTCTAGACAAACGTTAAGCTCCTTTCTGGGAGATACTAGTGAGCTGCAATAGGGCAGAAGAGAAGCACCAAGATGGTGTCTATGGCATATGATCCTTAAAAGGAACTCCATAGGCCACCAGATGTGTACCAAATATGAAGCCTGTCCCTTAGGCCAAAACTCCAGGACAAGCAAAAAGGCCTCCTTCACAGATATACTGAGGGTGCACCTCAGTCTGATGCTTGTGCAATGCCCTACTGGGGGTAGCCTGCCAAGAACAATCTCTCCAATTGGCATAGTCCCGTGGGACCCAGGAATGCAAGGTCTTCCAGCCACCAGAGCCAGGTAACAAAGGGATGTCCTTTGGGTGTCAGCCCTCTAAAACAGGCACCAGACCATTTAAAGCTCTCCCCCAGGAGACACTGGCAGATATGAGTGGGAGAATAGCACCTGCCTTTCAAGGTCTGGGAAGTTAGCCCCTAGGTGCATGTTTAATTAGAAATCTTCCCCTCAGGTCACAGTCATGATGACTGGCTAATAGGACTCCTTCACAGAAAGGCCAAGCTTCTGTGTCTGCTGCATCCTTCTGTGCCCTAACGGTGGGAGCTGTTTAAGAGCTCTTTCTTCATTGATAATAGTCCTGTGGGGCCCACAAGCATAAGCCCCACTTGCCAACAGAGCCAGGTGATGTGGAAGTGTCCCCAGCAACAATCACAAAAATTAGGGACCATACAGGTGTATGAGTTCATTTCTAGGTGACTGAAATTAATTACATAAAGAAATTTTAGAAAATTCAAAAATTTGTGCTGATTAAACAACATGCTACTGAACAACCAATGGATCAAAGAAGAAATCAAAAAAGACACTAAAAAATATCCAGAGATAAATGAAAATGAAAATGTAACACAGGACTTCCCCAGTGGTACAGTGGTTAAGAATCAGCCTGCCAATGTAGGGGATACTGGTTTCATCCCTGGTCAAGGAAGATCCCACATGCCTCAGAGTAATTAAGCCCATGCACCACAACTACTGAGCCTGCACTCTAGAGCCCACAAGCCACAACTACTGAGCCCACATGCCACAGTTACTGAAACCCACGGTGACTAGAGCCCATGCTCCGCAACAAGAGAAGCCACTGCAATGAGAAGCCCATGCATCGCAATGAAGAGTAGCCCCCACTCACCACAACTAAAGAAAACTCACGTGCAGGGCTTATTTAATTAATTAATTAAAAAATGAAAATGCTGCAATTCAAAATTTATAGGATGCAGCAAAATAGTTCTAAGAGGGGAACTGTTTAGCAATAAATATCTATATCTCAAGAAACCAGAAAAGTCTCAACTTAACTTTATACCTCAAGGAGTGAAAAAGAAGAATAAACAAAGCCAAAAGTTATTGGAAGAAAGGAAATAACAAAGATTAGGGCAGAAATAAATGAAACAGAAACTGAAAAGACAATAGAGAAGATTAATGAAACTAAGAGTTAGTTCTTGGAGAAGATAAACAAAATTAACTAACCTTTAGCTAGACTAAACAAGAAAAAAAAGAAACAGGACTTAAATAAACAAAATCAAATGAAAGAAGAGCTATCACAGCTGATACCACAGAAATACAAAGGACCATAAGAGACATGAACAATTACATACCAACAAACTGAACAACCTGGAAGAAATGGATAAATTCCTAGAAACATACAACCTACGAAGACTGAATCACGACTAAATAGAAAATCTGAACAGATAGATTACTAAGAAGGAGATTGAATCAGTAATCGAAAACCTCTCAACAAACAAAAGTCCAGGACCAGATAGCTTCACTGGTGAATTTTACCAAACATCTGAAAATGAATGAATACCAACTCTTCTCAAACTCTTCCCAAAAAAAAAAAAAAGATAAAAGTAGAGGCAGGAACTTTTCCAAACACATTTAAAGAGGCCAACATTAACCTGATACCAAAACCAAACAAGGATGCCACAATAAAAGAAAATTACAGGCAATATTCATATTGGACATAGATACAAATAACCTCAACAAAATATTAGCAAGTCAGATTCAATAATACATTAAAAAAATCATACACTATGTCTACTGGAATTTATTCCAGGGACACAAGGATGGTTCGACATCTGAAAATCAGTCAATGTGATACACCACATTAACAAAATGAAGGATAAAAATACTATGATCATCTCAATAGATATAGAAAAAAGCATTTGACAAAATTCAACATCTATTTATGATAAAAGCGCTCAATAAAGTAAGTATAGAGGGAATATACATCAACATACTAAAGGTCATTTATGACAAGCCCACAGCTAATGCTCAATAATGAAAAGCTGAAGGCTTTTCCTCTAAGATCAAGAATAAGACAAAGGATATCCACTTACTGCTACTGTTATGCAACATAGTATCAGAAGTACTAGCTGAACAATTATGTAAGAAAATGAAATAAAAAGCATCCATAATAGAAAGGAAGATGAAAATCTGTCACTATTTGGAGATACCATGATGTCATACATGAAAAAACCTGAAAGACTCCATCAAAAATCTGTTAAAACTAATAAAGGTAAGGGTGAATTCAGTAAGGTTAAATGCAACAAAAATCTGTTGCATTTCTTTACACTAATAATGAACTATCAGAATGAGAAATTAAGAAAATCCTGTTTACGTTTGCATCAAAAAACAAACAAACAAAAACCTAGGAATAAATTTAACCACAGAGGTGAAAGGACAATCTATTGACAACTATAAGATATTAATGAAAGAAATTAAAGATACTAATAAATGTAAAGATATTTCATGCTTATGGATTGGAAGAATTAATATTGTTAAAAGTCCATACTGGAAATAAAAACAAACAAACATACTATCCAAAGCAATCTACAGAATCAGTAAAAACCCAATCAAAATCCCAAAAACATTTTTCACAAAAATAGAACAAACAATCCTAAAATTTGTATGGAATCACAAAAGACCCCAAATAGCCAAGCAATCTTTAGAAAGAACAAAGCTGGAAGCATTATGCTTCTTCATTTCAGCTATATTACAAAGCTATAGTAATTAATATTGTATGCTACAACAAAGAAATCAAAAACATACAATAGGGTAAAGACAGTCTCTTCACTAAGTGGTGTTGGGAAAACTGGACAGCCACAGGCAAAAGAATAAAACTGGACCAGTACCTTCTACCATAGACAAAAATTAACACAAAATGTATTAAAGACTTGAACATAAGACCTGAAACCATAAAACTCCTAGAAGAAAATATAGGTGGTAGGCTCCTTGACATAGGTCTTGGTGATGAGTTTTTTAATCTGACACCAAAAACAAAAGCAACAAAAGAAAAAATAAACAAATGGAACTACATCAAATTAAAAAGCTTTGCACAAAAAAGAAAACCATCAACACAACCAAAAGGCAACCTACTGAATGGGAAAAAAATATTTTCAAATCTTATATCTGATAAAAAATTAATTTCCAAAGTATATTAAAAAATATAACTCAATAGCAAAAAAAAAAATCCAATTTAAAAATGGGCAGAAGACCTGAATAGATATTTTTCCAAAGAAGAGATAAAAATGCTCTACATTATTAATCATTAGGGAAACATAAATCAAAACCACGAGATATCACCTCACCCCTGTTAGAATGGCTATTATCAAAAAGACTAGAAATAACAAGTGTTGGCAAGGATGTAGAGAATAAGGAACCCTTGTGCACTGTTAGTGGTAATGTGAATTGAGCAGCAACCAAGGAAAACAGTATGGAAGTTCCTCCAAAAAATTGAAAATAAAATAACTGTATGATCCAGAAATTCCACTTCTGGGCATACCTGCAGAGAAAAGTCTAATTTGAAAAGATACATGCACCCCAATGTTCACAGAAGCACTATTTACAATAACCAAGACATGGAAGCAACCTGTGTCCATCAAAGATGGATGGAGGGACTTCCTAGATGGCTAAGTGGTTAAGAATCCACCTGCCAGTGCAGGGGACACGTGTTCGATCCCTGGTCCGGGAAGATTCCACATGCCACAGAGCAACTAAGTCCGTGTGCCACAACTATTGAGCCTGCACTCTAGAGCCCATAAGCCACAACTGTTGAGCCCATGTGCCACAACTACTGAAGCCCCTGTGACTAGAGCCCCTGCTCTGCAACAAGAGAAGCCACCACAATAAGGAGCCCACACACCATAATGAAGAGTAGCCCCCAGTTGCTGCAACTAGAGAAAGCCCATGTGCAGCAAAAAAGATCCAATGCAGCCAATAAATAAATAAATAAAATTTTTAAAATAAGATAAATGGATAAAGAAAGTGTGGTATATATACATAATGTAATATTACTCAGCCGTAAAGAAGAATGAAATAATGCCATTTGCAGCAACATGGATGGACCTAGAGATTATCATACTAAGTGAAGTAAGTCAGAAAGAGAATGACAAATACCATATGATATCACTTGTGTGGAATCTAAAATATGACCCAAGTGAATTCACTTATGAAACAGAAACAGACTCACAGACATAGAGAACAAACTTATGGTTACCAAAGGGTATAGCAGGAAGAGATAAATTAGGAGTTCGGGATTAACCACCATATATAAAATAGATAACCAACAAGGACCTACTGTATAGCACAGGGAACTATATTCAATATCTTATAATAACCTACAATGGAAAAGAATCTGATATATATACATATATATATATATATATATATATATATATATATACACATACACATACCAGGTGTATATGCAATATGTAAATATATATATACACCTGAAACTAACACAACATTGTAAATTAACTATACTTCAATTTTAAAAATGGTTAAAATATATATGTATATTTTTTGTTAAAATATTTTATTCAAATAAACATATTTCAAACATGGGTACTATAAACATTAATTCCATGAAATATACCTGTTAGTAAGTGACAGTGAATGGAAAGGAAATAAAAGTATAATTTCCTTAAGCATTAAAATAACAGCAGACAAATAAATCACATTTAGGGAGCTAATCTAGGGAAAATTAATCATAGTTGTGCTACAGGAGCTAAAAGTCTTAACTAGTTAGGTATTGGTACCAAAATGGAAAGATCATGTAAACTCAGGTTATGTGTAGAAAGTGCAGTAACATGAGAAATGTATTGCCATGGAGAGATAAGACTGTCCCCTCCATTCTCTCATCACAGTAGAAAATACACAGGAAGAAGCAGGAAGAACTGGGAGAGAGAGGGATGGAAAAAACAGCCTCCCCTGATTACATTACATGTTCCCAGATCTATGACTCACAGGCTGGTTCCTTATTTCCTGTCTTCCAAGTTGGGGGGACCACTGAGCACTGAAGCACTGACAATGCTAACACTCTGCCCCTTGGAATAGCTCAGTGAGTCTCCATTCTTTGTAACCGAAAGAATCTTGACCGGAACAAAAAACATCCAGCTCAAAGAACCTACTTTGTTGTAAAGTTTTTGTACTTTCTCATGCTCCTAAAATGAAACAAAACAAAAACAAAAACAAACTTTGTAAAATAATTGCTAAGTACTTAACATTTTATTTCATGCTATATGTCATAGTTTGCATTATACCAAAATTATTAAAAAGTGTTATCAAGTGATCTCTGAGAGCACTTTTCTTATAGAACTGTGAATGCATTCAACTGCACATGCATTAAACATATTTTGTAATGATTCATGATATTGACTTATAAATTTGTATTCATGATACTGACTCACAAATTTGCATAAAACATATGAAGCCCCAACTTTATGATTTTTAACTATGAAAGAAGAATATTTAATTCAAGGAAAGAAGTTTGCTTTGGTCTTATGAGTAATCAAAATGTCTTTGGTTAATGGAGTAAATAATATTTCTTCCTGTCAAACTTCAGCAAAATAGTCCCCATTGTTAGCAATACTTCATTATAATTTTTAAAAAATAACTGGGAGATCAAAAAGGGCAATGGGGTTGAGGGCAAAAATAATCAATATTCCACTAGTTAATCTGAATGATTAAAAGTTTAAAGCTTAATATGTAAAGCAAAAATTGGTGTGAAATGGCTTTTCTTATTTTATACTCTGTGAGATGATATCTTAATACTAAATTAAAATATTAGCTTGGATTAAATGTTCATGGTATAGTATATTAAATGCAGTGATCAACTTTAAAGCAATAAAATACTTCCTTAAAGAACAAAAAATACCTAACTAGATTTTTTATCTATAATAGAGAAGTTTAGAGAAACAAAACTTTACTTGTTTTTAGAAAAGACTGTCTCATATATACACACACATATATATATATATATATATATATATTTCTCTAATGAAGTGGCAAGGTAAGCATTAAGACCTCCAAAGGGAAATCGAGACATAAAAAGATTAAGTGATATCCTAAGATCATAATAAGAGGCAATGCATTGCCTAGAACCAACGATCTTAAAGCCCATCTAAGGCTTCATCTTCTACACCAGGTTCCACAAAGCCCAGCAATTGTTTAATTCTATTCTAATGGTAAGGCAAAAATTGAAGAGTGGAAGTACTTTCCTGAGTATCTGATTCTGTGTGCGTGTGTGCATCCTTCATGTGCAGTCAAATCCTAGAATGTGGTGTAGACAGAGCAGATATTTGATGGAATTTCACAAAAAAGAGAAGACAAATTTGCAAATTATACATATTTGGATTGAAAAGCTGTTGAAATGCTTTTTTTGTAAAGGTCTTTTCTAGAAACTATACTTGCTTTGGGCCTCAAGTACAGCTTCTGTATCAGAGAATATACAAGAAACACATAGTAAGGCAAGATACTGTATTGAGAACTACAGGAAATGAATGTCAGGACACTAAAAGGATACAATTTCCTTGAATGAGACATTAGGAGAAACAAGTGTGAACTCGATATCTCCAGTACTTAAAAAAATTCTAGCATATAGTTGGTACTCGATAAATATATGTTTTAAACAATGAAAGGAAAAAGCTTTTAAGAATAGCCCAGTTAAAAAAAATGTGTTGGAAAAAAGTCTTAACTGAAATGGAAAATAAAAGTAGTAAAATTCATCTCAATAGATTCCTTGTTCCCATATAAGATTTATAGGAACCATTTCCTGGAACATTTTATTTATTTTTGTTTCTAACTTCATAGATTAATCAGTATATATCTATATTGTATTGAGATAAGTGCTTCTAAAATTCTTCATTAGTTGGTGAGATGTATTACTCAATTTTATTTATAAACTTAAAATTCTATGCTGTCTAAACAGACCACCTTAACGTTTGTGAGTTACGTATTATAATCTTACTTATAACAATGAGTAAGACTTTTTCAATGATTTAGTATAGACAGTATTTTCCAAGGGAAAAAAAAGGACAATAGAGTGGATTAGTTATAATCTGCCTTCATCATCACCATCACTCACAAATGCATATGTTATGGGCCTATTTGCACATGATGTTTTGCCAGGTGCTTCTTCAAACACCTTATTCAGTGAATAAATCAGCAGCTAGATGACAGCAGTCTTCCTGAAAACAATCAAACTTAAAAACAATATTGAAATACACAGTTATGCAAGAAAAATGCTTGCCTTAAAAATTCAGGACATTATGGGAAGCCAATGTAGCTACACAAGATTAAGTTCCGTATAAAAGCATGCACTATTTTTTGAGAGTGATACTTATTGGCAAGCTCTTACTTTCCTATGATGCTTTTGCATTTACTAGAAACAAATTAGAACAGAAAGGTAACCTTTTAAAAAAAATATTCCATTCACTGAATTTTTATTTATACAGAGCTTTGAATTTGGCAAGAGTTCAATGCAAATCTTTAAAGTAGCACATCCTTCTGTAAAGCTCTAGGATTTACTTATAATTTTTCCTCAAACAAGTCCCTTTCTTTGCTATCTTAGTTTTCTATTTCCGTATGTCAAACAGCAAATCTCAAAACAGAAAGGAAATAGCATGGATTTTTCATGGCACTAAATATCAGCCCCAGTTCTATTTTCCCTAATCTGAAGTGGAAAAAAAGCATCTGGGTGGACAGTAATTTTTCCCAGTCTTATAGTATAATATTTTTGTGTCATCACTCATAAATCAGTTCCAAACTTAATCAGACCTTTTTAAAATTTTCTTACTCAGTTTCCATTATTATTCATATTTTATAGCTTCATTATTTTTCCTGAGAATTGCACAAAAATAAAGTTTATACAATTAAAAAACAAGCTCTATCAATTCTGTTTATTATTGATAAAAATTTTACTCTACAAATATCAGTTATTCAAAATTATGAAACAGGTGTCAAACTGATGTAGTTTGTTACCAGGGTATTCAAATGCAATAATCTTCTACATCAAGGAGACAACTTGTTTTTCTTTGTGATTTTCCAGTTATTCACTGACTATAAAATTTGAAAGCTGACATTCCTGCATTTCTAGTTCCCAAGATCACCAGCCCACACATAAGGCAAACAGGGCGACTCTCACTACACCCTTATTTATATAAGGATTTAAAAACTGTCCTTTCTTGTTATAAGTATAGTGAGTGTGACAAACATTGCTTATCCCTAACCAGCAAAATGTGTTTCTCCTCTTTCTTCCTTACCAGGAGATGATTCCTCAGCATTTTTCCAGCTGGAGTTTTGTACAGAAAGAACAGGAAGAGGAATGATTTTCTTTCTGTTAAAAAGAAAGAGAGAGAGAAAGAAGTGTGAGAAGACTTTCTTCACTGTTTGCTTTGAGTGTTCATTCATTGAAGAGAAACATAATGGTTGGAGTTGCTGCACCATCTTGTGACCACTTGGGATGTCAAGAAGCTAACATTTGAAATATAGATAGAAAGTATATACAAAACACAACCTAAAATACACGTTCGTAAGCTAATAAGTTTTCAAATAAAATATGAAGATAATTTAGGCAAATGCTAAATTTTGTCTTTTTTCCCCTAGAATTAGTTATGAGTGAACTTTGCGTAAATTACTATTTCCACAGATCCAGGTAAGATAATTGTTTGAATCAAATTATAACATTAGTGCTAAGACTCCATTTCCTTCTGTATTATATAGATATAAATATAAAATCATGTTTTCCACCGCCTAATAATTAACTTACTTTATAAATTTTTGGATGTGATTTTCTTTTTGTACTATAGTTATAAACACATCTATATACCTAGAAAAAAACTTTTCCTCCAAAAGACTGTGCCACAATTAATTATTTTGACAGTAACTATATAGCATCTTATGATAAGAAATGAATTAAAGGTTGGCTACAATGGTGACATTAATTTCATTAATTGTATATCATGATGTTAATTTTATACCACTTTCTGGAATATTCCCTTGCTTTCTATGTATTTCTGACTACATTCTAATAAATTAGATAACTTCAGATATAGAAAACTTATTCTCTGCCTCCACCACCCATGTCTTCTGAAGCTCAGAATCTAAAACAAATCTAAAAACAAACTGAAACATTTTAAGATGTAATTTAATTAATTAACCAAAATGAAAAGACTGTATACCTGCCAAAATCTTTAAATTGCAAAACTGTGATTATACAATTATTTATATTTATATTAAACAGTTATTTCCAAGTGTTCTTCATTATTGAAGAACACTGAAAAGAAGAAATTCACCACCAAGTTTACTGTTATTATTATTTTAGGAAATAGTTTAAACATTTAACATGTTCCTTTCCATTCCCCCTTTTTTTTTCTTTATTTTTTTTAAATTTATCTATTTACTTATTTATTTGGCTGTACTGGGTCTTTGTTGCTGAACACTGGCTTTCTCTAGCTGTGGCGAGCAGGGGCTACTCTTCGTTGTGGTGCATGGGCTTCTCATTGCAGTGGCTTGTCTTGTTGCAGAGCACGGGTTCTGGGCATGTGGGCTTCAGCAGTTGAAGCATGTGGACTCAGTAGTCATGGCTTGAGGGCTCTAGAGCTCAGGCTCAGTAGTTGTGGCTCATGGACTTAGATGCTCTGCCGCATGTGGATCTTCCTGGAGCAGGGATCAAACCCACGTCCCCTGCATTGGCAGGTGGATTCTTAACCACTGCGCCACCAGGGAAGTCCTGTTGCCCCTTTTTCTAGTGATCATTTTCAACTTACAGGAAAGTTGCCGTTGGGCTAGGGTTAACCTGTTTAAATATACGAAGCTATATCACATGGGTTTTAAAAGGAAACTCAATTCACTGTGTTGAGAGATCAGTCTGATCTCTGATCTCACTAAGACGTTTGGACAGATGATTATAGCTGTTCAGTCAATGCATGAGTCGCATCACTGCCAAGACTTCCTCCCTCCAGTCATGGATTAGTGACCTTTGGGCAGCTGCCTATGCAAGAATGAAAAGACGCGTGTGTCTCTGTCTGAAATCCTCTACAGTCATTCTAATTGACTGCAGTGATATCTACTGGTGACAGTGGAGAAAGATGACAGCTTCAGGCCCTGTTGTGGCAGCCAAAAAGCCACTCTTGTGGAGATCTCAGATGAGTATATTAAGTCCTTTTACTAGCTCAGCTGGTGAAGTTACTTTAGCTCACTTGGCATGAGCACTGGCCTGAGAATAGTAAATCAGCTCTTAAAAGTATCTTCATGTCATCTGAATTGTAAATGTTCAGTGAGCTAATACTAATCCTCTTTTATAAATAGAACTGACCCTTTAGTGCTGTAGTGTCATCAAGAAACTTTTTTCTCATTTTGCTATCGTTTCTTTTCCTTTGCTTAACCCCACTTGCCCTTCTACACACAGAAACTGGAAATCTTAGAATAGCTCAAGACTTTAAAGATCATAAAAGAGGACTACAGGTCCTTTTAACTCCAATACATTAGTGTGCTGGGCTTCCAACAGTAAAAATGTAGGCAGGAGCTAGACTTTAAATTTTTGGTAGAGAAGAGTGGGGAAAAGAATATCCGCTGTCAGGAAATGTAGAGCAAATGAAACACACTGTTAGGTAATCCACAAAGTGCCTTTTTTAAAGTGATATATACTGTTAGACTTTGCCCCAAATTATCTGAAGCTGTTCATGACACTCTAGTTTAGATGGCTTAAGGAAATAATAGAACTTCCTCACTTTCAATATACAGTTAAGTCCCCTACATACAAATGAGTTCCTTTCTGACAGCACGTTCATAAGTCCAATTTGGTCATAAGTCCAACAAAGTTAGCCTTGTACGCAACTAACACAATCAGCTATATGGTACTGTAATAGGTTTATAATAATTTTCACACAAATAATACATAAAAAGCAAACACAAAAAATAAAGAAAACATTTCTAATCTCACAGTACAGTACCTTGAATAGTACAGTACAACAGGTGGCATACAGGGGCTGGCGTCGAGTGAACAGGCAAGAAGAGCTACTGACTGGAGGAGTGGGCGGTGGGAGAGGGTAGAGCTGAAGGATCATCAGCAATAGGAGATGGAGGGCAAGCTGCAAGTTTACTCACGCCTGACATTGATGGCATAGAATCTGGTTCCTTGCTGGATTCAATTCTATCTACCCTCTTGAGAAAATGATCCAGTGATGTCTGGGTAGTAGCTCTTTTTTTCTCATCATAGATAACACAGTAGCACTGGATTGCATTCTGAACAGTTGCTGCAACTCTTGTGTACTGTTCTATGTTGCGGTCCTGTGACTCAAAAACTGACAGCATCTCCTCAAATAAAGAAAATCCCCTTGCCATTTCCTGGGCTGTGAAGCTCTTAGGTTCTTCAGTTACTTCTCTCTCTGGTCTCTCTTCATCCTTTGTCTGAGCCTCCAATTCCTGGTGCTTCTTACAAGTACCAGCTACAACACCGCTGCTTTTACACTTGCTTCTGGACATCCTGGGCTTGAAATAAAGATACTGTACTACCGTACTCTATACAGTACTGTACAGTAAACTACACAAAAGTACAATCACTTGTAGAGGATGCACACACATGACAATGTATGCCTGACACGTGAACTCACTTACATGATTGGACAGGCAAATATCCACTTTATCACTGGGAATAAACTGTTCTACTAAATTACAATGATTTAGTCCTGCTTTAGGCTTGACTGAATCTGTTTACACATTTCTTTTATGTAACAATATATAAAATACTGCTCCTTACACAATCACAATAATGACAAAAAAAAAAATCTGAAGACTCTAAAGTCCTACTTTTAACATAGACAAATAATGACTTGAGGCACAAAACAAGTTTTCCAGCAATGAAAGTAGGCAATTAACAGAGAGGCTAATTGAATTTTTTCTTACTTGAAATACTTGACAGAACGGGTTGTGTTTTATTGCCTTTTTACATACTCAGCACTTTGAACATAGGACAGCAGAAAAAGTAGATGCTTAATAATTCATTGCTAAATTTAAAAAAAGTGAACAGGTGACATTTATAAGCAGCAACACATTCTTTCCATTTCTGAACTTAATTGGAAAGTAAAATGGGCAAAATCAAACTTAGATGGTGCAGCGAAAGCTTCAAAAAATAAAATAATTTATCTATCTTTCCTAGTGTGCCGTTACAAGTGAATTTAAGTGTTTGTTTTATCTAGTTAGAAAACCTCTAAATATCCCAAAGATTATTAAATTTCTTTCATTCATCACATTTTAATATTATCAAAGTGTTATACATTACATGGTTTAAGCATTTTACTAACATAGTTCTGTTTAGAGTAAGTAATATTTTCTCACTAAAACCTTCTTTGTAATTTTTCCCAAAAACTGGGAATCCCACTCTTCAGAAGTAGATCTTGTTATCTGGCTTAATTTAAAATTAACACATTTATAATATTTTATAGGAAAAGCAGAACAAGTCACTTTCTACACTGATACAAGTTTACAAAAAGATAAATCAAATCCCTTAAAGCATATAATTATATATGGTTTTACCCTAAGGAACAAGCTGGTCTTTAAACCAGGTTTTAAGTTTATGTTCCCAAAACTAGTATTGCTCATTTTTAAACATGTTCATTTAAAATATTTTAAATATTGCTCACTTTAATATGCTCATTTAATCTGCCAAGCTCAAGTGCCCCCAGGAACACCTTTCCCTGCAGACTCCAAAGATCACAAACATTATGATTAAGATAAAAATAAGAAACTATAGCTGCAAGACAGAGAGGGCTGCTTGGTCTGCTCTTGGAAGCACAAATTCCCTCACAAACCCAAGATGCCATCTATATGTCTAAGGCCATTCCCAATGCAAACAACAAGAAATGCCTATAGATCATAATGAGACATGTTTAAAAACTATTCTGTTGAGGCTCCAGATCTGCTGAATTGCTTAATTACTCAAATTTAACTCTCCAGAATGATTTCTTGTTATATTGGCTTATATAGGCACTAAAATAGAAATTAAAATGCAACAAAGCATCCAGGCAATAAACTGAATAAAACTCAAAGGAATAATATGTATGGACATGCACTTTTTAGAATCCTGACTACAGCTGGATTTCAACTATCCTATTATTTGCAGTGTTATAATGGTAAGAGAAGTCCAAAACTGAAAGTTTATGAGAGAATTTTATTGGTTCTACTGTTCCTGCCAATATTATTCATGAATAATATTCATTTTCTATTCATTTTTAATATTAAGCATCTACTTTTTCTGCTGTCCTATGTTTAAAGCATTGAGTATGTAATTATCTGTAGTTAATCCAAATACGTGTATTATTTTTCTTACTGGTGGCACAATGTGTGTTTGTTTATAATTTCAATTTTCTCCTCAGAGAGACCCAGCTTGAATCTAGGGCTCTCTTAGTTACTTTGTTCAATTGATTAATTCTCTGAATCTGTTACCCACTTACAGATATAGATAACACCTTTAACTGAACATTCGTATAATACCTTTAATTGAACATTTATTCAATATACTGTGTAATATTTTATATTAGTAATAAAAGGATTAAATTAATAACAACAATAATAGCTATGCTTATTTAATGAAAAGACTTGTTTGGGATTTGATAAAGAAAATCAATGCTAATGTTGAGGTCTACAAAGAATTTCGCCAATCTTTCATTTGATCATTTAGGAAGGTTATAACTGAAAATGTCATTTAAAAAATTACGTTGTCAATTTGCACAAGCCAAGAAACTCATCCTTCCACCTATCCACAAGAAGATAAAGAAAGAACTCTGGAATACAAGTCATTTGCGATTATAAATTTTCAATATGGATCACCAAGGAGGTGTCTTACACAATTCCTCTGGAAAAATTATTTGCAAAGTGTCACTATTTACCTTTTTTCTGTTGGAGGTGGGAAGTATGGGTTTCATAGTAAACCAAGAATACATTATCTTTCTCACTTCTAAATTTTTAGCATGAATTTAGAAAGGTTTGGAAAAGTCCTGCAATAAAAACATATTTGATCATAAAACACCTCTGAGTGGTTCACCTACAGAAATGCTGGTTTATAAGACATGGAAAAAGCAGAAACATAAGATAAAGAAAAACAGTGGAAACAAAGGCTTTTACAGACTTAACTGACATTTAAAGAAACAATTTACTTTAAGAAAAATATATAAGGTTATTTGATAGGATTCCAACTTTCATAGATACATTACAATGATTATTTTGCTAAAAGGGATAAAAATCAGAGTAATCATATCAATGACTATATTGAATAGATTTTAATGACATAATGAAGCATGACATCAAATTGTGAAGGACCAAAGATTATAAAAATCTAAAAAAGGACACCTTTGAATACATTGTCCCATATGTCATAAATCCAGTTTTAAAAAGCTCTGCAAGTTGGTGGCTGCAATCAAAGTATTGTTTAGAAACTATGTAGTTCTTATGTTTTATATTGCATATGGTGGTTTCCTCTGTTACATTATAAGAGAAAATATCATACACTGAGATTATGGTTATCTTTGAATATGAAAAACAATTAACTAGAAAGACAGGAAATCTGGCAGGGAAGAATCCCAACTAAGAAAATAAGGAAGAGTAGTAAGATGACTAAGAAGCAACCAGGTGAGCTTTCTACTACTCTACAGTGCTAAAACTCAAGGGATCCAGTAAACTAGTTTATCACCCACAGCACAACAAACAGTTGGTTCATCAGTGTGCTGTTGCAGTTTTTTTCCCAGCCAGAGTCCCAAGGAGACAATATAGACCCAAATGGAGACCCTACACAAGGTGGTTTGTGCCACAGCAGAGGAGCCTAGGTTCAAGGGCTCAGAACTTTTTGTTGCAAGAAGCATACAAGCCAGTCTTCCCCCTGGGGACCAAGGAGTTGCCTACTAGTCACATGTGGTTTTCTTGACCTACTTATTGTCGATGTGACTGGTTACTGAAACTTCTAATTATCAAGAGATATATGAGCATTGCTGTTTGATATATTCATCAAGGGTGTACAAGAACACTCAAGAATCATGGCAGACTGCTCTCTCAACAGAGGCAAACAATGTTTGAATCAAGTTAATACAAAGAAATTAGACTCTACAAGATATCTGCAACAATTAAAAAAAAAACTGGTTAGTGTGACAGTAGGTAATCATATGAGATTAATGGTAAGCCAAATAGTTTTCACCTGCCAAAGTAGCATGCTCTTAATTTATTTTTCAATTTTTGGATTTTAGGGGAATGATCCACCTGTTTCGATATAACCTAATTTATAGACTAAATAATAAACTATAAACATTTCATCATATTTTTCATCATAATCCTTTAATATATTTACACAACTCAATGCATTACTATAAGAATTCAGTAAAAGGAAGTTCTATCTGGACCTCAATTCAGGTAAGTTTAGCTGAAAGTTGGGTTATGGCCCAATCATTTTTCAGATGGGCAGGTCAGGTTATTATAAACTGAAATTTTATTATCAAAGTATTATAGATATCACACTATGAAAAGGTCTGATGTTATAAACACACTAATAGTGATAGCAAAAATAAAATTAAAGTCTTTGCAAACATTTATGTATAAAAAATAGATAACATTTGAGTTTTTATTCCATTATGGCATGAATGCCCCTTTAATATTCATAGTCTGATGTGGGGCATACATCTTCATGTTATTTGTGATAACGTGCAAATGCTTTATGTTTGCATGTGCAGAGTGCTGAGACCACAGTGGAAGACCACTTAAACAACAACCTGTGGTTGTTATGGGCATAACCTTGAAGTCATCCCCAGGTATGGTGTTATACCAGCACCTTTTACAAGGAAACAGAGCAGACAAAGGAAAGGAAAACACTTCAAAGTGAAAGTACTATCTGAGACACAACAATGTTGAACTAGCCGAAGTATAACATATTTCCCAATAAGAGTGGGAAAGCTGCAAACTTGGCTGGACCACCATGCCAAGTCCATGTAATAAAAGGCCCAGAAGGTCATTATGTTCTGGCTTAAAGACTTTATCCACAAAGTCATAGGAACCACAGAAAATATTAAATTAAGGAATGATATCCCATAATACATTTTTCGAAATAAAAATTTTTATTCACTGGGAAAAGGATGTAAGGAACACCTTAAATTGGTCACTTAGAAAAGAAATAGTGGAAATTACTCAAATGATGATACAATGGCTAGAACTTAGGAGGTAGCAATCAGATGAACAGTAGTGGACACTTGGAAAAAGGACATCATGAAATTCTTTGTGGTCAATTGTGTTTGGTGATAAATAAACATGAGTTCAGAAGGATTATCAACTTTCATTTTTCGTGGTCAAAAGCATGATCAATAAGATGGGCAATTTAGGGAAAGGATTGGGTTGGAGACACTATGGTAGACTGAAGTAATGCTCCTGGCTGGTCACTCTTTCTCTTTGTAATAGGGTCATGCATTTCGATTCATTGCTATATCACTTGCCCTGGGATAGGAATATAAGACCCATTTTATTGACTTTGAGCTTAGCCAAATGATAAGTTTTGGTAAGGAAATGTGAGTGGACATGATTTTACCACGATCTTATCCAAGCAAGTTTTAAATGTTATTGTGAAATATGGCTTGAGGTCTCGCATTCCTACCATCTGCAACGATAACACCCAGATAGTGGTCGCAGAATTAGAAAATATGGAGACTTCAGTCAAGCTTAACAGAGACACAATTGATGTAGGCCCTTCATGCAATGTAAACAAGAGATGTTAGTTTTTATAATCCAGTGTGGAAATGAGGTAGTTTGTTATCACAAAACCTAACTAATAAGCAAGTGTGTTTGGTTCAGTTTAACATCAGGTTTGAGCTATTTACTGAGAAATCTAAAGAAACTATCTAATAGAAAGTCATTTGGGTACAAATGTACAGAAATATTAAGAGGCAAAAGATGAAGATAAAAAAGGAAAATATACCTGTCAACAGTAAAGAGAATTATTAAACAATTGCCTTTTTCTTGGCAATAAAAAGATAAGAAGTCATCTGCAACACCTGTCTCTAAAGCAGAGGGTGTCAGAGGATAGGCCTTAATTTCAGCTTCCAAAACAAAAACTCTTTTGGCTCCAAGAAAAGCAAGAGCAAAAATGCATGTATCTGAGATGATGAGTAGACGTGTGCTCGGTGAATGAGCACTGTACAATAATGACTTTTTGGAACTCCTCTTTACATCATTAAACCTACAATTTCCCTAGAAATATTATCATCTTGTGAATTTTCTTTTCACTTTGAAGAGTAATCTAAGAGTGCCATCAGAAAAGTAGTTGATTCAGTTTTATTGATGACATAAAGTGTTAAAATGTTTCATTCTAAGACATTCTTTCATTTGATTTCAATCTACTGTAGTCTTAAGCGTGAGGTGGATGACAGCAGCCCTCTGAAACTTTTCTGTGTGAGTCCACAACATTAAAGTGTTTCAGTGTCTCATGATTAAGCAAGTGAAGCTCTTATTTTATCAGTAATGTGGATTAATTTTTTCTTTTACCAACCCTCTGACCTTCTAGAATTAATTCAGCTGCAAAAAGAATAGTTCATCTCAGTTCCTGGGTTATTTATGCAAAGCATTTTCTTCTACTGTAAATATCCAAGTTAATAGGCAGTTTCTAGAGGGTACATGGCCTGTCTTTTTTATAAAAGTCAAAAGTATGTCTGAACACGTTATTTATACCCAAACACTTAAGGAATCAAAAAATGAAAATAAAAAGGCTTTAAGAGTTTATTCATTAGCACATTCAGGAAAGAAAGTCTTCCTTATTTCTGTATCTCCAATGTCTAGCCAGTGCATGGCACATAATAATAAACATTAAAGAAAAGATTGAAGAATGCCTTTCTTAGTCAAGGCAGTTCACCAATGTATGCAAGGATGTATACGTAGCATATAAAAAGTGCTTCAAGATACATGGCAAAGGTTAGATTTAGCCAGTACTGTTAACAAGTTGATTAATAAAATTAAGTTTGAGGTGTAGACATATAATTTGAGATGTAGACAAATTTTGAGTCTGGCACTAGGTACCCAACCACTAATTTTGCAAGGGTGTGTTCAAGCTGTACAAGCTAAACAATGCCATGCAGAAAACCAAGTCATCCTCGAGAAATGAGGTGAGATACTTCTTACACAACGTGAGCAGGAGGTCAGCATTCAGAAATCCAAATGAGAAAGTAAATCACCATGAAAAGATTTCAACTGTTCAGCTTGGGTCTGAGTTTGATATTCGATCTGCGATTAAGTACACAGGTGAAAAATAATTAGGTAAAAAGGATCAAGCAAGAGAATAGGATTCTTGCACCGTGGCAGTGGTCTTTCATAAACTGTCAAATATGTCTGCCTTCTAGAACAAGGTATGTTTCAGGAAATACTAGTGATAATGGAAGAGAAACACATATTCTGGAGCGATTTCAATACTCTTCCAGTTGGATCTTAGCAGAGAAATATGTCTGCAGTTTATTTTCTCTTGTGATTGTCTCCAATTCCATTGAAGAATATGAATATTGTGTGGATAGATGTTTTATGTGATTACTAAGTAGGTCAATTTTTAAAAATAAATTTTAACTTTTAAATTTAAACAAAACAATAAATTATAGACTTAATTTCTCATAGCCATTTCATGGAAATGGATATTAAAATAAATAAATATAATTTACATAAATGTAAATGTAGCCCCATTTTACTACCAAAGGTTCCATATTTTGTCTTCACTTTGAAGATGATAAGTAACATAATTTGCAGAGATTAAAAAAAGAAAGAATATAATAGAGAAGAAAAACACCTGGCTTAGGTAAAGGATAGACTCCAGAATTCTGCAGATTTTCTATGCCCTGGAATGCTAAAAACTTTTTATGACTCTAGATAAAAGAGAAAGAAAACTAAATTAATTGACATACTATTAATTATGTCATACATGATATTCTATTTAATGATCATAGCAATTCTTTTAAAAAGGAACTGTTATTTTCAATTTTTAGACAATTTACCTGAGGTTCAGAATGCAAAAGGAAATTGTGCAAAATCACATAGCTACAAGCAAGATTTTTGATATAAACCTACTTCTGTCTTATTATTTTATTCATGCAGCAAGCATTGATTAATAATCTGAAGTTGGCTAGGAGCTGTTCTAGGTAAATACAGCTGCAATACACTGAAATTTCCTGTTTTCTTAGATAAATCATTTAAATTTTTATTGTCAGTTTCTCCATCCATAAAATGCAGATAATTCTATCTGCCATACAATGTTAAAATAATATACATGAAATTGTTTTATAAGTTTTAAGGTGCTTATTCAAATATTAGTTTAAAGTAAATAATTGGTTTCATGTTTTTGTATTAGCATAGGCAAATATTTGTACTCACAATGGCTAAGATAAAGAACAGAGTTTGGGGAAAGCATTAAACAGTTGTATCTGATTAGGTGGCTTATAAACAATGAAAATTGAATTCTCACAGCTCTGGAGGCTAAAAGGTCCAAGATCAAAAAACTGGCAGATTCAATATCTGGTGAGAGATTGCATTTATGTTCACAGTTGACACTTTTTTGCTGTGTCCTCACATGATGGAGTGAACAAGAAAAGCTCTGTGAGGTCTCTTTTGTAAGGGCACTAACCACAATCATGGAGACTCCACCCTCATGATCCAGTCAATTTCCAAAGGCCCCACCTCCTAATAGCATCACTTTGGGCAATGGGTTTTTTCAGCATATGATTTTGAGGAGGACACAAAAATTCAGACCATAGTTCCAGTAATAATATAAAGCACCTCTATAGGAATAGGGCTTGGCTGGAGGAAACAAAGAATAAAATTGTTCGGGTTATACTTTTTGAATTCAAGACAGGTGAGTTTTGAAAGTTAGTGTTAGAAGTACATAATTTTTATGGGATTATGAGTAGGCTTGTAACATTAAATTATAAAAAATTTAATGTTACCTTGAAGTGTTGCTGGCCTCTATTTTGCAGTGATTTGTAAAGGTGGAAAATAAATCTTGGCAGTTTAGAAGAAAGAATTTGAAGTGGGCAAGGCATTAGTTAACAAGTGATGATATTAAAATCAAGCAACAGAAAAAGAGAAAAAAAATGACAGAGAGATGGAAGGAGGAAGGAGTAGGGAAAAACAGAAAGAAGAGAAAATGAGACACTAAAAAACACCAACTGGTGGGGACTTCCCTCTTGGCGTGGTGGTTAGGAATCTGCCTGCCAATGCAGGGGGCATGGGTTCAAGCCCCGGTCTGGAAAGATTCCACATGCCACAGAGTAACTAATTCCATGCTCCACAACTACTGCACCTGTGCTCTAGAGCCTGTGAGCCACAACTACTGAGCCTGAGTGCCACAGCTACTGAAGCCCACATGCCTAGATCCCATGGTCCATAAGAGAAGCCACAGCAATGAGAAGCCCATGCACCACAACGAAGAGCATCCCCACTTGTCACAACTAGAGAAAGTCCACATGCAGCAGTGAAGATCCAACGCAGTCAAAAAACTAAAATTAAAAAATTAATAAAACAACTGGTGGAGATCTTAGTATCATATACACTATTCTGACTTGCTGTATAGGCAATTTCTTCAAATATGAATATTGATAGTCTTTGGACAATATATAAAAATGTAATATTACCAAACCATCATAAATATAATTAATAGTATACACAATTCAACTGAGTTTAACATAAGGATCAATAATTAAGATCACCTAAATTAATACATTGACTATTTGGTAGACTTTTTATTAAAGTTCACATAATGCCTTAACATTTTCCATATACTATGTTGTAATTTCCTCAGAATATATTTAAATTTGCATACTAACAAAGGAAAAATTGAATATTATTATCAAGAATCAACAGACTATAATGATTTTCACGTTTACAGTTCAGACATCAAGTTGAGGAGATATTGTATTATTTGAGAGTTATTTTGTATCATATAGCCAAAAGTATAAGGCATTCTTCCAAAGTAAGAAAAATCCATAATTGTTTTTATGGGTAAGGTGGGTAAAGATGAGGGAAACAAACATTTATAGTGAATGAATCCACACATTAATAATTTAGGCTCCCTTGTACAGATTTGGTATTTGTTTTACTATTTACGTATACTTGGATTCTTAAAGTAGTTATTTTATGTCATAAACAGTTAATTATATATTAATGACTGGTTACAAAAAGTGAAAGCATCATAAATTGTAGGGAATTAGAAGGGACATTAAAATTATATATTCCAGTGGTATTAAAAATTTTATAGCATCAATGCTATTTATTCAGATGATATCTGATGTGAAAACCTAATTATGGCAAATATAAAATGCTAGGTAAAATAACTTAGTATGCTTTCAGATATATAGGTCTGAAGAAAATTAACAGAGGCCAGGGAACATAATGGAATGTGGTTCTAGAAATGTTATAAGCAATGAAGTTGCTGATGCCATCGCAGAATAGAAAAAACCCAGGTATTAGCTCTTTTCCATATAAAGATCAGGAGCTTGTGAAAGGTAGGGATATGCACCGGTGAATATCACACACAAAGCTAATCTTAGTATGAAATAAATGCCTGAGAGAAGGTAAAAAAGAAATAAAACTGCACCAAAGAAAAGCAGACCATAAAGAAAATTCTAAACCTGCTTTGTTATTTGATAATGTTAAATAACTAAATAAATAAATCGCTTCTGAGATACAATAGGCACTTTAACAACGGTTTAGTAACAGGTTTGAGTCTGAATTTACAGTGCTAACTCAAGATTTTAAAATTTAAGAGGAACTGGGCTTGCAGTGCTCCCAGGAACCTGATAAGATCAAGCAAAAATTCTTCTTTAAGAACAGTCATGTCAAGAATTACCACAGATAGAATGACTACAATGATGAACTCACAATCCAAAATTACAAAATACATAAGGAAAAAGCTTCCATTGGTAAGAGTTATCTGTAATAACTAACAACAGAACCAACTCCACAGGTACTCCCAAACTTAAATATGTTTTTTTAAAAATACAAAACTATTATATTTCCATGTTTAAAGAAATAAAATAAGGAAAGCAAAGTAAAAATTGACAACCCTAAACTGTTCTAAATGGTTAGGCAGCCCTGACATTTAGTAAAATGGAAATTTTAGAAACAGGCACAAACACATACACACATACACAAATTTTATGTAATGGTGATGTTAAACATCAGATTAGACAGAGCTAAAACAGGAATTAATAAAATTGAGACTAGAAACAAAGAAAGTATACAGAATGGAGCACAAAGAAACAACTATATGAAAAATACATAATACAGAGTGAGATACATTTTTTAAAAAATAGAAGATCCAAGGTCTTTGTCACAGAGTTTCTAGGAATAGATAAAAAAAATTAGTAGAGTCAATTAATGAAAGTCACCATTCCAAATTTAGAGGGTCTAAAGAACCTGAAGCAGAATAAATAAAAATAAATCCATGCCTAGTCACTTAAATGTTAAACCACAGTTAAACAGTGAAGGTAAAGAGAAAGTCATACAGCAGATATAGAGAAAAAACGTTTTCTACAATTGGAAGAAGAAATAAATGATAACTAATTTCTCCAGAACAACAATGGAAGTCAAAAGAAAATAGAATAAAAATGTTGAAAGGAAACAGCTTTAAACCACAGAAATGAAACTGCACTGAGCTATTTTTCAAAATGAGAGCAATTAAAGATTTTTTATATAAACAAACATACAGCATGCCTAAACACAGTTCATTAGAGACACTGGAGCTAAATTACTAGACATAGTAAAATGTAAATTGGGGAGGTAGTAAATATAAATTTCTCAATTTTTTTTTTATCATGGCATGTAAAAAAATGAACTGACTATATACTTTAGTACAAGTATACATGATTAAAATATTAATGACTAACTTTTAACCTAGAAGAAGAGATGCAAAAAATATACATTTGTATCCAGGAGAAGAAAAATTTAATGAAGGAAAGAAAATCTTCAATCAGATCTAAAGAAAGCTAGGAAACAATAAAATAAAGCAAAATAAAATAAAATGGGATGAAGAAAAGCAAAAAAAAAAAGTTAAGGTGTAATCTATTAGTAGCTGTAATACATGGGAATGGAAATTGACTAGATTAGAGTCAAATGCATGCAGTTTAAAAAAATGCCACCCAAAACAGTGCCACATAAGCAGTATATAAAAGACTGCAATAATAACTAAGAAAAAAGGAACTGATAAATGTTTTAAATAATTTATATATTATATAACAATGAATACATTATATATTCACATATATGATTTTACTTTATAAATATTTAATTCTTTATTATAGAATGTATATGTAACATATTATCTATTAATATATATGATTTTAAAGTATCAGTTCCTATATATGAGTGAAAATATCAGTGTGAACTTGTGAGCTGTGAATGAAAAGATGTTTAAACAAACCAAATTCATAGAAGGAAGAGCATTCCTCAACTTGCAGGTATCGGTGGCTGCTTTCCTCAAAGAGGAGGTATTTCTTCATTTTGTGTATGGGGATCAGATCAGGCATGATACAGGCTTCAAGACTCTTTAAGACTTGGGCCTTTGAGAAGCAACATTAAACTGAGTCAAAAGTGCAAGTGTTACAGACTGAACGTTTGTGCCCCATCTCCAAAATTCAACGTTGAATCCCCAAACCTCACTGAGGCTGTATTTGGAGATGGAGGATTCTAAGGAAGTAATTAAGGTTCAATGAGGTCATAGAGGCACTAATGTCATAAAACTGGTATCTTTTGAAGAACACATGCCAGAAAGCTAGATCATCCCCACCTTCCACTCCACACTCACAGCAAGGAAAAGTCGTATGCAGAGCACCTAGAGAAACAATTTACAAGCCAGGATGAGAAACCTCACTAGGAATCGAATTTGTCAGCACCTTGATCATGGACTTCTAGCCCCCATAACTGTTAAGAAAATAAACTTCTGTTGTTTAAGCCACCCAATCTGTGCTACTTTGTTATGTACCAGGAAGACCCTGATTAGGGAGCAATGCTTACAAAATATAAAAGCAGTAAGCAGGATTAGGCAAGGAAAGACTGAGATCATGACTTACCTCTGACAAATTCTTGTTGAGCTCAATGGGAGCTCTGGAACAAAAATTGCTCATGAGAGGCAAAAATGTCCAAATTCTAGTATCACCATCATGCCTCCATCATTTGCCATGGGCTGCCTAGAAAGAGCCTGGCCTTGGTTCCAAACCTGAGGTGGATTCTAAAGACTAACATCTGTGGCTGTCAGTTAACTGTGCAATCCTTACAGATAAGTGGCAAGTTCTTTCTTGAAAGGAGATTCGAGTGATGCACCTCCACGTTTGCCACTTCCCCTGCCTTGTGCTACTCAGATCCACGTGTCCATACGTGTTCGGGGACTGGCTCCTCCAATGTGCCAGAGATCCTCCTACTCAGAAGAAACTCAATAGATAAATATTAGTGAAATTAATCATAGCCCATTGAGCAATTGGTCTAGGGTTGCACCTGGAATTCATAGCTTCTCTATGCTAATTTTTGTGGCTTATCTGGTGCTGTGGTTTAATTCCTTGTTTGTGGTGGTTCTAAGACTATGGTAATCATACTATTCTCAAGATATGGTTGCTACACTTGTCTATTCACAGACACAACTGGGAACAAAACCACCAGGAGGCACTCTTGTAGATCACTTGAGTTCCCCATGTACTCCTCGCTTTGCCATTGTGTAAGAGTAGTTCTACCTCTTCCTGCTGATTGGAATGAAATACTATTGTAATTATGATTATTTTTCTTCCCTTCTGTTACCTGGACACGTGGCTTCAAATGTACCTTGATGTCAGCTGTAGCTTGAAGATTAATTGGCCCACGGCTGTGTCTCCTGGCAAGAGTGCACGTTATTTGGGACAAAGACCTCTAAACACTTAGAGCCAAAGTTAAGGAGATGAGAACTCAGATTCTGCCAGTGGACCATTTGGGTGATGGTAATTAGGCCTATGCTTACTATATTAGTCAGAATTCTCCAGAAACAGAATCATTAGCATTATACATGCAGAGAAAAAGATTTATTTTAAGCAGTTGACTCACACAATTGCGGAGGCTTGGCAAGTCCAAAATCTGATGGGGGAAGCTGGCAACCTAAAGAGTCAGGAAGGAGTTGCAGCTTGAGTTCAAAGGAAGTTCGCTGGCAAACCAGGAAGAGCCAATGTTGCAGACAAAGACCAAAGCCAGTCTTCTGGCAGAATTTCCTCTTCATCCAGAGAGGTCAACATTCTGTAGAGCAATTTGCTTTACTCAATGTCCACTGATTCAAATGTTAATCTCATACAAAAATACCCTCACAGAATAGTCTCGAATGATGTTTGATCAAATATCTGGACACTCTGTCAGTCAAGCCGACATAAAATTAGCTATCACACTTCCTTCTACCTCCTCGTTCCCTGACTCATGTATTATTTTTATTGCAGACAAGCATCAAATGGGGGTCTCTAATTCAGCACAAATACTACCATCCTGGATAATATACAGCTTCTGAGATGATACATTAGCTGTGCTTTAGCTAGCCATCTGGTTTCTCAGACCACCAGCTTCTGTATGGTGCAAAAAGAAACGTAACCAGTGACTGCCATGGTCATTGGCCCACTTTTGTACTTTCTTTGCTGTGAACTGGGAGAGTCTGTCAGATTAGGTGCTATGTGGGATCCCATACCTATGGATTTAGCATGGTATAAACACCAGATAATGATGCTGACTGTGCAGGAAAGGCAAACTCATACCTCAAGTAGGTGTCTATTCTGTAAGAACAAACCACTTACCTTTCCAGGATGGAACGTTCCCAATGTAGCCAATGTGCCACCACATGGCTGGTAATGCAACAGTTTGAGTCTATTTGGTTGTTCAATACTTTTTCATGATGGATACTTTCTGGTGGTTGTTAAAATGAGATACAAAGATCTTCACACTCATGCCACTTTTGATATATCCATTCACATGTCTACTTCAGACCCCACTGTCTTCTCTTTTCCAGACCTTTTCTTTTCATGCACTTAAATAGCCAGCCAGACTATTTGCCACTGTCTGTAAGTCCATAAACATCCTCATCTTGAACCAGTATGTATTCCACTTGAAGTGGAAGACCAGTTGCATCACTCACAGTTTGGTCCTTTTAAAACATTTTCTCTTGCAACTGTCTTTCAAGGCCACCCCTTACTGGCTGGAAAGCAGCTGCTGTCAGTTTTTTGGCTTGTAGCAAAATACTGAGCCAACCTATTCAAATAGGAAGCTTCATTATTTTCCTCTTCCTTCTTCTGTGACGCTACCCCTCAACATAGTACTCCCCAATATGGCCATAGGAGCCAGCTGAGAGAGGGGTTGCTGCTGCAAGCACATGGGTGACACATGAGTTTGGGCTTACACTAATGATAATGACTGGTACCAATGTATTAATATCAAAGTAAGACATAATACAAAGAACATTACCCAAGATGAATAAAGATATTTTATAAAAATAAAAGAGCCAACTCAACAACCTTATATACATATGTATCTAATAATATAGCATCAGTATATATGAAGAAATAAGATTAAATGGAGAAGTCAAATTTGCAATCATTTGAAGATAACAGTCCTTATTCAATAATTGATAGATCCAAGTAGAGAAAAAAATTTAGTGCAGTTATGGAAGATTTGAATAAGACTTGAGGTTATAGAAGATTTAAACAAATTTGAATCAACTTAAGTTAATCTGTACATATAGAACACTATTTCCAACAACTTCAGAAAACATACACTGCTCAAGGACATGTGAAACAGTCACCAATGTAGACAGTATACTGACTCATTAAGCAATTCTCAATAAAACCCAGAATCTTTGGCCTTAATGATAATCACTGAATGATACAACCAGTTGAGTCTGTGGTAAGCATCTAAAACATTGCTCTTCGTGATCTGCCACTTTAAATTACATATTACACAAGAAGTCAGATTAAAATCAATGATAAGAACTTTTATCTCAAAAACAAGACCAAAAAGGGCAAATCCATCTCACAAATATTAGAAGGAACACAATTATAAATATAAGGGAAGAAATCATTTATAAATACAAATAAAAATAAATATATTTAAAATATACATATAAAATATAAAATATATATAAAATATAAAATATATATATTAAAATAAATTATAAACATAAGGGAAGAAAACATTTAAAATATATGAAATCAGTAAATCAAAAGTTCATTTTTTTAAATAATAAAAGTGTAACTACCTAGCAGGACTGATCAAGAAAACAATAGCATAAAAGAATTTACCAATTAGTAAAAAAAGGCAAATATCATTACAAATTCTAAAAAGATTAAAATGGTATCATAAACATCGTTATACCAATGTATTTGACAATTTAAATAAAATAATCATGTTTGGAAAAAGACAAATTAATGAAATATGCAAAAAGATAGAAAAGTATATATTTAGATCTGCACAAACATGGACACTATGTCAATTGAAAAATTACCATATAGTTACATTAATTAAGACTGTGTGGTATTCAAATGAGTAAACAGAGAACACAGAAGCAGACCCTCACTACTTAGGCCACTGGATAAAGGCATCAAAATAATTTAATGGGGGAAAGAACATAGTCTCAATAAATGGCACTGCAGGAATTGGAAATCCAGAATGAAATACATTTACCTGACCTTTACCTCATAACATGCTAAGATTAATTCAAAATGAATCATAAACTCAAATATCAAGTTAATCTGTAAAGATTACAGAAGAAAATATTTGAGAATATATTCATGACATTGTGTTAGGCAAAAATGTCTTAAATAGAACACAAAAAGTGTAACTAGGAAAAAAATGACAAATTGGACTTTACCAAAATTATTAAAAATATGCTTATTAAAGACACTACAGAGACAGTAAAAAGGTAAGCCAAAGAAAGAAAATATCTGCAATTCAAATCTGCCAAGGATTTCATATCCAAAATATATAACTGTATTAATAAGAAAAAACAATTAAAGATAAGCAAAAGATTTAAACTATTTCCTAAAGCAGAATATTCAAACAGATTATAAGCCTATGAAAAATTGTCAAACATCATTACTCAGAAAATGCAATTTAAATCAGTCAAAAACAACTAGACGCTCACCCAAATAGAAAAATCAAAACTATTTACAATCCCAAATAAAATTCTTATATATTACTGGTATAAAATATTAAAATAAATACTAAAGCCATACTGGCATTAGTCATTAGGGAAACACAAATAAAATCCCAATGAGATACTATTGCACAACTGTAAAAATGTCTAAAACTAAAAACTTTGATCATATCAGCATTATCAAGAATGTGGAGCACTTTGTGTCTCCGCAAACTCACAGGCTGCAGAGTGGTGCCTCTGAGGGAGATACCCACAAACTGCGGCTACTGGACTGAAACACAGAAATGGCCATGCACACTGCTACTCATCTGCCCTGCCGTGCCCCACCACCTACCCGCCTGCTGCTGCACACCGCCACATGCCGAGGCACCCCACTGCCGACCTGTGCACCAACTCCCGCCACCACCAAAGGTCCTGTGTGTAAGGCAGGTCACTGGCCACACCCTCCCAGCAATAGGTGAAGCCCACCAACACCAAGGGTCCTGCACTCAGGACCAACTTCCCTGGGAGAAAGCACAGCACACCTCATGCTCACGCTGACCTCTGCTGCTACATGCACTCCCACAAATTTCAACTAGACTGCCATATCCCTCCCTCCCCCAGCCTGAATTTGCAAGTGAGCGCCAATCACCATCTTTCACCCCCTCTTGCCTGGGCAGGGTACCAACTCCTGAGAGTAGCCCACATACAAAGAAGGGACCAAAATCAAAACAGATCTCCAAGGACTGCAAGACCAAAGAAAAGAAAGAGAAACAGCCACAGGAGGAGCAGATTTAATACCCACAATAGGCTTGATAGACCCTGTATCTGTGGATCACCTGAACAGATGAGTGTTTCTACAAGAGATGCTGTAGACATGGGGTCAACTGGGAACTGTGGGAACAAATACACACAGGAGTAATACCAGATCACAGTCTGAGCTCTCCACAGCCCTCTCCACAGCAGGTGCAAAGCCCTACCTAGAAGTATTGGAGGACTTCCAGGTAAGTTTGACTTGTTTCTGGTTTTATGTATGTGTGAGATTAATCTCTACTGTATATACTGGTGTGTGGATTTGCTTGTATTTGGTATGAGTACACCCTTCATTCTTTTCTTTGTGCTTTCTCTTTTTCTTTCCTTTCGTTTCTCTACCTCTTCACATTTTTCAAGAGCAAGTGTGCACATCTCCTTGTATGATTTTGACTGATTAGAGTTGCCTTTACCACCAGTCTTGGGGATTTGTCTATCATTTCCTGTTCTTCCCACCCCCCTTTTTTTTTTTAAATTTTTTTCTTTTCTCTTCTTCTACCTCCTTTTTTTCCAGGCTGTGCACCGTCCAGGGTCTTGGCATCCCAGTTGGGGGTCAAACCTGGACTTCTGAGGCAGCAGAGCAGAGTCCAGGATGTTGGACCACAAGAGACCTCCTGACCACATGGAATATTAAGCAGCAAGTGCTTCCCTAGAGTTCTCATTCTCAACACAAAACTCCAAATCCAGACAAAGGCCAGCAAGCTCCAGTGCTTGACACCTCAAGCCAAACAGAACAGAGACAAGATGAATTACTACTTGGCAGCATAGAGAAAGGAGACAGCAAATACTATAAATTAGAAAAAAATGAGAAAAAAAAGAAACACCCTTCAGACAAAAGAGCAAGGTAAAAACCCACAAGACCAAATAAATGAAGAAGAAATTGGCAAATTGCCTCAAAAACAATTCAAAGTAATGATAGTAAAGATGATACAAAATCTTGAAAACAAAAGAGAGAAAATAAAAATTTAATAAGGACCTAGAAGAACTAAAGAGCAAACAAACAGTAATGAACAACATAATAACTGAAATTAAAAATACTCTAGATGGTATAAACAGCAGAATAACTGAGGCAGAAGAACAAGTAAGTGAGTGGGAAGATAGAATGGGGGAAATAACTGCCACAGAGCAGGAAAAAGAAAAAAGAATAAAAAGAATGGGGGACAGTCTCAGAGACCTTGGGGATAACATTAAGCATACCAACATTCAAATCACAGGTGTCCCAGAAGGAGAAGAAAAAAAGAAAGGATCTGAGGAAATAGTTGAAGAGATTATGGTGGAAAACTTCCCCAATATGGGAAAGGAAATAGTAAATCAAGTCTGAGAAGAGCAGAGAGTCCCATACTGAATAAACTCAAGAAAAAATACACCAAGGCACATATTAATCAAACTAATGAAAATTAAACACAAAGAAAAATATTAAAAGCAGCAAGAGAAAAGCAACAAATAACATATAAAGGAAAACCCATAAGGATAACAGCCAATCTTTCTGCAGAAACTCTGCAGGCCAGAAGGGAATGGCAGGATATACTGAAAGTCCTGAAAGAGAGAAACCTACAGCCAAGAATACTCTACTCAGTAAGAATCTCACTCAGATTCAATGGAGAAATCAAAAGCTTTACAGACAAGCAAAAATTAAGATAATTCAGCACCACCAAACCAGCCATACAACAATTGCTAAAAGAACTTTTCTAAGCAGGAAACACCAAAGAAGGAAAAAAGCTACAAAAACAAATCCAAAACAATTAAGAAGATGGTAATAGGGAAATATATGTCAATAATCACCTTAAATGTAAATGGATTAAATGCTCCAACCAAAAGACACAGACTGGCTGAATGGATACAAAAACAAGACCCTTCTATATGCTGCCTACAAGAAACCCACTTCAGACCAAGGGATACATATAGACTGAAAGTAAGGGGATGGAAAAAGATATTCCATGCAAATGGAAGTCAAAAGAAAGCTGGTGTAGCAATACTCATATCAGACAAATTAGACTTTAAAGAAAAGACTATTACAAAAGACGAGCAAGGACACTACATAATGATCAAGGGATCAATCCAAGAAGATATAACAACTGTAAATACCTATGCACCCAGCATAGAAGCACCTCAATACATAAGGCCAATGCTAACAGCCATAAAAGGGTAAATTGACAATAACGCAATAAGAGTGGCGCACATTAACACTCCATTTACACCAATGGACACATCATCTAAACAGAAAATAAATAAGGAAACATAAGCTTTAAATGACACATTAGACTATCTTGACTTAATTGATATTTATAGGACATTTTATCCAAAAACTACAGAATACACTTTCTTCTCAAGTGCACATGGAACATTCCCCATTATAGATAACATCTTGGGTCACAAATCAAGTGTGGGTAAATTCAAGAAAATTGAAATTGTGTCAGGCATCTTCTCTGACCACAACGCCATGAGACAAGATATAAATTACAGGAAAAAAACTGTAAAAAATACAAACACATGGAGGCTAAACAATACACTATTAAACAACCAAGAAGTCACTGCAGAAATTAAAGAGGAAATCAAAAAATACCTAGAAACAAATGACAATGAAGACCCAAAACCTATGGGACACAGCAAAAGCAGCTCTAAGAGGGAAGTTTATAGCAATACAATCCTACTTCAAGAAACAAGAAAAATCTAGAATAAACAACCAAATCTTATACTTACAACAATTAGAGAAAGAACAAAAATACCCCAAAGTGAGCAGAAGATAAGAAATCATAAAGATCAGATCAGAAATAAATGAAAAAGAAATGAAGGAAACAATACGAAAGATCAATAAAACTAAAAGCTGGTTCTTTGAGAAGATAAATAAAGTTGATAAACCAATAGCCAGACTCATCAGGAAAAAAAGGGAGAAGAAACAAACCAAAAGAAATAGAAATGAAAAAGGAGAAGTAACAACTGACACCACAGAAATACAAAAGATCATGAGACTACTACAAACAACTAGATGCCAATAAATTTGATAACCTGGAGGAAATGGACAAATTCTTAGAAAAGTACAATCTTCCAAGACTGAACCAGGAAGAAATAGAAAATATGAACAGACCAGTCACAAGCACTGAAATTGAGACTGTGATTGAAAATCTCCTAAAAAAGAAAAGCCCAGGGCCAGATGGATTCACAGGCGAATTCTATCAAACATTTAGAGAAGAGCTAACACCTATCCTTCTTAAACCCTTCCAAAATACAACAGAAGGAGGAACAGTCCCCAATTCATTCTATGAGGCCACCATAACCCTGATATCAAAAGCAGACAAAGATGTCACAAAAAAAGAAAACTACAGACCAATATCACTGATGAATATAGATGCAAAAATCCTCAACAAAATATTAGGAAACAGAATCCAACAGCACATTAAAAAGATCACACACCATGATCAAGTGGGGTTTATCCCTGGAATGCAAGGATTCTTCAATATATGCAAATCAATCAATGTGATACATCATATTAACAAATTGAAGGGTAAAAACCATATGATCATCTCAATAGATGCAGAAAAAGCTTTTGACAAAATTCAACAACTATTTATGATAAAAACTCTCCAGAAAGTGGTCATAGAAGGCAGTTACCTCAACATAATAAAAGCCATATATGAGAAACCAATAGCCAAGATCATTCTCAATGGTGAAAAAATTGAAAGAATTCCCTCTAAGAACAGGAACAAGACAAGGGTGCCCACTCTCACCATTATTATTCAACATAGTTTTGGAAGTTTTAGCCACAGCAATCAGAGAAGAAAATGAAATAAAAGGAATCCAAATTGGAAAAGTAGTAGTAAAATTGTCACTCTTTGCAGATGACATAATATTACACATAGAAAACCCTAAAGAAGCTACCAGAAAACTGCTAGCACTAATCAAAGAATTTAGTAAATTAGCAGGATACAAAATTAATGCACAGAAATCTCTTTCATTCCTATACACTAACAACAAAAGATCAGAAAGAGAAATTAAGGAAACACTCCCATTTACCATTACAACAGAAAGAATAAAATACCTTGGAATAAACCTGCCTAAGGAAGCAAAAGACCTGCATGCAGAAAAGTACAAGACACTGATGAAAGAAATCGAAGATGATACAAATAGATGGAGGGACATACCATTTCTTGGATTGGAGGAATCAACATTGTGAAAATGACTGTACTACCCAAAGCAATTTACAGATTCAATGAAATCCCTATGGAATTACCAATGGCATTCTTCACCAAACTAAAACAAGAAATTTTACGATTTGTATGGAAATGCAAAAGACCCTGAATAGGGAAAGCAATCTTGAGAAGGAAACATGGACCTGGAGGAATCAGGCTCCCTGACTTCAAACTATACTACAAGGCCACAGTGATCAAGACAGTATGGTACTGGCACACAAACAGAAATATAGATCAAGGAAACAGAATAGAGAGCCCAGAGATAAACCCATGCACATATGGGCACCGTATCTTTGACAAAGGAGGTAGCAATATACAATGGAGAAAATACAGCCTTTTCAGTAAGTGGTGCTGGGAAAATTGGACAGCTACATGGAAAGCAACGAAATTAGGACACTTCCTAATGCCATACATAAAAATAAACTCAAAATGGATTAAAGACCGATATGTAAGGCCAGACACTATAAAACTCTTAGAGGAAAAAGCAGAATACTCTATGACATAAATCAAAGCAAGATCCTTTTGACCCACCTCCCAGAAGAACGGAAATAAAAACAAAAATAAACAAATGGGACCTAATGAAACTTAAAAGCTTTTGCACAGCAGAAGAAATCATAAACAAGACAAGAAGACAACCCTCAGAATGAGAGAAAATATTTGCCAACGAAGCAACAGACAAAGGATTAATCTGCAAAATATATAAGCAGCTCATGCAGCCTAATACCAAAAAAGCAAATAACCCAATCCACAAATGGGCGGAAGGCCTAAATTGACATTTCTCCAAAGAAGAGATGCAGATGGCTAACAAACATGAAAAGATGCTCAACATCACTAATCATCAGAGAAATGCAAGTCAAATACCACAATGAGGTATCACCTCACACCAGTCAGAATGGCCATCATCAAAAAATCTAAAAACAATAAATGCTGGAGAGAGTGTGGAGAAAAAGGAACCCTCCTGCACTGTTGGTTGGAATGTAAGTTGGTAGAGCCACTATGGAAAACCATAGGGAGGTTCTTTAAAAAACTAAAAATAAAACTGCCATATGACCCAGGGTTCTCACTACTGGGCATATACCTCGAGAGAACCATAATCCCAAAAGAAACATGTACCACAATGTTCATTGAAGCACTATTTACAATAGCGAGGACATGGAAGAAACCTAAATGCCCATCAGCAGATGAATGGATAAAGAATATGTGGCACATATATAAATGGAATATTACACAGCCATAAAAAGGAATGAACTTGAGTTTTTTGTAGTGATGTGGATGGACTTAGAGTCTGTCATACAGAGTGAAGTAAGCCAGAAGGAGAAAAACAAATACTGTATGCTAACTCATATATATGGAAACTAAAAAAATGGTACTGATGAACTCAGTGACAGGACAAGAAAAAAGATGCAGATGTCGAGAACAGACTTGAGGACATGGGGTGGGGGGTGAAAGGGAACCTGGGACAAAGCGAGAGAGTAGCATAGACATATGTACACTACCAACTGTAAAATAGATAGCTAGTAGGAAGCTGCTGCATAAAACAGGGATATCAACTTGATGATGGGTGATGACTTAGAGGGCTGGGATAGGGAGGGTGAAAGGGAGTCATGGGAGGGAGGGGATATAGTGATATTTGTATAAATACAGCTGATTCACTTTGTTGTACAGCAAAAACTGGCACAAGAGTGTAAAGCAATTATATTCCAATAAAGAGCTTTAAAAAAAAAGATAAGTGAATTAAAAAAAAGAGAGAAAGTGTAGCAACTGGAACTCTCAAATACTGTTGTTAAGAATTTAAAATAGTACACTCACCTTGGAAAACAAAACAATTCTATAGTTTCTTAAAAAGTTAAACATACACCTACCATATAACATTGTCATTTCATTATTACATATTTATCCAAGGGAAATGAAAGCATAAGTCTGTACAAATAATTTCACATGAATTAACATAACAGCCTTGGGACTTCCCTGGTGGCACAGTGGTTAGGAATCCGTCTGCCAATGCAGGAGACACGGGTTCAATCCCTGGTCTGGGAAGATCCCACGTGCCTCAAAGCAACTAAGCCCATGGGCCACAACTACTGAGCCTGGGCTCTAGAGCCTGTGAGCCACAATTACAGAGTCCCTGTGCTGCAACTACTGAAGCCTGTGTGCCTAGAGCCTATGTTCTGCAACAAGAGAAGCCACCACAATGAGAAGCCTGCACACCACAACAAAGAGTAGCCCCCCTAGCTCACCACAACTAGAGAAAGCTCACATGAAGCAATGAGGACCCAACACAGCCAAATTAATTAATGAATTAATTAAAAAAACATAACAGCCTTATTTGCAATAGCCAAAAGCTGGAAACAACCCAAATGCTTGTTAGCAGTTAAATGGATAAACAAATTGTATTTCCTCATAACGGAACGTTACTCAGGAATACAAAGGAGTCAACTATGGACAATACAATGACTTGGATGGATGTCAAAATAATTATGCTGGTGAAAGAAACATTTTTTAAAAAATAGATGTTGTACTACTCTACATAAAATTACAAATAAAACAAACTTTTCTATAATGGAGTATGACTGGGTAGGGCAAGGGTATGGGAATGAGATTGTAAAAGGGACAAGAAAACATTTTTGAAGGGGAGAAAGTGAGATAGATATGTCTATTCACTTAATTGTGGTTATAATTTCATGTGTCAAATCATTAAATTATACACAATAAAAATGAAGTCTATTGTGTATAAAAATATCTTAAAGTTTTTAAACAGACACATACACATTTGAACCTTTTTGGAAGTTCCTACTAAAGTTAAAAATACATATACACTATGATCCAGGAATTCTACTTCTATAGAAAGAAGGGACAATGACCATAAGAATACCTGTACAACAAGGTTCACAGTCCCATTATTCACTGTAGCCAAAGTCTAGAAACAACATGAATGTCTACAACATGGAAAATGGAAAAAAAAACCTACTGGGTTATATCCCTACAAAGGAATACCAAATAGTAATAATAATAATAATAAAAAAGACCAACTTACTGATACATATAGTAAGATTCTGCTATAAAAGAAATATTCTGTCTTTGGTTGGTTGTTACACACTATAAGAGTTATATCATTGTATAAAAGTATATGTCAATAAAATACCCATATGTATATGTATACACATGCATATATATGTGTGTGTCTCTGTAAGTATATGTATGTACCTCTTTTTCTATATATATATAAATATAATATAAATATATAGATACATATATACACATACATGTCTAGAAACAGATGTGGGGCAGGATAAAAAAGTAGAAGGATAATATGAATCAAATTAAAGTTGGTAAATATTTGTCAAAAATAGTCAAAAATAAAAGAGTTTTGTTACATAGTGATAGAAGGCTCAATTCCACAAGAGGATATAAAAATTCTGTATTTGTAATCTAATAACACAGAATCTAATAACAATCAATTCAAACAAAATTTGAAAAATTTAAAACTAAAGAAAACTGTGATAAAAATAGACAATTCCAAAGTATATTATGTTAAAGTCATCCAATTATAGATATTAAATATGTCAAGAAGATATAATAGTTGTAGATTGTCAATATTGTAATATGTGGGAGATTTTAAGTAAACAGCATACCTTATTAAATGTTTGTGTATTTTTTTCATGTACTCAGATAGAAAACATACCTCTGCTACTGTATATAAGACAGCTGAGAAAATCAATGATGTGTAGTGCCATAAAACAAATTTCAAAAAAGGTTCATCAAACACAATACATTTTCTGACCACTGTGCAACTATGTAATTATGTTGAAAAATAATGATGTAAACATTAAAATATTCCCATCCATTGGCCAAAGAAGAAACCAAAAGTGTCAATAATATTTATGAAAACTTGGAGAATGCACATAAATTTAGACACAGAAGGAAATTTATACAATATGCTTATATTAAGTACATCAAATTAAAGTTAGCAAGTTAGAAAACAAATCAGAGGAAATACAAATGAACCACAAAGAAGAACAGAACAAATATGAGTGCTACTTAATGAGATTAAAAAAAATAAATAATAATTTTAAATTAGAAAAAATATAATAAAGAGATCCAGCAATAAAAAATTGAATCATATTTAAAACCAAATAAATGTGACAACTCTGATAACATTAATGAAGAACCTAAAGAGAAAATAGGAATACATAATAACATAAAGTAAAATACAGATATAGCGACAGATGTGGCAGACATTAAAACGATGGAAAAGCTGCAAACCTTTAGAGAAAAAAGAAAAAATTGTGTTAAAATAACTTGCCAAAAGTGATTCAAGAAAAAATAAAAACCTGAATAGTATTAAACAAGCAAACAAAAAATATCATCAATAATTTTAATTATTTTACACACACACATAGAAAAAAGCCTTAGGTGGGGTTTTACAAGTGAGTAAAATCAAGCAATTGGTCGTTTGTACCAAGTATAATATTTACGATACATCCTTTCTGATTGAATCTGAAGCCTGGGGTTCTGAAACTTAATACTTGGGCCTACTGCGTGTGAGCAGGTCCTGTGAGCAGATTAGTTTGCCAATGGCATCTATCTGCATTTACACAGAACACAACCAAGTATAGTGGCCCTTCCTGGAGGTATTAAAAGAGCATAATCTGAAAGTACAAATTTGGTCTAACCCTTTGGTTTTATGTGAAAGGATACTGAGAAGTGCTTTTTGGGTAAAGAATTCAGACAGAACTGAGTCATAAATATCAATAAGCTTAAGTGATTCTAAATACAGTGCCTGTTCAAAATATTGCACCCAAAGACTTGTCAATTAAGATATGTCACCCATGTTTAGTCTTGGTCTATTTTTGCTGAGAAAATAAATAAATAAATAACAGAAACAGCATCTTTCCCCCAACAGAGTAAAGTTTATGTGTTGATAAAAGAACTCCAGATCTACTCCCAACACTCAACACAGAGGAGAGTCACCTCCATTTTACAGAAAATAAATTGTGAAAGTGGATGCTAAAATACCACTTAAAACTTCAAATATCAAGAAAAATGCATTATTAAAGAAAAAAGCTACAAGTGTTTACTACTAGAAAAAAATGGTATAAAATGCTTTTTAAAGTTAAGTAAGTAAAAATGGGGTATCTTACTCTTTCAAAACATTTATAAGTAGGAACTTTCAGCTGACACACATAACAGAGGCCAAGTGGCAAGACTTATGTGACCAGAATGACAGAAAATGAAGCACATGTAATTATGCATGTTCATATCTAAAATGAGAACATACATAAAAATAATTTTAATAAGAATTCCTTTACATTTTCCAGTGTAATATAATACAACTAAAGCTTAGAATCAATTATAGATTGCTAACTTAATGTTAAAAACATTTTATTTAATTATGCTCTTTATACTATAAATAATCCAAGAAATATAGATCTTGTGCTTTTTAGAGCACTGCTTTAAGCTATAAGAAGGATTTTCATTTATCAGTATTTAAATATTCATTAACATTGCCTGTAGAACAAGTAGATGGGAAAACAAATTACAATATTATTAAAGTTGTATTGTGCATTGTTATTGATGGCTGATATTATGGAAATTACTTTTACACAAAAGTAAAACATTAAAGCATTTAATAAGAAAAAAAACCTTACTTAAAATATCTGGCATGTTGAAGATGCTTAACAAATTTGTATAGGAACTAAATGCATGTTTTCTTATTTCAGATAATTAAAAGGCATGTATACTCATCTTCCAACTATAATTTGATACTCATATTTCAATTTGGAAACTACTTTTTTAAAATCTATTTTAAAAAAGTAAGTGTTTTAACATGGTTAATGTATTAACTTAAAAAAGCTATCACTGTATAATATAAGTTATGATCTGCTATTTAAATAACCACCATGTATATATATAAATGTGTATATAAACCTGCTATCAAAGAGTAGTCAAACTTAGCTTTCCTATCATTTCAAAGTTTGCTATTCTATTATAATGATAATCAGTACCACAACAGAAACAGCAGCATTTAATGGCACTATTAACTCAAGAACCTAAAACAGCAACTACATTAATTATATTCATTATACTTAATTGAACATAATCATCTAACCTAACAATTCCTTGTACACTAATTAATAAAGCAGCATGTCTTCTGGATCAGAAACATATAAAAATAGTCTTTCTTTTGGAGTAGATCATTTTTGGTAAAAAATGTACGAACCACAATGTACTGTACACAGAAGAAACTGAATTACATTTAATTTTAAGGTACCTTAATGTCATATTCTTACTGATAATGACTTAAGAATATAGTGCCAGAAACATATATTTTTAATGTAAACAAACATTTTCCAATAGTCCTTTAGGATTTTTACTGCTTGTGTTAGAGTGTGATTTCGGAGAAGTTGTTACCCTCAATAGTCACTCCAACTGTCATCTCTTTTCTCAAATAACCTACCCAAATCCTTTCACCCCCATTACAAGACATGATTTTGTGTCCTACCTAAGGAAATATTTATTTCAATTCTGTCTCTACAAATAACAAGCTAAACTAAATATGATCATATTATTATATTTTTATACCTCTCTGAATGGAAAAATGTCCCTCCTCCTCCAAGGCGTCTGTATCCAGTGAAACAACTCTTGACAAAGTTTATAGTGACCACCATTATTATTATAGCCCACTAATACTTTCCTACTCCTTTCTTACCTTCTCTGCAACCACTGACAGCAGTTTCCTTCTCAAACTCCCTCCTCTCATTTCCCCTCCTTTCTGGTTTCTTTCCCAGCTTCTTCTTCACAAGTTTCCTTTCCTGTTCAGCATCAACTTTACCAACACCATTTATTTGCCCCTTTGGATATCTGTCTTTTCTTCAATCAAACAATTTCCCCCTTAGTCTTTACATTATATCTCATTCAAAACCATAGACCTTTTAAAAAGAAAACTATATGTCAATACCTACCCAAATGATATTTATAACTTTTCTCCCACTGTCCAGACCACATAGGATAATTGCTATGATTAAAGAAACTTTCAAATGCCAACTGAGGGTAAAGCACTATATAATCCATAATTGTCAAATCAACTCAATATTTTGGTGTCAATAATTTGGTTTAATGGGAAAAATGTTGAGGATCAGATAATTTAAGTTGCTTAAGTTTTCACAGCTTGTGAACTACAAAGCCATGATTGAAATCTTAGTCTGATTACAAACACATTTTTCCACCAAGGCAGGTCACTTCTCTACATCCAGATGACCAATGGATGTCTTAGATGTCCAATTTAAACCATGCAATTCCAAAAGTAACTCTATCATCTCTATTCCTCTATCTTCTCAAATAAATGCATACCTCCTCCGCATATTTTCTCTATCACAGGGGAGGTGTTGCATTTCACCCAATCATTCAAACCAAAAATCAGTAATCGTATGGACTCTTCCATATATAATCTGTACACAATTCCTATGGATTCTATTTGTTCAATATTTTTTCAGTCTTTCTTCTACTGCAAAGAAAATCACTGATGCTGTGTCATTTTAAACTCTTATCATTTCTAGTCAGAAGCAGACCAAACACTAGTCTACTTCCAATCTTTCCTCCCTACAATCCATTTTCCACATAAGAGTGACTGATTTTTTTCCATCATAAATTAAATCTGGATACTTTTCTGCTTGAAACAACCTACTGTAACTGGAATAAAAACTCAATCTCTTAAGACAGTCTACAGAGGACTAAATGAAGTGGTCCTTGAATACCTCTCAACTTTTACTCTCTCCCCCAACTCCCTGAATCCCAGCTCTCTGGTTCTCTGTCTAATCCTCTAGAACAACAGTCAGCTTCAGGGCTTTCTACATTCTTTAAGATATTCACTTCATCAGCTCCTCTTTGCCATTTAGCTCACAAATTGCATAATTCACCCATTACATAATCTAGACTTTTCCTCTAGTCATTTTCTACTAAAATGCCCTGATTAATTTCCTACAAAGCATTTTTTTTTTACTACAGTAATCCTCTCCTACCCTCAGTTTCACTTTCCCTGGGTCAACCATGGTCTGAAAATATTAAGTAAAAAGTTCTAGAAATAAATAATTCATAATTTCTAAATTGAGCATTGTTCTGAGTAGCAGGATGAAATCTCACTCCATCCTGCTCCATCCACCCAGGTCTTGAATCATCTCTTTGTCCAGCATGTCCCACCCATTAGTCACTTAGTATCCAGCTCAGTTATCAAATGAACTGTCCCTAAATTGCAGTGCTTGTGTTCTAGTAATCCTGTATTTTACTTAATAATGGCCCCACAGCACATAAGTGATGATGCTGGCAATTTGGATATGCCACAAGAAGCTGTAAAGTGCTTCCTTTAAGTGAAAAGGTGAAAGTCCTTGACCTAATAAGGAAAGGGAAAAAAAAAAAAAAAACTATTAAAAAAAAAGCCTAAACTATAAAAAAGTGAAGGTTGCTGAGATCTATGGTAAGAACGAATGTTCTATGCTTAAAATTGTGAAGGAGGAAAAAGCAATCCATGCTAGCTTCGGTGTCGCACCTCAAACTAGAATTGTTAGGGCCACAGCGAATGATAAGTACTTAGTTAACGTGGAAAAGGTATTAAATTTGTACAAGATATTTTGAAAGAGAGAAGGACCACATTCACATAATTTTTATTACAGTATACTGCTGTAATTGCTCTATTTTATTATTAGCTATTATTGCTCATCTCTTGCTGTGCTTAATTTATAAATTAAACTTCATCATACATATGTATGTGTAAGGAAAAACAGTACATATAGAGTTCGGTACTATCCTTGAGTTTCAGGCATCCACTGGGGGTCTTGGAATGGATCCCCTGTGAATAAGGGGGGACTATGGTACAAATAATGGTTAACATATTTGTTTACTTGTTTATAATCTCCTCAAAATATAATGTAATATGTAGGAGATCAGGTATCTTATTCATCACCTATTCTGAATTCCTAAAACAGTATGTGAGGCAATACAAACATTTATTGAGTATATGAAACTACTTTAGTGTCAATCTAATTATTAATTTAAAAAAGTAGGCCCATTTACGATTAGATCATTTAAGGTATTAATTATTTCTAATTTCCACAAAACATCTTCTTGAAATATGCCTTTGACTGCAAAGTGACTCCTCCCGCTGGCATCTCCTTCTTCTTCACCTACTTAACTCATGGTTTTTACTCCAGACAGAGCTTACACATTACTTAACACAAAGAGTATTATATGGCTTAGCCTAACCAGACATACATATTCTATGCTATAAAATACAAGCTCATGTAGAATTGTCAAAGCACTTTTGTTACTTGTAAAATATAAAAGTTATAACATACACAGAATCTTCTGTTTCCAGGAATATGGCTGGGAGGTAGCTTTGTTTATGGTCAATGGACTATTTGGTTAGGTGTTAGCACTCCCTCTTTCATTGAAAATCACTAAAAATGAATGTAATAGATGATAAAATAGAATTTTTTGGTTCAAATCCAAGTGAAAGCAAAACCCCAAAAATAGATGATTCCTGAAGTTCCATTTGCCATGACAGCATTTCCCAACCCTGGGACCCTGAACTCCAGGTTTTTCTCTTTAGGCAGCACAACACCAGAAACCAAATGCAGGATATGGTCCACATGGGCTGTGGAAGGGAGATCTATTCACCATAAATGCGGGATCCTGAAGGCACCCTTCAGTGTAACGATAAACCAAATGAATCTGCTCCACCACTTATTGCCAGAAGCCTACCAGGAATTATATCACCTTCAGCGAATCTGTAGGCGGAAGAAGTTCCACAGAAGTTGTAACCAACAGATCTAAACTGCTTATGATTCATTATTTTAGCATATTAATTTGATATTTGTAATAAACTATTAACTAAGGTTCCCTGAGCAATTGTGGTTATCCCTCATTTTACAAATGGGAAATGTACAGCAAGAGAGAGGATAAATTTCTTTCGCACAATGTCACGAAGCTAGCAAATGGCAGAGCTGAAACTATCCAAGGCAGCAATCTTTCTAAACTATTAAACTGCCTCCCTGTTTCATGTTGCTGCCACAAATATCACTTGAAAATTCTGATTGCCAAAGTCATAACTCCGAAGGTTGTATTCCTACACTCTAGATTTTATGGAATTAAAATGTCATGGCAAGGGTGTGTGTGAGTACTGGGTTTCCTTCAGATTCCTATGGTGATTTTCTGCTGCTAAGTCCAAATATTTATACATTTTATAGACAACATTCATAAAATATAAAGTTTTAAGATAACTGAATAAAGAAAATTAAAAATAGAGGACACATTCTTTACATATTTTCCATTTTATAGATATATATAGATGGTATATAATAACGTGTAATAGACGTACATATACATATATAAGAGAAGATTTGCTGAGTTTCTTTATAATACTTTTAAGGATTTCATTCCTTTTCTTTTTTCCATGTTTCTTTTTTAATCCTAAATCTGTTTGAAAAGAATCTATAATATCATGCAAACATTCCAATATGGACACATTCTTAAAAGAGGGAAACAAAAAGATATTCTCTTAGATGCAGAGACTAAACAACGATATCACTCCTACTAATTAACAGGTATGTCCAAAATGGAAATCAAGTTAGGAGAGTTTGAGTATATTGGAATTAACAGTGAGAAATAAAACCAGTTAAGAAAGTTTAGTCAAAATGCTCGCTGTTGATACATTTAGATAATCCCGGTCTAAAATCATGAATTATCTAGATCAATTAGGAAGTAAAACACAGAAGTAACAGAAGACAGAAAATCCCAAACTCCTCTGAATTGTAATCCAAACTGTAATGTATCTGTTTGCAAAACCTAAATCACCCCCTCCCTGTCTACCTGTGTTTTATTTGACCTGGCAGTAGTCTTTTGACCATTTGTAAATTAATCAAATTTTAGAAATTGTCTCATATTCTGAAATACCTTACTTCTTCTACAACTGTCATTTAAGCACAGGGTAGTATAACCATCATAACATCTGAGATATGTCAAATGGATTGTTGAATATTTCTCTCATACAATGATCTCTCTTTACGCGGTAATGTTCCCTTTACCACGGCTTCTCCTTGAAACAAACATGTGGCAGCAATCTAATGATTCTAAAAATACTTTCTCTTTAACGTCTCACATGTATAAATGTTTTCTCCTAGGATCATGTGTATTTCTTTGTCTTGAGTTTGTCTATTAATAAAAATGCATGTACCTGATGTATCTTTCTGTGCGGCTGCAAGCCACTTTCAATGTTCACAGACTACCTGATGATATATTTCTATTTATAAATACAATCAGATCAAAAGAGAATTTTTAAAATTCAATTCAATTATTTATTTACCTTCTTCATAAATGTATACTGTGCATTCACTATGTCCCAAGCACTGAGCTAGCTGCCTCGGATAAAACTGCAAAAAGGAAGGACAAGATTTCTTGGGCAATTCATAGTCAAGCAAAGAACAGAGAAACTAAGTCTGTGACAGATACTTTGATGGGGAAGCGCAGGATGCTAGGGCAGTAAATAATAGGGGTTCTTCACCAGTCTCAGACTCCATGAACTGATTCCTAAAAGGTAATATATGAGGTGCAACTTGAAGAATGAGGGACTCGAGAAAGAGAAACAACTTATGGAAAATCTCTAAGTGAAATATCAGCAGGTTTGGTCAAGGAAATACAAGAAAAGTTAGGTATATATGGAGCACAGAATAAAAGAGGCAGAAATCAAACTGGACAGGGAATCTTGGACTCTGTAGGCTGTGTTCATGGTTTGAAGTTTTATGTTAAGCATAGTGAAAAGTCTTTGAATCATTTTGATTCAAGAAGGATATGATCAGTTTGCATTTTTCAAAGATCATTGGAGTTTAATGTTATAAATTAATTGGAAGGGAGATATATTGGAGACTGATGACTGGCTTTGAAGCTATCAAAAGAGTCAAGTTAAGATATGGGTGTTGGCACTAGAGGTAGATAAAACTGGAATGGTTTCAGGACTATTCTGAAGCAAGACTAAATCAGATTTGATGGCCAACTGGAGGTATGGTCGAGAGGGGCATGTGAAAGCCAACCCAGACTGTAAATGAAGGGATTAGCTTTGGATAAGAAGTGATACCTCTTCCATTCTAAGTAAAAGATGATAGAGATGGGAGAGGCGAAAATTTAGGCCTGTTGGCAAAAAGTTTCATGAGTTTACTAGATAGTTTCTATTTTTCAGGGAAGTAGAGGGAACGCAGTATGGCAGTTAAGAGGCATAAAGTATAGGACAATGATGAAAGTTAATTATTTACTACAACAAGCCAAGAAAAGTGCTGTTGACGTAAATGATGTTGGATTCTCAGGTAGTAGACAACCTGGTAGTGCTGATCTAACCAGCTGAGGTTTTTCCAATGGATTAGGTTATGGTTTTACCAGGCTGGCAGAACCAGAGCAAGAATAGTTAATGTAGGGGCTACAGTAATTGAAGTGACATGACCAATTGCCCTGATTTTGCTGGGACTGTCTTGGTTTTAGTGCTGCAAGTCCTGAGTCCAGAGAAACCCCTCAGTCCAGAGTAGCCTCAGCCTTAGAAAAATCTATCATAGCAGAGTATAGAGAATTAGATGAAAATTACAAGAATACAATGGACTTGAAGACAACATGGTGGAGGGAAAAAATTAAGGGAGTAAATAAGTTGTTAGCAAAAGAAGATTTGTTTGAAGAGGAATGTACAAATTTATTAGCTCATTAGTTGAGCAGCTGCAGTTTCTAAATTCTGGGGTGCAGGTAAATAGAAGGAGTTATGGAAGAAACATTGTTACAGGTGAGAAAGACAAGCAACTGAAGAGTAAAGCTAATGGATTGATTGACAAGATTAGTATCAATAATGTAACCCACAGGGCAACATTTTTAATAAAATGGTAGATATATTGCTGCATAGGGGTAAAAGCTATTTTACCCTAATGGCATAAGTCTTAACTGGGCAAGAATTTTCAAAAAGTAAGTCAGAGAATAACAGCAGGGAAGCTGCTGAGGAACTAAAAAAGAGCATTTAGCATAGGTCTGGACAGTGAGGTACCCAGAGTATGAAAGAAGGAACAAAATCCACCACGAAGAGACAAAGAGAAGTAGTGTCCTCAGCAGGGTGTTAGGTTTTTGTTAATATAACAAAAATGAAAAAGGTCAGTTGAAGAGGTAAGAGCCTTCATTAATCTTGAAAAGTAAGTTCTAGAGGCAAATAAAAATGCTATCCAACTTTGTAAGCAGATCGTGAATTTTCCTAAGCATTTTTACAACAATTACAGATGGACACTAAATTTTATCAGGAAGAATATAATCCTCCAGACCTCACTTTTAGTTTGTTCATTTTTCTTAGTGCTTACCCCAGTGAAAATGTTGACCAAGTATATAGAATCATCTGCAGACGCTGTATAAACCATGAAATTAGACCCATCTAATATAACCTATGCTCAGGGTGTGAACATTTTTTAATGAAAATGAACCCTGTAACTTCTTTGTTTGCTTTTACAAACAAAAATCAGATTCTAGGTCAACCACTATATTACGGAATGTGTGAGAACGCTAGTTCCATGGCCAAGTACCACAAATTATAAAATGTATTCTTGTCACAAGTCCGATGGTGATGTAATTGACAGAACAATGGTAGGAGACACAGGTAAAACATAAAACTTAGCTCTGTAAACCACAAACAAAGCAGCCTTTTAGCCAGAAGTACAAGCTCCCCTGGAATTCAAATCTTCACAAATTCTGTCAACTGTTGAAAATAATCCTGACTCTTCAGGTGTATGTAATTTGTCTTAACCTCAGCACATTCCTGGGTGTTTACTGAAAGGAAGGTTGAGTGCATCAAAGCTCAAGTTTTTTCCTTCCCACCCAGGAATCAGATCTGCCTGAGGTATTTTATTGCTGAAATTATAAACATAGCATTTATCATTATAAAATGAGAATATATTTGTCTAACAAGCTTTAATAAAATAAGTGCTAGATATGAAATGTGATATACCCTGCTTTTAGTTAAACAAGAAATGTTAGAGCTTTGATTTTAGAATTGTGAGAATAAGTTTCAAAGGTAAATTATGATTGTGACATTCTAATTTTAAATAGTTCAACTTTCTAGTAGTAGTTTGTTTCTAAAATTTGATATGTAAAATTTTGAACTTGATAAAATCTAACTTTTAAATATGTATTCCTTTAACAAAGAAATCTTTAGGAGTCTGACATTTTTCTAATTTGCAAACAAATATCCAGATATACAAAAAATCATTTAATGTTAAAAGTTTAGTGTGTAATGTATCTAGCTTCTAGTCTTATAAACTATAGATCATTATATAGGAATAAGTTCACTTAGCATATTTGTCTAATATATTTAATACATTTTCTTATGTTTTTAATGTTTCTATAAATTTTAGAATTAGCATTAAAAAGTTCTGGAAACAATATTCAGTCATGGTCACAGCTGGGCATATAAAAATGTTTATATGTAATTTCAATAACAATAAAAGTAATCCCCATATAATATCAAAATTTTAACCTCAGCTTTACCACAATACCTAGAATAAAGAGAATTCATTTCTTTATCAATTTTACCTTCTGGACAGTTTTACTAAAATTATACATTAAAAATTCAAGAAACTACTCAGAACTAGATTCTTTAGGGGAAATAATCACAGGAAAAGAAGTTACATTAACTATTCAATAGTATTTAACTTAATTAAATGTAGAAATAAATGTGCTTCTGATTTGTCTAAGCAAGGGGGAGCTGTCCCCCCCATATGATGAGAACATGATTTGTTTTGTTTTGTTTTATATTAGCTTTTCCTCTAAAAAGCTCAGCTCCCTGCATCTGGAGAGCAAATGATGGGGAAGGAGGGCATTGTGAGAGTTGACATCTCTGTCTGTCATTTATCAGTTTTGTCTACTTAGTCAAAGTACTTACTTTATCATTATGTAGTCACACTGAGCTGATTATATGTTTATTTAATCCCAGGATAAGAACTGGGACTACTAGAATGTTTTTCCCTAAACATATCTTTTAAATGCTATTATACATGTGAAGTAGAAATCGTCTGAAAAATAGTACTTCATCTGACTATGTATCAGATGAAGAATGACGTTTAGTAGTCTTATGGCAAAAACCCAATACAGAAATTCAGGAATAATACTACTTTCTCCACACTCCCTTAAGCAAAAGGCAATGTAGAATACGAGTTAATTCACTGTGCTTAGAGGAATGCCAAATTCAGTTGTCTAATTCCCCATGGCTCTATCTTTTATAGTTAACTCAAAAGAAAATAAGGCTGTGTAGACCTCTGCTGTGAATTACAGGTAAAGCAGAGAAAGAAAAATATGTCCGCTTACCCATTCAACATTTTTCCAGTAACAACCACTCAACGACTGTAGCAAGGTGTGAGCCAGAAAAGCCCTTATTGGCATGAAATAGGAAGAGATCTGACTGGGGTAACTATAGATGTTATGAAGTGAGAAGGGAAGGTCAACGGGGAATGCTAAGTGTAAGAATCCAAAAGATGTTACTAATTGTTTTTATACAATTAAGCCCTGAAGAGCATAGAATGATTCTAGCACAAGACCTATTAGTAGCAGTAACTTAAAATCTAGATCAGAATATACAGGGCACAGGTGTTACAATATATTAACTAATAAATGGATCTGGCATTAAAAATAGTGGATTAAGTGCACAGTTCAAATAAGAAGTCATTTGCGAAAGAGGTAGTTGTCAAGGTGAAGAAGTCTTGAACTTCTATCTAAACATATGGCTCCTATTCCTACCTCTGACATTAAGTAGCTCTAGGCACCAGATCAAGTTTGCATATCTTCAGGCTTTTTAGTATTATGTTTTTAACATTAGAAAAAAACAAAGGAAGAGAGTGAATTATCTCATATAACATTTCCAAAGGAACTGAAAAATATTCTCACTGATAGGGCACAGCTTAGAGAAGCCCTTCATAACTACCACTTCATTTACCATAACGTAGACAGCTGATCTGATCATATCTGATCTACTGAAATTAAAAATGTTGATGATGTTTGTACGCAAAACATATTCTGGGCTTGAGGTTATGGGATAAAAGAGTTACATGTTCTTTTAGGATCTCAAAACTAATTTTAATGTTCTCTCCAAACAAGATTATGTCATTATATGGTGAAATTATTGAAAGAAGATGCTGATTATTCTGGTTTAAATTTGGGTGTTTAGTACATTACAAAATAAGCTTTCTTACAAATTATGTAACCACCCTATGGATAACACAATTAAATTACATAGTACTCTAATATAAAAGTAGAAATTGGAAATAGCCTTACTTCTACTACCTTTCAAACTATAGAACAGTATGTAATTGACTCATAAGTATAACTGGCACCAACTCATCGTAAAGAAAAGACTCAAGCAATCAGACACCTCACAATTGAAATGCATCATTACTATCAGGGAATTGATGATTCGCTGGTATATATTCTTGGATTAACACTTATACAACTTTGGGAATTAAGTTTAAATTAGAAATTAATTGAAGGAAACAGCATGCTATTATTGAAAAACAAATATATAATTTCAAGGGTATAGATGATATATTAACTGCTTTAACATCTGTGGGGTTAACATTGATGTTAACGGTCATATTCAGAGAAAAATCTTTTGAGTTTTCATTTCTAAAGCTCTAAAATTAAGAAAAGGATTTTGCAACTTTATCAAAAGGATCAGCTACACTGAATGCATAGTAACATGACCCATCAGTCACAGCACATTGTATTTTATTTCTATTGGGTACATTTGTTCAACACAAAGAGATCAAGCAGAGAAATTAAATGACAAACACTTCTTCAGACACCATTTGACCCAGCAAGTGTTAGACTCTGCTGGAAAATCACAGTGGCTGTAAATAATAGAGTTAATTATAGGCCTTTTTCTGTTTCAAAAACTCAGTTGTGCTCATCAAGAGGAAAAAAAATTTCATCAGTGATATTACATTAATAAGCAATTTCAATATTTTTCATCATTACTGTTGTTTGTCCAAACTAAGCATGCTGCTCCAAAGGGGGAGAAAATAAACCTTGAGTTTTGAACTCAGGGCCATACTTATACAACCTAAAGGGACACACTTAGTACATAGTGATTGCATTCTCCAACCCACTCGCTTGCGACACCGGCTATATGTAAGAGCTACTTTTAAAATCCCAGTTCCTAGGTCCCATCCACATATAATTACATGAGAAATTTTGGAGGTAGATCCTTGGCTTCAGTATTTTTCAAAAATATAACACAACATTGTATATCAAGTATACTTCACAAAAAATATATATATACGTATATAAACTCAAATTCATTGACTGTACACTCAAAGTGGGTGAATTTTATGGTATGTAAATTATATCGCAATAAAGCTGTTTTACATATATATATATATATATAACATATACATATCAAAAAATAAGAAATAAATAAAATTTTAAAACCTTTAAATACCCCCAGATGATTCTTATGTGTATCCAAGTTGACAACCAGTGGTCTATAATACTCTCTTCTTTCTTAAAGCACTCTAATAGAGATCTTTTTCCCCCATTTTATTTTATTTAATTAATTAACTTATTTTTTAAGGACTTTTATTGAGATACAGTTAACAGACAACAAACTGCATGTATTTAGAGTGTACAATTTGGTATCCCAATCTCCCAATTCATTCCCCCCCCAACTCTCCCCGCTTTCCCCACTTGGTGTCCATATGTTTGTTCTCTACATCTGTGTCTCTATTTCTGCCTTGCAAACCGGTTGATTTGTACCATTTTTCTTTAGTCCGCATATATATGTTAATATATGATATTTGTTTTTCTCTTTCTGACTCACTCCACTCTGTATGACAGTCTCTAATAGAGATCCTTGAAGCTGTGTGGACATTAAAACAGTATCAATATTTTCTTTATTGTAAAGCACTCAGCTAGATCTATTCTTACTCAAAAGTGCCAATAGCCAGCTGGAAGTGCATACCGACTGCATGGCGAAACCAAGAATTCTATGAAAGAAAGGTAACAGCTGCCAACAGGTGGAGATTTATTATTTGAAGTCACCTTGAATCCTGAAGGATTATCTTTCGAAGTATAAAAAGACAATGATGTGCTATCTTCCCATACAGTTTGCAGCAGTATTGAGGAAATCCTAATTATTGTATTACATGAGTGATCACAAAAGCTATCCTTCTCAAAAGATGACAGTAAAACACTGAAACTTATTTTTTTAACCAACCATCAGTGATTAAAAAAATAGTGTTCATCTCCTAACCAGTGTATTGACAATAGACAATACGTATTGACAGTAGACAAAAGCCCACCTACGAAAGTCTGAATCATGAGCCTGAACTTCTATTGTTTTTCTCATTTTAGGGACTTGTCTGCTGAGCAGACTTTGCAAAACCAATAGCAAACAACCATGACATCTTTAAAGAAAAGAGAGTCAATAAGAGAGATATCTAATTAAAGAGAAGAAAGATATGGAAAATGAAAACATAAATCCTACAAAGAAAAAACAATATCCTAAGTCCAAATAGCATACAGAACACTGCTAAGAAAAAAAATTCTGATAAAATAACACAGAAATTCATCAAAAAGCCATTTCCAGTCTAGGCTGTAATGATACGCTAACATATCTAATATCATCTGATATGTTTTGCCTTTCCTGCTACGTATTCTGAATCTATCCTAGTTAGAGTTAAAAGTGAACCATTTTGTAATTTGAGTCTCTCCAGTAAGCAAAAACACTAGGGGGAATATGGTTCATATTTTGATTGCTAAATATTTTAATTTCTCCTTCAAGTAGAAAATATCAAGATTTTGTCATATTTCCAAAAATAAGACATGGATAAAAAGTAAGGTCACTGTGCATATGAAGAGAGAAAGGGCTGAATTGGAAAACTGATTAATTTTCTTGTTCATGCAGTGATTTCCAATATTGGTTTTGACATGTCCTAAAATAAGATTGCTGTATTGCAGTCATTTATTTTTAATGATCCAAAGCAATTTTCTGGAAATCTTTGAAAGTAAACTATGATGTAAATTTGATAGTATGTTTTGTGAATTATTACAGCAAAACTTTGACAATGCTAGTAAACACTTACATGTATGGACAATGTTCACAAAGTTCAAATCACTTTACATATTAACCCAACCCTTATTAAAATCAAAAAGTGATTTTTTTTAACTTTAAAATGACACAAAATGATTGAGTAACTTGCCCAAAGTCTCAGCGCTAAGTGATAGGATTCAAACTCAGGCATTTCAAATCATGAATACTGTAAAGCAAGTGTGCAAGTAGTTTGGACCTCAAAATCCTTTTTCTGTTTGGTTGTTGTTGTGAAAATCAAAGGGAAGACAAACTCTTTTTGACATTGTTAAAGCCCAGTTCTATATTCAGAGAATATCTTGTGAAGGTTTGGGAAGGCAGAGAAAGAAGGCTTGCCTCTCCCAGCTCCCAAACCTGATCGTTAGATATGTAGTCACTTTGCTTTAGACAGATCTCTAATTATCACAAGGAGTCTCATAGAATTCTAAAATAACTGTAATTTGAATTTTAAACACAAAATAATTATGTGTCATATAGATTTTGAGGACAGAATGGGGTTTCAAGCTATCAACTCAAAAGTTGGAGGTTTCAGCCCATCCAAAATGCCAGAAATAATTATTACAGAATTTCAAGCTGAAGTTAACCAAGAGCAACGTATCTTCTCTCAGATTTGATAGAGCACTTTGAGAGAGTCCAATCCAGGTTTCCATTTAGTGTATAAATCTCTTTAAAAAATTTAATGTAAGAAGTGTTTATAGCTGAATCAAAGTCCTTTGACAACATGCTTAAACAGAGTGCACTGTTTTAGTCAGTGTTCATTCACTGTGATGGGATTTTTATTTGATATGTACTTTGCCAACCACTTTGAAATTGCAAATATCAAAACGGTGAATGGACCATGAATGACAATATTCAACCAAAGAATGTTTATTACTTTCTTTCCTCTCAACAGATCTTGAGAGGACAGAAACAAACTTCCCTCCAACACTTTCAATATAAAATGAAGTATTAACCCAGTACTAAACTTCTTACACTTAGAGTTTATTACATAGGTTCAAAATGTTTAAAGTTAAAATGCTCTTTTTAGCTTTTTCTTCTTCAATTATCAGGGTATCTATAACATAGGGAAGAATATACTTGTAGATTGAAATATACTTGTATATTTTAATATGTCAAAGTAAGTTAAAGACTGAAATAATCACACCATAGGGCTTCAGGCTTCAGTGATGACATATAAACAGTTTGGAAGTTGTCACTCCTGCCCTCACAACAACAATAATGATGGAGAAACTGAAAAACAACCTACAGCTACCAAAAAAGTTAAAAACCGCCCAACTTCTCCAACTTCTTGCCAGATTAACATAAATTCTCACCATGCCCAGATGTTTTTGACAATGAATGCCACCAAAAATTTAAAGATGAATGTTGCCAATTCTATAAAATCTCTTCCAGAAAACAGAGGAGAGAAAACTCCCTCTTTTTATGAGACCAGAATTACCCTACTATCAAAATCAGTTAAATATATTACATGAAAGAAAAACTACAGACAATATCTCTCACGAACATAGGTATAATACAAGAATAATGAAATGTTAAGATATCATGCAACAACGTGCAAAAAGAATTATATACCACAAAGAAGTGGGGATTATTTCTGCCAAGAAAAGCTCTTCCAACATTCAAAAATAAAGTAGTATAAGCGTTTACATCTACAAGCTAAGGGAAAAATTATATAATCAGAGTAATCGATACAGAAAAAGCATTTAACAAAATCTAATACCCATTCAAGATAAAAATCTCTCCTTATGACTTCACTTATACGTGGAATCCAAAAAAACAAAACAAAGAGGGAAATTAGGAATTATTTGTAACTGAATAGAAATAAAAATATAGCATATCAGAATGTGTAGAATGCCACTAAAGAAGTATTTAGGGGAAAATTTAAATTTAAATGCCTGTCAGAAAGGAAGAAAAGTTTCAAGTAAAAATCCTCAGTTTCTACCTCAAGTATCTACAAATATAAGAGGAAAATAAGCCCATAGTAAGCAGGAGAAACAATAAAGATAAAGAAATGAATGGAGGGGGGACTTCCCTGGTGGCGCGGTGGTTAAGGATCCACCTGCCAATGCAGGGAACAAGGGTTTGGTCCCTGGTCCAGGAAGATCCCACATGCTGCGGTGCAACTAAGTCTGTGCACCACAACTACTGAGCCTGCACTCTAGAGGGCTTGAGCCACAACTACTGAGCCTGTGTGCCCTTAGAGCCCATGCTTCACAACAAGAGAAGCCACTGCACCGAGAAGCCCGCGCACTGCAAGTGAAGAGTACCTCCTCTTGCCACAACTAGAGAAAACCTGCGTGCAGCAACAAAGACCCAACTCAGCCACAAAAAAAAAAAAAAAAAAAAAAGAAAAGAAAAGAAAAGAAAAGCAATGAATGGAGGGGCAAATGAAAAAAACACTAGAAAAAATCAATGTAACCCAACTCTGGTTCTTTGAGAAGATGAATAAAATCAGTTAAATTCAAATTTATTAGGAAAAATGAAAGACACAAATTACTAATATCAGAACTGAGAAAGGTAGAATCATTATAGATTATACACTGACTAAAAGATAAGAAAATATTGTCAACAATCTTGTGCCATTTAATTCAACAACTCAGATTAAGTGGAAAAATTCCTTGAAAGGTATATAATACCAAAGCTCAGTCAATAAGAAAAAAATAAGACGAATGCATCTGTATTTATTAAACTAATTGAATTGGTAGTTAAAAATCTTCCCACATAGAAAAGCCCAGGACCAGGTGGCTTTACTGGAAAATTTTACCAAATATTTAAGAAGAAATAACACCAAAACAGTGTGGTACCCTCACTCAGTTATAAAAATAGATCAATGGAATAGAATAGAGAGAACATAAATAGACCCACATATACGGTCAACTGATTTTTGAAAAAGTTACAAAGACAACTCATAGGAAAAAGGTTAATCTTTTTACCACATTTTACTGTAAAAGCTTAAATCTATACCCAGCGTCATACACAAAATTAAATTAAAATGAATCTTATATGTAAATATAAAATCTAAAACTCAAATTTCTAGAAAAAAAATTGGAGAAAATATTTGTGAATTCAAGTTAGGCCAACATTTCTTTAATATGACATCAAAAAATTATAATTTGTGCTTTCTGAAAATTAAAAACTTCTGCTCTTCATACAAAACTGATAAGAGAATGAAAAGACAAAGTACAATATGGAAAAAAACACTTTGCAACTATATATCTAATAAAAAACTTGTGTCCAAGATACATAAAGAACTCACAGTAATTAATAAGAAAGCAAACAATTCAAGAAATAAATGGGCAGAATATTTGAATGGACACTTTACCAAAGAAGATATAGGGATGAAAAATAAGCACATAAAATGATGTTCATGGTAATTAGAAAAATTAAAATTAAAACCACATTGAAATGTCACTACACATCTATTAGAAAGGCTATCCATTCCAAATACTGGTAAGGATGTGGAGCAGCTAGAATCCTCATACACTGGTAGTGGAAATGGAAAATGGTACCTCCACTTTGGAAAGTTTGGCGGTTTCTTCAAGACAAAGGAAAGCATGTGACTATACAAAGATTTGTACATGTATATTCATAGCATGTACGTGACAGGCTCAAACAGGAAATGGTCCAAATGTACATCACATCAATAGGTGAACAAAGAAATGAATTGTGGTATATATATATACACATAATGGAATGCTACTTAGGAATAAATGGAACAAACTCATGATATACACAAAACCAGAACTTTCAAAATAATTATGTGAAATGAAACAGGCCAGATAAATAAGAGACAGATAAACAATATAAACATGCTATATGTTTTCATTTATATAAAATTTTAGAATATGAAAAGTAATTATTGTTGACTGAAACCAGGTAAGTAGTTGCCTTGAGGTGTGGCAAAGGGTTGGAAGGGGCAGGCGGAAGATACTAAAAAGGAGCAATAGGAAATTTGAAGGCTGATGGCTATATTTATCATCTTGAGAGTGATGATTTCACAAGCATACATGTATTTCAAAACATGTTAAATAATACATTTTATTTTTGGGGGGATTACTTCAATCCCAATGTTCGAAACTGCAGTGCTTTTTACCATAGCCAAGACATGGAAGCAACCTAAATGTCCATCGACAGATGAACGGATAAAGAAGGTGTGGTAATATACAGTGGAATATTCCTCAGCCTTTAAAAAGAATGAAATAATGCCATTTGCAGGTCCAAAGGATGGACCTGGAGATTATCATACTAAGTGAAGTAAGTCAGACAGAGAAAGACATATCTCATATGATATTGCTTATATGTAGAATCTAAAAAAAAAATGATACAAATAAACTTATTTACAAAACAGAAACACTTACAGACTTAGAGAATGAACTTGTTACCGGGGGAAAGGTGGTGGGGAGGAAAAGATCGGGAGTTTGGGATTGACATGTACACACTACTATATTTAAAATAGATAACCAACAAGGACCTACTGTATAATACAAAGAACACTGCTCAACATTCTGTAAGAACCTAAATGGGAAAAGAATTTGGAAAAGAACAGATACATCTACATGTATAACGGACTGCTGTACACCTGAAACTCACACAGCATCGTTAATCAATTATGCTCCAAAATAAAATAAAGATTTAAAAAATACACTTTAAATATGCAGTTTATTGTGAGTTAATTATACCTCTACAGATCTTAAAAAAAAAAAAAAAAAAAAAAAAAAAAACTTTTGTCAGGGCATGTTCTTTTACCTACAAGTCTATTTTCCTTACTCTCTTCTTAAGATTTCTGTCTTGGAAGATTTGGTCTTTTCTTCCTGTATTTCTTTCCTCAACTTTTGTTCACCCCTCAATCCATGCCAATTCTGCTTCCACCCCAAGCTTCTGTCAAAATTGTGCCCACTAAAGTAACCAATGGCCTCTCTATTATTCAATCCAAATTACTTTTTCATTTCCTGTCTCACTGGACTCCTCAACAGCATTCAATATTCTTAATCTTCCTTTTTTTCTTCAAACACTTTTTCTGTTTTGCTACTAAATAAAAATTTCATCAGGGTTTCATCCACATTGTGGCCAATCTCATTCTCTAAAATTGGCTGTCTTCTTAACCTGTTCATTAAATGTCCATGTTCCTATGAATTGGAAAAAGCCCCCCAATTTTTTTCTGCTTCTAATCTTTAACCCCCTACATATTAGTCAGCATCTCTACACTCCAAATTATTTCAAAATACAATACTCTTTCATAGCCTAGAGCGCTCCTCTGAATTCTTGTCTTGTACATCCACATGTCTACTTGAATACATAAAAATACCTCAAATTTTTAATCATCTGTTTTTATCTCTTGTTCTATGCAATGGAGCCAGTGTGGTGTTTTAAACATGCAAATCTCATTTGTCAACTCATTTCTGAAAACACATCAATGGCTTCTCAATGATCTCAGGTTAAATTTAAATATTTAGCAGGATTTAAAGCCTCATCTTACCCTTCCCTGCTTGTGGACCATCTTATATACCCTGGTCCTAATTCTTTGAATTCCAGATATACTGACCTTATCTAAATTACTTGAACATTGTTTTCTGTCAAGTAAGGCTTTAACTTGCTTTTCTCACTGGTCGGCACTTATCCCAAGCCATTTCTACTTTTCATCTTTCTAAACGCTCTTCCTCAGATCTGTGCTCAAATGAATTTTCCTTAGGAAAGATTTCAGTTTCCTGTTATCTGATCTGGAAGCAGCCTGTTTCTTTTCCTCTTGGTACTTTGAACACATTTTGATTATAAGTTGATACATTTGCTTAGTGGCCATATACTCCACTAACCTGAAAACCCCATGAGGCCACAACCATATCTATTCTGCTCTTTACCGTTTTCTCTCTGCCAGGAACAGTGCCTGACACATAGAAGGTAAATGAATAAACAAATTAGTAACATGTGTGCTGTAGAAGGAATTATTATAGTTAACTCTTTTTATTACTTATATAGGACACCATATTATAGTCTAAAAAGCACCGGCTTAGAAACAGGAAGTTAGAGGATCAAATTTAGCCTCCACCACTTCTTATTCTGTGACTTTAGGTAGTTTATTCAACTCTCTAGGCCTAAATTTCCTCATCTCTATAATGGATATAATTAATAACAGCTCTCCCTTGAGGTTTTTGTGTATATAAAATGATCAATACAAAACTCCCAGTAAAGAGCCTGTACAACTGCATGGCCAGTACATTTTAAATATTATCATCCGCTTTAACACATTTTAAAGGGAAGTTGCAGACAATCAGTTCTTGCATAAATTTCTGGGAAGAATTATTTAAAAATTGGTTATGTATCAATATGATAGACTTTCAAAGATAATATTTAGCTTAAGAATTTGAATGCAATAAGCCCAGTTAAGAAAATTACCAGTCTATGTTATGACAGCAGGCTTGCCTAACAGCCATTTGATTATTTTAAGCTCTACTTACAAGCATTTTCATTCTCCAAATATGTCTTCAATAATATTTAGATCAAGGGCATGATTTTTTTCATACTGATTACAGTTTGATATAACCATATATTTAAATTTTTTATCATACTATTTACTATCTAGTAATTTCATTAACTCTCAGTTTTATTGGAATGTTCTCAATGATTTAAGAGCACTATTATGAAATAACAAAGTCATAAATAATAATAATAAATAATATTTAATGTCATAAAGAAATATGTGGATTAAAGTCCTGTCATTTATTTCATAATTACTAAATAACTATTCATGCACATTTGCAGCCATCATTTACATTGTTTTAATGGATACAACCAGACAAATGTGTGAAACAAAATGTGGTCAATTTTTTTCTTTTTCATGGAAAAGCAATAGGACTATATTTCCTTATCCTTAGGAATGGAAACTGTGTGAAAGTTCAATTGCCAAATGACTCCAAAAATATAACAAGAAAATCATTAGTAAGGAAAAAAACTACAAAGTAAGTGGTTTAATATAAATAATATATTAGATTAGAAAAACAATACTAAAAGTGACAAACATGATGCCAAAAAAACTGGTTTTTAATATCTCTATTTTCCAACAACAAAAATGTTTCATTCCATAGGCTAACAAAGAATCCCATGAAATACACAATCATAGAAAGCTTAATTAATACAACAATGTTATATACCTTCAGCATCTGTGATTCAAATAGTATACAAAAAACCGGAAGTTTATGATTTAAAAATATATCTGTAAGGGAATTTTAACTTAATTATACTGAAATATAAATACTAAGTTAATTTTTATTGAAATCAACATGACCTACTATACAATAAATTAGTAGCATGGTAGGTTAAAATGGCCACATATTTTTGGCCACATTTCCCCAAGAGTGATGGCGTCTACTTCTCTTCCCTTGATTCTGGTATGGACTCACAACTCTCCTTGACCACTAGAACACAGCAGAAGCAACCATATAACTTATGAGGTTGGGCCTCAACAGATCTACAGTTCTTGCTTTCATACATTTAGAAAGTTTCCCCTCGGAACTCACCCACTATACAGAGAGAATTCCAAAGCAGGTAGGGAGATGTTGGGGAGGACGAGGACGGCCAAGGTGCTCCCGTTGACAACCTGAACTAAGCCTCCAGCCAACAGCCAGCACCCACCACCAGCCATGCTGAGTGAGCTGTCTTAGATGTTCTAGTCTAGTTCAGCCTCCAGGTGATTACAGTCCCACCTGGCACTATGTGAAACAGAAGATCTGCCCAACTGAGTCCACTGTCTTAGTGTGCTCAGGTTACTATAGCAAAATACGAGAGATTAGGTGGCTTAAAAGCAACAGAATTTCTCTCACGGCAATGGAAGCTAGGAAGTCTGAGATCAAGCCCCTGGCAAATTCAAGATCTGGTGAAGGCCTGCTTTCTGGTTCACAGAAGGCCATCTTCTTCTTGTGTCCTTACATGGTAGAAGGGGAAAGGGAACTCTCTAGGGTACCAATTCCTTTCATGAGGGCTCCATCCTCATGACCTAAACACCTCCCAAAAGCCCCACTTCCTAAAACCCATCACCTTGGGAGTAGGTTTCAACCTATGAATTTGGGGGAAACATGAAAATTCAGTCTAGAGCACCAGTCACTCCATGAAATTAAGAGAAATAATAAATCATACTATTTTTAGAGCCACTAAGTTTACAGATGGTTTGCTATGCAGCAGTAGAGACTGAAATAGAGGCTAAAAGTTCAACTGTGATTTAAAATGAACAGTGATTCTGGAGTCAGACTTCCTGCTTTTACTCCTTGGACTGACAGGAGTATGACCTTGGTCAACTCACAATACATTTCATTTCTGAGTCTCAGTTCCAATAGAAATTACTACGTGGAATTGCTGGGAAAAGTGAAGAGAAGAGTTCCTGTAAAGCACTTACACAGAGACTGGAACTTGGTACAAAGTTCAACATATGTTGGCTGTGTTACTCCTACTGATATTGATGTTAACCTGGTCTGTATGAAATATTACACATGAGGTTTCACTCTGTTGAGGGCTTGTGGTGTTAGGAGGGAATGGAGAAATTAAAGTATAAAATCAGAGAGAACATATGTTCAATATATGTATTTCAAAGGATACATAATTTTAATAAGCTGTTATTTTAAACAACAGCATTGTTGGACAGTAAGGTAATTCCCACATTGAGTAAATAAAGCTATGATTTATTTTTCCTAAATTGTTTCAAAGTACATTACCCTTTGCCTTTTTTTCAGACATATTCAAATTAATGCATTTATTTTGTGTTATTATGAAGCTTAAATACTTAAACTTAGTTGACTGTCTATAGTTTTGCATGATGATAGAATTGATTTGGCTATTTAATGTAAAACTGAAGTTATCTCATCCCAGAAATATGCCATACATATGTCTCAATATTATTTCATTACATGCTCCATTTGTTCTTTATTTATCTGATTAAATTTCAGTTTCTGACAAGAACTCTCATTTATGCTGGGCATTCAGAAAATCCTTCTTGCCTTATTTATATTTTTTTACATTTCCCAGTGGTATTCTCTAATTGGCTCTAAGTTTTGACTTCGAATTTAGAATGGCTTTTCTTTGTCCTTAAGAGAAAATTAACATCGGATTGATACTAATAACTAGTATCTATTTGTGTTACCCAAACAACAAGTATTTTTATCTTTATGTTTGACCAACTGCACATTGTAAACCACTAATTTCACTTGCAAGGAGTCAAACTCTTAATTTCCTCTGCATTTACCCTTTTCAGCTCAGCAGGACATGTCTCTTCTCCCAAGCCTCCATTACAGACCTAATTTATCCAATAGAGAAAGGCAGTCATTCTGATACATAGTTATAGAAAACTGCTACTACTTCCTACTGATCTGTCTACCAAATCCCATGGGCACATCCCTTAAATTTACCCTTTAGATTAGAGTTCTCTTATGCTTGAATAGTTTCTACACGTTCAAGATATTAACATAAATCTAGAGTGGTTTCAACAAATCATAGTAGAAATGCAAAAGGGAAATAAACCAAGGAAAATTATATTTCTAAGAAAATAAAATTTTAGTTACAGAATTGACTAAAGAAAATATACATATTTAAAAATCATCAAGCAGTTCCTAAATCCTCCATTTTATTTAGTGTAGATTTAAGGAAGCACCTCAAGCTAAGTCAACCCAGTTTGTTCACTTTGTTCTCTTACTCAGAGTTGCCTTTCTCAGAAATGTCTTGATCAATAGGAAAGCTGCATTCCAATAACTATTTTCTCTAATTATCTGAGTCAATAAGAAAAAATTACAGTAAAATATAACAGAACTTAACAGAGCTTGCACAATAGTTTTCAATGATTAAACAGAAAATCTTGATAGAGCCAGAAATATAAGAAACTTACTTTAATGATCAAGCTATAAGGACAAGTTTGTTGGCCAATGTCAGTTCGCAAATTCATAACTAATGAGTAAACAAAATCATGCTTGAGATTTTTTGACTAAACTTGTGTTTAAGTCTTTTAATAACATTACTTTTAAAAAATCTTAATTGACATAATATGGGTTATATTATTCAGAAAGTATTAGGAGGGTTCTAAAGCAAGAGCAGTTTCTTCAGTCGTCCAGGCTGTGGTGGAAGCAGAACTCACACTTAGTCCTTGCTACCTATTGGTAATTTCACAGTGGATATCTGTACCTCAGTATAAAACTATACATGCAAGAATCATGATAAATGCAACTTAGTTGTCAAAGCCACATCCCTACGACAAATAATTTTGATTTAATTATCAGTAAATTGAGTTCCTTGTTCCACAGAGACGTGACCAAGGGCTATGTGAGCACAGCTAGCCATCATCAAGTAGGTGTCATTAGATTCACCTGCTATAAAGATAGGCGTGTCCAACAATACTCCAACACCAAGTGACACCAAGTAGTACACATAGACTAGAACCCAAACAGGTTCTGCAGGCACACTAAGTAGCATGAGGAGCTGGCCCACAGTTTCAGTTCCATCTATTCTTCCTGCATTGCCTTCTCTCCCTTGAATCACAACTATGGTCCCATGCGTCCCCAGATTCAAACCCGCCTTATATACGGTGCCGCATATTGGTATAATGCAGATGTAAAACTGCCACAGCAGCACTACCACATTCAGGTGGCTCTAAAAGACAGTGGAGAAGGAACATCCTCTCTGTGGGCAGAATTTCAAGGAATACCTGTGGCTGACCATTTCACTGGAAGGAGAGATGGCCAGAGCTATAGACCTAAGGAGGACAGATGTTCCTTCTCCCCTGTCCTCGGCGGGTAGAGAATGTGTCGTTGGCCCATGACTGACCGCTGAGATTCTCTTGGATCAGTTTCTGAAATTTGAAGTCTGAGAAATGTATACAAAGACACAGTGTCACATTAGAGATTCTGTCACCTGGTGGAGTCAAGTGTCAACTGGCAGCAGCAGCAGCAACAATAAGTCAATTAAAAATAGAAGCAATGGTAATGATCTGACCGGGCAAGTTCTCTGGGCTGTCATGTTGACATTGACCCTTGCCCAAGCCTAGTTCTATAGCACTCCCTGAAATTCCATGATTTAGCAGACACTTTTCTAAAAATTATTATTTTATTCAAGGTAACCAGAGTTATGTTTTTTTGAAATCAAGAAAGCTGACAAATATGTCATCTGCTTCTGTAAATAAAGATAATTCAAAATTTTTTATTCACCAAGAAATATGTCTTATGAGTTTAATGCTGAGTCAATTTAAAAAAGAAAAATACCTTCCCTTCCCATATAGGGACATTTATCTATAGAGATTTGTATTTCAGAGCAAGATTGACATTCTAGGATTAGGTTTTACAGACATGATAGCCATAGTTAATAATAAATTTCTATAAATTGCAATGCACTAAAATATTATTTGAATGATTTTCCTAACAATATAACGTGGAAGAAAAGTTGGTTTGTGATTAGAAAATTTCTAAAGTGCTGAAGTTCTATAAACTAATTAATATTTTGTAGCTGAGATTAATGTTCTATTTTAAAGGGAAATATGAGGATTTTTCAGAACCCCAGTTCAGCTGAAATAGAATAGAAATTAAAATTTAATCCATACATTTTAAATGGTTTTAATATGAGAACTAACACAGGTATACTAATGTGGCAGGACTGTGAAATAATCAGCAGGTAATAAAATAAATTTTAAAATGCAAAACTGGAAAGAAAGCAAAAATAATGTTTACTTTGTTTTGAATAATCTATGAACTATAATTACTGCTTCTATTTATTCAAGTCTGGCTCAAAACATAAATCAACTTAAGGCCAAGTAAGCTGTTGTTTTCTTCATTTGATCTTTCATTTTTAAAAAAAAAAATTTGCAGGGGACAGGATTTCTACTTTATCCTTAAGTTGGAAGAAGATCCTGTTAAACTCAGAAACAGAAAACTCAATTTAAAACTTAATGTCATCATTTACTATAGAAATGATTATAATTAAGCATGTGAAGTGGGCCATGGCTCCAATGTCCATGTTCATAATACTCGAATATGAATCCTGAAAATATTGTTCCTCACTGAGCCACGAAAGAAAGAATCATCAAAGGGAGCAAGTGACTGAAAGGAATTGTGGTCACTACAAATGTCAATGAAGCCAGAAATAGTCCTTTAAAAGTCAGCTACGCTGCCAGTGAATGCAGAAAGGGCAATGCTTATGAGTCATTAATATAATCAAAGTAAGAGCTGAATGGGCTACTAATCAATTAATAATACAAACTAGACTATTCCAGCATTTAAATTCATTTGGACATATTCAATTTAAAAGACCACGTTCCACATATAAAGAGAGATAACATTTATATTACAAAAATATGTTTGTTTTTCTACCATTTTTAAAGAGAAAATAAAAATGCTCTAGAGCCATGGTCTGAACCTCACTCTGTACTTACACATGAGGAAGAAAACCATTAGAAATAATAAAGAACATTCTTCTTTTCCAATCTCTAGGCACACATTTAATCAGAATAATGTAACTGATGGATGCCCTCCATAGAAATATGTAGAGGTGATGGACCATACCCAAGTCGTTCATAAGACAATAAATGAGAGCGAGACAGAGACAGAGACAGAATAATCACGTATTTTCAGAAGGAGAAGCTATAGGTTCTTCCAGGTAGAGGACATAAAAGTGTCAGAATTATTTTAAATGGTTTGATACATAAATATGTAATAATGCCTTGGTATCGCAAAAGAGATAATGCAACTTGCAAACACTCTTAGGTCAGAATTTATGTACTAATTTTATCTCATTTAGAATCTAAATTAAAACAAGCCTTGAATCTGATTACATACGGATGCAAATTAGTTTGCCAGGGTTATGATAAAATATATTCTTTGATAAATTTAATTCCTATATCAGGATACACAAAGTGGAGCCCACCTCAGTGGCCAAGCCCAGGTCATAAATCTGAACCAAAGTCAGTCTGCACTCTTGGGAAACACCAGTAAGGAAACCTAACACACACCAATTACAGTCCTCCAACTCAGCTTTAGCCAGCTTACCTTAGCAAAGAAAATACGACCCGCCAGCCTTATAAGGAAATCCCTGACCTCCTATCCACTCACACCCTGTTTTCCTGTTGCTGCTTCTAGCACTCTATAAAACTCTCTCATGCCCCAAATCCCTCAGGCAGAATGTTCCACTGCTTGTGAGGCATCGTACTGCCCCAAACCATGTGTTGTTATCCCTTGAATAAAAGACATCAAACTCATTACTAAACTGTTTTCCTTTGGTCATTTGAGTTTATACTCATCCATAGGCATATACTGATACCATCTAATATGCTCCTTCAATGAGTGAAATATTCAATTCACAATTAAAGTTACAATAAGGAAACAGTTTTCGATAGTCTTTCCCAAATGCCCACTAAAATACGTATGAAAGAAAAAAGAAAAGACATGAAGATTTACTTTTTTGAAAAAATAAGACTGTTACTATATGGTTTCTCTTAATTAGAATGCCTAAGAATTTCATCAAGAAAAAAAAATAATCCAACCCCTCTTTCACATCCAAAATGGATCAGCCTCTTAAACACAAAAGAAAATAGAAAGATACCTTATCCTTCCCTCACTGTCTGTGTATCACCACAAACCCTTAAAATGTAGCAACCATACTCTAAAATCTGGCAGTGTTCCATTACATAGATGGTCAGTTTCTGAGGAAGCTACTGTCCATCCCAAACAAATGACCTTTCAATTTTCTATGTCATGAAGATATATAACTTCTCTGAAATTTAAAGTATTTTAAGTAAAGACAGAATGTGGGGGTTGGCAGTGTATTATTTTCTTATTGCAGCTATAACAAACTACCATGATAATGTCTTGTAAGAACACAGATTTAGTATCTTACATTTCTGGAGTCAGAAGTCTGATATGGGTCTCACTAGACTGACATCAAGGTGTTGACAGGACTGTGTTCCTTTATGGAGGCTCTAGGGAGAGAATTCACATCTTGCCTTTTCCAGCTTCTAGAGGTTGCGTGCATTCCTTGGCTCATGGTCTTCTTCTACCATCAAAGTTGTCACTGGCTGGTTGAGTCCCTGCTACATGTCACTCTAACCTTGCTTTCTTCACCACATCCTCTTTTCTGACTCTTCTGCCTCCCAATAATTATAATCAGGATAACCATATTTTAAGGTCAACTGTTTAGCAACCTTGATTCCTTCTGCAATCAATTCCCCTTGGCTCTGTAACCTAACATATTCAGGAGTTCGGACATAACTGTGCTTTGGCGGGGGAGGTATTATTCCACCTACAACAAGCAGTATAACATTGCTTTCTGGAAACTATTACAAAATTATGAAATGAACTTAAACTGCAATGCTAGGAGGAGTTACGTCTGCAGATTATATTTTCCACGTATGCCAGCAGTGTGTTGTAAAATTAGTACATTGGGATACAGGCAACCTAACTCAGGCCAGCAAAGCCACATGATAGGTACCAAATGCATACTGAAATTAAGCTGTAAATAAGACTTTTTATCACCATCATACACTAAGTTAATTTGAAAAGGTCTCCCCCCGCCAATCCAAATGCAAATAGATATATATTCTGAATAAAATTTAATATGAAAAAGTTTTAAAATACACGGCTCAATTTGGAAGAATATGAAGAAAAAGGAAAAGACAAAAAAAAATAAATAAAAGGAAAAAAAGAAGAAATTAACAAAGGCCAGGAGCAGGGAGGAACTTCAGAGCCTCTAAGTGAGAAGGACCTGACACCATGGTAGCACATGAAGATGTGACTTCACCTATAAGCCTTGGGAAATAGTGAATGGTGTTTTAAGTGCTCATAAAGATGAGAGGTTCTAACTTGAACAGGCATAAGACTGCGACCTGAATCTGAGATTTACACAAAACCTAAAAGTAATGTTCTCTTTATTAAAAAAAAAAAAAAAAAAAAAAGGCAGGGAATACTTTAATGCCCTCTTTTGACTTTTACTTAGGCAAGCAGGTACTTTAAAAATATCTGAGGGAAAGTAACACAGGTCTTGAACCACGCACAAGTACAAAGGTTTCCTTTTAAATATATTTTTGAAGCTGAAATATCAATCTTTGAAACATATAAAATGGATCTGGGAAAGGTGAGAGATGAAGGATTCTGGCAAAAAATAAATACAATGCTTTTTCCTAAAGTTCTTACCATCCAATGACCAAAGACTACTAGATATAAAACACTCAAATGAAAAGCAAAGAGAAAACATCAATATTTACTTAAGAAAATGAATCACTTCAAGATAATGTCATTTGACAGAGCCACTGGGTTATTTATGAATCCCATAACTGTAAATAATTTTAAAAATGAGAATTTACAATATTTTAGGTGATTAGAGGTTAAGAAATGGACCCCTTATTTAAAGGAGGACAATTTGAAAAACAGAAACATTTTTAAAAGAATATAATTTCTAAAAATAAAAATTAATAATAAATAAATAAATAAAATTAAAAAATAAATAAATAAAAATTAAAATTAAATTTTGTATTGAAGATAAAACTCAATACAGAAAAAAAAAACTCAATAGAGAAATAAAATGATAAATTTAACTTCTGGAAGGAAAATTAGAGACCAGTAAGTTCCTCACCCAGAATGAATTATAGATTATACAGCATTGAGCATTTAACTTCAGTGCCCACCAAGGAAACAGTCCCAAAGACTCTTCCAGACTAACTGAAATATCTGGCTAGCTATACCCAAAGATAATGGAGTTTTTGCAAAGGTTCTTTTATCTTTGTTCACCCAAACTTGCCTCAAGTGAGCAATCCCTGCTTAGTTCAAGGCAATATTTCTTAAAATGTAGTTTACAAAAGTGGAAAATCTTTTCATATAATACTAAGGTGCGATTTTGTTGGCATTTCCACCAAAGGCGCAAAGCAATGATAAACTGTCAGTGCCTTAGAGCAAATTAAGGCATAGGCATCAAGCTGGACACACACTCATGTTGTATCACTCATTTTGTCATAGCTGGCACTTACAATTAAAATGCAATAACAACTTTTTAAATGTTATTTTCACATGATGAAGTAGTAAAAGTTATAACTTTACTAGTTCTTGACCCTTAAAATACATTTCTTTATAATGACGTAACTATTCATAAAATAATTCTGCCCTCTTCTAAAATACATTTGCTTGAAAAGTATCAGTTTTGTGATTTTTTTTAGTTGCAGGCTGAACTAGCCACTTCTTTCATGGACCGTCATTTTTAATGAAATAAAAATAGGGAAAGCAGAAAAAGAATGAGGCAGAAGTTCCATTTGAAGGGATAATGACCCAAAGTTTTCCAAAACTAGTGTAAAAGAAAGGAATATAGCACTGAAAAGACCATACAAGGAAAACAAAATAATTTTAAAATGCAATTAATTCAAAAGAAAACAAGAAGGAAATTGAAAAGGAACACCTAAGTAGAATAAGTAAAAAACATAGTCACATGACAAATATATTCCTAACTATATCAATTCTTATATTTAATATAAAGGGAATAAATATCTAATTAAATATTATTTCCAAACTGGAATATAGAACTCCCATATATCTGCCACTTTCAAGAGACATTATGTGAAATGAAGGACACAGAAAGATTGAAGATAAAATGATATTAAAAAAAAAAGGAAACCTACACGATAACAAGTACTGGTAAAGACATAGAATGACTAAAATTCTCATTACAGCTAGGGAAAGTATAAATTAGTAACAACCACTTTGAAAAATGGTGTGGCAGCACTTATTAAGCCATGTAACAACAAATGTATGTTAAATGCACACATATATGCATTTCCTCCATACTGTTCTCCATATTGGCTATACCGAGGTACAGCCATTTATTTGGGAGCTTTATAATAGGAGAAGAAGAATAACCACATTTCCAAAGGCTTGTTAAATATAGGCTCTGAACTAATACTAAAGTTCAGAACACAAAATATATCTGAGGGCCAGGTGTCAAAGCGGGAGGTCAGATGACAGAATCTTGGCCTATGTCTCCCAATGGATCCTGTGGGCCACAAACCATCCGACAGTTACTTTTTCAGTTCCTGAATGCATAGTTATAATCCTTATAATGGTTCCCACTATTAGGGTAATGAAAGTTAAGCGGGAGCTCTTGGAGCTCCTCCTTGTATACAAATAAAAAAGTAAAAAACAAGACATATGTAAGAGAACTGTGAAGATTTTTTACTGCTATTAAAGATTTGAAAGTTGCAGGGCTGGTGATTCCTATCCTATCCACCGTTACCTTCTCTGTTTGAAGTGGAAAAGCTTGATAGGTCTTAGAAAATAACTAGAGATTATTATATAAAAGTGAATAGGTTGAACAGGTCCAATAATATTGGAAGCATACATGACAAATGAGGAAGGTGTGCAGAGTATATGGTAAGTCAATAGGAGAATCACATGATGACACATTGGTTTTAGAGTAAAGCCACGTCCTCTTCTGCCAAAAACTATTCTACACTTGAGAAGCAACTCTTGGTAGTTTTCTGGGCTCTGGTAAAAATTGAACGTCTAATTAAAGAACACCAAGTAAATATGCAGCACGAATTCCCCATCATGAACTGGGGTATATCTACTCCACCATTAAATGGAAATGGTAAGTATGAAACTGAGTTCAAGTTCATCAAAACAGACAGTTAAACCATATGAGGAATCTGCTCTTAACCACTATGCTATGCTGAGTAAATTAACAGAGAGTTGCTTCCATTTTCTTGAAAATGACTTTAACTTCCTGAAACTACTTTGAAAGCATCTTTCATTTCAGAAGAGGTCTCTGCTTTATATTTGTTTAATTTAAAGACTCACTCAAGAGACTCCCCTCTTCATGAAAGAGAGAAACAGAGAGGGAGAGAGGTTGCCCACAATGGTGCTTTCACATATTACAACCTTCCGAGAAAGTATTTGCTAATTTAAAATGGAAACACACAAAGACAGCTATCTTCTAGACTTGAGAGTTAAAAAAATTATTTCTGTTTTCATTTAGCTGAAGAAAGTGTAACACAGCAGCTACAGTTAAGTATATCCAAAGGAAGTTCCATTTACATTACATAATGAGAATTTTAATGATTTTCTCACTAAATTTTCTGACTATAACAGTTATGTCTTGAAAGTTTGCACTAGCCAGTGAAATATTTTTCATCCAGGGTAGTCCAGTGATCTGTCTTTTGAATAATAGTACATACAGCTCCCATTTATTTTAGAATGTCAGAAAACAGTCCAGTTGACAATATTAATAGAGTAGAAAATCCATGATCACAGAAGCTTTCCCGTCAAATATGACAACTTTCTAAATCACTCATCAATGCTGCCCTGCACACAAGCTTAGCTGAACTAAGATAGGCAAGTTAATAGTGAGTTAAAGGTGAGATACATTTCAGAATTTCAATGATACTTATCACTGTACAAATCTTAGAACTGAGTAGAGAAAATAAAGGAAAAGCTTACCTACTTCCTTTAACCATCTAAGAATGAAAAGCATATTTATATCAAGTTCAGAAAAAAGGAGACTTTTATCACATATCTAATGTAACTATCAAACAAATATGATGGAGAATTGTTCTGACTTATCGCCAAATGAAAAGAATTGTTAATAAGGATGTCAAGTAAATGTGTATGGTAAAATCAAATGAAAAACTTTAATTTCTGAAGTCTAGGACTAGAAAATAACTAAGGAAAATCTCCATGAACTAATCTATCTTCCAAATGGATTATAATTGGTCAACATATTTCTGGATGAAAGATGAAAGTAGTTCTTAAAACTTGAATAATATTTTACGCAATGTATATGGATATATTCTGAGGACAGATGTTAGATGTTAATGTATCATTATGGTTAATATTTAATGAACACTTACAATGTGCTAGGCACTCCTTTGTCATCTTACATAAATTATTCACTTATTAATCACAATCAACCTATGACAAAGTTCCATTTCTAGCTCATTTTTTTTCAGATGTGAAAACTGGGGAGTAGAAAATGTAAGAATTTGCTCACACTGGCAAGTGTAGAGCCAAGATTAAAACACAGATATTAGACCCCATGTTCTCAAATACCAACACAATGGAGTCTTTTACATTAAAGATTTTACATTATTGGATTTTTGTGTTGACAAAATTATCCAAACATATTCTGCAAATCCATCAGGTGTCTACAGAAGTTTTATAGTAAATTGTAAATCTACCTTGAATTATCCTTTTAAAAATATTTATTGAAAACAGTGCAATTCTCCTTTTGTTATATAATGAAGACATTTTTATATAGGAAGAGATCTTATGTTTTACATATTAATATACTTCAAGAAGCTGCGCAGGATATATCAACACATACTTTGAGTTTATTGGCAAACAGCAGACAATAAGCATGTAATAAACCACAGAAAAAGAAAGAAAAAAATCTTAAAACTACTGGCATATTCAGATTTCTTCCCATTACCTCCTGTGAAGTACATTCCTAAGACATTACAGAATCATTTGCAGCCTCCATTTTCTGCTACTAGAATAGTTATTTTATTATGCATATTAATTAAGCAAGAAAATTCCAGATTCCCTCTTGATGCAAAAGGAATTTATTGGCAGCAGAGAGAAGTGGTAATTCTCATAGCTGCATGATAGCTGTGCTACAGGTCCACAAGGTCTATAGTCAGAGGAAAATAAAAAAGCAAAGTAAATAGCTATCATTTACTGAGCAGCACCTAATACCTATGACATCCTGTACTATATATTTTAAAACATCATTTCATTTAGTGCTCACAAAAATTCCTGTAAACAAATGGATGAGTGTGCATAGTCAGTGTATTAGATGGCTATAATTTTCCAGTATTGGAAAGAAAATTTTAGTTTATAAACAAACTTCTGAGTCAGAAGACATATTGTCTACTTATTTTATATCTCCTTTCACTACTTCAGCATAGAGCTTTGCATGGTATTGACATTCAGTAAATGTTCTTAGTATAAAAAGAACTTGTTTTTCTATATTGAAATCCTTAAAGAACATTATCAGTTATTTTATCTGTGGTCTTAGGCCTTAAATTCTTCAATTCAAATGATGAACAATAAGGCAGAAATTAGATTCAATGTCAAAGAGACTTAAGATAAAATATATAGGTAATTACACACCTTAATTATAATACTGTATATATATATTTTTTTTCCTGAAGTATAGTTGATTTACAATGTTGTGTTAGTTTCTGGTGTACAGCGAAGTGCTAAGTAATGCATGTATATATTTATATTCATTTTCATATTCTTTTCCATTACTGTTTATTATAGAATACTAAATGTAGATCCCTGTGCTATACATTAGAACCTTCTTGTTTACCTGCTTTACACATAATAGTTTGTATCTGCCAATCCCAAAAGCCTAGTTTATCCCTCCTCCACCCCCTCCCCACTTTGGTAACTATAAATTCATTTTCTATGTCTGCGAGTCTGTTTTGTAAATAAATTCATTTGTATCATATTTTAGATTCCACATATAAGTGATATGATATTTGTCTTTCTCTGTCTGGCTCACTTCACTTAGTATGATAATCACTAAGTCTATCCATGTTGCTGCAAATGGCATTATTTTATTATTTTTTATGGCTGAGTAATATTCCATTGTATATATGTACCACATCTTCTTTATCCATTCTTCTGTCAGCGGACATTTGCAGTGCTTCCATGTCTTGGTTATTGTAAATAGTGCTGCAATGAACATTGGGGTGCATGTATCTTTTTGAATTATAGTTGTCTCCAGATATATGCCCAGGAGTTGGGCTGCAGTATCATATGGTAGCTCTACTTTTAGTTTTTTTAAGGAACCTCCATACTGTACTCCATAGTGGCTGCAGCAATTTACATTCCCACCAAGAGTGTAGTAGGGCTTCCTTTTCTTCACACCCCCTCCAACATTTATCTGTAGACTTTTTAACGATGGTCCTTCTGACCAGTGTGAGGTGATACCTCATTGTAGTTCTGATTTGCATTTCTCTCATAATTAGCAATGTTGAGCTTCTTTTCATGTGCCTATTGGCCATCAGTATGTCTTCTTTGGAGAAATGTCTATTAGGTCGTCTGCCCTTTTTTTGATTAGGTTGTTTGCTTTTTTGTTATTAAATTGTATGAGCTGTTATATATTTTAGAAATTAAGCCCTTGTTGGTTGCAACATTTGCAAATACAGTAAGTCCCCTACATAGGAATGAGTTCCGTTCTGCAAGCACGTTTGTGAGTCCAATTTGTTTGTAAGTCCAACAAAGTTAGCCTAGTTGCCCAACAAATCAGCTATATAGTACTGTACTGTAACAGGTTTACAATACTTTCACACAAATAGTACCTAAAAAACAAACACAAAGAATAAAAAAAAAAAACATGTTTAATCTTATAGTACATTACCTTGAAAAGTACAGTAGTACAACAGCTGACATACAGGGGCTGGCAACAAGTGAACAGGCAAGACGAGTTATTGACTAGAGAAGGGAGAAGGGGTGGGAGATGGTAGAGCTGGAGGATCATCAGCAATAGGAGACAGAGGGCAAGCTGCAGTTTCACTCACACCTGATGTTAATGGCACAGGTTCTGGTTCCTTGCTGGATTCAAGTCTATCTACCCTCTTGAGAAAATGATCCAGTGATGTCTGGGTAGTAGCTCTTTTTTTCTTATCATAGATGACATGGTAGCACTGCTAGCACAAAAAGATGCATGCAGGTGACAATGTACACCAGACACGTGAACCAACTTACGTGACTGGATGTGTAAATGCACGTTCACATCTTTGAAAGTTTGCAACTTGACAGTTCATATGTAGGGGTCTTACTGTATTTTCCCCCTTTCCATAGCTTGTGTTTTCATTTTGCTTATGTTTTCCTTTGCCATGCAACAGCTTATAAGTTTGGTTAGGTCCCATTTGTTTATTTTTGCTTTTATTTCTGTTGCCTTGCGAGACTGACCTAAGAAAACATTTGTACGATTTATGTCAGAGAACGTTTTGCTTTTATTCTCTTCTAGGAGTTTTATGGGGTCATGTCTTATATTTAAGCCTTTAAGCCATTTTGAGTTTATTTCTGTGTATGACATGACAGTGTGTTCTAACTTCGCTGATGTACATGAGGCTGTCCAGCTTTCCCAGCACCACCTGCTGAAGAGGCTGTCTTTTCTCCACTGTATATTCTTGCCTCCTTTGTCAAAGATAAACTGACCATAGGTTTGTGGGTTTATTTCTGGGCTCTCTATTCTGTTCTGATCCATATGCCTGTTTTCGTGCCAAATACTGTGCTGTTTTGATTACTGTAAGTGTGTAACATTGTATGAAGTCTGGGAGGGTAATGCCTCCAGCTTTGTTTTTTTTTCCTCATGACTGCTTTGGCAATTCTGTGTCTTTTATGGTTCCATATAAATTGTAAGATTATTTGTTTTAGCTCTGTGAAAAATGTCATGGGTAATTTGATAGTGAGCACATTAAATCTGTACAGTGCTCTGAGTAGTATCACCATTTTAACAGTATTAATTCTTCCAATATAAGAGCATAGGGTATTTTCCATTTCTTTGAATCATCTTCAGGTTCCTTCAATTATACATTTTACATTGCCTTAAACATTTAGAGATTCAACTACATGCTGGTCTCTAGGCTTGACACTAAAAGCTATGACATAGATGTTCACAGAGGCATTTACATCATGAGTTGTGTGTGCATATGTGTATGTTGGGGAGTGAGGTGCAAAGATAAACCCTAATAAATAAAATAACCATGTTTAATACATATATGGCTAGGTACTTAATTGATAGATTAAGCAGTGCTGTCTCTTCCCTATGCTAGATTTTCACCTTCTTTTTCCTGACTCCCCTTCAAGAAAGTAGAAAGGTCCATGCTTCAAGTATTCAGGATAGGTATGTAAGTGGAAGGAAAGGAAAGAGGCTGCCAGAATTCTTAACCTTTATTTTGTAAATCCCTGATCCAGTGAGAATCACAGTGTTGATGGTAAATCAAAAAGGGTCTTGAAAGAGCAGGAGGCAAGTTGGGATTCCCCTTATAGTTTTTCTCAGGTAGTTAGGGGCTCAGAACTAGATGGGACAGTGACCCAAGGCTTCCAAGAGAGAAGGCTATGAGGGATGTAAGAATAAGTGACCTACATCCCTGGTCACCAGCTTCAGCAGATATTTTGTGACTCCAAGTATGGCATGGGAACAGCTAAAAAGTGACAGACGAGTAGATCACTACCATTAAGTGTGGGCACCTGGCGTAGCAGCAGGGACAATCACAGCCACCAGAAGCTCATTTTCATTCCCTGGGCACCAAGCAGGCCTCTCAGACTCTGGAGGGACACTGGGTTGGGAAGGAGAACCTACCACACAGAAGACGGGATTTCCTGTAAAGTTAGAAAGTTAAAGGGTGGTGGTAAAATAAGTTCGAAAGGAAATTAAGTGGTATTTCATACACATCTTGGCTTATAGACTGTAATTAATACCTCCTTGGTTGTAAAATAATAAAAGTATGTGTGAAGTACATAACAAGAAAGACAGAGGCGTGATTAATGTGTCACAGAGAAGGTGACATTTGAGAAACTTGAAAGATGAGGAAAAACTTCCTCAGCCGTGGGAATAGCATATGCAAAGTTAGAGACAGCTCTAATAGCACACTGTGACCTCGGTACCATCAGCAATCCATTTGTGTAGGACTGGAATATAAAAATTTACAAGCAACTGGTTTTAAGAGATGTGGAATAGAGAGATAAAATACACTGAATGAACAGGATAATATTCTTCAATAGCAGTGGTTCTCCAAGTGCGGTTAAAGGACTCTTAGTGATTCCAACCATTTTTCAGGGCTCCACAAGGTCTAAAATATCTAATAATAATAAGGCATTATTTGCCTTTTTCACTCTTCTCCTCTCACAGGAATGCAGTGGAAGTTTCCAGTGGCTACAAGACTGATGAGATCACAACAGATTAAATGCAGAAACAGAGGTGAGAATCCAGTGATCTTCTACTAAGCCAGACATTAAAATTTGCAAGAAGGTAAAGCAATGCCACTCTCCTCTCCTTTCTGTTTTAAAATTATTTTTCATAATAACATCTTATATATATCAAAATACAATTAAACTTTAAAAGGTTTTGAATATATTTATTTTAATTTCTAACATGGTAAACACTATTAGATAAGAGCCCCCCAAACAAAAACTTCTTGTTATTCGTCTCAACAATTTTCAATTATATGAAAAGGTTTGAGACTAAAAACAGAGAGGATCCATTTTGAACCCTAATATGAGCTGACTGTATAGGTTTTATATTTTTTAATACTAAAATAACTATTATGTAAAATGGGAAATATGAATCCTTAACATGGTCATTAACCACAATGCAGAGTTAGTATAGGCAAAGGATGCCAATGCATTAGTAGTGAAGATGGGTATGGAAGTGGTTGCTCTAGGTTTAAAGTGGAACTGAAGGGTCGTATAAATAATAGATTCTTTTTAAAAGGAAAGTAATCAGGTGGTAAGCAAATATGCCTTTTATTAAAAGTAGCCTCACCAACATTATTTTTGCTAAATAAGAATGAAAAAGAAAACACAAGCTAAACTTTTGCAGGTTAACTATACTTTATGCATAAATTTTAGGGTGTCTTATATTCAATAGTAAAAGGGGAACATTTAGTTTTTAGTGTCCAAAACGAATATCTTCTGGGATCAATTGAGGTCAAAAACAGACTCTTTCAAAAGTTAATGTTACGAAATCCCATATGAGGAGATAGCAAATGTTTGAATATTTGATACCAATGAAACATTACTATAGATGTTTAGTCAAGTCTTAAAAAAATAATTTATTATTATTAAATATGACCAGCCTTTAGCATAATGATTTTAGCAATATTTACTCTAAATACTAAAATCATCACCCTAAATACTGACCATATCTGTTATATGGCGTCATAACTCAAGTGCTATTTTAATGTCATATACAACACAGAAACTAAGGAAGCAAACTGAAAATTAAGTTGATTTGGAACAAATATGGTTCTCTATAGTGATTTAACAACACAATGATTAAAAACAAAAGTTGCTTAGATCAAACAGAAACTAGGAGAGAGAACATACAATCTTAGTTAATTTTACTGTTGTTTTGTAGACATGCTCTTAACTTGTTCTATAAAATATTTTATATAAAAGTAAATGCAATTAAAGAATTTAACCTAGTTTTACTTACTACTGATATGTTAGCGATTGTTATCTTGCTGTAAAACTTGATAAGTACTAAGAGTAGAGTCAATACTCTTAGTAATAATGCCATCCTTGGATTAATGAGGAAAGTAAAAGAAAACTAAAAGAGAAAGATGAATGATATTTACTATCAGTTTTAAGAAAGAGAGGGTAAATTTAGGCAAAAATAATAATAATCCTATAATATTTTGTTAAAACAAATACTTCTAAGAATCATATTTGGTTATTTCAAGTGAAAACAACAGGATGAAATCCCCCTGTTTTAATGTTCCCCAAAAGTTCAGCCTACTTTGGTGATGGATAATTGAAAAGAGTAAAATGTTAAAGTGTGTAACACTTTGATAACAAGGAGAAGAGAGTTGCACCACATAGTTTTTGCTGTTTGTTTGTTTGTGATATTTTCTTGAAGCTATAATGTTCTTATCATTTTGACAGAGTATTTCCCCCGATACAAAGTCTACAAAGTACTTTAGGGAGTATTTTCTTTAGATGTAATTCACAAAACACAGTGAACACATTCAATAATAAATGTTTCCTTCAAAAGTTATCTTCAATTTCATAATGTTTTTTAATGGTTTCTATTTTATCTATACTCTGCCAAATTATACTTACCACATTAGAATACACTGATACATCCTTGAAAACTAGCACTAGGAAAAGTAAACAAAAACAATAACAACCTAAAAAAATTCTCAACTGACTCAGCACTTGCAAAGGATGAATAACAGTTTCCTTGGTAGCATAGTCACCACATGAATAGTGACCACTCAGTGATAAAATGGCTGTTACTGGCACCAAAGCCAAGAGTACATACTAGATTTGAAAGCAAATTGAAAATAAAAAATCTTTTACACAATGCAAAACGACATGATTTTTACTAAGGCATGAAACTGGGTGGGAGGTTTTGTTTGTTTTTTAATTGCTAAACACTGTCTTTCTTATTAAATATGTCTTCTCATAAGCCTCTAGGGCCACAAACTTTTGTAAATGTTATAACATTTTGTTCTAAGGATTTATTACATTTCTTCTTTCTCTCGATATATACATGGATTTTAAACAATGGCTGACAGTGTAGCAGAGAATTCATTGCTTACCAAAAATATATTCTCCTCTTCTCTGCACAAACAGAACTGCTATTCACGTGGATGTCCAACTACACTGCATGCATCAGCCTCTCTTGCAATAAGACACAGCCATATAGCTAAATTATTTCCATGGAACGCAAACAAAAGTGAGGAATGCTTCTTCTGATGTAGACTCCCAAGACCATAGACTTTTTTACCTTCCAGTGAAATTAAGCGAGCATCCCTGTATCTACTTCAGACTTAGAGACAATAAATCACTATGTTATTTTTAACCACTGGATGTTTGGCCTCTTTGTTTCAGATGCCAGCATTCCTTAGACTATAACATAAAATATAAAGAAACAAGTGTCTCATCCTAATCCCACCGCACTTTCAAACCAGCTCAGATAAAGACAAGGCATCTTTCCTCAAAATATCACTCATTTCCACTGATTCTAGAATGTCCCAAATGGGCTTGAACATGAAAATCATCCATCGATCTCAAGCCACATTATGTAGATAAACTATAAGCAAAATAAGAAATAAAGACTCACCATTTTTCACTGTAGTCACTTCAGTTACGTGAGTTACATGGAGACTTCTCCAGTTACATGAGTCAGAATTGTAACTCAAATCAGTTTAAGTAAAAAATAATACACCCACATTAGACAACACTGGTTGCTAGTTATATCCAGTCCTGACCTCCATTCTTTATTGCTGACAGAGTTGTTTAGGTGTTCACTTTTCCACGGCAAAGTCACAGGAAAGGAGCAAAGTATCCCTTAGGGCAAACCAATCATAGTATTTCATTACCTTAAACAGTGATTGGCTTGAGTTTGGGAAGAAGAAACTCTAGCAAATACACATAAATTGAAGCAGTCTTCTGGTGTGGTGAGACGTATTGAGGGATCTTTCTCTTAAAATGAGATAGGTGACTTACTGTAGACATCAAAAGATGTTACTACGAATAAGAAATTCAAATCTATTTGAAATTTTAGAAGAAATTGGTAAATTCCTAGAAAAGTACTACTTGAAACTGACTTCAAAAAGATAATACCTAAATTTCCTGTGATCATGAATACATTCATTTAAATTGATTCAAGCAGTCAATTAATCAAATAATGGTACCATAATAAAAATCTTCCAGAAAGAAAACTGAAGGTTTGGATGTCTTTAATAGAGATTTTTATTAAAATCTCAAGCAAAAACCAATTCCAATTTATATAAATTTGTCTACAGGATTAAAAACTGGCAAGGACAAAAATCAAAAAGAAAAGTCATAGACTCATTACACCTATGAACACAGGTGAGAAAATACCTCGCAAGATTATAAAGGTATCAATAGAATAATTACATAAAAAGGATAATATACCTATCTAGGTTGTATTTATACCAAGAAAAAAACATTGCAAGTCTATCTTTGTATTTTACCATTTTAAGATACTAAAGGAGAAATAAAAAATCACATAATCATCTCAATACAGACAGGCAAATCACTTGTTAATACTCAGTATTAATTCATTATAAAAATGTGAGAAAACTTTAAGAAGGAATTCCTTAAATATAGAAGAATTTCTAAAGCACTTTTCCATAGATACAATATTTAATTTTGAAAGCTTTCCCTTTGAGATTGGAAATTAGAAAAGAATGCCGAATATAACTTCTAATGAGCACTGTAAACTAGAATCTGCCATCAGAAACAGAGACACAGATGTAGAGAACAAACATATGGACACCAAGTGGGGAAAGCAGGGCGGGTTGGGGAGGGATGAACTGGGAGATTGGGATTGCCATATATACATTACTAATAAGAAAAAAATATCAAATTGTATACTTTAAATATATGTAGCTTATTGAATATCAATTGTATCTCAATAAAAGTTCTTTAAAAATACATATAAAAAAAGAATCTGCCATCAGTGTAGTAAGGCAAGGAGAAGGAATAAAATGTATACAAATTTTAAGAATGATGATATGACTGTATTTACAGAAAATGCCCAATAATTTATAGTTTAGTTACATGAATTGGCAAGATCTTAGAATTGTGAATTAGCAAGAAAATAACTCTGAATGTCATTAATATTAAAAGAAAATACAGGTATTGTCAAATTCCTAGTAATAAATCTAAAAACAGTGTGCAAGACTTTAAAAATTTTGTTAAGACACATGAAATAAGCAAATAAATTCAGATATATAATATTTTCATGGACTAGAAAAAACAATACTGTAGAGATGTCAGTTCTTCCCAAAATGTATAGACTGATTTAATGCAGTACTAAATTGAAATGTTAATAGTTTGAGATGTGTGTATGTGGACCCATACAATTAAAATATTTATGTGAAAATCAAAGAGGCAAGATATTTTAAAATGATCACAATACTGAGTAGTTTCTCTACCAGATATTAAGACATATTATAAAGCCACAATAATCAGACAGTTTGGTTCTGGCAAAGAGATAGACAAGCACCAAGGAAACAAAAATAGACCCAAGCAGATATGGATATTTTACTTATGAAAAAGAAGTATTGTCTATTTATGGGGAAAAAACTGTAGGGAAATATCAGACTTTTCACGAAATAGGATAAGTATCTACACAGAATAAATAAAATTGGACCATACTCATCACAATAGGCAAAAAGATGACACCAACAATAACAACAAAGCACCGCAAAGCATTAAGAAGATATAGCACAGTAACCTCGGAGAGTCTCTTTATAATCTTGGGAAGTTTTTAAAACAAAACACAAAAGCACTAACCATAATGCAAAACCAAAACAAACAAAAACAAACAAACAAAAAACACAAAAAACTAATCCACTTTAAAATGATCATCAAAGACAACATGAAAAATGGACATCACAGAACAGAAAAAGGGTTTGCAACATGTGAAACTGACCAAAGGATTTATACTCAGAATACAAAATGAACTCCAAAATATCAATAAGAAAACACAGACAACACAATGAAGAAAAAAAAAAAACTGGACAAAACACCTGAACAGACACTTCACAGCAAGAAATATCCAAATGGCCTAGAAACATGCAAACGACCCAAATGCCCAACGTCAAATGGATTAACGCCGTAGCATAACACGTATAATGAGAATATGATGCAGTAATAAAAGGTAAAAGCTAAATCTACATGCAATGACCTGGATGAATTTTCTAAACATGCTGTTTAGTGACAGTAACACCATACAAAATAATTCATACCGCAAAATTCTGCCATGTGAAGTTCAAAAATAGGCAAAACCAAACCACGTATACTGTTCACAGTTGCATACATAGATTTCAAAATTCTGAAAGCAGGACAATTGTTCCCATTTTACAGATGAATTTCAAGAACTGGAAACCAAGTAAAGGCAAACAAGTCTCTGGTATAAAAAACAAAAACAAAAACAAACAAACAAAAAACATGCCTGACATCACTGCCTCAATGATCACAGCTACTTAATAATGTCCCCAGGATTATCTGTGAGGCCAATAAGTATTATAATTAATTTGTCTATAGTTTCTATCATATTTTTACCATATGCTATAACAAAAAAAAAATACTGTTATTTTCTGAAATGAGTACCAAAACATACATGGATGCATGCTATCTTTCTTCTCTTCACATAAAAATTACCACAGAGCTTCCCACACTCACCTTTCTCAAGCAAATCAAAATGATAACTGGTATTTGAAATGAGTTAACATGACAAGACACTTTAAGATACAGTTATTATTATATCAAAACCTTTTAAAGATTTCCACCAATGATGCAGATTTGACGGTTTTGCTAAAGCTGAAAAGAAAAGATTCTTTATGCCTTTTCATGTCATATAAGGTTGAACAGAAAAGAACAACAAAAGAATCATGTCTGTTGGTAACCTCAAAGAGACCCAAAGTGCTGGATGACCTAATATTTAAAATATTTAAACTATCTCCTTCACTGAAAGTACATGCAAAGGTCAGGCTACCTGCAATTCTTTCTTCAGTTTATCAACATCTTAATTTGAGCATCACTTAAACACAGTCTTGTCTTAGGACACTAATACCATTATTGTGATCTTTTATGTCTATACACATATTAATTACCCAAGTTTCTCCTTGGAGAAATAAAACTTGTGGTTCATCACTGTTAGGACAGCAACTTGATGAAGTCACTACCACTTGGTAATATTTGTTCTGTGATGGCAATGAGATGGACTGTGTCAAGAGAGGCCTTGCTTTCTCCTGCCTTTTCCATAAATCTTAAGGCTACAAGAATACCAGTAGACATGTGAGTAGGGCAAGGTGCATGAATGCTCACAGTAGTAAAACATCTGCCTTTCCTTCTAACTCCCATCACCCAGAGCCATGGCCCACAGGCTTAGTTTTGGAATCTTCATATGAGTCCTACCTTTGCTATTCTTCACATTCATCACTTACTGTCTACAAGCGTAACAGTGTGTGTGCCTCCTTCACCGTTTGGAACTTTATATTTATAACATATGGACTGGATGTTGATTTTGAATCTCAGAATATTTTCTATTTAAAAATAAAAGGAAAATTACCCTGGAAATAACCTGTAAATACATTTCAAATCTTTCTTTTAGTTGAAAAAAATGAACTGTATTTTTCTTTCCTTGTCTGGTCTCAGTCAGATCATATACAGAATAAATACACCAAAGAAAGAAAATTACTGAAAGTGATGCTTTTTTTTTTTTTTTTTGTCAGCTAAGAAAATCAACAGTCTCTGGGGCTTTCTTTCCTCTCTCTCCTTGGTTGCTTCTGTCAAACTCTATAATAAAATGTATCACAAAAGTGGAGGAAAAAAACATATTCTGTAAGAAAAAAAAATACCTAAACTTTACATGGTGCTTTGAGAATTACTTAGCTTGTGTAATGTCTTTGACATTTAAGGAAAATAAGTACACTGAAATCCTACTCTGAGATGAGATGATTCATAATTGCACATATTTTGACTTAATTTGATTTTAGAATTTGTTCAGGGGAGCTTAGTAACCAAAAGCATTCCACCAACCACAAGGAATAAAGGCTTTGATCCCAAGAACACAAAGCTGAAGAGGCTGTTTTGCACCATTTTCTCTCCTATTCAATATATTTAGATTATCTGTTTGGAGTCCATTTTCCTATATTTTCACATAATCTCTCCACTTTATATTCCTTTTAAAAACATTTTTGTTTCATTTTTCCTTCATTTCACATAGGGAGCATTTAGAAAAAACTCTGATAAAATTTAGATTAGGGCTCAAAAAAAAGTTCATGTATTTTTTTTATTAAAAAAAACAGAATGTACTTCTTTAAAAGTATGAATTTGATATACAACTGATTTTTCTGCCCTTATATAATATATACTGGTATACAAACTTCACTAAATGAGAGTTCATTCCAAAACTGACCTTTAACTTTGGCATTCTGTTAGTAATCCTATGCTTAGAAAAATGAACATTTTCCTACTGGTTCAACTGTATATATTTTAATACACCGTGTAGCCACATTTTTCTTTTGCAGTTTAATAGTGTACTCAGGCCTGCCATGAAGAGTGCCATTAGTCTTCGAATGGCAGAAAGGATTCATGATACAAAATTTAGGAAACTCCAAACACATTTCACCTGTGGGCAAACTGCTGCAGAGTATTTTCCATGATAGACACACATTATCTTTAGTGAACGACTATTTTAAACTGACAGTGTGTGTTCATTCACGTGTGCACATTTCCCCAAAAAAGCATTGAAAGAATGATGTATTATGCTATATCTTCAGCTATAATAAATAGCCTATAAGTATTCAATTTGCTTTAGGACACATTACAATTAATGCATAAAGACTAAACGAATCAGGCCAGGCACAATCCACATCCGAAAGGGAACCAACCTGAATTGAGAACCACAGAATGCATTTTAAATGCTTTGGCAGATTGCTTTGTGTATTTTTTAAAGAATTATTATATTCATTTAAGATAATTAATTATGAACATACTAAAAAGAAATAATTATCTGGTATATTGAAAGGTTATCTGTAAAAGAAAGCTTTATTGATACAACAAGAAAATAATTTCTTGTCCAAAAATTATAGAGCAAATCATATAATTTTATATACACACACAAAAGCTGGAGTTTTAGTGCTCAAATTCACTGTTTTCAAAATTATTAAAGATGCACCTTATACATTTACTATACATTAACAATACAATAAGTATCATACAATTATATTACTAAGCTATGAACTTTGAACAATGTACCATGCACCTGCACTCTGTAAAGGAGCGAGGTCTTAGCCCTTACCTATGAAAGATGAGGTTAAGAGTCCTAATCCCTTAAAGACGTTCTAGAAAACGTATTATCAGGCCACCTTCTATGTGAATACTTAGAGCAATTCCTCAGGATTTCATTGGGAGAATAAAGCCATAGTTCAGTTAAAATCTATGACTTTATGCTATTTAGGGCTATGCACAAGGAAATCTGGGGATTCTGAGAATACACTGTGTGAACACAAAAGCAGTAAAGGGAATTAATGACAAAGAGATGTACATATATAACCCACTCTGTACATGTACATATACATATGTGTAAGTATCATGTTTATAATGCTAAAAAATGTTTTACAGTATGGGGAAACTAAAGTTTAAAACATATTTACAGGTGGAAATCATTGCAAATATGTTTCTGAATGATCAGGTAGCTGCAGTGTGAAGAGAAAAACAAAGGGTTCGTTTGAAACATCAATATCAACATACTTCTGAAGAGCATCAAAATGGTGTGTGTATACATATGTGTGTATTTTTTTAATTTTTAAAAGGTTCTAGAGGTCCTCCTTTTTCAGATTTCATTACTCAGAAACTCAGTCCTAAACAGGACCTACAGATCTCCTATAGGATCCAGGACACCAAGGTTCTAATTGCCATTTTACCATTATTTCCCTTCGTCACTTGAAACAAATCAATGAACGCGTCAAAATCTCAGCTACCTCCTTTTTAAAATTAGGAATGAGAGTAGATGATTTCTATGCTTGCCTCAAGCTCTAACAGTCTATGATGCTGATTACATTCTGCCTTGAGACCAAAAATTTTCAGTGCAAGGTAAGAGGCTACCGCTTAACGATGCTATGACCTTTATAAACAATACTCCCACAAACGCAAGAGGGGCAAAAGCTTGAAGGCCATAGGATGAAAGGCTTATAGGTCTTCAGAGAGCTACGTGGTTCACCTCCTCACTTCATTTGGGGCTATGTTGAAATATTCCCTCATAAAAAAGCCCTTTTCTAAACACCCCATGTAACCACTCACCTATTGTTCTCTGCACATTACCATTTTCTATTTTTCCTTCTAGCATCCCTGGCTACCAGATATTTTACATTTTTTAATATTTTGGATGTTTATAATCTCCCCACCAACATTAAGTCCATGAGAGCAGTTTTGTTTTGCCTTGCTTTAATTCACGGTAGCGTTTCTAATAGAATACTATGTAGTATACCAAAGGTGCTCAATGAAAGTTAGTTGATTGAATGATTGACACTTTCAACAATGAGTACATGGACATGACTGGATCACAGGGGTGTGCTGACACTGTGTAGAAGAAAATGATACTGCAAAAGCTGGAGCATGGCTATGGAAGGGTTAGTATAACATTCTAAGGGAGGGCTGTCTAATAGAACTTTTTGTGATGATGGAAATATTCTAGATTGGTGATGTCCAATTCAGTAGTCACTAACAACGTGTGGCATTTGAGTACTTGAAATGAGGTTGTGATTGAAGAACTCAATCTCTTTTATTTACTTTTAAGTAATTTCACACTTAAATATAAATACCCAGATGTGGCTAGTGGCTGTTGTATTGAGCTGTGTAGTTTCTAAGAAATTTGAAACTTAACTCAGAACCATCAGGAATCAATGGAAGATTTTCTAGCAGAAAAATATAATAGGATTTGAACTATAGTTTTGGAAAATAACACTGAAAGTAACATTTATAATGAATTGGAGTAGAGAGAAACCGGAAAGCAAAGTGGCCAGACAGAAACTTGGAAAAATCTGGATGTTAGGAACTGAGAAGACCAGTTTGCACAGAAGGAGAAGAAATGAGTGGGAAACATCAAAGAGGCAAAACCAACGGGGCCTCGATGTTTTTAACTATGGTCCCATGTTTGCTGCCACAGATGATTAGATGCACAACAATACCACCAACAAAAGAACCCAGGTGCTGCAGAAAAACCATACTTGTGCTAAGCGATCTTCGCTAATGAAAAACGAGCTCATTTTGAAGATTTTTTAAATCCAGATGTCTACATCTCAATTATGGCCCAGAAAACATGCATAAATTTAAAAAAGAAAAAAGAAAAATATCTGCGCGCTTTCCTAGTTTGTCAAAAAAACAAATCCAAAGAAAGCGTGTATCTAATTTAATACTGATATTGAATTGAAACTGTTTATAACATTGAATATACACATATGTGTTTGTGTGTGTGTGCACATATATATACATATATGCACAAAATATATGTTTGTAAGGACATACATATATAGTTTTAAAAATAATTTAAGATCTAAGATGTTAACAAATAATCCCCTTTGTTCCCCTTTCCTGTAGAAAGCCACCTGGGAGAAGCAGTCACATTTTTTTTTTAATGGAGGAATAAATTTTTATTTTAGGTTCATGTCTCAACAGTGAAACCCTTTCTAGCACAACACAAGGAAGACTTCTCCCATATTGGCAACTGTTTTTATATGGTTGGCAGGTTTCAATGAGTCTAAGCATGAATAAAATCCAACTAATCCACTGGATAAAAAGCTCGTGAACTTCCGCTTTTAAAGATGAAGTAGAAAATAACTGTCAGATGTAAGAAAGCCAAAGAGTGATTTAATATTTCAGCAACAAAGAAGCCTTGACCCTTATCTGCACTATTAAAATCTTAATATAACAAAGTCATATAATGGGACAGTCAGAATTTAGAAGCAAATAAAGTTTCTTGGCAGACTAAGGATTTTTGCCATCTGTATCTCAAAGCAGAAGGAAACTTACACTGGGTTTAGGCTCTGTAATAAGCATATGAAAGTCAAAGGTGTGTCTGTATATCCCAAGCTAAGTAAAAATGAAAAGAAATGCCTGCAGGGTTCATGTTCTGAATAAAACTGTCTGTTTTTTGAGAAATTCCACTCTCTGTGGACTTCTAATGATTACAACAGCAGGAGATGGAGCTAAAGAGACTCAAAACAAATTGAAAAGCATGATTTTAAGAGAAAACCCCCAATACCCAGTAGAATGATAATATAGGTTTACTCAGATTTCAATCTATATCTGCTAGTAAGACATATATTTGGACAATAGCAGCATTGATAGAATAGAATTCATCTGAGAGACTGACACATAATGGCCACATTTTTTATTTTGCTTCCTCTGAAAGAAATGTGATTAATTATAAAACACAAAAATTATTTTAACAAACTATATGTACACTAGAATTGCAAATCTAGGAACTACTAAAAATCTTCAAAATGAGAAATAATACTAAAAAATGACCATAGGTAGGAGAATGTGCAGATAGCTTACCACTCAGTAGGTTAATACAAGTCTGATAGATTCAATCTTATTGTGAAAAATTAAATTTTCATTAAAGTTCAGCATTATTTGGATAATACTATAATTTCTAAGAATTAAACAATGAACTGTTCATAGCCTTAGTGAGAAGGTAAATGGGAATTAGAAGATCTCACAACTGTGGGCATACTTCTCTAAAGGTACTATATGTGGTGCCATCTTTCCAGCCCTATTTCCATTCCTCCGAGCCCTAGCCCAGGATTACTAACTGCATGCCACACATCTCCTCTTACGTGCACCCGCTGATCATCAGACTAAGCACACATAAAACTAAGCCAACCAGCTTTGGCTCCTCAATGCCACTACCCAACTCCTAATGTCCATCAGGAGTCCAATTTTCCTGGTATCCCAAGCCACTGCCTCACTCTCACATTAGTCAGCCACTAAGCCATGTCCATTCTTTGTTCATTTCTTTCCCTTCCTTTCCATCCCCACTGCTACCACCTCTATGCATCTCCCAAGGGATGGCTATAAAAGCTGTCTAACTTGTCTCCCTTCCTCTAGTCTCCTTTTATTACAACTCCTCATGGACCTCACAACCACATACAACAGCCAAAATCATCAATTCACTCATGTCACAACCTTGCTTAAAAAAAAAATAAATAAAAAAATAAAGATACCGTATTCATCTAGACATTGCATTTTCTTCAGAATTTATCAGCTTATGACTACATTTTCATCTCTTTATGATGAAATTATATCTTTGGTCAAACGATCTATATTCCCCCTTTTGTCCAGTACTTCCCTTGCCCATCCCATAATCTTAGAGACGAAGTTTTCCTCATTGGTTTGGATCTAGTACAAAAGTTTGGAATCTGAGACTGTTTTTAAAGAAACAGAAATCCAAGAAAACTATGAAACTATTTTCAATATCATTGGTAAGTAAGGATACCTAAGTGAAAACTATCATGGAATATGACCGCACACCTATGAAATTATCAGATAACTAAATTTAGGCCGACACCATGAGCTACTAAATATGTGAGAGCAGAGGGAACTCACACAAACGGCTGATGAGAGTTACATCGCTACAACTGCCTTGAAAAACTGTCACCATCTAATAAGCATATATCTCACAGAAAACTGCAGTTGCACTAGAATATACAAAAACTTCATAATAACAGCACTTGTGATGGCCAAAATATATATATATACACAACACACATATGCAACAAAAGTAAAACGAATAAGTTGTAAAGAAAATGAATTAACTACAACCACTGTCAGTGATATATATGATTCTTATAAGCATATTAATTAAAGGAGGCATAACATATGATATATAATTGTTTCATTTACATAAAATTCAAAAATATGTAAAACTGTTAAAGAAAAGTGAGGAAGTGACTCCCATAAAGTCCAGATAATCTTAGTGAACAGGGATGAGGAGATGATTATTAAAGGACACACTGCATTTTCAGAGTGCTAGGAATGTTCTTTGTCTCCATACAGGTGATGGCTACTCAGGTGATCACTTGAGAGTTATTAATTACATTGCATATTGTGTATTTTTCTGTACTTTTGTTATATTTCACAATTTTGAAAGCTTTAAAAATTCAGCCTTGACCATTGTAATTGGTTAAATAATGGTCTCACAAAACATATATGTCCACCCAGAACCTCATAACGTGATCTTATTTGGAATAAAAGTTTTCGTAAATATAATCAAGATAAGGATATGGAGAGGATCCTGGATTATGGTGGGTCCTAAGTCCAATGAGACATGTCTTTATAAGAGACAAAAAAAAAGGAGGAGAGACACAGAAACACAGGGAGGAAGGCCATGCAAAGATGGAGTTGGTAACTCGAGTTACGATGGCAAAAGTCAAGGAAAACTGTGAGCCACCAGAAACTGGAAGAGGGCAGAAGGATTCTTCCTAGAGCTGTCAGAAGGAGCCAACACCTTAATTTTTTTTGGACTTCTGGCCTCCACAATGGTGAGAGAACAAATTGTTGTTGTTTTAAGTCATGAATTTTGTGATAATTTGTTATCAGCGGCCCTAGGAAACGAATCTATGCATTCTGCAGACAATACTGTAGAGTGAGTCCTTTATTTTTTTTAAGATTGTTTTGATGTGGACCATTTTTAAAGACTTTACTGATTTTGTTACAATACTGCTTCTGTTTTATGTTTTGGTTTTTTGGCCATGAGGCATGTGGGATCGTAGCTCCCTGACCAGGGATCAAACCCGCACTCCCTGCATTGGAAGGCAAAGTCTTAACCACTGGACCACCAGAAAAGTCCCTAGAGTGAGTCCTTTAGAATTGGGGCTGTGATATTGGCCTTGCTTCCAATTCTGACTCAACCATTTATAAGCCGTGGACAATTCATAGTACCTTCTAACCTCAGTTATCTTGTGTGTATAATGAGAATAATATTATCAACTTGAAAATGTCGCAGTAAAGGGTAAATAAAGGTAATTTTAAAACCTCAATACTGTCACATATGTAGGGCCCACATAATTACACACATTTATACCCTCTCCTCACAAAATGCCACAAATAATGGACTGTTCTTGAGGTAAGACCACCATATGTGGAGATGAACACATTAGATAATTGCAGAGACACTATAAAATTAAATTAAATTAACTTTCCTTAGACTCATTTCAGGAACACCAAGCAACTGGTACCAGCAGAGGCTTAACTCCATGAAGTAAAGGGGCTCTTCTAGTCTAGTTTACATCTCTGGTCTCAGTCATTTATCCTTGTACTTAAATACATTCTGCTAGTATACATCAATCTTTAATTGTTGGTCAACGAAAAATAATGCCAGAGAAACAGATATAATCTCAATACATTCAGAAACTCAAGCTCTTAAGCTAAATTTTGGAGCACGAAAAATCACTTAAATGAAGATTTTGGGGGGAAACAAACTGTTGGTCCTTTCCCAAGAAGAAACCATACCTTTTTTCTATTCTGTACACTTACTTGAATGTCTAGTGTAATAACATGGTTGTAAAGAATAAAACCATCTGACGATATAGTCACCAACTACACGGAAGTCCAGGGCATCATTTCCATATAAACAAAATTAACTCTAATAAAACATTACCAGAGTTACTATAATGGACTTTCATTTAAAACTTTAAATGATGAGAGACCAAACAAAACTAAAAAGAATGAAATATAAAGCCAAAGCACTGTTCCTCCCACCTGTTTTTAAGCAGTATTTATACTTCAGTGAAGATTAGTAGTATTAATTTTACCTAAAAATGTGATAATCGGCTTCTGCTTCGGAAACCTGATTAGAATATGGAACTTTGGCATCTAATCCAGTTTCCTGGTAAAATTGTTTTGAAATCTGTCACCATTAAAAACTTTTTTTTCCACTGAAACCTTACAGATATGCTGTCCTTTCTGCCTCAAACCATCTATTCACCTTCATTGAGCTCCTTAACTTCTTTAAAAAAAAAAAAAGCCTAGAGACTGTCATACAGAGTGAAGTCAGTCAGAAAGAGGAAAACGAATATCGTATATTAACACATATATGTGGAATCTAGAAAAATGGAAAAATGGTACAGACGAACCTGTTTGCAAGGCACAAATAGGGCACAGATGTAGAGAACAAACGTATGAACATTAAGAGGGGAAAGCAGGGAGGGGGTTGGATGAATTGGGAGAATGGGATTGACATATATACACTAATATGTATAAAACAGATGACTAATAAGAACCTGCTATATAGCACAGGGAACTCCACCTCACTGTACAGTAGAAACTAACACAACATTGTAAACAACTATACCCCAATAAAAAGAGTAGTAAGTTGGATGGTGTTAAGAGTAGAGATCCTTCATACATAAGAAGATAATAAGGTAGGTTGTGATTACAAGCTGACATAGGGGCTTAGAGTCAAATTCTCAACTCTGGTATTGAGCAACTCTGTGTCTCAATTTAAGTTATTTAATCTTTTAGGCCTAAGTTTATTCACTTAAGAAGATGAAGATGGTAATAATACCTACAGCAAATGGTTAGAGCATATAAAAGCATTCAATTCAGCATCAACAGCATCGCTTCATAAATATTAGTTGGTCATCAGTCTTATCATATCCTTCACTTTTGACTCACCCCTTTCTGAATTCACTTTACTGTCCTCTCCCACAAAACCTAAACTTTTGGACTACTGTCCTATGGCTCTCACCTTTCATCCAAGCTTCTTGAAGGACTTGTGTGTTTCTCTTTAGCACCTCATCTTCCATTCATTGCTCAGTCCATAAAAATCTGATTTAAAAATATGGTTTTTAATATACAGGCTGTGATTCACACATATCCACATTTCCAAATGCAATCTATATGCCAGTGACTTAATTTAAGACTGTGACATGCATACGACATTTGCCATTCCCTTATTTTTCTTCAAATATAGAAAGCCATTTTTTAGCCTACCACGTAACCACACAGAATAAAAGACCACATTTGCAGGGCTTCCTGGGAGCTTGATGAGATATGACTGAATTGTGGTAATGTAAACAGATGTAAACAGAATGGGTTGGAAGTTGACTAAGTCTCTTTCAAAGGGAGAGGCTGTGCCACCTTCCTCTCTTCCTCCACTTTGCTACTGGAGACACCACTGTGATGAACCATCTACATCAGAAAGTTTGGACCCTGTGGGAGGAATGCCACACCCTGGGATGACAAAGTGGAGGCCTAGAAGGAGCCTCAATGACTTTGTAGCACTCACTTCAGCCTAAGTTGCCTTCTACTACGCTCTTCCAGAAGAGTGAAATAAATTTCTTATTTAAGCACCTGTGATATGGGAGTACTGCTATTCTGTGTAGCTAAGCTAATCCAATCGATTCTATATATTTAGACCAGACCTCTGTGATGAGCTCCAGTCCTATATTACAGATTGCTATTTAATATTTCAAAAGAACCTCAAAGTGAATGTATTTGAAACCGAATTTCAACATTTGTCTCCTCCAAACTTTTTTATATCTCAATTAACCATGCCAAGCTCTGCCCACTTATTCAAAGTCCACATAGTCAAAAGTGCAATTCCCTAGCCCGTTTCTCTGCAGGAGGTTAGAACATTCTGCTCTAGGAAAATTAGTCCAGGATAAATGGTCTCTAGAAAGTGATACTTAAGAATCCACAATTAAATGACTCTCCCTAATGGGAGGGAAGTAATCCATTCTCAGGCCGACCTTTGCACACTGAGCATCCAATCAACCCTTGTATTCTGAGCGTTAGGTCAACATTTTAGTTCTGTGTTTAAAGCTGAATGGATGAGCAACACACGTAAAATTATCCTCTCAGAGAAAGAGTAAACTAAATCAATAAACAGAAATCAAAGAGAAAAGCAAAGGGAAAGTGAGAATGACGGGATGATGACCAAAGAAAGTTCTCAACTGACAGCCACTGCAGAATGGGATAAGAAGCTGGTAGTTAAAGCAAGCAAACAAACAAACAAACAAACAAAAAAACCAAACCTAGATTTCAGTGTGTTTATACTAAGAGAATTTTAGAGCACTTCTGGAGAGTTTGGAGTGATAGGGATGTACAAATTAAACCCATAATAAAACAAGTGATTAACCCAGATAAAAAGAGTTGCACAAGAAAGCAATGATATTCATGGTATACAGTATTTGGCTCAGATAGAAACAAACTAACATATTCATAGTAATGTAAAGACTGAACAATGTTTTAACCAAAAGTTATGATAAAACTCTAATGAAATAATGGATGTAGAGGATATATGTCTTTATATGTATGAGCAGATTGTTAAAAAAGCTTGTACTCTGGGACACTGATGGATACATATAGTATAAAACTGAGAAATCAAGAAACAGAAATATCAATAAGCCATTTAGATATATAAGTACAAATACCAAAATAAAAACCTTCCAAAGTTCAAATACTTACCCCTGATGATTGGGTATCCTGTGTGGGGAGAGTATGAGCAAAAGAACTCAATTTTTTGCACACTGTATTATTTGGTTAAGATGTATGAAAATTTATTACATTGAAAAAAATTAAATTAAAAAATAGTTATTTCTAAGAAACCGTAATAGCTTGAAACATGTTATCTAAAACAGACAACTAATTCTTAGGAAGATAAATGCTGTAATTAATAAGTGAGCTGAAACTGTCATATCAAAGTGATTGAAAAATAATGCTTTGAACATTTTCAACTATTTTTTAAAACTTTGAAAACTGCTTGATCTCTAAGTATGCATACTTTTCTTATCTAATTTTTTATGCTATTTACTTGTTTAGCATGCTTTCCTCCACTGTGTCAAAAAAAGTTCAATGTTAGACTCACATTTTCAGAAATTCTAAATTAATCAAGTACAAATTAACTTATGAGAGAGGCTAGACAGCAAAATTCCAAATGCTGGCATAACTTCTGCCTTTGAACCAATCTCAACTGTAAAGTAGCAAAACTGAAAATAATCTCCGTAAAAGTCCAATATTTTACAATATAAAACTATCACTATTAAGACAAAAAAAAAAAAAAAAAAAAAAAACCACACCGGTCCTCACTATCTATCTGCAATTGGGGTAGGAAACACATAACAAAATGTTCCCTCACTCTATCACTTATGCATTATCAAGAGACTTCAATTCTGTAATTTATATCCCCCCCATCATGTGTTAATTTTAAGAAGTTACTCTGCTTTTTTACTAAAGTGAAAGGGAAATGAAAACCTTTCTGGGACTGGCCTCATGTAATGCATTTGTAAAGGTGAAACCTTAAAGTGAAATGGAATGGGGCACAGGAAATCAAATGAGTTTAAGGATGTAACTATAACCAGGGAATAAAAGGTTACTCATTTTTTGCAAAAATCAAAGCAGTGTCTGACGAGTCTAATTAACGAATAAAATTCTTGTTTCTTTTACAATAGACCTTTAAACTATTTCTACTCAGCAGTCTCAAAATGATTTCACTAGGAGGTACTGGAGTTATTGAGCTGAAATGGCAGCTGCTGTTTTTCTGTTTCCTTTATTCCATAAAAGGACTGGTAACTTACATTTCACTTCAAAACACTTCTCCACTGGCAACTCCCCTCTGCTTTGTCTCTCCCCAAAAAGTTTAATCTAATTTACAGTATTCAAAGGGGAAAGAATTAAGTTCCTTTCTAAAAGTAATTAAAAGCATGATGCATTTTATTCGCTTGCTTCTAAATTAGGACTGCCCTTTCAAAGAAATATTAAGCTGAAACAGATAAAGTTCATCTTAGTAAATACTACAATTATCTAGGGAAGAAAAGATCTATATGTGAGCCAAGCTCTCCATACCTGTGGTTTAGCCATATCCACACGAAAAGAAGATTAAGCAGCTCTCAAACCGCATTTGAACTGTTCAGTAGATGTCAGCATATTAAATTCCTTACTCTTAAAGATCAACGAGATATATTTTCATATTTGAATACTTTCTTATCATAAAAATACATTCAGTGTTTCCCTGGTAACAAAACAGGATTGATATTGATCCTAGATTTGACCACAGATTTATAGTCTTCAATAAAATATTACTCAGGAGAAAGTATATAATCTGGAATTTTTTAGTGAGTCATTTTGGAGAACAGAACTAAACCAAATAAGTGGCAAGAAACATAAAAAGTGAAAAATTCTCTGATTCAATTAACTAAAGGCAAGCTCGCTCAGACTTTTCACAACTGAAGATTCTTCTGAGGATACAGGTAGACTAATTAAATAGGTACCTTTGTGCTTGTTAATTACTTTCATTTCTCCCAGAAAGGTATTATATGAAATTTTGCAGTCATTCTATAGAAGCTAAGATATAAAACTGAAGAAACTAAAACGTCGTTCCAATTCTATGGGGTGAAATTAAGTTAGAAACTAGACATCAACAGGTAAGTATGTATAAGATAATTCTACACGTTGTACTAAAGTAGAACTCATTGTATATAGGCATAAGAGTGATTTACACATCATTCTTTGAATGTTTAGAAGGATTAGACATACATTCATTAATTGCATTGCAACTCTATAAAGTATAAGAGATTCTTTACAGAAAGAAAACAGGTTTGCAGGCAACCAGTAAGATAAAATACACAGGGAACAATTAAAAAAATAGATTGAATAAAATCTGTAATAATGTATCCATCCATGTCTAAAAATAAAATCATCCAAAGTGACTTTCTTTATAAAAGAAATTAAAAAACTTCACAGACTACTTAAATATATAAATGTGAATAATTATTATCAATAATGTAATTTGTTATTAACTTCGCATAAAGGACCACTGTGTTGAAATAATTCTGAAATGTATTAAAATGTCTCTGCCTTATTAAGAGGAATAAAAGCATGTAACATTTTCTCTTTGTCATCATTATGACTACCACATGTGTAGCAATGAACTGAATTAATCCAGTTTCTGTTTCGCTGCTTCCAAACCTAGTGACACTTCTATCTATGTCTTCCCTATCTTCCGTCCAACTAGTGGTTCTCAAGTTGGGTACTGAGACTCGCCATATCACAGTCCCGACTGTCATATGAAAACATTTTTATCCAGGTCTCTGTAAGTACTTAGGACAATGTCCCAAACATAGAGTTCATTTCCTATTTTTTCAATAAGTAAGTAAATAGATGTGTAAGCAAATAAATAAGCTTGGCAGGTGGGCATACTGGTAAAAATCAAACAATGAAATTTTAGCAGGAGAAAATCTTCCAGAGCACCACAAGAGTGAGCATTCTGTACTTAAATATTTTGCATGGACAGAGGACACGACTTGTTCTAAGACCACTGCTTGTCTAATTATATAACTGAACGAGTTAAGAGAAAGCCTATAAAGTCTGTACAGGCAGCACACCTATACTATTGGCAGACAGCACATTCTAGAAGAGTCTGTCATACTGACATTTCGCATGTTTAAGCATTGTCCTTACACCTTGAATGCGAGTCATATTTTTGCAAAGGTCAATGAAGGTAGACTCTTAAAGCAGTCAAATTTGACAAAGTTCTTTATCATCAGTTTCCCTGTAAAACTTGCTCGAACTTACTTGCTCGAACGATGGTCACTAGACATTTCTTTGCTTTCAATTTCCTTATTGTTATTATTGCTTAACTATTATTTCCCACGGAAGATAAGGGTTTTGTTGAAGCAACCAAGAAATTCTTCTAAAGTCTCCTGCTGGGGACTCAATATCCTACACCCAAGTTTTGCCTCCACCAACACATTCTTAAATACTGCCTAATATTTCTGGTGGGGAAAAAAAAGCAACTATCAAAAAATTGAAACCTACTCTACATCCTATGTAGACATCCCCTTACTTTTAAAACCTTCTTGTCATTAAATGGCAGAGTTGTTTTAGTGGTTCTCCCACTAATTTAGTGTTGGGGCAAATTGCCTAGTGGGAAAACATTCAATTTAGTGGCTAATGAGAAATCTACTTTAAAGCAACTCCTGAAGGAAACCTTAAAAAAGAGCTCTAAAGTTGTGTTGGTTTACTCTACTCATGGCAAAACAACCATAGTCACTTACTGATAACCCGCTTTACTTCACGTCTGAGGTCTATTACCTTCACAGATTTAAGAGGACAAAACTCCTTAAATTTAAAAGGAGAGATCCTCTTAACCTGTTCTACTTTCCCTATTCTCCATGGCACTTTTCACCTTCTAAAATACTAGATTATTTATTTATTTACTTATTTATTTACTACGCACACATGCACACACACACATACACACTCACACATGAGGTTGACAACATTTGTCTATTTTATTCATAATGTATTCCAAGCACCTTAGTACATGGTGGTGCTCCATATGTATTTCTTGAATGAATAAATGAATTAATCAATCAACCAAAATTTCTTGCCATTTTTCATTTCAAATTCAAGTTACATGGTGCACTGTACATTATTCGCTTCTGGAGGGCCCTAGAGTTAATAAATGTGAGTTCATAAAAGTTCTAAAATCTAGATTATAATATAGGTCTATGCAAGCACAACCTAAAGAAATGATCATTTATTTTTCTCTTAGGACCTAGCCAATTATGCAAAATAAGTCAGCTGTACTTATATTGCAATACTCACATCTTGAAGATGTTTATTTATTTTTTGTTAAACCTAAGCATCAATAGTGGGAAAGATTGAGATCTCAACCAATATATTCTTAAAAACATTTTAGGGAGACATATCCAGTGGGACTAGGTTAGCTCTAAGCATATTTGTTTGGGTGAAAAGATACTCATACTTAGCTTGCTATTTCACTCAGAAGCTATCCAGGAGAGTAAATTATTCAAAAATAGGGAGGATAAAACCTGGGGCCCAATGCATTTCTCCAACTCAAAAAGGAGACCTTGGGTTAGTCTCCTATTTTAGCAGATTTTCATGGCTTCACTTTATTTTAAAAATGAACTTAGCTCAATACACTTAGCCAATGTCTCCCTGGGTTTCTACAGGTTTATTCCTGTTTTAAACTCCAAATGCCTAAGAGCATTCAGACTTCCAAATGCTGGTGAACTCACACCTCATCAAAAAACAATAAATTTCATTGGAAAATACTTTAAAAACATTCAAGTTTAGAGAATGTATCTTATTGACCTTGGAAAAGAGCAGGAAAAAAATCTGAAGAAACTGTTTCTATCTGAATTTCTTTGTCTGCTTATTTCAGATTGGAATTAATCATGCTTATATATCAGCTTGAGAGAACCAAATGATCCTCGAACAAGTGGCCAGCAGTAATGTGAACGTTTGCAAGCAAGCACATCTCTTTGAAAATTATAAGCTACATACGGGCCAGTAATTGCAAACTAACAGTGCATTAAGATGAACAAACAAATTATGGTGGCAAAGAGGATAAAGCCAACAAAAATATAAGAAATCCTGGAGAAAACATAAATATAAAGTTAGGACTGCTTACTTATCCATGGCAGTAGTGTGTAATGTCAGCCCTACACTGATAATTACTGATCTGACTCTGGGTAAATGTCTGAATCTACTCAGCTCTCAATTTTCTCCTCTATACCTGAAGAATTTGGGTTAGATAAAAGAATTTTAGGTTAAAAGGGAAAGGGATGTGGTATTTCACAAAGTTTAATAAGTAAAACAAAACACCAGGAAAACTGCAAGACTCCAATGTCAGATCTGCTTGCCTCTAAGGCTCTCACTTTCACTGTCCCTGCCCACCCCCCACCCCTCCCCTACTTGTCTGTGGGTAACCTTCAGGAAACCCTGGATGCCCTTTGTGAAAGCCTCTGGAAGGAATGGTTTCAGTGGACGGCTCCTATGCCTTTCTTATTCTCCAAGAGATGCCACAGTATGGCTTATTGATCATCAATGTAAAGTTTACTCTGCTTTGCTATATCACTCATAATTTTATTATCTTCTCATGAATATAATGCATTTAGAGTGGATGGCAGGCATAAAGAATAGCAATTTTGTACTTACCATTCTCCAAGATAGCTACCACACCTCAGGATAGGACACCAAGAAAGTACTGCGTTTTTACAATTTAGCAATGCAATCAAATTTGCCTGTAACTTTAAAAACAGAAAATGTAAAGAGACAGAATAAACCTTTCTCTGTCTTTGGTTTGAGATATAATTCTAAAAATCTTTTCAGCTTTAAAATTCTGATTTTAATATTAAATCAACTGGTCAGTAAATATTATACTCTTTCTAATGTATCTTTATTTAATAACATTAAAAAGAAACAAACTTCCTAACCATGTTTCAGAATAAACCTGATACTTAAAATACTTCACGAGAGCACTGTCTTATCTGAGGGAGCTTATTTGATGTTCTTATGTTAATGACAAAAAGGAAGGAGGAGTTTTAAATGGCGCTCAAATGAGAAAAAGCTTAAATATAAAATTGTTAACCAACTGAAATATCTTCTACATACCTGCAATAAAACATGGAATTTAGCTGTGTATACTGCCACCTATAATTCACCGAAATATAACACATTTTTCTCAGATAAAAGGAAATGCACAAATGTTCCTGAACACAATAAAAATTCTGCAGGGACTGTGTGACCACCAGCAATTTAAGGCAGCAGCACCATATTAAAATGATGTCCTTAAATGCCATGGCCTTTACTTTTTCCTTTACCCATTTTATTCATAATTATTAAAGTTGAAATAAAACTCTAACATTGAAATCTTTTCTGCCTTTACATCTAAAGCTCATCTTCATATGTGGGCAAAATTTAAGAGCACAGAAATAAATAGAGGAGTTCTTAACGGTCTCTGATCTATGCATCAGATCTCATGCTCCCATGCACGTCCTTATTTTTAACATAAGAACAGTACATGAGTTATGAGAATGCCAGCTAAACCCAAACTACTCACTTTCAGCGGGAAGAAGAGGAACAAATTTTTAAAGGGGCATTCATTTTTATATTATATAGTTTCCCATTTCAACAGAGCTTATTTCAGGTGTGCTGTTAAAAAGAATCATTATAAAGAACAATAGATTTTTAAAGTAAATAAATCACATGTTCTAGGTTGATATCAACTCACTTTCTGCCTTTCCGAGATAAACAGAATCTTAAAATATTTTGATTCTAGAAGAAATACAGTTGGTCAAATAAGAAACAATATACTAAAATATAAATAAATGAAGAAACACAAAACTTTCAGAAAAATTCTAATATCAATTTCAGTAAGAAATAACCATAAAACAACCAGTAACTTACTTGTTTTTCCCAATCAGAAAAGATTGTCAAAGCTATCTATGCACGTGGGAAACAGATCTCAGCATTCCAAAAGGACTCTCCACTTGGAATCGGAAAAACAGGTCACTATTTAAAGACTCTCCAACTGAGAGAAGACTCTTCCTAGAGTTTCTAGAACCTGAAAACCAAAAATTGGGATTTTTTTTTTTAGCCTGCTAGTGAAAAATATATATAAAGGCTGACATTCCTAATTCCCCCTCTTCCCACGCCAGTTCAAAAGGGACTCACCTTGCGGTAGCAGAGATGTCCAAAACGTTCAAGCCTGGGTTTCCCCTTCAGAATCTCCAAATGCTGCCACCATCAGCAGTTTCGGTTGACGGATGCTACCTAGGAGTAGCTTCCAGGAGAGGACAACTGCGCTCCACTTCAGGACCTTCCCATTTCTGCTGTCCCTCAGATATTTGTTTGGGATTTTTTTTTTTTTTCCCTGCTTTCTGGAGTAGACCTTAACAACACAACGTTAAGCCCTTTTAAGAAACCTATCTTGAGTGATCTACATATTCCATACATGAAAGGATTTCAATCTTAAATGAAAAAGGAGGTTTTGAAAAGGAGAATCTCACCAACTTGCCTTCAGGAAAAAAGAACACAAGTACTGAGAGACTGATTTCCCATAAATGCCTGATTTGCATAAGGTGGAAACTAATCTCCTGAGCAACAAATCAATCCCATCCACCCCACTCCATCCTCAAGCCAATGAACCCACTGCTTGTACTCTGGCTGGACTCCCACTCTTTGTGCCCTCCGCTTGTAAGTTCATCACGCTACAAACCCTCAAAAGTCATGCCTGTAGGTTGCTGCAATTTGCGTTTCCAAATTGTGATTCCTTTGCTATTCCTGAATGAACTCAATTACTGGCAATTCAAGCTTGCCTCAGTTTACCTCTTTATTTAGGCTCACAGATACTCCTACATACCTAGTTATACGGTAGTTTTGTATTTTGAATTAATGCTCAAATCCATCTGGAGTTCATTTTTGCATATTATGTAAAATGAAAAACTAAATCTTTCTTTTCACAACATAGAACTTTTCCATTGTAAATCAAGGAAACGCATAGTATCCTCCGTTTGTCTGATCTGTCCTGTTTCACTATGTCAATATATTTTCTTACATGAAAAATGTGGTTTTAACTACTGTGCTCTTTTTTTTTCTTACATGTGTGAACCTGTGTGTGTACTTTATACTTAAACCCTTTCATTCTGGTCAACTAATCCCAGTTTTATTAGCCTGTGAAAAACCTCTCAGATGACTCTTAATCCTGCATGTATAAAATAATTACTAGCCTAATTACAGAATTATTTCTAAACTCCATAATATCTAAACCACAAACAATACAGGCCTGTTAGTTATGAAAAAGCTGGAATAAGGAAAGAAAAAATATATATACTCAGATGATCAGCAGTCCTTTTTGGAACTGACATTCCTTCATTTCAGGAAACTGAAGAACAGAGAAGCTAGAAGCAAGACGGTGTCCCCTCTGGCTGAAAATCCAGGACATTGCTTTGAATCCATCAAGTCAATCAACCTTTCTTTTTAACTTAACCCTGAAACACTTCTAAATTATAATATCTCCGGATTCTACCTAAGGCAGCAAATGTCCTATCTCAGCCATATTTACTTTTAACATCCAGCATTCTAATCGCAGAAGACTCCTTCTTAGCTTGTCATTCTGACCTTACAAAAGGAATAAAACAATTCAGAATACTGGTCATTGTACTTACATTAGTCATAGTTATACAGTCAACATTGTACATATGAAATAAGATGAAAACTAGAAAAGAAAGGACATTATAAGATGATACATCACTTTTTTTTTTTATTATGATACATCACTTTTGAGTAGTAGCAGTTCAGAGAGAGAAGGAATGCATTTCCTGAGTTGTATGTGAGAGATAAAGTGTTTTGAACACACTTGTAATGTACAGTGGATTTTCCATTTTAAGTAAGGTTTCTTTGAAGTAACCAACTTAAAAGTCCTTTCACAAATACAGATTATTAAAAATATAGCCTGTGGAATTGAGTATAATATCTTAGAAATAGTTTTGAGATGAGTAATAGTGGAAAGGTAAAAGTCAAGCAGTCATTCATTTAGTCAGCGCATCTTTATTAAGCATTGATTATGCAGTCAACAAATCTATCAAAAGTGACTGTTCAGCTGAATGTTTGTTAGTTTCCCTGGGCTTAAGTAAGACTTCTCTTCCTTATTCTGCCCAGCAGAATGAAAATATATTCTGGTTAAATTAGATACTTGCTTAGGTAGTCTAACCAGACAAAAGTTTAAAAATATTTTGAGAAAAGCAGCCATCATCACTTCACCATTAAATTAGAAGCAGCAGCCAAGTTTCTCAAATATATATGCTAATGAACAAGCAATAATATTAGGTTTTATCATAATTCTAGGGCTGAGCATTGGCTATTAGCCCAACCCATACCAAAAGCATTACTCAGGTGTGAATGCTAAAGGAGGATCTCACCCATCTCTGCTGACCTTAAATTTGGCCAAGTTCTTGCGGGTGGGGATGAGGAAGAATAAACCCAATGGAACAAAACTGAAGGCTCCTGGCATCATGGATTTAAGTCACTAGGTCCAAAGTCAGAATATTGGCCTGTAATTGAAAAGCTTAATTTGCTGTTCTTACGATCTCCATTGAAAAGCTTTTTCTATCACTATTTTCACTTCTTTATTGTGCAAATCCCTCTAACCTGCTTCAGATATTTCTTTCTGCTAATCTGTAGTACTATTGCCTTTAAAATCGTAACACAAACTACCCTTTTCTAGAAATCTTTGCTTAATTAAATGTTTTTATTCTAGTATTTACTCCCCATGTATTCAGCATTCATAGTCATTATATGTTTAAATGTATTTTCCATGCTGTTTAATGAAGTTACTTAAATATTTTTATGCATGTTCTTTATCAAGTCGAGGATGAATCTTGGAGAAATATATCCATGATTTACATTTATTTTCCATCCTTTCAGTAGCCCTATGGCTGTGCTCCTATCACAGGAGTACCAATGCATGTTTTTGTTTCTAAAAGTATAAGTTACCAAGGAGAATACTAATATCAGCAATGCTAGACAGAAATATAGCAAAGAGGAGACTGCTGAAAAGAAAGTCAAATACAATTGAGACTTGAGGCTCAGAACTGGTCATCCTAGTAAATTCAATCTACTTTAAGTGATTTTCACCAATTTGTTTTTAATTTTGAGAATTTCAGTACTCATCGGCATGAATGTAGTAGTAGGTATTAAGACTCTACAACAAGGAATTAAAGGAAAAATAGTGAATATATCAAATAAGAGCCCTTTAATCCTGAAATTTTGATAAATATAGAAATTTAAAAATGGTAATTGACAAAAAAAATGGTATTTTACAATGAAACACCATGTTTTCATCAAAATGATTTTATAAATTTACACATAAGTTTTACTATATAAATTAAAGCTTACAGAAAAGTTAAACTTATCTAGAAGGAAATAAAAGTTAAAATAAAGCAATATGATTATGAAGAAAAGCTCATTGATTTTTATGTTTTGATGCTTAATTAAAATTTAGTTAGATTGGTCTTCATTTATTATTTGCATTCTCTTTAAAATTATAATCTCCTGCAAAATAAGGACAATGTAAAATTGTCCTCAGAGTAAATAGTTTGTCTCATGAAGAAAACAAAGCCACCAAGAAAATCAATACTAATTATTCTCAATAAATATCTTATTTAAGGACTATCTCATTCAAAACATCTTACTATAATAATAGTTGATATTTATTGAAAATCTACTATGAGCTGAGAATTTTACATATATCATTTCAGTCTAACAATGACTCAACGAGGTCAATATATCATCATATTTTAACAGATGTTTAGAATGTTTAACACACTTTGACAGTGTTTCAAAGAAGTTAACTAATTTGGCCAAGTTCAAATATTTGGAGAAGCAGAGATCTGAGCCCAATTTAGTTTAATTCTTCATAATTTACTGTATTATCACCCGCCATAGTTGGGTGGCTTCAGAAATCAGTAAGATATAGAGCCTAACTTATAGGGCCCACATTACACATATTCTAAATTATTGGGCACACTTCGAGAAGAAATATAATATTTTTCTTCTGTCAGTACTTATTACCAAAATAATAATACATATTTTACTTATGGTAAGTAAATAAGATGACATAATCATCTTCCTTTGGTTATTTCTTTCCATATTTAAAATTGTTTTTAAGTTATTTCATTACCTGCTGGCACAAGATTGTCAAATAAATTTAACCATTTAATTTTCAGAAACTTCAAATTAAAACAATTTATTCAGATCAACACTGAAGAGATTAGTGTAAAATGATGGTTGAAATTTTGTTTAACAAAACACTGCTTCCCTTTTAAAAACCGGTTCAGAAATATATACAAAAAACTCTAACAGTTGCGTTGTGTAAAATGAGTACACTTCTTAGTTTGTCATAGCTTTTAACAATCTCTAATAAACTAAGTGAACAAGCCAGTACTTCTTGGATCATTGATCAATATGGTGTGTTTCAGGAATGAATGAAGCAGAGGTACCTTCCTTTTGGACTTGTTTGTTTTATCAATTTCCATTTTCAGTCATTAATATCTATGATTCCCATGCAGGCACTTTGGCATGAGAAAGAGATGGATGCTTTGTAATCTCTTTAACTTGTAAGAAAATGCATTCAAGTTTTGGTTTCCTAATAGAACCTCAAAAAAAAAAATCTCAAATATACTTATGAATTACTCCATGGCTCAACTCAATGAGGTACCAGCCATTCTGACTAGCATAAAATCAGGACTCCTGTTCGTACAAAATCTGGATGAACTCCATCTTTAATCTCTAAATTAGTTCATTTTTTTGTTTGTTTTACCTCCTCAGCAAATTCAGTCAGATAGACTAGAGAAATATCGTGGTGTAGTAAAACGAGCCTCAGCCTGAGCATCAGCAGGCCTGGATTTGAATTTTGTATTAATTTTGTGAGTTATTTAAATTCTGAACATCCTTACTATCCTTACCTATAATGTTGGATGATATTACCTGTAGACATGGGGGAAAATACTACAGCTTATCTAAGAATGTTTGGCATATACTGGCTGTTTAAAAACCATGAGTCACTTTCACCTAAAAAGAAATTGCAATCAAATAACACATATTACAGTGTAGCACTGCCAAGCTATTTAAATAAGACATGAAGTTTCCTATAGAAAGCCTTACAGTAACCAGCCAGTCAAACTGAGAGACTTTTTTTAAACTGAATATCTGTTTTACAATTTGTTCTGTTTAATATTGTAATTCTAATTACTAATGTAATTCTCACTCTACCTTTGATATTATTTCTGTGGTGCCTGTCTCCAATAACATTTTCAAACCCTTCCGAAAATAATGCTATGACTTGTAATCCTAATCGCAATTTGAGTAATCTCATTCTGTATTCATAAAATCAAGGGGCTTCCCCTTAAGAAAACAATTTATACTTGCCAGGCAAACACTAGTGTTATGCTGACTGCATCACTGTCAAATAAGAAGCAAACTCACTGGGGAAGAAAAAAGAATTCCAGATATCTTTTCTCTTACTCATATAAACTTAATCAAGGCTTGCAATTATTTTTTGAAATTGTTCTATATCGACCTTAATGTTTAAAGCTTCATTTCTACCTCTGGGCCCCATCACTAAAAGCCACACATCATCCCTGTTAGCAAAGCAGCTGGCTTTTTAAATGTGATGTCTTGTAGTCCTTATTTACAATCCTAATCATATCATTGATTTCAGTAATCTTCAGTAAGAGTAACTATTAATGCTGTCAAAAGCAGAAGCTGAGATTCAATTTTTTTTTAATAAACCTGGATAATTAAGATTAAGCCTAATAATGTGACTTTAGAGGCCTCTGGGTAATTAGAAGTTTCCTATGGTTGAGTATGTAATACAGCCAAGACAATGTCTTTGCATAAAATTCTACACACACCCAAAATAGTTATATAAGATACAAATGGTTAAATAAAAAGGCTAGGAATAGCCACTCATCATAACACACAAGTAACTAAATTTTTGTTTATACAGGCACTACACAAAATTTTACCTGATTGAGTATTTTTCTGTAATTTAAGACAGCCATAGATCTATTTTGTCTACTAATGCCAAAAAACTAAGGCACATCACATTTTTACTCACTCAGGTGTGTCTTTAACACACCAAGGAATTAAACAATGTTCTGGAAAAAAACAAAAAACAGGATAAACCAATATGAAGAGGATAAGAGACATTTTGGAGAAATCAGATTTTTCAATATCCAAAGCAATTTTTTTATAAAAGGATTAGATGAGGTAATACATTTTGATTTTCAGAAAAAGAGGTCATGATGTAATAAAGATTGTCATTCCATATCAAATCTGTTTATTTTTATTCTGAAAGAAAGTGTGAAACAAAACATGTTTCCAAAGGACTACCTACTTGTCACTAAAAGACACAATGTGTGAGGGAGCTGACAAGAATGTCACTGTGCTCAATGTTGATCACCCACCCCACACTTGGGAAAAATATAAATATGTGGAACCAGTATCAAACACCATTGCCTAATTTAAAAATACTCCTGGACTTCTTACTGATCAATATCTCTTATAGAAAGGATAAGAGTATAGCATCTGAACTGAAACAGTATTATTAGAAAATGATATCGCGAGCATTAGGATGTATAATTCATGTTGCTTTCATTTGCTCAGACCATTGTAAAAATCCATAAATCATTTTCTTCTTCATGTATTTGCTTAAGTGCAATTTGTCAGTTTGCATTAAAGGGCTGCTTCGGCTCATCAGTGCTTTTAATTCACTGTTTAGAGTTTAACAAAATGCTGGCCCTGTCTGATAGCTGAAAAGACCCTGAAACGTGAAGCCACACCAATATTAACAAGGTTAAACAAAATAGAGCAGAATGTTTCTACTCTGAATATCAAGCTTAAAGCTAGTATTCTCAGTCCCCAAAACATGGGTTGGTTTGTTCTCTGTTGGGTTCAAAGCATTAGAACACAGTAACTAAAGAGTTACCTGAATGGTCACAATAGTATGGATATGCTATAAATCTTTTCCAGAACCTCTAGTCAACACTCACTCTACTGTAGTTGAACAAGAACGACCAGTGTGGCATTGGCTCCAAAGCCTTGCCTTCCCACATCTTAAGTTAGGTTATACAACTACAAATAACCTGATTTCACGGTTACCCATTAGAGATGTAATACATTCCAGGTACTTTTTTTTTTTGCATTTGCTCTCTGCACAGCACTTGCTGGGAATAAATGCCAGGAACCCTCCAACTCAACCCTGGCAGGGGTTTGGCGTTTGAAAGACTCTTTATTGACAATTTAAATTTTTTTTCTTCCATTTCTTAATTTTTTTTTTTTCTCTCAAAGCTCTGGGCACACTGCAATAATAAGAGGATTTAGAAACAAATTGCTTTCAAGTCAAGTTAAATCACTGCAAACACTCATTCATCCAAACACTGGTTAACAAACTTGTTTCCCTCCCGTCTTTTCCAGAAAACGGTAAGGAAGAAAGCAGCCCTGTTAGCTAGTTTCGAAGTTGTTAACTATGTACATAAAACGCGACTGTGAGGTCCTTAGCGCCCCCCTCTCCCTTCTGCTGCCCTTAGAGGACAATGAAATAGACGAGAGTGCATTATCACTCACACCAACCAGGACTTATATGAAAATTGATTTTGATAACCCCCCTCCAAATATTAATAGGATACTATTTGTTTTGGCTCAGATGGTTGGCGGTGCTGGAGGGTGCATGGGGTGGGGGGAGGAGGGTTATGTTAGGAATTGGGTCTCCTCGCTGGTTTCAGTAATCGAGTTGGGGGCGGGTCGAAGGACGCTGCATTGCACAATATTCTGCACTTCAAAGAGGGGGTCAACCCCACCACCAAGGCTGTTATTTATGTAATCACGGCCTCACTAAGTTGTGGGGTCCGCCGAGTGAGAAAGAAACACGGGGTGGGTGGGTGGGGGGAATCTGCCGGATTGACACAGCAAGGAAGAAAGCGTCATTTAAGAGGCATTTTTAAAAGGCAGAGTTAAAGTGTGGTTTTGTTTCGTGGGTGACGGGGTGGGGCTGTTTAATGGTTCCAGAGGAAGGAGGCAGAGAAGGTTGCTAATGCCAATGTCTGAATTTTGGCCCGGGACAAAACGCTCTTGCAATTTGCCCTTGGCCGCAGGACCTTAGAGGGAGGCGGACGGCAGGGCTCGCGTCTGCTCTCCCAGGCGGAAGACCCCGTCGTCACCCCGCCGATACCCGGGCGCCTCGGAGACTAGAAGCCAGAGAGGCGAGACCTCTAGAGGACCCCGGCCGGCGTCGCCGGCGCGGATGCAGGCCTCTGCAACCCAAGAAATCCCGCAGAGCCCCCAACAGGCCGGCCCTGCCAAACCAGCGCTCCAAAGCAAAATTCTCTGGCTTGCTCTGTGAGGCTTTCGCCGCTAGGAGACGCCTGCAACCCACGTTTGTGGAGAGAGTCCCCCTTCCAAACACAACTGCTACCAAAAAAAAAAAAAAAAAAAAAATGCAGCTCAAGTGTTACAGTGGATGTAGTGATTATTTACAGGCAAATCTGGCCATCTCTCCACGTTCTCATCTCCACCTCGGGAAGCTCTCTGGCTCTCAGCGAACGTCCAAAGTCGGCTCAAACTTCATCTACGTTTTGAGAGCACAAGCATTTCCGGATCTGCATCGTCATTCAGCCGCATGTCTCTCACACGCAAACACGCGCGCACACGCGCACACACACGAGTGTTTCCGTACGTACAAATGAAATATTAGAAAATTACCGTCCTTTAAAAAATGCTCCAGGATTCTGATGAGTCCGCTTGAAGACCTCAAAACATTTCATGTCAATCCTGCAGATCTAAAAAGAAATCAGGGAGGGGGAGGGGTAGAAAGTACAGAGGCAATGCCGTTATTCATATTCAGATACACTATAATCTCCTTTTCATTGATCCACAGGTCCTTTTATAAACTGACGCTCCATTCTCAGCCGCAGACGTGATGCTAAAATCATTTTAACTGCAGCGGTTTTCGCTTGGCTTTGGCTAATCGTCAATTTACTGCAGCTGGAAAAGGATTAGCCATTTTTGCTGGCATCCTTTCCTTCTAACCGCTCAAAGGCAGGACCCATCTCCGGGAAAGAGCCAAGGAGGGCGGGGGGCTAGGGCAGCAGACACGCACTCGCAGGACTCGCAGGGGCCTGCCTCAGTCTACAATCACGCCCATGGCCACGCGCCCTCCTTAATTCCCTGCCGGGAGGGAATGGCAACGTACCTCGGGGTCGGGGAAACGACTCTCCTTTTCCAGCAGGTTGGCGGTGTTACTCTCGGGTCATTCATTACCAGTAAGCCCCAGGAGACCTTCCTAGCTTGTGGCATAAGAAGGAAAGTCAACAAGGGCTGCTTCGGTTGAATAAACAAACCCTTACAGCCCATTAATTAATACACAATTATGTTTTTTTTTTAAAGCTTTTCTTGGAGAATTAACATTCAATCCACTCTCTCGCATTGAAGAGTTCGCGCTATATTTTAACTTCACAAGAACTGGGTGATTTACGCGCCGCTCTCCCCCTGCGCCTTCCGGAGTAAGCACTCAGAGCTTGTCAAGCGCATCCTTTGGGACCCGGGAGGAGGTGTGTGTTTGGTGGGGGGGGGGGGGGGCGGGCAGGGGTGGGTGCTCCGCTGGGGCTTACACAAGAGCTGTGCGCCGGACCAGGAAGGATGGATGCGAGCAGTGTGAATGTGCAAGTGCGTTCGCAGATACCCGCAGCGGCACACACTCGGGCCCCGCGTGTGCACAGCCCCGTCCCAAGCACCCACCCCCACCCCCGCCCGCGCTCACGTTAGTGGCCGCGCGCCTGCCCTCTCCCAGCGGTCTTGCCCCAGGCTGGGCAAGAATCGGTGCCCCGGTCTAGCACAGGGAGGAGAAGGGAGCTCTCCAATTGTCAGAAAAAGCAGAAAAAAGCCCTTGCGCGCCGCCGCTGCGTCGCACTTGGCCGGGGAAGGCGCAGGGATACCCGAGGCGCCTTGCAGCGAACGTGCCCGAGGCCAGCGAGTCCGCCGTTAGGCTAGCAGGCTCCAAAGCAGAGCTCACATGCAACTCCTCAGTCATTGATCAAAGCCCTCACAGCCCAAACCAGGTCCGCCAGCGAATTAATCTATTTGGTAAGAATATTGTGGATGTACGTTTAGGGAGGGAAGGGGTAAGTCTAACGCGGCCGCACGTCTATAGTAGCCGCCAGCCCTCATCCCTGGGCTTGAACCCCGCGGCTTTTCAGGATCCACTTCCGCTCCACATTGCAACTGCTTCACCCCTTCCCACACGGCCCCTTCAGACCCTCACACTTAGTTTGACGCAGGCCTTATCATAACTGTTTTTTAAAAGTCCTGTCAATCTCCGCCAGAGACCCTTAATTAGGTAACCCCTGCCAATTAGTGGTCCCTCTGCAACTTTTTCCAGTTCTCGGTGACTTATTTCCACAATCAGTAGCAAGGAAAATACCTTAAAGGAAAAAGAATGTTAGCGTCATTGGAAACCCCGCTCCTGGGAGAGGATACCGCTGCTGCTATTATGTTTTCGCATTTGCTGATGCAAACAGGGGAACCTCTCTATTCCCTCTCCATTACCTGCGGCAGGGGACTGGGAGCTTTCCGTGGCAGAGTCCCCAGCTAGCGCCTCGGGACCTGCCGGGCTGTTCTCGCTCTCACACTCACACTCACCCAGGCAGCCCGGGCGCGGGCTCCATCGCGCCGGGCCCGGTTACTGCGTGACGCGCGTGCTTGACGGCCAGGTTGGCCAATTAGCGGCGGCTCGGTGGGTGGTGCTCCTCAGCGATTGGTTGGCAGAATGAGGGCGCTGCGCAAAAACAGAGAAGCGGAGCGCTCAGAGCTCAGAAACTGCCAGCCGAGATCTCAGGCTCTGGGGCTGAGGCCCGAGGAGAGAAGGACTGGAAAGAAGAAAGACAGGTTAGAGGGAAGAAGAGGCTTGGGAAGGAAACAGCAAAAAAGAAACTGCTTATCACACAGAGACGCAAAGGACGGTGGAGAAAAGGACAGATAGAAAGACTATGAAAGCCAAAAAATACAAATAGAGCGAAAGAGGAAAAAATGCCAAGAAGAACATCCATCCGGAGAAATGAAGAGAATGAAAGTTTTGTGCTGCAGAACCGTTTTGTGCTTTACCGGCACAAAATTCTCTCGCTGCTTTTAAGCCCTTCTGCGTTTGCCAGCCATTGACATTAAGAGGCATGTTCATCGGTGCCAACAGCATCTCCTCTTCCTTCTCCTCTTCCTCTTCATCTTCCTCCTCCTCCTTCTCCTCCTTCTCCTCCTCCTCCTTCTCCTCCCATCAGCAAGAAGACAAACCGAGGACAGTCTTGAAATATCGAAATTTCCTCCTTGGGATTTGCCAGCGCCGCGTTGCGCCAAGACTGTCGGAATAAAGGACGCTGACTATTGTAGTATTATTTTATTAATTGCTCAGTGGGAAGATTACAGATGAGGAAAAGGGACGCTTGTTACCATTCCTGCGCTAAGATTGAAAAATGAGGCTAAATTTGGGAAAACCCTAAAATGAAGCAAAAGGAATAATAAGATCTTTAAGGACAGAAAGCCACAGGAAACTCCCCCCCCCCCCCCAACATAGCGCACTTTTATTTGTATTTTTTATTTGAGGTTTTTTTTGTTTTTGTTTTTCTTTTTTCGTGGTGGTGGGGGAGGTGATTGGGTGGCTGGCTGACTGGCTGCGGGAAGCTGCTTCCTTTCCCTTTGGAGATGATTGTGCTATTATTCTTTGCCTTGCTCTGGATGGTAGAAGGAGTCTTTTCCCAGCTTCACTACACGGTGCAGGAGGAGCAGGAACATGGCACTTTCGTGGGGAATATCGCTGAAGATCTGGGCTTGGACATTACAAAACTTTCGGCTCGCGGGTTTCAAACAGCGCCCAACTCTCGGACCCCTTACTTGGACCTCAACCTGGAGACCGGGGTGTTGTACGTGAATGAGAAGATTGACCGCGAGCAAATCTGCAAGCAGAGCCCCTCCTGCGTCCTGCACCTGGAGGTCTTCCTGGAAAACCCCCTGGAGCTGTTCCGGGTGGAGATCGAGGTGCTGGACATCAATGACAACCCGCCCTCCTTCCCGGAGCCGGACCTGACCGTGGAGATCTCTGAGAGCGCCACGCCGGGCACCCGCTTTCCCTTGGAGAGCGCATTCGACCCAGACGTGGGCACCAACTCCTTGCGCGACTATGAGATCACCCCCAACAGCTACTTCTCCCTGGACGTGCAGACCCAGGGGGATGGCAACCGATTCGCCGAGCTGGTGCTGGAGAAGCCGCTGGACCGAGAGCAGCAAGCGGTGCACCGCTACGTGCTGACCGCGGTGGACGGGGGAGGAGGGGGAGGAGGAGAAGGAGGAGGAGGCGGCGGAGGAGGGGGCCTGCTCCCCCAGCAGCAGCGCACCGGCACGGCCCTACTCACCATCCGAGTGCTGGACTCCAACGACAATGTGCCCGCCTTCGACCAACCCGTCTACACTGTGTCCCTACCAGAGAACTCGCCGCCGGGCACGCTCGTGATCCAGCTTAACGCCACAGATCCAGACGAGGGCCAGAATGGCGAGGTCGTGTACTCCTTCAGCAGCCACATTTCGCCCCGGGCGCGGGAGCTCTTCGGACTCTCTCCTCGCACTGGCCGACTGGAGGTGAGCGGCGAGCTGGACTACGAAGAGAGCCCGGTGTACCAAGTGTACGTACAAGCCAAGGACCTGGGCCCCAACGCCGTGCCCGCGCACTGCAAGGTGATAGTAAGAGTGCTAGATGCTAACGACAACGCGCCGGAGATCAGCTTCAGCACCGTGAAGGAGGCGGTGAGCGAGGGCGCGGCGCCCGGCACAGTGGTGGCCTTGTTCAGCGTGACCGACCGCGACTCAGAGGAGAATGGGCAGGTGCAGTGCGAGCTGCTGGGGGATGTGCCGTTCCGCCTCAAGTCTTCCTTCAAAAACTACTATACCATCGTGACTGAGGCCCCTCTGGACCGAGAGGCGGGGGACTCCTACACCCTGACCGTGGTGGCTCGGGACCTGGGCGAGCCTGCGCTCTCCACCAGTAAGTCGATCCAGGTGCAAGTGTCAGATGTGAACGACAACGCACCGCGGTTCAGCCAGCCTGTCTACGACGTGTATGTGACCGAAAACAACGTGCCCGGCGCCTACATCTACGCGGTGAGCGCCACAGACCGTGATGAGGGCGCCAACGCCCAGCTAGCCTACTCTATCCTCGAGTGCCAGATCCAGGGCATGAGCGTCTTCACTTATGTGTCCATCAACTCCGAGAACGGCTACTTGTACGCCCTGCGCTCCTTCGACTACGAGCAGCTCAAGGACTTCAGCTTCCAGGTGGAAGCCCGGGACGCCGGCAGCCCCCAGGCGCTGGCTGGCAACGCCACCGTCAACATCCTCATCGTGGATCAGAACGACAACGCCCCTGCCATCGTGGCGCCCCTTCCAGGGCGCAACGGGACTCCGGCGCGCGAGGTGCTGCCCCGCTCGGCGGAGCCCGGTTACCTGCTGACCCGCGTGGCCGCGGTGGACGCGGACGACGGCGAGAACGCCCGGCTCACCTACAGCATTGTGCGGGGTAACGAAATGAACCTCTTCCGCATGGACTGGCGCACCGGGGAGCTCCGCACAGCGCGCCGGGTGCCGGCCAAGCGCGACCCCCAGCGGCCTTACGAGCTGGTGATCGAGGTGCGCGACCACGGGCAACCTCCCCTGTCCTCCACCGCCACCCTGGTGGTGCAGCTGGTGGATGGCGCTGTCGAGCCCCAGGGCGGGGGCGGGGGCGGCGGCGGGGGGTCAGGGGAGCACCAGCGCCCCAGCCGCTCCGGCGGCGGGGAGACGTCGCTGGACCTCACCCTCATCCTCATCATCGCCCTGGGCTCGGTGTCCTTCATCTTCCTGCTGGCCATGATCGTTCTTGCTGTGCGCTGCCAAAAAGAGAAGAAGCTCAACATCTACACGTGTCTGGCCAGCGACTGCTGCCTCTGCTGCTGCTGCTGTGGCGGTGGGGGCTCGACCTGCTGCGGCCGCCAAGCCCGGGCGCGCAAGAAGAAACTCAGCAAGTCGGACATCATGCTGGTGCAAAGCTCCAACGTACCCAGTAACCCGGCCCAAGTGCCGGTGGAGGAGTCCGGGGGCTTTGGCTCCCATCACCACAACCAGAATTACTGCTACCAGGTCTGCCTGACCCCCGAGTCTGCCAAGACCGACCTGATGTTCCTTAAACCCTGCAGCCCTTCGCGGAGTACGGACACTGAGCACAACCCCTGCGGGGCCATCGTCACTGGCTACACAGACCAGCAGCCCGACATCATCTCCAACGGAAGCATTTTGTCCAACGAGGTAAGGCTGAAGCGAAAGGACCATCATCTCTCATCTCCTCCATCTGAAAGCCTCCTCTAGCCCGGCCCTTGTATCTCTGGTGCACTGTGTATTTATTTTTAGGATATTAGCTTATTTGTATCTTTGTGGGATCAGGAATGGGGAGTCACCTCTCCCACCCCTTCTTGTGTAACTTAAACTTCGTGTCGTCCTTAATTTTCTGCGCTCCACCCCTCCACGTTTATTTTCATTCCTCTCCTCTGGTGCTTTGCAACCTTGGACCTTCCTTCTTCCCTCTGTCATCTTTCATTTAAAATCCTAATCCCCCTCTCAGTCCTTTCCCTTCTTAGAAATCTGAGGGTAAAGAGGAAAGTGTGCGGGGGGAGAGGGAAATACGGTGGAGGGACTTTCTGGCACTGGCAAAGGTCTTTTTTCTCTTTGCATTTGTCCCAGGCGTTAATAAAGTTAATTGTTTTGCTTTGTTTATCGATGCTTTCAGTCGCGTGTAAAAGTAAGCTATAGATTGTTTAACTTTGCACAGTTGTCTAAACTCGAATGCATGTTTTAGTGAATGAGTTATCAGATCCTTGTCCCCTGAACTCGGGTTGCAAAAAAGCTTTCAGTTCTGCTCTGGACAGCATTTACAGACGCTCTTGAAGCCGAACGCCCACACTGTGAATTTGAATGAAGTTGCTTTGGCACAAACCCCTGTAAGCGTAAACTAACTAAAGGCTTAAACAATTGTTGTCTTAAGTATATCTCTTAGCTAATAATCACCTTCTTGCCACCGTTTTTGATAAATCACTGCTGTTGGCTTTCTTCATCAAAGAATTTGGCTTGTCAATTCCGATTTCCTTTTATAAGATGGAGAAGTGGCGAAGTTGAAAGGAGGGAGGGAGGGGGAGAACCGAGAGGATTTCTGTAAAAGAAAGTTTGGACCGGAAAAAGTGTGTGGGTGGTGGAGGCGGAAAGGAGAAAGCAGAGGGTGTTTGGAGGGGGAAAAATTGGGGTCAGGAGGGAAAGGAGGATTATGAAATCCTTTCTTGGCAGGTTATTTTATTTTGAGTCTTAGATATTATTAACTGACTTTCATGAATATTTGTACAGCTCATTTGTATCTTAAGCACCTTTTGAAAATAAACAACAAAATAATACCATAAAATATCCAAACTTTTTGCTTATTGAGCGTGCTGTTTTTCTTGTGTCAACCAGTATGCACCTAAACACTTTTTTAGGCCGCTGAAAGAAAGACTGCAACATATATAACTAGGTTGACTTGATAGGAGACAGTAGTTTATGAGCCCTAGCCATGAGGTCATTTGCATTCTCTCCTTAAAACACACACACACACACACACACACACACACTCACTTAAAGTTGGCCTTTTATTTTTGCATTTTTTTAACCTTTACTGAAAATCTAGATTGAAGTGTCTCTGCATATCTTCTTGCCTTTACCCAGCAATCACTAGTCTGAGGTTTTAGAACAACTTAGAAGCCATAAAAATGTACACAATTACTTAAGCGAGCATTAGCTCCTAACTTCAAAAGCAGACTGTTAGTTAAACCCTTAGCACGCAAATGCTCTTGATTTATTTATTTTTTTTCTAGACTAAACACCAGCGAGCAGAGCTCAGCTATCTAGTTGACAGACCTCGCCGAGTTAACAGGTATGGACTCCTCTTTTTTTCCTAGCTTGGTGTATGGACAAATTACTACCTACTAAAAGTAGGGATTAGGTATACTATTCCATATCAAAATAGAAAATAATAAAGTATTTCCAAGTAGGGCAGGGCATAAATACTGATTACATTAGGTTTACTAAGCAATAAATTAAAGAAATATTGGTGTATTTCATTTATATACAACCGCTAAGTATCTTTGAATATTTTGTCAGTTTATACTCCTACACTGCTTCTGATAATCTTCCTAACTGTTCCAGGTTTATACATATATGTCTCCTCTATGAAAATGATATAAACATATACTTAGCTCCAATCATAGAATAATGACTAAACTTCACATGCCTTAAGGGCTCCAACTAACTGCTAATGTTCGATTTTAGAGAGTTAGGCTTAAGGTTATAAAAACCGGCTTTAAGCAGAAATAAAGCTACCCGAGAGCGCTAGGTATCTGCAGCACCATCAGTGACCATGTGGTGGCAGAAGAATGTTTTCTGTGTTTCTTCACCTTTTATATTCTAACATTCACATTTTTGTGCTTATAGTTCTGCATTCCAGGAAGCCGACATAGTAAGCTCTAAGGACAGTGGCCATGGGGACAGTGAGCAGGGAGATAGTGACCACGATGCCACCAACCGCGGCCAGTCGGCTGGTAAGTGTGATCAAAGGGCAATGCTGACTTTTACAGTGGTTTTAAAAAATCAACCCTGAGAGAATGATGTTCTAGGTAATTTTTAGCGTTAGTAAATCTACAGAAAAATGGTGCCATCCTCTGTTGACAATTGTATACTCAAAGGGGATTGTAATATTTAATGTTCCTTTAGAGAATGAAAGTTAGAGATTCATTGTGGAATATGTTAGACTATGAAACATTTCTCTTTTATGTCATGTTCTTTCCTGGAATTACATTGCATACAAAAAGCCATAGATTTCTCACCCAGTCCTGTCCTCAGCCTTCAGTCAATTATGGCATTATTAGACTTGCTTATGGATGAGGTACCTGAAGATGAATGAAATTGGTTGACCTGCATAAGGTCACAAGAGGATAAGTGGATGACTGGGGACCAGAATTCAAATTTCTCCATTCTCAGAGCAATACATTTTACATGCCACCGAATGTTGAATGAGAGAAGGAATGGTGATGAGAAGTCATGAATAGGTTGAAAGCAAGATTTCCAATCCTGGATTCTTAGGCTTCAGGACATTAGTAAACATTTGATAATGTGTATTTTCTGAAGCATCCTAGGTTTCCTCATATTTTCAACAGGGTCCATGTTCAAAGGTTGAACTCTGGGTATATTTGTTTGTGGGCTTAATGGTAGTCACTGATAGGGGTTGAAATGTGATACATAGTTTTTACTTGTTTTACTTTATTTTACTTTACTTTATATAAACTTACCTTTTAAATTTTATAGAATCCTGATAACTCTACTAATAATTAAAGAAAACACTTAAAAGAAATAAAATATGTACCTTAAAATAATGAAAACAATTTTATAAGGTTTGGGTTTTCTTTACGCTTCATTTGCATTTCAACTATGAAGGGTGCTTGTTGATTTTTATTTTTTTTACTTTTCTTTTCCAATTGAGTTTTGTATTTGTCTGACACCTAAAGACATGCAAAGGTACGCTGACTTTTGTAACTTCTAAAAACGCCCATCATTGGACTGTCTCGAGGTCCAACTTCATTCACTAGAGCTTTGAGCTTTATTTGGGTTAGTGATTAAGCGTGTGCTGATAGGGTTCTCATTTTCAAGGTAACATTGATCCTGGAGAGCACCCATTGCTTAACACACTCCATGGACCTCTGAAAGGTGCTGAAGCAGTGTGTCAAAGGGCAGTATCTGCCCCACGGTCGCCTGGCAGCAGTGGTGGCTGCAAGCCTCTCACTTGGCTAATGCGTGCTGTGTCTGAGGTTGCCTTAGCCTTGGGAAACACAGGCAGGAGGAGGGGGAAGAAAGGCTGCTCAAGGGTCTCTTTATATTGCTGCAAGTCATTAATATGCAGACCTAATGAGACTTGAGAACTGCCAAGAATCCCCGGAGGTCCCTGCCCCTTGCGGGCCTTCACGCTAAGTGAACAGAGCATCTATTTAGTGTCTGGGAACCTGACAACAAACCAGATCTTGCCAGAAGTTTATATTTGAGTACAAAGTCCCTTTCATTTTTGGCCTATATATGACATATGATTTATTGTCATCTTTTAAAAGGTGTACGTTTAGAATTCCTCATTCCTATTCTTTTTTCAGAGTTTCCAATTTAATAGTCAGCCTTTTAAAACTTTTGAAACGGAATGTTTAATATTAAAAAAAAAAAAAAGAGTATCCACTACTGCATGTTTCCTTGGGTGCATTTTATTCCTTTCCCATTCCCCTCTACTTTGTTGTTCCTTTCCTTTTTTTTTTTCCTGTAGCACTCCAATCTCAATGAACATTTCAATTAGTTTAGTCCCTCAGACGTAATGAGGCATAATAACCTAACCGAAGAAAGAGAAACGAATAAACATCTGCAAAAAGTGCTAAATTTGGAAGATGGATGGGAATATATTCTTATCAATGTGCCTTCCCAGTAGGTCTTTTATTTCACAGACACTCAATGTTGCCATTTTGGTAACGTTTCTTTTCAAATTATTTGAGATGTCAGAGCATTAAAAGGAAATTTTAAATGCTCAATTGTGTTCGGAAAACATATTTAAAAGCAGGGCAGTTTTTCTTATCAAAATGACAAATTCTTTTTTCTATCTTTAAGTGCTTAAACATGTGAAAGTATTACAGAATTAACAGTCTATTTCATTAGCAGTTATAGACCTGCCACCACATACCGAGCACAATGATAGCTATTTTCAAATTGTAATAACACCTGTATTAAGAAGTAATCATACCTTTGTGTGCTTTTGAATTGACAGATGTCTAATGTTATTGCGAAAATGATTTTGAAGTGTTTACCTTGTAAAGTATAAAATCCTAAATGCAGCGAATTAAGACGCATTTACTTAATGACTCTTTCCTGTCCATTCTTTGTTATGTACTACAAACTTTACACCAAGTAGCTAGAGTATTTCCTAAAAGTTAGGCCTATTTCAGGTAAATAAATACATCTGCTTTATTTCCTTGTAAGACCAGGTATTGATGATCTTCCAATGTGGCAATATTTAGAGACTATTCTTCATAGCACATCTATTTGCTGGTTTAGACTATGGAAAACTTTTGTGCTAATAAACAACTCCCACTCAGCTAGGTTTTAAAGGGGGAAAGTTAAACTATCAAGGAAAAACAACACTGAAAAGATATAGATTCTGAATTCTTTAGTTTTGTACCTCATTTCATATTACATTATATACACTGTTTAGCTTCGTGCTTCACCTGCTTAAACTTCATATGTTTTTATTTATTCCTACTTTCTTTTTCTATGCTAACATTAGTTTGTATTTATTTATTTGGATATGCCTTCTATTTATTCTTCTATGAACAGTTTTCTTTTTTGTTCTTTCTCCCTCCCCCCCCCCCTTGCTTTTTTCCTTTCTAAGCCATTTGCAGTCACCAATCTTGTTCATAGAAGGGCTTTAAACACGGAGGCAGCTGCACAGAGAATCACATAAGCTTTTTCAGTTTTCCACTGCACCTGGCTCCATGTGTGAAATTCTTCGGCTTGACCGCTGCTCTGTGGCACTTTCTTTCTATAGCCTTGTCAAGGTGCTTTCCGTTTTTTTCAGTGCACTATTGATGTATTGGTTAGATATGGCAGAAGTCCAAGGAGATGTGGTAAATGCTTACATAAACCATCACAAGGGGAGAAACTGATTAATCACAGCTTAAATAGCAGAAACAAAACAAAACAAAAAATCAGAGTGAACTTAAAACCAATATATTTTCAATTTTATAATTCCATTAGATTAAAAGATAGACTTTTTGTCTAATTTAAATACTGGTACAACATTTTTTGTTGTATATGCTTAAACATTTTAATATTATTGGAAGCAGATCTAAGGAGATCTATTTAATTGTAAGAAATTTTTTCCATTTATTAAATACATTGTGCATACTAGGATTGATGATGAATATATTTTTAATAATTGTGCCTTCTTAAAATGTGTATTGAAGAAGAGAACCATAATACATAATGATTCAGTTAATGTTAACGTGTTATAGTTTACCTGAAAATTTTCAAATTTCTCTTCTTGTAAGTTTTTCTTTTAGTTGTAAAGAAACTTAGCTTCTAAATGTGTTTATTATGAGATTTGTACATGACACATGGTCAAAACTTGGCTATAAATTTAAAAAATAAAGTTATTGGTATTTTCATACTAGTGGATAAAAATATAACATGAAATGCATTAAGCCATTGAACTACTACTACGATATCAATAAGAGAATTCTTGGTTTATCATAAAATACAAATTTCCCTTTCCCAACTCCAATAAGAATTTAGATACTGGCAATTAGCTTCCGGCTTTATAAATAAAGTGAATTTATACCATTTCCTGAATAAGCAAAAACTTTCTGTTAAGGTTTCTGGTGAAAATGTGAGCTACAACTTGATACTGTGGAGACATTTACAATTGGAAAAAATGTATGACAAATATTAAGAGAAATTGGAGAAAAATATAGACAGTTTGAAAGATGATAGGGAGTAAATTTTGATGTCCATGTTTTGAGTTTTTTCATGGATGAATTAGGTTGTCAAGTCTCTGCTCCTAAGCCAAATTTTCCTAAAAATTATAGCAGTTTTTGTGGTTACAGTTAATATCTCTAATTTCTTCAGTGTTACATAATTAAAGGAAGACTTGAAATTTTTCTCCAAAAATTGTGTTGATTTTTTTTAAATTAATTTATCACATTTGGAAAAAAAATCCATTTTTTTCTGAAGGCTTGGTACATGAAAAAGAAATGTACATGTAATTTTATAGTATTACATTCCTCAGAAAGCAGTACAAATTGAATACAGTTACACTTTTGAAATCACAATTTGTTCTCAGTGGTAATATCACTGCCTCTGACTATAAGGATCAAGTTACGTGCCAGTTAAAAAAGATGTATTTTAAAATTTGTCTAAATATATCTTTGCATAACAGGCAGTCTATCACTTCAGCTGTCATGCCTTGTAGAATAGACCATTTCTGAGAAGTGGAAAAAGATAAATAACTAGGATAAGAAATTGCCAATAAAATATATATGTTGAAATGTTTCTTAGGAATTACCAAAACTTCAAAACTCAGGCTTGGCCTGTATTTGTCTGCTATACAAATTCCACAAGTTCTAAAATAAGGGCATTTGAATGAGAAAAAAAATGAAGTTAAATTTATTTTCTCTTGGGCCTTGAACTTGAGCTGTTAAAAAATTCTGAAAATACCGTGAAAGGTATGCATTCTTAAATGTCCCATATACTGAAATACCTGACATCCCTGTCCTTCATGCAGTCATTTACCACCACAAAACTTAAATATGCCTCTGCTTATCTGGTCATTAAAATAATATATTTAGTGGGACTAGTGATATATATGAAAAAAAGATAAAATAATTTTAGTCTTTCAATGGCTCCCTAAGGTGAGGACCAGTAATGGGGAAAATTTATTTGGTTCTCAAACTATGTATCTAAGGCAAATGAAAAAAAAAAAACATTTTCAACGAATGTTTCTAAAATTTATTTGAAATTGATTGATGTACTATTTATATGATTAAAATTTTGTTTCTGTGTCTATTTTCCTCATGAGAAATTAGGACACTTGTTTTATCAGTAAAACTGGTGAAACATATTCGTGCAGAATGTGTGCCCGTCTTCCCTTTCCTTGTGGTTATATAAGGCTGTGTTATCACTATGGGGACCCCACTTTAAAAGGAGTAGCTCATAAATTTATTAAGAACATTATGTACGAGTGTTTTTCCTCTTTCAGGCGAGTTACCAGGTTCTTCCAACAGAAAACTTTATCATATCCCTCACTTTTCTTGTTATGCACATGATATATTTTGTTGTACAGATTCTCAAGTCATGAGAACTTTTTTTCATCATCTAAGGGAATTTTAACTAGCCTCTAAGAAGTCAAAGAGATGAAAAACCATATACTTCAAGAGACGAAAATGGACACAATTGAATATAAACTACCCATAAAAACAAGTTCTGCAAAAGTACCTTCTAACAGAGTCAAACATCTTAGTGATAATATTGAAAAACTAGATTATTGAAATTTTTTTCTATGTGATTACCATATTCAAAATTATAAGAATACTTAGTACAGTGCCCAAACAGCTGTGAAAGATTGTTAATGGTCTCATGAGGTATATTTGAAAGGGTATTATCAGTTATGTGATGAAAAATTGTATTGATTCCAAATTTTACATTAGTACCCATCTTTATTAGGATCCAATAAAACAATTCTATCTTAATATTTGAATTTTTTCATCAACTTCAATTTTAATGTGACATGAATTTATTTTAAAATAAATAATTGCTCATAATTTACTCTTAAAGATAGTTCCATCTGTCAAAAAGCCTTTTTATTCCTATCACACTATAAATAGGGAGCATGTAGAGTAAGTGCCTCAAAATACACATCCCTCTGGTTCTATAGCTTCTACCTACCTGGTATGTTACTGTGCATCAGGGATATTCTCCTTCCCTTTCTCCTATTTTTTTTTAAATACCTATCTCCTTAGAGGAATAGGATAAGTGAAGCTCCCTGATGTCTAGAGAAAAACTGACGTGTTTTACATGCTGTTCTTTGTCTGATTCCTTATCGTGTTTTACATGCTGTTCTTCGTCTGATTCCTTATCCCAGCTTCAGCTCATATTTACGTTTCTCAGCAGTTCACTGATTTACTTCCAGGCTTATGCATGACAATTATCAATGGAATGTTATAATCGAAGTCAGACTTAGCCTTATACATCGTTTAACTTAAAATTAAAAAGTCATTATAAACTGAGATTAATATATGATAAGAAGCATGGTGTTATTTCTTTAAACAATTTACATAATTAACTGTTAACTCCAAAATACTTGAGGATATTCTGGAGGGTTAATAATTGTGAAATTTGATTTCTTTATATTATATAAACAGATGTTAAAATATATACACAAAGAAGTAAATTGGTATTAGTAGAATACTGTTAGGAATTTGCAAACTGAAACTTGCTCAAAAGCTCAAATCACTCATAATATTTAGAGAAGAAACAATCAAGTGTGTTCATGACATAAATATCACTCTGTTGGCTAAAAAAATAATCCCTAGTTTTTCCACACCAGGCATTTCATGCATTTGAGAGTTTCTGACCTACAGGCTAATCGCATTTTGGTTATTTCAAATTGATCCTATTTTTAAACATATTTAATAATGTGTTACTCTGTTTAGAAACATTAAAATGTGATTTTGTTTATGTACTTATTTTTTCATGAACTGCTAGCTATCAAAATGAATAACAAATAGTATTCTATAGTGCCCCAAAATTGTTATGTTTTGCTTAAGAAAATGAGTGAGCTTTCTTGAGTCATAAATATCATATTTAATATTCTTGTCAATCTATGGGAGACAATGAAACCTGAAGATGTCATTTAAAATCCTGGTCTTCTATCTAGGATTAATAAGCAAACAGTTCTGTGTTGTCTAGGACAAGTGTTTTCCAGCATAAAACAAGCATAAAGTATTTGTCAATAGCATCTGCAGCTGACTCACATTGCGCTTGGTTACCTTGGTTTCACTAATTACAGTCGTTTGTTCTGGGCTTGTCTAAGGTGGTAAATGATAAGCGGTTTGCAGTAATACAGACTATGAGGGTGTCACTGAAAAATAACTTTTAGGATGTCATTTTCTAGGAACCTAAGAAAGCATGCTCTTTCATGCTCTTGGTCACTCATGAAATCTTGTTTTATTCTTATTATTTACTAGTGTATCGATATGTATGCCATGTTGCTGTTGAATTTCACTTTTTATTTCATGTCCAGATTTTATCATCTAAATATCATCACTAGTACTTCCTATATTTCGTCCGTTTTTGTCTCTAAGGAAAAAAATGTCCGATGACTTATCACCATTAGGGATTATGCATAACAAAGGCTTTCCACTTGGGTTTTTTTCTCCATTATGAACTTCACCAGAGATTTTAAAAAATATTCATTCCCACTATTTTAAATAATGTAGAGCCAACATTTCCCCGCCAATATCCTGAGCAGTTTAGAAACATCTATCTCAGAGGCCTCTTTGCCAAGAGTCTTACCCTTTACAAAATAATATAAAGCAATTTTTGGCTCCTGTCAGGTTAGAACAAGAAACATTTGTTCAGATACCTTCACCCATTAGTCTTCACACTGCCTGTAATTTTTCACTTCTAAGCAGCTGGCCATGTTGGTGGAGCCTCCATCCGTAGCCTCTCTTTTCTCTTCTCACAGGTATGGATCTCTTCTCCAACTGCACAGAGGAGTGTAAAGCACTGGGCCACTCAGATCGGTGCTGGATGCCTTCTTTCGTCCCTTCGGATGGACGCCAGGCTGCTGATTACCGTAGCAATCTGCACGTTCCTGGCATGGACTCTGTTCCAGACACCGAGGTGTTTGAAACTCCAGAAGCCCAGCCTGGGGCGGAGAGGTCCTTCTCCACCTTTGGCAAAGAGAAGGCCCTTCACAGCACCCTGGAGAGGAAGGAGCTGGATGGACTGCTGTCTAATACACGAGCGCCTTACAAACCACCATATTTGAGTAAGTATTCCATAAAAGGCTGTATCAAAGTATTCCCTTTCAGGAAATAAAGTTCAACATGCCATTCTTCTTAGTAGAAATAGAGTTTAGGTTGTTTTAAGAAACAAGGAGAAAAGTGACTCTTGGATGCAGGCAGCACTTTACAATAGAAAAATGACTATGCTTAGCAGGAAGACAAATTCCGGAGTTAGGACATGGTTATTGGCAACAATCAAACATAATTTTTGATGTTGTTGAAAACATTTTTCAAATGATATTCATATTTCCTTTGAATACTGCTCACCTGCTTACTTGATTTCCGTGTGTTTTGAAGGGCTTCATTATGGTGGAAAAACATCTCTTCACAGTTAAGTCACCAAGAGATCTCGTTTTCTTATCGATTACCAACATTATCACTTAATCATCCTTTTCCCATAATGACATTAAACACATTAGGCTAAATTCAGAAATCATTGCAGCCATCAGTTTGATCATGGCGATTTAGTAATATGTTGGCATGGATACAAGTTGTTTATCAGAATCAGAGGAACTACGTGATGAAAGCAGATCAATATAGCAATATTGTTCATTTATTTAAAATAATTGGTTCTTCTAACAATGAGACATTTGATAACTATACTCAGCTCTTTAGATATTGGGACCATGGTCTCTAAGTGCATAATTTTATACAACCACTCTGAAAAACATGAATGCTTTGAGATTCTTTAGTACACATTTATTAAAGTAGCCTAAATCAAATTTTAATAAGTAAGGACTATGATTTAGTCTTTGCCCCTCAAACTAAATTCTGGATTTAAAATTTTCTTATTATCATGCTTTGAGTTTCTTTAGTACACATTTATTAAAGCAGCCTAAAATCAAATTTTAGTAAATAAGGACTATGATTCAGTCTTTGCCCCTCAAAATAAATTCTGGACTTAAAATTTTACTTATTATCAAAGACCAAGCTTTTCCAAATTTTAAGCAACATATTTTCACTACTGTTTCACTTAAAGTAAGAATATACATTATAGAAATACATTATCAGTAATTTCAAGGCAAGAATTCAAAAGGCATATGATTCAGAGTAATTCAAATTTGTATTTCTAAATAAATACACATATTTCCTGTTAGCATATATTAACTGGTAAGTCTACATCAGATATAGTGAAAACTCAATTCACCTTCTTTAGCTCTTAGAAGTACCAACCTTAATGAAGTTTCACTTACATTATAGAACTGAAATTTTAAACATCTACAAATGTCTTTTCTCTATTGACTAGTTTTTCTTTTTAATTTTAGGAATCATGGTAACAAATTTTGTTGATAAAAATATTAATGCTACATATATTTTAAGGCAAATTTCTCTACTTTTTAAGAATCTAGTATTTCATTTAGATCCCTGATTTCAGGGATTATGAAATATGTTATCAGATATATGTGCTGCTAGAAATCAAAGAATGCATCTATTATTTTACCAAGAAAATTAGATTTGTGTATTATCCTGATGTGTGTTATAATTAATTAACTTTGAATAACAATTTATGTTTTCTGTTTTAGCCAGCTCAGCTCACGCTGCTCAAAATTTAGGGTTTGGGATAAAGTATGACTGGGATGAAAAAGAAGCAGAAAAATAGCTATTTTGTTGTTTTTATTTATACCCTCCTCAGTCCTTCATATAACTTTAATCATGTCTGAATTTTTTTTTTTTTTTAACTTCTAGTGTTTAATGTCATCTTGACTCACACAGTATCTTCAAATTACTCCCCGGCTCTGATTAAATAGGCATGGTCAATTTTATGGTTAATCTAACTGTACAAACTAAACGAAAACCATCCATTTCTGACTGTTTTGCCCCCCAAATTCACGTGGTGGTAGTTGTATCATTTATTATCGGGAATGGAAATAGTCCCATCTTCTAAATTGAAAAGCACATCCCTTATGTAATTAAAGAAGCTAAAAATTAGTACTAATTACCTTTTTAAAAAATCAGGATGTTTAAATAATTATTGAGGAAGCAGTTTTACTAAACATGCATTTAGTTTTTTAATGAACATAATGCACATTTTGATGTTCAGAAAAGTAGCTGTATATTTAGTTATTTTTGTAAAGCCCTAAAAAAAAGCCTAATGAGGCTTCACTGTCATGTATAAAATGATGACAGGGAAATGGTGATACGCTTAGTAATACAAATGAGATCATTGTCTACACCCAAGAACTTTCCATTTCTACACCTCTGATTGCTAAAGTTAAAATTAAAAAGTGTAAGAAAACAACTTTTACACAGAAGTGCATGGATGCACATTAAAAAATGTACTTTGGGGCTTCCTAGGTGGAGCAGCGCTTAAGAATCCGCCTGCCAATGCAGGGCACTTGGGTTCGATCCCTGCTCCAGGAAGATCCCATTAATTAAAAAAAAAAAAATGTACTTTGTGTTGCTAAAAAAATACCTATATACAATTATGTTTCCTTCTTTTTTAATGTATAAGAAAAGATCCGTGAAGAGTATACATAATGCATTTAATGAAATGGAACTTATTTTTTCAATCAGGAGAAATTTTGAACATATCTATTAAACCTTGCCTCATTAGTCATGAGTCTTTACGAGCATGCCTCCTCTTATTTTTGTTATAGTGTTGTGTATTGCTAATACTCTGATAAGGAGCAAAGGGATACACTTGAAAGATTGAGAAAAATTGAAACGGAGAATATGGTCATATAGTCAAAATATAGTGTTTAGATTTATTTTTTAAGTGTTAATAAATTTTAGCTTAGCTTTACCTTTAATTTTTTATTAAAGTAATAAAAAATATTAAAATATCACTTTAGGTTTTAATTAAAATCAATAATTGTTTTCAGCAGTTATTAAAATGAAATAAAAACATTCTCTGGAGTTTAAAAACAGTTATTTTTTTATACAGAATTCAAGAATTTCTTTAAAATTGTAGACGTTATTTACAATTACTGAGTTTTTCATTTGACACAGTAAGTGATACATAAAACCATCTAGATAGTCTGAGAAAATCAGGAACATAAAAATAATTTAAGTTCAAGTACATAACTGGTAAAAGTTACGTCATTAATGTAATTTAGAAAAGTCCAGTATTTAAAACAATATGTTTAATATTATTTTTGTAATCATTCTTGCTTATGATTTTGAACATTATCTCTTCAGATTTTTTTGTCTGGAAACAAGTATATCTCTCAGTTTAAATCAGCCTATACAATACAGTACTAAAGGTATAAGGGTTTGTTATTTGGAAACCTGTTAATTTCTTGTCAAAAACATAATCATTCCCTAAGAAATGAAAACAATCATAAGATAAATAGCTGATGAAATTCCATCTAAAATGTATTTGTAAAATCTTTCATTTCTTTAAAGGTCATACAATAATAAATTATATTGAATAAATTGAAAAAACCTACATTGACATCATGATTTTTAAATCCTAAATCCATGAAGTTTCCTACAATCATAAGATTATAGGAAACCATCTATTGAAAAGTGTTACAATTGATTCTGTTTTCCTATCATACGTTTAGAGTAGTCCAGGTGTGTCAAAAAAATCAGTCACTCTAGCTGTCTCCTGACCTACCTTTGTTTTTGCATACTTTTGAGCCCTTTTAAAATTTCAACCCAACTCACACATCCCGTAATGTAGAAAAAGATGTCAGAACTTTGAAACATTGCATTTAGACTTCTTTTCAGTAACCCTCATTTTAGGAAAATTCTTTTTGGCACCTATGTTTTTTCTACCTAGCACTTCAAGTTTTTAGTTGTTTGAAATTGTAGAGTATGTTTTGTTGAGTCACACCTCTTCCAATTCCTTTGTTATCTTAGTCTGCCCTCTGAGTTTTCATAATTTGTTGAAGTCAAGATAGTGTAGAGCATGTATAGAATTCAAAAGAAACTGACTTTTCTTACTGGTACAGATTACCCTCATATTTACGTATCCCTGTGTATTGTTTTCTCTGGGATTTGTATATTCCTTTAATGTCATAAGAATAGCATCACTTTATCAAATATTAAATTCCACAAAAAGTATTTTTATATGTGGCCTTTTAAACATTTTTGTCTCTTAGGTCCATATGTTACTAAATGAATGGACATCTTTTTCATTATTTTTTCCTTTTTTAATAGATATGTTTTTTTATGTTCACTTTTTCTGCAAGTTGTGCCACTTTTTTTTTTATATAATATCCTATTTCTGAGATTTTTGTTCTCCCACTTGTCTTTATAAGAATACCTCTAGATTTGTGAGTCTAACTCATTTTCTCACTTTTTTAGTGTATTTCTTTGTGATAAATCTCTGGTCTTTGAATCACCCCAGTATTTCTATTTTTCCATTGAATTCTTTTATTCTGTAATTATGCATCAATCCCTCATAATCAAAATAGTTTACTCGCATCAACTCTGTGAGCAGGAAACAAATGACAACTCAGGATCAGAAAAAACCTGAACCTAGCTCATATTCTCTATATATCTACTGTTAGAATTAAATGTTCACTGAATTTTACAATATTTCACTTCTTTGAAAAACGGTAATCTATTCACAATTTATATTATTACTCCAGTTAACTTATGTAGTGACTGGGACCTTTGTGTACTCTAGATAAGTGAGATATTACTAGATTATTTTGTTTCTTCTCCTTTAGTTTATTGACTAGTGGTCTTCCTCAACTAATATGATTTAAAGTGAAAGCTATAAAAATCTTTCTGAGGTGCAGATATGAAACAGAAGAGTTCATTTTACCTCTATACATCTGGCAATTTCTGTAGGCAGTTTGTGTTTTACTTATTCAGACAGCAGTGCTTCTCTGTGACTTCACACGTAATTTAAAAAATTTGTGCCTTTGGGTGCGTTGAAACTAGTTAGTATCCAATACTCTCTTGGCATAGTTAGACGCATTATCCAGCTATGTATATTATAAATGCAAAATAATTATGTGATGGAAAATGAATAAATGGACAAATGAGTGTTTTTAAAGTATCCAAATTTTCTTTAATGCTGTCGTCATACTTTAATATACACACACGCCTACACACAGTTTTCCAGGCAATTCTCTTCTTGTCTTCCAATTAAAAAAACATGTTTCAAACTAGTTGTATTTCTATCTCTATAGTACGTACAAGTTTTTATGAGGGAAGACAGATTTTGAACTCATTCAAAATATTGAAATACACCTAACCAAGGTGTTTTGTGAAATCTGATGGTGTTTTTCAATACTTTAAGATTTTAAACTTCTTTTGATTTATTAAAAGGACTTACTTCATATTCTAAGGAGGAATTAAATGTGTTTTTAATTTCTTAACTCTCTTAGAATGTTAATTGCTCCCCTTTCTTACCAGGTCTGTAAAAAAATCTTTTACGTGTTTTATTTACTAGCAGCTTTCATACTTTAGCTCTCATCCTTCACATTTTTATAAAGCTAATATATACATACATATATAGTTTTTCTCTGTTATAGTCACTTATTTTTCTTATTTAGTTCCCAGGTAGGAGTTATTTATTTGCATGTTATTAATTACATTTTTGAGTTCATGGATACATGGTTAAATAAAACATTTAAGGTCATATAGATAAGCCAATTGATTAAAGTAATTTATATCTTTATTCAATGTTTTACACTGCTTAGTGATTCTTCATCTACTTAAAGCAGTTTATTTTGTACACACTTTGCATTTTATTGACATTTAGCATATTAATATTATTTATATACCTCATTTTATATTACAGATCATTTTCATCCTCTTTCTTATTTTGTACATTGGAAATAAATCCATGTAAGCATTTGTCCATCATGTGAGCCTAACAGGAAGATTATCAATTAAAATAGAAATAGAAACATTCAATGAAAAGGAATATCTACTTGGGAATTTTTCCTGCCTCATCATACTGAAGATTTTTGGGTCAAAGTTTAAATGCACTAAGTTAAGTTATAAAGATATTGTAAACAAGTCTGGAATATACAAATTCAATTGCTTATAAATATTATTAAACATTGTTCAATACTCAATGTGCCAGACTTTTTTTGAGTGAGTCTGCGTCTTCTGAAATCCTTTTAATAGGAATTAGATAGTATCATTTAGACAATATAGCTTGGACACTGTTTTGGACTATAAGGTTCATTGTTCAAGATTAAATAATACTACTGAATCAAGATGAAACTCAGCATAATGTGAGTCAATTTAATGTTTCCTAAATTATAATAAAAATGTTGAAAGTTTTTTATCGAGGTCTAAAAAGTTTCCCTGATTACTGCATTAGTGATTTCTAATTACCTACATCAGTTTAGGTACGAACAGTACAGAAAATTTGAAAGATTGAACCCCAAAATGTAATTAAATACAAAAGGACATGGATAAAAACAAATTGTAAGCTAGAAAATTTACAGATAAAAATCAGGGTTCTATTTCTGATTCTTTAATTGATACAATATGCATTATATTTACATATCATGTCTAGGCACTTAACCATATTCTTTCTCCTGGAGATACATTTCTTTTAACTGTAGGGATTGAAAAGATTATACGTAAACTTTATTTCAATAAAATTTTTTAACCTGTATTTTAATGTGTTGCCCAAATTATCAAAGATAGCTTTTAAGTCATTGAGTTCAACAAGTGATTATAAATATATTTTCTGCATTCTATTTTCATGATTCTGTTGTATGGATACAGTTGTGCATTTATGCATCCCATAGAGAAGCATTATGTTTTTAATTTAGTTTAATTTTTAATTATATCTATCAATTACCAGAGAAAGAACAGGCAGGGATTAGGCTTAACATAAGAGGAAATTTATTTAACTAAAAGTTACTTCATTATCGGAAGCTGTTAACATGATAATATGGTGTTTTTGAGAAACAGATAAGTGATACAATTTTGGTTGTCCCTTTATTTTTTAAGCTACCGGTTGTATTTTTTGAGGACCAGTTCATATTGCATAATATAGAAAATTAACCATGACACTGTACAGGAAATAGATTTCTGTATTATGAGGAAGACATTATTTTTGCTACTTGTTAAATTGTAATCAGTAGGGCTTTTTTTCTCTTTTAATATTGATGTTAGCTGGAATCCTACACTAGATTCTAATGTTACTTGCATTGGATATTTAATTGTATATTTTACACAAACTAGGAAATTGACATTAGTTTGTCATCAAGTGTGCCAAGGTTCATATTTATGCCAATAACTATGATTTAGCTGAAAATTGGATAATGACTACATTATTCCATAAAGAGAATATTTGTAAATGTTTCTGTCAAAATTTTCCGAAGTGTTTTGAAAACTAAAAAAGACCTAAGCCTAGAAGTAATACATGAATAAAATCAATATCAAAAGTATATTTCCTGGGTTAAATTTTGAATCACTCTGGATAAATAAATAGCCAGGATAGAAAGCTTCTCTCATACCTAGCTAAACATCATTGGGCTTTGTCTCAAAGGGCAACATATTGGTAGAAAGTTCTGAGTCAAAAATGGCAACAGCAGATAAAGTATATGTAATAAGTTGTCTTGATGATATACACCTGATGGTGTATTTAAAAGAAAATACTTCATATGTAGGTTTAATCAAAATAGTGGTAGGAGTAATAGGTCCATAGATATAAGAGTTAATGTTATAGTTTGACAGTTGCTATCATTTTATTCTTAAAAAATTATAGAAAACCTGGAAACTAACCTGTAAAATTAGTATACAATTATTGTACCTTTTTCTTTCACCATTAATTAATCTGATGCGGGCACCAATCCCCTTGCTAGTCACTAGTAGTATGGCTTTAAGGTTTACTTGCCATAGAATTATTCCACAGATGATTACATTGGAGGTCATGAAATCTAGATCTATTTTGGTGAATATATATTGATTCTTGACTTACCTCAATCTTTTTGATAAGAGCAATGGTAATAGAGAACAATATTATGTAGAGCCCATACATTCTACCAAGTTATATTTTTAAACATTTTTAAAATGATGGATAATTTCAAGCTTATTCAAAAACGAGAATAGTTTACTAAACTCTCCATGTTCTCCAGCTTAAACAATTATCAGTTCTTGGCTAAATTTGTTTCATCCAAAAGCTAATACACTTCCTCTTCTTTCAGATTTTTAAAGCAAATCCAGAAACCCTACTGTTTAATCCATTAATATTTCAACATGTTTATTAAAGATAAACATAAACAAAAGAATAACATTCCTCCTAAAGAAATTTTCTTGCTATCGTTGATTGGTTATTATTCAGATTTCCATAATTTTCTCATAACTATTATTTACATTTATAATTAATTTGATTCATGATTAAAAGAAGGCTTGTGGGTAACAATGCTTTTTTATTTTTTATTTTAAAACTTTTGATTAATATATAATATGCACATAGAAAAGCACAAAGATGACAAATGTATAGCTCAGGAAGTTTTCACAAAAGGATCACACGTGTGTAATCAGTGACCACATTAACTGGGTACTGTGTCCAGTAGCCAAAACATCATTAGTATCTCAAAAAGTCCAGCATTCTGTCCCCTTTCAATTACTACCACCCAAGGGGTTACCACTGTCCTGGGCTCTAACCAAAGATTAACTTTTCCAGTTTTAGAAAAGTATATAGTTTGAACTAGTACAATATGTTTGAGTTTAACTAAAATGTAACAGCCAGTCTCTCCGATAATATAGGGAAAGCAAATATCATAGCTAAAACATGTCAGTGTGTAAGCTAAAAAAGACAATTTAGTTAGGGTGTATTCTCCTTCGATATGATTTCTCTTATTATCTTTGGAGTTCTTATCATGTCTAATATTTCACAAATACTTGATACTTATATCTTCTTATTGATTGAAACATAATCTTCTGTTAACTTAGTGCTGTTTTACAGAAACACATACATATGTTGATTTGAAAACCAGATTATGACGAAAGAGTAGAAAAGTTGAAATGTCTCTGTTTCACATTTTTTAGAGCCTAGATTAGAGGGTTGTGGCAAATTGATGTTTAAAGGAGACTCTGAATAAAGAGATTAACATTTTGGAAAAGAGCGTATCTGAAGAGAGTCTAAAGGATTGAGGGACTGTGAATTGAGAAGAAAACGGTAGAGGTGACAAAACAAATGTTAAGTGTTTAAACAAATATTACACAGATAAGATAGTGATCTGTCTTTATTGAGAGCAGAAAAGAGAAAATGGATCTATATCGCATCCTGAGAGATTTAAATTACACATTATGGTAAATATCCTGACCCTGACATTGGTATTTGCTCCTGAGAGATATGGAAATACATTACCTAGAAAGTTTTACAAGCTACAAATGTATGCATATGCCAACTGTAATTTGGTGGAATAGCACTTTCTAGCCCTGTGATGTATTCCCACAGAATGCTTTTCTAACACTGGGATTGATTTAAAGGAATGAGGGATGAGACTCAATTTTACTAGGGAACAAAGGAAAGGCAATTGAGAGAGCCTGGGTTTTTATATATATTTTCTTCCTGTTTCTACATGGATGACTTCTTATCTTTCATACTTTGGAATTTGGGGAAGGAAACATTTGGTTTCTTAAATCCTTTTTTTTCCACTCTCACGCATTGAATTGCAACGAATGATTAGGTGTTCAGGAACAGAAATTAAGAAATCCTAGTTTTAGAAGGAAATTTGGGGAAATGTGTAGTGCAAAAGCTGAGTATGAAAATGTCTAGTATATTATATATAAGTAATAAATACCATAGAGTATGTCTATTAAAAGTATACATTACAACTTAAAGATTTAAGACTTCATATATAATAATAATAATAATAATATAATAATAATTTATAAAAGGAAAACATGACTATAGATTTTAAATATCTATATGAAGATATTTTAAATATTTTAAATATCTTTGTCAAATATTGAATCTTTTCTTTAATGAGTTGGCTTAGTTCTCTTATAATAAGAATTTTCCATTTTGGTATCATATTATCCTCTGCTGAATTTTAAGGAAAATCCTTGGTGTCAGTTACTGTGAAATGGCTCACAAATAAAAATGCAACAGCCATCATTAGTGATTCAAGGTCAAGTTGCCAACTTTCCTTAAATCTAGTAGTTATATGTGCTTCTTAATTATTTTGCAAGATATAGCAAATGGGCTATATATGATCATTGTATCTTGGGTTGATATTTTGGAGAGTAAATTAAAATGTAGCATTAGCTTGGTAATGTGGAGGCATAAATAATCATACACTGAAGAAAGGAAAAATAATCAAATGGGGGAATTGTGTTAGCTAAACAGTCATGCTAGATTTAATAATAGTAATAGCTACTACTGAGTGCCTATTTTATAGGCATGAGAAGATGAAATAAGAGACAATACAATTCCATAAATATGATAGTTCTTCTCATCGATCAAGGGTCATGAAATAAGCTCTATGAATTTCAGGCTATAGTAAATAATTTTAGAATAGTTTATGATTATATAGTATAGTCAATTTTATATAGGCAAAGGAGGTTTTGGTATTAGGCAATGTGGAAATGCCTCTTGTTGATAAACTGGAGTGAATTTTAACTCCTTTGAACTTGAATTAAAGCTAAGGATTTGAGAAATCTATATTTTTAAATTTTGAAATGGGGAAGATAATTATTTCTCAAATTATAACAACAAAATATTGACTCTATTGAAATGTGACTGGGAAAGGTATACATATATATTTTAATGCAGGCTTACTTTAGAATTGTTTTTAGGAAAATACTTGACATTGAATAATTTTATTTTCATCTCTCATAATTAAAATTGAGCTTGAAATCTAGAAACATAATCCTTGAGAACTTAAATTGCTTGCTTTGTAGGAATTCTTCATAGGAATTTTGATTTCTTAATGCTTATAAAGTGTATGCTAATATATCTAATATGGAGGAATATTATCTTTGTTTTAAATAAAAATATTTAACATAATTTACAAAGGGCATATTATATTGCTTTGAAATTAATTTTAAATCTATGTCTTTTTAAAAATCTCAAAGGTTTTCACATTTCAACTACTTTCTAATTCTGAGGGGTAGATCTCAATAAGTCCTATTGTTTATAATACTATTCTTTATTGTAAAGTAGTGCCATGGCAGTCAAAACTGTACAAAGGTTTTTAACCAGCTGTTTTAAACGGAACTTCCCAAGCTACTGACAGAAACAGTGTGACCCTCATTCAAGACAACTTATTATCGAGGACCTACTGTATTGTAGGCACGGTGGTCTTCAGTTTTGCTTGCCCTAGATCTAGATTATATAAATGTTCTCAAGACCAGCCATATATGAAAATGATTATGGCTCCTGAACTTATCACAGACTGATGTGAAAATAGGATCAATATCTTAATTTAAAATACAGATGTAATAACTGAATCAGTTGAAATACTCCTGAGAGATAGCCAGGGGGAAAAATAGAAATACTATGAGAATTCTGGTTGAGAAGGTGTAAAGGACTTCAGATTAATTTCGTTACTAGCAATCACGCATACCCTCAGGCATGTTCACTCTATCAGGTTGCCATACCTCCTGCACAGATCAAAATAACTCATATTGGGTCATCCAAGTGTCATCTGCTCTGGGCCATGCTAGAAATATGCAAAAGCATTTTTAATTATTGATATCCCTCCACTCCATACTTCATAATACCTCATAAAAACTTCCTTTGAAATAACATTGAAAAAAATGAAGAAACCAACCTCGGGCATGTTACAATACCAGTGAAAAGTTTTCCTCTTCCTTTACAGTGTATATGAAGTACAACCTGCTCACCTACTTGGATTGTGGAATCCTTAGTAAATATTTTAAAAAATACTCTAGTCTTATAATTTTCAGGATAGGTTTTCCTAAGTCTCACTCATTTCATTCATTTTGACTTTATGATAGGTTGGAACGTTTAATTTCACAAGACATCATTTTCTGATTTTGTTCTCAAAGTATACATGTACTTCCCTTGGACTCATAGCCTGCTACAGAATTACAAGAGTAGGTCTTTATACTGGTCCTTGTATCAGAGTAGTGATGTGTAATTAAGTGCTCTGATTGTAGAGCCAATCTCTGCCAAGGTTCAAACACTGATCCAGCCAGTTACTCGCTGTGTGACCTCTGTAATTTCTTTAATTTTCCTGTAACTCATTTTCCTCATCTGTGACATAGATCCTCAAAAGCTCATTGTAGAGATTAAATTATTTAACATATTTAACGCAGTGAGTGCCTGGCCCAAAGGAAGCACTCATTAAGCGTTCAAGGCAACCATATATTCAGTTAAAATCGGAACAATGACATCAGCCTGAGTATGGAAAAAATTTAAATTCTGGGTTTAAATAGAACTAATTATGCTTTCTTTTACTCCCAGGGAAAAATCAGGCTCCAAATGTTCTTTTCATGATATATCACTATTTTACATCTGCAGTATATATTCTTTCACATAGTACATACGCTTTAAAAGTACAGTATCCCTATTTTTCTTTTTCACCTGTGAAACCAATGAAATGGATAGAAGAGAACCAAAGGAATAATGCCCAGCAAAGACTAAGCTTTGTTTTATAAATGATGTTAGTCACAAAACATGATTACAACTTTAAACATTTCACATTCTCAAGTAAAATAACTTAACTGGTTCATTTCCAATGAGTAAAGATGTTTGATTATGTACAACAAACAGTAAAAGTAATCTGACAATACTCTTTGTTGAAACAATAGATTTTTATTTCATATAGAAAGCAGCATATTATGTTTGATGATTGTAAAAAAATAAAGAACTTATATTTCTTCAAGTCAAAAATTTTAAAATATGATACAAATAGATGTCCATACCCAATTTGACTTCATCTACATTTTGACAATTGTGCTAATCTTTTAGAGTAAATTCTGGCCTCAGGCAAGATATTGGTACTTCTAAGAGTTCTGATATCCCTGTATGAGAGACACAAATGCCCTAAAATTATCACACAAAATAAATGTAAAGAGTCTATTAGTGTGGAATATTGGGTCTTTCTATAAGGTATACCAAAGATATTTATGTCTGCCATAATCAGTCTCTACACACAGAAACCCAAAGATTTTCCTGCCTCTTTTTTCTTCCCTAAAATCCTATTATCTGATAAACCTGATTCTCTCAGTCAGCCTTATAGTTATATTTTTGTACTTTTGTCTTTCAAAGAAAGAACTAGCAAATAATGTCACAAGCGCTTTTGAGAAATGCCTGAAAAAGTGCCCCAATTTTACTTTTTGTTTATGGCGTATTCATTGGACTCTTTCAAGTATAATTCTCATGATTTTATGATTCTCTCTGTTTTCTGTCTTTTGCCTTCCACATCAGTTTTGCATAGATATCATGATTTTGCCTAGAAAACAGGAGGCCTAACAGCTAAGTTCCAGTGCCCAGTTACATGCATCATATGTGCTTATTTCTTTTTATGTTTATGTCTCATATAAAAACAAAAAATTCTCATTTTTTTATAAAATAGTGGCATTTTCCTGCATGTCTAGTGTTATTTCCCAACTATGGAAGAAATGAAATCTTAAAATAGATTTCATTGTTTTTTCACTTAACATACCTATGAATAATATTAGTGTCAACTATATTAAGCATTGTCTCTCTTCTCAAAATGCACTGGTTTTCATTGATTTTTTAAGTTTCTTATCTCATTAACAGATGGATAAGATATATACTAGAATAAAATGGCTTTGGGAAAGATCCCTTCTGTGTAATCAAGGAAGGATTTACAGAATCCTACTTTGGGGCAAATATTAGAGCACAAACTGTGTGATTTAACTGATAGACAAAAAGGAGTACAGACTTGCATGAAGAAAAGTACAGAATTAGAGAGCAAATAAATACGGTGAAGTGAATATTCTAGGTTGCTAAATCTGCAAGATAAATCCGGGGGGAATAGCTTTGAAAGTTAAGCTTTGAAAGTTATGATTTATGTTTTGGATAGATTCAGACATGTTTTACATAATAATGCCAAAGCTAACGATCGTTAAAAACTTAATATGTGCCTGGCATTATTCTAAGAACTTTTCAGATATTAATGCATTTAAACCTTACAATAACCAAATATAATAGGTATTCTTACTATACCCATTTTATATATTATAATATTAAGAAAAAAGAGATGTTGGGAACCAGCCTATGGTGTCTGTTGACATGTGGGAGATCCAAGGTTTTTTTTTGAGACCATCTGATTCTAGAATAAATATTTGTAACCAATTCACTACTTGAATCCCAGGCTTAAGAAATTGGACACTATTTAGAAGGAAGTCGGTAAGGATTTGTTGCATGGGGTTTAATTTTTGTTTTTGTTTTATTAGCACAGTGATATGCAGTTGTCAAACTTTGTGGTGATAAGGGCCTGATGGAGAATGATAGGGAAAGGATCAGAAACATTTTGGAAAAAAAAAAACAACCATAGAATTAGAATTCTAAATGTAACAATAAAAGGTAAAGAAAGTAGTTTATCAAGGATAGTTTTCAAGTCTTGAGACTGGATAATTGGGAGAAGGTTGTATCCCCAATCTCGCAATTTATTATGAGACAGTGTAAAAATCAAGCGCTCTTTCTTAAATTACGACTTTTAGAAGTGAAAAGTAAACACTAGGAAAGATGATAACTGAAAATACCAGTAGACTGAGGTACAATGAGAGTTATTTTTGGATAAGAAAGATTTGATCAAGTGTATTTGAACTTTAATCACTTTAAATATGTTATTTTAAATGCCATGATTAAAATTGTCCCTGTGTCTTCACCATTTCTGTGAGTTGCAGACCAGATGTTCCTAGGGTGAGATTTACTTGTGAGGGTCTCTCTTTGAAAAAATAAACCCTGAAGCAGTATTTTATTTAAAAACAAAAAAGATTCATATAAAAATCTTATATAAATCATATATAAATCTGATAAAGTATATTTAATATTAGTCTGTGATCATTATATGCCTTATTTTTTCTTTGTTAAAGTTTGTAGAAAAAAATGTCCCATTCTTTTCTACAGGTTCTTAGCTTTAATTGCTGCTGACAGAACCTGAAGCTTGAGATAGTGGGACAGAATCAATTCCTTGAGCAGCTCATATCACCACTTTTTTTCTGTCACAATTATCCTTAGAATTGAGTTATCAGCCACAAAACATCCAGGCAGTCATTTTGACTGCAGAACACTTTGTCACTTTGGGAAAATTTAGGGTGATGGAATGCAAACTATTTCCAGATGTGTAAAGTATAAACCCTGGATCCTCGACTGGGATCTGTGAGAAGACATGGGCGTACTTTCTTTTGCATTCCCTGAACCCAGTCTTTAATTCCTAATTTACCAACATTAATGAAAACCCCTCTACGTCTCTGTCTGGCTTGCACTGCCAAATAATTAGAGAATTTATTTATATTCATAGACATTTGACTTTATTCTCCTTTTTAAAAATTTTGAGAGGTTTTCTGTTTCAGTTGCAATAATGTTCACATTTTATTAACTTTAAAACTTTTTTGTTTAAACCTGGCCTACATTTCTTTGGTTTCATGCCATTCAATGACTGATACACTGTTTTCCCCAGGCCCTTGTACTCTGACATCCCATTCTCCCTCTGGAATGTGCTCTCATCCACAAAACCACTCTCCACCACGTCTGCTTGCCCATCTCCTACACATCAATCAAGATTCTATTCCTTTTACCTTTAAGGGGAAGACTTCCCAGACAAAGAGATATATACATTCTTCTTGTAACTTCTTATAGATTTTATATGTAATTGCTGTTGCTAAAATATAAAACAATTGTTTGCCTATTGGACAGTACATCTTTTAGAGACAAATCCATGTGTATTCATTTTATACTCTCAAATCCTAGAATTTTCTCTAGAGTAAAGTAAACACCACAAAGACTTATTAGACTACATCAATGAATCAATAAATGAGACACCCTGAAACCAAGGAAGCAAGTGCATTTTTTTTCTCCTTAGTTATTTAGGCATCTTCCCAATTTACATAAATTAATATAATTATAGTAATCTCTGAGTTGCAAAGCAAACAAACAAACAACCCCCACCAAACCTAACCATTTCCACTCCTAACATACACTATCCTGGATTTCATCATCTTTCAACCTTCCATGGTTTTCGTGATTTTTTGTTCTAGCCTTACATATACTAGTACTAACTCTTTTATTCTTTTTTTTTGTGTGATTGATTGCTTTCTCTTTAAGAACTCCTTAATCCTCATATTTCAATATTACTAACTGCTAATTTCACTACTCTATTTCTTTTCAATTGTCTGTCATATACAATTCACAAACATATACATAAACATTAAGTAAAAATGAGGTAATCTTAAACGTGAACATAAAGCGGGATCCACTGTAGATATATGAGTACGAGCAGGAGATTGTTGATAATACGGGATCACTATGGCTAGAGGCAGTTTATCTGGCTTTCCTTTAGATTTCTGGGGTTTTCATGTAACAGTTTTTAAGTCTTCGGTATTTTTGCTTATCATCATTATTACATAAGTTATTTTCAGATTTTTTCTTTATGGCATTGTGGCAACTAAAGAGTATCTCAGATGCTTTTTTTTTTTCCCCAAAGCTCTTTATTGGAATATAATTGCTTTACACTGCTGTGCCAATTTCTGAGGTACACCAAAGTGAATCAGGTGTGTTTATACACATATCCCCACCCTCCAGGGACTCCCTCCCTCCCTCCCTATACTGGCGCTCTAAGTCATCACCCATCATTGAGTTTATCTCCTTATGTTATGCAGGAACTTCTCAGGAGTTATCTATTTTAGATTTGATGGTGTATATATGTCAATGCTCCTCTCTCACTTCGTCCCAGCTTCCCCTTTGCCCCCCACTCCCACTCTGTGTCCTCAAGTCCGTTCTCTACATCTGCATCAGATGCTTTTTTTTAAACCAGGATACAACATTTTAATTTTGTTCTGTGAGAACTTTATTATGAGACATGTAGGTAGATTTGTACTTTAGTCATAGTTTAATAATGATATAGATATGTTATATATAAGTATACATTGTCAATGCTATTTAACCAGGTTAATTATTTAAACAAATACAGGCCTTAACAAAGGGTAATTATTTAAAACTTGAACTTTTTCCTAGATTTATTGTGATCCTTTTCATAGATAGTAAGTGTATAACATAACTTTTATTTACTTTATTAGGCGGTTAAATATTTGCAGTAATTAGGATAAACCCTAATCAAACACAAAGTTTAAAGTTATGGATTGTAATATGACTGTTTAAGGATTTAAATCTTGTCATTTAATTAGAACATAACCAAAATGATTTTAATGTTTAACAAGCATGATAATGATCTTATTTTAACAATTTAGCATTTTTGTGATTTTTTTAAAGCTTAGTTTGATTCACTGCTTATCAGTTTTCACATCTCTAATTATCTGTTTCTAGATTAAACTGAAAGGCCAAGAGGGAGGTAGTTTAATGAGTTTCTAGAATGGAACTAAAATTAGAATGTATATTTAGGTTTAAATTTTAGAATAAATAATTAAAAATTATGCTTCTCATGAAAAGAAAAAAAATTTTATCAAATTTGCTATATCTACCTCACAAAAACAAATATTTCACTCAAAATCAAGGTTAAAATTTAATCATAATACAAAAAAATGTGAATGACAAGATTGTGGTCATCTATGATAATAGATAACTGTTTTTCTATATTTTATTTTTTAATCTCCTTTTGAATTCTGACATCTTAACTTTAAAGTCATTTTAGATGGAAATATGTACAAAATTTATCATATGAACTACCGTGGTACACAATAATTAGAGAATATAGTGTAATATTTTTCTAGGAAACACGGCATAACATTCTTCTCAGTGGTAACTAGTATCATCTGTGGTATCATGTAGCTGATGTCTTGAGGATAGGGTTGACAGATTTAACAAATAAAAATACATGACACCCAAATATTGCATGGGGTGTATGTATAGTAACTAATTATTCACTGTTTATCTGAATTTCAACTGTAACTGGACACCCTGTATTTTATCTGGCAACCCTGCTTAAGAAGTTATTGATGTCTATAGTCCTGGGTTCCTAAACTATTTAGTGTGGGGATGTTTTCCTAGATACAGAAAACCAGTGGTTAGCTTTCACTTTTCAGTGTGTCAGCATTTCAACCCCCTTCTGAGCCTGCAATTCCTGTTATTAATCAGTTATTTGCTTTGACATAGAAGCAACTGAATGATGTTAGGGGAAATCAGATCATCGAGTATATTAAATAAATAACCATACTTTTACACACAGTTTCTAAATCATGTATGTTGTATCTTTTTTGAAAATAATCTTGTAAAAATCATGCTATTAGTATTTTATTTACCAGCCCGGAAGATTTTCCACTTATTTTCATGGCTTAGCTATCTAAAGTATTATTAAAATTATTTTGAAATCTTATCACTGTTTAAGTAGGCTATTAGTGGTTAATAAATTAGATACATGGTTATATATTTTTAAATGAAGACCTTATGTATTTATTCTTAAGTTTTTCCTATCATTCATTACTGAAATTTCTGCTTGGTTTACATGTAAAAGACGAAGTTGTGCAGGTCACTAGTAGCTGGTTTAATATTGTGATACAGTGATGTTGTTTGTTGCAGATAGGTCTAAATAGGTACAACATCCCTATATTTAGAGGAATAACTAATGCCATGCAGGAATTTTCCAAACCTTTATTTGGAAAATTAATGCTAATTTCAATCTTACAGGAAAGTAACTAATTTGATCTCCTTATAGTGTTGTTTTGAAGGAAACTACTTGAAATATAAGTATCTAAATGTCAGTAAATATTATCAGCTCCATAATTCTCAAAGAAAATTAAAGGAACTATTTATTCTTTAAAGAAGCATATGGATGTCTCTTCAGAATGTAGATACACATAATAATGGTATTTGTCTAAGTTAAATGAAAGACCTTTTGTCATTATTAAAGTAAGAGATAATTGAGTGGATGGTCTTCAAAAGAAATTTCAATGGTATTTCTTTATTGCTATGTAAAGAATGTAATTTTCAAATAGTTGTGGAACAAATCACAGTTTCCATATTTTACTACATTATGGTAAAGGATTCCAGAAATTTTTTCAATGATACATAAACATGGAGAGCAATATATGTTAGAGTCCATTTCCTAAATATATGTCAATGTAGGGTTGGAGCATTAAAAAATAATTCCGTCTCCAGACTTGATTTTAAGGTACCATTCAGGCAAGGGGGTTTTGTTTGTCAAAGAGAGCTTGGATAGTGGCCAAAGTGCTCTGGGTAGGGTCATGTCCTATTATTTTCCCCCCTCAGGGAAAATTTGTTAAGCTTATAAGGCATAATTTTTGATGTTTCTAGATAAATTTCAAATACATCCATTCAATCTATAAAATTCTATGCAAGTACATTGCCATGGTAAGTTTTTTTAAACAAAAATTTTAATACAAAAGTTTATTTTTTTAGCATTTAAAAACAGGTATTTAGAATATTGACATTTTTCATGTCTAGATGATTACCATGTGTTTTTCGATATCTTGCTAAAATCAATTCATATAATAACAATAATCAAAGTATATTGTCTAACTAAAGGAGTTAATATACTATCACTGGTTTTCATTGTAATTTCAAAGCACTCAATTAATATAATTAATTAGAGACAAAGAGTTTTAAACCACACAAAATTGAGTTACTGTAATTATACCTACCCTGTTAAAAGTATTAATGGTAGTTGACACAGTTGCAGTGACCCATAGAGTAAATATTTCTTGGTGAACCAGTTTTAAATGTAGCATCACCTTAGTAAGAAGGTAGTTATAAATTACACATATTCACATACACACAAACACACAGGTATATAGACATTTCTAAAAGCTTGTGGATCCTCTATCCAGAAGAAATTAATGACATTTTGAGAGACTCATTTTCTCAAACAAAGCTATGTGAAGGTAATGGTATTCTGTCAGACTTTTGGTCTACTTGTAGACAAACAGAAGTCCCTATTTTCAAGGCTATTAAGTCTTTTAATTAACAACAAAATGTGGTTTAAAAATAAGCTCCAAGCAATACTAAATTCTGAAACTTCCGCAGGTGGTGAATTCAGGGCTTTGCACAGTGCATCAACTCTGTTTGATCTCAAGGGTAACTTTCAGCTTATGAAATTAATTCCATCTTTGTGCACACCATTCTTAGTGAGCAAATGAAGTCCAATTCATTTTTATTGTGACCTCAAATTGATATACAGTCTCTATCGCAACTAAAAAATAGCAGTATTGGTAACTAGATTCTTAGGTGAGATGGTAACTATTTAGGGTTGCCAGAGTTGCTAGAGCTAGAATATCTATAAAGAGAATATCACACTCAATATGTCTGTCTTCTTTCTTAGAAATTATTCAGTTTACTCATTTATTGGTGTACATTTCTAATCCACAAAACTACACTTGCCGATTTCTTATTTCTTAAAATACCCATGAATTTATCTTTTAATTTAATAGGCATTTAATAGTTGTAAGTTATGTTGTAAGCATTGCATGCGTATATAGACAAAACTAAAAATAAACACTTGGCTTTATGACGTATTTCTTACATGAGTGGTCTGAAGGCTTGAGTCATTTATTTCAAAAAGTTTCCTTTCTAAAACACTAATCAAGTTCACACATGAGCATCACCTCCTCCAAATAAACTCTTGCTTTCTAAATATATTCTATAATGTTTTAACTCTGTCAAACTAGAATAAAGAGGCATATTGTTTGATGAAAGGAAAAAGGAAATTTAACATGAAAATGCTGTGAACATTATGAAATAAATATAAGAACTCAAGTTTATGTTGCTCTGAGTTACTATTATTAGACAGAAAGACAATCTATATTATACTAACAGAAGGCTTTCAGTCTTTATAATTCATAATAAACTGTAGTGTGTAATGTTTTTAAATTATATACATACTTAATTTAAAATATTTTTGTAATTTTTTGAGATGAGGAAAACATTTACAAAAGGAACAATATACGACTATATTAAAAAAATTAAAGCAAACATAAGGGCGTTCAAGTGGGAAAATAAAAGACAAAGCAGTGACCCACTTTCAATAGTTAACTATGCTCATTTCGGAACTTTAGGGTTAAATGGAAAAAAATACTTTAGAGACATTTTTGAAGATTTTCTTCAAAAATGGTTCAAGAATAAGACAGAGGCAAGTTAAAAGAACTGATTATTCAGCTGGACAGATCTCTAATGGGGGCTTGCTTTTAAATGATCTTCCAGTTTATGATATGCTTTCACACAGGGAACAGAGAGTAGGTGTTTCTGACTCCCACAAGGGGTAATGGGCTTAAAATCTTGTACCCTCGGTTCACTTTATACATAAAGAAGTGTCCTGATCCTGAGGCTCATGAAACATTTGAATGACCTCCTGAGTATCTTACTGATCTCAGCTTCTGGAAGTTTTTCACTGTGGTGGAAAGTCTCAGTCATCTGGGATATTTGAAGGCTGTTCTTTCTTTCAGTGGCAGAAATAGATTAGATCACCTCGTAAGCTTTAGTTATTACTTTAGCTTCTGTGATTTACACTGTCTTAAAGTATAAAGGGGTATGATGCTTCCTGCTACGCAAGGAGAGGAATATGAATATTCAAATGATTACATTGTCACTTATATATATTATACAAAATTATTTTTCACCAGACTATTATTAAACTATAATATATTGAATAAATAGAATATTGCTAGTGATGTTTTTTCAATTTTTTTTCAACTGACATGCTTACAATCATTCTTCTTAAGTCATTCATCAGAATTTTTAAATGTCCAACAGTTTAATATCATACCTTACAAATTACCAAAGGCGATAACACGATTCCACAATATAAGGAAACTATGCATCATGGAACTTTCATTAAAATTGTATATATATGCTGAAAATATACATACATATACATGTTGAATATATACACACATATATATGCTGTTATAAAAAGTAGATATTTGAATCTTCTCTATTAATAGTAATTCTTCATCTGTAGTTCAGGCAGTAAGATAAATGTCTTAAATGTAACATTTCTATGACTCACTATGAAGAACAAATGCAGTGAATGAATTAATAGAGGTAAAAAGGAATGCTAATAGTCCTTTTCCTATTACTGTTGATTTGACTGAAAATAAAATATTTCATTCATATCAAGTGAGCAAATCCCTACACATGCTGATAAATAGCTAAGGAAAAATGCATTTGCAAAATGAAAAGAAAAAGCAGAAATTCTCCATCTATGCTTTGATAATTCCAAAACATATATAAAATACATCAGAAAGCATAGAGATTCAATATATTTGACCCATATGCTCTAACCTGTAATGCTTCAACAAATGCAGAGCCATAATAGTTAATACTGTGGAATAATTGTCCTTGGTACGGACTCTAAAATGTAATAACATTGATTTTTCTCTTGTATTTGTGTGCTACTTCCAACATTAACCCATACATTCCTCAAAGAACAATGATTCTTCGGTATTCAAACTCACCTCTTAAAAGCCTTGAAACAAAATGTATATAACTGTAACTTTGGTAATAATATTTTATTTTCTCTAGTTGTCTAGCAATCCTTAACTTTTGGGAAATTGGCTTTTGAAATAAAGGGAATCTTCCCTCTCCATTCTAATTTGTTCTGACCTTCAAATTCAGCCTTACACTATCCTATTCAGATTTGCGTTCCTGAATTAACAGATAGGCGGGAAGAGGTAAATATAATGAAAAGTGATTATATTATTCAGAGAACTACTGGAATAAGTGCACTTTAAATAAAAGCGACACACATGTAACACTAAACAGTAATAAAATATACCTTTTAAGCTTCTGTTTATATTTCAGATAGTGAGTATAATGCATGCTAAACTTGTGTTCTTGTAACTGTGAACCATTTTAATAACACTATTTCTTTTTGTATTCTCATTAAATCAACTGAACATACAATATCTATGCTAGTAGCTTTTTTATAAGTAATCTTTTAGCCTAATTAGAAATATTTTACTCATTTAAACGTGTAAGGTTGACTAATTTCTGCATTTATACTCAAATGTAGCTTTTCAGTATATTTATTTTTTTCACATAATGAATTAGTTTATAGGTTGAATATAGGTCATTCCTGAGTTTCTTTTTTCTTTTGAATTAGTAGAATGATGTTGCCTATAAATCAGTAGTTTCTGATTTATACTGTTTAAGAAAAACTTCAAACTGTAATGTCTCCATCTTACTTTAAAAAATGTTATATTATTTGTAAGATTCTGATATTTTCTGGGTTGTCCAGAAAAGTACAAGATTATGTCCTGTATTTTTCAGCCACACAACTGTTCAGTTTAGACAATATGTTATTTCATCACTATAATTATTTGTTCCAATTCATTTTATAAACCCGAGTTTCTATGATGGGTAAATATTTTAATTTATTGGAGACTTTTTAAAATCCTGATTGATATAAGCAAAATATAATCATTCATATTTATCAAGTTTATCACGAAGCAGAGAATTTGGATTAAGGGCATAGGAAAATAGCATTTGATTTTTCTTAAAAGAGCAAAGTTTCTTTTTGCTTATAGAATAATCTCTTTAGTATTATGACCAGGTAAGTTATGATAGCTACCATGTGGTTCCCTGCTAGAGCTAATTCATTTTATAATTCCTGATCTTAGAAAATATATTTTGATTATTTTCAATACTGGTTACTACACAGAAGATGTATACATTTGTTTTCACTTTAATTTCTGTGAATAGTGGTACCTGACTTTTATAATTTTAACTGTGTGTCTTTGCTAAAAGGTGAACTAATGAAGAAATGCTTGACAGTCTGGTCAGAAACTGAGTTTGTGAGAGAAAATAAGTTAAGAAAACTATATAACTAGAAACTCTACTTGAAATGAGTGAAATTTACTGTAAGAGAGGAGTTGAACTGATCAGCATGTTCTTACGTTCATAAAAACAACACAAAAAACAATTATTCACCAGAATGAAACAATTCAGTTATGCTGTTTAGTGTAGTTCTTATTTTTTAATGAGATACACGTTTTTTAATCACAATTGAACTATCTTGATTTTTAGCACATTTTTATTATATGTCTTATGTGCCAGATACTGATCTAAGAGATGCAGTTTCTGTTCTCATTGTGCTCATGGTCAAATATTACAAAGATTATGAATAGGTGGGAAGAAATATCCTTTATCATATAAATAAATAAAATACTTAAAATCATAAATTCTGAATGATTGAATCTGGACATTCTGCTTCATAATTCAGTATGTTTTATAAGACTGGACCTCATTCAATAATATCATCTTCTCTCCTTTGCCTGTTCCCACTTTAGGAGAAAACTGATTCCTTTCAGGGGATAAATTTACCTTAAAAAATTATAGGCCATTAAAAGATTTGGTTTTTATATAATTCTAAAAAATGAGATAAAATAAACCTCAAATATGTGAATCATCCTTTAATTTTTAACTACGCAAACACTTCCTGGTACTGTTTTTTTTTTATTATATATAGATTTAACATATGTAATTTAGAGCTTATTAAATTAAATATATAACCAGTTATATAGATATTCTAAAGACTTGTTCTAGAAGTGTAAAGACCACAAATTTTTCCTCTATTCTGATTGTGCATAAATAGTGAAGTAGGGATGGTTTTGTAGATAACTTTAAAAAGTTAATCACATAATTAGGGATTGGTATATAAAGCTCACATTTCCCATGCAAAACTGATTTGTATAAATGTCAAAATTGTCATTTTCAGAAAGCCGAACAACAGAATGGCTTGACTATTAGTAGCCAAGGTGACATGGAAATATTTTGCCACTACCTGGGTCTGGTATGGGGATACAACTTGTTTCCAACTCTATTTGCTTCTTTTACAATAATGTGCAATTCTAAATGCCAACAGTCAGGCTGTTTCTCTTAGAGTGTTTTTCTTTTCTTTTTCACAGCACGGAAAAGGATATGCTAGTCAATTCTACAGGACTTACCTGAAGCAGCATGATTTGCACAAAGTCGACCAACAAAAGCATCAACTTTTCAACTTCATTTTCTTGGCCATCCAGTTAGATGTGTGTAACTGAGTATTAGATTGCCGGTGGAGTCATCGTGGCCAATTATAGGACCTAATTGCTCTCAGCAGGCCTGAGAAATGAGTTGAAATGTGCAGAACTGTAGAAACTTTAGGCAACTGATTTTGCCTCTCCGATCAGTGTGTGCCTGTTTACAGCACTATATATCTTTCTCTCTCCAAATGTCACTGAGCCCTTTAGATGTTTATATTCACCACGAGAAGCCAGTCATAAAGATAAAGGAAATTTGTGCATTATAAATGCAATATCACTGTTTTAAACTTGACTGTTTTATATTATTTTTGTGTGATCAAGTGTTCCCCAAACTATTCCAACTTTACAAGAGATGGTGATTATGTTCTTTTCACCTGTGGGTTATAAAAAATGTTGTATTCTGAAGACCCACAAGATATCAAAGACATTCTGTAGTTTATACACCGTGTTGCAAAGTGTTTACTGTACTATTTCAAAGCTTCTAAATAAATATGAAATATATATATTATATTATATAATTTTCCTAAAATGTGGTACAACTCAGTTGGTTTTTAAATGGGTTCATATAGTCCATGTCATATAATAAAGTGAAAGATAATTCAGGGTCCCAAAGATAAACCTACTAAGAAAAAATAATCATTAATAGTTTCCTCCCAGTTTTCATATCTTACTCAACTCTGTTTTTCCTTGTTTAAAAGAAAATGAAGCTCTACAACTACAGAATTTTGTCAAGAACTTGTACTGATTTTCAATGCCAAAGATATAGCTGTCGATGTTATCAGAGGAGCACTGAACATGTACTATCAAAATATCTAACAATCTACATTATTTCGATTCTATTTCTATGGCTTTGAATTTAGAATCATTTAAAGCTTTTATAAAGAATCTATAAATTCACCTGTATCTGTTGTTAGAAGAAAAAAAAAAACCAACACTGGGTGTCTGTACATTTTGTGATGTAAAATATGTAATTGAAAATTACTATTTTAAATGAAGTCCTCAAACATATAACTCACACAAAATTTTATTTTACACACCTTTACATAGTTTCGTGACTTCTAATAACATGCATATAAAATCTATAGCTCTATATGAATATATGGAGATACATAAATATCTGAACTGGTAAAGAATAACTCTAAGATATAAAGGATCTCTAAATTGAAAACAAATTAAATAAATTTGGAGATAGAAACATGGTACATTACTGTTTCAGTATTATCTTATGTGTGAAAATTTTATAGCTTAAATGTAGTCAGTGTTTTATTAATGAGAATATTCTTCATGAGTGAGTCTTGAAAAGTGAAGTTTGCCTTTTACATTTATGTCAATAAGGTTAATTATTAAATTCAGTAAGACATATTTTCCTTTCTTTTACATATTTTTGTTTTCTTATAGTGTTATTTATTGCTTGTTGAAGTACAATTAAGAAAGAGAAAAATCAGAGAATGCGATAATCTTCTAAGCAGAAACCAGATCTGTCACAGTTCCCCTCTAAAAACTCCTTCAACATTGTATCTAAATGTTTGCCAAATCCAAATTACAAACGGATTTTGAAATATTTCCCTTAATTTTAACTGATCTTACATTCAATGATAGTTTGAGTCATGCTGTTATTAAAGAACAGACTAAATTAGCACATAAATGTTTTCCACCTAATTTTATGTCATTTAAATGGGAATATTTTCCTAGATTTAACATTAAAAGCCAAATATATATTTGTAGGTCCTTAATGTGTATATTTGAGTGATATCTTGGTATCACTTATTTGTGTTATCAAATTAGATATTAATATGTCATAATCATAATTTATATATCAAAATAATGTGTGTAATGTTCCAGTCTTTGGGGGACGCTTAAAAAATAAATGAAGCTAATCCATCACATATGACACAAAAAGCACACACATTCACTAGATGCAGCAGTAAAATTTTCTTAAACTTTTGGCGTTACTACGTCAATATTTTGAATGATAGACTTTTAGTAAGGAAACATTTTTATATAATTTAACTGAAAAAAAAGTCTGTTAGTTGTCATTGCTTTTTAAACAAGAAAAATTTTTTCTTGTTGAATCACTCTGCTTTAATTAAAATTTCCATTCACCATTTTACGATTATGGGGGGAAACTCACATCCATCTGCCTTGTTACATGCATTGAAAATAAGGTTATATTCACTTCCTATGTAAGAGCTATATTAATTCATTTGGCTTAAAGATATTTTATTTAATTATTTAATCCTTTATATCATTGTGTATAATTTCCCTTGAACCAACTTCTCATACCATATATTTGTCTGTTTTTTAATATATTATAGTAACCAATTATACTTTATACTAATTTGCATTTTAGTTCTTAAATTTTTTTCGTCAATCTACAAAAACAAAAAACAACAACATTTTTACCTAATCTGTGGGACAAATAGAATTATTTAAACATAAAATAGTAAATGATTAGTTATTAATGTATTGCATCCAGAATAAATCAGAAGTTACGACAGAGTAAGGATATGATTTTAATTAATTGGCCACAATGTTATCTACCAGTGAGGGGAACTTTAAGATGGAAAGATGCAACCAACCAATAATGAAGTTTTCCAAATAAACATTTACTAGATTTGTATGAAAAGGAATTTTAGAATAACTTTTCTATTTAATCTAGTCATCATAATATCCTATCTTCCTTAATTTTATACATATCAAAGAAAAATAGTATCCAAATTATTAGACAGTATTTCATCAATGAATTATTTCAGAAAAGAATAATCATGACATTTACTCCTTGTTAACATGGTTAGATTTAGAGTAGTAAAAAGTCAATATTTTCCTGTGGAAACGGTGTCTTGATGTTTCAAAGGTATGTCAAATGACAATTTTTAGGATTATTTCACCCTTATGTAAAATTCTAATTTTTAGCCTGTGAAATTAATTTTGTGAAATCATTTTAAATCAAATATTTAAATGTCACATCAGAATTACTTTACAGATATAATGATGTCTCTATCATTATAAGTGTATCGTCTTTCTTGGTAAATACTAAGGAAATATGTATATTTTATGTTATGAAGATATTAAATGCAATGCCTTTATCAAACATTGCAAATTAAGTGCTATAGTAGAAGACTTAAATATTTTAATTACTTTTTCTCCGGTTTCATTTCTGAATAGTGTTATAATTTGCTGTCAGTTCTCTTGTAATGTTGAACCCCCCCCCCCAGAATCTCCTGTAAGAGGAGGAAAGAAAATCCTCACAATTTTTAACATAGACTTTAATAACTGTGCATTAATTGTACCATTTTACCTTCCAAAAGTTATTTACTGGAGTAAAGTTCATCTTTAATATAATTATTCAGTCAGAATGCAAATGTCAAGCGAGATAAAGAAAATTATTCATGTTACTGACTGATAATAGCACTGTTATTTGTCATTGCATGTGTTTTCTTTTTTCTTCTCTCCTTTATATTTCTGTGTGTGTGTTTAACACCCAAGGAAATCAAAAATACTGAAAACATTGATATACTTGATAATTTTTCTGAAAATCTTATATTTTTCATATTGCAATTTCTTGGGTTATTTATCTTTTTGGATTCTAATTTTGTAGTGGTAAAGGCTTTGCACTTAACATCCTTTTTATGTTCCTTTTTAACAAGGAAAAACAGAAAGTGACAAAATTCCATATTTTTTATGCCATGGAGTAGTAAAATTATTTTATATATTGTTAGCATTTCAAGGAATATCCCTCTGCTAGGTCAAACAAAATCCTTAGACAGTTATTTGTGAAACTACTGTTCTGTAGAGTATTTTTTTTTTCTTCTAAAACTTGGCATAGGTTTTAGATTATAGCATTCTGTGGGAATGCTGGTAGATGGGTGCCGCCAGAGTATTGCAGGCAATAATATGACTAAAATTCTAATACCTTTAGTGTGCATGCATGTATTTCTAACCACTGCTATTTTTTAAGTATTTGTAAAATTAGAAAAAAAAAATGGCTTTTATTTCTTGAAAAGTTGTCACATGCTTAGTTTGAAGTTTTACACTCCAGATGTTTTTGAGTTGCATGAAAAAAATGCATTAACGATGCAAAAAAAATTAAATTTTCACATGAGACTCAAAAATTTCTGAATGATAGAACTCAGACTTCCAGTACATCCATACATCCTGAGCTGAAAGTAAGCAGGGGATTTCAGCTCGAAACACATTTTTGAGACAGTTATCTGTGAGTGAAAACAGGGTATTATAACAAAAGATGAGTTTAAATCTTAACTATAGTGTTTGTTACTGTGAATGCTATAATAATACATAAGTAAAATGAGTGTAAATGTAATATATTATTTTATACTGCTGTAAACATATGAAATAAATAAAACTAGGATACATATTATGCCATTTTTCCATGCATGGATCTTCCACTTACGCCTGTGGGAGCTCTGAATAAAAATCAGTGGCAAAATATGGCCCTAAGTTTAGAAACCACTAATGCTGATTTAGTAATTTAAGTCTTAATATAACAGGTCTAAGGGGACATCTGTTCAGAACTCAGTCTTATTTGAAGCAACATATGCTAGGTTTAAAGGATCTCACTACATTTATAGTTTTCAAAGTAGGTATTTAGTTCCATATGATTCTCATGATACCCACAATGATTATTATATATATATATTTCCACCTAATGTTATATTTTCTTTTTAATTTTTTATGTAGTAATACAAGGGTCCACAAAGACTAATACAAAGGTTTGTTATGAGTGCCTTCAAGCAATAAAAGAAAGAGCACTTTATTTAAAATTTTAGAGACAAACTATATCATATTTAAAGTTGATGGAAACATAAAAAAAAATCATATGGATATCATTTCCCAAGAAGAGAATGTGAATTAAGGAATAGACTTTTCTATAATGTAAAAAGCATCTGAAGGAATCTTATAGAAATTTCTGTTCTGAAAACTCTAACAGGTAATAGAAGAAATGTATGCTTCTTAATCCCATGTGTGGTTTTTATAACTTATTTTTTTGAGTTCAAACTACACACATCTGGACCGAGGTTCATTTTATGAAGCATCAAAGAAGAGGACTAGGTATTTGTACAACTAATAATGCCCACTCTATGGTGGAAAAGAACTGATAGTTCTCAAAGAAATGTTAACACCTATAACTACATGTTTTGGTTCCCTTGTAGACCTGTATCTCCTATCTCTCATTATTATCCTTTCTGAGAATCATATCATGGACTCTTCTATTTAACCCAGAGTATGAATTTTCAGAGGAAAAATTAAATTTTATTAGATTACAAACAAATTAAGGTTCGACAGTGAGGGGTTGTAGCATGCTATTTTCTGCCTTCAAGAAAATTCTAATTTGCTTTGGGAACCAAAGAAATAAGAGAAGAATATTAAATAATAAAATGATCAAATAATTAAATGATCACATTTGTGATCAAAACCCAACAATGGGTCATGAGAGCAATTCAATATATTAAGATGATAGCATAAAATCAAGAATAAGTAGATAGAATAGGAAAAAAAGTAGCATGGGAAATATCCAAACTCACCTCTCATGGGAAGAGCCAGCAGTTCTTTGTGAAACATTTTTTCAGATACATGTGTGAAATAGGTCACAATGTGAAATGCATTTCTTACTGTGAACATTGCCCTAAATGTTAGAAAAGCACTGCACCATATGATTTCTATTTCAAATTTAAACTTATTGAATGCTGTGAAAAGACAGACAAGATCTTTCTGAAAAGTTACTTCACAGCTGAATCTTAATCTTCACCTTTGTGAAATATAGAGAAGTACATATAGTTGTAGAATTTTTGTGAGAATTAGGTGAATTGATGTATGTGAAATGCATAGCACAATGCTAACACACAGTAAGTGGCATATTTTATTATTAATATTATTTTCCATTAGTTTATTCTTGGTTACCTAAAGTATGGAATACAGTGTGAGAATGGAAATAATTTCTTTCTTAAAATTCCAGACTGCTTTAGAATTGTATTTGAGCAGTGCTAATTTCAAAACCTCAAAAAGAAAATAGACCTGATTTTGGTATCCACTCATCAGCTCAATCCATGTCTGCCTCTCTATTTATTGGTGTTATAGAGTCCAGGAAATCAAAATCATAGCTGCTGAGTTCTAGTCGTCTCCCTCAACCCCTTTTTGCAAATCCCAAGCTGACCTCTATCCCTACTGATGAAAAATATCTATGTATGATTGAAGTAGGCAATGTTTACCTGATTTTTGGCCTGACCCCAATGTGCTTTCTGAATGTCTCCCTATTTCCATGCAAATAAATGTGGTTTGGAATTAACTGCATATCTGACAGAATCACATTTTTTGCATATGACATATCATAAAAATGAATTTGGGCAGTATTCACTATCTGCTCAGTGGAAATTGGATTTCTTTTTAATGGTTCTAGCTGTAGACTCCTTGAAGTTGTCCTTTCTTAGCGTGGCAGACCTTGTTCTCCAGAGCTGTTCTTTGGTTGTGCAAAAAGTTTGAACATTTTTCTTTTTTAATATTTATTTGTTTGGCTGCACCAGGTCTTAGTTGCCACACGCAGGATCTAGTTCCCCAACTAGGGATTGAACTCCGGGCCCCTGCATTGGGAGTGTGGAGTCTTAGCCACTGGACCTGCAGGGAAGTCTCTAAACATTTTTCTTTTTTCTCTTTAATCAATTGGAAATTTTATGTCCTTGTCATAAAAAATAGAATTTAAATTTATCAGTTAAAGTAAGGCAGTTCATATTTATCTATGACTAAGTTAATGTTTCTAAGGAAGCATTTATATTTTAAAGGAAAAGTATTATTCCATGTAAAAATTTTTATTGAGAATATTGCATAGATGAAGATTCTTTTTGTCTTATTTTCCCTTAACTTATGTGCTATTGAGAGCAGTTGATAATCATTGGGCAACTCCTCAAGGAATTCACTTAGGAGTAAGGAATATTTAATTAACATTGCCATTACCTAGTCTGGAGCACAATTCCCCTTCCTTTCCCTCCCCTTATCAGTGTGAGTGACTCTTCTTTTGATGACAAAGGAAAGAATATGATTGTTGACGTGGTGAATTGCATAAACCTGTAATTCTGAATTTTATTTTAAAAGTTTGAGACTTCCGTCATTCTCAGTTGTGTTTCCTAATTAACAATGGCGTGAATGGCCACTTTCAAAGTTTTCTGGCAATTGTTTCTCTCAAAATTGATATCTGTGTGTGTGTGTGTGTGTGATGGGTAGGTATTAGCCAACAACAAGAGAAACTTATATGGATGAATACATGAAGAGACAGAATTGTATTATAGGTAGACAAATTTTGTGCCCTTCTATTAATTAATGTTTAGAATATCAAAATGCCTGGTAATAATATTTGATTGTCAACAAGCTGGTTTGGGCTTTTCCATACTTGGGCAATCAATGATTAATTTTTTCTGACATTGTGTGAAAACCATTTATTACTTATTATTTATTTATTATTTATTTATTTATTACTAGGCTACATTAGACCACAAAGAGACAACACAGTGGTTACAATAAAATACACTGAGTAAGGTTGAATTAGAGAGACAAAATGAAATATGAGACAGAGAGAAAGAAAGAGAATACAATCATCTTCCTTCATTCTCTGGTAAGTTTTAAGAGACTGACAAGCAGTTTTGATTTTTGAAGTCCATGTAATCATATACATATGTAAGTTAAAACACAGGGAAAAGTAATAAAAAAAATGATCCTTGAGTAATTCTTGTTAAAATATGATAAAAGAATGAAATGAATTAATACAGTATGCCCAGGAAGAAGTAAAAAAGAGATGAAATATATACATTTCATTAAAAAATATAGTAATACCAACTCTTTCATTGAGATGCCTCTGCTTCCTTTGTTTCCACTGTTTCTTTGACAAAGATGCATGGATTCATGTGCTAGTGTTTGCAAATATTACTCAGTTCAAAGATTGGCTCAGTGATCCTAAGGTGATGTACTTGTAATTATAGGAACCAGAACAAGGGAAAAATTGGCAATACCATTAGTAAATTATGTGGAAGCACGTGACACTGGCATCACATTTCATAAACCTATATGACAAGGTTGTAGCTCTACGATTATCAGTTCAGGGTATTGCTGCTGAGGTGAGAAGCACATTTTCAACTTCACATCAGTTATGTGGAGTGAATAAGGTGTACATATGTTAAATGTTTAGATATTAGCACAGAGTTTTAGGTTAAGATTTAACATTTCTTTTAACACTCAATAGAAGAGTCTATTCCAATATTAGATATAACAACAACTGAAAGATGAAAAAAGTGCTGCAAATAACTAAGCATTACCTAATTTAGATTTAGTAAAATAACTCATAACTGTGGGGAAAAAAAGGAAATTGCAGTAAGGAGAGACCCGATGTTGTAAATCTCCAGCTAGGCAACAAATGAGCACAATTAACTTCAAACTGGACTAGTAAAAACGCAAGGGGAAGGACAGACTTGAGAGACATGTCAAATGACAGATAGATTGAACCTCCTCTCAGAGTAGATGGTCAGCTGACTGATGAGGAAGAGGGAGAAGTCATCACTGAGATTTTCTTGTTTGCCTGAGTGGATCTTGCTGCCTTTAAACAAGACAACATAAAAGAGAGAAAAAGGTTTGTGGGGAAGGTACTCTTATTTGCAGAAGAACCGACTAACTTTCTCCTTATCATTCAAGTTTTATTAAGCCTATTATCCAAATGGGAACTGATCTGCCTTATGTATTAACATTCCCAAGAAATTTAGACTTTTATCCTTATGTCAAATGCAAGTCTCTCTACTGTATTCTACTTGATTCTTTGTGTGATAGTTGATGATTATTATTACTATTTAAATTATACCTCAAGTTGATTTTTTCACTAATTATGTTTATTTGGAATCTTTCTCTAAATATGTAATAAGTAAATTATAAATATTTTTAAAGGTTTTTTTTTTCTCCTGTGTAACTTTGGCTTGTGTATATGCCAAAAATGGGCTTGATCAATTTAAAAATGATACAGATCAAACCAAACCCTCTGACTCTTTTTTGTAACACATGCATGACACTACATAATGAAGAGGAAGGAATGTAAATAAAAACAAAGACATGATAAGTGTAAAAAACTTATTTTTTAACCTTCCTTTTGCATATGAGTTCAAATAATGTCTTTAGCAACTATTTTTGAAAAAGTCGTAACACTTTCATGTTTTTGGCCCATATTCATAAATTATTATCTGACCTCACTGAGCAATTAACCTTATTTTCTGTTTTGTTTTGTTTATAAGTGGGCCCTGAAGAATAAAAGAACTTTAGTGCAGAATACAGCCTTGAAAATATTCTGGTTCTTATCCTGCCTATGAAGATGAGACAAATACAGATCAACTGATGGAAGAATCTAACCATAAACCCAACTCTTCCCACCCAGACCCTTTCCCTTGACTCTGAGTTCTCAGTCTAGGCCAGAATATGCTTCCTGACTCTGTGTCTTATTTTAACTTGAAATCCTAGGAGGAACTATACTTAAAAATACACAAATAAGTTATAGCATGTAGAACTTCATTTTATGTTTTAAAATTTTAATGTTCTCCCTGCCACATGCTCATCTGTAAGGATGATTCTCATGTATAAGATACCATGAAATTTGGACTAAGAAACTAAAGACAGTACTGATTGTCCTTTTTTGATTTATATTTAGAATGTGGTTTTAATATATGCATTTCTATTCGCCTTAACAACATGTTATGTTGGCAGCGCATAAGCAAAACTGGAGTCAAACAAATATGAGTACATCTCCCAGAGAAATCATATTTAACAAACTGCTGCTTCACCAAGAATAGGTCTGAATAACTTCATTTTACAAAATCTTCATCATTGCACCGAATAAGTTCACCTAGTGTAGCTCAACTTACTTCAACGAATTTAGTCAAATACAGAAAAATAGATAAGGTAGGAAAAGGGTAGTTTTAATCATCAACTATCCACCCTTTTGATGAGGGAGAGATTTCCATCCTAGGGTTATAGGATGGAGAACACATGACATCTGAAGCTGGACAAACAGGTGAAATTGACAAAAATCTGTTAGTCACATATTTTCACAGCTTCAGGGTGGGGCTGGGGGGTGGGGGAGGGAAGACACCACACAAAACACAGGACCGCAATGGGGTTACACTCAGGGATGTAGTGAAAACCAGGGCTATGAGAAGCAGGCTTTTTTGGTATTAAAATGGAGGGATTCTCCTTGCTTCCTACTGGAGGATGTGATTGACTTCTTCAAATTCCATGTGACTGGCAAGGAAATGAAGCTTACTGATAAGGAGAGCTGTTGGCTAAGAGATCTTATCTTTGGGAGGAAAATGAGGAAGGTGAGGTTCAGCCATTTAAGGCGCTGCTGGTGATGCCTGATGTCAAGGCAGCGCATAACACTTGGTCTTAATTTTAGTCCTTAGACCATAATTGACTCCTTGATGTCTTGCCATCACTTTTTATGCTGGTGATGAACTGAGATTTCTTGGGAGTAGAAGTGCCTCTTTAGGATGGGAAGTAGGCCCTTGAGGAGGAAGAGGGCCACATTGTGAGGTGGTTTTCAAAAACATGAAGTTTAGAGGTGTTCATTTTATGGCCAGTAAGGGAAATTGCAGATCCTTTGTGGCATAGGGAGTGCTTGTGGCTTCAGACTAATCCGTGCCTGTGGCAGTAGCAGGGGCCTATTTGCTCTCTTTGAAGGGGGCATTATGTCTCTCAACTAAACTGACTGTCTGGGGCTTAGTGAGAACATGGGAATTGCATTGAATGACTTCTTCAAGAGCCCAACTTGTCTATTTTGAGAAGTGAAATGAACGCCTTGGCCACTGTCTATGATCACTGGAATTCAGAAGGGGATAAGGAGCGCTCTGATGAGGACTTGAACTGGGGACTTAGAACAGGTGGTGACATCTTTACCTTTATTTACAGTTTAGGTCTCTGTGAGGCAAGAGATTCCCAGAATTCTTTACCTCATAGGGGGCAACTTTGGGGAGTTCCCTGGTGGTCCAGTCATTAGGACTTTGCACTTTCACTGCCGTGCCCCAGGTTCAGTCTCTGGTCAGGGAACTGAGATCCTGCAACCCATGCAGCGTGGCCAAAAAATTAAAAAATAAATACATTTGTAAAAAAGAAGGCAACTCATGTAAGAGTTAATGAAAATGTACTATATAGTAAATGGGGCCATTTACTGGTCTGGGTTTCTGGTTCCAAGCTGACTGATGTGTGGCCAACTGTGCTGACCCTTAGGCCCTGTCATTTATCAGGGACATGCTGGATTAGGAAAGGAAAGCAGCAACATTTCACTAAGCTCCATTATATATAACAGTGACAATATGGTCCTTGAGGTGTATAAAGTCCCATCAGTGTTCACTCATTTGCTCCCAAGGGGCTCTCCTGGTTGCCAAGAGGTCTGGGAGTTCATTGACCTCCTCTAGCACCATGGCATCTGACAAGGGACTGAGGAGAGGTAAGGCTGTCCCCTTCTGCAGCTGGATATATCAGAGGGTCCAAGTTTGGGTCCAGCCTATAGAGAGGAGGCCATGGTCACTGTTCAGAGCTGGTAGATTGCTGGCTGCTTCCATAACCTGAGACATAAGAGCCAGCTTGGAGTGGGAGCATGGACGTCCAGGGTCTGTGAGAGGCAGTTTTCAGAAGAAAACAGCGTGTGGCCAATAGTCACCTTCTAATGGCATATAGCACAAGGCCAAGGGGGGCAGCTTCCTGTATGAGAATTTCATAGGCAACTTATGGCTTTCATAGGTAGTCCAGAGACTCCAGGAGCCATGAGAAGAGGTTGCTACAGTCTCTACAGCAAAGGAATCCCTGAGTACACTAAAGGGAGTAACTGCGAATTTCAACTTGGACAGATTCTAGACACTTTTGTTTGAGGGTTCCCCAATAAAAGTGGGCTGATTTGCAAGTAACTGCATATATGAGCTTAAGTAAAATTTGAAGATAAGTAATATGTTGCCTCCAGAACTCAAAGACCTAAAAGATGTTGCATTGTATAAATATTGTAGGTGCTGAGAAGGATCCATTGCTGTTTCTTCCAGTGTTGGGATGGAGCAGGCCTCAGTTTACCAAAGAATGATCAGGAGTTTAACAGAAATTACAGGGCCTACCACTATGCAGAGGGCAATGGCCCATCCCCTTTTAGTAAGCTCCTTTGTGAGAATTTGTATACCCTACACATATGTGTTTAATGAATCTCCTATGCACAGCAGAAGGGTTCTGGGCTCAAAACCCAGAGGTCAATTGTTCACAATCAGCTTCTGCTGACCCTATGGGTTTCCTCCTTTTTTTTTTTTCTTTTCCTTTCCTTCCCTTTTCTTCCCTTCCCTTCCCTTTTGTCTTTCTTCCTTCCTTCCTGTCTGTCTCTCTTTCTTTCTTCCTTTCTTTCTTTCTTTCTTTCCTTTCTTTCTTTCTTTCTTTCTTTCTTTCTTTCTTTCTTTCTTTCTTTCTTTCTTTCTTTCTTTTTCTTTTTTTTATCTTTCTTTCTGTAAAATTTTATCAAAATATTTTGGATTTATAGTCATGTAAAGTAGGCATGGATTTCAGTTTCTGTCTCCATCTGATCACCCTTGGAGCAGACCTTCTGGACTGTTGAGAGAGAAGAGTTGGGAGGCTGAGCTGCCTGCCTGTAGACAGCCATCTCCTCCTCCAGGGAGTGTCAAGCAATGTCCACAGAGTCAGGGTCCACCTCCAGGAAGGTTTTTTTGTATGACGTGTTGCTGGGGTAATCAAGCCATGGGATCAATTAGCCCTTTGGCCTACTGATAACCAGCAGCACTAAGAAAAGCCCAGGCACATTGACAATGGGGGGCTTTTTATTGGAAGATTAGTTGTGTCACTGCCTCCATTGCTTTGGAAGGGGTGGTACCCAAGGCTCTTTCTGCTTCTTATTACTATTATTATTTTTTTTTTATCAATGCCTGGGCCATATGTTTCCATAGATATGTACCTTGATACCCTTGGGGGTCAGGAGAATACACGGGACAGCAACAAGGGAAACAGGAGCACAGGTAGCTACCTTGACTGAATAATTCTTGTTAGGTGATTTGGGTGTCTTGCTTAATTCTCCCTAGGGTGGTGATCTCCTTTTCCACAAAATTTACAATGAGCCATCCCTGGGTTCCTCCTGAGTATGTACAGTCACAAATAATGTCCATATGGCTACCCCAAGCAGCTAGTGATGGTTACCAAGTTAGATTTGGTGCCCAGAGTGCTCTACCTTATCCTTGGTAAGGGGGACTCAAGCACCAACTGACCAGTTAAGGTGCTGTGTTGGCTCTTTTTTTAAAGGCAGAAGTCCCAGAGACCACCTGCTAAAAACAGACTGAATCTGACAGATCATTGTGCATAGGTATAGTTAGCTAACAACAATTCTCCTCTTGAGGACGAAAGCATTTGAAGGTGGGAAATGAGGGCGACACCAGAAAAAGACAGCACAGTACCCAACAGGCCAAAATACAAGTCCACACCACCAGCAATCGGTGGTTGGGTTCCAGGTAGCTTTCCCTGTATCATGAAACCACTTAGCTATCTAAGAGCAGTGAATTCAAGCTGACTGTGTGTCCTTGGTCATGGTTGGACCACACTGTCAAAGGCTGATTGCCTTCTATTCACCCTGTTGGTGAGAGAAAGAATCCTTCCCTAGTGTCAGGGGGATGGAGAGGACCAAAATCTCTGAGAACCCTTGAAGAATTTAGGTTTTGGTCAGGCTTGATTCAAGCCAAATTGTCAGATGTTCAGCTTAGATTCTTTGAAAGGTTTTCCATATTGTCTTCCAAAGTAGAATATTTTCATAAATAAACTCTTCAAGAATACAGTTTCCCCAACATCTTTTGGAAACTTATGGGATGTCAACAAGTTTTAAAATTTCATAGTATCATGTGATTTGATGTGTAATCATTTTCAACCACATTGCAGGTACTTAGTAACTCAATCTTTAAACTCAAGTCTTTCAGTTTTTGGAAGTTTTTCTGAATTTTTCCTTTCATCATTTTTTACCCTATTTTCCTCATTTTTTTTGATTCCTTATTTGTAAATTGAAACTCCTCCACTGACCTACAAATTTTCTTCACTTTTTCTTCCATATTTTCTATATTTTAAAAATCTGCTTTCTGGGGGATTTTCTCATGTTTCTCTTCCAAGGTTTTATTGAGCTTGTTATTTAATTATTTTATTATTATTTTAAATCTAAGCATTCTTTTTGTTTTCTGAATATTTCTCTTTTAAGTTATTTTGAACTCTTTCAGGTATGCAATATTTTCTCTTATTCATCTCAAGATATTGATGATGGTTCATATTACATTTTATTTTCCCTGAATAGCATTTCCAGGGATATTGTAGAGATTTTTTGCAAATGTCTTGTGATACTTGGCTGCCTTCTCAGAATTAAGACCAGTACTCAAAAAATTCTGACAGTTCTGTGCTTGTTTGGAGGGTTTGTGGCATATCTTTGTCTGTAGGGTGATCTCTGGCTGGACCAAATAATTAAGGAATCCCCAAAATCAATATGTTAGATATATTTTTCTTCTTGGTTTGAGCACCAAGATAAATGTCTTGGGGGCATCTGCCTGGAGGTGTAAGCTTGGGCACTTGCATTCTGAAAGCTAATTGAGAAAAGATGCAAGATCCAAAGTTTTCTTAGTATGATGATCTCACATTAAACTGTGCCTGCTGCCTTCCAGTCTAGGAATCTCTGTTTTAACCTCCTTAAAGAGTAAATCTCCCGCCTTCTAACCAGAAGGGATAATTGATCACCTACATATGCACTGTTGATGAAGGCAACTTGGAAGTCTAATTGCTTCTTAATGACATTTTTGATCCTTCTTTTTATTTTTATATTCTCTCCCACTTCAGAAGTAATTTGTTCTCTCAGTTCCTGAGTCTTCAGAATTTTCTACAGGATAAACCAGGTTTCTGCTTCATATTCTAAACTTCCAGCTGCAGAGTAAATATTTCAAAACCATGAAGTCAAGTATAACTTATTGATCTACTTCCAAACTTGCAAAATGTTGTCACAGTTGTTTTCCTCACTTGTTTATTTGTCTTTTATTTGTTGTTGTAGGTTTTGCCATTAAAATTTTCTTTTTATTTTAGTGAAGTTTTAGGAAGAGTGAAGGTTAGTGCATGAATTCATTTTTTTCTCTCTCTTCAACTGGAAGCTTGAAAATGAGCTTTGGGTTCATGAGCAAAGCCTTGAGAATGACAGACAACGTCATGAAGATTCATTAGATTAGTGAGAGTTTGTGGGATTCTTGCTAGTATATTTTTTATTATTGTTAAGGCTACATAGAAGGCACTGATATGTTTGATATTGGGTCATATTTGGAAATTGATAATCTAAATACAAAATACAAATAATTTATTTCTCTCATTACAAATCAAAAAATGAGATCACAAAATATGATATGTAATTCCATTTTCCCCAAATGCAACTATTATAATAATTTATTTTTCACTTTGATGGGTAACAATTTTATCCTTATCTTGAGACTGAGTGGAATTTTAGTTCAATAATATTAATATTAAATATGTGATATGCATTGTTATATTTGACATAGATTAGAATGGTGATTATTTATACAATTGTCTTTAAGGTTATAATTACATATGAAAATACAATTTAAACCCCAGTGGAGCTTTTCTCTCATTACATTGGTTTATTCACCATATTACTCTACTTTGAATAGTGCCTGAAATTAGTGTCCAAATAGTATCAGGCAACTTGCAAGCTTCAGTACTTGAGGTCAATTTAATTACACTGTGCATGACAGAAACTAGGCCATCTGGGTATTGCCTTTGCCACCAGCAATTGACACCTGAGTGTTAATGAGCTGGTAATTAAGAGCTGGCACATACAGACACATTTTACTGTTTGGGACTAGGATAACCATATGCTACGTAACTTCGGTGCTAAGTATTTTGTTAGCTCCAGAATTTACACAATTATGTCTGTGAGGTTTTTTTAATCTCAATTTTTTTCATGGTATAAAAAGATAAAACAGTTATTTTAAAGATTTAAGTAACCATACTCATCATTTTCAAGTTATGAAACTTTCTATACCTAGCAAGATTATAATTGGAGACCGAATATTTGGAACAAAATAAAACTGCAAAATTTGTGTTATAGCAATTACTTTCAGTTTAAAAACACATGTACAGGGGATGAATTGGGAGATTGGGATTGCCATGTATACATTACTAATAAGAAAAAAAAATATCAAATTGTACACTTTAAATATATGCAGTTTATTGTATGTCAATTGTATCTCAATAAAAGTTCTTAAAAAAAACCCACATGTACAGGACTTGTATTTTGAAAAGTCTTTTGTAACATAAAAAAGTACCCAAAGCACCTTAATACGAATGTATCTATGTGGGGTAGGCAGCCTCTGGGATGGCCCATAATGATTTCTATCTTCTGGTATTCACATGCTTGATAGCCTTCCCTTGAAGGTAGTGGGATAGAGCAACCCACTTCTAAGAATTAGAATGTGGTAGAGTGAGGAGATGTCACTTCTGACATTAGTTATAAAAAGGTGATGCTTTCCATCTTGGGGACCTTCTTGTATCCTCTCTCATTCTCTTTTGGATTGCTTGTGGAGATGTCATAGAGGCAGCTGTGAGGTGAGATCCAAGTGGCAAGAGATTGAGGCCTATCAACCACCATGTGAGTGAGCTTGGAAGCAGACCCTCTTCCTTGAGTTGCATCTTCGAAGGAGACGATGGTTCCTGCCAAGAGCTTGACTGTGGATCACAGGAGACACCGTAGCCAGAGGCATCCAGCTAAGCTGAACCAAGGTTTGGAACCACACCAATTATGAGATAATAATATGTTTGGGGGTATATTGTTATGTAACAATAGATAACTAATACAATATGTAAGTGAGAATCCTAATGTTGGCTATAGAATTAGAAGTATTGATTCTTTTTGTGCGGTATGACCATTTTCACAAAGGATTTGTATAATGTACTTGTACCATTTCTTTGCTTTCCTCCTCAATTTTCTCCATTCCTCTTCTCCTCCCTACCTCACAAAAAAGTCCCCATCATTTTCTGGATTAATCTTTTATTGGCTTAAAAAAAACTGTTCTTATCAGATAAAAAAAATGTATTAACTTTAGTGAATTTTAGTTGTGGGAATTACTTCTAATTTTCCTCTTTGAAAGAGTTTGCTTTTCCATCCAACCCTCTGTAGGACATATAGCCTTTTATATGCAGATTGGTATAATTATGCTTTGAAATAGCTTTGAATTCCCTGTAGCTGAAACTAAGAACATGAAAGGCCAAATGTTATATCGAACTGAAGGGTATAAAAGTGCATGTACATCAATCCAAAATGAGATATAGAAATGAACAGCTCTTTACACAGTGATGTCAGTTTTTGACAGATTATTGAAGGATCTTTATAACTGCCACGACTGCCTTGGGTAAGATGAAAACTCTGCCTGGGGATAGCCTTATCAGTTTGTATTTTTTATTCTTTCAATACCAAAAGGTGAGTAGATGTTAAGTGAAACAAGAGAAGTACGCTCTGACAAAAGCTTTAACTCTCTTCTCCAAAGATGACACCTGGCCCCAAATGGTAAAACACAGTGTGATCCGATGATGGAATCACCTACCCAATCTGTCACACCAGAGATGGCAGCCTAGATGAGGAGGTTACATTTTAGAAGGCAGATAGAAAACCCACATGGCAATCTTCACCTCCGGAGAGATCCCAGTGACAGACAAGGGCCTCTTCTGCACAGAAGGAGAGTTTATTGTGCTAGTGACAGATGCATCAAGACAATTTAAAGCACCCACATTCTTTCTTACCACCAGCAAGAAGATAAAAGAAACGCAGTGGATTTTTGAATGTTTAAAATTTTGAGACTAACACTATCTTTATTTAAAAACAAATTCTAAAAAAACCTAATTATATGCTGAAACAGTAAGTCTTGTGAACATTTAATATCCCAGCTGCTATGAGTTAAGTAAAAGTACCTCTTAGAATGGCCCTTTTGTATCAATCATGAACAAAGATTTTTTTTCCTACTTAAAGGGCATAACCACTCCTGAAATTATAATGCAAACCAAAGAATGGAATATCCACCTCATCTGGGTTTGTCAAGTAGAAAGGAATATGTCTTAAAATTGAAGATAAAAATGCCCTAAAATTCTGATGTTTCTAGAATGTGCAGATATTAAGTAAGTATAATGGAAATCAGAACAGGAGGGGGATAAAACTTTTTTTTAACAAAATATACACTTTGAAACTAATACTGATTCAAGCAGAATTGAGTAGGTGATGTATGTAATAATGTATTCAGCTTAGTCTAGGAAATTTTGCCTTGTCTGGCACTTTGCAAAGCGAACCACTTATTAATTTGCAAAGTATATATGAAATGATAAATCAAGTAGTAGTTGAGAAAAACATAATTGTTAATTAGCTCTGACACTGCTATTAAAAAAATCCAAAATGCTTCTTTTCTGAAATAATCAAAGGCTTTAAACATATAACTCAATGTATAACCTCAGTGGAGGTTAGTACCACTCTCCATTAACTTTGATACTGTAGGAATATATAGACAATGTGTAAAGGACAGCATGATGTCCCTGAAATTATTCCAAACTGGATTTTATTCAAATTCTACTACTTAAAATGATGTGATCTTGGTAAATTTCACAGTTAATTTGGAGACTCAAATCAGTTCTTATAACTAAATTAGGGTCATGAATTGAAGTTTAGTTGGAAATGATATCAGACAAAACAATCTCCATTTTATAGGTAGAATCTTTTATGATCTGGGGACAGGGACATACTCATCCCATAAATTCACATGCATTTCCCTGTTCAGCGGAAGTTCTGGGTAGAAATAATAAAAAACAAACAACACCCACCCCTCACCAGCACCATTCTGAACAGTCTACTAAAATGTTTCTAGTTATTGAAGATGGGGAATAGTAATTTCTAATATACACTGGCAGGTGTCATAAGAAACTTTTTCTTGACAAAGATGATAAAAAGCATCTCTACCATGAGTTTTTACAGAATTGCCAACTGTAGCACAAATCAAGGTAAGCATAGAGGACTCACCTTAAAATCAAAACTAAGATAGTTCTAAAGTTACAGTGAAAGCTAATGTTTATTGTGTTCCATCTGCGACAAGTACTGTCCTTGTTATCACAGCACTTATATGAAAAAGATGATATTTTAACCCATTTACAAATGATGAAGCTATGGGAAGCATATATACTTGACTATTTCCTAATTATAAGGCTACAGAGTGTTGGAGCTGGGGATAACTTCTGCCTTTAGGACCCCTGCTGTTAGCTACCTTAAATAGTATGGGAATTAGATAAAATAAAATGAAGCAATTAAGCAAATAATGTTTCATTAGAAATGTACAAAATAGATCTATTATATACTAAATTTTAAAAAGGAACTATTTTTAGATCCATAAATTCCTCTCACATTTAAACTGCAAAGCCTTGTAGTTTAAACAAAGCTTATGGTCCAAGTATCAGAAATGATAAAAAGACTTTAAGATTTAAATTGTAGGTTGTATGTTTGTTCTTACATCCTCAAGCTATAAAAGTATATCTCACACTAGGATGGTCGCAATATTGAGAATAAATAAAATAGTATGGAATAATGTATAGTTGAGTACATTGGAGTAAAATAGGATTTAAAGATCTCCTTGTCTAAAATTCCTAAATTATGTTCCATGAACCCTTACTTAGATTGAAGGTGGGGGAAAAGGAAGACGTATAGGAATTTTCATTTTCAAATGGACCTAGTATTCCTAACAATTGACTATAAAAATCTTTTTTTCCCTACAAAATTAGCGTTTCAAAAGGAGAGTTTTGAGGCACATGCTTTGGGAAATATTGATTTACCATTTCACATATTTTGCAGAATGGGAAAATTAAGCCCTGAGAAGTGTGAATTAAAGTCATATAGCAAACTAGTAGCAGAAATGAACTATCCACAGGCAGTGAATTTTATACACAGGTCAAACTCAGGTTATGAAATTAGATGGTCTGGGTTAAAATCCATTTTATAATACTTTAAATCTATGTGATTTTTGAAAAATCACTTAACCAATCTGTGCTTTGACTTTTTTCTCTGTAATTTGTAACTAATGATTTAACTTTCCGTATTGGCTTGTTGGCACATTCCATGCTTTAATTCTTATGAAATTTATAGTACTGAATAGAACATACAATGAGTGTAAGACACATATTATTTTATTGCAGTATAGTATATTTGTTTAGATGGATTACAGAAAAAGTGAGAAGAATCATTACAAGGCATTCTGTGCTACAGATCCTATATACTTCTTTTTCCTGAAGTTTGCAAACAGAGCTCTAAGATTTCATTTGTGTACTGCTAGGAATAAAGAGACTGTCCTATTGAATCTTCATCTTAAGAAAAGCAAATCTTTGGGCACTACCTTAAGAGAACTGCATGTCTGACACATTAGTAATAATTAAAATCATGACATGGGCTTTGAAATCCATGTATGTGGGTTCTAATTTTGGCCAAATCACTCACTAGGTCATTTGTGATGGGGCAAACACCAACTGTTGGAGCACTGAATAAGTCTCTCTGTAAATAGTAACTTTTAATAACATTTGAAAAATATATTTCTTGGTTCTCATTGCCATACTTGTAGCAATGATTCATCTTCTATAAGTCAAAATTAATCAGATCACTTAGCATGGACTTGATGTCAGTGATTTTTGAGTTTTTCTAGTGGAAGACTTTTTAGAGAAGAATATTGAAAAGAAGATGGATTGTTAAGTGTACATGAAGGTAATACAAATGGCTTAACAGTTTAAGAATATTTAACAGTAGAAGAGAATCCAAAATGACCATAATTATGACAATGGTGAAGCACCTTAAGAACCCATTTTTCACACCCATGTTTTACTCTTTCAGAAAAACAGTGCCTATCTTAACCCATCTACCCATCTCCTCCTCACATCAGATGACAGTGCAGATTTGCATCAGTTATGTCAATGGGTGAATGCCATATTTGAAGTTTATCCAATTATGCTTTGAATATTCATACAGAGGAGCTTTAGCTGAGTGTTCTATTTGTAACAACCTTGACTTTCATAAAATTACTTTCTATTGTCAACATACACAATTTCAACCACTTGTAGAATAAACTGTCTTTATATGGTATACAGAGAACCTGGGAGCGCATTTATGACATTATGACTGAAAAAAAAGCACCATGTTTTAAAAGTTCATCTTAAGTAAAGGAATTATTTGTAAGTTTGGGACTGCTGAACAGTAAGTTTCTTCAAGCATATCTTTTGAATAGCACCAATGAAAATAAAACTGTGTTCTTTATTTCTCTTTCTGTATATATGGATAAAACACTTTTTATTGATAAGACTGTTGATACGACTGTTCTAGAAAATTGCTTAGGGGTGTAATTTCTTTTATATAGAATTACAATGAATACAGGCATAGAATTTATTATCATTTCACACACTGATATGGTTGAGCTCTCCTGATTTATAGGAGCAGAAAGTAAAATAAAAAAAACAAAGGTTTACAAAGTTGTGTTTAGAATATATACACCCATATACTATAATTATATACAACATATCTTGAGTGTATGTGTTTGTGTATACATACACAAACCTATAAATACAGGGATACTTATATTTATGTTTCTTTTCATCATGTATATGTATATATATATGCACACACATATATAATTTATAGACATGTCACCAAATGATCTAAAACTACACCTATTATCCTTCAGAAATGATGTGAAAACCAATGCTCTTTGTTTAAAAGCAGATTATTAGTAATTGATTCGCATGTAATCAAGGCCAATAAGGATCTCTTTAAGACATTGATAAATTGTATTCATTATTTATTCTTAATTAAAAAGGGATTGAAAACGCACCTTGAGGGAGAGAGGGGAATTAATGTAAGCATTGGAAGGTATTATTTTTTTCCCTTTCTAATAAGAAGACTTTCTAATCAGGTAAAATGATTTACCTGATAATATTTGATGTGTACAATTATCAGTAATAGCAGATCATGTAACTATTTTTTCAAGTTCAAATAGTTCATGCAGAGTAAGTATGCATACATTCCCAGTTCAAGAGGCAAGTGATATAAAAACAAACATAAAATATTAGATTTAAGAAGAGATGTTTGTTCTCAGAAATGTTTTTTAGTTAATTCGATAAATCTGACTGACATTGTCTTTATAGTTTGTTAAATTTCATCAAATCATTTATCACATAAACTAAATATTGCTCTACAATTTCATTACATTCTACTTACCATTCCTTTCATTTTCAAATATTAAATTGTAACTACTTTCCCCAAGCCTGAAATCGCCATTCACACCTTTCAGTGGATATTGCTTCCTGGTTCAGAGAGATAGTTGAGGCATCATAAAAGAGCTCATAACTTCTTCTAAAAGTCTCATAATCTCAACATTGTCAGCGACCATCTTTTCATCTTAAAAGGAAAATTTATGTCACTGTTTGTATTAATCAGAACTGTTGTGATTACAAGCCGTAGAATGTCAACCCATGTAGCATTAAGAGAAAAGGACCACTTTGGCTCAGGTAACTGAAAGGTCTATGCAATGGTCTATTCAAACATCCAAATGAGAAAACAAATTCCTTAATTCTAAGGCTGATCTAGTCACCGGTGTTTTTAATCCCGTTTCTTCCTGTCTGCTTCCTTGCACATCTTGCTCCATCAATCATCTCTTTACCTTCCATTCCAATGTTTTTTCTTTCTGTATATATACATGTTCAAACTTTCCTAACTTAAAACTATATCCTTCCACATCTAGGTTCATTTATAAGTGTAGTCTCTCACTTTGTCTCAACATAGCCCCACTCAAGCCCCCGGGGGTATCTTTACCTCAAATCCTCGTATTTCTAAGGCCAAACCCTAAAACTCAACATATCTGAAAATTAAAGTCTCACTTTGGACCATACAGAACTTGTCCTGGGTGCTGCTGATTTACCTCTGCCACAGGTACTTTCTAAAGCTAGCACCATTCATAATTCAATCTCTGAGTATCCTTGGCTTCTATCAATAGCTCTTCTCCCCACTCTTTAAGAGCATTTCAGGCTTCACTTCCAACTCATTATGAGCCAAGGCCTCCTCTTACTGAAGGCATTATTTGCATGAATGTGAAGCCACTATCTCAATATCATACCATTTCCTTCAACTTAGAGGATAGAGCCACATGTGTCGGGGGAGGGTGTTGTGCTAGAAGGATAGACAACAGACTCTGGATATTTGACTCACCATTTCAACTACTGGTATTCCATTTTTATCTGTTCTATACCTAAGATACCAAATGACATTTTAAAAATATTTTCAATGCTAAAGAATATTTGAACACATTGTTTTACTGGATAAAATAAACAACTTCAGTTCATACTCTGACCAAAGAATTCAACCTTGCTTTTCCCGAAGTTTGCCTCATGTTTTTCAGTAGAAACCCAGAATTGTGTTTCCCCTTGAACAACCCTCTCTCAACCCCTCTGCACCTTGCACTTGGTATTCATTTTGTGTGGAACATCCTCAGTTACTTTTTTGTTTAGGGAACACCTATTCATCCTTTACTCCTGGATAGTGCAAAATGCTCATTTTTATCTAACATTTTTGACTTCTACAGATAGATGTCTACACATCATCCTTCCTGCCTTCCTTCCTTTCTTTTGCAACATGGGGGATCTTACTTGATCCTCCTCCACTCTACAAGTGATTTGAAAGTGAATCACAAAACGACTTTTGCCTTCATGGTGTTTGTAATCTGGAGATATCTGAGAATCACATCTAAAATGCTTAGGAATGAGGAGGACAGCATGCAATCATTGTCTAAGATACTTAGGTAAGCTTAGACAAGAGCTTAGGTAAGAGCTTATGGAGTGAAGTCCGTGTAAAGTTTATTGAAGAAGACTTCCTTACAGAGATTAGTTTAAGTGGAGATTAGAGAAGACAAATAAAACTAAGTTATGTATGAGTATATTATATCTATTATAATTTGTCAGTAAAAATCTGCATGGTCTTTATAAATGTTGAGGTAGAGATCACTTCAATTTATTTTGTTGATGTAATAATGCCTACATATTAAAGCAATATGTTGACAAATGAACAATTTAATAAAACAACCATAGAGCAATTTTAAATTTCTATAGGAACAGTCATTTTTTTCTTTTGCTGAATATATCAGTTCCCATCTCATCTATATATTGTCATCAAATTAAAGCCTCAACTTTTAAGAATATTGAAATAGAAGGCAGTCTGAATTATTTTTTCCAAGTTCATCTAAATTACTTGCGAAGGATTTTTCTATTTTCAGGGTTTAGTTTAACAGCAGTGTTATCAACATCAGAAACTATAAACAATTCACTTTTTTTTCATCCCAGGAGTTTAGCAACCTGGCCAGCACTTAGTAAACTTAGTTTAAAAAATTAGTGTACTTAGTATAAATAAATATAAATCAAAAGGCTTTATGAATGCAGCTACTTAATTTCGATTGATGTTCTGCATTAATCAGAGAAGTAATGTAATCTTTTTCCTGGAATTCTATAGAAGCAGAGACAAACTAATTTGGGAACAGAAGGGATATCTGGATAACTTTTCAAGTTAAGTCTTCATTGTGTGACTTAATTGCTTTTAATGAAATGTTGTGAAATCTTTGAATAATTCACATATCCTATGAAGAAAATTGTACATACATGTAATTGTTATCAAAAACTGTTCACTATTTTTTATTTTTGTGTTATATTTTAATAAAAATGTATTAAACATTTGTGGGGTTTTTTTCCCCTATGGAATCTGCATTTTTCAATTCTCTGGCATTCTTCCATTTCTTACTACAGTGTAATTCTTTTCCCTAAATACAATTATTTAATTTAAGCACACAGAAAATTGGCTTCAAGTAGGAAATTCCTATGGGATGTCTTTTTTCTTTAAAACAGAGGAGAAACTTGAACAGACACAACAGCTTTAGTTGTAGAAGCACGAGGATCAGTAAATCCCCATTGTGCTCAGTTGATTAAAATGATAGTTGGGAAAGGCAAATAGTAGCAACATCTCTAGAATGCCATAGTAAAAACAATATTTTGCACCAAAGGGGCTTTCTGTCATTCACTCCTTGATACTTCTTAAACAAACCTGTGTTTAATGTTCGGCTTTGCCACTTTCTAACTTTGTAACCGTGGATAATATCTCAGCCTCAGGGTCCTCATGGGTAAATTTGGGTTTGTAATACCTTTCTCCAATACCTTATTATATGGACAAACTAGAAAGTGACAATAATTGGTAGAGTTTTTATTGTTTCTAGGATGTTGACGACAAGGATGGTGATTTTTAAGTGAGTCACCGTACCAGACCCTGAGCTAAGATCACTGCAAGCCATGGTGAATAAGACAGTAACGGTGACTCAGAACCTCATATTCTAATGTTTCTATTACACAGAAGTTTTCCATAATTTTGAAAAACACTATGGTGTAAACTAACTAAGATTGAATTGTCTTTATCTGGTCTAAAGATTTTACTTTCTCTTTATGGAGAAGAATAATATCCTTTGCCTTGAAATCAATGTTTAGATAAGTAAGCCTGGAGTATATCCAAAGGGAAGGTTTATTTTTCATCAATCATCAAGTATATCATATCTTCAAGACTCTGTTTAAAAATCATCATCTTTTTGTTTAAAGAACACAACCTCCTTATTTTTTTCTTGAGAGACAAATATTCATTTTGGATGATGAGAATGAGCTAGCTCTACCATCTACTCTAGTGAATTTCAGTGGAGGAAGAGGTTAAATAGGATCTAGACTCTTCTTGTCTATTAACATTCAGCTTATCATATCTACAACCTGGTCCTTCTGGAGCAGGATTGCCCCAGCAAGGCCAGATGTGACAACTGCTGAAGATGAAGATGGCAAATATGGACAATTCCACACGTACATGTGATCTAGTCTGCTGTCCCCATACGCTCTCTAAAATTCCATATTTGGTCAGAGATGGAAGTGATACCATGGTGCTGGCCCATCTTTGCTCCACTGCTCCTCTGATTCTGTTTCACTATTATGGAGGGAGACTAGGTTCATATTATCTGGGAGCTGGTAGGGGCCATTCCCTTGGCAGCTTGTTGGGCTAACCACTACTTATATCTTTTGATCTTGGGCCTCTCAAAGTTCACCACAGACATAGGTATCCTCACAGCGTCAAGCCCATTTGCCATGTGAAATAAATTCATATTTTATGGCAAGACAAAATTCTTCTCTGCCCTTTGGCCTCCTCCCCCCACCCCGCACACACACACACTGTGCATCTGTGTACGTGCATTAGGCATCGACCAAACATCCCCCATGGTCAGGAATACCTGCTCCATCATAAAGAGCAACATTTTCCTAGCACCAATAAGACAACTCCTTAAAAGATAACATTCCTTCTTGGTCTTGTAAGAGGTGACATGACACATGACCCACCAAGGATGCCGCTTAGATCTGGATTACATAAACTGTTAATAACGCATCATTTGATGTACAGCACTCTGTCTCAAAAAACTTATATAGCTGTGCCTTGATTTGTAACTGACAGAATAGTTCTCAGAACTCTCTGAGGTGCTCTTCCCAGGTCATAACCCTCAAATTTGGCACGAATAAAATTTTCCAATTTTTTCTTAGATGGACTGATTAACTTTTCCTCCACAACCGTCACCTCACACCAGTACTTCCCCTCTGTGTGATGGGCTCTTCTGGTAACATGTGGTTGCATGCGGGGCAACCACAACATCAAGATTTCTGAGGAAATGTTGGGCAACTATTTCAGGGGTTAGCGCCTCTTTGACATTGTTCTTCATCCCCACCTCCAGGTGACATCTTTTCAGAAATTTCACTGTTGCCTCACCTCCTCTTCAAACAGCTTCCAGGAGCCGCATACACAGCCAGTCCTTGAGGAAGCAGTCCTTCACAGCCCACAGATTCTTTTCACTGAGACCAGGTCACCCAGCACTCCAAGTTCCTCCACCGACTGCGCGACGATGAGCTCCGGGTTGTCTCTGGGCAGGTGTTTCGTGTCCGCCACCAGCGGATGGACGTGTTGCCAGTGCAGGCGCGGGCTTCCGGCCCTCTTGGGCTACCAGCACTTTCCACCGGGGCAACACAATGACCCGTCTGCATTGTGAGAGAGGCTGACGTTGGCTCCAAGCCTGGGGTGCCCCCTTCAAGCATCCTCCCAGGAGCTCCGTATCTCCTAGTCTCAGCCGCCTCAGCCCCGCCCCCGCTGCGGAGCTCCGCCCAGGGCCGCGCAGGCGCAGCTGTGGTGTTCTGCTCCCTCGGGAGGGAGAGAGCTCGGAGGAGTTCCATACAGTCTCTGAACTATAACTGAGGCAGAAGGGCCGTCAGAATCTTCAGCTAGGAAGGTGAGGAGGTCAACATCCCCAGATTAAAGTAAATTTCAATAGACAATAAGGAGAGATTGCAAAAGAGAGCCAGGGGTAACCTAAGATTTCCAGGAATTTACTTGCCAGTTTAACTTTGCTCAAAAATATTTCATCTATAATTGCTTAGTTTATACCTGTTGACTGGGAAAAAAAACAAAAACCAAAAACAGAACAAAAAAACCCCGCAACCTAAACGTTGAGAGTTATATTTTATTCGAGGGCCATTTTTAGGACTTCAAGCCTTGGAGACAGCATCTCAACTCTGAGACCCTGCTCCGAGGAGGAAGGGGGGAGGCCAGGATACACAGGAGTTTTTGCAACAGAACCAGGTAGTTGGAACATCAAAAGACTGCTATTAATAAAAGTAAACCAGGTATCTCAAGTTAAGGAATTTAGTGCTTTTTTATATATGGGAAGATGCAGGAGTCTGGGCTCATCAAATCATTCTTCTGATATGCACCTCAGCTATCTGGGGCCAGTATCCTGTGTCTTCTCATTCTCAGACAACTGCACCATCAGGGGAGACTGCGGTCTGATGATTGCTAGGTGGGGGGGGGGGGGGCATTCCTTGTTTCCTTCCTGAGTTCCCTCAGGGCTCACCATCAGGGCAGCTGTAATGTGATGGCTGATGGCTGTGACATCCTTTGTTTACTGATACGGCAGGCAATAATTTAGTTCTCATACCTCATACATATTTGAGGAATTCTCTATAATCGTGATACTAACATTTGTTGAACATTGATTATCTCCCAAACACTGTATTAAACAATTTACATTATATTTCATTCTTACAACACACACTATTGGTCGAATTACCATTACAAAGAAAACAATTCCCTTGAGCTATGTTAAACAGAAAGGAATTTATTATAGATTATTAAATCTTGCACACAATCCTGGGTGGGGGTCAAGGAAAGAGAGATCTCTGATTGAGATTTTAAGAACCCTTTTCAAAGTTATGCAGCAGGACCAAGGTTCTAAGGGAACTATTGTCTTTTTGTTCAGTGGGTGTATCAACACTACACTGATGTAGTTGGGAAACTGCTGTGATGAGGAAGCCATCGTTACTTTGGATAGGAAAAACTTTAGTAAGCAAAAGGCTCTCTAAACTATTGACTTCTGTATACACAAACAAACACATTCTTTCATGTTTACAAGATACCTGTTAGCATAAGGCCACTAAAGAAGAACCTCTCCTCTGTAGAGAGGGATAGTGTACTCATTACCTGTTATTTCCTAAAAACTGGGAATATATGTTTCTTGAGCATATTCTCTGGTTTGAGTTTTGCTGTGAGCTCCATAGTAAACAAAGCTTCCTTTGAGTTTGAAATCAAGTCTAAAATGGAGCAAAATATGAGTAGCCCAATGGCATTTGTTAATAAATTACATAGGTAACAAATGCTGACTTCATTTTCCCATCAAAGCAAGTTAAGCATCCATGGTAATTGATCTTCATACTTAAAATCTAAAAGAAACCTCTTATAATAATAAATTCGTTGATTCCTTTAATAGTTAACTGTGGTTGTTCAGAGACAGATTTTTTTTTTGAGAATGTATTTCTCTGTCATGTGTTTGTATATTACAGATAACTTAAACCATCAATGTTATTTCACTCATACACATGAAACAGTACAACTTGATATCTTTTATTATTTACTATAAAAATATCCTGGGCCATCTAATGAGTTGTAGACAAAGTTATGTGTTCAACAAGCGAGCCTGCTAAAAATATCTTATGCAAACCTGCTCCTGATATTGTTTGTCACTTCATATTCACCAAATTTCTTTAAGTTTTCAGACACTGTACCAGACTACACATCCTTGGCAAACAACATGATGGAGTACATATTACAAGGCTAACTTAAGTGACAGCACTTCTAATATGTACAAGGATTTGAGAGAGAAACAGAGCTGCCACATTGATTAATAACGTATTTTCAAATTAATATTCTTTAGCAGACATCGTTAGAAATTTACTAAAGATTTTTAGATGGGGAAACAGAGCAGAATGTTTTATATTACATAGTGTGCCTGATTTCTTTTGAAAACCGCCACTAAGTATATCTCGTTTATAAATCTCTCTAGTCTGCCTTCCAGCCTCTGTGTCTTTGTTCACTCCTTTCCTTCAAAGCTTGCTCTTCTCTGTGTGAGTATCCCTTTCCTAGATCGTTATAATGAGGATGCAGATTTAGTTTGTGATCTTCTGTGTTCTGCTGTAATTAACTCTCTGTAGTAGGTTTCAGGATGCCAGGGGTCTTCTTTTATAGCAACATTATTTTGCTTGTTAAAATTGTGAGAAAGTTCCAAAGGTTTAAGGTTGGTACTTAAAAATAATGAGTTGTATAATACACAGATTTAAAAATCTATTCATTTACGTTGCATAAGAAAAACTGAAATAAGTAAACTGGATACACTCCTGCCTCACATCATACACAAAAGTCAATTATAGATTGACTGCATAATTTATAAGAAAATATCAAGCAGTATCTTTGTGACTTTGGAATAGATAGGATTTCTTAGACATAACTAATGATGAGTGGAAATAATAATTACACTGCATTAAAAATAACTTCTGCCTTCACAAGACACTATACATAGGATGAGAAAGCAACCTACAGAAGGAAGATGATTTCACAGTACATGTATCCAAATAAAGGACTTTTATCCAAAATAGAGAACGCATACAAACTAATAGTAAAAAAGACATTAATCCAGTGGAAATGTGGGCAAAAGCTTTCGGCAGACACTTAACAGAAGAGATCCAAATAACCAATAGCAGTAAACATATGAAAAAGTGCTAAATACGTTGGTCGTCAGACATTCTATAATTCTGTTTTTTATAGAGTAGCAAAAGAGGCAAAGTACTGTGTTGTGTTAGGGTTTCAGGTTCATGGTTATCTTTTGTTCTGTGATACCTGAAAGGGGATCAAGAGGGATTCTGGAGTGCTATAGTAATTCCATTTCTCGATCTGAGTGCTGGTTATTCAGGTGTGCTTAATTTGTGAGCAAGTGTATGATTATGACAGGTGCAATTTTCTGTATGAAGTTTAAATTATAGCCAAAAGTTAAAGAAACTGGAAAGGACACAACTATTCAATAGACACACACAAATAAGAAGGCTCATCTCAGAAAGTTGGAGAAGTTTGTTGTGGGGATAAACTGCATCTTATGCACAAACAGGTAGTAGTCAAAAAAATTAAAAAATGCCCATGACAGAGCCAAATCACTTGTGCACAAAATACCATAGAATGTAGAGGTGCAGATTCAGTTGTTACCATGTTACTCTAAATTAGAAACACCCCTCATTGAATAGAGGGATATTTTCTTTCATATTAAAAGAGTGATGCACACCACTGCTCCCAACTCGGTAACATTCACTCTTAGTTGTCATTTTTGATTTTTTAAATGACTGAAAATGTAAAGAATGGGAGGGTTGTTCCTGGTGGAGTTATATGACTGACAAGCTGCCTTCTATGTATTTTCCACTAGGTAGTCATATTCAGTTCTCTTGTTAATTTAGGTTCTGTGTTGTAGGTATTGATATGATATACTCTGGAACCTGTGTTCCGGAGTACATTTTCTGATTTCCTAAATTAAATTGCATTTGGCTCTACTATCACATTTACCAGAGTGGATAGATGTCCAACTAATGTGGACCCTTCCTCTTTTCCTGCTGCTCTTCTTTTGATAAAAGCAGTAAGTTGTGTGTATACTCAGATCAGTAGAAAAACATTTATACTTAACAGAATTTTTTCTATTGCTCTAAGAGTACATACATCTTAATTACTAAATCCAGCATGCACTTTGATTTTGTTTTCTAACTTGATATTTTGGTGACATTTAAAATATATTTTCACCAGATGCTTACTTCTTTTAATTATATTCTGAAAAATTATTCTTTTCTGATTTTCTTAGGTCTTTATAACTTCTCCATCTCATTTTAAAAAATATTTCCCCACCTCCACTTTTTAAAAATAATTAATTAGTTAATTAATTAACTTATTTTTGGTCGCATTGGGTCTTCATTGCTTCACACGTGCTTTCTCTAGTTGCGGAAAGCAGGGGCTATTTGTTGCGGTGCGTGGCCTTCTCATTGAGGTGGCTTCTTTTGTTGCAGAGCGTGGGCTCTAGACACTCAGGCTTCAGAGGTTGCGGCATGTGGGCTCAGTAGTTGTGGTGCCCGGGCTTAGTTGCTCCACAGCATGCAGGATCTTCCTGGACCAGGGCTCAAACCCATGTCCCCTGCATTGGCAGGCAGATTTATAACCACTGCACCACCAGGGAAGTTTCATCTCATTTTTTTTTAATCCTGTCTTATTCAGTATTGGGTTTTCCCAGTGTTCCTTCCTGGATCTTCTCCTTATCTTACTCTACCTTCTCTGTCTGAAAGGTATCTATTCACCTTCATGTTTTTAACTAATAACTGTATTTTTGTATCTTCAGGCCTGATAATTTATCTTAGTTTCTAATCCAATATTAACTACTTCCTGGTGATCATGGTTACCTACAGTAACTTACTGTTCTATAGGCACTTTAGTCAAGATGAATAAAATCAATTTCATTGTTATACCAAAAGTTTTCCTCATTCTGAAATGCCTGTATAAAAGTAACTTTTTCTTTCTTTCTTTTTTTAAATCTTTGGCTGCATTGGGTTTTCACTGTAGTGTGGGGCCTTCTCATTGCGGTGCCATCTCTTGTTGCAGAGCACAGGTTCTAGGTGCGCGGGCCTCAGTAGTTGCAGCACGCAGGCTCAGTAGTTGTGGCTAACTGGCTTAGTTGCTCCACGGCACGTGAGATCTTCCTGGACCAGGCTTGAACCTGTGTCCCCTGCATTGGCAGGCAGATTCTTAACCACTGCGCCACCTTAACTTTTTCTTGTAATTTATCACTAGAACAGATTCTATACCCAAATCTCTTTAATATGTCTATCCTCTTCCATCCCAATCAATTTAACTTGATTGAAGCTTCCTTCACTTCTTCACATAACTCACTGGGATAATTTTTTCTTTACTGGTTACCAAATCTCATCTCTTTACCATTTAATATACCAGGCATCAAACTTATCTTTCAAAAGTACATTACCATCACATTATTTGCTTTACTTAATTTAGTCAGAGGTTCCCCATGTTATAGCAGGTGAAATATAAACTCCCTCCAATGTGAAAACACTCCTTTCTGCCTCATCTTGTACTACTTCCCACCAGATACTGTGCTCTACTAAGGGAGAATTGTGTGCCTTCCTGTCTTCTTGTCTTACCCCATATTCATTTCTCTTGCCAGGAATACTTTTCCTCCAAACACACTTTGAAAATTTCTCCTCTGTCTCCTGTATTCAGGCAATTATTACTTGATTTGTGTTCTCTCTGATAGAATGAAGTGTACAAAAGGTGCAAGTTGTACAAAAGGACGAATTCCCTGCCCTCATCGAGATGGCGTTCCACCCAGAATTGGAGACAGGCAATAAACAAGTGAAGAAGTAAATAAGTAAGAAAATCACATGTTAAAATACATGCTGGGAAATAAAAAAGGTTTAGGCACTCAAACGTAACTAGTTGTGGAAGGAATTTTAAAGAATAAGTCTTATGTTTGAGCGTAGAACTTTAGCTGCGGCTTTGTACCAGGCAGCAATGGCATTTAAATATAGTTTTTCTCATTTGAGAATTCTAGAAGTAGGCTGTGGCTACAGTGGTTTAGCTATTCAATTATGAAACCATGACTTAGTTATCCTTTGCTTCTTAGCTTTCTCCTTTAAGCTTGTTGCCTCATGGTCACCAGATGGCTGCTGTGTCTCCATTCATCCCACCTCTGTTCAAAGCAGAAAAAGGTAAGGAATAGTTACATTGTTGTTTGTTTTTTGGGGAAGCAATGCATTTCCCAGAAAAGCGTACAACAAATTTTTGCTTACATTGTATTGCCAACAAGTGGGAAATATGTATGCACTAATAGTAAAGGAGTTCAAGAAACTGTAAACTGTTACTGTTATATTTAGCTTGAAATAAACATGATCTCTTCCTCTATATAAAATTTTAAGCGAAAAAGACAGGAAATAGGCATACTGAGTAGGCAACTATTAGTGATTGCCATAGACCTTAAGGTTGAGAAATAGTTGGTCATGTCAAGCATCCCAGGCAGAGGGAACCTCCAGTGGGAGGAGTATTTTGTGCATCTGTATCTGGGGATGGTAGGTTACTGTGGCCTGATAGGAGTGAGAAAGATGAGATATAGCAGATGATAGATTCAGAGATACAAAGTCTAGATTATAACATCTATCTCCTGCATGGAATCCTCAATTATTCAAGCTGAAGACCTACTTTTTATGCATCTCTTTATTCTAAGCACCTTGCAGAGTTCTAGGCTAATAGTAAGCTTCTTTTTCTTTTAATGAGTGAATTTAGGGTAACACTTTGTATAAATATATCAAAGAGCTCTGTGATTTCCTCTTTTATAAATACCTTAAACTGTATTCACAGGAACATATGTTAATAGGTCAAAATCTTATGACTGGTAGTCTTCATTTTTAGCATAGATTTCTCCAAGGTTAATCATATTATTTGAAAATACAAAGGTCTATTTTTAATTGACAATTGCCTCAATTTCATAATTTCTCCTTACATATGTTGTTTAGTTTTGTTTTTTTGGCAAAAGAAGTCATATGAAAAATATATTGGTATGTTGGTCTCAATCATCAAAATAATTTCATAAATTCTGTTTATTTTTAACTGTGGAGCTGTGATCATATTTGATATTTCACAGCTGTGAAAAATTCACAAATAACTGTTCAATAGTATTTGATTAAGAAATTATAGATTCTTATTTTTTAAATTGAGCACTGAAATTTGAGTAAATGGTCTATTTAACCAAATGTTACATTGAGTATATGATACATTAGCCCTATTTTAGGTGGTGTGCAATTTTTATCATATGACCTGAAAAGAAATGATTGACCCTATTATTTTCAAAAGCAATGTACTAAATTGCAACAAGTGTTACACCTCACATCAAGTAGGGCATATTGTTTCTTTGTAATTGTTCTTTTGAATTCTTTTTAAATATAAAGCACAAGGTCCAGCGAGGAAAATATTAACAATAATTTTTCTTATAGTCATAATAAAAAGCTATTTGTGGAAAAGTTGATAATATGCTACAGTTGATTTATATTCAGTAACATACTATGTGTTATAACATTCAGAAAGATTTTTGTGATTTATTTATTTTTACAAGATCTACAAAACCGCTCAATGGTTTCTATTTTCTATTTCACTTCATTAAGACCAAAATATGTTTAAAAACATATATATACACACACACACACACATATATATATATATATATATATATATATATATATATATGGAGTCTTGGGTTTAATTTTTTTGCATCTAACACTAATAAAAAATGTCTGGTAATTTTTTATGTCATTAATAAATGCTTATAAAACATGGAGTTATTTTCAAGGTTCTCATGTACCTTATACTGAATTATTTTGAAAGTCTAATTTTTGTTTCTTGCTTTTTCCATCTGGTCTTCTTACATTATCATTCTATGATCTGTTTCCAAAATAATGCTGGAAAATGGAGTGTTGATTTCTTCTTTACTAAAATATATTTTCATTATTTTTGAAGTAATGAAAACATTTCTATTTTTGTTGAGTTAGCTGACAACACCTTTTTCCATTATTTTATTTTTAGCTGGCTAAGTTTAAACTTGAATGTGTGCCTTTTCAAATTCAAAGTGAAATAATCAGACCATTTTACTTCCATTTGCCATCAGCTGGAAGATTAGTTACTTCAACTAAAGGACAATATAATCAATAAGGGCTAAATTTATGCCCAAGATGAACATCCTTGAAGATATCTTTTTGCTTCTTGGAAGCATAGTAAAGTCCACCATAAATTTGGCCAGGAAAAAGACCCTTGATTCCTTTTAAGCATCTATCACTCTCCTAGAGGCCATTTTTATGGAAGGGAAGTAAAATAATAAATCACAAACCATTAGTCATGTAAGGTCAATCATATCTTCCTAAAATATTCTATTCTACCACTTAAGATCTAGATAGTTTTTATACACATCCCAGCAGACTATTTTTGCCATTTTCATACTATTAGGATCACCAAAAAATTGTATAATAAAACTTGGAATTATCAGGATAATTTAGATTTATATTATTTTCCTGGATTAAAAAAGTAATTCAGAAGACTTATACCTCCTTTTGTTACTCAACTATACTTTCAATATGTATATGCTCCCAGAGTATATGTCACAGTAACGAACAAATATTAAATAATTATTCTAATACTTATAATACTTCCGGGTTCAGAAGCAATTGAAGATGAAAAGCAAGATTTTACTGTGCTTACCATACTCATTCTGGAAACATGAAACTGCATCAAAAATTGAAATTTGGAGGAAATCTAAAAATGACATAGTATTACTCTCATAACTGGAAGCAAAATCTGTTTAGTCTCCATAAAAAGCTATAGTCAGGTAATCTGCAAACAAAATCAAGCATATTTATTTTTCTGACTATAAAATCTCCAAAATCCTTCCGTAAGGCATTATTTTCCTCAATTAAACATTGCCATTCCCTTCGGTACCATAATGTGTATCTTTATAACTTCTCCCTACCCCTTCCCACTTCAAACAAATTCAAATATGTATTTCTGTTTGTTAGTTACAAGCTTGTTCTATTCTTCAAAAATAGAATACAGCATTTCCCAGTGAATTATCCTTTTGGTCTTAACTTCTTAACTCCCAATGGTGTGTTCCAGAGGAGACGTTCCATGTAAGAGTCCTTCATTCATAAAAGTAAGGACAGCTTGGAGAACTACATTAAATCATCTCTTCTATAGACTGAAGATCTCTATTCTCTCTAATCTTCTGTTGCTGTGTCAAATTTTCAATTATTTTAACTATCGTTAAAATCTTCTCCAAAGATCTTCCTCTTGAATTACATTGTTCAAAAGTCTACATACTCTCCTAGCAAAATCCTGACCATTGCTCATGATGGCAGAAGAATTGCTGGATTCTTTGCCTTCATCTTGCATCACTGTATCAAAATGTATTTAAATGTTATGCTTTTTAACTTACAATTGTGTCATCTGGCATTATTGATTCTCTTCTCAAAAAAGTCTCCTCTCTTGGTTTTCATGACACTGATCCCATTACTTCCATATGTGTATCTCTGTCTATGACCACTCGGTTTCATATATTTACTTTCTCTTCTGTTTGTATACTTTCTTTTCTTGGGTTCTGCCTCTGGTGTTAGGCTGTCTTTACTCTTGCTGGCTTTTCATAGTCACATTCATATCTAAAACTATTATCTGTATAACTATGTTTATGGGTTAAATTTCAGACTTTACCCAGATCTGCCCATCCTACTTGACATTCCCATGTGGATGTCCCAATCTCTCTTCTGTCTTTCCCTCAGCACATCCGGGTGAATGGTGTTATCTGTCCCCAAATGTCAAAGTCTGAAACTTGGAACCACCTTTTTAACCAAAGTATTACTGCCTTAGTTCAGGGAGTTCACTTAGATTATTCAAATAGCTTCCTTATGTTTTTCTCTGTCTCTGATTTTTTACTGTCTTCCCTTATCCTTACTGCTGACTTTCACAGTTTATCTCTGAGTATTGCCACGATATTTTCTATAATATGCCAATTAAATAGTACACTGTTTCTTTTGCCTGGACTATCCTTTCTCACTCTCTGTTACTACTTTCCTGTAAAATATAACAAACCAGGAAGTCTCTAGAACATCCCACCTCATGTTTCCATTAAACTTTGTACGATCGCCACTTTATTGAATGTAAAGTGCAGTGGTGTGATTTCTGTATTATAATTAGATAGACACTAGCACTGGACCATTAGGCAGAGGCATTATCCTCCCATGGAATCCCTTGAATGCCTAGTAAAGTGCATGGGGCAGGGTAAAGACAATAAATATTTGTCAAAAGTCAATGAATGAATGAATGAACATAAAAAAGAACACAGGCAGGGCCTATCATGATAAATAGCTATCAAAGATGTATCATGTTTAGTATTAGGAACTTAAATTTTCTTCGTCATTCCAGAGACTTTCACATTGTATGTAAGAATTAAGGCCATTGCAATTTATATGAAATACTTCAATTTAAGTGTCTATTGAAGGATTTCTCTTTTCAGTATGTGAAATGCTCAGATTTCCTATTTATGTCATTGTTCTTCCGCATATGCAATAAGCTTGCTTGGAAGACATTTAGTAAACAATGAACTAATTAGAAGACTACATAAAGACTAAAAAGTAAAAGTAAGGGAAGTAGATTCTTCATTTGTTTACTCAGCCAATATTCATTGAATGTATACAAGCGGTCCAGCACTGTTAGGGTGTAGATGCACAGCAGAGGTAATATACCCTCCAACTTTCCCTGCAGCTACATATTGGTCTATTGAGCTTCGTACTCAGAATTTTCACTCAGATGTTTAATATGCAGCTCAAATTTAATATGTCCAAAACAAAGGTCTTGAAATTTTCTTCCGAACCCCTATTGCTATCTAAGTCTTTCTCATCTCAGTTAATGAAACCATTTGTCCACACAGTTTCCCAGGTTAAATACCTGCAAGTCAATCCTTATTCATTTTTCTTTATATCTCAAATCCAATAAAACAATCTATCAGCTCTATGTTCAAAGTATATTCTTTTGGTTGACTTCTTTGCCACCCTAATTTACTCCTAGACTTCTACATTAATCTACTAACTTGTCTTCTACTTCCATTGTTGTTCACTAAATGTCACTCTCATACAGAGACTAGAAGCCTTTTAGAAATTTGAACCTTATCACTACCTTCCAAACCTCCTTTTTTCTAGCTCCACTTAAAACTTCCATTGGTTTCTCCTTGCATCCAAATTAAAATCAGTTTGTTAAGTAGTATGAAGGGGCTACATAATATAGCCCTTGTTTACCTCCTATCTGACTGCATTTTCTAACACTCTCCTCTCATTCACAGGGCACCAACTCCAGTGGCCTTTAAAACATCAAGCTTTCCCTTGCTGCCCCCTCTGCTCTTTCCATGAGCCTTCCATGACTGGCTTCTTTTAGTCAACCAAGACTTAGTTAAAAATTCACCTCTGGAGGCCTTTTTTTTTTTTTTTTTTCTTTTTAAGCTCTTTACTGGAATATAATTGCTTTACACTCTTGTACCAGTTTTTGAGGTACACCAAAGTGAATCAGCTGTATTTATACATATATCCCCGTACACACGCCCTCCTGCAACTCTCTCCCACCCTCCCTGTCCGGGCCCTCTAAGGCATCACCCATCATCGAGTTGATCTCCCTTTGTTACACAGCAACTTCCCACTAGCTATCTATTTTACAGTTTGTAGTGTATATATGTCTATGCTACTCTCTCACTTTGTCCCAGCTTCCCTTTTGCCCCCACCCCCCAAACCCCATGTCCTCCAGTCCATTCTCTGCATCTGCATCATTATTCTTGCCCAGTCACTGGGTTCATCAGTACCATTGTTTTTAGATTCCATATATATGAGTTAACATACAGTATTTGTTTTTCTCTTTCTGGCTTACTTTGCTCTGTATGACAGTCTCTAGGTCTATCCACCTCATTACATATAGCTCCATCTCATTCCTTTTTATGGCTGAGTAATATTCCATTGTATATATGTGCCACATCTTCTTTATCTATTCATCTGTTGATGGGTGTTTAGGTTGCTTTCATGTCCTGGCTATTGTAAATAGTGCTGCAGTGAACATTATGGTACATGTTTCTTTTCGGATTATGGTTTTCTCTGGGTATATGCCCAGGAGTGGGATTACTGGATCATGTGGTAGTTCCGTTTTTAGTTTTTTAAGGAACCTCCAAACTGTTTTCCATAGTGACTGTACCAACTTACATTCCCACCAACAGTGCAGGAGAGTTCCCTTTTCTCCACACCCTCTCCAACATTCTTTACTTCATTAAAAGTCTGACATACTACTCACAAGTTCCTTTCTAGACTATTTCTTTAAAAATTTTTTTTCATAACCCATCACAGTCAGAACTCATTCATTTTGTTTACCTGCTTGGTTTCTGTATCCAAACAACAGTATAGATAAGCACTATGTGAGCAGAAATTCTCAGTCTTATTCATGCTCTGTTTTCAGTATGCAGAAGAACGCTCTCTTATGAAATTTAAATTCTGGAAAAGATTTCCCTAAATCCTAGAGAAGACACTTTGACGTTCATACTCTAAAATATACGGTATCCTTTTGATAGTCTTGATTTCCAGATCTGGAGTGTCTCTCCTTACTGAAAGTGCTCAGCTCATGCTGACAATAATTTTGCTTGAGAACCACTGTTACATGCAAATAAATACACAAATATAAATGATGTATCTAACCAAATTCAATTCTATATAGGCAACTGAACTAATTTTACAGTGAGGCATAATTGTTGTTTCTTTTGAAAAGTGAATTTAAACTCTGTCATTTAATTCAATATTTGATTTATAGCACTCTTCAAATGTATTTTATGTGATTCTTTTAAATTTCAGAAAAATTAATGACAATAGGGAAAAATGAATTTCTATCTGAGAGTTTATAGATCACTTCTGAGTATGTAAAAATATTTAATAGTTTGTCTTTTTTAAGATTTGGCCCCAAAGGTGACAATTAATTCACTTCTTTTAAAGGAATTAATTGTGCTGATAATGAACATTTAACTTTGTTATTTATTTATTTGTTTGTTTTATTTGCTTAGCATGTTTTTCCACACCTTTTCGTCTGAAAAACACCACTGCATCTCCTTTAGAGAAATTTTGTCCCATTGCCTGTGGTTCTGGTGGGATTATCATTCATTGGACCTAGACCCAGGACGTAGGCTTTCAGTCCAAAGGTAGGAAAATTGTCCGATTGCTCAGAATTTTCTGAACTGTTAGTGGGTAATATTTTTCTTTTCTTTTTGGATTTCATCTCATAAGGATGTTAAGACTGGAGCTGCTGAAAGTCCACCCTTCCAGAAAATTGAAGCAGCCTATTTGCAGAAGAAAAAAAATTAAACTAAGAGAAGAAGAAAACCAAAGACAAGCAAAAGTAAGCAAATGAGAGAAAAAGAAATTTGATATTATTTATTTGAGTTTTAGAGTCCAGGTGAGGTAAATAATCTTTTCATAATGATTAATTTGTCATGATGTTCTACTATTTGCAGCCAAATGAATCCTGATTAATGCAGAGGTACTTAATAACTATCCTGCAAATGAATATTGAATAAATTAAATAAATCTATTTTAAAAACTACTTCTGGGAAATTCTTACTTCTCCCACTGTACTGAAGTTGAGTATTCAAGAAATATTATATGACGGAGATAGTGGAAGATGATTCCAAGTTCCAATTCAATTCGTGAATTGGAAAGAAAAGGCTGTCTAATGTCTTTCATGATAGGTCATTACTTGTGCCTTTACTTTTGAAAAGTGGGTATAAACTCTGTCATTTAACTCAATATTTGCTTTACAGCACTCTTCAAATGTATTTTATGTAAATTTTTAAAATTTCAGAATAATTAATGGCAGTAGTGAGGAAGGAATTATTATTTGAGAGTTTACAGATTGCTTCTGAGTACGTAAAAATATTTAATAGATTGTTAAGATTTGGACCCAAAGCTGACAATTAGTTCACTTCTTCTAAAAGAATTGATGGTGCTGATAATGGGCACTTATTTTGTTTGGCAACTTTAGGTTAGTACTGAAAACGAAGTTTTCTGTGTCCTATTCCTGAGTCCTGAAAGAGATTAGAAGCTCTTCTAAAACAACTTGTACATAAGGAGATATTAATGGGTGCCATTTAGCCTATCACTGCTACATGAACTGCATTACAGGTGGTAGTAACTTGCATAAGTAAATGTGCCCTCTGAAGTATCTATATTTTTACTATTCAGTGATCTAAGTTTCCAAATGAACAGACTGCTTTATGAAGCTAATGTACATTTGTATCTTGGGTTTTCTAATATAACATGGTGTTAAGATAATTTCATTTTGAAAATCTATTTACTTAGAAAACACATCAGTGGGAGAATAAATTTTCAGATACTGCTTCACTAATACTGCAAGGAAAAATGCATTTCCTTTATTGTATAATGTTTTATGTAATCAACAGTTTTACGTATTATACAACAGGGGGAAAAACTTATCTGTTAATACCTTGGTTGTTACCACTATCCAATTTATAGTGATTGGTGCAAATTGTTCATAGTTGCTATATACCAACAAAATGCTTTCTGCTTTGTTTTATCTTACATAGAGTTAGAGATTTTTTAAGCTCTTTCATTTGCAAACTGTCTGATTTTAATTTTCTTCAAGTCTGTTATCTCCTTTTAGGATGTAACTGACATTTTCTTACTTATGTATAGAAAATGTTTTCCATTTCTATAGTTTTGTCATTTCAAGAGTGTTATACAAACAGATTCATATAGTATGTAGCCTTTGGGGATTGGCTTTTTTTTTTAATAAATTTATTTATGTATTTATTTATTTATTTATTGGCTGTGTTGGGTCTTTGTTGCTGCACATTAGCTTTCTCTAGTTGTGGTGAGTGGGGCCTACTCTTCATTGTGGTGCGTAGGCTCCTCATTGCCGTGGCTTCTCTTGTTATGGAGACAGGCTCTAGGTGCCTGTGGGCTTCAGTAGTTGCAGCACATGGGCTCAATAGTCGTGGCTCATGGGCTCTAGAGTGCAGGCTCAATACTTGGGGCACATGAGCTTAGTTGCTCCATGGCATGTGGGATCTTCCTGGAGCAGGGATAGAACCTGTGTCCCCTGCATTGGCAGGAGAATTGTTAACCACTGCGCCACCAGGGAAGTCCTGTGGATTGGCTTTTTTCATCCAGAATCATTCTTTGGAGATTCGTCCATATTGTTGCATGTATCAATAGTTCATTTCTTGATTATTTCTGAGTGCTATTCTATGGTTTGGAAGTAACACAGTTTGGCCATTCACACATCGAAGAACACCTGGGTTGTTACTGTTTTCTGGCAATATGAATACAGTTGCTATAAACATTCATGTACAGATTTTTATGTGAACACAAATTTTATTTATTTTGGGGGCTAAAATTCCCAAGAATGTAATTTCTGGGCGATATGGTAGCTGCATTTTCAACTTTTGAGAGACTGCCAAACTCTTTTTCAGGATGTCTATACCATGTCATGTTACAAGCAACAAGGTATGAGTAATACCGGGTGGTGGTGCCCACGCTGGTATTTATTATTATCATATTTTAAAATTTTCAGCCACTCTGATAGGTATGTAGTGATACATCCTTGTGGTTTTAATTTCCATTTTCTTAATGCCTGATGATAGGGAATGCTTTTTCATGCACTCTTTGGCATCCATATATCCTCTTCAGTGAAATTCCTCCTCATGTCTTTTGCCCATTTTCTGATTGATTTTTTTTTGTTTGCTTGTTTTTAGTGTTGAGTTTTGAGAGTCCTTTGTATAGTCTAGATACATGTCTTTTGTCAGCTATGTGGTTTGAAAAGATTTTCTTCCAGTCTTTAATTCACTTTTTTTTCTACTTTCCTCGAGGTCAAATTTAGCAATTTTTGCTTTTATGGCTAGTGCTTTTTGTGTTAAGTTAAAAAACTCTTTGTGTATAGCCCTAAATCCTGAAGCTATGTCTAACACACTATATTAGTATATATGTGTATATACACATGTATATATGTATATATAAATCCTACTTTATGTATACATATACATATATATGGTCTTAGCAAATTCTATTTTTTGGCCAAGAGAACCAAAGGATATCTAGATTGCATTATTTTCACAAGAAATTACAAACTCCTTATGTGTATGTATCAGAAGTTGGTGAAACAGATCTAGTTGAAAAGGTTACCACTGGCACTGAAAGTTAGACCAGAAAAATAACACAATAAACAGAGATGAGTTTGTGATTGGCTTTAGGGACATAATGATGCTGAAGCTGTACAAGTATTATGAGGATGGCTACAACAAACACACATCTATCAATGTAAGTCAATCGACTACACTTTCCTACAGGAAAAAGGAGGGAGACAGATCCTTCTACTCACAAAGAAATATGGAATATTTAGATTTGTTTAATTAAATATAATACTGGACCCTTCCTGAGTAGTACATGTAATTTATCCCATTAGAAGAGATAGATGTACAAAATATAAGAAACATTTTAGAAAGATAAACAATGATAAAACTGGCAAGGTGGTACTGTAAAAATATTGACTCAAAGGTGACAGTGACGTGGATTGCAGGAAAGAACTTCAAGCATGCCTGAAGCTTATTTCTTCTCCTCCAGTTAAATTGCCTTCATTTCCGAGTCAGTGAAAGTATAAACACTCATAGAATGTGCTGGAGTTTAAGGGCTTAGGAAGGTTATCTAAGTGCAATGTACTGATCTATCCTCTGCTCTGTCTATATAGCTTCTTTTGTACAGAAAGTTTTAAAAAAGTCTTTGTATTAAGATAACTTCTAACCTTTCATTGTTTTTGTTGGTTTTCTATAATCAAGTGCTGTCATTCCTATGACAAAACTGCCTTCAAGAAAATAATACAGAATGACATTCTAAATGGTGACTGGCATGGCAAAGGGGGATGGTACTTTAAATTGGACTGTAAAAGGGAGTGTCATTGGAGCTAAAACCCAACACAATTCATTCAGTACACAAAAATCGAGTGGAAAATTCCAGGGAGATTAAAGCATACCGAGAAAAAATCTAGGGTTGGCAGAGAAGAAAGGAGATCAGTATGGATGAAGTGTAATGTAGAAAAGGGGGGAAGCAGGAGAGGAGGGGAGAGTGGGACCAGATCATGAAGCAAACTTTAAACCACAATAAGAATTTTGGGTTTTAATTTGCATGCAATGGTAAGACTTTGGATTTTATGTAGTGGAATGGTATAACTCAGGTGGCTGGGGAGAAAAAGTATTGTAGAGATGTTGTCGTAGGAATTGGAATGGACTCTCTCAAAACTGTTTTATCTGCTGTCTATTTGCCAGGGTTGGAAAGCTAAGTTTAATTTTTAAAGACTCTTTTTTAAGTAAGAGTATATTTCTGGATATAAAGAAGGTTCTGTTAATTAGACACTTTACGTGGAAGGAGGAAGTGATGTGGACACTGACTCCTGTGGCTCCTGGATTTGGCAGATCCAACAAAGTTGTGGGATTTTTGAAAAAAGCCCTAAGCCTGAGGTCCTCTGGGTTTCAAGAAAAAATAGCAGGAGAGAAAACCTCTTGAGCTGACCCCAAATCCCTGAATCTGAGCTTCAGTTTTCTGATATCAGAGATTTCCATGAGACAGTAATCATTTCAGACCTTGAAAAACATAGCTACCTTCATGATCTCAATGATAGTAGCTCTGGTCATGGGAAGGTTTTGTACCATTTTGTGAGTGAATATGACAGGCATAACCTGCTCCTTCTACCTTTCCAACAATATGTAACCAAATAGTTCATAATATTAAATTATTTCCTCCTTAAAATGATTACAGTAGTTGTTTTCTGAACTTACTTTTACCTGATTTGGGAGACAAGAGTGGAATCAACGACACCAGCATTAGGATTCTGCTACAGGAATCTAGGCTTGTGAGGATGGCTGGATCACAATATTAGTAGTGGAAATATTGGCAGATGATCGTATATGGGATGTATTTAGAAGGAGAGGTTTATCATTGTGGCCAGGGTGGGAGATGCTCTGTTTATGGGCTTCTAGTTGGTCATTTTCACATAATAGCTCTTACTCTACAGGTCAAGGAACCAATGAGAATGTTCAGTCAACTACTAAGTACACACATTCTTATTATATATTAAGAAACTAAGAAATGACCAATGCATGTGCATAATCATCAAGAACTGTGAAGAGTCTGATTTTGCCCTATTTTCAAGCTAAGAAGTTAGTCTGCCACAGTTTCAGGGTTGCTGACAGATTCTTGGGTCAGAGACAGAAAGTTGAAATTACTAACAGCAATAGCTGTTTGTATGAGATCCTCAAGCCCTAATTCCTACAGGCTAATATGAAGAGGGCCATCAAAAAACTGAGTTGCAGGGGAGGTCTGAGCTTAGGGTATGTGACTCATTTACAACAGGCAATGAGTATGCCTTCCCTTTGCTCCAGAGGGAGACATTATCCTTATCTTCCAGGGCTTCTCTCAGAAAAGAAATACCAACTCTATCTTCCAAAGTTGTTCACTATATAATATCATTGAAAAGATGATCAAGAACAATGGGCAGACAGTGCCAGTGTCTCATTCACGGGAGGGGCAGAAATGTGAGAAACCCATGATCTGATTTATCCCCTACCCAGGGGACTTCTATTAACATTTCTTGAAGTTATGGTGGTCTCTTCCGATATATTCTTTCAGCCTTTGAATGTTTGATAAGACTTTTGCCCTTTTGTTTTTTAAACTTACAACTCCCCATCTTCTAGTGTGCCTTATTTATGACAAAAAATATACTATCATTTTCATAGTTTTTCTGAGAAAAATGTAGCTTTCTTTTTTTGCCTTTTGGTTGATTTGAAGATTTGCTCTTTATAACCGTTTTTAAGCAACTTGATTTTGATGTGCCTTGGTGTAGGTTTCCTTGTGTTTCATCTTGGAGTGTGTTGAGTTCCTTGGATCTGTGGCTTTATAGTTTTATTCTAACTTGGAAAATTTTGGCCGTTATTTCTTCAAACATTTTTCTCTCCCACCTCTTTCTCCTCTCCATTGGGGAATGCAATTTTATGCATATTAGGCCAGTTGAAAATATCCTGCCCCTTAGTGATGATCTGTTCATTTGTTTCTTTTTTTTCCCTTTGTTTTTCATTTTTTGTAATTTCTACTGCCATGTCTTCAAAAGGCTAGTAAGAATAGGAACTACTCTCAGCCCTGTGTAATACATGGATAATGTTTCCATTAATCTTTGATCCCTGCCTTGGGTATTTTCCTCAAAGTCATGTGCTAAAGTGTACTCATCTGTAGACTTAAGAGCTTTTCTCTGCAGATCTAAAGGCTCCTCAGCCTGTCTTCTCTGATATTCTTTCTTCCTGTGGACTTTAGCCTTGTTGGTCTGTCTGGATTCCCAACTTCACCTCCTCTTCTCAGGAAGACTGCTGGGCTTCACCTGGATACCCTTCCTACCACAGCCTTCAAAATACAATTGCAAGGGCAATTGTAGAGTTCAGCTTGTTTCCCATCTCTCAGGAATTAATGTCTAACATCTTGAACACTGATCTTTCATATATTTTGTCAAGTTTTTAGCTGTTTCAGGTAAGAGAGTAGATTCATTGCTTGTTACCCCATCTTGGCTGGAGGACATGTCTCCTGGGATCATTCTGATCCCAACTGTTTTTGGTTAGGTTCCCATGAAGTGCAATGTGAGACAGGGACTTGGGTAAAAGTGACTGTTTGATGGACTACATATCTAGGGAAAAAGAATCAACTCTAAGGGAATAAATATAGCAGTGTAGATGCAGTAAAAGATTAAACAAAGTTGTAGCCTTAGATGAGGCTTAATCTTGGCCTGATCCACAGGGCTAGGGCTCTGGAGCATAAATCACATCTCAGTGTTTCCTACTGTTTACATAAATGGTCCAGACAATTTTGTGTCCTTTCCATCAGTCATAATCTGCAGTTGCCCCAAAGGGAGGGGAGCACATCCTTCCAGTCACCAGACACGAAAGATTTTTTAGAGAAGTGGGAAAGAATAGAAGGGGCTATTGATTGTTAAACTCATAGCAAAACTCATAGCAACAGAGAATAAATGTGCCACCAAAGCAGAAAATTTGGACAGGAAATCATGTCATCTAATATATACACACTAGTGTATATATGTGTGTGTGTGTGTGTGTGTGTGTGTATGATGTAGTTGATGCAATACTAGACTTTATACAGTTATTTCCATTTACAGAAAGCTGAATATAATCATAATGGAAGCTCATTTGGATCAGATATCATACATGACTCATTTTCCTGTAAAGAAAGAAGCTAATTAACCCAGCATTCACATTAGTTATTGCCTTTTGTTTGTTGCTATTGAGGGAGGACAGTTCTGAAAACATTCACTTTCTTAACCTCTGTGGGGAATACAAAGATATTTATTTTATCATAATCCTTTGAACTGTTTGAATACTTTATATACAAAAGTACATCTTTACTCTCTTGGATTGCAATTCAGGGTGTGGCAAGTGTCAGGAGAAATGAATGGACTCTGACTTTTCCACAAATGTGTCCCAAGATATGAGGAGAGTAGAACCCATTTAACTTTCAATAGAGACACAGGGGTACACTTAGCAAGAATGAGAATTCAAAATTAAGGAATTTTGTAAGTAAACATTACAGGATTTCATTTAGATAGTTAAAAAGCAATAATAGCAATCCCAAAGTCAAAAACTATTGCATCAATTTCCCTCAATGAATTGGAAGTCTGAGCGCTTAAAATATTCTAAAAGCATAGATTTGGCATGTAAAATTTCATTTAAAACAATCTTGTTAGATAGCTAGTGTAGCTGTAATTGTAAATGATATTCTGAGTATACTATCTTATTTAAGTTTTTCTCATAGTAATGTATCTAAGTTGTGCTTTGGAATGAATGAACTTTTGTGTTTTGAAAGCCTGTATAGGTAAGTGACTTTAAATAACTTTCATTTGTTTTTCTCTTATTCCTACAACTTCAATCACAACTCTGAGTTCTCTCGTCAATTCAACATGAACTTTTGTATATCCAATTTAGGGAATGCTAAAGCTTACAGCATATTTTTAGGAAAAGTAAGAGATGTGAAATATACTTGTGAAAATCAGCCATTATCTCTTATTGTTACTTTCAGACTGTTTCACATAATGCTCTAATTTAGGGTCTTTCAAAAAAAAACTTCATAAGAAATGCAATTTACATTGCAACCTAGTACCTGTAAATACATAGAGACACATAAATAAACATAATCAAAACACAAGTTTCATAATGCATTTCTTGGCTCCACTACATGTGATGTATACACCTGGTATTTATTGGTGCCTTTTCTGTTTTATAACCTTTTATGCTTAGGAAAAACTAGATAATATATGTCAGATCCAAAGTTTGAAAAACATGAACTTAATAAATGCCAAACATGAGAACAGTGTTAAGCAAGATGGGTTTTTAAATTGAGGCTGCACTTTTATTATTATCAACTATAATTGTTCATCCAAAGGGGGGACAAATTGCTATTTCTTTGGAAGAAAGATCTTTCTTCATAAAGCATATCATTGCCCTTCTGAGTAGAATGACATGTGGGTCCTTAATTAATGAGTGGGTAATGACTAACTCCAATAAGTATTAGTGGACTTTAGTGAGATTCATTTTTCAACACTAAACAGAGATTCAACAAAAGCTATTTCTTTTCCTCTTCAGCATATCAACAACAAAATAGCTTTTGGATCAATTTGCAGAATATAGCAGCAAATTCTGTGTCGTTACTTTCAAATCCTATCCTTGTCTGCAAATAGGAGCCCTTTTTACCTATTAGAGATACCTTACTCAACCTATTATACTTTTAATGCCTTTTGATCACATTAAAATACCCAACTGTACCTCCAAGGACAAAAATTGGCATTAGTTTATATTTAACATTAAGGATAGGCTCCCAAATGAGTTAGAAAAAATAGTTTTGAAAATGTTTAAATTGGTTTTAATATTAAAATAACTACATTATCTTTCAAAGGGTTTATGAGCCACCATATTGGTTTAAATACCACATGCTGATATACATCATAATCACTATGCATAAACACACATCATAACAAACGCTTCGTTTGATTTATGACTTTTTCTTTGCCTTCTTTCCCTAGCAACTAGATCTGTGCCTGGCATGTACTATATACTCAATAAATTGTTTTCATTAATTGAACATCACCACAATAGTCTTATATAATCATATTTTCATAAATTATGACATACATTAAATGTTATATTGACCAAGAGGAAATAGCCTTGCAAGAAAGTAAAAACTTCAAGAAAGAAACAGTGCTATTTTAATGAGTTATTGATGAATTACTCCAGGATAGCAGAAAAGCATTTATATACTGTAGCTAGTTTAAAGACAGGTGACCTTTTAAGAGATTAGTTAACCTTTCAGAAATTTTGGAGAGTTACTGTTTTGAAAGATAAAGGTCAGAGTAGAACTCAGAATGCAGTTATTGTCTTCTCTGTTTGTTGCTATGCCTCTTAATTTCCAATAAATTAATTCAAAGTGTAGACTCTGTTCAGAAGTAGATCTAATTTTAAGATGAAATAATGGTATTGGTTCAAATATATTTCAGGTATTAGAAATGAATACTCAAAACATGAAAATTCAAAATCCTAACTTATTTGTTAATTTCACCTTTAATCTCATTTTGTGCTAAAAGTAACTAAGACAGAATGGATTTGATTTTTTTTTTTTAAAGCACAATGCTCTGGTTATTATTTCTTTTTAAGAAAAATTCTTTTAATCTTTTGTTTCTCCCCAAAAATCTTTTTTTTTTCTGGACTTAGTTATCGTAATTCTTTTCCTATAAGCCCCTACAGTCATAAGCCCAATGTTTACATATTTCTTAAGATGTGTTAACACCAAAAGGAAAACTGGCTGGAGTGTTTAGAAAACAGTAGTATAAAATAGCGCTTCTGTGCCAAGCTTTCAAATACTTGAAATACTTCAGGAAATAACGTAAAAATATTTTAACATTTATAGATTTTGGTCAGGTTGTGATAAGCAAAGGATCATTAACTTGACTTACATGCTCTTTCTTCTTTGTAGTTTCCTATATACATATTTTAAAATGCATACAATTTGCTTCTTGACCTATTCATTTCAAAAGAAACCACCCTCTAGTTTGGAAATGAAGAATATGTGTTTTTCTGCTAGATTTGATGATATTTACAAAGAGTTCAAGCCAATTTTATATTACCTGAACATATAACATAGTTTCTGATGTTTTATTCATACTCAACTGTGAAACAAATATAGATAATACAGTGCCCAGACTTAAGAAAGCATAAAAAAAATCAAAGGATAAACATCATATTGTAACAACTATAGTCCTATTTGAAAAAAGCTATCACTATTTTGGAGATGACAATAAACATACTGATAGAATTTTCACCAGTTCAAAATCGGTCCATATCTTTACAATAAATTTCACTTTATATGATAATTATTATTCACCAGTTTTCATCATTAAAACATCAGTGTAGTCTTAAAAATGATTAAAAAAAAACCCTTGATTGATGTTTGAATTGTCTGCACATTCATTAAACAAGCACAGAGAGGAAAGGAGAAGAAAACTGAACTTAGGTGAAGGATATTTTTTAAAAATGAGAGTTTTTTTAGTGTAATTCAGTATTGACTTTATTAGTGCCCTATGTGAAAGTCTCTTTCAGTGATGGAATAGTATTAAAAACATGGGTATATTCCTATTGGTACAACATTCTGTAGGAAGGTCATATGGCGAGCAACTGCCAAATACATCTCTCATGTTAAAAAGTCAGGCGGTAGCTTCTGGTTTGGTAACCAGATTCTTTCATCTAACAAATGTAATATTTCTGAGTGTGTGCACTTTGTGCTTCTGAGCCAAGATGACTGCTATATTATCTGAAATTACATCACATTCTAGGCAACTGAATAGTGGGATGGACAAAGACAAAATGGCTGGTTGGTCCACCATATGTCTTTAACCCTTAATATACTGTTAACATGCAGTGTACTCGATTTTAGTTTTTGTTTCTATTTTTGAACATTTGTAATTATTTGTCATATTTAATATGTTATGATTTTCTTAGGAGTCTTCTGAAGACCAGAGAAAAATATCTTAAAATTTTCTCTTTTTCTTAGTATTAGAATAAAATTCATTGTATCTTGTAATACTTGCATGGGTTCATTAGATCCTCTTATAAATCTCAAATACATTTTGAGTTCTTAAATAATTTTTTTGATGTTTTGAAACTTTTTGCTGTCATCATCTTAGGAATTATTTCATCACTCATCAGTTATTTTAAACCATGCAAAAAAAAAAAAAAAAGTCTCATATGAGGAGATGTTAATGTGATCAAGTTGTCATCCAGTTGCTCCAGGTATTGCATTATTATCTCAGGAAGGGACAAAGAAAACCAACTGATAGTCTGCTTTTAGCTTTCATTGAACACAACTGAGAATTCAGTGTCTCATTTTCCACTCATAGTGGCAAAGAGAAGAAAATTGGTGAGGTTAGATGTTTTGTAACTATTAGAGTATAAATACAAGGAAACATACAATTGTCTAGAGCCACACTGTCCAATATAGTAGCCACTAATAGCTGTGTGTGGCTAGGGAGCCCCTGAAGTGTGCTCAAAGTAGGATGTTTATTAAGCATAAACTACACACCATGTTTTGAAAACTTTGTATGAGAAAAAAGAAGGCAACATATCTCATTATAATTTATATTTACTTCATGTTGGAATACTAATATTAATATTTTGGGTGTATTAAATAAAATATATTATTAAAATAGTTTCAGGGGAGGGATAAGTTGGGAGATTGGAATTGACATATACACATTACTATATATGAAATAGATAACTAATAAGGACCTACTGTATAGCACAGGGAACTGTACTCAATACTCTATAATGACCTATATGGGAAAAGAATCTAAAAAAGAATGGATATATGTATATGTATAACTGATTCACTTTGCTGTACAGCAGAAGCTAACAACATTGTAATCACGCCAATAAAAATTAATTTAAAAAATAGTTTCACCCATTGTTTTTACATTTTCAACGTGATGCTAAGAAATTTAAAAATCACACATTTTGCTCATATGATTTTATTAGACAGCACTATCCTAGACTCTAACAATGATAGTGAAATACCCTATAAATGCAATCTCAGACTATGAGTTTTCAGAATACGATGTCCTAGTTAAATTTTCTCCAACTCAATAATCAATTTGTAAAATGTGTATTTCTTAGTAAATAAAATATATATGATATCCTCATCCAGGTAGTCATTCAGCAGAAAGGACTTCATCATACAATACATTTCTAAAAGAACTGGACCATTCTCTTTTGCTACAGAGAATCATGGCAGTGTCCTTTCAGCCTTTATGACATTTGTGCTCCAAAATATACCTGATAAAAAGAGGTTTACTATACTTATTTTTTTAAGTATTTTTAAATTTTTTAAACTATACTTTAATCAAGTTTAGTTGATTTACAATGTTGTGTATTATACTTAGTTTTATTAAAATTTCTAATAAAGATTTTTTTTACTATCCTTTCTCACTCTATGTTATTCATAAAAGATTTTTTAAAAATTCAAAAGGTCCTTTGGAGCCAGGGTGGTAACTGATGATAACTGTTCCCTGGTATACTGAGGATTAAGGGTTTTTACTGAGGGTTAAGGATTTTTTTCCAGAAGATGTCACTCAACAATTGACATATTTCACTGTCCAGAACTTAGTCATATCTCCTGGTAAGGTGGTTACCAGGAATTACAGTATTCATTTTGAATGACTATATGCTTAGCTAAGATATTTAGAGATTTTTATTCCTAAAGTAGTAGGAGAGAGTACATATTGGGGTAGAATATACCAGTCTCTGCCAAAGAGTCTATTCACACTTTTTCCTCCACTTTTGGCTTAGAACATTTGACAAAAATGATTAAATATTATCCCTTATAGGCATGATTTACACTGCAGCAGGATCCAAAATTTGATACTCTTTACTTAAACAAGAAGGAAAAAATTACTTATTATTTATTATACATTTTCTAAACCTACTGTCAAGAATCCCTCTCCTTCATTGTTGGAGTGAAGGGATTCTTAATCCTTCTTGTTAAGGTATCCTGATCTGTTATTATTTGAGGCAGTTTTCCTCTATTTTTAACCTGTTTCTTTGTAACCACCTGCTTCTTCCTCTCCCTGTTCCAGAAGGCATTTGAGTGTGAAAGTTTCTGTAACCCCTGGATGGAGGAGAAAACTCCATAACATAATACAGAGCTTTTTTCTTTGACCTTGGGTTGGACTCAACTGCAAGATTGTTGGCTTGAGTGGTCTCCAAATTGCTTGTACTTGTATCTATCAAGATGACCACTGATGAAATTCTCTTGGGTGAGTGCCCAGTGCTTTTCCCTGCCAAACCCAGTTTTAGTCACATAGGTTTGGCAGACTCTTCTTGAGTTTAGGCCATGTCCTCCACCTGGAGCCTGGGTTAGGTGGTCCATCCATTATCACCCTTTAGGGTAAGAGCATCTCTCTCCTTTCATGACACACCTATGGATCTCAACTCAGCCTTGAGGAATGCTGGAAATTTGAGGTTCATTTTCCTGATGAATAGAACTTATAAAAGTCTCTGGAGTACCACTCTGGTCCTCTCTCTGCCTGCCATGTCATGCCATCATTTTTAGTTTGTTTTACACCTTCTGGCTTAATTTGGAAATACCTGTTGAGCGGACACCTTACAAAATTCCAGAAGTAAATAAAGGTACAATCTCTTACCTTTCTACCCCAATTATGTAACATCTCACTTTCTAGGGTTTTGTCATGGAGGATAGGAACAGGAACATATTTCTCTGATAATATGAATTCCCTACAATTATCCCCTCATTCTCTTTCTTTCCTTCTAGGAGCAGGTGTTCTCTATTTTACTTTTCCTTTATGTCTGGTGGAGACATCACCTATGTCATAATAGCCTTCCCCTTCCACAAACTGAGTTCATCTCTCTCATTCCTTGCAATTAAAAAAAAAAAAAATCACTGAGCAGGTAGATGGTAAAACCTTAGCTAGAAAACTAAAATGATTACTTGAAAATATTTTAATCCCACTATGACACTATGACATTACCTATAATTAATTAAATGAGATCACAAGCAACTAAGAGAAAGTAAGTCTTCCCCCCACCCCCACCTCCCTTGGATGATCTATAGCCAAGGCAGTTGTTAGATGTTCTTTGGTATACAAAAAGTTGAAGACACGGTACCTAACCTCAAGTCTCAAGTACATGCCAAATAGTCACATAAAGGATAAATACAACACACATATAAATGTGACACACCTGGCATGTCAGATGAGTTCATAGGAGCTAAGACACAGAGCCAATGATTTCTGACCGACACAGATTAGGCAGCACCAAGATGTTGATTGATATTCAAAGAGGACCTTAAATAAGTGCCCATTTACTTAAGTATAGAGTAGAATTGGGGGCTATTTGGATCAGACTGTGTTGCAATTAACAACCAGTGTTCACCCTATTAAGGATTACACTGGATACCTAGCTTTCATCAGGAATGGATAAGAAAATGGTATGTAAGTTATCTCATTTGGTCCTGAAGGTTTTTGAAGATGGGTGCCACTTTGCAATGATGTGGAAGAACACTGATATAGCAGGAATGTGAAGGAAAGACTGAAGTAAGGAGAGACCTGGGGAAGACCATTGGGAATATCTAAGCACCAGGTAATAGAAATGGAATTAGTACAGTGGACAATAGCAATGTATTTCAGATGTATTTAAACTCTGTAGTAGATGAAGTATAAAGAATGGTGGACAACAGTGTCAGTCATAGCTGTGATTAAAACTCACACACTTTTCCTGGTTATGTGACCCTGGAGAATTTCTTCAACCTTTCTTCCTTGTTTTCTTGCTTCAAAAATGAGAATAAAAAGAACTAACATTGTCATGATTAAGAAAAATTTAATGAGAAAATTTAAGCATAATATCTAGAAAATTATAAAGGCTTGATAATACTAGGTGATTCCATGGAAATAAAAAAATGAAGTGAGTCTTTGGATCTCAAATTAAGGCACCATGAGAACATTGATATTATCATGAGTCATGAAGAGTAAACAAACTTTTGAGATGGACTTGGGCAGAGCAGCAGCCTGAATGTGCATTCCCCTACTCTGGGCTAACTCCCAGACCAGAAATGGGTTTGTGAGGCATTATGCCCTGGCAAGCCTGTTTATTTGCTTTCACTCTCCCTGGAACAGGGATGAACATGGCCTTTTGCTCTTCGATTGTGTGTGACTCCCCTATGAATGCCAGAAAGTACATTTGCCAAAGTATAATAGTTTGCTGTCAGGACAGCACAAAGAGAACAAGAAGGAAGTAGCTTTTAGAAAAAGCTTTCAATGGATGTATTGACTAATTGTAGTTAATTTTAGATCCCTTCACAGAGAAATAGCCTTGGTTCTCCCCTTGATATATAGACATTGTTATATACCTTTAGAAAATATCCCTTAGAAAAAATGTCGTCAGTTTATCTTTGCCTCCTTCAGTTCCTGTGTAATCCAGAACATCTCGTAAAAGGCCATCTACAGTTTTTCTGACAAAAACATCACCCTCTCTGAATCTGGAAAATTCTCTCAAACATGTGGTTTAGATGGGAGATTTTACCTTAGAATCCTCTGCTGTCTCGGATGTAAGTAGAAGCACAGTTGCTTGAACAGCTGACTCAAACTGGGCGAATCAGCACCCTTTCCCAGGACAGTGACCTGTGTTTCCTTCCGAGTAGCAGTGATAGGAGGAGTTGGAGTTTTTGATAGTCCCTGGTTTGTGCCATGTTGATGAAGCTGGTCTGCATAAAAAAGAAGGAACGTCTAGAAATGACAGAGGAGAGTAGTAAGAGTAAAAGGGGATGGGGGAGGGGGAGAGGAATGTGGGAGATAAAGACAGAATGAGGGAGAAAGGAGGGGAGGGAGGAAAGAATGGGGGAGATGGTTCTGTGAAATTCCCTTTTTGCTTGGGAACGTATCAAATTAATTTTATCCCATTTGTAGCTGAATAAAAGTTTTTACAATTACATTTCAGCTTTCTGGAATTTATATTGATATTCCCACATTGCCCAGCATGATTTTCAAATAGCTGTTTAGCTAACATCTTTTTTGTGAGAGACTTATATGCTATTTTTTTCAAATTAAATTCACACTTTAGTCCCAAAGAATTACTAAGCTCTGATACCAAATACTGATTCAATATTTATCATGTGAATAAAAAATTATTCACCTTAAATACGTGGCATCTGCATTGAAAACAAGTTGAAATAAGGATATGGCAGGAATTTTTCTCTCTCTCCTTTTATAAATTCTCCTTTTATAAACCACAGCCTTTCTTAATGTTTTCTAACTAGCTTTTTCATTCTTTGTATCTTATGCTCTGAGTCTCACTTCTGAATTTCATATTAGCAAGATAATTTAACTTGTGTGTTTATACAGACTATCATCACCTTATCTCTGAGATTTTCAAATTAAATAGTGTTCTGAAATAATGAATCATGCAGTAGAGTAAATTAGTAGCCTGCAGATGAATCTCATTGAGTTAGTAAAAATATTGAACAAATGAGCAATATATTACATTTTAATATTTTGTCAGCTCTGTTCAATTAAATACCTGATGATAGCACTTAAAATAACAAAGTTTTAAAATGTTAAAAAGTTGTAATATTACTAAGAAAAAGATATCAAATAGCTTGTTTTCTATTTTTCTATTATAATTGTAATTTTATCACCTGGGATATATTTTTTTTCTTCCGATGAGTTTTTTCTTTCAATGAGTAGCACATCATGATTTTAAGAAATAAAAATAGAGAAGAAAAAGTAAAAACCTGCCTATAACTTTCACATATTGAAAAATGTCATTGGTGGTCACTCCTAGCATGCAATATTAAGGAAGATGAAAATATGTGTTTTTAATTAGAAGTGATATTATAGTTATTAGAAATGAATTAATTCTTTCAAATGAAGCATGAGTTGATAACAGCTAAGTACTTCTTATTTGATTAAAATTAATTGTCTTTTTACTTTAGTCATTCTTTTTTTCCCCTCCCTTCTCCCTTCCCTCACTTCCTGCTGCCCTTCTTCCCTCCTTTTTTCCATTCATTTTTTCCCTCTCACAAATTGTATTGAGTCTTCACTCTGTGCTAAAGACAGAAAGAGACAAGCAAATAAGAAATTACAAAATAGGGCATGTTCTCTTATAGGGATAGAGATTTGGTCTTAAGGTTGCATAAATTCACACATGAAACATTCAAAATTGAGTGTGCTGGAGGTCAGAAAACGTGATCCTAAAGAAGGATAATTTATAAACTGATAATCAGTGTATGTCAAAGAAAGGAAGGTGAGTGTGAGGGGAAAATATTTCCCAGAAAGAGAATATCCTTCTCAAAGGTAAAGAGGTGAGCTAGAACATAATGAATATGGCACTTTAATAGTACTGAAAATAATTTAGAAATATACTTAAGATGCTAAACTGGTTCTTGATGAGCAACTTGTAAATCAGGAAGTTTTGAGTTAAATTGGAACAATTAAAGGGTTTAAATAAGAAATTGGTATAATAAGTTTGGAGACTGGGTGAAGGATGGATTGAATGGTGCATTTAATGTAACTACCAAGTCCAGGGAGACAAATTTGAGGTTGTTTCTGTAAGATAAGTGAGACAGTGGCCAGAATAGGACAGCAACAACAGACTCTGAGAAAATTAAATAATAGTGAGAGAAATTTGGGAGGTAGAACTGGTTGAAATTCATAACTGTGTTAGGAGTTAAGAGCATGTAGGCAATGATCCCAAAGTTTATACCTTAAAGATTAGTGACTTTTGCCGTAATAAGGAGCATAAGTTTTGAAAGTAAAATGATCCATAAATATATATGGGGACATGACAGATGTTTAATATGATTTAGACAGAAGATAAACATTTTATAGAGCCTGAAAATATTTGGACACCCTATGTATGTTTGGAGAGACTGTGTATAGAATACTAAGGGCCAAGGGCAAGACAGGATAGGAAGGGTCAGCTGTGTTTTAAGTGAAGATTTTATCACGTATTTTGTTTCCCTCTATATATGACAAGTTTATGTTGGCTTGATTCTAGAGTCAAGTTCAAAGCTTAATGCTTATTATTAATCTGTGTCAAGTAAACAAATGGGATACAAAACCATATTAGGACATCAGTGGAAAAATAGAAGAATTATAGTGCTAGGTACTCAAGTTAAAGTCATATCACTGAATAAGTGACACAGCCACTGCAGCTCCTGTCCTAGAACAGAATAAAACTAGTGTATAGAACTGAAAAAATGTGATCAGATATTATTAGAGTTAAAAAAGGCCATGCAGAGGAATGAAACAACTCCTCTATCCACTCCTAGAATCCCTACAGAATTCTGACAAATAGCTAAACACTTTGTATCTTATTTATAGAAAACAAGATCTACTATATCCAAGACTTCCTTCTGATTATAAACTAGAAATCCTGTCTGAAAACAAAGTGAATGCAATTTGGTGAAACTTGTTTTTGATAAGCTCATGTTGACTACTGAATCAACTATGGAAGAACTAAAATTACTATGAAACAGGGAAAAGGGAATATATTATAAATTCCCAACACTTAAAATGGTCTTTTACTGAGAATGCAAACATGGTTCCAGTAATAGTTTTTAAGATACATCATGCAATGCTGAATTTCATATTTTCTTTCAGCTGTCTATGTAGAATATTGAACATAATTATATTTAATATAAAATTGAATATTTGATCTTTATATAATGCCACATAATAATTTAGAAGTCCATAGTATGCCTAAATCTGTGTTAATATATGTACATTTAAATGTATTTACAAATCAGAAACTTTCAAGAAACTATTTTGACATGTAAAGTAATTTAATGTTAAATAACATTGTTGGGCAATAGTCAAGGAAATTTGCTTACTAAATTACTAAAGAAATTTAAAAAAATATGCTTTCCTTAAAGGAAATTTCCTTGGAAATTAGATCATTAGGTTATATCATAATTAATCTCTATAAATCTATATCTTTTAGTGTAAAGTATTTTAAAAACAAACATTTTCAACCTGTTTCCTGCTGTTATGTTTCATAAACATTTGGCTCTTTGGGGCTGCGAATATACAACTAAAATATTGAAATCCATAACTTTATATATTTTTAATATCTTAGCCATGAAAGTGAATGACAGTTTACAAGTCTTGTATATTAATATTAAAGTTATAAATTTGTGAAGAAACAAAAGTAATTCTCTGTCATAAACATATATACTTTAATGTGTTCATAGTTTGTAATTTAATCAGATATATAGTATAATTTATTGGTCACCATACACAAAACTACACAAGAAAAAAAAGAAATAGTTTTAAATTTTTTGCTAGTTTTATATTAGCCTTCTTAGCTCACTGACATCAATATTTCAGTTTCTCTTCACTTCTAATATCTAGATTACACAGACAATAGAATGCACTGGTTAGGGTGAAAAAGAAATATCTGGGTTAAATTAAGGACTCTAGTACATCATTTAAGTGATTATAGTGAATGATTATAGAATTTTGCTCAGTCAATCCTGGAAATGTTCAGATGTTTAAAAATTTAAATCAAAATATTTTTTCCCAGTTTGATAGAGAGCTGTATTTAATGGCCATTGATGTAATGACTGTGGTCATATCCTTAACTAGAATTTAAAAGTTGGATCAGCTATAATACAATAATTAACTTCTGGCATATGTAAGTTAATTGAATGAATAAATTGATTATATTCCTATGTTAGGTATACTTCATAGTAATTCAATAGGAATTAGAGTAATATATCTAACAGCAGACTGTCCTGCTTTTATCTTTTGTATGTCTGGAATCTTGTTAATTCAATCATTTTTAAGTTTTTCAATTTTAATATATTCAGAGTTTACAGAATTCTCACTTGACAAATATCTATTTCCTGGCCTAAGTAAATCTACCTAGTTTAACCTTATGAAATATATGTTATTTTCTTATCCCCATTTTACATATGAAGAAACTAAAGATCAGAGAGCTTAAGTATCTTGCCCAAGGCAACAGACCTGTAAAATGGAAGAAAAGACTCCAAGCATAGTTCTTTTAAATTCATATCTAGTACTATTTCCATAATTCTGCTGCCTTGGTAAAGTAATTAATTTTTGTGAAAGTCATATTGAAATTAGAATGCTAAATTATTAATTTATTATAAATGATAATATTATCAAATAAAAAAACTAGTAGCTAATAAATTCTCTAGTAAAGACCCAGTTTTTCTTTTAACGACCCTGGAGTATTAAGTTTCAAGAGTTGTTTTCATGAGACTGTTAGTAATTTAAACTTTCAGTTTTGCATTATAGAGATTAAAGTCAGGCCCATGTATTGTGCACTATGGCAAATAAATTGGTATAATGTTTTAGGTGGCTTGAATTTCTTTTCAAAGTACAGTTTTAAAGTAATACTTACAGATTGGTCAAAATTCATTCTTCTCTCAGCCTCTGTGAATTCTAAAACACACAGTTTAAGGGTTGAGATTATTCCGTGGGTGTGAGGGTTAATTTCATATTAATTTGATTGGGCTAAGGGATGCCCAGGTAGTTGGTAAAACGTTATTTCTGGGTCTGTCTGTAAAGGTGTTTCCAGAAGAGATTAGCATTTGATCTGGTCACCTGAGTAAACCATAACGCCCTTACCAATGCAGGTTAACATCATCCAATCTTTCAAGGGCCTGAATAGAACAAAAAAATGGAGGGCAAATTTTCTCTCTGGTTGAGCTGGGGCATCCGTCTTATTCTGACCTTGAACATTGGCATTCCTGACTCTCAGGCCTTCTGCCTCAGACTGAATTACAACACTGGCATTCCTGGTTCCACAGTTTGAAGGTGGTAAATTATGGAAGGTCTCACCTTCCATAATTGAATGAGTCAATTTCCATAATAAATTCCTCTCTTTCTGTATATACTATCTCCTTTTAGTTCTGTTTCTGTGGAGAACCCTGGCTAGTATACCAGTGCCTACAATTGTGTTTTTCTGTGATTTAAAACTTTTCCATTGTTCCCAGAATTATTTATTGGTGTTTGTTAATACTTGATTGGGTTGTTAATCTCTTGTGAATTAAATTTTTTAAAAATACCCCCTTCACCCATTTCTCCCACCTCCTCTTCTTTTTCTTTTGGAGTTAAGACACTTAAAATCTTTCAATAGGATAAAAGATCTATTAGCAGCCTTTTAATAAAGAAGTCCAAAAAGCTCTTAAAATATTTCCTATCCCACTTGTGGAAAATACAAACTTTTATCATAATATACAATATATTAAAATAAGGCTCAAGAAGATTGAAATTCTCTTCTCTAATTGTGCAATATTTTATGAATTTTAATAGTTCATAGTTAAACGTAGCAGAGAAAAAATGCCTCAAATAAAATGGTTTTAAATATTTTTTATTTCAGATGTTTTAAATATTTTGTATAGTTTCATTATTGGAATCAGTGATGTTTTAAGTTATGAAGTTCATATGGAAATTATATGGAAATGCTATTTCTCATATATATATGTATAAAACCTTGACATAATTTTTTGTTTGAATATCCCAAATTGATATTATAAGAAATTATGTAAAATTTCTAATTCATTGGAAGTTAAATTCATTACCTTTTTAAAATTCAGTCTTGTACTCACTGAAATTGATTCTAAATCACATCTTCGTATCAAACACATTCTCTAGAAATCTAGATAGAAAAAGGTTGAGCAAGTAACAGTGAAAAGCCTGATTAGTATATGTCACCTTCATCATCAAACATAAGTAGAGAAGTGATCAAAACCTTTTAATGGTCAGAAGTGGCTGAGTTTGTGGGCATATCTTTCATTTAAAATAACTGCTTTCTGCATTATTTCTGAAGGTAAGTTTTTGGCCTCATTTGCAAGAAGTTCAAAAATTTTAGATTTAAAAGAATGATAATTTTAAATCCTTATTTCACACTTACATTTTTATAATTTGAAGTATATTAAAGAACTTCAAAAGTGGTATAAATTAATTCCACAAAATTATTAAAAATAATCTAAACGTAATTGAAAAATTAATCATGATTACATTTATGTAGTTATTTTATTTTTTGATGTTAAGATATTGTTTTTAACATTTTTTGAAGCAGAATAATTTAAATTATATTTTCAATGGGAAAATATATCTGTTGGATCTATTGAAGCACATACTTGAAACCTGTAAAGATCCAAATTAAAATGAAAGAAATTATAAACAAATTCAAACAGGGATATTTGAAAGACTAGATGATTTAAAGTCAAATAATCTTTTATGATATTAATCACTGACAGTTACTGAGTATTGATAAAGGCATTTTCAATTATTTAAATTAATTCACATAATTATCATAGTATTAATACTTCCCACACTTATAAATGAGAAAATTAAAGAAATTAAGGAAAAATATAGTTATGGTCCAATTAACTGCCATAGCCAGGATTGAAACATGTGCTGTTTATGCTGGTGTAAAAGTTTTAATCACTACATTATAAAGTGTCTTCCTCACATTTAACTTAATTGCATAGAAAAGTGAAATACTATACCAGTAACAAAGAGTGAACTGATTCATAAGATTTACTTGCAATTTGTGACTGGCCAAATCAGTCTATTTCTTTGGAGAGATAGCTGAACAACTACATGAAGTCATTACTCTTGCATTGATACATGTGTATAAACATACACATATAGATTTTGTCCATTTGTTTCTATCAGGTTTGTGTTTATATGTGTGTACACAGTCAGTCCTGGCTATCTATGGGTTCCACATCCTGGTATTCAACCAAGTTCAACCAACCATAGACCAAAAATACTCAGGAAAAAAATTTCAGAAAGTTGTTCCAAAAAGCAAAACTTGAATTTGCTGTGCACCAGCAACTGTTTACATAGAATTTACATTGTATTTGCAACTATTTTTATGATATTTACATTGTGTGAAGTATTATAAATAACCTAGAGATTAACCCATATATGTGGAATCTAGAAAAATGGTACAGATGAACCTATTTGCAGGGCAGGAATAGAGACGCAGACGAAGAGAGAGGACTTGTGGACACAGGGTGAGAAGGGGAGGGTGGGATGAATTGGGAGATTAAGATTGACATAGATACACTAGCTAGTGGGAACCTGCTGCATAGCACAGGGAGTTCAGCTCAGTGCTCTGTGATGACCTAGATGGGTGGGATGGGGGAGTGAGAGGGAGGTCCAAGAGGGAGGGGATGTATGTATACATATAGCTGATTCACTTTGTTGTACAGCAGAAACTGACACAACATTTTAAAGCAACTATACTCCAATAAAAAAAATGAAAAAAAAAGTATATGGGAGAATATGTGTAGATTATATGCAAATACTATGCCACTTTATATAAGGGACTTAAGCATCTGGGGATTTTGGTATCTCTGGAGGGTCCTGGAACAAGTCTCCCATGGATACTGAGGGAAGACTGTATATAGTTTTTATATGTGTGTATATATGTATAATTTTAATTAATTAATTATTGTTATTTTTGGGTCTGGAGAATTTCTAGAGATATTGTTTGTCAACTAAAAAGAGAAAAGTTCTTGGCCCAAAATAATACAATTAAATTAAATGTACCATCTAATAAGCTCAATTCCGAAATCTCTTTCTGAGTTGAAAAGACCACTGTGCTGAAGACCACGAAGTTAAAAGAAAAACAACCAAAAAAGATGTGCTTCAAGAAATTTATAGCCTGATTGGAGAGAAGAAATGAACACTTGGGAGTATAAATGATGTTTTTAGTAGCTGACAACCTGAATAGAAACATTATAATTTCCTTGATCTTAGAATTTAAATATGAAATTTTTCTAATCCTAATCAATCTTAACTTTGACTGCATTTTGAAATGCAGGAAATGGTTTTTAAAAACCCATATATCCTGGCACTGCTCAGATATACTGATTCAGAATTTCTGGGAACTAGTTATTTGCATGGTTCAAAAATTTCTGCAGCGTGGAGAAACTTAATTCTAGAAATTCCTATTATGAATAAATTCCCTCCACTTTGGTTTTCTCTAAAGTATTTTATTTCACCTTCATTTTGATTAATCTATTTGGGCATAACATTCTAACTGACATCTATTTTCTTTTAATTCTTTAAAGATATTATTTAACTGTATTATGGCTTCCTTCTACTGTTTTGATTCCTTTGTAGAAAACCCACTTCATGTTACCAATTGCTTTTATTAAAAAAACTTTTATTGAAATATATTAAATATTCTTTGAATATTTAAGTATATCATTAATATATTGAAGTATGTTAAATATACAGAAAGATATTACAAGTTTATAGCTTAATAGATTCTACAAATCGAACCAGTGCAACCAACTCCCATTGATGAGTAAACAAGGCATTACCAATACCCCAGAACCCCTGTTCAGGTTCCTTCAAAATTAACCTCCTTCCTCTAACTGGTGCATATTATTCATTCTTATGTCAATCTTTGTTATTTTTTGTTTGCTTTTAGATTTACCTAAATGGGATTATACAGTATGTACTATTTTATGTTTGACATCTTTTGCTCCATGTTGTGTTTATGACATTTATATATATTCATTCATGTGTATAGTTTGTTCATCCTCATTGCTATATAGTATTACATTGTGTGACTATATTAAAATATATCTCTTTCTGCTTTTGGTGATATTTGAGCTCAGAAGAGCATGAATATATATATATGAATATTCTAGCATGTGTTTTGGTTTTGTTTATTTGGTGAACATATGTATGTAATTCTGTTAGGGTTATACCTAGAAGCTGAATTTACTGGGCTACAGGTTAGGCATATTCTGCCTGAGTAGATACCTTAAAAACATTTCCTAAAAGAGTTGTACAAATTTACAGTCTCACCAACAGTTTATATGGATTCTAGTTGCTTTGTATGTCACTGACACTTGGTAGTTTTCACTTTTTTCATTTGAGCCATTTTGGTATGGTGAGTTGTATTGTGTATGGTTTCATTTGATTTCCCAATGACTGATCTGATTGAGTATATAATGCTTATTGGACATCTAGTTATCTTCTGCCATTGTGTCTTTTCAAGGTTTTTGTCCTTTTCGTCCATTTATTTCTATCAGGTTTGTGCCTTTTTCTTGTTTTCTGCATATTCTTGAGACAAGCCATTTAATAGATATATGACTAGCAAATTATCAGACTGATTTTTAAGATCTTCTAATTTCCTTTTTTCATTCTTCAGGGAAACTGCCATGTATCTAGGTAAACATGCCAGTTAGCATCTTAAATTTAGTGGCATAAAACAGCTATTTTATGAAGCTTACAGGGATTATGTGGATCAGGAATCCAGGGAGGGCATAGCAGGGTTAGCTTCTCTCTGCTCCAGAATGGTTGGGGCCTCAGCAGGGAAGATTTGAACAGCTGGGTCCTGGAAACTTCAGGGGGCCTCTTACCATCAATGTTGGAAACCTCAGCTCTGGTGATGCTAAGACTGTGCTGGGCTTGAGCAGTTCAGTGCAGCACCTACACATGGCTTCCCCATGTGGCTTGGGCGAGAGCTTCTCACAGCCTCGGGCGAAGCTCCAAGAGGAAGATTCATGAGAGGAAACTTGCTAAGAGCAAGCATCTGAAAAGAGGAAGGAGCCCCATGACCTCTTCTGACCAAGCTATGGCAGTTAAGCAGCATCTCCTCCTCCACATTTGTTGGTTTACAAACAAATTCCAAGGCCATCCCAGATTCAAGGGGAAAGGAATTCAATTTCTCCTCTTGGTAGGAGAGTGATACAATTGCATTATAGAAAGCATTTGGAGTACAAGACTGTTGCAGTCATCTTTGTAAAAGTACAATCTCTTGTAGTATGGAGCTTTTTTAATGTGTTCTGTTTGGGATGTGTTGTACTTCCTAGATAAGAAGATTCATGTTTTATTGTTTTGTTTTGTTTTGTTTTGTTTTTATCAGTTCTGGGTCATTCTCAGTATATATATATATATATACACATATATATATATACATACTGTCTGCCCCTCATTTTCTCTTTTTTTCTTCTTTTTGAAATCCAATAAGGCAAATTTAGGACCCTCTCATTTTATCATCAATTATTTTTATTACCTCTTATTTCTGCTTCTCATAAAAGTATGCTGCAAATCTCAGTAATTTCTTCACATCTGCATCCAGCAGCATCAATTATCTTGTCATCCATATCTAGTTGACTGATTTAGCTCTGGATTCTTACTGCTAATGATTATATTTGTCAAGTCTAGAAAGCACATTTGCTCGGGCATGCTTGCTTATTCTTAAATCAGGGGTGTGACTCTTCTAAACATTTGTGTGGACCTATTTGTATTTTATATCTGGTTACTTAATACCTTAATTCTTTGAGCAGATTAATTGTGCTATGTGTAGTTTCTATGGATTTTCACTCATAGCTGCTTCCTTGTGTGTTGGAAGATTTAAGATTATGAGCCTTACAAACAGGAAGCTATCTGTAGAAATTCTGTGAAGCTTGCTTTGATGTTGCGTCTTCAGAGAAAAGCTGCTTTCTCAGGTAAGTTGAGATGCCACTATCTCCATGCCATATTAGGTTAATTTCTTAGTTTGGGATTTCCTGTAATATACTCATACTTTAAACTCCAAAGCTACAAGGGAAGTTAGGGCGATAGAATTCTTAAGTTTTCATGGGCTATATTTCTTCCCATCCAGTGCTGGTACAAACAGAGGAGTTACTAGACATAGGCCTTTATTAGTGGGCACACTTTTCTCGTTATCCTTGTGGCTAATGTGTTTGTTTTGCATGGGTCTCAGTTGTAAACCTCCAATTTTGGTAGACCTAAAATATTGTTTCCAGTTCCTGGACAAGTAGCTGTAGTTCTGCTTACCACTGTATTCGCTACTATGTTCTCCACTTGGAGCCCCAAGAAGCTTTTTTTTTTCAGCTTCTGAGTTCAGCTATGTATGCCTTTTTTAAGTTAGTTTTGAATCCAGATTTCTGAGTTAGGATACTTTTCAAGATATCAGTTTATCTGCATTATCTGTATGGGATATCAAGGCTGCATGACTTTATAAATGTTATTCAAGTCTCAGCATAGCAAGGTTTTCTTTGAAAATTAATTCTGTATATGACATTTAATCATTAATGTAAGCATTTTGAGATTAGGAAATCTTAAAAATATTAGCATGTTTTGAATTTTCTGAGGACTATTTGAATATATTCTGATATGAGTTGTTATGTACTTAATTATGGTTTATTTATTAAGAAAGATGGAATTCAACTATAATAATCCTCATGGCTCTTATGTAACTAGTATTGGTGATTCAGCTTTGTTATCATGTGTGCTGGACCTACCCAGGTAGCCTTCTGCAGGACCTATTATGTTATTTCTAGTGATGATAGCCTGTATCACAATACCCTAGCCTTGACCCTTTCATAAAAGATTTATAAATATTGCCTTGTGAACAGCTTGAAGATTTGGGTTTCTGGGGACTAGCAAGTGCATTTTCGATGATGGAGACCTGCTTCAAGAAATCTTTCACCCTCCTTCTTTAATAAGCCCATTGACCTTTAGAACCTGGGGCAGTACCAATCCTTTTGGTCTGACATTTCTTACCAAGAATTCACTAAAATTTCTTCTTTCTGGAAAATTTTAGTAGGTAAAATTAGCAGAAATGCTGAACTTGTATTTTGTATGTATATGCAGAAGCCATAGAGGTATAAATACCTAAAATAAATCTTAAGAGTTTGCTTCTCACGTGTGAGGGGTTGTCCTATTAGGAGAGAGTTACCTTTTTCTGTGTACCGCTAACATGCAGAATTAGGAGAAATAAGTGAAAATTATGGAGTCTCCTTTTTAACAGAAGCATAATATTTTTAATAATTAAGACTCTACAAAAATGGATAAACACACATGTAAGAGAATAAGATCCCTGGCATTCAATATAGTAAACATATATTATAATAACTGTTCTTCTTTGTAAAAGGGGTCTTTGCATTTTTCCAGGGATAGACTTAAAAACAGTTCCACTCTGAGTCAGGGCTCAACAGCATCATATGTAGTGGATCAGTTATCTATTATTGTGTAACAAATTACCATAATAATTGCAGCTTAAAACAATATGCTTGTGTTATTTCAAACAAAAATGGTTTGTCTTCTCTCAAGCCCATATTTCGAAAAGTAAATATTGCCCTGACTTTTAGGTTCACCCTATTTTTAAATATTATCTAATTGGAATTATATACAGTATTATGTACTCTCTTGTGTGTGTTTTAAACCACCTAAATTATTTGTTCCCAGATTTTGTCATGTTTTGTATGGAACACTAGTTCATTCATTTTAAATTTATAAATAATAATGAGTGTGGGAATACACTACAATTTATTTATCAATTCTAGTGCTGATGGACATTTGGACTTATGCATATAACATATATATATGTGTAGTTTTGAGTATGGTCAGCTTAATATATACCACCAGTCTTCCAAAGGGGTTATAACAGTTACACTCCCACTGCTGATGTGTGAGTTCCCTTTGCTCTACACCTTCAGCAAAACTTGCAGCCTTTTGTTTTTGTTTTTTTATGTTGCTCTTTTCATGATGTTTTTGTTTTTGCTTTGCTATTGTGTGCACAAGTGTGTGGTTGTGTACTCATTATGGTTTTAATAATCATTTCTCTGATGTAGTTGAGCAACTTCTCAAAAGTTTACTGACCATTTAGATATGTTGTTTCTTGAAGTGTCTATTTAATTCTTTTGTCTATCTACTAATTTACACATTTGTTTAATATTTATATATTTTTCTTATTAGTTTGTAGGATTTTTGATAAATATTTTGTAGATACAAGTTCTTTTTGTTTTTTATGTGTTGAAATATCTTCTTTCATTCTGTAGCTTCTCTTTTATGACCTGAATGATGCCTTTTTTGGTGCATAAATTCTTATTACAGCCCAATTTTTAAATACGTTATTTTATAGGTAATGCTTTATGTATCATGATTAAGGAACATTGTTAAAGCTTGTGTAATGAATATATTCACTTATATTTTCCTCTAAAAGTTTTATTTTTTAACTTTGAATTTTAGATCTATAAACTACCTATCTGGATTTCACTATATACTTTTCTTTACAGGTCAAAGCCAATTTTTTTTTCCCCATAAAGGTATCAACCAATAATTGAAGATAACTTCTAGTTTGCCTTTATTCCTAGAGGATATTATCTCAGGGGTCCCATATGAGCCCTTGAAGTCTTTAGGAGATTATCCTTTTGTAGGGATGGGAGGAAGGGGCTGGCTAGGTGTATTAATACGGTCACATGCAAAAAGCAGAACAATGACTAAAACACTTAGCTAGCATTAGACCATGGGCACTTTCTCAATAATACTGAGATATATTATGGAGATACAAATCATCAGAGCAGTGTGAATAAGGACCATGTTCTTAAAAATGTTAATTGCTGTGCAGACCGTATTAATTTCATTATTTAGCATTGTATATAACATATATTGTACTAAGTTTAAATGCTTTTACATTCTAATTTTACCTTCTCTGCAAAGTTTAACTTTTTTAAAAAAACGTGTCAAGGAATGTTCTTTTGAATAATCTAACTAGATGTAAATGTTTATATATATATATATAAAATACGTGTAAGTAATAGTTGATATTTCAGAGCAAATAGTGTTTTGGTAATTTTGCTATAGCAAAAATATAAATTAATTATTGTTTGTTTTTAACAGAAGGGAAAACTAAATTCCTAGAGAGATGAAATGATTGACAGGGCCCATATTTCTGGTTAGAAATAGGGTCTGGATCATTGTACCTGACATATGTGTGTGATATACTTTCTGTTGAAAGCACAGTGGTGTTTTGAGCATGACTATGTGTGTGTGAGGGTATATACAGAGAGATGTATTCATCTCTACTTGTACATTTGGGAAATACATTTATGGGAATTAATAGGTAAATATAATGTCTTTTTACTATGTTAATATCAATATTCCTTTCTTTTTTTACAATATCACATTTAGGAAGCAATGATTTTAAATTATTAAGTAAAAATATCAAATAGGCTAATGTAGATGTACGTGAATTTTAAATTAAGGGTTTTAGAGCAGGTCTCTTTCTCTCTCTCTCTCCCTCTCTTCCTCTCTCTCTCTTTAAAGCTTCTCATTTGAAAATTGAGGAAAATTTCCAAATGGGAAGTAATAAATGTCTTATCTGGTTTACAATTTATCACTGATAGACACAGTACTGGATTTCAGCCTATTTGTATAAATGGTTGCTTATTTGCAGTATACAAAAAGTCAAAATTTACCCTAGCTTGTTTTCATGCTTCAGTTGGACACTAGATTTCTCTATAATAAGGTAGGGGATAGGCACCTAGCAAGTACTAAAAAATGTCTAGTTAACAATATTATTATAAATATTATCATTGAAATGTATATGGATGTATTTATAGAAATTTAAATAACTTTATGTAAATATAACTATATAGAAATATAATTTTATGGAAATATAACAAGAATTTTATTTCAATAATTTATGTAATGTAAATGCCTTAAAAGTTATCTAGAAACTTCTGAAGACTCTCTCCATTTTTTTATTCATGACCAAAGTGAAGCACTCATGTAACCTTATGTACTACTTCCAAATTGCCAGTCTAATTTCGTTGTTTCAGGAAGACATGGCTATAAATCTCTTTTGGAAGTACAATGAAATATGCTACAACAACGAAAATCTGATACAAACCCAAAATTATATTTGGCAGACACCACAGCCAAATCCGGAAATAGAGCTCTCTGGAAGATCAAAGGTAACAATTGGTGTCTGTTCTATTGCCTGGGTCATATACAAAGATTTTGCAGTTAATTTGAGGTTGTGCGTACTGATTTCTAAAGGAAGAATCAGAGCTTAGTTATTTTCTTTTTGAGAGTTTGGCTTTCTTGTGTATTCTATTGTATGGGAGGGGGGAAATCTCTTTTAAATGATGTTATAATTTATGTTCATTTCTATTACAGATTCAAAAGTAATATTTTTCATGACTAAGGTCAAGAAAAAAATCTAAGCTCTGTGATGTATTTTAGTATAATAGTTTATCTTGTGAATATTCTTAATGTTTATAAAGGGTAATTTACCTGTCAATCCAGTACTACACTGGCATACAAATTAGTGCCTGTAAAGAAAATATTTAAGTGTAGAAACAGCAGGAGAATTGAAGAAAAGTAGGCAGTCTCCAGAAATGGTGCCATTGCATTTTCTCATTAAGTGGAAACAGTTATTCAGAGTCAAAAAATGCCATAATACATAATATTCCTGTTTCTCAAAATATTTGCTAAAATACTTGTAGTCCATGGGTATTGATTTTACTAATGGTACAGAAGTATATCCAAATGATTACACTTAAAATAATAATTTTTTACTTCATGAACATGACTGAATTTTGTAACTGTCAATGACTCAGCTTCCCATCAACTTGGCCAAGTTACTAGCTCCAAAGTATAGACACCAATACAATCTCTCCTTTCGGTACTTTATTTTTTCCAGTTCTTTAACAAGGCGCTACTCTTTTGTAAACTGATATTACAAACCTACTCCAACTTTATTCTGAAACCAATATAAGTATTTCTATACAAGTAGAAAATTGATAATTAGAAGATCATCAGTTTTAGGCCCCATCGAATAATCAAAGTATTGTATTTTCACTCAGCCATAATCATATATAACTCTAAAAGCATCTGAGAAATTTAAATTTGTTTAATTAAGAGGAAAATTCTAATTTGAATGTGTTGCTTATTTCTCTTTCTGTTGTTGAGAATTCAAATAAAGATATTTCAAATTAAAACATACATATATTTTTAGGAAGAAGAATTCACTCGTGATATTTTATGACATTAACACCTGGACATAGCCTTACGTATGCATATTATCTACAACAAGTAATGAAAATATAAATAAAAGACTGATATCTAAATAACCAATGGCCAAAACATCAAAGTAGTGTTTATTTTTGTCTATTAAGACCAAAGTGTATTTATGGTATATGCAATCACTCATTTACAATATACAGTCCGAATCACTGAAGACAGGTTTTCTTTACTATATAGTCCCTGTGACTATTTCAGTAGCTACCATTTGACTTGTTAGCTTCGGCAACAATATCTGTCTTTTTTCAGGTCAGCACATAAAGAACACATTGCAACCTTAATGCCTCTAAAGAGACCTCCTTTTCCCATTGGATAATCACTAGCATTTTGGAAGGTTGAGCAGACAATCATCCAGTGTGCAGTACTAAGCATTTCAGGAATTTACTTGCTGAAACAATTATATGGTACCATGGAGAGATGTGACAATAGAGATAATCAGTCTCTCAAGACTATAATGCATTCTTTGTATGCATGGTTACAAGTCAGGGCGCCAGAGAAGAACACTAGGGCTAGCACACAGGGCACCTGCCATTACAAACACATAAAAGGATGAGGAAATGTTTCAACATGATCTAGTAAATGGATGGTACAGCTATTTCATCAAAATTAAATCTAATTGTCTTAGCCCTTGTCACACTAATGGCAACACTGTTCCTGTTACTGCTGATTCAGAAAATAATGCTGCAGTGTCCATTATGACAGTCCTTCAATCTAAAATGAAACACTATCTGTGTGCCTTTATAAGATGGGTATGCAAAGTGTAGCCAGTTAGAAAGCACATGGGAATCTTTCTCTCCATTGTTAGGCATATTTGAAGCACTAAGAAGCCTTGAAACTCAATGAAACACACACAACATATATCGGATCAGGAAGGTAACAAATATGTCAAAGAAAATGACACTCAACATGCAGCATCCTTTTGGAAAGTATTTATGACTTTATTTTTATTTGCTAACAGATGCAGCTTTCTCTCTGTGGTCCATTTTATCCAGCCTTAAAAGGCACTTGACAAAAGTATTGACTTAAGGAAACTAGTCAATAAGTTTCTGATTTAACAATAGTCAACTTTGTATCAAAAGGAACATAGGATTGTAGTTCTTCCCCTACTCTTTTTATTCAGTTACTTATTAACTGAAGGAGACATGTATGCATTCACCATATACTTTTTGAGTATCTAGTCTATGCTAGGCAATGCTATGGACACTGTATTTTTAGTCAGTGTTTACATAGCCCTCATTGTTCCTGCCTTCATATGGGGTTGAAATTAGCTAGAAATTATTGTCAACTAATATTTTCTTGCAAAACATGGAGCAGAGCTTGACACGAAGACATCCTTTCTTTTGTAAGTGTGTGTAGAAAGGCAGGAAACAATTTTTGTTCTGAAAATAAGAGAGAGAATAGGTTACTGGGGACCAGAGTGTTTAACACAACAGATGAACCTGTTACTGCTGCTGCTGGGAAAAGTGTCACGTGGGATGGGAATGGGGTTAGGAGTAGATACATTCCTAACATTCACACGTGTCCAGTCTACAGTCCTCCACTCTACCAGCTGAGCTATCAAAAGGGTGCCCAACATTCAGACAGAATCATCAGATTTCCCTCCCCCTGCATGCTCATGGAGATACTTTAATTTTACATATTTGTTCAGGTATAGTGGAATTTATACTATTAGTATTTACTGGACTTTTAATTAATAATAAAACAGATAATAACTTTTATAGAAAACCAATAAAATGGTCATAAAAAGCCATATTGCAATGTATTAAATTAAAAATTAATTCAAGTGTTCTGAAATGGATCGCGATATCCATATACATATAAATGTATATATATCCTTGTATATAATTATATATTCAATAGTCATAATATATTTTCTGTAAAAAACATTTTTTATATTTGTATTCTGAATATGGCATTATAAGGAATACTATGCGTCTTTGTTTCATTGTCTCTAACTCGGTTTCAGTACAACTGAGAGAATTCTTTGAAGGGCTTAATTTCATAAAACATTGTTTTTCAATTATCAATTTAAAATATATCTGAGTCCTTTCTAAAATGCAGAGCACTAATAACCTTGGAAATAGTCTAAAGGGGGTTCAATCAGAAGTAAATAATAATTTTAAGAGATATACTTACATTGTAGTAAATGGGGGAAGACAAAAAATGGTAAGTCCTTATCTCTCAACAAATTCTAAATATTAAATTGTCTTGTCTGAAACCTCTTGAGTTTTTGTCTTGAAACACTGAAATCTAGCTTTGAGGTTATTAAGAATTATTTAGAAACAAATTATTAATGCCATTTTTCTCAAGTGAAGAATGTGAAAATGTTATACAACTTAATAGCCCAAAAGTTATAGTTTTGATAAACTGACTTACCATTACCATGGCTTATTTCTCAGGAGCTTCCCTCTTGAATCTTTGGCTTATGGAAATTCTGGTCCTATACCCAGTAATGAATGGTGAAGAGAGACAAGTAATAATAACTTGTCTCTCCTCATCATTCAACACACTTGAGATAAGTTTATTTTAACATTCTTCTAGTTCTAGCCCATCCTGTCCCAGACTGGGGCAGAACTGCTATGAACTCTGGCTGTACACCATCCTTTCCAAATTGTCTCCTCTACGTCCTTGATTAGAAGCTGATACCTCTCACTCAGGTAATAATGTCTGCCTAAACTTGGGTTATTTCACCCCTGTTAGACTGATATAACCTGTTGACAGTGACCTGCAAAGGAGTTTCATTTCTGTCCAAACCTTTGTCCAACTTCTTTATATTGCTTATTTTCAGTTGGGTCCTGCTTATTTTCAGAATGTATTTTAACGGATCAATTCTGGAACTGATGATGAAAGCACATGAAAGGTCTAGGTAATATGATATTGGAGTTTGGAAGGAGGAAAACTTTCTTGTGGTTGAAAGCTTCATGGTGGAGTTGACATGAGGTTGCATCCTGAGAGATAGGATCTGAATCTGTATAACTGGAGATTTCTTCATATAGAAAAGCAAACATATAGATATATATGAATATATCTATATATTGAGTTGGCTGAAAAGTTCATTTAGAAAAACCCGAACAAACTTTTTGGCCAACCCAATACAAACGTTTAATTATATCACCTCTAACTGCAAAAAATTTAAATAGTGCTTTAAATGGCAGCTCTGTGGAGCAGGGGAGAAGATGTTCTCAATCATAAATGAACATGAACTGTATAGATTTGCTGCGTACACTTGAGCATATAGAGTATCAACTTTTATTTTTCAAGCAACAGATGTGTATCTACCCATTAGTCTTAATTGCAGGGAATATAATATGCTTTCTTTTGTCTCTTTCCTTCCTATTTGCCTAAACCCTTCTGGCTCAAATATAAAGGGAGCAGGCAAATCTAATTCAATGATTTAAAACCCCAGTATGCCAAAGATTTATAAAAAATTCTCAAGCCCTACCACCAGAGTTCTGATTCTGGTGGTGATTCTGATGCAGATGGTTCTTGCGTCACATCCTGCTGGATATTCTGGACTCTTTGGTCCCCTATGATTGCTGTTGAAGCCCAGTTCTGCACTATCCCCATGTGTTTTTCACCTTGCATTGATGCCTTTGCTTTCCCAGGGTCAGGCATTACCCCTATGAGCTCTGGGGGGTTTCCCTTGGAGTCTAAAGCATTCTTAACATACATGTGTTAACATACATGTTTACCATGTTCACAGCCATTCCTCAAAGCACCACATTGCTGGGCCATGAGGAACATCCAACTGTGTCCTTTCATAGAACTGGGCCCTCCCGTGTATCCGGAGATATTTCTCTGAGCTGCTGATGCCTCAAATCTAAAAACTTCTCACCTAGTGGTGCCTTTTCCAGACATCTGTCCTACTCATGCAAATATATTTTTTTCCTTTTACCTCTTGGCTTGTTCTTTATCTGAAAGTACTGAAGAGGAATTGGTTAAATTACTGAAAAAGACAATTAAGTATTAAAACTACTGTTAACAACCATAACCACAACCAGAAATTTGTCTTATAAACTTCTTTCAGGACAATAAATACCTACTGTGTCTTATTAGCCTAATTGATAAGGCCATTTAAGTGATTGTAGGACCAATAATATCTAGACTTTTAAAAAAAATTGTTGTACCATGTTGTGTCTGTCTCTGTGTGTGTGTGTGTGTGTGTGTGTGTGAGAGAGAGAGTTCTAGTAAACCTTTTCTCAACAGACTCATTTTATTCTGGGAAGGAGACAACAATAGTAGAGAAATAATAATAGATCCATCTTCCCTTTTTTCTCATCTCAACATTTGTTTTTCACAGACAGAATTTTGTGATATTTGTTTTGTGTATTTATGATGATTTAGGAAAACTATAAGCATTGAAATATAATTCCTAGATTTAAGGTTTTATTCTGTTTCTAATTACTACCAATTTTTCACAATCAGAAATTATGATAGAGTAGGATGATAGAACCAGGCCCTACCAATCCCTGTAGCGTTTATCAGGAGGAAACTGGGATCCATATGGCATAAAAGAGGATTTTCCTAAAACCACTGTGTAGAACTGTGCCCCCGAAATAACATCTATGTTATATAAAATGTAATTTTACAATCATAATATTATCTCGTTCTGAGGGAAAAAAAGAAAATTATATTCCTGAGTTACTGTGGTTGCTATATTGTAGTTTAGCTTTACAGTTTTCAGTTCAACTGAAAACTTTTATATGAAATTTCCAAAATATTTTGGGAGTATCATAGTCCTCAAGGGAAAAGCCAGAGGAGTATAGAAATTTTGGGGGAAATGTATTTGTGGATCCCTTCTCAAGTACAGTTCTTTATATTTTGTTCCTTAGTAAGTAAACAAGGGACTCTGTTTCTGAAAAAGCTTTTAAGGCAGTTTCATGACAGTTTCATGATTTTCAATGAATAAAACAACAAGTTTGGCTTTTACATGCTATAAATGGTGTGTTCATTTGTGAACGTGTCCCATGGCTACCTTTTACTGAAAGGTAAGTTATTTAACGATTCAGAATTACCTTCCCAAGAAAAAACATTCTAAAGCCCAAGTGCACTGTTTCCTTTAAAAAAAAACACTTTTATTAGTGTCTAAAATAGCATCTTAGGATTTATATAGAACTTATAAAAAATATATGACTTTTGAACAGCAATTGAATCAGACTCTTCTCTTTTGTCCTTGAGGAGTTTTTCCTACCTCAACATAGCAGTCGTGATCTTAAAAAATGTGGTAAAAATGAATAGAGTCCTTTCCTCACTGCAAGTCATATATTCCATTATTTTGACTTTTCATCCCTTTATCACATTCCAGAATTGAAATCTTTCTAGGCCACAAGATTTTTCATTTCTCTGTGATATGATTACAGCTCAAAGGAAGCAAGAAAAATCTACATTTCAAAACTTATTTTGGAAGTTTTCAAAATGAAAAAGTAAGCAAATCTTAAAAAAAACAAACTTTTTCATTTTCCTAGGAAGTTAAAAGTTAAACCAAATGAAAGATAATTTTTATGAAACATCTTTACCACTTTCCTGTGTGATTGGCATGATTAAATAATTCATTTGAGGTGGGGGAAAACACCTATATTGCCAGAAATATTTCAAAATAAGATAATTACTGAGGGAAGACAGTTGGTGAGTTCCTCACATGATCACGTCGCTATAGAACTCTGAAGTATTTCTGACAGATAGGCAGATAAACCAACATATGACAGAAATTATTCAGTTTCCCATTGAATTATCTATGAATAAAAACAAAAAATATAACCCTGAAAGGCCTAACAATAAAACTAATGATAAATCTATTGCTAAATAAGAGAGAAATGTGTATCTAATACAAAACCTATGTATTTCCCTGAGAACCCTGTACAGTGGTTTACACTTTTTGTGCTAGATGAAACAGAAAACCCTGCCAACCTTAGGAAAGTTGAGAGATTCTTGTAACCTCATTCAGTGTCTCAGAGATCAGTTTCTGCCCATCAAAATTCCTAGTTATTATCCCTTTACAGCCAATGCATTGTCTTTTGAAGTAGACAGAACATTCTTGGACCATTTGAAGAAGCCCTCGTGACAATTTGATAGAAGGCGCATTGGGTGAGGTCTCCATAATTAAGCTCTAATGATGGTAAAAAGATGGTGAAAAAAAGTGTTTGGGCAACTGAAATGTTAGATGTAAATTTTTGTTTATCCCTTATTTTCAATAATGAAAACAAGTAATGAGGTATAGGAGCAGGTCCTATACCATCCAAGCTAGGTGAAATTCCTCTGTGAGCTGTAGGCACAGGAAATAGACTAGAAAGTGTGAATCAACTTGTCCTCCAGCTCTAAACATGAGAAGACATTTGTTTTTGTTAGTTTGATACTTTTATCTTCTTAGCCCTTAAGTGGAAATAGAGCACCTAAGGTAAAAATCCATGCCTGTTGTCTGTTAGCAAACACTGGGTCAGAAAATTTTTCTCCTGGTCAAAAGGAGACAATCATTGGGGCTTCCCTGGTGGTGCGGAATCCACCTACCAATGCAGGGGACACAGGTTCCATCCCTGGTCTGCGAAGATCCCATATGCCTCAGGGCAACTAAGCCTGTGAGCCACAGCTACTGAGCCTTTGTGCTGCAACTACTGAAGCCTGCGCACCTAGAGCCCGTGCTCCACAACAACAGAAGCCACTGCACTGAGAAGCCTACGTACCACATCCAAGAGGAGCTCCTACTTGCTGCAACTGAGAAAGCCCTCACATAGCAACAAAGACCCAACACAGCCCCCGTCAATTAATTAATTAATTAATTAAACTTTTTTAAAAAGGAGACGATCATTACGGGAAGGAAACATTCTCTTCCAGCTTCCTAAGAGGAGATAAAACAATATGAAGTACTTAGAAAGGAAGAAACAAAAGTAAAGAAGCTTAATATACACAGAAACCAAATTATACAGATGGCAATACACTGAGTGGAAAGGGAATCTTGGGGGGGGGGGGGAGAAGGACTATGCTTACATTAAACTCTAGCCATATGGGGATATGTGTATAAAAACAGATGATTGAACTTGGTGTACCCCCCAAAAAAATTAAATATAGAACTACAAAAAAAAAAAAAGAAAAGAAAACTATAGCCATGATAAAGTTAGAAAGAATAAAAATAATTCAGGGAAATTATGTTAGTCATGAGGCAGAAAAAAAAATTGAAATTCTTAACGAATGTAAGTGAAACAAATTTAAAAATCTGTAGAAATAATAGTGAACTTGCATATATTGAAGTTAAATAACAGAGTTTCAACAAGTCAAATCTAAGAAAAGTATAAAGAAGAGGTAAAAGAAACAAATGTCATGTGTCCAGCCCTGTTCTAAGAACTTTACACAAACTAATTAATCTCACAAAACTATGTGAGGTAGTTACTGATGTCATTATATTTACTTTATCAATTGAGGCACTAAAAGACACCAGAGAGGTTAGTTAATGCAAAAACAAATTCGTAGAATCAGGATTTTAATGCAGGTTCAAGTATCCCCTTCCTTTAAGAGCACTCTGTTGGTAAAGACACATTTTTGTACTTCAAAATCTTGTAGGTGAGCAAAGAATAGGATACTGGCAGTAAAGACCTGAAAAGTGTGCTATAAAATCAATGCAAGTTAAAAATATGAAAATTATCTTTAAGTTTTCTGAGGTTTTAATTTTCCATTTATTATTTTTACCCAGTCACACACCTATGTGTATGTAGGTGTCCATGTGTGGATATGTGCATATATATACATGCACGTGTGTGTGTGTGTGTGTGTGTGACCCAGAGAGCGACAGGGAGAGAGATTGAAAGAGGATATTTATGGGAGAAATTTAGAATCAAAAGGTTCCTCATATATTTCTGTGCTTCTGTGACAGGCCCTTGTCTTCACTCACAGAAGGGAGACTGAATAACAAAAGAAAATTGTGGTAAGAAGGTGGATAGCAGCCCTGTTATGAAAGCTAATGAAAATAAGTCACTAAGAATATTTATAAAAAACTGAATCACTCATCAAACTTGTGAGTCACATTCCCGATTAAAAAGAATTCTCCTTAAATACATGCTTTTTTTTCTTGTTAGATGTTCTAGGCTCACTGTAATGTGATTGTTGCTTTACTTTAATCATCTATTTTAAAATATTTCAGATATTTGAGAACAAATATATTCACACAGGGAAAAATTGTAGGTTGATGGAGTTTGTGTATCTGTGAATTATTGTTGAAGGAGAGTATTTAACAATAATAATAACTGAAATGAGACACTTAACGCTCTGAAATCTCAGCAGATTTGGGTTCAAATCCTGACTTTGACATACTTGGAGCGAACTTGGTTGTGGTATTTAATATGCTTGGGCCTCAGTTTCCTTTTCTGTAAAAAAGTGTGATATCAACTCACCAAGGTAATAGTTGTAAAGATTATATATGTAAATGTTTACACTTACTAAATATACTCATTTATATTGTATCAGGCATAGATCAGACAAATGCTTCTTATGTATTAGATTTGAAGCGATTTATGTGTATTAAATACTTACAATAATCTTATGAATAGTTTCTAGTATTATCTTTATTTTACAGATCAGAAAATTGAGGGAGAGAGAAGCTAAGTAACTTGTCCCAGGTCACTTATTTAGTTAGACCGAAATCTGAGTTTATTCGGTTAAACACTTCCTTACACGCCTTTCCCTACTTGTTTCTTAAAGGGGCAGAAGGTGAAATGTTGCACAGCTGGAAAGGACGAAGAGGATACTTCCATGTCCAGTTTAACATAATTGACTGAGAACCAGGTGGGAAACTGGATGTCCCGGCAGAGGGCTAGTGCGAACAAGGAGGAAGATTCATCTGCAAATGACTAAGTAAGCTCCCCTCACAACAGCCCACATTCAGGTTTGATAAGTGTATTAATTTGACTGAAATAAATCTTACGTTGAATTGATTAAATTTAGCATGAATTGATTATAACTGTGCATTTGAGTTTGAGCTTGAGATTAGTAGTTACCTGGTACTATTTTTGTTATAAGACCATCAGAAATTTTTATGACGTTTGTTAGGGGATTCAGTAGAGGTAGGGAAATGAATATAGAGGATAATACATTATTTTTATAAAATTTTAAATTTGTTTTTATTTAAAGGTATTTGATTTTCAGTATTGTGCTGGTTTTGGGTATACTGCAAAGTGATTCAGATATACATATATTTCAGATTATTTTCCATCATAGGTTATTACAAGATATTGAATATAGTTCCCTGTGCCATATGGCAAATCCTTGTTGCTTATCTATATTATATATAGTAATTTATATCTGTTAATCTCATACTCCTAATTCATCCTTCTTCCCCTCCCTTTCCCCTTTGGTAACCATGAGTTTGTTTTCTGTGTCAACACATTCCTTTTGAAAACACTAAGCCCTATTAATATTGCTTTGCCTTAATTATGTACAATAATGTTAAGAATTGGAGTTGTACTTTCTTCAATTTTGTCTTTCCTTTTGTAGGAGTAAACACTTTATCTGTGATAAATAAATCTAGCACTTCTTTCAGGTTTTCTGGTGAATGAGTCCATTTCCATAACATTCCAGTCAAGCCATTGATGAATTATTTAGAGTCACATGATCTTCCCTTTGCTTTGTCACATCCCTCTCAGGCACTGTAAGTGTTTCCCTGATGATTCCTTCACAGCAACACCTTCCATCTTTTAAATAGGTGTCAGCAATTGGTATTCTGACCAGTCACACCACAAGTGAAATCAACTGACCATTTTGTGAATGATGATTTTAGGTTGGCTAGAGATGAAAGCAATGACATGTAAACTGGAAGAGGGCAGGAACCTTGTCTATCTTGTTTACTGTAATATTTGCTGCCTGGAAAAATGCCTGGCTCATCTGTGTGATCAATAAATATTTGCTTGATTGATTTAAATTCTGCTAGGCTCCCTTGTGCCTTTAGGCGTTGTGCCAAATTGTGCATTGAAGTTCACTATATGTTTGGGTGAGGAAAGCTTTCTGTTACAAAATACTTGATGAGCTTCTTAACTGCTGTAGAATCTTCAGGAACACTGAAAGAGATTCCGATCAATATCCCTGGATAGAGGATCCCACTGATCTTGCAGAAGAGAAGTTGATCCTGGCCAACAATTGAGATTCCGAAAAACAGACCTAGGAGAGGCAAGGTAGGAGAATGAAATGACAGTCTGTTAGGAGAAATTTGTCACAGGTGGAGACATTTGGCAGAGGAGATGGGACTGTGCAGAGTGTCCTAAATTTCAGACCGTGGCAATAAGTATAGATGAGCTGGTGCCACTTATCCACCACATGTCCCTTTCCGTCCGTTCATCCTCCATTCATCAACACCTTCCTAAGTGTCTTTGTGCCCTGAGTACAGGGGAACTGAATTTTATTGTCAGAAACTGAGTCACTAGAGACCTAAAGCCCTGCTGTGGAGAATCCTTCTAAAAAAGATAATAGATGAGAATTATCTTCCTACTGGCCAGGGTAGTGAAGAAAAAGAGCAACATATTTAAGAAGCCCAGGAAAGGTTGTCAGTAGTGCAGGTAGCAGCCCATGGGCAAATGGAAGTTAATGGACCAGTGAAAGTTGTTTGTGGAATGGACACACACACACACACACACACACAGTAACAGAGAAATAGTAATTAAAAAAAGCCAGAACGGCAGATCCAGAGCAGAGGCACAGTAGACATGTGGACAGCCACCACGATCACCATCATATCCAATGACTTGTTACCTACATTGTCCCATGATCTCCTAAAGGGACATGTTAGAGAATAAGAAACTTAGAGTTTGGAGTACCGATACTCATATAGGTGCAGGTGCAGAAGGTGTCAAGTTAAGGCATTCTTCATATGTGACCACTGGGGTCTAATGTGATACATCTATTCCCACTGATAATTAAGTGAGGGAAACTAGTGTATTACTTATTGCTCAAGCACAAAGGTATTTGTTGTTTTTCAGCTGTAAAAATGTTTAACTCAACTACAGTTGTTGACGAAATGGCGATTTATAATCAATATTGATCAACTGGCCTTAGTATATTAAGGATTGTTAGCTACTTATAATGAACTAAAGAAGTTATACCTATACGAAAATGAACATGACATTGACAGAAGAGTAAAAATAAGGTTTTACAAAGTAGAGGCCAATAATTTGAGAGAAAACTACCTGGCAGTGTAACTCAGCTGATTTCCCCCAACCTGGGGACTTCCCTAGCTCTAGAGCAGCAGCTGTTTTTACTGAAGCATAATGTGAGGCAAATAAGTAATTTTAAAATTTCCACTTAAAATTAAAGAAAAACTGAAATATAAAAAATACAGCTGATCCTCTATATCTGCGGGCCCCTCATTTGTGGATTCAATCAACCTTGGATCAAAAATAGTCAAAAAAACTTCCAGAAATTTCTGAAAAACAAAACTTGAATATGCTGTATGTTTGTAATTATTTACGTAGGATTTACATGGTAATTACAACTGTTCACATAGCATTTATATTGTTTTGGTATTATAAGTAAACTAGAGATGATTTGAAGTGTACAAGAGGATGTGAGTAGGTTATATGCAAACACTACACCATTTTATATAAGTGACTTGAACATCCTTGGATTTTGGTATCCAAGGATGGTCCTGGAACTATTCTCCAGCAGATACTAAGAGATGAGTGTATTCACCATTAATATTCATAGAACATTATAAATTTAAATACAGAGAAATTCTGTATGAATAAACCATTTGTGTGTGTTTGTGTGTGTGTATTTATTAGTTTGTGTACATTTACATCCTTTCAATTAGTGTTTATTAGATGCCTATTTTTGCCAAACACTGGTCTCGGTGCTGGGGATACATCAGTGAATACGAACATCTGTCACTACGGAACTCACATCTTAATGGATGTAAGTCCCACACATGCAGTGAATAAGGAGAGTGCATATTATATTAGAAAATAACCAATTCTATGGAATATAAAATGGAGCAGCATAAACAAAATTATGAGCACGGGACAGAGTCCTGAGGTTGCCATTTTTAAATAAAGCAGAAAAAGGGGACCTCATTAGCTAGTGACATTTGAAGAATTATTTCAAGAAGGTATGGGAATAAGACTTATGGATAGATGGGAGGAAGTGCTCCAGGCAATAGACAAGGCCAATTCAAAGGAAATGAAGTGTTTGATTATTTGCTGGATGTTTTGGAGGAAGGGCCAAAGTGTCACCACCAAGTGGGCACTGGAGAGAGTAGTATGAGCTAGGATATATGTGAAGGGCTGTAACTTAGCACACTATGAAAATGTTTGAAAGGACATAATTATGGGTGCTGTGAAGAATAGGGATTCTCCCTAAGATGTTTAGATTTTGCTTTAATACTTTTAGTTAGAGGGAATCCTCTTCTAGGTTAAGGAGCACTTTTGATTTTTTGGTTACTAAGAATATCTTTGTCACCAGCCAAAATATCTCCTCATAACTTTTAACCCCAGATGTAGTTTTCCAGTATCAAAATTACACATCAGAAATACACACTTTTTTCTTATGCTGACCCTCCATATACATGATGGCATTTATCATGCTTTTTTTTTCCCCCAGTATGTATGCTCCTTAAACCACATTATCTTTGATTCATCCAAATATTCTACATGGGGCAAGTTTTCTGACCTTCTCTGAGAGAGATCACCTCCTCTGGACTGTTAATGTTTTACCTAAATTGGGAATCAAGGACCTTATACCAAAGATTTAAATATTGTAGTAATGATGGGGAATAAAATGTGACAGTTCTCTTTGTCTAAAAACCACATTTCTATTAGTATTTTCGGCCATAATACCACACTATGGGATGGCTGAGCTCTTGTTGACATAGATATTGCTAATAAGGCAGATTTCTCCAATTGTTACCTATAGTCCCAATTTTTTGAGACTCAGAGCAGGACAGTTTATTCACATGAAGTATATTTTTCCATTTATCATATTATAGTATTTTAGTAGTGTTTGTGGGATTCAGTATATTACTTAGCTATTTAGAATTTTTGTTGTTAACAAGATTGATATATGTGCTTATATATCTTCAGCCTAGTCATTGACTAAAAATAGAGCTTAGTCAGTGAAAGGTACTTGTAACTTATTATTAGGACAACCACTCCAGATTAACGTTCATACAGTAATTATCTAACTATAGGGTGAAACTTTTCAATCACAAACAAATTCATGTCATTATACTTTAGTCATTCTCTCCTCTCCCTTGTCTAAAATATTACAGACAATTTTGCCGAATTTCACTTTGCAATAAAATATATTGTTTTAGTGGTCAAATTAGCAACCTTATTTTTTATATTTTTGAAAAGTAAATTAGATTAGTTTTCTGTGTTAGTTACTAAGGATGAATTTGGTGGGGGGAGGAATCTCACAAACTCTTATCTACCAAATTTATTGAGATTTAGTTCATCTCTCATACAATTCACCAAAGTATACAAATTGATGGTTAGTATACTTACAGAGTTGTACAGCCATCACCACAATGAATCTTATAACATTTTTGTCACCTCAAAAAGAAATCCCATTTGAATTAGTATCTCTAACTCATTCATGCCCAGTCCCCTAGCCCAAGCAACCAATAATTCACTTCCCATCTCTATTAATTTGCCTCTTCTAGCTGTTGTATAGAAATGGAATCATAAAATATATGGTCACTTGTGACTGGCTTCTTTCACTTAACATACTATTCAGTATTTTCAATGTTTACCCATGTTGTAGCATGTGTAAGTACTTCATTCCTTTTTATTGCTGAATAATATTCCATTGAGCACATATATCATATTGTGTTTATTCATCAATTGTTGGATATTGGGTTGTTTCCAACTTCAGGCTATTATGAATAATGGTGCTAGGATCATTTATGAACAAGTTTTTATTTGGACATAAGTTCTCATTTCTCTGATGTATACATACAGGATTGGAAAGTGTACGGTGATTAAGTTTATTTTTTGTGTGTGGAATTGTCAAACTATTTCCCAAAGTTGCTGGATTATTTTACATTTCCACAAGCAGTGGATGAGAGTTCCAATTTACCTATATTGTCACCATTACTTGTCTTTTTGATATTAGCCATCCTGGTAGGCATGAAGTGGTATCTCACTGCAGTTTTCATTCACCTTTCTATGATGGCTAATGCTGTTAAACATCTTTTCATGTGCTTATTGGCCATTTATATATCTTTGCAAAAAGTCTATTCAGATACCCCATTTTTGAATGGGGTATTTGTCAGTGGTCTGATTCTCTTATAGTGACACCCCACCTTTAGGATCAGAATTCTGTGTTGGGTGGGGGTGTAGTCTCTGGTCATCACAGCTTGCCTTTCCTTGCATTGAATTCTCAGCTTAACCCATCTGTGGTAGATACTTTGTCCTAAATGTCGGGTGTGCGTGGAGGAAGGAAGACCTCAACATTTTGGCTTCACCTGCTTGAAATTTAGCCTCAGGAACCCAGAGATGGGAGCAATAAGAAATGCTGGCTGTGTGTCCCTCCCCAGGAGACACCTGTAGTCCTTGTCTGGGAGCAGGGGAGGGAGCCTTGTCTTCTTAAATGGGTGAAGCGGTGGGGGGGCAAAGGGAGCGGGTGCCACAAACTGTCTCTTTTCTTACTGAGATTTAGTTGCTATTCTTACATAAATGTTTATTCATTTGTGTGCTGTCCTTATAACATTTCCCACAGAATTTAAATGGTAGTTTTTAAAAATAATATTCACCAGTATTTTGTTTGTTTGTTTGTTTGTTTTGTTTTATTGGGGAACATGTCTGCAAAGATCTTCATTGCCACCATTCCAAAAGCAGATCCTTCTATCATATTTTAGCTTGTGGGAGAGGGAAAGAGCTCTGCCAAGTTCCTTCATCAAAATGGGTAATTAATTGGACAATTTTTCAGAGATTATTATTTTACTGGTAGTTTATGAGCATCATGCTTTTAAAAATCAGGAAGATATTTGGTGTATCTATTTTCCATGTTTTTCCAAAATTATCGAGTTCTTCAGAAAGGATAATTTTGATATAAATTGGGATTTCCTTTTGAAATCATGGCAGTCTTTGATAAAATTGCAAGTAGTTTTGTTTGTTCCGCAGGATCACTGAAAACAGGGTTCTGCAGTTTCACTAAGTATATTCAAGGTAAGCATTTTGCCCTTTCACTTCGGAGTCTCTGTAGCATCTGTAGTAAAAACGGTGGTTGGTTCAATTCATGTTGTAATAGAAAATATTGAACTTCAAGCTATTATAGCTATGTTATTGTGTTTTGAGATACTGTGGAGGATGTATTGGTTTAATAAATAACAGTTACTACTTTTACAGTGATTGAAACATTTGACCTTAGCTTTATAATACACTTGATGTTTAAATCTATCCCACTGGTCTTGACACCCTAGCACAACCCTCTTCTTAAATAAACAGGAATGAATGTAATTTTTCCAGATTTACACACTGTAAATTATTCACACATGATGGATATGTCATCCTTCCTGTCTCTTGATTTCCTTTAATCTTGGTTAGAAATGCTGGATTTTTAATAAGATTAATATACTCTTATTTTGAAAGATAGAAGATCAATTGAGAATAATTTGGTATGGTTTTTATTTACTGTTGTAAGATAAGACTTTCAAGAAATTATCTTGAGTATTTTGTATTTATTGAAATATATTAATTTACAATATAGATGGAAATAACTGTCTTCCTTCATTCTCTTGTCTTTGGGATAAAGTATCAATTTTTTTAAAATGGACATGCTTTGTAGCATGTTGATATTTTTATGCCTTCTATAGTGATAGCTCTGTGTTGAACTGTAAAAAACTAGAAGAATTCTAGTTACTTTAAAGAGAAAATTCATCATGAAAGTTCATTTGAATAGGTTGGAAGTTTTACTTATGGTGTTCTGTGTTTTAGGTAAATAGATAACTAGGCTGTGTCCTTTTTTTCCCCGTTATTTCCATGGACAGAGACAGATACCAGATGTTTATATAAAGAAGCCAAGGTTTATTCACAGGATAAATATTTTGAAGAAAAGTAACATAGTTCTAAAAATTGAAAGCTTAGCGTCCCTTTCTCCCACTGAGCAGTGATCCCAAAGAATGCAATCTGGAGAGCAGGACCAAACATTTGTGACTAATACCAAGCTGATATAGGGCTTCATAGAAAACTTTGATAAACTATCAAATGGAGTCAAGAGCTTTAAATATGGTCAAATTTCTTTAATGAAAGTATTAAATGTAGTAAATTGGATTCCTGCATTTGATGAGAATTATAGGAAATATTCTTTTAAGTCTCTTTATTTAAAATGTCATGAGAAGTAATTTATATTACCCACATCTAAATAAGTTGTCACAAGTTTAACTAATGGAAAACAAAACCGGTTATCACACAGACATGATTTTTAACAATGTGTGAGAATGCACTGTAAGTTCGCTCTGTGTACTATTTCATTCCGGTGATACAACAACTAGATGAAGTTCAAAAGAGTTTAGAGTTTGCCTAATTAAGTTAGTTTCAAGTTTAGATTTGAATGTAGGATTGTCTGATTTGAAAAACTTAATTTCTGTTATTTTATCCTAATTAAATTTGAGGGAAGCTTATGTAAGATTCAGATATAAAAGTAAAAACCCTAAAAAAAAAAAAAAAAGAAATCAAGAAATGTACAGATGTGGGAGAGTTGAGTGAGAGTAAATATGTGGCCACTTTACCCTTAGAAGACATGGGTCCAGTGTCACATAGTGTGAATTTGGGACAATTCCAGAATCCTTGAAAATTAACTTCTTTCTCTACAAAAAGGGGGATCATATTTGTCCCAGACTGCACACAAGATTTCTGTTTGTAGATCAATGAAATTATGTACTCATTATGTACATGTAAAAAAACACAGCTGTTGTCACTGAGAAGGTGGGAGTGAAAGGCCAGGCATTTGTATTCAGTAAAGTATTGAAATGTATTTGCCCTTTTTTAGGTGGTAAGAAAATGTCAAATTATTTAACACTTTCTCTCCTTCCTTTACTTCTGCCCCCCCTTAGAAATAATTTTTTATACACTATGATGTTAACAATCACTGTGATATCCACAATAGGGGAAGAAAGTAAGATACTGAAGTGAAATGCAATTAAGTTCTAAGGAAAGAAAAAAAAATAACATGATAACTATGGATTTAAAGCCTTCTATTTGATTTCATGTTAACAACAGGCTATTTAAATGTCAGCTATGGTATCATGGAAAAATAGAACAGATACTCTAGCACTGACCAACAATGATTTGAGGGCAGAGAGGGTCTATACAATATAATAAACCAATTATGTAGTAAAATAAAGCAAGATACGAACACTTTCTTGAGTAAAGTGTGCACTGGAGATGTCCTATGGGAGAGGACGTTTATTAACACCTTGAAAGCAAGAAGATGGCAGACTATCGCTTTGTAGTTGAATAATAAAATAGCTGTGTAGTGGATACATTCAGAGAGCAATTCATTATTGTAACTGGCAACAGATATTTCAAATTTGAAAATTATCTATTTAATAAATTCTTGCTCTTCATGTTAAGAAGGAAACAAAGGAAGACATATCTTCATATCTTCATTCTGAGAAAAGTGAGGTGATTAGAATTAACTTGAGTTAATAAAGGTTATCGATGCTGGGGCAGAGCATGGCTGACAGTGTGACTCATACTTCATACTCCAGGTCATCTTTTTTCTCAGTCTGAAGGCAAGCAAAATGTCTGCCACAGTCATAATGCTGTTTAGTTGAGGGCTATCTTACTTTGGCACTGGGATCTAATGTGATGGCTAAAGCACAGGGTCTGGAGTCAGAAGAGATTTGAACTCTTCCTCTGTAAGTTACATACTAGGTGATCTCAGCCAAGAATTTTTGTCTGTTTGGTTTTCCTCCTCCATATGCAGAAAGAATGTAGGTACATTTACTTTAAATTATGTGTGTAAAATCCTTTGCTAAATACCAGTATGTATGAAATTTTCAATTCCGAACAAGTTATTTCTACTACCGGTATTATTTACACTTTTTCTAAATCCCTGTAATGATCATTTTCTTCAAACTGTATCTGACTCATTTATATTCTTTAATAGGTGCTTAAAAATATCTGTTGAATGGATGAATGGATAGTTGGGTAGATGGAAACTACTTTCAAACATATTGTAAGCAGAAAGGATGTGTAACACTATGTATGTAAAATTTAAATTCTCTTTTTCCTCAGAACTTTTTATCTCTAGGGCAGAGTTCCAGAAATGCATGATCTTTTTGCCTAAATCTTTCTTTGCTACATAAAACTCCAAACAGTTCAGGGATTGGTAAGGTTAAATTCTACACATAGGAGGATGCTTTCCATGGGACGAAACTGACTCAACATTTGGCCCTTTATATGTTCATGATGCTGAATATATATTAGCCTTTTAAAAAATTCAGTCTTTTCTTATTTCAGAGATGTATTATTGTTTGTATATTCTGTAGCACTTTTTTAAGCAATAAAGGATTTAGTGTGTTATATGAACAGTGTTATTGGGAGAAGAGAAATCAACACATGTAAGTTCATTAAAACCAGATGTTCTTCCTTCCAAAATAGCCATTAAATGACAGATATTAATAAAATAAAATTGATGTAGCATATAATCTTTGTATATACATATTTCAGCAGTGAAATTTGACATAATTCACTAACTTCCTCATGGCATTTTATTTTTTGCATCTTATAACCTAGGCTGATGTTCATTTGGATAAATTTAGAAAGCTAATGCCTCATTTTATGCAAGAGAGGTGTAAGATTAAGTAGAGTAGAAACCTCACTAATTATCACTTCTCTGATCTACACACCTGATACTTCTTGCAAGAAGTTTTTTAGCAAATATTAAAAGGAGGTCATATATCAAAGCATTATTTTTATATTGTCACAGATAAGTAGAAATTTGAAAAAAATTATATGAATTTACCGTTTTAGAAAATACTTTTGGTATATATATTTTACAATGTTACTGATTAAATATAATGTCAAGAAATGAATTGCTAGGAAATATTTTATACGATTTCACTCTATTCTTCCTCCTCTCCATCACAAAGACATTTCCATATATATTCCCAAACTTTCCTGAGGAAGTTTGGGATTATATTATGTATATTAAAAAAAATGTAACTTTGTACATAGATGGAATAGGTAGTGTTTAAATACAGAGGATTCACAGAATTAGGCAAAAGAAAATATTTTTACATTCCGAAAGGTAGAAATCATTCCAGCTGCATTCTTTATTACAATGCAATAATATTTTGAACTTATCAAAAGAACTGACCAAAATGAATCCATAACCAGGAAATCGTTTGAAATGCTTATCCAAAAGAAATTCTTAAATTAAAAGGAAATCAATACTGGTGACGACAGCTAAACATTTACTCAGAGTGTGTGAGGTCACATGGTCTAATACCCCTGCTCCACGTTTAGCTGGCCATGGATTCAAATCCTCTATCTGCTGTTACTAAATGTTACCTTGATCAGTTTACTTCACATTGCGTAAGATAATCACTGTCACCTTACATAAGCGATAAAAGTACTTAGCATAATGTCTGTACAAAGACACCTAGGAAATATGGATAATTTATTAACACATTTATCAGAGGAAAACATGTACTCAAGCTTTTGATTAAATATAAGAAAAACAAAAAATAAACATTCAACTCAAGTATCTTTAAAGAAAAAGAATGCATTAAAAATGCAGAAGAATAGAATTAATGAAGATAGAAGGAGAAATTAATGAAAAAGATGACTAACCCATTGATTTCATCAATAAAATGCAAATAATCTTTGGAAAGATCAATACAATAAGCAACTAAGAAACTTTTAAATCTAAAAACAGAACCGTTAACAAAATATTAAAGGTGAATATTTGAAAATGTTTTAGCTCTCCTATATATCAATAGTAACACAACAACCAATATCATGGGAAATAAAATAATACATTGACAAGCGCAATGATAACTATAAAAAACTATTCAGGATTAACCTTAACAAGTAACTTGCAAATCCACATACAAAAATGTAAAACTATGTAAAGGGTGTATACACCAAGAACTGACTGCATAGGGATGATACACAGTAGGGTTCTCTACTCTTCCAAACTAAATTTTGATTAACTTTAGACTATTTTCAGTTGTTGAGGATATAAGGATTTGCCTAGGAGCGTACTTTTGTGTTAATGGTTCTTAATGTCTTTTAGATGTTTAGTATTCATCTCTGGCTTGGTTTGTGACGTCTTTCATGGAGCTGATACTCATGAAACCCTATGAGCTCTTTGCCAAATGGCAGTGTAAATTTCTGCTAGATTTCAAGAATAATGAAAATGTGTTCACAAGGATCTTTAAACAGTAGAGAACAGAGACACACCAAGTTATCACACCTTCCCCATTGGCTCTTGTGTTGAAATAGTGATGATAGGAGCAGCTTCAAAACACTGTGACATTTTATTGAGGGTTACAAAAATTAAATATCCAAAATTTGTATGTTCTTTGGAAAGTGACAGGCTGGGTTTCATGTATTAGGGAAAATTAAGATATTTAAAATGGTGAAGTTTGCCATAGATATCATATTTTGGCACACAAAATATATCCAATATAACCTATGGATTTGACTAAACTTTAACTGGCAGGTCAAGATAGCACCAAAGAAATCATGGAACACTGTTATTCTGTTATCACCAAAGTGCCATCTTTTAAAATACAGGATGGTGGGTGATGATATTATAGTTGGGTGATATAAATAGCCCTCTTGAGTTTCTACACTGTGATTAGAAAATAATCAGAAGCTAAGGAGACAGAATTGTTTTAAGGACTAAATGAGACAGGTTCCATAAATTTGTTTCAATTTGAATGATCTGAGAATGACAACAGCTGAACGTGCCACGCAGTTGTAGGAAATGAGACCTTTATTTTGTTGCTGTTTGTTGGGTTTTTTGTTTTTCATTTTGGTTGTTTTTCTAAGCAAGGCTTGTCAAAGAATGTTTGCTTAGCAAGCAGTTTAATAAACATTCCCGACACTTGACAAAACAGTGACGGTTGAAAAATTAGTGGAAGATAAAGGTCCATATCATAGTCATTCCACCACATAAACACCATAATCAAAGTAGCTAAGCATCTATTATGAATATGTGATGACATATATGTGACTTCACACATGCACCTTGTAGACGTAAAACCTTACATCTGCACTAGAATATAAAAGATTAAAAATTAATGAAAAATAAAGTGTGCTCAGACCTAGTTTACTTTTTGTAAGTGGAATGAAATCTGGCTGTATCACAATTTTGATATCAAACTGCTTTTTCTTCCTGTTTACATTTTGGGAGAACAAGAAGCCTCAGCTGGAAAATTGGCCCATAATCACAACTTATTAAGCTTTTACTGATATTGCAATAGAAGTAATGGATTTTTAATGAGCTTATCCATTTTAGCATTTATATAATTTATTAACTTTTTTCTTTTCCACATTTTGTATATTAACTAAAAAGTTGGATTTAATCATTTTCTTTACTGAACTTTTGAATCCTCAGAATTCACTAATAGCTCTGTTTCAAGTTATTGTTGATAATTTTATTAAGCAGAGGCAATAACCTGAGTGTTATTGTAGGGCTAGATGTACTATGAAGGAATATTCAAGTTGAAAATTCTTGTCCCACCTGTGGTATGCTGCTTACCTTATACCAATCTGGCATAGGAGGGATATCAACTTTTACAGCAACAAAGGTAGGATAACTGCCTTTAGGAAAGTAAATTTGAAATATTGCATGTTGCACGAATTTGACCTTGAATCCACTGTTAGCACAATTAGTGGATAAAGTGTAAGGCTAAGATTTGCCATTGGGGCATAAGCGTGGCACTAAAGATTGAATAGATGTTTGGACAGTGATGGTGATAGAGAAACCAGCACAAGAGCCATGGAGTTGCGGTTCAGTCCAACAGAATAGCAGAAGTGGAATTGAATGTCTTGAAGATGAATAAGAAGAGAGTGGGAATGAGGAACCATGGCAAAGGTAGGCCAACATCATCTTTTCCTATAATACGTTTTATTCTGATGGATAACTTACCAAACTTAAAGAAACCATTTAGGAAACATTCGGTTGCTATTTTATCCATGTCATTTGGGAAATAAATTATTGATATTCTAGAAATTATTTTAAGGAGGTCATTAATAATGGGCATACTTGTAAATTAGTATTCTTAATTGCCTTTATAAATTTCTGTTTTTCTTAAAAGAAATACCAGTCATGAGACTAGTTTTACATGTATATATAGCTTTTTTAAAATTGAAATATAGTTGATTTAGAATGTTGTGTTAATTTCTGCTGTAGAGCAAAGTGATTCAGTTATACATATATATATATATATACCTTCTTTTTTATATTATTTTCCATTATGGTTTATCACAACATATAGAATATAATTCCCTGAGCTATATAGTAGGACCTTGTTGTTTATCTACTCTGTATATAATAGTTTGCACCTGCTAATCCCACACTCCTAGTTCATCCCTCCCCCACCCCCCACCCCCCACCGTTGGCAACCTTAAATCTGCTCTCTATGTCTGTTATTCTCTTTCTGTTTTGTCGATAAGTTTATTTCTGTCATATTTAAATTCCATATGTATATATAGCTTTTATTTCTACTGTTTTATTATTTGCATGAAAACTATACCTGTTGCCTTGGCAAAAAGATGCCAAATACTGTAAACAGTAAATGGAAAATATATTGAACTTTTCTTGAAACTAATAAATTAACCCATTTTCATAATAGTCTTCCTTTGAAAACATTTTTTAAATTTTAAATTGACACCACACTGAATTAGTTCCTTTGCTTTTCTCAAAGACCCTGAAAAAAAATCCAGGAATTTTAGCATTTGTATATGCAATAGGCTGCATGATATTATATCACTATATTATTAGCATCTTATATATTAAGATATAGGCATTCACATCAGATCTATGAGCACACCAAGAATCAAAACTACAGGACTTCAGAAAGATGTTTATCTTCAATTCTAATTGTCATGTCCTTTACCCCCAGGGCACCCACATGTACACAAGCATATATTCAATAAGAGTTCTATTAAAATAAATTTGAAAATTACAGGTAATGTTTGGGGGTAATTCAGAATTTGCAAAATGCCAGTCGAGGAAATTGTCAGTTCTTTCCTAAACAGAACAATCTAACCTACTTTAATGAACTGAATGAAAATTTCTAATAACTTGTTCATGTTACGGGATAAAAGCATTTGTGTTAAATCCAGAATGTGAGAGTGAACCAATTTAGTCAGATGTCTGACATGCCACACCATGATCCAGGAGCTAAAACGCTCCGGAGCAGAGCTTGGTCAGGCACTACAGCTCTTCTATCCATTAGGCCTCTTACACTGTTTCTCGGCAGCTGCCCTGTGACAGTATGAGTCATTAGCACGAGTCCAAAATTGTGTGAAGAGAGATCTATGCTTTTGTCCTGTGGAAAGTCTTTTCAGTACAATCAAATCTGCTTCACGGTGTAATTTCACAGCTTGTACAGTAGTCGCTGACAGCTCACAGCACTATTGTTATTCAAAGCTAAGCAGATGAGAGAGACATAGACGACTAATAACATGCAGGAAGTTACATCTTCAAAGTAGCAGCCTAACTGTGCATCTTCGTTTAGTGAATGATTCAAAACAAATTAAAATTTCCTGACCATTGGAGGCAAAAGCTATGCCAGGCAGATGGGTTATATCAAATGCTTATAGGGTGGAAATTTCCTTAATAAAATGTCACAGAAGGAAAGAAAATAGTGTGGATAATACAAATGGATTAGAATGTAAAATCAAATATCAAACCCAGTAGTAAGCAAATAAATATAAACTTAATAATAAATATAGTTTAACTTTGCTTAAAATATGACCCAAAAAAGAGACTAAGATTTAGTGTTGGTGAAAATGTAGGAAGTGGATAATTTCATGTATTGCAAACTAAGTGCAAATTTCTCAGTACATATGTTTTTTATGTAAAAAATTATGTCTTTTGTTTCACTGGCTCCACTTCAATTATCCAAAGGCAAAAGGTAATAATAAAAGATGCACCTGTATTTTAACCATGATGCAATAATGTTTTAAAGCAGTTGTAAATATGTTGTGACTTGAAGTAAATGTTTTAGCATTCAAAGGACAGAACTGACTTCTTTCCTTCTGGAGTGAAGTTCTATAAATTTTAACACATGCATAACATGCGTAACCACCAACATAATCAGGATACAGAATAATTCCATCACCCCAAAAAACTGTCTTATGCTATATCCTTTATATTTACTTCTTCCCTCCACCCCAAACTACTGTGTTCTCCATCACCATCATTTTGTTTTTTCCAGAATGTCATATAACTGAAGCATTGAGTAAATAATCTTTGGAGACATGTTTCTTTCACTCAGCATAATGCCTATGGAATTTATCCAAGTTATTGTATATATCAAACGTTTGTTCTCTTTTTTACTGCTGAGTATTATTACCTTGTTTAGATGTACCACAGTTTGTTACTCTGTTCACATACTGAAGGCCATTTGCATTATTTCCAGTTTGAGGCAATTATGAACAAAGCTGCTGTAAACATTTTTGTGAGATTTTGTGTGGACATAAGTTTTCATATCTGTAGAGAAGATACTCTGGACTGAGATTCCTGGATCTATGACATAATTTTGTGAAGGACTGAAACAAACTCAATTGTCTAGCAGAAAAAGTTTGGTTAAAGTATAATACCCATATATGATAAGATCATATACCACCATTATAAATCACAATTTAAAATAGTATTTAGAAATACAGAAAATGCTCATTATATGTTAAGTGAAAAACCAGTGTCTGCAGAAGTTTGATATGTCATCTTTTAAAATCATATATAATTGTATATGTATGTGTATATGTGTATGTGTGTGTGCAAGTTGTGGAGAAGTATGCACTAAATATAAATGATTCTTTAGGTATTGACAATAACAACTTTAATATTTTTCTGAATTTTCTTTTTTTTTAACAAAAAATGTATTAGTTAAAATTAGCAAACAGGATTACTTTTATAGAAAATGAGTATTTCATAAATCCATATTTGTACTTCAAGAAATCCATACTTTAAAATATATTTGAGTGCAGAATCATTCTGGTCATTACAAATTTTTTTAAACTTCATGCTTTATTTGACACACTTTAAGTGTTCACTCAAGGTTAGATGCATGTATCCTAGAATCATTTAAATGTAGAACAGACACAGTTTACCCATTTTTGTGTATGAGTAACATTTCCAATATTCTTAGGGTTAATATAGCACATAACTTTAAAATTTACAATGAAACATTTCCTGATCTTATATATATAAAATTTGCAGCAAATATATTTTTCTATATAGAGCAGAATACATGCTTGATGATAAAATGACTGAAATTTTTCAAATTTTTAATTAGTAAACTAAATGATCACATCACTTTTTTTAACCTAATATGCATATTAGCCATATATTACTTTTAATCTAGTCTCACTTGAGGTTAGATAGTTTAGAAAGACTCTCTTAAAAATCCTGCATAAAATGATGGAACTTGAGTAATGAAGTTATAACTAACAAATACCTTCTTGTTCTTCAGCCTTTTGTTTCTTTTGTGAAATGTATGACAATTAATTTAATTCTTACTTTCTCCCCTAAGATTCTACACTGATTTTAGAGTTGTTTTAGTTCAAATGCATGTATGCTCTGCTTCTAAAACAACACGAATTCAGATCACAATCTCAGCCCCAAGAAAACTAGCATGTAACTAACTATACCCTGTAAGCAGTTGTCCTGGCCACACCAATCATGTAATTGTCATGGCAGCCACTAGGGGGAAGAGTGACAAAGTACTGCAGCTGAGATACCCTGAGATGTCTTATTCTAGATGAGGCTCTAGCACACAGTGATTTCTGTCTCAGTGTCCTGTTGCCTTCAAAGTATAAATCATTGAGACTCATAAAATAAAACTCTTTTACAGAATGTCTTAAACTGCTTAAGTGAATCTATTCCCTTCCACCTAAATAATATAGCAGGGTTTCTCTACTGTAGCTTAGAAGCTACATATAGGAAAATGCTCTTGCATCCTCCCAAATTTTCATGTTCTGAAAATTATTATCTATCTGTAAGTTTCAGGCTTCCCTGCCTAACTCCAAATCTAAAAGATGTTTTTTTTCTTTAAGTTTCTTAAGCGTTTGTGAAAAGGAAAAGGCTGCACACAGAGGCTTAAATTATTTGAGAAACAGAATCAGTGAATTAATAAAAATATGTATTGAATATTAGTTCTGTGTATGATGATTTGCATATATAATTTCATTTAAAACCTTATAGAATACATAAAATTTCTGTGACTTAGATGAGAAAATATAGGTGCAAAACTTGCCCAAGATAACACAGGTGTTGTAAATGTCAAGAAATAATGTCTTTCATTAAAGGTGTGCCAGTTGGACTAGAATAAGAACCAGCAGAGTTATATAGTTATAGACTAGATTCTTACAAAAATGCTACTATGTAGGTGTATTTAGTCAAATTGTCAAAGTACATAAACTATCTTATTTGGAATATTGAACTTTTTAGGTTGATAGAAATCCTTTGTTAAAAGATTATATATTGAGTTTTTTAAAATACTGGGTTGTCCAAAAAGTTTGTAACATCTTATGGAAAACCCTGAAAGAACTTTTTGGCCAATCCCAATACTTGCTATTGTGTTAATAATATATAAAACATAAGCACTGTTTAGAAAATATTTAGAGACTAATTTTAAAACAGTGTTTTTGGTCAAGGTATTTGATAGATAATAAAGGGCCAGCATAAGGATATAGCTGAAAAGATTAACAAATTCCAGAGATATTTTGTTTATGATTTATTTAATTGATGCTTATAAGAAATGATACTTATTTTTACACAAGGCAGGAGGAAAGCTCAATGACAAGGAGAAATTAGAAGATGACTTAAGAGAACAGATTCTTTATGAAACAAAACTCTGGATGAAGGAGGAGAGGAGGAATCTGGATGAATTAGAAGGATAAGCTACCTTAACAACTTTTGAGGTGGAGTATGGTTGAAATTGTATAATTTCTTTGTGAGAATAATAAGCAGCTTTTCCTCCCACAGTGATCATTTGAAGTGAGGGAAATTGTGCGTGGGTGTAAACTTTATCAAGAAATGTTTTCCAGTTTAGAAGCCCATGGAGAAAGTGGCAATATTTGGTAATAAATACGGTATTGGTATTCATTCTTTATTGGGCAGACAGTTACTGAGCACACTTCATGTTCAAACATTGGTGAACTATACACACTCCATGCTCTTGTGAGTTCCATTAGAGAATTTAAGAATAGAAAGAACTTCAAGAATACTCAAGACCTGCTTTTATTCATTGATTTTAAATTCTTGTGTCAGCTGAAGCCACACAGTTCTTGATGAACTAACTCTCTTCCTGAAGCATTTCTAACTCATCTGGCTGTTAAGTTTTCTTAGCTACTTCACTGAGCCAGATGAGAAACCCAACCTGACCCCTCATTTTATTCTCTGAAATACTTACACAAGGCATTTGTACAGGTGGCAGATTATCTGCAGTTTTAAGAAGCTGGAGAACATTTACCAAGCAGCAATGCAAACAATGTAAAAATGAAAATTAAACATACTTTTCCTAAAAAGCCTATTTACCATCCTGACCAAATTTCCCCTCAGATTCTGCCTCTTGCCTTGTTGCTATGTGACATCACTCTCTCTCCCTCCTTTCCTCCTCTCATCCTAACCCTTCCATTATCTTCCCTTTCCTTCCTTTCTTTCAAATTCTATTGGTCATTCAGAATATCTTTGTTTCCAGGTCTCCTAACAGAGCCTGTTCTGGGTATGATGTAAGGGATGATGACGAGGGGCTATGATTACTTTTTACTTCCTAGTTTTATCAAAGGGCCAAGTAAGACTATAAATATAGCCAATGATGATTATCTTTCCTTTTCTTGAACTCATAACATATTTTCTGCAGTACTACCCTTGACATTTAATATTGAGTTTTTCCATAGAGAGACCACTTTTTAGGTCTTTCACGAGTTTATGTGGTGGTTGGTGTCCCAGTAAGAAACAAATGGCATCTTCCCAAGTTGTTGATTGCTCTGGAATATTTCAATTCATTCTTACTTTATATCGATTGATATTAAAATTGTTAATAATGGCCCACACATCTTGGGATAATCTTCAAGAACCAAGGCTTCTAAAACTTTGGGCTTTTAGTTTTCAGAAAATACTAAGCTGATTTGTTTTCTTCCCACCCCGCTCTTCTGGATATTCACTAAAGCCATTTCCTTTGTTTTAAACATTATAATCATGATTATTTTAACACTATGGTAAAATACACATGACATATATTTAGCATCTGAATCATTTTTAAGTATATGATTTAGTAATGTTTAGTATATTCACGTTATGCAAAAGATCTCCAGAACTTTTTCATCTTGCAGAACTGAAACTCTATACCAATTACAGAACAAGTCTTCACTCCCCACTTGCTCCCAGAAGCCACCATTCTACTCTCTGTTTCTATAAATTTAACTATCCTAAATGCCTCATATAAGTGGAATCATGTGGTATTTGTCTTTTTGTGACTGACATTACATTTGGCATAATGTCATTGATTCATCCATGTTGTAGCACGCGTCCAAATGCCCTTTCTATTTAAGGCTGAATAATAATCCACTGTATGTACATGTCATAATTTCTTTATCCATTGGCCATGGGCACTTGGGTTTATCCTGCTTTTTGGCTCTTATGAATAATGCTGCCATGAATATGCATGTACAAACAACTCTTCCAGATCTTACTTTCAATTCTTTTGAATATTCTTTTGGATACCCAGAAGTAGAATTTCTGGATCATATGGTAACTCTATTTTTAATTTTCAAGGAACTGTCATACTATTTTCCATAGTGGCTGCACCATTTTATATTCCCTCCAACAGTGCACAAAAGTCCCGATTTCTCCATATCCTTGCCACTGCTTCTATCTCTTCTGTGTGTGTGTGTGTGTGTGTGTGTGTGGCTGCTTCTATCTCTTTATATCCATTTACATATTAACACCTCAGGAAAGAATTGATGATCTGATTTAAGGATGTTGCCCACTCTGCCCAATTTATGTCCATTACAATGTCATATTTGTTATATGCGTAGCATTTATAACTTGTTCTAAGTATATAATTATTGGTTCCTTTTCATTTTTGTTGTCTGTTTTTCCCAACAGAATATTAACTCCATGAATATGTGAAGTTGGAATTGTATTATTTTGCCTTTTGCCACACTCTAGACATGGTCATTCTCAGAAGATTTCTTAATAAATACTATTTATGTACTATTAATCATGTACACCCTTGAGCAACCTCAAAAACAATAACAACAGTCAGGATTTTTGATAAATACATTGCAGTGAGCTAAGCATTTTATTATGATTATGTAATCTCTACAGTATTGAAATTTATGCATTTTACTCCTATTTTATTGTTGAAGAAACTGAGCTGCTAAATATCAAGGCACGTGGGCAGTCAGTGGCAAAACTGATGTTGAGAAAAGGTCTACTTGACCAAGGTCAAAATGTTAGTTCATGGTCCTTGAGGGATAAAAATTTAACTTTATCTGATTCTAATCCCATGCACTCTCTCAGTGTCATACTATAAAAATAATTTCCCAGCGAAGCACATTTCTACATCCTCTACAGAGTCATCTTTTCTACAATAGATTCCCAATTTAAGTTACATTTTCCCTAACACGCATGTTCACCTCAGCATTGCTGTAAATAACTATCATGATATTAAATGACTTGTGCTTGTATACATAAATGTCATACAAATGTAAAATTGTGCTTAGCTTCCCTTTGAAACTGTACACTTAACTACTATAATGTTTGTTGACTGGTTAAGAAAATTTAACATTAGACAGATCTATTGCTTGGGGAAAAAATTAGAATGATCTGATTTGGACTAAGGAACATTATAGAAAAAATAAAACAAACAAATATTTTACTGCTTTTGTATAATTTCATTTGAATTTATATTTTATCAAAAGCATTTCCAATTTTTATGCTATTAAAAAGAGTTAATATATAAAGCACCTGTGGCATATAATTAGTGATATAATACATAATTCATGAATAAGGAAATTTTTATTTCTCTAATCATACTTGTGAACTGACTACATGACAATCATTTGACAGAATGAGGTACAAAGCACAATAGAATGTTAATTTCATAAATTTTAACAAGTTTTAAGTAGTAAAACTTTAGAATTTCAAGATTTGCATCATGATTTCCTTCATATATATGTACATATATAATTACTGTGGTATATATATATCATGTTTATGTGTACATCATAATATTATATTCCTACACAGAATACAGATGTTGTCAATTAATATATATGTTATATATTATTTGTTAATTTAGGTTTATATATTGTACATTTATATACAATTTAAATGTATATATATACATATATGTGTATATGTATAACCCTGCATTAATAAGATATTTTCATTCAACACAATTAGATAAATATATCAGTCTGTACAGTTCAAAATACATATTTTCAACTTTTTCATGAGAAAAGTCTTTCTTGGTGTATTATATGACTTAAATGACTCAGAGCCTGGGCCAAATATATTCATATTTCTCCTGCATGTTATACCTATATCCAATTCTATTTTTTCACGTGGGCATTTTTTTACATGACTCTTTGCCATGAAAACGAGAAGCGTGTACTTAAGAAAAGGAAGTGATCCTCTGAGATTGCCAAACAGAATGTAGACCTGCAACAAAGCACTTAACTGTAAAGCTCTCCAGGGATTTTACTCTTTGAAGGCTGAGGTAATAGCATGCAAATTTCACTGACATTTCTCACTTGAGAATTAACATGTATAAAACTTGATTTTTTTGTTATATGAAATAAATAATATTCTCTCCCTCCTCCTACTATACTAGCTTTCCATCCTGGCTTTACCATTTCTATTAATGTTGAATTTGTATTGCATTTTCTGCAGAAAAGATTAGTATTTTTGAAGAAAACTCTATTGACATATAATAAGCATGCAGAAAAGTGCACACAACTTAAATATGTTGAAGCATTTTTGATATGTGAATCTACATACATTTAAATATTTTACTCAGTTTTTTTGCATTGTCAAATACTTTTAAAATATGAGAAAAATAACAGAAACACTAAAAAATGATATTATAAAACAAGCTTATTAATCATGAAAGCCACATTCCACATAACAAGACTACCACACGTTCTTATTTCAGTTGCTGTAAGTAAGTAAACAAAATTTCTATAGATGAGAAGATAGAGTTCGCCTTGTGGTTAACAGTTATAATCTCTATTGTTGAGAGAATATATTAAATCTCTTAAAAATAAACAATTTTGCAAGGACTTTCTGAAGCTTTTCTTTAACAATGATGTTGATGGAAATAATAACATGAGTTAGTATTTTTAGATGCTTATTGTGTGCCAGGAAGACTTCAATGTATCTTCTGCATATATTAACGTATCTAGGCAAAGTAACACAACCTTATGATCTAGTTATTGACAGCATCCTGATTGTGTTAGTTGGTACATGAGCAAATCTGATTCCAACCTAATTTCTGAGACTTTCTTTTTTACCCACAACATTATACTGCCTCCCAGGGCATTGAAGAGTCAGTTCTACCTAACAACTATAATTTTTGATATTTTAATTAAAATCTTAGAGGAGACACCAACATTTTAGATTGTGCTTCTAATGTTTTGGTCATTTCTTTAAAATTTTCATATGTGTGTATATGTAATAAATACATTATATATTACATATAACAATATTATAAATAATATATATGACAATATGTATGTAAATATATATACATAATGTGTAATAGATTTTAGAGTCAATTGTTATTACTTTAGAGATTTTTCTAACCAGTCACCTCATTCTATAAATGATAACATGAGCCCCAAAGTGGCAAGCATCTCAAGCTGTGTTATTGCACAGGGTCAGGAGTAAGATTTTTGTTCTGATGTAGATCCAAAACCTTCTGTTATGGTGGCCACTAAGTCCCTGTGATTCCTATTACAATACATTTATTTATAAGTGATATATAATATTAAGGAACAATTTGGATCCACAGAGAAAGTTCCCTAAGGAACATGGACAGCTTCTCACATATTATTTCAATACTTTGGCTAAATATGGGTTCTAGATAAATTTAGCCAAATTTGTGTATCAAACAGTAAACCAGTGGGCATGATAGTGAAGTTAGAACTTCCTTGAAACCCTTGGGTTAGTTTTTCTTAAAATGTTGTATTGAATAATATCTATGGCAAATGTAAACCTTGCACCAGTTAAATGTTTCTTTATCACATTATAGTTGAGGGCCAGAAAAAAATGCATAGCACCTTTAGTCATACTGTAGAAGGAGTTAAAGTAGCATTAGAAAACCACTTGGGCTAAAATTTCTTTTATATTATGCATATGAGACACACCTGGATTCATTAAATGCAGTAAAGCATGCAATAAATATCCTCTGAGTTTACTAGAATACTAAAACTAATACTTATTTTCACAAACTGAAAAGTAAACATGCCTGCATTGTATTACCTCAAGTGATAATTAATATTAGACAGCTTGATTAATTCTAACTATTAAACTATAAACAAAGCTTTAATTAGTGAGACCTCACAGAATTAAGAAACAACAAATTTTTAACTTGAAAAAATGAAAAAAATAAAAGAATTTAGGGTGCATAATACAATTTAAATATGATATGTAGGTTTTATCAATGTTGTGTTAACTGTGAACTTGATGAGAACAAGGTATGTACCTGTTTTGTTCACTAAGCTATTGCAAATTCCTGGAATTGTGTAAGCATATAGGAGTTATTTGAGTAATATTTGTAGAGTAAGTGAATAAATAAACTTTGTTCCTGTCATACCAGTATTTTTTTTTAAAAATGGATTCTGATGAGTATTTGACAATTTATGTAAGAGATTTTTTTCTCCCTGAAACTTTAAAATATAAAATGTTATATTGGATGCTTAACCCATATAGTAGAAACAAAAATAACTTATGAGTGAAATGTTAGGAAATTAGATGAATATGTTAATGTAACATGGGCAAAAAGCTGGTTTTCTAAAAAAAGAAAAATACAATTTCCTCATAAATATGTTAAAGTATCTAAAATCTCAAGAATAATGGAAGAAAATGAGTATAAGTAAAAGAAAACATAATCTATCATATATAGTTAATATTAAAAAGGGCAATAAAGTCATACACAGATGAAATTATAGGAAAGAAAGACTATCAAATGACTTTGCTGTAATTTTCACAGGTTTCTGGAGAGACTTTTGTTACTATATCAAAATATAAACCAGCATTTTCATATTTACTATAGGCTAGAGAACTGAAATATGGCCCTATTTTGCTCATTAAGTAATTTACATTACTGTAATATATGCTTTGTACAAAACAACAGATTTTTATTTGAATACTTTTATAACTTCTGCCTTTTTTTTGGTATTCATTTGTTTTTCTTACTCATTATAGATCAATATAAATCCAATAGGAATTATGAGAGATTTTATTCCCAAAACTAACCTCAAAAATGGATGGAAATGGACAAATGAAAAAAAAAATGGAAAAGAATGATGAATTAGTTTAGGAAATTAGCAAAAAATGAATTTCAAATGGCTCACAATTATAGGAATTATAGGAGATAAATTGCCTAAGAGCGCAAGTGAAGAATGACATTGAGACACTATTTATAAATTTCCTCCTTAAGAAACACAGTAGAAAATAGATAGAAGATGTCCTAGAAGAACTCTACTGACCCATGAAAAGGAAAAGGATTTGAGAGCTGGTGTCGAGAAAAGGCCTTAGGAAGATGGGCTTTGGCCCCTTGACTGGAAGCTATGGTCCCAGCTGCAGACCAGTAATGGTTGGAATGAGCAGAGCCAGATGTTCCAAAAGTACAAAACAGAAAGTCTGAGTGGTATTATGACCACATTAGAAATGTTTTTGACAATGACATTTCACAAGTTGTAATGAATATACTACCTCTTCCAAATTCTTGATTCCATATTTCCATACATTTAAAAAAATGGAGTAACACTTTAAAATGAAATAACATTTTAAAACAGAGCACATCCCTATTTTTCAAATAGCATATTATGTGATGTTTATCCAATTTTAAATTTAAATTTAATTTTGTCAAAAATACATGTAGATTAAATCCCAAATAGCACCACAAGTCTTCTAAGAGGAAAACACATTCCTTATCCTGCCTTTTATTCTCTAGAGTTGACTTCTAGTTATTTGGGCTATTTCTTTTAATACTTTTTTTATACTTTTGGTCTCTCTCTCTCTCTCTCTTATTTTTAAAATTTTGGATATTATCCATTGATATTTTTCACAAAAAAGATTTAAAACTTTTACACTTTCTAGCCATCACTTTTTTTTTGGTGCTCCTAAACATAATTATATCTGCTTTTGTTTAAATCAATAATCAGATTGTGTTTTCTCCCCTGGGTTGTCAATTTACTTGTCTGTCTTCCCAGAGTTAATAACTGCCTTGTTCTCTCTTTTGTTTAGTTTTCTATATGTCCATAATTAATTCTTCCTAAAACACTCTGATGAAATATAAAAAAAAACTTTATTTAATGGTCAAATAGGTAAGATAATTTGCTTGCTCTGCATTATTTTTTCCTTGACAATAAGTAGTGGCTGAAGCTGGCTTGAACCAGCTCTTGAGAACCTATCATGCAAATCTCTTCCCACATCACAGGTCAGCGATGTCACATTTTCAGCCCTGGTTAGGAGCATTTACACCACAGAAATTAGCAAATGCTACTAAATGGGCTTATATTTCTTTATTTTTCTTGAATTGTTGATTGACAAACATTCAACCACTGGATGTAACTGTCTGGAAAAACTCCACCCCCAAAGTGTAGACTCTTAACACCTGCTATAGAAATGTCATTTTAGCATTTTCCATCACCATCATCCAGGAAGTACTTCTGCCTCTCTCCTGTATTTTTCCTTCTGTTTTCTGAACTCCCTATCTTGCTTTCTCTTAGTTCACTGTCTTATTTTGATCAAAAATATCTCCCAGTTACAGCCCAAGAATGCATGGAAAGTAGGTAAATACTTTATCTTATTTTACCTTTTGGGTATTTCATAAATTTTATCTTTCAATCTTTCAAACTTTAAATAAAAGTTATTATGTTTTCGATTACCAAGGGTATTTCTCTTATTTTCTGAATATTTTTCTTATTGTACCATTTTCTCTCATCTTTTTAAATCTTTCTGAAGATAGCAATTATTGCTTGAATTTAGTATTATGCCTTCTCATGCCCGCTACATTGCTCTCTTTCTTCAATATGACTTTTATAGCTTTCTTTGGCATCTTTCATTTCAGAGGATCTCCACATATGCCTGGTGAATCTGATTTGTACTTAATGGTGATACCCTAAAAATAATGGAAAATTTTCATGTAACAGGAATTCTCTAACTGGGTAACACACTGTTAAAATAACACACTGTTAAAAGATGTATTAGACAGCTCACACTGCCACAAAAAATTACCATAGACTGGGTGACTTAAACAATAGGAATTTATTTTCTCATAGTATTCTGGAAGCTAGAAGTTCAAGATCAAGGCTCCAGCTGATTGCATTTCTGGTGAGAGCTTTCTTCTTTAATTGCTTATTGAGTAGACTTCCCTGTGCTATACAGTAGGTCCTTACTAGTTATCTATTATATATATATATATAATAGTGTGTTTATGTCAATCCCAATCTCCCAATTTACCCCTCCCCCTTTTCCGCTTTGTAACCATAAGTTTGTTTTTTACATATGTGACTCTTTTTCTGTTTTGTATATAAGTTCACTTGTACCATTTTTTTAGACTCCACATATAAGCAATATCATATGATATTTGTCTTTCTCTGCCTGACTTACTTCACTCAGTAGGATAATCTCTAGGTTGATTCATGCTGCTGCAGATGGCATTATTGTGTGTTTTTTTTTAATGTCTGAGTAATATTCCATTGTATATATGTACCACATCTTCTTTATTCATTCCTCTGTCAATGGATGTTTAGGTTGCTTCCATGTCTTGGTTATTGTAAATAGTGCTGCAATGAACATTGGGGTGCATATATCTTTTTGAATTATGGTTTTCTCCAGATATATGCCCAGGAGTGGGATTGCTGGATCATATGGTAGCTCTCTTTTTAGTTTTTTAAGGAACCTCCATATGATGTGACATGATACTACATTATAGCTTTGATTTTTTCTCTAATAATTAGTGATGTTGAGCATCTTTTCATGTGCTTCTTGACCACTCTAAAATCTTTCTTTTTTTAAAGGATTTGTTTACTTTGACAGTTTTCTCAGAGAACATTACTTAATCTGAGATTAATTTCTGCTTGGTTATCAGTTTTTTCAGGGCATGATAGGGATTGGGCCATTGAGTGGCAGTAGGAGTAAGCCTTATAGTTCAGTGTGTTGAAAATCTTAAATTATAGAGTTTTGACTTCAGAGAAAAATTTATTTCTATAACTAATAATTAGATTTTTGTTGTTTAAGAAATTAATGCTCCAACTTCTGATGCAGTATTAACATGTAAATCATATCAGGAATATGATATTGATAATTGCATTATTAACTACTTTTCTGATGAGAATGTATAGAATACAATATGATTACATATTTAAATCTGTTTCAAATCTTAGCCAAATATTTCTCTTTTTTTTAAGCTCTTTATTGGAATATAATTGCTTTACACACTTGTACCAGCTTTTGAGGTACACCAAAGTGAATCAGCTGTATTTATACATATATCCCTGTATCCCCTCCCTCCTGAATCTCCCTCCTGCTCTCCCTGTCCTGGCCCTCTAAGGCATCACCCATCATCGAGTTGATCTCCTTTGGTTATACAGCAACTTCCCACTAGCTATCTGTTTTACAGTTGGTAGTGTATATATGTCTATGCTACTCTCTAACTTCATCCCAGCTTCCCCTTCACTCCAAGCACCCACAACCCATGTCCTCCACTCCATTCTCTGCATCTGCATTCTTATTTTCACCCTGTCACTGGGTTCATCAGTACCATTTTTTTTTTTTTTAGATTCCATATATATGAGTTAGCATACAGTATTTGTTTTTCTCTTTGTGGCTCACTTCACTCTGTATGACAGATTCTAGGTCTATCCACCTCATTATATATAGCTTCATTCCATTCCTTTTTATGGCTGAGTAATATTCCATTGTATATATATGCCACATCTTCTTTATCCATTCATATGTTGATGGGCATTTAGGTTCCCTCCATGTCCTGGCTATTGTAAATAGTGCTGCAGTGAACATTATGGTTCATGGTTTTTTTTTGGATTATGGTTTTCTTTGGGTGTATGCCCAGTAGTGGGATTACTGGATCCTATGGTAGTTCTACTTTTAGTTTTTTAAGGAACCTCCAAACTGTTTTCCATAGTGGCTGTACCAACTTACATTCCCACCAACAGTGCAGGAGAGTTCCCTTTTCTCCACACCCTCTCCTACATTTATCATTTCTAGATGTTTTAATGATGGCCATTCTGACTGGTGTGAGGAGATACCTCATTGTGGCTTTGACTTGCATTTCTCTAATGATTAGTGATGTTGAGCATCTTTTCATGTGTTTGTTGGCCATCTGTATGTCTTCTTTGGAGAAATGTCTATTTAGGTCTTCCACCCATTTGTGGATTGGGTTATTTGCTTTTTTGATATTAAGCTGCATGAGCTGCTTGCATATTTTGGAGATTAATCCTTTGTCTGTTGCTTCATTGGCAAGTATTTTCTCCCATTCTGAGGGTTGTCTCCTTGTCTTGTTTATGGTTTCTTTCTCTGTGCAAAAGCTTTTAAGTTTCATTAGGTCCCATTTGTTTATTCTTGATTTTATTTCCATGACTCTAGGAGATTGGTCAAAAAGGATCTTGCTTTGATGTATGTCATAGAGTGTTCTGCTTATGTTTTCCTCTAGGAGTTTTAGAGTGTCTGGCCTTACATTTAGGTCTTTAAACCATTTTGAGTTTATTTTTGTGTGTGCTGTTAGGAAGTGTTCTAATTTCATTCATTTTTAATGTTGCTGTCCAATTTTCCCAGCACCACTTATTGAAGAGGCTGTCTTTTTTCCATTGTATATTCATGCCTCCTTTGTCAAAGATAAGGTGCCCATATGCACTTGGGTTCACCTCTGGGTTCTCTACTCTGCTCCATTGATCTTCCTTTCTATTTTTGTGCCAGTACCATACTGTCTTGATCACTGTGGTGTTGTAGTATAGTTTGAAGTCAGTAATCCTGATTCCACCAACTCCATCTTTCCTTCTCAAGATTGTTTGGCTATTCAGGGTCTTTTGCATTTCCATACAAATTGTAAGATTTCTTGTTCTAGTTCTTTGAAAAATGCCATTAGTAATTTGATAGGGATAGCACTGAATCTGTAAATTGGTTTGGGTAGTATAGTCATTTTCACAATGTTGATTCTTCCAATCAAAGAACATGATGTGTCTCTCCATCTGTTTGTATCATCTTTGATTTCTTTCATCAGTGTCTTATATTTTTCTGCATACAAGTCTTTTGCCTCCTTAGGCAGGTTTATTCCTAGGTTTTTTATTCTTTTTGTTGCAACAGGAAATGGGAGAGTTTACCTAATTTCTCTTTCTGCTTTTTCATTGTTAGTGTATAGGAATGCAAGAGATTTCTGTGCATTAATTTTGTATCCTGCTACTTTACATTTCATCAGTTAGTGCTAGCAGTTTTCTGGTAGAGTCTTTAGGCTTTTCTATGTATAATATCATGTGGTCTGCAAAGAGTGACAATTTTACTTCTTCTTTTCCAATTTTGATTCCTTTTATTTCTTTTTCTTCTTTGATTGTGGTGGCTAACACTTCCAAAAATATGTTGAATAATAATGGTGAGACTGGGCACCCTTGTCTTGTTCCTGTTCTTAGAGGGAAGTCTTCTAGTCTTTCACCATTTAGAATGATGTTGGCTGTTGGTTTGTCATATATGGCTTTTGTTATGTTGAGGTTTTTCCTTCTATGCCATATTCTGGAGAGTTTTTATCATAAATGGATGTTGAATTTTGTTAAAAGCTTTTCCCACATCATATGGTTTTTATCCTTCAATTTGTTGATATGATGTATCACATTGATTGATTTGCTTATATTGAAGATTCCTTGCATCCCAGGGACAAACCACACTTGATCATGGTGTATGATTTTTTTAATGTGCTGTTGGATTCTGTTTGCTAGTATTTTGTTGAGGATGTTTGCATCTATATTCATCAGTGATATTGGCCTGTAATGTTCTTTTTTGGTTACATCTTTGCCTGGTTTTGGTATCAGGGTGATGGTGGCCTTGTAGAATGAGTTTGGGAATGTTCTTCCTTCTGATATATTTTGGAAGAGTTTGAGAAGGATGGGTTTTAGCTCTTCTCTAAATGTTTGATAGAATTTGCCTGTGAAGCCATTTGGCCCTGAGCTTTTGTTTGTTGTGAGATTTTTAATCACAGTCTGAATTTCCGTACTTGTGATTGGTCTGTTCATATTTTCTATTTCTTCCTGGTTCAGTCTTGGAAGATTGTATTTTTTTAAGAAATTGTCCATTTTTTCCAGGTTATCCAATTTATTGGCATATAGTTGCTTGTAGTAGTCTCTCATGATCTTTTCTATTTCTGTGGTGTCTGTTGTTACTTCTCCTTTTTCATTTCTAATTCTGTTTTTTTGCATCTTCTCCCTTTTTTTCCTGATGAGTCTGGCTAATGGTTTATAAATTTTGTTTCTCTTCTCAAAGAGCCAGCTTTACATTTCATTGATTTTTGCAATTGTTTCCTTCATTTCTTTTTCATTTATTTTTGATCTGATCTTTATGATTTCTTTCCTTCTGCTCCCTTTGGGATTTCTGTGTTCTTCTTTATTTAATTATTTTAGGTGTAGGTTAGGTTGTTTTTTTGATATTTTTCTTGTTTCTTAAGGTAGGACTGTATTGCTATAAACTTCCCTCTTAGAACTGCTTTTGCTGCATCCCATAGGTTTTGGGTTGTTGTGTTTTCATTGTCATTTGTCTCTAGATATTTTTTGATTTCCTCTCTGATTTCTTTAGTGATTTCTTGGTTGTTTAATAGTGTATTGTTTAGCCTCCATGTGTTTGTATTTTTTGCAGCTTTTTGCCTGTAATTGATATCTTGTCTCATGGCATTGTGGTCTGAGAAGATGCTTGATATGATTTCAATTTTCTTGAATTTGCCGAGGTTTGATTTGTGACCCAAGATGTGATCTATCCTGGAAAATGTTCCGTGTGCACTTGAGAAGAAAGTGTAGTCTGTCGTTTTTGGATGGAATATCCTATAAATACCAATTAAGTCGAGCTGTTCTCATGTGTTATTTAAAGCTTGTGTGTCTTTATTTATTTTTTGTTTGGATGATCTGTCCATTGATGTAAGTGGGGTGTTCAAGTCTCCCACTCTTATTGTGTTACTGTCAATGTCCCCTTTTATGGCTGTTAGCATTTGCCTTATGTATTGAGGTGCTCCTATATTGAGGGCATAGATATTTACCATTGTGATATGTTCTTCTTGGATGGATCCCTTGATCATTATGTAGTGTCCTTCCTTGTCTCTTTTAATAGTCTTTACTTTCAAGTCTAATTTGTCTGATATAAGTATTGCTACTCCAGCTTTCTTTGGACATCCATTTGCATGGAATATCTTTTTCCATCCCTTTACTTTCAGTCTATATGTGTCCTTGGCCTGAAGTGGGTTTCTTGTAGGCAGCATATAGAAGGGTCTTGTTTTTGTATTCATTCGACCAGTCTGTGTCTTTTGGTTGGAGCATTTAATCCATTTACATTTAAGGTGATTATTGACATGTGTGTTCTGATTACCATTTTCTTTATTGTTTTGGGTTTGCTTTTGTAGGTCTTTTCCTTCTCTTGTGTTTTCTACTTAGAAAATTCCTTTAGCAATTGTTGTAAGGCTGGTTTGTTGGTACTGAATCCTCTTAACTTTTGCTTGTCTGTAAAGCTTTTGATTTCTCTGTTGAATCTGAATGAGATTCTTGCTGGGTAGTGTATTCTTGACTGTAGGTTTTTCTGCAGAAAACTCAGCTGTTATCCTTATGGGTTTTCCCTTATATGTTATTTGTTGCTTTTCTCTTGCTGCTTTTAATATTTTTTCTTTGTGTTTAATTTTCATTAGTTTGATTAATATGTGCCTTGGTGTATTTCTCCTTGGGTTTATTCTGTATGGGACTCTCTGTGCTTCTTGGACTTGGTGAATTATTTCCTTTCCCATGTTGGGGAAGTTTTCCACTATAACCTCTTCAAATATTTTCCCAGACCCTTTCTTTTTTCCTTCTTCTTCTGGGATGCCTATGATTGGAATGGTGGTGCGCAAGGTCTCTGAGACTGTCTTCCATTCCCTTTATTCTTTTTTCTCTTTCCTGCTCTGTGGCAGTTATTTCCCCCATTCTATCTTCCAACTCACTTATTCGTTCTTCTGCCTCAGTTATTCTGTTGTTTGTACCATCTAGAGTATTTTTAATTTTGGTTATTTTGTTGTCCATTACTGTTTGTTTGCTCTTTAATTCTTCTGAGTCCTTATTAACTGCTTCTTGTATTTTCTGTATTTTGTTATCCAGATTTTGGATCATCTTTACTATCATTACTCTGAATTCATTTTCAGGCAATTTTCCTATTTCCTCTTCATTTATTTGGTCTTTGTTTTTTTTCCTGCTCCTTTGCCTGCATGGTGTTTCTTTGTTTTTTCATTTTGTTTAATTTATAGGATTTGCTGTCTCCTTTCCCTATGCTGCCTAGTAGTAATTCCTCTTGTTCCTGCCCTCTGTCCCCTGTGGTGGGGTTTGTCCAGTGTCTTGAGTAGGCTTCCTGGTTGGGGGCTCTGGTGTCTACTTTCCAGTGTGTGGCTCTGTGTCTTCTCACTGATGAGCAGGGCCGTGTCAGGTGATGTTTTAGGGTATGTGTGAGGTTAATATGGCTTTAGGTAGTCTGTGTGCTGATGGGTGGGTTTGTGTTCCTGTCTTGTTTGTAGTTTGGTGTGAGGTGCCCAGAATTGGCAGTTGCAGATAATTGGACAAAGCCGATTCTTAGAATCTGATACAGGGCTCTGTGAGAGTTCTCTGCAGATAATCTTCCCTTTGTCTGAGGACTCCACAGTAGTCTAGCATCCTGGATTTAGTGCTCCCTCCCCAGAGCCTCCTACTTCGCTTCTGGTGGAGTAGCTCAGACTTCAGAAGTTGTGTCTCCCAGTTATGTCAGGATCTTTGCAGTCCTTTCTAGTGTCCGAGATCTTTTGCTGGTGTTCAGCTGGTTCTTTGTGGGGCTTATTGCATCTTTTGGTGTATTCCTGATATGGCTCTGGAGGGGTATGCATTCCATGTCCTTCTACTTCACCACCATCTTTCTTCTCTCTCTCCTGTTTTTTCTGTGATTTCCATTGGCAGCCTGGGGTGCAGAAGGGAGGCTGCAGAGGCTGGACTGACCTGAAGGAAGGGCTATCATCAGAGGGAGGTATCCTGGGGCTTAAGGAGCTGCTGTGCCGGAGTGGAACAGAGGGAAATATGGGCACAGGAAGAAGGTTACTGGTGGCTGTGACCCCACCTGCAGTGACAGTGAGCCTGCCGTCCCTCATTCTCTGCCTCCAACCTTGTCACCTCTGCGACCACCACCACCAATGTGGCAGAGCCACCTGCCTCAGACAAATACTTCTATTGCATCTTTATAGGTTACTGTTAGAAATTTAAATTTTTAACTTGTAAATTTTGAAATAATAGATAATATTTTAATGTTAAAATATCAGGATAGATGTTCAGAATATGCTTTGTATTTTTTCATGAATAAAATACTGAATAAGACTTTATAGTTTAAAGGACGTTAAGAGTGGAGTTGTGAATGAATGATCACTATGTTTCTTGAACTTTAGCATCAAATATTTTATTTAGCAGATGTCAAATGTTGCTGAAAGTGTATGCACAATAGCAATTCTCTGTGAAGTGTTTATATCATGTAAAGTGTACATGGGGAAAAAACAAATATTCGATATGCTGCAAGCCAATTAAATTTGTAAAATATGATAAAAAGGAAGGCAAATCATCAACAACAGAAAGTTATAGTGTACTATTAACCTGAATGAATTATTACATGTATTAATGTTAAAAGTTAAGTAATTCAATGAATTAAGTGTGTTAAGAAACAAAGCAAATGCTTAAGAAACTTATCACTTATCTAAAGGATAGTATTCAGTTTAGAAGATATTTCAATGAATGCTAACAAAAATTTTTGGATGACATAATAAGGGGTATAATGTATGGATCTTGGTATCAATTTTGAGTTACTTTGAAGAAGCTTCTTAAAAAGATATTAAGCCCTATAGGAAAAAATGCATACGTATTACATTATTAAGCTTTTTACACATAAATAGGTAGGAAAAGGAATCTAAATCTTGGTATAATGGTATTCAAATACCTGAGACAGAGTATTTTGGTCACAAACTTATCTACTATAGACATTACTCTTCCTTCTCAAATCACTTTGAAAGCATGAGAAGATATACCTTGGGGTTTGTACCTCATTCAGAAGTACATATTGTCAGCAGATGGAAAATGTCAAAAATGTTGGAAATTTCCTGGCTTAATATCGAAATGGAAGAATAAAATAATTACAGTGGTATGGTTATACCTCATGATCATACACAAGTTCATACTTTTGCTTCTTTAGTTTTCTAAGTAGAATATCATTTCTACATATATGATTCTAGTCTGTCTCATTGTTTTGCCTTGATCACCATTGTGAGGTAAATTCTATATGTTGAGTTTTCTGATATGATAGTGCAAGATAAATTTTTATTTCATTTTGAGATGAACTTAATTGATTTTAATTGAACTGCAAACAGTAATACTAAAGCCATTAGAGACTAAAACTCTAATTAAGCATATTTTAGAGATTAGTTAACTTAAGTTAACTTAAGTACTAGATATTTTAGGCAATGAAACACACATAGTAAACAGATTCAAAGGAAATCAAAATATGACAAGCTAAATTAGGAAACCCAATTTCAAAGACTTAGATGTAATTAAATAAAACTTTGAAATGTCACAAAATAGAAAAACATCTTTATGCTAGGAAGTGATATTTACTTAATCTTTCTTTAATTTCTTCTTTGGAAATCCATTTTGAATGCTGTCTCCAACTCTGTACGTTCTTGAACTATTAAAAAATTACACAACCATAACAAAAAACTTGCTCTCTTTTCTCCTCTAACATCCTTTATTCTCAAATGAAAGATTTATCCCTTTCTTTTCAAACTTTAATTGATTTTACTCATTTGGGTGGGGGGGAACATTTACTGGACACTTTTGTCTTCAGCTTGATGTCAAAATTCCTCAGATATGTTGCCTTTATTTTATATAACCTACTTATCATGAATAATCTTTTATCCCTTCAGAGATTCTACTCTTACTTCGCACTTGAATTAGACTGCGGTCTAATGAAGAAATTTCAGTAAATCCTGCTTGATTATTCCCCAGTCTAACTGTACCTTAATTGTATTTCCTAAAACCTTCCAAGTATATAGCACTATAATATGTCCTATGTTATGTTCTTTATCATATAACTTTTGTCTTATTTTAATGTTTTTTACACCCATGCCTTGTTTTTAACCATACTACAATCTCAGCAAGGCAGAACTGTGTCATTCAACTCATTTATATACCCACCCAACAGAATACAAAGTTGTATGTTCAGTACGTACTTGATGAAATGAGTGATGGAAGGAAGGTAAGATGGATGGGAAGGAGGAAAGAAGGAAGGGAAAAGAGGGAGGGAAGAAGAGAAGGAGTGGGAGAGGGAAGGAAAGGAAAGTGATAAGATCTGCCTAATACCTTGAAAAATAATCAGCCATATTTGGCCACTTATCAAAACTTAAAAAAATTATTTTATGCAATGCAGTAAACTTGATGAAATAACAACTCAATCATCTTTCTCAAAAAAGAAAATAGTAAAACATTTCTGGAAAGCGTCGGTGGTCACTGGGTCTAACATATCACTGCCACTTTTTCTTGGTAAATTATCTTATGTGTTCATAGGACATGGCACATAGAATTGTTAAAAAAAAAACGCAAAACCTCATCTCAGGTCCTTGCAACACTCTTATATCCCTCTACAATTTTTAAAATACAGAATGGGTTGTCAAATACTTTAGGGTACTCATAGCCCTTGTCAAATGAATTGATTGTTTTGATCTCTTCAAATGATCCCACCACGGTTAATCAAGAAACAATTTGAAAACAATATCCTCAGTTAGAATGAAATTATTTGTTATGTCATTATTTTTCGAAAGATAAATTTCAGTTTGTCATTTTAGAAATGACCTAAATGAAAATAGCTTTATATTAAAGCATTTCATTGACATAGACTGATGTTATTTTGTCTTTTATATTGAATCAGTCCATTCATTTAAATTTCTTTATGCTCTTTTAATTCTTGACATTTAAAAAAAATATTCTTCACTCTATCAGTCTTTCCTTATATATTACATCTGTTATCAAGGAGTTCTTCCAAAATAAGTTCATTCCCTGATTACTTTTGACTTATTCACTACCCAGAGGGATAATAAAAAGTTTTTATATAGAAAGAATACTCTATAAAATGAACACATATCTAGTAATAAGTATTCATGATATTTTCTGTTACATTATGTACCCACCAAAGAGATATATTTGTAACCACTTTATGTGCAATTTAAAAACTGACTACTGATACATACTTAAATAATTTCATGTTTTCTTATTGAAACATTTCATTCCTTTCATTCAGTCCATATCTACTATATTAAGTGTACTATTTTAGATGCTCAGAATACAAATTTAAATGAGATACAGAATTTGTCTTTAAGACATCCTCAGGGTATTGGTGGTATAGATATATAATTTTTCACTAAGAAATTGCATGTACGTGTTACAGGAGTACAGAGGAGGCAAAGCCAAATTTACATAATGAGATCAGGAAAATCTACATAAAAGTGAATTATGAATGAAAAGAAGAAAGAGATTTTATTGAATGAACACTTAACTAGAGCATTCCAAAATGGGATATCATGTTAAGAAACAAGAATATGAAAATTTGGGGTGGCTTTTGGTTGATTGGAAGTATAATATGACTGAGATATGGTGCACAGTATGGAAAAGGAAGGATGAGAAAGAAGATTGGTATGACAAACTCTTAAGCATGTTGTACATCAAGGTAAAATTTTTGCACCTTTTCTCCCCCTAGAGTGGTAGATTTGAAATTATACTTGTGAAAAGTAATCATAATAATAATAGAGATATTAAATTACATAAAATAAATAGATATAATAGAGATTAAAATCTAGAGAATAGTTAGTTCTTCCAGTAGTTTGAATGAGAGTAATCAGGAAATAACCTGGGCTCAGGACTTGGTCCTCTTCTCTTTTTCTCTTTTCTGTCTAGAAAAATTCATTTACAAAGCAATCTCATTTTGGAGCATTAAATTACATCTTTCTAGACATTTATCCTCAAATTCAGACTTCTATAACCTACCACATAGTCTTCATTTCATCATAGTTATAGAATAGCCATCTCTTCCTGTTAACATGTCAAAAACTGAACTCTGGTACAATCTCCTACACTCTAGCTGAAACCACCTCCAGATGCAGTTTTTCCATCTCCATTGATGCTGCACCCATCTTTGTTGCTTGGAAAAAGAAAATACTTTGAAATCTTTTTTTTTCACACATTTACATATCCTTTGATATTATTCTCAAAATACATCCAAAGTCTGATGACATCTCATATACAACTGCTACTATGGTCTCCTCAGCAGCAGCCACTCATTTTGATTAGTTAAAGTACCCTCCTAGTGGTCTACCTGCCTTCATCCTTGCCCTTCTATATTGGTTCCTCACAGCATAGTAGTCAGAATGATTCATTAAAAATGTTATCTACACATACTCGAAATCCTTCAAAGACTTTCTACTTCATTCAGAATAAAATTCAGTTTTGCAGTTGCCTCCTTGGTCCTGCATAATTAAGCCTCAAACTTTATGAACTATTTTTGCTCACTTCTGTCTCAACACACCGACCTCTATGTTCTTTCTTCAGCACAGGAGAGCAGCTTTAGTTTTAGGGCTTTTTCACAGCTCTTCCTTATGTTTGGAATGTTCTTCTATCAGATAAGTTCATATTAACTTTCTCACATTCCTTTCTCAAGTGTCAATCATCTCACGGAGGCCTATCCTGACCATTAAACTTAGATTGTAATTCTTTTCCAGTCATTCCTGATTTTCCTTGCCATACACACAAAACATCTCTACCATGCAACATGCTTTACCTCTTACTATGTTCATTATTCATGGTCTTTCCTCCTGCTGGAATATAAATTCTAGATGTGTAAGGATTTTTGTCTGCATAGTAACACTAAGAAAGTGTCTGGTACACAGTAGGTACTTGCTGTCTACTTTTTAAATGAATGAATGACTTGCATTAATGTGATGGCAACTGTGATAGAGAGGAGGCAGATGTGATAGCTGTTTATTATGGCAATGTAACCCAGTAGGAAGAGTCTGGGTTTGGAATTTAAAATATACAATTGTATTTTCGTTTTCTCATTTATTAACTATGTGATTCTTGGTGATGAGGGAAAGAAAACAGTGAAGCAGCTCAAAATAATTATTAAATAATGAGGGGAGAATTAGATGAGAATGACAGCCCAAAAGTCAAAAAGAATACTTTCAAAAAATTGGAATAACCAATATTGAAGTATACTATAAATCAGTTAAGTAACTGTTAATTTCATTTGAAAGCTAGGGTATCATTGATAATAAAAAGAGTAGCTATTTTCAGTGATGTAGAGAGATAAGAACTCATTTTGTAATAGGATTTCCTATAGATGACTTAGATAATTTTGAACAGCTTACATTTGTGGGTACATAAGATTTTTTTAAATATTTGCATTTTACAACTTGCTTTTTTCATTAGCCTAAAATTCAATTTTTGTTATTTAAGATTTAGACCCACCTCCACATATTTTAATGTCAAGATTATTGTAAAATTACACAAAAGCTATTTGCAATTTAATCTGTGCACTTGGAACACAGCAAAATAATATGTACAGCATAGAGACAATTTTAAATACATGTAAAAGTATGGTTACCTACTTAATCTGAATTGTGTCAGCTGATATTTAGTTTTATGAAGCAATTTTCAGTGTACAATACTTGTATAAAAATTATTGCTACTGTTTTTATATAATGTGATTTGCACAAATTGCAGACAAGGTAATTGATAAAACTCAGAGTTTCAAAGTCTAGTCTGCCCAGAATAAATACAGTCTCCTTTTAAAATAAGATTATTTCAGCTACTTATTTTATATTCTTTTGTTTCCTTGCATAATCCAATAGTGTCAGTTGCCCATAAACAGGGAGTAACTTAATGATTTAGCAGACAATCTGAAAGTCATATATAAAAATAATTTCGGTAATAAGTAAATATATATTGATAATAGTCTAAGCACATCTTAAGTTAATATATTTAAAGATAAATTCATTTAAACATTTTAAAATTTAGATTTTCAAAAACATAAAGAAAACCAGCAAAAATTTGCCCAAATTACATAGAACTTGCATATTTTAAAATAGGCATTGACCAAAATATTTTGTCACTCATTGATTCTGAACTTCCCTGTGTTTTAAAACTGAAATATTGACAGTTCCTGGCTTATAAATAATATATACAATTGTGTTTAGTTTCTACTGTTATCATTTTCATTCTCAGATAGTAATAAGTACATATTATTTTTTGAAGCTCTTTATTGGAGAATAATTGCTTTACACTGTTGTTCCAGTTTCTGCTGTACAACAAAGTGAATCAGCTGTATTTATACGTATGTCCCCATATCCCTTCCCTCCCATGACTCCTTCCCACACTCCCTATCTCACCCCTCTACAAATTATATCCCTAAGATATACAACTAGTTATAGTCCTGATACTAGATCTGATCAAGACAGAGTACTATCATAAATAGTAACTTTTTTAAAGGTAGTGTTTCTTCATCTGCTTTCTCCTGAATTTTCTAACTTTTCTTTCAATTCATATATCAAAAAAGAACATCCACCAAAAAATATATGGAATATTTCATTGTGATAGTAAAAATGGAAGCTCCAGAAGGCCAGTGCTATCTACTATTTCTCTGTGCCAAGCACATAGATAAGTGTGTAATAAGTGCTTGTTGAGTGAATTGCTGAATAAATCCAAACATTTCTGTAAAGGTAGTGGTATAGGGTTAACTGAGATAAATATTCACTGTTGTGGATTACAGAGGTATTACCTGATTCCTGAACCAAATTCAGGTCTTATTTAAAAAAAAAAAGAGCATGAACTGGTGCATTGAAGCAGCCGATGGTGTCTCCCATGCACATGTTGATTAAAATGCCTAAAGAGTGACCTTGTATTATCAAACTTTAAATTTAACCATGTGGAAATCATGGTATTATAGTAGGTACAAGTAAATTATTGCATCTGGAGGATAATTTATAGCTCTTATAAATGAAAGTTAGAGCTTTTATTTTCATTGAAATCATCAATTAGCATTTTGAGGGCATATCAGATAGCATTGAAAATAACTTTTTATTTTAAGAATATAATGAAAAACAAACTTTACATGAATAGAGATGTGTTTTCTTATGGTGATAAGGGCTGTAACTGAAAAAAGAGAGGTCTACTGGTGTGGTAGGAGCAAAGAAGTTTATTACACGAATATTAAGGTATCTATTATGGTAACGCCTACTAAGTTCAATGAAAGATTAAAAAATGCCATTACAAGTTTTATATGCCTTCAGCCATTTGCACATTTCTGAAGGAAGAAAATGATGTAGAAGCATGACTATTGCAAATAACAATGCAGTCCATTAGAGAAGTACGAATAGTAGAGGGGGAAAGAATATCAAAATATTTAAAATAATTTGAAGAGAGCTCTGATATTTGATCCATCCCTCAAAAACTGAAGAAAAATTTATAAAATGGGAATCAAGATACATTGAGTGATATAATTTATAATTAAATTAGTATCATCTTGTATACAAAATATTTCATTATTTTGCATTTATTTTATTTTATTTAATTTATTTATTTATTTATTATTTTTGGGGGGTACACCAAGTTCAATCATCTGTTTTTATACACATATCCCCATATTCCCTCTCTCCCTTGACTCCCCCCCACCCTCCCTCGAGTCCCCCCCACCCTCCCCATCCCAGTCCTCTAAGGCATCTTCCATCCTCGAGTTGAACTCCCTTTGTTATACAACAACTTCCCACTGGCTATCTATTTTACAGTTGGTAGTATATATATTCCCTTACTCTATTCGCTTGTCAGGGATGAAGTAACAAAGTATCACAAACAACTTGTGTTGGCTTAAACAACAGAAATTAATTTTGTCCCACATTTCTGGAGACTAGAATTCCAACATTAAAGTGTTGATAGGATTGGCTTTTTCTAAGGGCTGTATGCGAAAGGATCTCTTCCATATCTCTCTCATTGTCTTTATGTTCACATGGTGTTCTTGCATGCCTATCTTGTCTCTAAATGATGTCTTTTTGCAGGGACATCACTCATACTGGATTAGGGTCTACCCTAACAACTTTGCTTTAACTTGAATACCTCCATAAAGACCCTAAAAATCTCCAATTAAGGTCACATTCTAAGCCACTGGAGGATTAAAATTTCAACATATGAATTTTGTGGGGACACAATTCACCCCCAACACTCTCCATTAGTCAGCTCCATTAGGATCTTCAGGGCACATTTGTTTGTTCGTTTATCTTATTTCCCATGAGTATTATAGATGTTCAAAAACATTTATCAAATGTTATTGGAGTTTGTTATAACCTTGATCAAGAAACACAAAACATATTTTGCAAACAACACATTTGACCTTTATAACATCCAATTAATTAGAATTGTTTGGAATTCTAGATTTAGTACTCACTTTATGGCATGCACAAAGCATTTTTTATTTTTTTTTCATTATAATCAAATAATAAGCATCTTTTTACTCAGCCCCAGTGAACTGGAATCCTAGTACTTGTGAGTTCCTTTGACATACTAATTTAGAGTCATATAACATAGATGTAGTGCCTAAGTATATCGCAGTTATTGACATGCTAACTGTATTATATTTCTTCTAATCTCTCTGTAGTGGTATGTGACTTTTGAACTAGCCTTCTATCTTAGTTCTTAAATAACAATGCAGTTTCCTTGATGGAACTAGAATAATGCCTCAAACTCATTTTTCTGGATTCTGGCTTTGAAGACTTTTGTCAGCTTAATGATTCCTACAGGATAAACTCTCTTCTATTTCCTTTCAAATACTGTATTTAAAATATTTAAAAGAGAAGTAATCTTTTTAAAGAAGATGAGGGGCATTTTCCCCAAACAGCTTTCTATAGCAGGTGATAAAATGAAGCAATTAACATTGAATTAAAGGTGGGAAACTGGAAGACAACTTCATCTTTCTGGTGGCACTGTGTTTGGAAAATACTACCTCTCTCTGACTTACTTCCTGAGTAATTAGCCTCAAACACCTCATTTCTAACCCTAGGCTTTACTTTCAAATGACCGATGACACTTCATACTCATTCTTAAAATCACTTATTATTCTTACTCAAAAGTCAATTTGAGTCTTTGATAAAAAAACAAACAAACCAACAAAAACTTCAAAATGGACAAATAGAATTCAAAACTTGTCTGATATGTATGTAAAGTGAATGATTCTCAGTTCACCACTTATAAAGCATAAAATGAACTAACCCTTATATCTCCAGGGATTTTCTTTTCTCCTGACAGATTAAAACAAAAACAAAAACAAAAACAAAAACTTGCAGTAGAATTTGGCAAGACAACTTAAAACCTATCAGCTCTATTAATTGAGAGAGACTATATTTGTAACCAACATGGAGAAAGACTATATTAAACAGGCCTATGAAAAAATAATGACTTACTAGAGAATGATTTTATAATGCAGTATTATATAAATCATCCCTGCCTCCTTTCTCTGAGACTATTTACATTTCAATAATCTGAGATTTCTCATTGGAAATAAAAGAATACATGATTCAACTGCCAACACTTAGTCAAGATTGCTCTGGTATTACAGAAAGTAAAATTTAAATAATTAATATGTTTATATAACTCTTGAATATTGTTTTGAAAATATTTTTATTGAAAAATACATGTGGAAAGCAATGTACATTTGTATCTTGGGGGGAGGCAGAAATCATGCCAAGACTGTATCATTTTAGATGGCAAACATGTGCTCAGCCTTCTTTTTAAACATCAATCATAAGCCATTTATTATTGAATACCAACAGTAATCAAATTAATTTACTGATTATACAGAATGTAAGTAGGAGATCTGAAAGTTAAATCTACTATATTATATGAACATGATTTTTAGATATATTTTCATGGGACAAAAAAACAATCCCAAATGTAGCTTCATTTTATACTTGTTAGTAAGAAAATAATTTGAATTTTGATGCATAACCTAGTGCCACTTTGAATTCCTTTGACTTAATCATCCATGGGGTCTCCACTTCTTTATATTAGCTGACGTGCTGACACGGTTTGGTACCTTCAATTAGTTTCATTCAATTATGTGAAATTGTGATTAGGAGAGGCTGTCAGCCAAAGTTGTAATTAAATCTTCTAAAAATGGGAAATAAGAATCCAGTTGCATCCAATAGTGTCAATATATGCCTGTGATAATACTAAGTACACATAAAGGGACATAGGTATTTGAAAATAGAATTAGTAGATCTGTCAAACAGAACTTTCTCCATTCCTAAACTTTCAAGGCCAAATTGCTGCAAAGAAGCTTCTGCACAAATTTTGGTGGAAAACTTTGCACCTTTTAGTATATGCTAAAATTTTTCCTCACATTCAAAATACATGAGTCAAGTAAATGATTTTTAATATGTTATGCCTTTTCTTCATGCTGTTTGCTTATATTAATGTGATTTTTCAATCTTTTTTCTATGACAAATGTATTATATTTAGCAGCTTATTCTTTGTTAATATTATATTTATGAAGAAATTATAATTGACTCTGTACCTGCTGCTTTAACAGGAAAGATTTAATTTGCCCCAAGTTATTTTAATGTCAACATCATTTATTCATTTTTAATAGTGATGTCCAAATTTGCAGGAGATAGATATATACATGTGTGTATGTTTGTGTGTGTGTATATATATATGTATACTTAGGTAAACAATATGTGATACAATTTTGTGCTTCTATAAGATCATAAATTTAAAATAGTCCTATATACTCAGTTGATTTACATGAAAATCTTATTCTGAATTCAAAAAACACTTTTGATTAGATATAGAAGTTAAGTGGTTTCCAAATTAATCTTTCCTTTGATATAAAATATATTTTGTGTAACTAGGGAACTAATATAAATTATTATATTAAAAATCAATAAGGTCTAATTTATTATATTTATAGTCCAATAAAATGATGAATATTCTTTGTGAGCATAACCAGTAATTACTTGTATTTTACTTGGATGATAAAGTTTGAAAAAAATCAATGCATCTGTTCTAAAAAAGGCTAATATGGAAAATTCTGAATTTTGAAAATTTAATATATAATAGCAATTTCATTGTTATATAATAATAATTCACATTTACTGTGCTTAGCTTACTGTGAGTTAATATGCAAGATTTTTAACTTACCTTATCTCATTTAATTCCTGGAACTTTTTATGTGGATACACAGTTGAAGGAACTGAGTAGTTTAGAAACAGTCCCCACTTCCATAGTTTGCATGGATAAAATTGAGTTTTAAAACTTGGAAAAACTAGGATTTGAAACCAAAAATTTTATGTTTTTATTCACTTCACTACTACATTTTACTGCCTCCAGTTTATTTCATCCTTCATACAGGTAAGTGGAAAATAAATGCCTTGGAAAAAATGATACTGCTTGTAAATTTTAATAGGAGTGAAATTAAAAAATTTGCAATCATTACAGCATAGGCATTGTTCCTAAAAGATGGACTTTCTCTATATAGAACCCATATGATCCTATGCTTGCTTAACAACTGAATAGCACCAATTAATAATTATTTATCTTGGGTAAAAATATAAGACATTGTGATTAAAACAAAGGCATTTTTCTATTTTACTTCCAATGTTCATTATTTCATAAAGTCCTCAATATTTGTATAAACCCTTAAAAGGGTTTGTGAAAGAAATGATGTACCATATATATTCTGAAGTCAAGTAATGCCCAATATGTTTTATCAGTTTCTAATATATTATATCACATGACCAGGTTTTTTTTTTTAATTAGAAGCAATATTAACAATAACATTACCAATTATTGAATATATGTGGGCTTTAGCCTTATAAGTAATGTTCATCCAGTTCTTGAAAAAGTCCTTTTGTGTGCAGAATTTTCACTAGTAAATGAGGTAAAGGGAATTTAAATAAGTTGAGCCCATAGCTGATAAGTATACATTAGATGTCAGTATGAATCTAGGGATGTCTTATTTTGAAACTCACCCTCTTGCCTACTGCACATGGGTATCATGGCACTAAGTTGTACTTCCTTAGATCATCCAGACACCAAGAATGAAACCAAATATTGCCTTAAAATTATGAGAAATATTACTTTAAAACATTGAAATGATATATGCTTTTATATAAAGTCATATTAGGTCAGAAAGACTTAGATTAAAATATAAATCCACCGCTAAAGAAATGGCACTCTTTTGCACAGCTGTTTACTCTCTTTGAACTCACTCTTGCATTTCTTATACTTAAAATACCATTAGATAGCATTAGATTTCTTATTTTGTGGCTGAAAGCACATATGTAAGCAACTACACTAATTACATAATGACTAGCTAATAAGAGATGCTTGAAAATGGCAGTTATTATAATTACTATTATTTATTATTATATTAAATGTAAACTTTTAATATACTATCAGATACCACAGTGATATCCAGGAGTGGGTTAAATAAAGTGGGGGTAATTTACCTCTAGTCCGTCTGTCAATATTTACATGAAGATGTTCCTTTTCGGATTCAGAACCTCAGATTTCCTGAGAGGCTTGTGATCCCCACTGTAGCATTTTACCTCCTAGGAAATATTACATCAACAAAACTTCTCTGGTACTTTTTCCTTTAGGATGCTTGCTGTGCATTTACCAGATGAATCAGTTCCTGCTAATGTATTAAGAATGTAAGTCATTACCCTTATACTAATATTGTCCCTACTGAGAGAACAATATCTCATTATGGAAGAAGTCATTCAAAAAAAGAGAGTTTCAGGTTTGGGGACATTGCAATGGGAGAAACCATTTTATTCAGTAGCCTTTAAATTATCAAAATAGGCCACAGAATAATACTGTCTATAAATAGATAATTCTGGACTGGACATCAAAAAACCCTCATCGATACTGACTCTGCCATGTGATTGACCTTGAATATAATATGTAATCTCTCCCCTTCCAGTCTCGTTAAAGATTAGATCTGAGTAAAAATATTACTAAGATAGCTTACATATTTATTTTTATTTATCTTTTTAACAAATATTTAATAGTAGTCACCATGGCATGGTACGTTTGTTTGCTTTTTTGTTTTGTGATGCAGATTTGGCAGTGAACAAGATAGACAAAACTCCTCCTCTTATTAAGAATCCATTCTAGTGAGGAAAAGCAGAATATATTTTTAAAAGAGAGTGTATATGCTTTAAAATTTGTTGTTTTAAAGAAAAACAGCATTGGTTTTAAAGAAAACAATGCTATGAAGATTATTCAAATGTGGTTACATGATAAACCAATCCAAACTAATAACTGGCTATTAAATGTTGGATAGTCAGAGAAGGCCTTTTGAGAAGACAACATTCTAATTGAGCTCTGAATGACAAGGAGAAACCCACCATGCATGCCAGGATCAGAGGAAAGAGTGTTCTAGTGAGTAAGTACAACTAGAGCCAAGATCTGAAGACAGGTGTGAGTCTGTGTGTTTAAGATTAGGATGGCTTTTTCCCTATTACAATAGTCTTGAGTAAAGTCTTCCCTGACTGTAAAATTGGCCCAGTGCAATTTTTCTTTTCTAATGATTAAAACCACAACTGAGATATTTGGCTTGAATGACAGCATGGATATTGAATTGATGATTTTTATTTAATGGTGAAGGCTGGTAGGAAGAGGTGTTAAGTTTGAGATGTCAATAGCTTTACAAAACAGTAATATGTGCAAGTGGGAGGTTCATGGTGAAGACCTGCATCGTGTGTGTGTGTGTGTGTGTGTGTGTGTGTGTGTGTGTATGAAAGTTCTCAGCATGTAGATATTATATAAATCCATGTGACTGAATAAGGGTATATAGGGAGAGGCATAGACAGTGCAGAAAAGGAAGCACTGATTTCTGGGACTTCCAGCATTTAACAATGGAGCCTGGAAGGAGGATCAAGTGACATTTGAGAGTGAAAGGCAGGTGAGAAAGAAGCAAAGCAAGACAAAAACAGTTCATTTTTATAGGATAGTATAAAAAATACTAAAATATTTTCAGGTATTTTAATTGGTAACATATAGACATGTATTTTTGTTTAAGCTCAGTGTGGTTTTTTATTATTGTTATATGAAACTTAAGGGACTTCCCTGGTGGCACAGTGGTTAAGAATCCACCTGCCAATTCAGGGGACACAGGTTCAATCCCTGGTCTGGGAAGATCCCACATGCAGCAGAGCAACTAAGTCTGTGTGCCACAACTACTGAGCCTGCACTCTAGAGGCTGAGAGCCACAACTCCTGAGCCCACATGTTGCAACTACTGAAGTGCACATGCCTAGGGCCCATGCTTTACAACAAGAGAAGCCACTGCACCATAACAAAGAGTAGCTCCCAGGCTCCACAACTAGAGAAAGGCCTGGCACAGCAACGAAGACCCAATGCAGCCAAAAATAATAAATAAATAAAATAAGTAAATATTAAAAAAAGAAACAATAAAAGCAAAATCACTGTAAAAACAGAGACTATAAATTCCCTGGATATATTATTTTCCTAGGAAAAAAACAGCAACACCAAAAAGCAAAGTGGAAAACTACGGATAATACAGGAACAGGAGAAGTAACTGTGAGTAGAATAAATCTGCATATGGAACTGTAATCACATTTTGGTAATAATGCTTATGTGATAATAGTGCTATTCTGATGATAATCCAGCACTGTTTGGTGAGGAAGGTCGACTTCAAATTGTGTCATTAAGAGATAAAAAGAATGAATAAAAATATAATGAGTCTACCCCAGGTATTCCTCCACACCAGCACAACCATGAAAATATATGGCTTCGAAACCTTGCATCTCAGATTGGAACTTGAATTCATGCTCCTGACTCAAACCACCCAAAACCCAGACTGGGACTTGAACCCACAATCTTTTAATTTAGAATCACTCACCTGGTGTCTGGACTTACTGAGGCTTAGGTTATTGATGTCTCATCACAGAAATAATTCAATGAGAGACAAAGTGATAGGTAAGAAATGGATTTGTTTAGAGAGAAACACACTCCACAGACAGAGTGTGGGCCATCTCAGAAGGTGAGAAAGGCACCAGGGTATGGAGGTTGTCAGTTTTCATAGGGGTGGGTAATATCATAGGCTAGTAAGTGTGAGGAGTATTCCAGCTTTTCAGGAAGGGGTGGGGGTTTCCAGGAATTGGGCCACTGCCCACTTTTTGATCCTTATGGTCAACGTTGGAACTGTCCAGGTGGTGCCTGGAAGTTGACTTGTCCTCCATCTTGGACCCATTTGGTTCTAATTGGTTTATATCACGTCCTCAGGCTATGTCATTCTCTCAAAAATTGTACCCTGCCCCCTCCCCTCCTGTTCAGCTTCATGTACTCCAGGCACAAAGGAAATGGCTATATATTCATGAATTCTTTGTAATACTGTAGATGATATATTTGCCATAACTCCATATACAATTTAGGGAGCACAAAATAATAATCTGTCCTCATTTCTTTTGTTTTATTTATAAAAATTAAAGCTTGATATCATCTTGAGCAGTGACATGTTTTAAATAACCATGTATTAAGCTTTGACTTTGAAAAATATGCTTAATTACATTAAATACTAAACAAAACCAGAAATACATTGTATATATAAATATTTAATATTTATTTCATATGTATTGGGATGTTCATTCTGGCATATCCCAGAACGTGAATCCATCATATTCATTATTTGTATATTTCATCATTAGTATTGATGCTATGGTCACTTTTTTTTTTTAAACTTGGGCTCAGTAGACAGCAAAGACCATATTCCTCATACAGGTAAAATTTTGGCAATTTGATACATGAGTAATTAATCTTGTGATGCATATATATTTCTATGTATAATGTTATCTCATTCTACTTCTATATAAAACAGATATAGACATAAAATAGAGATAACTTTGTTTTAAATATTTTATTTTTATGCATATACTCATATTTTTCTTTATTAAGTAATACACCTATATTATTTGAGATATAACAGGTAAAAAGTAATATTTTGTAAAGGGACTTACTTCCACTTTGTCCTTCACCCACCCAAGTCACCTTCTCATAGTGAGCACGTTAATAATTGCTTATAATTCTTTTAAGAGTACACCAGGCAATAAATAATATTATATTTTGAGAATATACAAGGCAATACATACTGTAAATATATTACATATCTTTGCTCTTTATTTATGTTTGTATACACATATATACACATAAAAAAGGAGAAAAAATTATACATTTTTTCAAATATTTTATAATATTTTATTCAAATATTGAGAAGTTAACATACTATAGACACAATTCTGTGCCTTACATTTTGGAACAAACAGTATATAGAGAAATAATTTTGTACTAGGTTAATATTCCTTATTTTATTAAATTAAAAAAACATTTTATGTATAAATATTTCATTATCAAGATTTTTAACTATTTTGTCTTTTTTTGCTATGGACACAATTGGATTCTTCCTTAGCATGAATGGACTTAGTTTACCATGTATAATTCTATTCAGAGAAACTCATATTTTATGTTGCCAAAGAGTTTCATGATATTTAAAAGATATTTAAGGATACTATCATATCCTTAAGACTGATGTCTTAAAATCAGCATGAGATTTTAGTCGTATGGGGAAGAGTTGGTAAACATTACAAACGTGGCATCCATATTAAATGTGTTTGAGGGAGGGATAATAAAAATATTTGGCATTTAATGTGGCTCTGGACTCGACTATTTAATATGGGAAATTGACTAATCAGAAAAAAAAGCTGAACACAAATCTGGCATGCTATAATTTTGACTCTTTATTTACAAACATTTACAATAATTCTGGACTTAAGGAGTGAAAATGCTATAGAACATTGCCATTGAGTAAGAGCTATGGTTTTTAACCAAGAGTGTTCCAGAGTAAGTGGCTGACTTAAAAGCAGACATTCAGTTCTCTACTTAGAAGCTGGTACAAAGCCAAGGCGATTTTAAGTTAAAAGACAAGCCAGAATTCAATATCATTTAATTAGGCAACACAGGCAAAAAATTATTTTTAAGATCAGGAAAATAGATGAAAAACATGGTTCCACAAAGATAAAGTTACTGCTTTAAAAGTTATTTTTGTCTGAGTTGAATATAGAACTAGTCTTTACTTCAAAAATCAATCACAATTCCACTTTATATCATAAAGTAAACTGTTTTGCAGAATTTAATAGGATTATACTATTGATTCCATCTATACAATGCTAGCTGGTATTGCATACCTATGAACTATGACCTATTATGTTACTGAGTGCAAGAGAAAAGGGATTAGTCTATGAAAGAACAGGTGGATTTCATGTCTCCATACAATATTCACACACCCATTAACTCAATAGTCATTTTATGTTAGTAAATGTCAACCAAATACACAAAACAAAATTAAAAACTAGTCTGTTTTGATCCTTGAAACATATGGCTAAACTTATTTGAAAAACTCATTTTGGGTACCTATTCAAAATCCAGGCACTGGATATGAAAGACTAATTTTTGCTTCCTTCTTGTTTTTTTCACAGTTGAAAGTACTATTGAATCATTGATTTCAATGGCATAGGATTATATTAACTTCTGTAGTGTCTTCTTGAGAATCATTTAATTAGACCAGATATTAATGTTTAGCTATTCCAGCTTATTTGCAGTCTACTTCAGGGAAAAAAGTGATTATATTAGGGTGTGAGGGTGGGAGAGGAAGACAGTAGGAGTTTTTATTTCAATGCAAAGGACAGTATAATGGCAGAAACAGAGATTGGAGTCAGGTACTTTGAAGACAGAGGAAGGGCTTCAAGTCAAGGAATCTGGATGGCAACTAGAAGCTAAAAAGGACAAGGAAATGGGTTCTTCCCTGGAGGCTCCAGAAGGAAACATCCCTGTTCACACCTTGTTCTTAGCTCCATAAAACTCCTTTTGGACTTTTGATCTTCAGAATTTTAAAATAACAAATTTGTCTTTTGTATGACACTAAGTTGTTTTGGTAATTTCTTGCAGCAGCAATAAGAAATTCATATATTTATTGTTCACTTGATAATTGCCCTCCAGATTTATCTTTGGTAACAAAGAGAAAAGACTACATTTTGAAGTCTGTCAACATTTATTATTTACACAACGGGAGTCAATATGTCAGTGCAATTCTCCTGGAAAGCAAATAACAAGAGCAACTTAGAAATGAAAAAGATTCATTGAGGATAAAGTCTGTGAAAGTCAAAGGAGAGAGAGGGAGTTGTCCTAGGGAGAATCCTCAAATCTGTGATGCAGGTTTGACACCTATGAAAAAACAGAGGTCAAGAAGAAACATTGGATGGGTAGAGCTACTGATTCAGTTCTGAGAAAGTCTCATCCATGCCAACAGGGAACCCCCAAGCAAAGATTGCCTGTTAGAGAAGTCCCGTGACTTGGACAAAAACAAGTCCCTTGCATTGCACTGTACCCAGTCATTAACAGGAACAGCTCAGAGGAAGTATGTTCTTGTCTAGAATACCCTGGCAGATTCTAAGGGTGTTGTCACCTCAACTGTCAGCTGATTGTAGTTCTTGGAGCAGATTTTCTCTCATAAGTGTATCCAAGTGACATACCTCCGTGGCTGCCACATCAATTTCACATTGTAGGCATGCAAAAAATATACCTGAAATTTAAAAATAATGCATATCCCACTGCAATATTGCCAAAGTCTAAAATCTTCACCCACAATAGTGATTTTTCCTTCCTGATCTAGAACCTCCATCTCCATATTTATGAGGGTAAGTCAAAAATTATCAGCACTCCGGTTATATTAAAATGTTTATAAATTCTACAGCCAGAGTGCAGATAATTTTGACTTACCCTTGTATTAGTTTCTTTTCTAGAATAGCTTTTTTTTTAAAGCTCTTTGTTGGAATATAATTGCTTTACGCTGTTGTGCCAGTTTTTGCTGTACACCAAAGTGAATCAGCTGTATTTATACATATATCCCCATATCCCCTCCCTCCTGCAACTCCCTCCAGCCCTCCCTATCTCAGCCCTCTAAGTCATCACACATATAGAATAGCTTTGGATAAACATACTTCATAGTTTCCATTTCCCCAGTCATTACATATGTTACATTGATTACTTGATATTAGATAAAAATATTCTTTATATTTTGCATGTCTACAGATTCAAGGCTTAGACTGTTTAGCTGACATTCCTAGATTTAGACATGCATAAGGTAGACATTGTATTTAAACATGATCTCCTAATTAGAACTTTGAAACTCTTTTTTTTTTTTGCAATGCTGTGCAGCATGCGGGATCTTAGTTACCCAACCAGGGATCAAACCCATGCCCCCGATAGTGGAAGTGTGGATTCTTAACCACAGGATGACCAGAGAAGTCCCAAACTTTGAAACCCTTTCATCGCACTTTCCTAGTTACCACTTGGACAGGATGCTGTGACAATGACTGACTTCACCCACTGTACATGACTATATTGGTTAAATCTCAGAGTCAACTAGTGTCTTTATTCTTGCTTCACAAGGTCAACAGCTACATACCCAACTCTAGCTTCTCATAGCATCAAAAAGGAAAAAAAGATTAAAGGCTAAATAATGATATTCTTGCAAAGGAAGTCCTTTGTCAGAGAATGTTGCAACGCAGTATTTTATCGATTAGGAGTCCACATAATTTTACTCTAAAGTGCCAGATAGTACACTAGATTTTGCAGGCTGTATATAGTCTCTGTTGTGTGTTCTCTTTGGTTTATATTTGTTTGTTTTGTTTTGTTTTCAACAACCCTTTAAAATATAAACACCATTTTTAACTCCTGGGCTAAACAAAAAAATAGTCTTCTCCCAGATTTATCTTCAATGTGGAGCCTGTAAGTAATCGCATAATTCTCTAAGAAATGTACAATAACTAGAGAGGTTTCCTCAGTCTTTCCAGTATTATTTATGACCTGTTTCATTCTTTCTTGTAATAAGGAAGATTTTGTTTGGATATGGGCAATAGAAAAAATCTAAAATAAAAGTGGCATAACTAAGATAGAAATGTATTCTCCTCAGGTAAACATACAGAGGTGTAAAAATGCAAGTCTGATCCACAAATTCCTTAGGGATCCAGCCTCCTTTCAAGCTTTTACCAGTTTACTCTCATCTTCTTGGTTCAAGATGGAATATATGCTAAGGGTTGGATGAGGGATAAACAAAAATATGAAAAAGGGACAGTATCAAGTGTATATAAAGACATATTCTAGGAAGCTTCTGTTAGCACTTATGTTTGTATCTCTTTGGCCAGAACTTAATAATGGGGGCATATCTAACTGCAAGGAAAGCTCGTTAATCTGCTGTCCTTTATACTGAATCGCAGTATGCCAGTCAAATTTCCTATTTTTACGATAGAAGGGTAAACAGATTTTTGGAGATAACTACTGTTTCCTGACATGATTCTTCCTTATTTAAATTAAGAAGCCCAGTTGTAGTACATAAACATTTACTCCCATGACAAAATAAGTATAACAGATACAAATATATTACTCATGCTTAATTGAATTACACTTATATATGTTAGTTTGTGAGAAAAAAGCACATAAAACTAGATTTCTCTGAGAAATATGTAGATACCATGAAACATAACTGATATAAAAAAATATATATATAGGGGTAACATACTCAATATTAGAACTTAAATTACCTTACAAATAAGTATTATCATGCCATCTGAAAGATAGTTTTTAACTTACCAATTTCTCATTTTCTGTCATGGTACATGGAAAAATTTAAAAAATAGAAACATATGAGAGAAATATTTGTAAAGAGCTAATTGTTCAAAGGAGATTTCTTTAACAATAAACTTCCTCAGAATAATAGTCCGAGAAAATCACTTTACTAATAATCACTTCAACTACAATAAAAAATTAACAGGTATATAAGTTCCCCCATGTTTATAGCTTTCCCATATGCATTTTTAAGTAAGTGAAAATTAGTATTACAAAGGGGAAGTTGGAATGTGAATTATGTCATGTCTATTAAATCACCTTTCTACTTGTACCTATGTACATCATTTGGGTTCTCCATACCTTACACTTTTCCATACAAAAAAAAGACTGTAGTATTTACAATATTTATTTCTACCCTTCCTGGGAAATATACATTAGTTAATTAACATATCCATCACAATAATATAACTAAGAATAAAATTAATAAAAGGATTGAAAATAATAGCTTTAAAAAATGTGATATTTTTCTAAGCTCATACACAGATGGAAATTATCCTAGGGTCACTTCACAATAAGAATAATGTGTAGTACACTAAATTGAATGAAGAATTTCTACAGTGACTCTTTCCAGTTAGGTTATTTGCATATTTCCTTCCTGGACAGCATAAGCATGACTAGTACAGACATAATATTTTTGTTATTACTGGGTATTTATTAATCTACTGTGTTGTCTTGGGTTTTATTTCAATTTACTGGAAATAAATTATATAAAATAACCCTTCCATCAAAAGCACATCTAATGACAAATCAGAATTTATCTAATTGGAGAATGCATCCATAAAGTCTTGTATATTTAAATTTATATAGATTGATCTGTTTGGCAGTCTTTAAATTGTGATTATTTTATTTTATTTATTTTAATATTGTTTTTAGAATATGTTAAAATGTACTTATAATACAAAGGCACAGAGCTTGACATATGCCAGGTGTTCTAAGCATTTTTCAAACATTAATTTTAATACTTTCCATAACATTGCATATGGTATGCTTATTATTATTATTATTATTGTATGTATGTACATACGTATGTACATATGCATGCATTTATTTTAAGATCATAGGAAGTTAACCTATGCAGTGGCCACTTTTTCTCTGCTGCAAGTTCTTTTATTTCAAGAGCACATTAATAAGCAGTAATTCTGTCCATACTAAAAAATAATTAAGGAGTTCAGGGCAGAGAAGAATGGTGAGTAGTGTATGAATATTTAACTTAATGTTCTATACAGGCAAAACCAAAGCTTGCCAGTTCCAAATAACACATGATGTTAAATTACTAATTAGTTTTATTTTGTGAATTATGCATTAGGTTTGACTGTACTTGTGAACTATTTGTGTATTAAGAAGACTTCAAAATCAACACAGATATGGGAAATCCAAATGATTCATATTTCTAGATAAAAACTAATATGTTTCCAAACATTTCTGAAAAATAGAAAAAGAGATAGAGAAAGAAGAGTCACAACTCAATTTTGCTTGAAACATTAGTTCTTTATGACAGGTCCCTTATGAATGTTATCTGATTGTTCTATCATATTTGTTGCTGCCAACCACAAACTCTTCATCTTAGGATGTTCTGTATAAATCATTATGGGAGCTACAACAATTTTTTACTGATATTTTAAAGTGAGATTTTCTTGAATCTTGCATTTAAAACTACTAGCATCATTATTCTCTGATAGAATTCTTAGAAATATCTTAACCAATTTTATTTTGTTTTCTTAACTATAGAATAAGATATAACTTTTAAAAAGTGACTAAGTACTTTTTTAAACTTTATCATAAAATACCTTGAAGTAACTTTTCCAATTCTCACAACTGTTGTTAAAGAAAATACATATACATATATATATAGTTTAGTATAATAAGGTATAGTATAACTAATTCCCAAAAAATTAAGTAATATTATTTGGTTGTAGTTGTTAGCTACAGCCAGGAATTTGTTTTCACTCTATTTCAGAGGGGCTCAAATAATTGCTATTTAAGTTAATGGAAGTTATATACATACATTTATTTCTCAGACTGCTGCTTTGGGGCTTCAACTAATGATTGTTTCTATTATTTCTATTCTATTCTATTCTATTCTATTCTATTCTATTCTATTCTCTATTCTATGCTATTCTATATTCTATTCTGTATTATTCAATAGTATCAGATGGCTGGTATTTATGTAATGCTCTGCTTCTCATCAAATATTGGGTAAACATGGTATTCCATTAAGAAATGTAATATTTTAAAAATAATAATTATTGTTTCAGAGTCTGATCTGAAATCCCTCATGCTATATGCTGCTCTGTGTGTGTTTTCCTTACTGATAGTTGAATTTATTGTTTGTTTGCTAAAGTAAAAGGCATTCACAAGAGTTTTAGCAGAAACATTCACAGCAGATATTCACTATATTTTATTATTAGTAGCGGTTTTGTTGAGCTCATGGCATCCTTTGATTAACTGCCATTGGAGACAGAGTTTGCAACAGGGCTATGTCACAGCTCTCTGTCAACATGTTTCACAAGTTGCTGGTGGGCCTTTAGGGAGGGTAAGTGTATAAACACTCACTTAACAAGAGATGTATGGACAAGCTGTGAAAGTAATGACTAATTGACTGCTATTCTGGATATATTTGGAAATCTTTTGACTTCAGTTCCACCTCACATAATGATGAATGACATCTCTCTCTAACAGAGGGAAACAGCAAGGTTGGGCCCAAAGCAGACACTCTGAGATGTGACTAGAAGTCACAGTGTTTCAGTTAGTGGAAATGAACAAATAGAGACACAGTATGTAAGATTTCTTACTTACTTTTTTGGTACTGAAATTAATAAACTCGGTATGTAAAATACAATAATTTATTTCCATCCAGACTTAAAATAATCAATTTGAAGCAAATAATTTTGAATTTCAAACATTCTAATTTTAGAGGTACATATTATTGGTTGTTGAAAGAAAGTAGAATTTCTGATTTCTGTGAGGTATAGTTTATATTTTATCCTTTCTGCTAAAGTGTAGAATGGCTAAACATGCACATTTTTCTTGTTCATCTTCATGGTCCTATTAAAAATGACAAAATTTTACTGCAATTAGGTTTTTCAATAACCATACCTATCCCATCAAAGAGCAAAGTTCTCTTCCTTATAATTTTGGTTTCCTCTAATCTGCCCCAAAAGGGTGCAGAGTAATTGGAAAGAAGAGTAAAGGGAATTGAGTAAGTGTTGTTGAGATAAGTAATTGAAACTGTTTATAATTTTTTAAAAAGTGAAATAAATTTTCACCTTTAAGTATTTATTTAGATTTTTTAGACAGTATTTCTTTAAATGTAAAACTATCTCAGGACACTAAACTTTTAGTTTATATTTAAAATTATGAGGACTCCATCATATATAACTCAGGTGAAAATGTAGGTGCTTAGGAAGAATGGGGCCACAGCATGAAGGACCTGAAACATTTATCTGTTGTGCTAGTTTCTTGAACTAATTTTGGATTGAAAAAAAAGAAAGAATGTAGTTTTTAGAGGAGAAAGATATTGTGCTACTTACTGGCTTAAATAAAACAATGAGTTTATTTTTCATTTTAGATTTATTTTCTATTGTAACCTACTCTTCATTCACTTCTTTGGTCTCACAAATTTAAAGAATTCAGTGGCACACTTCCCAGCATCCATATTTTAGAAAGTCTACCAAACCATCCTCAGGCTACATGTCATTTTAGATATATCCCCCCTTTGCTCTTCATCAGCATACATGGGCTTAATTTGTCATATTTGGGCAAAAGTACACTTGGTGAGAATGGAACATTTCTGACCATAAATGTAATACTGATACAAAGAGAGGACAAAGATGGAAAACTTGCAGAAGGATAAAGAAATGGGAACAGAGAATAAGCCCATCAATTGGGCTATAGGTAACAGACAAGAGGCAAAAGATATTTATGAAATGACAAACTGAATGGAAGCAGTGTTAAGGTGGATGAAAGGAAATGATTGTGTTAATGTCAAGAATTGTGGAAGACATACAATTGTATCCTACTTGCAAGCTAACAAGTTAGCCTGCCACAGTTTCCTAGAAGATGACAGGAGACAAGGGAGATAAAAGAGATAAAAGACAGGATTATGGCAGCAGGCAGAAGGAGCTTCTCATTTCCTTCACTTCCTCTATTCTCCAGGTCCCAAGAGGGTGATATAGAGAAGAACACAGGTAGATACTGCACATGCAGTAGGTTTATGTCACAGCTGAAGAACCCAAAGTTTAGGCAACTTCAATCTTTTAATGTGGGCTCGTAGAAAACCTGCCCAAACCTTGCCACAGAAGGAGCCGTTATCTTTATTATCCATATCAGGCAACAAATATGCCCTCTTCTTTGAAGGAAGCCATTCTCTCCATCTTCCAAGAGTGTTTGCAATGCTAAAATCCTAAAAAGATAGTCAAGAACAAAAGCTTATACAGACCTGCAGAAAGATCATGGAAAAGTCTTCTAAAAATTAGGATAAAGGTAAACACTAGAAAAGAATTATAAAGTTTCCACAATACTTATACAAATACAAACAAAATAATACAAAAGAAACCCCAAAGTCCCCCAAAAACAAAAAAACAAAACAAAATAATACAAATAAAATGATCAATAAAGAGACCAGTTATGTGAAAAATACTGCATAAACATAACACAAAGGTAATATGAAATAAAATGATGGCAGACATGAGACTGAATGTATAAGTTATACCTCTAAATGTAAGTGGAATTATTCCTCTTTTAAAAGACAAATATTTTCAGAATGGCTTGCATATAAAAATCTATCTGTATGTGTGTAGAAGATATATACCTAAAAGAAAAAGATACTGAAATAAAATAGAGATAAATACAAGCCGAAGAGAAATTGAGATTGAAATGTGAAAAGGTAAAATTAACAGCAAAAAAAATCAAAGGACAAAGGCACTTCATAACATATTAATACAATTTCAATAATGAAGATCAAGCACTCATAAGTATCTGCGAACCAAATAAGATAGTGATCATCTTTCAAAAATGTTTTTTAAGTTTTATTTTATTTTTGTTTTTATTGAAGTATACTTGATTTACAATGTTGCATTAGTTTCAACTGTACAGCAAAGTGATTCAGTTATACTCATATATATTCTTTTTCCAGCCTGTTTTTCATTATAGGTTATTACAAGATGTTGAGTGTAGTTCTCTGTACTATACATAGGTCTTTGTTGTTTATTTTATATATAGTAATGTATATCTGTTAATCCCAAACTCTTAATTTATCCTTCCTCCATATTTCCCCCTTGGTAACCGTATGTTTGTTTTCTATGTCTGTAAGTCTATTTCTGTTTTGTAAATAAGTTCATTTGTATCATTTTTTTAGATTCCACGTATAAGTGATGTCATATGATATTTGTCTTTGACTTCTTTTAATATGATAATCTCTAGGTCCATCTGTGTTTCGGTTTGTTTTTTTTTTTTTTTTTTGTCAGCAGACATCTTAATTTAATAAAGCAATATTGACAGAAGGGAAATGAAACAATGACTTTTGGATTAAGACAAGCCAAATGGTTCAACTGCAAAGGTGAGTCCAAAATTATCTGCACTCCGGTTGTATTAAAACTCCTGTTGGCTGCACTGTCTAATCACCACTTCCTGTTCAAGGCTACTGTCCCCCTGTCACTCCTGTGCAGGTGTGAATGTATTACATCAGTTCATTTGTAACTGTGGTGTGAGCAAAAATGGATGCCCCACTTGCAATTTGCACAAAAGAAGAACAGTGTGCAGTGATTCATTTTTTGTGGTCTGAGGGTGTGCCTGGTGCTGTTATGTATTGAAGACTTTGTGCGCAATATGGAGAAAGTGTTTTGTCATGAAGAAGGGTGTGTGAATGGATAGAGAAGTTCAAGGAAGGTCGCACAAGTGTTAGCCAACAGGAAGGAGCTAGACGCTCGTCCACGTGAAGACATGAAGACAGAGGTGCATTCATGGCTCACAGCTCAGCCTAAAACATTTTTTAATGAGGGAATATGAAAGCTTGTTGACAGATGGACAAAGTGCATTGAAAAGCAAGGAGATTATGTTGAAAAATGATATATGTGTCTTTTCTGAAAGTTAATTGAAATAAATTCTACAGCCAGAGTGGGGATATTTTTTGACTTATCCTCATACATGTAAGAAAGTATAATCTTAAAACATATAAATGATACAATTAGTAAGATAAAGTCTGTGAATTTATAGTGACCTTTGCATCTAGATAAATTATGCAGCTTTTTTTCAAATGCAAATGGAGAATTCAAAATAGGTAATGAAATAGGAAAGTAACAACTATTTTAATTGTTTATTAATTAAAAACACCTTTTTTAATTAAAGTAAAATATTTAAGTACCAATTCATAACCTAACCTTGCCATAAATCAACTCCTTCCTGTCAGGCACTGCTGTGGATACATTGTAAATTTAATATATCTTCTATTCCACTTTATGTAAACACTGTTTTTATGTATTAACTTTCTGTTCTAACCCTTCATGTCCAGTGACATAACAATTGCATAAAGTTTTTATTTAGCTGCTAGATTCAAGATATATATTGTTCAATTTCATTCCTTTTTATGGCTGAGTAATATTCCATTGTATATATGTGCCACATCTCCTTTATCCATTCATCTGTTGATGGGCATCTAAGTTGCTTCCATGTCCTGGCTATTGTAAATAGTGCTGCAATGAACATTATGCTACTTGTTTCTTTTGGGATTATGGTTTTCTTTGGGTATATGCCCAGTAGTGGGATTACTGGGTCATATGGTAGTTCTATTTTTAGTTTTTTAAGGAACCTCCAAACTGTTTTCCATAGTGGCTGTACCAGCTTACAATCCCACCAACAGTGCAGGAGAGTATGGAATATTACTCAGCCATAAAAAGGAATGAAATTGAACTATATGTCATGAGGTGGATAGACCTAGAATCTGTCATACAGAATGAAGTAAGCCAGAAAGAGAAAAACAAATACTGTATGCTAACACATATATATGGAATCTGAAGAAATGGTACTGATGAACCCAGTGACAGGGCAAGAATAAGGATGCAGATGCAGAGAATGGACTGGAGGACATGGGGTTGGTGGGGCAGGGGGGGTGAAGGGGAAGCTGGGATGAAGTGAGAGAGTAGCATAGACATATTTACACTACCAGCTGTAAAATAGATAGCTAGTGGGAAGTTGCTGTATAACAAAAGGAGATCAACTTCATGGGAGATGCCTTGGAGGGCCAGGACAGGGAGAGTAGGGAGGAGTCGTGGGAGGGAGGGGATATGGGGCTATGTGTGTAGATGCAGCTGATTCACTTTGGTGTACTTCAGAGATAGGTACAAGAGTGCAAAGCAAATATATTCCAATAAAGAGTTAAAAAAGATATATATTAAAGTACAAACGCACACAAATATACACAGGGAAAAATAGCACCCACACTAAAGGTTATCTTAATAAATGATTTTCTTCATTTATAACAGTTCAAATAAAAACAACTAGATTGCTGAAGGACTACTTTATACACTTTCAAAATTATAAATGACTTCAGAAAAATTGAGAATATGAAATAAAAGGCAAATAAAAAGTACTAAGGTGAGATTTTGGTTAAAACTGATATAAATGGCAGAATAAATAAAAGAAAGGAAAGCACTGTTGATCGTGCATAAAAGAGAAAAATGAGAAGGTAATGAAAGTTGATTGTCAGTTGCTCTGGTTCCTGTCTGTTGCCTTCTGTAATGCATCTGCATGTCTTTTTCTGTTTTGTTTTTTTTATTTCTATGCAGTATTGCTGAAGCAGAGGCTATACCACTATCAATGACTATTAGTATGCCTCTTTTTGAATTGTGTTTTTTTTTTTTAGCAAAACTTTTCTGAACCAGAACAAGGTGAGTCGTCTGAATATTCCAAAAGAAATCTTAAGCAGTTACTAGGAAGCTGTACTTGAGCAGACTTTCAAATTAAAGAACAAAGCATATTTTCATTTAATTAAATGAGTCTATTCAATAAGGATAATTTATAGGATAAGGAAGTAGCAAGGTTAAAAGCAATTGAAAGACATTTGGAATCCAGACTATATTCATAAGGATTTTATGTACTGGAGAGAGAAGAAAGTATGTCTCCTGCTAATTTATACCAATTTCTAAATTATTAGAAAATACATAACCAATAAAACATTATAAATATCTAATTAGTTCCAATACAATAATGAAATAAAAGTTCAAATCAATATAACCATATGAAGATATTAACTTGAGAGCACATAAGAATGAAGTATATGCTACCTCTTTCTCAGTAGTATTTTAACTTTAATTTTTCTTCAAATTTTATAAGAAATATCAAAAATATAATTTAATTCTATATATCAGAAAATAACATATTTAGAATTTGATTATGAAAAACAGATGTTCGGTTGATCAGATTTATATATACATAATATATTATATATTACATTATAATATATTACATTACCAGTAAGTTGATTCACATTGCAGGGTTTATCTTCTCTGTACTACTCATGCCTTTTTCTGCCTATCCTGTGTCCTTGGTTGAAGACCACTGAACTTTGATATATCTTGGTTGAAGACCACTGAACTTTCATATATCTTGGAGTGAAAATGTCAATATACAGGTAAATTCATCATATCATAGAAAAATGTTCACTTTATTTCCATCTAGGTATATGAGGCAAAGGACACATGCTCTGGGGAAAGCAGATGAGTCATAATTGTGCAAAAATAAATTCAGTATCTATACATGTGATTGATTAGTTCATCATGAAAGTCTACTTAGATGTCTGTTGTGTGTTTGTCAGCCCTTCCCTATTCAATTCATGTCTTTTCTTCTCTCTATACTTAAATAAAAAGCATTGTGTCTTAAGAAAGGAGGATAATTGGGGGACACATCTTATATTCACAGAATGAAAGAACTCAGAAAACCCCAGAGCTCATTAGATTGGTCACCTGATCTGCAGGAGCATAACTGTGCATAAGATCTAATATTTTTCCAGTGAACAAAATAAAAGCTGTCAAGACCATTGATATTTGTTCACATGTGGGCTGGCAAGTGTGCTGATGCAATTTACAAGATGGTATTTCAGAATATTATGTGTTTCACTAATTTATGTTTTCTTGTTCTGTTTTGGTGTTTATTTCCTTGACTCCTTTTACTGCTAACTCATAGTGGTGGGTACCCAGACAATTACCATCACTTATACTACACCTATAGCCAAATGGGAGTGAGTCTTCAAGTGACAGAATTTGGCACAGTATCAGAAGAATAAAAATAATCATCCAAAGTACCTACTAGTATGAATCTCTCTTAGTAGAGTACATCAGATTCTGTCAAGTGATGATGGAATGCTCCTGTCTTCCTCTCTAGTCAAATATTCTCTTCCTTATGTCAGAAATAAGTGTTTAATATCCAAGCATTCAACATGATGCAATGATAACATAGCAGATTATGTGTAAATATAAATTTAGGAACTACAATACCTCTAAAAGAGAAAACTAATTTTGTAGATCTTGCTCAGGAATTATTAAAAGCCTCTATTTCAGAGTTACCAAATAAATGTAGATTTCTTACCATGTAGACAAGTTATTCCAGATGGAGAAAATTACCAAAAATTACATGTATCATCCTCCTGTGAAACTTTCTAAAATATTTCAGCAAGTAACAGAACTACAGTCAGATATGACAAAGATTTTGAAATTATCAGACTAGGAATTTGAAATAACTATGATTAATACTCTAAGGACTCCAATGTAAAAAGCAAACATGCAAGAAAAGAAAGGTAGTGTAAGCAACTCTAAAGAAGAATCAAAAAGAAAAGTTAAAAATAAAAACACTGCAAAGGAAATGAAGAATGCCTTTGGTAGGAGTATCAGGAGTCTGAAAAGTGTAAAGAAAATCAGTGAGCTTGAAGATATGTCAATAGAAACAACCTAAACTGAAAAGCAAAGGAAAGAAAGAGAGAACAGCATATCCAAAAAAGTGTTGAACAATTTCAAAAAGTGTAATATATGCATAATGGGAATACCAGAAAGAGAAAAAAAATGAAACAAAATATTTGAGGTAAAATGGCTGAGAATTTGCCAAAATCAATAACAGAAGTCAAAACAGAGATACAGGAAGCTTAGAGATAACACAATAAATACAAAAATCTATACCTATGCATGTGATATACAAAGTGCAGAAAAATCAAGACAGAGAAAATCTTGAAAGAAGCCAGATACATAATTTGGACTGCATTGGATTTAAAATTATGTAAATAACGTCATCAAAAAAATGAAAAGATAAGCCACAGTTGGAAAGAATATGTGCAAATTATATATCTGATAAAAGATTTGTATTTAGAATATGTAAATTGCATAATTCAACAGTAAAAAGACAAATAACCCAAATAAAAAATGGGGAAAAGACCAGCATAAACATTTCTTCAAGGAAGATATACAAATGACCAATAAACTCATGGCAATATGGTCAACATCATTAGTCATCCAGGAAATACAGTCAAAACCACAGCAAGATATTTAATACCCACTAGGATAACTATAATAATAAAAAAGACAGATCATAGCAAGTGTTGGTGAGGAAACTGTAACGTTCTTATTGCAGCTTCTATGGAAAATAGTTTGACAGTTCCTTAAAATGGTAGGCATAGAGTTAATATATGACACAATAATTCTGTTCTAGGTATATATCCAAGAGAAGGGGAAATATATGTCTACTCAAAAACTTGCTCACAATATTCCTAGCAAAATTAGTCATAATAATCAAAAAGTGAAAAATAATTTGTCCAACTGATGAATAAATAAATGTAATGTACACCCATAAATTAGATATTATTTAGCAATAAAATGGAATGAAGTACTCATAACATGCTACAAGATGAATGACCTGGAAAATATCACACTAAGTGAAAGTAACTAGTCCCAAATGACCACATATTATATAATTAATTCTATGTATAAAAAAATGTCCAGAATAGGCAAACCTATATCGAGAGAAAGATTACTGGTTGCCCTAGGACTGACGTGTGAGTGTGGGAAGGAATTCCTAATAGTCATAAGGATTTGGAAGCTGATAAAACATTCTAAACTTACATTGTGGTGTGGTTACACAACACTGTGAATATTATAAAAGCCGTAAATTGTGTACTCTTTATTGGTGAATTTTTATGGTGTGTGATTTACAGACATTTAAAGATGTTTAAAGCAAACTATAGTATATCCTACCACTTTGGGTTTTGTGACAAGAAAAGAAAACTCTTTGGAAATAGAGTATTATTCTTTAGCCCTTGCTATCTTTGCTTTAAATGAATGTTTTGAGGGACAAAGGGAAAATCATTTGCTATAATTCCCTTCTTTGATAATAAGGAAACAGAATCCCAGAGGAGGTAAGTAGCTTTAGAGCTAACTGTTAAAGGAAATTTAATAGCAAAACCTATCACACTTCACTGTTGTATAGATTAAATTTGGTAAAGACATTTGCAATCTATAACTCACTATGTTGATGTTTTATATACTAATACAATGTTACATATAGTTATATATAATATATAGTTATGAAACATGGAATAATATTTTACTACTATGTGTTAGCTTGAAGTGTAACTTTGATATTCATCATTTTGGAATGATGAGCAGAATATATTGACATGTGAATTGATAAAATTTCAATTTATATTCCCCATATCCCTTAATGTTTGCCTCCTACCTGTACTCATAACTTTTTGCAAGTGTTTGGAGAGTTTCTTGGCAGCAACTTTAGGGATAGAGTATTATTTGATTATTTTAAGCTATATTTTTAGAAGGAAATAAATTCTCTGTGGGTTTAAGATAATATAAAAATCAAAATCAGTAGAGAAAATATTAGACTAAGATTGGTTTTGAAAGTTCTCATATGGATCAGGGGGCCAGAGTAGTGAATTTAGTCTCCTCTCCTTAATGGGTTTTCCCTTATATTATTTAAAGCACTCAAAAAGAATTAACCTTTGTTACGAAGAACATTAAAGGAATGAATCAATTTTTTCCTCAAAGGAGTTTTCAAAAAACTCATATGACCTTTGCCTTTTTGATTGTTCAGAATCCTAAGATATCTTGGTGTATCTCTTGAGGTTTCTTTATTTTTCTTTCTTTTCAATATTTGTGTTAGGCACTGGTTTTTGCCTAGGGCAAGAACCTCATAGAGGAGGAATAGCAGTGTTTTAAAAGCACAAGAATCTGATATGCATTCCTTAATCTAACAGTTAAGGGACTATTTTTTTCTTGAACAAAGATACATTTAGGCAGGAAATTTGGAGGACTAAAAATTGCAAAAATTAACCTTTTATAAATATTTCAGAAATGTTTCTCTATATTCAAGTGTCTATTTTTTTTGGCCATAGTAATCACTTTCCTTGTTCCCTGAAGAAATTTTTCCCCAATATTGCTCTATGTAACTAAATATATATGTGGACATTCTTAAAGATAGTAACATACCCCTGCCCATATCTCTTTTCTAGCACTCATGAAGAGATACCTTATTTCATTATTTCATCTGTCTAGGTGACTTTTCTATATTAAGGAAAAAATTGTCTAGTTGGTAGAAACTTGGCCAAACCTCTGTACCCTACATTTAGAAAGTTCTCTAAGGAATTTATTTTCAGATTTTAGTCCCAAATATAATTGAAGAGGTGGTCTCAGTTGAATTGATGTCTCCAATATTATGTTTTTTTTTTTTTCTTTTTTTACATATCTGGTGCCAGAGTGGAGAGTTTTGAGATAATCAAGCACAAGTTGAAAATGATTAATTACATGGGGTTAATAGATATTTTGACCACATTTTGAGTGATTTTTGTTTTCATTAGAAATAACTTTAAAAAGACAAAACTATTAAAATAATGTAGCTCTTTTCAAAAAGTATTTTTGAAAAATTATATTTTCACACTTCCTACTTTTTTTTTTTTTTAACTTTTATTATTTGGCTGCACCACGCTGCATGTGGGATCTTAGTTCCCTCACCAGGGATTGAACCCATGCCCCCTGCAGTAGAAGTGCAAAGTCTTAACCACTGGATCACTGGGGGTGTCCCCCTACATTTAAAAGATCATTCTAAATCTGCTCATTAGGAAATAGCAAAATTTTATTATTTTTACTCAAGATCTGATTCTTTATTGCCTTGGTCCTAACAATTATTTCTATACATATGCCACAATACTGGAGGACTGCCTTGATTCAAAAGTCAGACCGGATTTTTTAAAACTGTTAAATTTCCCTCCTTTTTGAAAAAAGAAAAAACACATAATATTCCATTATTATCCTTTTGAAGACTTTCAGATCTGTAATGATGTCTACTCTCATTCTTGATGTTGGTCTTTTCTGTCTCCTTGTATTTTCTTGAACATTTTGGCCAGAGGCTTATCAATTATATCAATTGTGTCAGCTTGATTCCTCCTAAAAACAAATGCCAAGAGGGGATTTGTTGTGCAAGCGAGTTATTGAGTTATTGTGGAAATGCCCTTGAAGGATAAAAAATGAGGAAGGAACAGAAGCAGCTATGAAAACCTCCAGACCACAATGCAGCTCAGACAGCTGTGAAAAGAAAAAGAGAAGGAAGGATTGGATGGGAAGATCTTCCCACAAAGCACGAGTCTGAGAAAGTTTTGAGCATGACAATGGGTTTCTGAATTAGAGAAGTCCTGTGTTAGGTGGAAGTGGGCCAGGACTGGTACCTTAGCTTTCCTGGTCTTTAACTGTGGGTGATTCCTGGGTGAATGCCTATAGAGGTAAGGCCAATAGTTGGTTATACCCTCCACATTTGTTTCTCTTGAAGAATATTTGAGCCAAACATTTCCATGGATGCCACAGTCTACAGCTTGCACCAAAGTGATACACTTGTCCAGGCCGATTCTGAAAGCAACTCTTCCATGGATCCTGAGTCTCTCTTCCTGAGGAGAAACTGACCAGAGTGAAGTTGGTAGGATGAACTGTGGCCCCTATGGCAGCTGGTCTTGGATCATAACCGATACTTCATTTTCTTCTTCCCATTGTATTTTAATCTCCTCTCATCCTCATCTTTCACATTGGTAGATCTTCATGACTTCCATGACGGCATGACTCAGATCCCCATTCCTAAGTGTTCTAAGCCTTTGGTCATCATACTGCCTTCTCAGACCAGGTTGCTACACATGTCCATCCACGATTATAAACAGGAAAGGAAAACCCAGAGGTGCCCATGCAGATAACTTGTGTTCCATATTTCTCCTAGTCCCCACTGTGCAAAATCAGTGCAACCTCCTGCTGATCAGGGCCAACTGCCCTTTCTAAGAGAGTGACTCTTCTCACCTGCTGTTCCCTGAAAATGAAAGGTCCAAACTCACCTGCAGCAGCAATTGTTTTCATGTAGATAAAATCTTGTGGTTTCTCTGGCAAGAATGTGCCCTTTTGTGGACTAAAATTTCCATGCCCCTGAATCTTGTGATAAGAAGCAAAATATATCTAAAACTAAGCTAAAAACCTAAATCTTAAAATCAATATAGGAATATAAGAATATAGGAAGTTTGACATTGGTTTGGCTCTATACTTCTATATGAAAAAAATCATTTTTCTTATTACTGCATTACAAATCATCATCTTTTAAGAGAGTGCCTTATTAAAAATTACATAAAGTGTACACAAATATTCTCATAGAGAGAAACAGAAATGATAATTTCCTCTAACAGACAACATCAGGATGAAATTAAGAATAATTTTAAGAGAAAGATAAGGATTGAATTCATAATTTCTTGATATACCAAAAAATATTTTAGTGATTTACATCCCATTATCAAAGCAGTTAGACATTGACATATTACTTTCAGGGAGGGGGCATTTCCTGTCTAGGGCACAATGTCTGATGTCTGATATATCATTCCTGTGAACTATCAGGTTTACTATTGTAACATTTACAAATCTTCTATTTTTGACCTTATAAACTAATCTAGATTTTTGTCTATGGGCCTATAGAATAAATGTTAAGTGTGGGTTTATGCAAATATACACATTAGTTGGCAAATTAAATGTTAAAATGATGCTTTGAGGGCAGAAAAAGACAAAATTAAGGAAAATATAAAAATTAATCAAGCTTATAAATTTGAACATATTTAGTTTTGTTATTTTTTTTCAGGCTTAACCTGTGAATTATTATCATGTGAATAAGTATAGATAACTAATTAATATCAGTAAATGTTAATACATCAGAATATTTTATTTATACTTCAGAATACTTTATTACATATCTGCTCAGATTTTAAATGAGGAAAGTCTATCCTTCAATAACCATATTAACTTCTATTTTATGTCTAAAGAAATAAAGCAATAAGGTAATATTTTAGAATGTTCACTTCCTTGCATTAATTCAGTACAAGAAGCAAATATCAGAGCTAAGGACTTCTTTTCATAGCAACATTCTACATTGCAACTTGGTAGAGGGATAACCTTGAAAAATTATATGGACTTTCTCATCATCAGTTTCACTGAAAAAAATACTGAAATAATTGAAGAAATTAAAAGAAAAAAAATATTTGCTATTTTTTGTATTCCTAAATATATTTTGAAATTGTGAGTGTAAACAATTACGTAACAATACCAATAAAAGTATTTAAAAATTGAAATTTTTGATGCCCAAAGGAAAAGATTCATTTTTTCCCTTCAAAGGTTTGTCTGAGTTTTTTCACCTGCAAATTCATAGATATTTGGAACAGGGCAACACCAAAGAGTAGAAAAAGGAAAATGATATTTGACTGTATTGGAGATATATTTTAGATAAGTTGAAATGAGATCCCTCATGTGGCACTGGCACCACCTCCCTCTGAAAAACTTAAATTCCAGTTTTTAAAAAGTATTATGGCTCTTACTGAATATAAATAGGAACCCACAATATCACCAATAGTTATACAGGAAATGTCATTATATCATAATGTATGAAACATCAGTGTTTTTATCATCAGAGATACACTAGGGTACCATGCATGCTTCAATTGGAATGAAAGTAAAGTGTCAAGACAAAGAGTGATTCATTTTATGAATTAGGTGGTAGAGACTTCTACCTGAGCTCAAAATGAACCTTAAGATCTTGGCAGATAATCCGATGGGAAAATAATTTTGCATAAATAGTAGTATAATTTGCCAGATCCATGATTTTTCCACTTATGAGAATGGTAGATATTTCTCTTATAATATGCTAATAGTGGATATTATCTGCTAATATTTTATTTGCTTTATAATTAAATTGAGAAAGAGAATATTCTACATTGAAAGAGAATTATTCTTTTGTTAACTAGTTTAAAGGTAATAAAATTGAATTAATTTTAGAAATACATTTAATTTCCAGTATTGAAAACTGGAAAAGTTACTTTCTGTAAAAAAAAATATATATATATATTATTAATCCTAAATTATTTGTATGTTGTCAACTACAGTCTATGGTTAATTTTCCCAACAACTCTTAACTTTGAGATAAACTAGTCACTGTTTGAATTAAGAATGCTGGTGAGTAATCTCAATTGCAGTGCCAGTTAATAAGTCATTTCCCCCTGACGTAGACCATGTAAGGCTTAAAATCTTGTTTTTTGCCTGATACATTATCATAAGGTTATATTCACCCTTTTAAAAGATTGATGACACTACTCTGAAAGACACTAGTGGAGTTAGGTTCAGTTTTATGGCCAAACATTCTGATGTGACTTTCACCCAATCAAACACAGATACATAGAGAAATGACTTAGAAATGATATAATAGGAAGACATTGCAAATTTGTGACCTAAAACAGTCACTGAAATGCTACTTGTATCATATTTCATGTAAAGGAGTTATCTGTAAAATCGGTTGGCTCTACAAAAATGATAAATGTATCAAGGATATAATATTCTGATCTATGTTATTCAATTAAGCTTAGCAAGGACTACCTTTCCATTCTCATGACAAAATAAATCAAATAAATGGTTTGTAGGAGTGCCTGATTGGTTAGTCTCCTGGTACAAGTTTATTTGAATCTTTGTTAGTTTTAGAGAGCTCCTTTAGTTGAAAAAGTACCTTTCATAATCATGAACTAATCAGCACCCTTCTTATTTCTATAATTTTAACTTTTGAAAGAGGTTATCTAGAAAAAAATAAATATCACTTTTAATAATTATGATAGAAATTCTATTATGCAGAGGCATTAATAAGTGAAAAGGCTGAGATAGCATTTTACTACTAAAATAGCTCACTCTTTCTGCAACTTTAATATATTCCTTTTCTCCTTGCCATGATTGAAGTTGGCAGTATTAAGACCAATTGTGCATAAGGCCAGTTGAATTAGCGACAGGAGGCAATTAGATTTGACCAGATCAACTGAAAATTCTCACAGATTTTTGTCAGTTTATAATAATGAATAAACCTGTGTGAGCATTCAAAGGAAAATGCTGACATAAGAAAAATATTTACATTTTAATAATGCTGGAAATTCCCGATGAAATTATTCAAGCCTTGTTTCATCTTTTATATTTATTTTTGCATGGAATACTGAAAAAGTTTCACAAACTAAAAATGCCTGTTGATGTATCATGAAAATGGGAGCCAGTGATTTCAAATTACTACAGCACTGATGTGCTGTTGGCTGACTTTATGCTGTTGCTTTCTTTCAGGTGAAGTGATTTTTGACCCAAGTAGCCTTCATTTTATAAATGTGCAAATCAAATGATGGAGAAATGCAAATACTGTAAATGTATGAATTGTTTTTCCATGTATCCTCCCAAATTCCACAGTTTTTTACACATGAAGGGAACAATAGAGTATTTTTAACATAATTTTTTTAAATGAGTAGATTGTAAAAAATCCTTGATGCCTCTTTTTCTCTCAAATTATATGCCTAACCCATCAGCTAGTTCTGTTCTACTTTTAAAATATAACTCAGATGAAACTTTAGCACCACTTTCACCAAGTCAAAGCCACTATAGGCCTTTGCCAGGACAGACAGCTCAGCGCTCACCAACTGGTCTGGCTTTCTGTTTTCCAACCTCACCCTTTAAATGGAAACAGAATTATGTCATCCTTCAACGGCACTTTTAGAACAGGATTCAAAGTCCTTACTCTGTCCTACAAATTCTATAACCTGAACCCTGGCTCACCTTAGACCTTCCTTCATACCAATTTCCTTATCCACTCTCTTAATATCTGGGCATACTCACCCCCTCTGTGTTTCACAAACACATCAAATACACTCCCGCATCCAGGCCTTCTCACCTCCTGTCCCCTTTGCCTGCTTCCTTCTTCAAACTGGCTTCAACTCAATCACCATTTTTTCCTTAAAGCCTTTCCTGGACCTATTATCTAATATGCAAATCCCTGACACTTTTGATTTCTTTAACTTGCTTAATTTTTTTAAAGCTGTATGTGACATCCCTATATATGTGTATTTATTTATATGCTCATTTTCTGTCTTCTCCTTGACAATGGGAGTATTTTTAGTCTTTTCTCTGTTTCCCCAGTACCCAAACAATATCTAGCACACAGTGCAGTCTCATAAAAAGTTGGCAGGCTTAGTGAGTATGAATGACCAAGATGAGAAATGATTCAAAGACTCCTGAAAGTGGAAATGTATCAAATAATGTTATGAATCATTTAAGGATGAGACTTCTAAGAGTATAAAGTCAGTAGTAACCAAGCATGCTATAGGAACTTCAATTTTGGTAATACCTTGCTATTCATGAAAAATTTGAACACAATATTTTATTGCCAGTGTGTTAAACTCTGAATTTGACAAGGTGCTTTCACAAAACTATGGATTATATTTTATAAATATAATGAATTCAATATTATTTTGTTATACTTAATGAAGTGCTAGTATTTTTAGGCGTTTAATCCTCATAATCCATTGGTTCAAGGTTATTCATTGTTTCTTGTAGGTATTCAATGAGAAAGTAAGTTTACTCACCAGTGTCTTATAGCTGTTAGAATTCTGTGCTCTTTAAAAATATATGAATAAATACATGGAATTAAAAACAAATACCTAAAAAATTTTTCCCTAGAAGAATAAAAGTAAAATTCTTATCAGCTATTAATTAAATAACTTTTTTTCTTAGAGTTTTAATGCATATTTTTGGACAGAGTACTCTCAAAATTCTTTACATTTTTATAAAAAATTCAACATCTGCTGAAAAACTTAAAGAAGAAAGTTCAATTTATTGTTGTACATCTGTTTCATTATACATAAAAAAGAATTAGTATTCGATTGTTTTAAGTAATACAATTAAGATAGTCCTTGAATATTTATTTTATGCATATAGCTACAATTTCCAAATAATGTTGTAAAAATCTAAATACTTGTATTCCTTTTGTACTCTGAACACAGGTTTTTTTCTTTTTTTTTTTTAATTTGGGGAAGAGAATGATTTGTGATCTCTAATTAGCACTCACAGCTAAACGAATATTGAAACTGCAGTTTTATACTCTGTAACTGGCTGGTTAAAAATGATCCTAAAGGGGAAAAAGATGGCAGTGAAGTAGAGGGACGTGGAATGCATCCCTCTCCACAGATGCATTGGGAATTCACCGAAGGATGCAATAATTCCCACAGAGAACCAGCTGAACACCAGCAGATGGCCTCAGATGCCGGAAAGGACCACAAGGATCCCGACATGACTGGTAGGGAGGCATCTACAAGGGCTCAAAGAGGGTGAAGCTGCAGAGCTGTGGCAGACGGGAGGGAGTGAGAAACATACGGAGGGTCCGCAGCGCAGCTTAGCATTCCCGGACCGAGAGGTCAATCCACAGCTGAACAGAGGGTCTGGGAGCGGGAGTGTGGGAACCGGAGAGCTGGTTCAGGGTGAGAAACATTGTTGCCAGTAAGGTGATGGACCGAGAGGACAGGAGGGAAGAGGTCGGCGGCGAGGAGTGCCCGTCCCTGAGAGCTGCCCTGCCATGATGGTGGCTGGAGGCTGCAGGCTCACGGGTGGGGGGAGAAGCTGCACACATAGCCTCTCTCTCTCTTTCTGCGCCTCTGCAACAGGCAGTGGAGAGAGGCCCTGTGGGCCACCTAATACGCTCAAGGATAGCAAGCACCCAGGCCCTCGGGCGGGGCTAGATTAAAACCCCTTGGAATGCCGGCAGCAGGGACGCTGCCAAAAAAAAAAAAAACAAAAAAACTTGAGAGAGGCCCAACTCTAAGACTTTCTGTTTACACCTGAGCCACCCGCATCCTTCTGCAACAGGCACCTCCAAGCCTGACTGAAACAATAGTGCGCCACTGCTCACTCACTCCCAGGGGAAGGAGCCACTATTGTACCCTCTCCTTCCCCACACACCAACGCTTACAAACAATAAAGGAACCTCTGCAGGTCACAGAATAATGCAAAAAACCCCAAGGTGAGTAGAAGGACACTTACAGCTGAGACTCTAAGGAAACAGAAATATTAGTATCAATTCCTATTGAACTGGTCCATTCTGGGATCAGTTCTGGATTTTTTTTTCTTCTTCTTTTTCTCTCTCTCTCTTTTTTTTTCTTTATTAAATACGATCTTAGCCCTAAGGGATCTACAAGTTTTATAACATAATTTTTTAATGATATTTTTTATTCCTTTTTTTTTTTGCCTTTTTATATACTTCCATATCTAGCTAAGTTTTTGGTAGTACGGACAATATATCTCTCATACTTTCCTTTCATCCCTATCTTTTATACATTTCTATTCCTTTCTTTTTATTTGCATATTTCCAACCACACTACGCTCTTCTGTTCCCCTTTCTTCCAGCCATTTTAAGTTTATTTTTTCTTAACATACTTATAAGCAACACTATCAATCTGCTCAGACTCCTTGCTCTATTCTCCAGATGACGCACTGCCTTGGTATTTAGTATTAGGTTTTTGTCTTTATCTTACTTCTTAGTACAGTTGTCTAATTACATTCTGAGAATCTCCATTCTCTCTGGTGGTACTCTGGCTCTTTTCTATAGTTGATCCTAGATTACAAAATTTCCCTGGATTAGTGTTTGTATGTGTAAGGTGTTATTTGTTTGTTTGTTTGCTTTTGCTTTTGCCTCTGATTTGTTCTGTTTCAGTTGTCAATTTCTGTTGGGTTTCTCTTTGAATATCTGATAGCACACTGGGGTTCTGTCAGGTCTTTCCAGAGCCTTATGTCCTAATGGATTCAGTAATCGTGTGTCTTATACATGTATGTGTTTCCTAGACTTAATATTTGTTTAATCCAATACTTGGACATTAGTTTGAGGCTTGGACAGTCTTCTATAAACACCTCTATCGCCAGGACAAGCAACCCCAAAAGTCTGGACAACCATGAGGAAACAAAGAAACCCCATGCAGGCAAAGGAGCAGGAAAAAAACCCACAAGACCAAATAAATGAGGAGGAAATAGGAAAAATGCCTGAAATAGAATTTAGAGTAGTGATAGTAAAAATGATACAAAATCTCGATAACAAAATAGAGAAAGTACAAGAAACAGTTCATAAGAACTCAGAAAAACAAACAGCAATGGATAACAAAATAACGGAAATTAAAAATACTCTAGATGCTATAACCAGCAGAATGACTGAGGCAGAAGAACGAATAAGTGAGTTGGAAGATAGAATGGGGGAAGTAACTGCCACAGAGCAGGAAAAAGAAAAAAAGAAAAAAAAAGAATAGAAGACAGTCTCAGAGACCTCAGTGATAACATTAAGTGTACCAATATTTGAATTATAGGCATCCCAGAAGAAGAAGAAAACAAGAAAGGGTCTGAGAAAATATTTGAAGAGGTTATGGTGGAAAACTTCCCTAACATGGGAAAGGAAATAATTCACCAAGTCCAAGAAGCACAGAGAGTCCCATACAGAATAAACCCAAGGAGAAATACACCAAGACACATATTAATCAAACTATCAACAATAAACACAAAGAAAAAATATTAAAAGCAGCAAGAGAAAAGCAACAAACAACATATAAGGGAAAACCCATCAGGATAACAGCTGACATTTCTACAGAAACTCTGTAGGCCAGAAGTGAATGGCAGGATATACTGAAAGTCCTGAAAGAGAAACCTACAGCCAAGAATACTCTACCCAGCAAGAATCTCATTCAGATTCCATGGAGAAATCAAAAGCTTTCCAGACAAGCAAAAGTTAAGGGAATTCAGCATAACCAAACCAGCCTTACAACAAGTGCTAAAGGAACTTCTCTAAGGAGGAAACACAAGAAAAGGAAAACACCTACAAATACAAACCCAAAACAATTCAGAAAATGGTAATTGGAACACGCATGTCAATAATCACTTTAAATGTAAATGGATTAAATGCTCCAACCAAAAGACACAGACTGGCTGAATGGATACAAAAACAAGACCCTTCTATATGCTGCCTACAAGAAACCCACTTCAGACCAAGGGATACATATAGACTGAAAGGAAAGGGATGGAAAAAGATATTCCATGCAAATGGAAATCAAAAGAAAGCTGGAGTATGAGCAAGACTCATATCAGACAAATTAGACTTGAAAGTAAAGACTATTAAAAGAGACAAGGAAGGACACTACCTAATGATGAAGGGATCCATCCAAGAAGAACATATCACAATGGTAAATATCTATGCCCCCAATATAGAAGCACCTCAATACATAAGGCAAATGCTAACAGCTATAAAAGGGGACATCGACAGTAACACAATAATAGTGGCAGACTTGAACACCCCACTTACATCAATGGACAGATCATCCAACAGAAAAAAATAAAGACACACAAGCTTTAAATGACACATTAGACCATCTCCACTTAATTGATATTTATAGGACATTCCATCCAAAAACGACAGAATACACTTTCTTCTCAAGTGCACACGGAACATTTTCCAGGATAGATCACATCTTGGGTCACAAATCAAACCTCAGCAAATTCAAAAAAATTGAAAACATATCAAGCATCTTCTCAGACCACAACGCCATGAGACTAGATATCAATTACAGGAAAAAAACTGCAAAAGATACAACCACATGGAGGCTAAACAATTCACTCTTAAACAACCAAGAAATCACTAAAGAAATCAAAGAGGAAATCAAAAAATATCTAGAAACAAATGACAACGAAAACACAACAACCCAAAACCTATGGGACGCAGCAAAAGCAGTTCTAAGAGGGATGTTTATAGCAATACAGTCCTACCTTAAGAAACAAGAAAATGATCGAATAAACAACCTAACCTTACACCTAAAACAACTAGAGAAAGAAGAACAAAGAAACCCCAAAGTGAGGAGAAGGAAAGAAATCATAAAGATCAGAGCAGAAATAAATGAAAAAGAAAGGAAGGAAGCCATAGCAAAAATAAATAAAACTAAAAGCTGGTTCTTTGAGAAGATTAACAAAATTGATAAACCATTAGCCAGACTCATCAAGAAAAAAAGGGAGAAGATGCAAATCAACAGAATTAGAAATGAAAAAGAAGTCACAACGGACACCTCAGAAATACAAAAGATCATGAGAGACTACTACAAGCAGCTATATACCAATACATTGGATAACCAGGAAGAAATGGATAAATTCTTAGAAAAATACAATCTTCCAAGACTGAACCAGGAAGAAATAGAAACCATGAACAGACCAATCACAAGTACGGAAATTGAGGCAGTGATTCAAAATCTCACAACATACAAAAGCCCAGGACCAGATGGGTTCATGGGCGAATTCTATGAAACATTTTGAGAAGAACTAACACCTGTCCTTCTCAAACTCTTCCAACATATTGCAGAAGGCGGAACACTCCCAAACTCATTCTACGAGGCTACCATCACCCTGATACCAAAACCAGGCAAAGATGTCACAAAAAAAGAAAACTACAGACCAATATCACTGATGAATATAGATGCAAAAATCCTCAACAAAATACTAGCTAACAGACTCCAACAGCACATTAAAAAAATCATACACCATGATCAAGTGGGGTTTATCCCTGGGATGCAAGGATTCTTCAATATACGCAAATCAATCAACGTGATACATCATATCAACAACTTGAAGGATAAAAACCATATGATCATCTCAATAGATGCAGAAAAAGCTTTTGACAAAGTTCAACATCCATTTATGATAAAAGCTCTCCAGAAAATGAGCATTGAAGGAAATTACCTCAACATAATAAAAGCCATATATGAAAAACCAAAAGCCAACATCGTTCTCAAGGGGGAAAAACTGGAAGAATTCCCTCTAAGAACAGGAACAAGACAAGGGTGTCCACTCTCACCACTATTATTCAACATAGTTTTGGAAGCTTTAGCCACAGCAATCAGAGAAGAAAATGAAATCAAAGGAATCCAAATTGGAAAAGAAGAAGTAAAATTGTCACTCTTTGCAGATGACATGATATTATATATAGAAAACCCTAAAGACTCTACCAGAAAACTGCTAGCACTCATTGATGAGTTTAGTAAAGTAGCAGGATACAAAATTAATGCACAGAAATCTCTTGCATTCCTATACACTAACAACGGAAGAGCAGAAAGAGAAATTAAGGAAACTCTCCCATTCACCATTGCAACAAAAAGAATAAAATATCTAGGAATAAACCTGCCTAAGGAGGCAAAAGATCTGTATGCAGAAAACTTTAAGACATTGATGAAAGAAATCAAAGATGACACAAACAGATGGAGGGACATACCATGTTCCTGGATTGGAAGAATCAACATCATGAAAATGTCTGTACTACCCAAAGCAATTTAGAGATTCAATGCAATCCTGATCAAATTACCAATGGCATTTTTCACAGAACTAGAGCAAGAAATCTTACCATTTGTATGGAAATGCAAAAGACCCCGAATAGCCAAAGCAATCTTGAGAAGGAAGAATGGAGTTGGTGGAATCAGGCTTCCTGACTTCAAACTATACTACAAGGCCATAGTGATCAAGACAGTATGGTACTGGCACAAAAATAGAAAGGACGATCAATGGAATAGAATAGAGAACTCAGAAGTAAGCCCAAACACATATGGGCACCTTATCTTTGACTCAGGAGGCACAAGTATACAATGGAAAAAAGACAGCCTCTTCAATAAGTGGTGCTGGGAAAATTGGACAGCAACATGTAAAAGAATGAAATTAGAACACTGCCTAACACCATACACAAAAATAAACTCCAAATGGATTAAACACCTACATATAAGGCCTGACACTATAAAACTCCTAGAGGAAAACATAGGCAGAACACTCTATGACATACATCAAAGCAACATCCTTTTTGACCCAGCTCCTAGAATCATGGAAATAAAATCAAGAATAAACAAATGGGACCTCATGAAACTTAAAAGCTTTTGCACAGTGAAAGAAACCATAAACAAGACTAAAAGGCAACCCTCAGAATGGGAAAAAATAATTGCCTATGAAACAACATACAAAGGATTAACCTCCAAAATATACAAGCAGCTCATGTAGCTTAATACCAAAAAAGCAAATAACCCAATCCACAATTGGGTAGAAGACCTAAATAGACATTTCTCCAAAGAGCACATACAGATGGCCAACAAACACATGAAAAGATGCTCAACATCACTAATCATCAGAGAAATGCAAGTCAAAGCCACAATGAGGTATCACCTCACACCAATCAGAATGGCCATCATCACAAAATCTGGAAACAACAAATGTTGGAGAGGGTGTGGAGAAAAGGGAATGCTCTTGCACTGTTAGTGGGAATGTAAGCTGGTACAGCCAGTATTGAAAACGATTTGGAGGTTCCTTAAAAAACTACAACTAGAACTACCATATGATCCAGTAATCCCACTACTGGACATATATCCAAAGAAAACCATAATCCCTAAAGAAACTTGTACCATAATGTTTATTGCAGCACTATTTACAATAGCCAGGACATGAAAGCAACCGAAATGCCCATCAACAAATGAATGGATAAAGAAGATGTGGCATATATACACAATGGAATATTACTCAGCTATTAAAAGGGATGAGATGGAGCTATATGTAATGAGGTGGATAGAACTACAGTCTGTCATACAGAGTGAAGTAAGTCAGAAAGAGAAGGACAAATATTGTATGCTAACTCACATATACGGAATCTAAAAATGGTACTGATGAACTCAGTGACAAGAATAGGGACGCAGATACAGAGAATGGACTGGAGAATTTGAGATTTCAGAGGGGGCGGGGGGTGAAGAGGAAGCTGAGACGAAGCGAGAGAGTAGCACAGACATATATATACTACCAACTGTAAAATAGATAGTCAGTGGGAAGTTGTTGTATAACAAAGGGAGTCCTACTCGAGGATGGAAGATGCCTTAGAGGACTGGGGCGGGGAGGGTGGGGGGGACTCGAGGGGGGTGAGTCAAGGAAGGGAGGGAATACGGGGATATGTGTATAAAAACAGTTGATTGAACTTGGTGTACCCCCAAAAACTAATAAATAAAAAAATAAAATTAAAAAAAAAAGAAAAAAAAAATGATCCTAAAGACAATCTAATCTGAGCAGCAGATTTAAAAGATCAACAGTTCTGACCCACTACAAAGACTGTGAACACATTACACACTAAATGTCAAGAAATAAATAACTGATTACAACCAACTACATTTATAGAATTCTTGCTGCACCCTAAACATTCTGGAGAGTTATCAAAGGAAGAAGTCACCTACCCTCAAGAAAGCTTAATACATGTTTTATATATTTTCTACTTTCCCTTAAGAATGTGGATGTAATTTTAAAAATCTTATCTGGATTATAGTTTTGAATTTTTAATTAAATTTTGTTTTTATATATAAAGTGTCTCAGACTTAGTGATCACATACGGTGATTCTAAAGTATGAAATGGGCAGTGGTGAGAATCTATAACAATTATTTGTAATCAGAATATGAGATGCAGTTATGCAAGTAACTGTGCTAACGAGAGTGACAGATTTGGAGGCTTCCTAGCCTGTTGCTTTTGTTTCAACAACCTATTTTTCTACAGGCCCCAGAATGGAGAAATATATTTAATATTACTTAGCTAGGGATTTCCCTGGCAGTCCAGTGGTTAAGACTGAGCTTCCACTGCAGGGGGCACAGGTTCGGTCCCTGTTCAGGGAACTAAGATCCCACAAGCCATGTGGTGTGGCCAAAGTAAATATGTAAATAATAAAGATGGCCAGAACCAACTTTAAAAAATGCAATTATTTAGTTATTGGCCAGCTATGGAATAAGGATTTTTTGATAAATTTGATTTATTGCCAGTAATTAATTACTAAACAATTTAGGTAATATTAATACAATGCTAATTCTTTGGATTATATATTCTTGGGTTTTCCAGGTTAGACAATAAAACAAAAGACCTAAGGGGACATTGTTTTTTGATTGCAAAGGGTCTCATCATCACCCTCAACTTTAATAAATTGACATGAACAATAGAGTATAACAAGATATAAGCATCCCATTTGCATTCAGTAACTATGGGAGAAGTAAAGATAATAATTAAAAATGTGTTATTTTCCAGGAATTTTAATTTTCATTACAAAATTGGTGGGAAAAACAAATACTCCTTTTTTCTTATGTAAAAAAAAAGTTTTCCACTTTTTGCTTACCAAGTCTATTCAATGGATACCATTTAAAATGATGTTTAAAAATGTATCTCCATATAGTGACAAATGGAAACTAAGTTTTTGGTGAGCACTTTGTAGTGTATACAGAAGTAGAAATGTAATGTTTCACACATGAAAATTATATAGTACTATAAACCAATGTTATGTCAGTAGAAGTTTCCATGTAAAGAAACTTGGGAAACAATGAAACACAATTTTCAGTTTGTATTCTATTCAATTCAGGGTCAATTGCCTAAATGCATTTAGATTCAACATATGAAAAGCACAATATTGCCTTGTTCATAAAAGGACTACATGTTTCAAATCTTGAAATAAATGGATGAAGTATCATTAAAGACACAGGGGCAGTGTTCCAATTACTGGATTTTTACTCAGAGTAAAAGGAAAGTCTTGTAAAATATGATACATATTTAAAATATGATATACAATATAAATATAAATAAATTCCTACAGACATTCCTCCTTAAAATATTTATATTTATATATTATCCTGATTTCATTTAGAACTTTAAGAAAAAACTTGTTCATTTATAATCAAATAGCTATTGTGTCTGTATGACCTAAGATCTGTGTGAGGCACTATAGAGTCAATGATTTAATCAAGCAGGACCTCTGACAGCAGGAGTGTGTCAATTAATGAAAAAAAAAAGACAAATGACCTTTAAATAATGCATGATTACAAAGATTACAAATTATCTGCTATGAAACAAAACTAGGGGTATTATAAGACATTACAATAGCAGACCTAATTTTACATGGAGTCAGAAAAGGCATTTTCAAAGAAGTAACATTTAATTTAAAACAAAGGCTTGGTGGAAAGGGGGAACCAGAGGGATCAGCAGGGAAAAGCATATATGAAAGCTCTCAGTGTTGTAGGGGAGGGGAGGTGGAGAGAAAGATCTTGTAAAAAAAAAAAAAGAAGTTCAGTGAGTTTATCTCAATGTAGTTTAGCATTGAGATAAACAGGAAGAATGACATCAGATGAACTGAAGAGGTTAAAAAGATCAGGTGATGCAAAGTCTGGCAGTTGAGAATACTCCAATGTGGGAGTATCCAGTAAAGCTAATTTAATCAGGAATGCAATTTCACTGGTATTAGAAATAAGTAAATATGGATGAAGAGACCACTCAGGGAGTTTGAGACTGTGGCAAAAACCCAGGAGATATGATAATGACTTGGACTAGGGTATTGGTACTGAACATGGAGGGAAGCTGAAGCACATAGAGGTGTGTGTGTATGGGTGTGCGTGAGCATTTGCATATAATTTAATTAATTTATCTATATTCCTACTGATCCAGAGCATATCTGTGTAGAGTTAAATCAAGTAACAGAAGAAAGAGAAAACAACTGTGGTTTTAAAGTAGATCTGAGAATGACATTAAGATGCTTGCTTGCTTTAGGTGGGCTATTGATTTGATTCTGAGCTTTCAAGTCATAAATTCATTAAGTAAAGACTTATTAGTTATAAAATTTACCTAATGGGTGAATAGATAGATATAGATAGGTAGGTTGGATAGATGATTAGATAGATAGATAGATAGATAGATAGATAGATAGATAGATAGATAGATAGATGATAGATAGACATAAGTAAAACCAAACTGCTTTTTCAGGTGTATAACCAAAAACACTAAGATCTAGTAAGAGTGAATAGGCATTTCTCCTGGAATAGTCAGATGGTTAAAATAGATAAATTGCAGAATGGAAAAGCAACAAAAATTATACCTTCATACTGAGGGTTCTTTCTGTGTGTGTGTGTGTATGTGAGAGAGAGAGAGAGAGAGGCAGAGAGTGATAAAATCCTTTAATCAGTTGTCATAGAAATAGTGACACAAGTATTAAAAAGGTTTAATAAGTTACCCAGCTAGTATTTTATTAGTCACTGTTAAAAGATCTCAGAGCGCTGAAGGTCTTAAGGAAAGGAAATAAGGTTTTGAATGTGAAATAGTGTGATGTGCCTTGCAAGTACAAAATAACATGAGTGATATTACACACGTCACCTGTAGACAATAAAAGATTTCCTTTGCAAGCTTAACTTAACCCATCAATAAATGATAAATAGAGTTAACCAGATTATTTTTAAGGAACAAACAAGGAGATAAACACTTTAGAATCAATACATGTAATTAAACCTGTTACATGTTACAGTCATTAGTTTCATAGTTTAATAGATGACAGAAACTTCTATTGGAAGCAAATCGAATGTGCCTGTTAGTAACAGTGAGTAATAATGAAGTACAAGGCTATGTAACAGAAACAAATGAAACAAATGAAGTGTAAAGTAAAATAATAGAAGAACATGACAAGTTAGATTTTTTTTTTTTTGCTGTGCAATGTTCTTGGAATAGAGTACATCATAAACAAAAAATTCACTTTTATATCTGCTAATTTCATGGACAGAAACATAATGGATAGATCAGTTAAACCACTTTGCTGAACTGTTTTTTGTAGAACATCAGATGCTATAGCCTTCATGTAGAAAGCATTTGATTCATATTATTTGACATAATTAGGACAGCTACAGATTATTTTAAACTGAAGGTTTGTTGCAACTCTCTTTTATATCTTCCCTCTCATGTGATAAAGAGGTTATTTATTCAACATCCTACTAAAAATATAAAACTCTTCTTCAAAATAGTTTCAGTTTCTAAACTGTTGTTGGTATATTTAAAGCAACTTTAACTATTTAAGTAAATTAGTACTAGTTACAATAACAATGTGAACAAACCAATAGAGCTCAAAAATAATCAGCAAAGATTTTAGAGACACTAAATACAATAGCAGAATCTGGTATCCCAAGAAATAGAACTAATACAGCAAACAGGTAAGATTTTAATAGTAATGTAAAAAATATGACTATAAATAGTAGAAATGGCATCTATCTATTAAAATAAATGAATGCTCTGAAAAAGAATTTGTCTCTGTTCTTTTAAAACTAAAGTATAATCCTCTTCCCCTTCAAAATGTATATTGTTAAGTTAAACAGGAAAAGAGACCATAATTAAAGTCAAAAGTAGAATCAAGGGATTTTCCTAGTACAAGAGTTAAAGGACAGATGGATAAGAAGTAGAAGTGACAACTTAAGAGGAATAGTGGAAATATTGAGCAGCTCCAAAATTTATTGGTCAAATAGGAGTTCCAGATGGAGATACAGCCAGCTCACAAATGTTTGTGTCTACTTTATTCCAGTCAATGAGTTATGCACTGGTGACACAGTGATGACAAGGGAGGCCCGTTCCATAGCAGGAGCAGACTCTGAAGCATCATAGAAAAAACAAATTAGATAATTCTAGGTACATAAAGATACTAAATTAGAAGATAAAAACCATAATGTGATAGAGAATGATGATGTTTGCATGAGTTTAGCTGAGATTATATAAGATGGTCAATATTGTGAATGACATTTGAATTCAAAAATAAATATGGAAAGAGGGTTGCCATGTGGCATCTAGAACATATTAGGTCAGCAAGTATAAGAACCTTTGGAAAATGAATGAGGGTGGCAAGCTTGAGAGAACGAGAAACAGTAGGCAGGGGATGAGGATGTTACAGAATGGGATGAAATCAGAAATTATAAGCAGGGCCTTATCAAGTGGGAACTTTTGTCCAGTCCTACAGAGGTAGGATTTTTATTGGGTTGTGATGGGAAGTCTTAGGAAGATTTTGGTTTTATGCTTTAAAAAGATTGCATTCTGCTTCACAAGAACAATTTCCATTGGTGGGTAGAGATGCTATTAAAGTTCTAAGGGGGCAGCCTGAAAAGATCAGTCAGGTGGCTGTTGAATGAGTCTGGGTAAGAGACAATGGTGGCTGGCATATCCAAGGCTGCAGGCAACTGTGCCTTTGAGCCACACGGAGATGGCTTCCTGAAGTCTAGGATATTCTCACCCTTGTCCCTAACACCTGTCATCTGGGGGCAGGTCTGTGAAGATATACCACTCTTTGGATAGTCTTACTTAATTGATCATCAAGTGACATTAGTGGGTTTGTTTATACACACTATTTTAGTTTGCATTTGCAAATTACCAAATTTTCTAGGATGTGTCTATAGACATTTGGTCTGAATTTTGCATAGTAAAAAAAAAAAAATTTCAGTGAAACTTTAAAATTAGATAATGTTCTCACTCAATTTTTGCTCAGAAACAAGTTAGAAAATATAAAATGAAACAATATATGGCATGTGGCACATTAATCAGCAGCTAAATATTTTTAAATGGAAAATTTTACTACTATTAAATTTAACCAATTTAAAGAGATTTCTGTTTCTCTCATGAAGATATTTCTTTGGATTTGTCCACATCATGAACAACTTTAATAAAATTTTATAATTTTGGCTAATGTCATATTTGTCATTAAAGTGAACAAGGGAATTCACTGAATTTTGTATAAAAGATTAATAAATTGTATTACCTTAAACTATCATTACTAAAGAAACTGAGATAATATGCATTTTTTTGGAGCCCATGCATGACCAGTAGCTAATTTTTCAAGTTTATTGTGTTAGAGTTGTGCTTTCTGGATTTCAAAAGCGATTAGATTGAATTAAATGTTTGCTGAATTGCATTAAATTGGGGCAAAAGTTTCTAAAGAATTTACTGAAGACCAAAGAACAAGGAGAACTTCAACCGATCAGTTGATATGGACAATGCTCTTAAGGATGAGGCTTAAAATCTTAGTATAAAATACCCTTTATTTTCAAATGACCCAGATTTAGGACTAACTTTACAGAATATCCCATTCCTTTTCTCTTTTCAGATAACACTGACAAGTATGCTTTGTTTTGGGATTTATTAGTTAAAGTGCACGCTAATCTACTCGAAGAAAGTGGTCCAAATATCACAAAAATGTACTTCATCTTTTAGTGTTCAGAGGGGAGCAGGTCACTACTGAGTAACTGACAGCCTTTCTTAATATGTGGTTTTAGTTTTGGGGAACAATGAAATCAATTCTTCTATGTTGCATATCTTTGCATATCTGTTTCATTTTTTAAAAATTTAAAATGAGTCCCACCATCTGTCCATATATTTTAGAGATGATGCTATAAGCTGGACAGACCAGTACTAAGATAAATAAAAAATTAGCGCTCTTTAGCTAAATAATCTATTGTGCTATAAATTGCAGTGAAGAACACTCACCTTCACAAATATGTGAAAATTTCCCAAATCATTATTGATAAATACTTTTTTCTAATCAAATTTAAGTCTCTGAAAATTTCTGCATAACTTATTTGTAAATAGCTAACTATATTTATATTACCCATAGATAGATTTCTCCAATAAAATGTTATAATACAATATATCTCTCATATAAACAGATCAAACACAGACATTATAATTAACCAGTAAAATTCCAATTTGCTTAATTTCTTAATGCAGAGTTAAATGCTCTTAAAATATCATACATATATTCCAGTTGTTTATATATGTGTAAACATAAATGTATATTTTTCACTTACTTTTATTTTGTATAAGTAACGTTATTTTTAAATAATAATTAAAAATACAGAAATGAATGAATGGCTAGTTATTTTTCATATGTTTTTCTCTTTCCCTCAACCCTGATTCTAAAGATCTCCTCAGAGATCTTTGCAAATGAGTTTTGTGTATGCTACTTGTATTTTTATATGTCTATCAATATGTTTTTATTTATGTATTTATAAGCTGCATGGTATTCTTTTGTGATTTCCTACAATTGAAATCAAACTCTCATATTTTCATGAAAGCTTTTTAAAATTGGAGGTGCCTTGGATGCCTTTTATTTTAGTACAAATAATTCATTTATTTTTAATCAGTTACTTAAAATATCTTAAAACTAACAATTGCATATGGTAAAGAAAAACAAGAAAGCTATGTAAGACCTACACACTATATATAACAACCTTCTCTTTTACCATTACTGACAGTGTTTTGTGTACTTCCAGTATAAGGTGGCATTATATTACATTTTAACTTGATATTAGTTCAAAATATACTGTGGAATGCTTCTTATTTTTTTTAAGACTGCTTACGTATGTCATTAACAGGAAATAACATAGTTCTTGAAACAATCCACTCTTTGTGGGAGTGTGTATTGTTTCCAATTTTCTGTAACTGCAAATGGAGTTTTAATGACCATGTTTATATATAGTCAACTATATTTTATATCTATCATATGTGGTTTAACTTAAGTACTTTTTAAACTTTTGAGTGTTTTGCAATATCACAGAATTTTTGGATAGACAACATTTGAGATAGGAAAATCTAAATCTTTCTTTACAGGTAAAGGAAGTCTGGTTCTCCAGTGTCACCCAGTAATTTCACTACTACTATTAAAAGTATTTTTTTTTCTTGGAATTTTTTCTATGTCTTTCTGCTTCATATACAGGACAATGCACATTTATTGGTGGGATGTAAACTTACAGCCTCTGTATATCCAACATCACGCCAAATTTCAGCTTGCTTTCCTGCTTGGAACAGACTTAGTGCTACAGATTTTTTTTTATTAAATTTACTTATTTGTTTATGTATTGGCTGCATTGGGTCTTCATTGTTGCACGTGGGCTTTCTCTAGTTGTGGCGGGTGGGGGCTATTCTTCATTGTGGTACATGGGCTCTCATTGCGGTGGCTTCTCTTTTTGTGGAACACAGGCTCTAGGTGTGTAGGTTTCAGTAGTTGTGGCACACAGACTCAGTAGTTGTGGCTTATGGGGTCTAGAATGCATGCTCAGTAGCTGTGCTGCATGGGTCTAGTTGCTCTGCGATATGTGGGATCTTCCTGGAGCAGGGCTGAAACCTGTGTCTCCTGTGTCTCCTGCATTGGCAGGTGGATTCTTTTTTTTTTTTTTTTTTGCTTTTTATTGGAACATAATTGCTTTACACTCTTGTACCAGCTTTTGAGGTACGCCAAAGTGAATCAGCTTTATCTATACACATATTCCCATATCAACCCCCCTCCGGCGACTCCCCCCCACCCTGCCCATCCTGGCCCTCTAAGGCGTCACCACTGCACCACCTAGGAAGTCCAGCTCTACAGAATTTTTTCCTAAATTTCCCCATTCTGAAATTACAAACTCCCCTATAGTGTACCCTCATCAATCCTCATCCTCTTATGCAGATTTATTTTCTTTGTAGCTTTTATCACCTTAGATTACTGTCTTTTGTTTGTTAACTATTTTCCTTCACTTAGAATATAAGCATCACGAAGAAAATGTTTGTCTTTTTTTTTTTTTTCCATTTCAGAAGCAAAGGAAAGTTTTATTGTCTGATCAGAGAATGTAGATGTGCAAGCTCGGGATCTAGAGCACATGCTCTTCCCAACAGACTATGCTGGGGTTGCTTTAAAGGGATCTCATCTGTGGGGAGGGGGTGATGTTCTCTTGGGAGGCATGCAGTGGTGCCACGCACACTCCGGATCGCCAGGCGCAGAGTCACTGCACACGGTCTGCTGCCACCGCCAACCTGAATTGAGGTGCTGTGCACAGGACTTCTGCACACGTCCCCCAAACTGAGGTGTAGGTACAGCGGTTTAGCACTAGCAACTCTGGGCTGAAGGTCCCGGGACAAGGCTTCTACATGAGGCATCCTATGAACAAGTGAAACTAGACTCTTTTACCTACAATTGGTCTCCTGTCACATGGCCTCCTTACAGCTCCAACAGAAAATCTGGTAAGTTCTAATGTTTATCTTCTATGCACATGTATAGCTCTAGCACTTAAAATGATGCCTAACTCTTAGCAAGCACTCAGATATTTGTTGAACAAATCTTCTTTTGCTTTTTCTGATGATGCAAGAAGCATTTTTCTTCCATCTGTCAAAAATGTCATCATACCCTGTTATCACGTACACATTATTAACTTTTTAGATATTCTTCTCAGAGTCCTGTGGCTACCTGTTCTGAAAAGAAATGATTTTATTTAGATATGTGCTTTATTTGCTTTTTTACTCTTTTCTGCTTGGCAGTTAGAGGCTGTCTCACTTCAAATTCCTTTTATTTTCAGACATGGAGCTTTTTCTTTCATTATTTCTATGAGTATTCCTTCCCATTCTGTATTTTCTTTCATTTCTATTTATTTACTTCCCAGTAGAGCAAAATTTAGCCTTTTGGACTTATACTACCTCTTCTTACCTTTTCTCTCATTCTTTTTATACCTTTGTCTTTCATCTTTATGTTCTGAAATTTTCCCTTAATGTTACATTTTTCTTACTTTTTCTATCATTACATTTTCATTACCAAGAATTTTTGTCCTTTGTGCATTCATTTTTTGTAGCTTTATTTTCTTATGTTTTGGAAGCAAATATTTTCCTAATCAATCTGAATATACTGAGTAGAATTTTCTTCAATTTCACTCATTCCCTGAATGATCATTGTTTTCTCCATGGTTAATTTTTGTTTTCTTTGTGCTTTTGTTTCTTCAGTTTCTTCAGTTGTTTGGCGATACTGGTTATTGGTTTATATTTGTGAATGAGTGAGAAAATTGGTTAATCTCCCTTTGGGTAAGTTTATTTCTCCATCAGCTTCCTCTGAATGGAAGGGCTGACTGAGTACCTAAGTGAGCAGTGTCAGGAGGCAGGATTCACTTTAGTGTACAAATTCTTGTAACACATTGCATGCACTATGCTCAGCAAGCTTTTTTTCTCTTAACCTAGCATTCCCACTAGGAGCCTTAGCTAAATTCTGGCAACTCTTTAGAATGCAAAATCTAATTCTGCTTTGAGAGACAGCATCACGACTGCTCTTCTCCCTGTGTGGTGATGATGGTCGTGGTAGGATATCTGGCCCAGTTGTTCCAAATGTGATTACTATGAATACTGTCCTGTATCTCATCTCCACTACCTAAAGACCATCCAAGTTTCGAACTATTCTGAAGCTTCATGGGGAAGAAAGTTTTCTAAACCAAGTCCATCCTTCTCAGTATTGTGAACACAATCTCCTACCCTCTCACCTGCTTTTTTGTGAAGCTCTCCTCAGTACCTTGACATACTCTTACCTCAAGGTTATTGTGACTCTATCAGAGCTCTCTCTACTCAATTTTGAACATGCTGCTCCAATTCCAATGAAATTTTGGGAGAAAGAGGTCAACATATTTGTGTCTCAGCATCATCTTAAATAGAAAACATGGAATCTCTTTTATATTTCATCTTAATATGTACTCCATCCAGCAAATAACACTTCAGATCAAGCATCAATTTTCAAACGATCAAAAATGTAAATATTTCTAAAAGAATATATGACAAAGGAGATTTTTCCTTTAGCTTTAGAGATATTCTACATAGAGTTTTCCATTTAATTCCTTCTAAATATTAAAATTTATGAAATATGTATGTCTACTTTAACTTTTCATGGTCAATGTTCTTTTCTATTTCTCAATATTTTTAACAGGAACTCAATGTTTCTAACTCTAGTAAACATATATTCTCCATTAATTAGCAATATTTATAAACAATCATTGATAGTTTTAATGTATTTCATACATAAAATTTATTTCATACCATGTAAAATGATATACTTACATGTGTAAGAAAAAATGTTAGTATTTTTATTCATAGACTCTGGAACCATAATAATTATACAATGGGTTCTCATGGGGACATGAAGGTAGTAATTAGTTATTATAGGACAGATGCTTCAACAAATGTAAATAGAAAACTACAAATGAGGCTTATCTTATGTTTTTCACTTTAAGTATTTTACCATGCATATTTTGGGTTGCTGATATCTATAAAAGGGCTAATTCTACTTTTTCTCGGTTGATAAAAAATTTGATAGTGATTTATTTTCTAAAGTCGATTGTCTCATAGTTTCTGGTGATTTTCTGTGGGACTGGCTACTAGGAATTGCTGGGATCTGGGTGGAAAACATCGTGTTTGATGTTATTTCCACAGATTTTATGCTTCATTTGGTCTGCAGAAAAGTGAACACAAGCTTTTCAAATAGCCGTATCTTGCTCAAATGTGTTTTTACAACCTAATGCTAAAGCTCTAACTAAACTCTAAAGCTCTCCAGTACTTTGGCTTACCATCAAGAGTAGCGGTGTGAACAGCAATTCCATAATATAGTATTGCTTTTGTTATTTTATGAAAATCTGCAAGCACTCCAGAGACCTGGATTGGCAATTCACATAATTCTACCACATAATGCAAATTTCCTTGAATTACCAGGTAGTATTTGTCTTAGTAGTAACATGACGGTGAACACTGAGTCCTGGAGGAAAGCCTGTGATTTATCATCCGTGGGAATGATTCTGCCCCACTGGCTGGTTAAGTGTGGGGCTTTAACAGCTATAAAATGTAAATCTACTGTCTAGGAGGCTGCTCCGTTTTATTACTATTTTTCTAACTTGAGAATTTTCCTGTTGGGGAGAGAACCACCTTTTCTCCTCATTTATTACTCATGCTTTTTGTTACAGTGAGAGTCTGCATAAGGTGGTATTAGAATTTCCTAGCTGTGTGTGACAAAGCTTGGATCAGTTCTCTCAGGCTCTCTCATTCTTTTCTTTATAGTCTAAGGAGGGTGGTTAGTAGTAGAGGAAGGTTTATCAGTACAAGATTCAAGATCGTGAAGAGCCCAATTTTGAAACACTGGGAACATAATGCAAAGAAAATATGAGGTATCTTTGGTAAGGAGAGAAAACAAAAAAATGCAAAGAGTAAGAAAGGAGTGCTAGTATACTTCTTAAAAGAAAGAAAAGAAAGTGAAAGGTAAGAGGAAGAGAGGTCTTTGAAACACTGGGTGTGAAGTACAGGCATCGAAACTATTTCTGCATATAGTTAATATCTTTGTCCATCTGATAATTTTTGCTCCTCTGTTCTTCTTTCTTCCACTTAGGGTCTATTTCTGGCAATTTCTTCGTCAAGTGATACACTCTTTTAATGAATTCATTTCATCAGAGTGAAAATGCATCCTTCATATTTTTAACCTTTTGTTTGACGAGTGAATGATGTATATGTACTTGTGTTTGTGTAGCTGTCATCAGTTAGTGACACTTCTCAAATTGGCATTTTGAGTTTTGTGGAGTTTCATGCACAGATGTTATATCTTAAATACTTCTCTGTGTCTCCCCACAGTAAATGTTAGCTTTAACCATAAATAACCTCCTTGAATGGGTGATTCATAAGGTGGTTGTCAATGGTTAATACCAAAGTAAATAAACATTCCATTTTACTATCTCTATCAGTTTTCTTTGTATGAATATTGTGACAGCAGCAGACTTTGGTAGAAAAAGTTTTCTTACAGGAGTCTGGTGCCTATATTCTGCCCCAGTTTCCCAGCTTATTAGTTCTGTGAACTTGAGCATGTCCCTTTATTGTCTTAACTCATTTTCCCCAATCAGGAAAGAAGGACAAATAACGTTTCCCCAGTTGCCACCTACTGCTACTCCAAGTACAAATGGATATCATACTCGAAAACATGTACAGACTTCTCAGTACCAGAGAAATATAAAGAATCATCCTTAGAGTGGAAGAATATGTTGTACATATGCATACTATTACAGCATTTTTTGGATTTTTATATAATACCCAGTAGGTTTTCCTTTGGTTATAATTTTCTCCAGTAGAACTTCCTACTAGATTCTTCTGTTACTGCTATAAAGTCATAAAAATGTCTCAGGACAAGCCTACTCTGTAGCAAATCCATAATTGTTAACAAATTATTCCAATAGACCATACAAATAAGCACATTTTCATAAGAAAATATAGAATATGTGTCACTAGTATATAGCCCAAGGAGTAAACAGCTTGAGTAATCATTTGCCACGTTGTGATATAAATTTTCATTTCTTAGCAATAATAAGAGTTATCTACTTACACTGGAATTTTCATTACTAAAGAACTGATCCAAACATAAAATATATTTTAATATAGTTAATATCTGTCTGGAAGACTTAATTATGTAACTTTATGATTTTACACTGTTGGCAAGGTTTGAATGTAATTCGGTGACAGGAAAATTAAATTTGAATTATATTTATTGATCTTAGATTACATGTTTCAGTTTTTAATTTAGAAAAACAATCGGAATGAATCATTCAATCAAACATAATTATAACCAGTGATATATGGTATATACTCAAAAACTTTTTACTATTATCTTAAGTATACATTGCTACTGTGTTTTAAAATTGGTGAACAATAAACTTAAAAGTTTTAGGAAAAATGTTTTTTTTTAATTTTTTAAACAAGTGTAGTTGGTTTACAATGCTGTGTTAATTTCTGCTGTACAGCAAAGTGATTCAGTTATGCATATGTATATATTCTTTTTTAAATAAAAATGTTTTTTTAAAGGTGAAATTTTATTATATGTCATGCTTTAAATGTTTAAAAGTTTAATAAATAAAGACTCAAGCAATGACAGCAAATTACTCATTAGTAATTCTGCTTTGAGAAAAAACCAGGATGTATTCTCAGTTGCTTAAAGTATGAAACTATAACAATTATATGATCATTAATGCTGTTGATAGAGAGTATTTTCTAGAAATAATGATGAAACCTGAAAATGCATAGGTCATATGCATTATTTACATCCGATTGGTGATTGACATGTACATGCATCAATTTAAGTGAGGCAGCCATACAATTGAAATCAATATATTTTCAATTTTATTGAATTTATTTCAGTTTTATTAGCAATATGGTATCACTTTTCAATACAGATCAATATTTCATTGATTAATTAATTAAATAAAAATAGTTGCTGCTTTTCTCAAAACAGTCATGTGCTGAAATGATTAGACATAACTGTGTATTAAATGCGTATTCTGGAGACCTGGGCTCAGATGCAACTAGTTGAAGAATGAAAAGGTCACTTACTTCATTGTATTCCTCAGTGCTTGGCTCACATTCAAAGTGCACACATCAGACACTGAGTTGAAGTGTTTATTTTCTCTACCAAAACAACAAAACTTTCCATAAATAGGGCCCAATGAGAAAAACTCAAAATCGCAATAATTTTCTAGCTTTTTTCCCATTGGCTGTAACTAAACTAATCATCTAAGCAAATTAAGTGAAACCCTTTAAGCATGGACAGATTTTAAATATAAAATTATTGTCTGTGATTATTATGTTGAAAGGTATTTCCAGGTTAACAATCTAAATGCCTTGAAAAACTGTGGAAGAAGTATTGTTTGTGGAGAGATGAGAATACATTGTGATGTAAACAAGTTTTAACATGTTGAAAGTAGATATCTGCATCTGAGTGAGCAGGATTTGCTAATGGAATGTTTTCTTGCTAATATTATCTCCAGGGCCTGAATATTTCTGGGTGATACGTAAGTTGATCTTTCCAAAATAATGTAGCTGAATAATATGTCAGAAATAAGGACGGGGTTGTTCAAGATGAACTGGTTATGGCTTTTATAGTTCAGTACATGAAGAAAAAACAAGTTATTTATAAAGACAGATGTGAATGCACACTGCAGTGAATTCACTGGAAGTTTTATATAATTTACAATGACATATTGTGCTACAGTTTAGAGTCTAAATTCATATTGGATTTCAGAGAGTTGTTCTCCAAGGATTCCTGCAACTAAAACTCAAGTGGGAAGGCCACTTGCTGCATGCAGTTCCTGTGCCTCTGTGGTCAAAGCATACTGAAATTTTTCTCTGCCATGTCAAGCATTCTCCAAGAAATGAAATGAGGTTACCTGCTGCAAGCTTCCATGTTTGTATATTCAATCTATGTATCATTGTCCTGCGCATCTTTGTGATATATTTTAGTGTAAATGCACCATCAGTTATCCCTATGTCTCAAATATTTTCACTCCAAACCGAAATGGAGGCAAATTCGTTAGCAAAGCTGCACACTTCTGTTGCAGCTGCCGATAGTCTTTGTAATGAAGTTCAATATAGTTTTAGAAATATAATTGTAAGTGCACTTGTTCTAGTTCCTCTTAATTTGTTTTCTCATTTCAGACCCACAGTGTTCTTTTTTTCACCCTGGGTAGTAACATCTATTTTACCAGAAGTTTTATTTAGCAATAACCACTAAAAATTAAATAGCATTATTATCCTTTGCCTCATGCTGTATTTTGGAATCCTGGTACTGAAATAGAAATTATGAGAATTTCCATTGAGTGCAAAATCAATGGATGAAATGATAATGCTTTCCTACTTTCTGATTTTTTTTTTTTTTTTAACCAAACCTCCCTTGAAGTGTTTTTGGAATTCCTTCGCTAGCCGCTATCTTTGGGCAGAAAACACACTGTGTGCCAACTGTAGAAACAAATTGCAGTTTTTGAAGCAATTGATGGACCCTTTTTACATCAAAGATTGGGTGAGAATGAGTTAAAAATAACTGAGTGCTCAGAAAAGTCCCAAATGGGAGATCACATTAGCATCTCCAACCTGTGGTACTATGATCATGCTAATGTGATTTTCTCAAGTGCATAACTTAGTTTGTTGCTCTGTCCTCTTACCCTTTCTTAAGGGTAAAAAAGAACATGACTGAGAAATCATTCACTATTAGGGTGGTAGAGAAGTAAGGCAGTAGAACTTTGAGGACTAATAGGGAAAATGATGAGAGTTCGATATGACCTAACAATAGAAATAGCTTTAGGGACTGTCAGGTAAAATGTGGGGGAAAAGGACAAGTCAACCTGTCAATGCTAAGAAATGAAAATCATTAGCATTTTCAACCACTCACTTACATATACTTGCTCATCCAGTCTTCCATTTATCGTTAGTAGTAGTTGTTTTTGTGGTATAGTGTTTTGCGTTGCTTTACTTTGTTTGTTTTACTCTCTAAATGCTTAGGAAATTGTCCTCTATTACATTGACTAGTAGGATTGAAATTTGAGAAGTTTTCTAGAGTTCATGTTTTTTTCCATAGAGTCTTGTGCTAACTAGTCATAAATTGTAATCTAATTCAGATTACTTGGGGTTTTATGTCTAGGGGAAAAAAAAGCTTTAATAACTAAAGGCAAATGAATTGACCAGAAACAGATGAATTTCAGAGTTCCATAATTTCAATGTGTTGCCTTATTTGGGATGCAAGATTCACAAACATAGCCAATTCAATGTTTATTAGAGTGTTTTGCACAAAATATGCCCTCTTTGCCACTCCATAAACATATTTTCTACATTTTATGTTACGGAGAAAAAAAACTCACTAGCATTGCTTTACAACTCACTAGCCATATGCTTCCCATGTTCTGCCCGCCAGTACATTCTTACTCTAGTAATCCTCAAAAGTGGGTTTTCTTATTCCTATCTTTTGTCTCTGATTTTACTGGAACACCAAAAATGTTTAAATACTATATGGATTTGTATTTTTATGGGTCCATAGCCCATCCTGACAGCACAACTACTGTAGTTTCCTAACCCCTGGGAAAGTCTGAAACAAACTCTTCTCAGTTGAGCACAGGCAGAAATTAGAAGGGGGTGTTTCAAAGACATAAACGGCATCCTTTTGTGCAGTATATAATGGACATACATGAGCCTGGAGTTGTTCATCATGAACTAAATTAGTTTAACCCATTAAGCGTATACTTTTTTTTTTTGCTGTAATTTACCATAGTTATAATTACACAACAGTGGTGTTTCTTTGTTAATTGTCTGTGTTCCTGATGAGAGTACATACTGAATATGCTTTGCTCAGCTCCTATCCCTGGAACTTAGAAGAGTACCTGACCTTGGTGGATACTTTAAGAATTTTTGAATTGATGATTGTATCTTGGACATCTGGTCTTATCATGAGCTCATGTATCACCTTCTGGGATATACAGTATGTTAGATTTTTTAGATTTAGAATGTTAGATTTTTTAATTATGGAATTAACACTACATTAATTAAAACAATTTAACATTATATTTAAAACTGCATTTTAACAACCAGAACAAAATCATGAAAGATACAGATTAATCATTCCTTTTTAGTTTATTTTTTAATAAGAGCTGGTGAATGTAAACAATTCATGTATATTTTTGATTCCGCATAGGCACTCTTACTTTGGTGTTGATCTTTTGTTCTCTATTTCCTGCTATTGGGATAATTCTAATTAATTTAATTTATAATTTAGCCATATGAAAAAAATTGAAATATAAGAGGATTTAATAAGAAAAAAATGAAGTTGTTTCATCCTACGGTCCAATGAATTCAATAGATATTTTAAAATTTATATCTCCATATATGATGGATTTTGGATAACAGTCTAATGATAGTCTATAATTTTCATGGTAAACTTTTTAATTTTTAAAAAAATATTTAAATTTTATCCTTAACACTGTATTCATAGATATGTGTTTTATTTTCCATTCTTTCCCTTTAACATATTTAATATATTTCAGTGGTTAGCAGTGATATAATTATGACTATTTTTGCAAGTTAGATGCCTTATATTGAATTCTTAAGAAGAGTTATATTGTGGCTTATAATGTATAAGTTGGATGGTAGAGATGTTATGGTTAATTTTATGTGTTAATTTGGCTGGGCCATGGTGCCCAGATATTTGGTCAAACATTATTCTGGATGTTTCTCTGAGAGTATTTTTTGGATGCAATCAACATTTAAATCAGCAGACTTTTAGCAAAGACAATTGCCCTCCATAATACAAGTGGGCCTCACCCAATCAGTTAATGATTTTAATAGAAAAAGCCTGACCTCCTTTCATGATCAAGAAGGACTTCTGCCAGGAAACTGCCTTTGGACTTGAACTCTTCCTTGAGTGAGCGTCCAGCCTATTGCACTACCCCATCAGATTTTGGACTCACCAATCCTCCATAATTGCATGATCCCACTCCTTAAAATCTCTAAATCTCTCTCTCTCTCTCTCTTCATATATATGTATGTACATATGTATATATGTATGTATACACACATATTTTGTGGGTATAATACAACATATTTTACTCATATTATCCTTGAAGCAGACATATTTGTCAGTTCAATAATGAATACTATGTTAGGCACTAGAGTCTCTTTTAGTATTTTTTTCATGCTCCTTCTATTCCTGCTTTATATTCTGATATGAACCAGAGAAAAACACTGTCTTACTGAGTTTGTTGTCAATGCAATAATTTGAGTGGGTTTTTGAAGACACTAAATATATAAATTAAAAAATTGGTTACTTGGGACAACCTACTGATCAGTATTTAGGAGTAAAATTGCAGGGTACCACTATTTTATTGCAATCATTTGTTTTCACATTTCTCTCTAAAGCAGCACGCTGTTGGCAGAAGAGGGGAGTGCCAAGAATGCTTATTACTTAGCTTTGTCCTTGCTGCCTACCTCCTGGCCCTGGAAGTTCCCCAGGCATCTTCATTGGACCTTGTTGATTCTACTGCTTCAGTTTAAAAAGCATTCACTATGGAATAGTTCTATCTGGTCCTCTTTTTTTTCTGTGTTTCAGTTGCAGCAGCTGCTGCTGTTGTTTTTAGTATGCCAGATATAATGTCATCATGTGCTCTGTTTTGAGTCTCTTATGTATAAGCCTTGCAATAACAAGTGCCCAGTAAATATTTTATAAATTATTCAAATGTAGCTAGAGTTTCAAATAATATACTCTCTCTGCAAGTCATGTGACCAGTCCTTAAAAGACAAATATATTGACCCAATTTAAAGTGCAAACAATCACAAAGTGGAATGGAAAAAAAAAATCTACCAAAGAAATGGGGGAAAAGAAGTTGGGACAAGTTGTGAAGATGGCTGGAATTGTTCAAAATTTTGATTGAACATGTTGGGTAAGCTGAGCTCTAAATTAACACAGTTCTTCAAATTAGTACACATTATATTTGTTTTCTAACATGTCTGTCTTTTATGTATGTCTTTAATGTTTAACTCCTTAGATCACATTTTCTTACTTCATTTAGTAATATATTCATTCATCTATACCCATTTCCTGAGCTGTTATGGAATGGGTGTACATCTGTTTGTACTGGTGCTATGAGTTTTGTGATAGTGTATTCCTCAGGGTACTGTGTAAGGTATTTTGGATCCCTCAAAAATTCTGAAGTGGGCTGTGGTTATGACTCATTTTTATATGATACAAATACCAATTTTTGATTGAAATAATCTAATACACTTTCATTAATGAAGCAGACACCAAGAGTTAGAGACAACAGTAGATGGTTTTTAAATTGCAAAATATCTATCATGCTTCAGAGATTGAATTCTCATAATAGGTGATAATAGGATGGCAGGATGTATTGGCATATTTTTATCCGTGGGAAGATATATGTTTTCTTGATGTAAGCATTGATTCCCAATTTAGCCTTAGTCACAATGAATATTTGAGTCAATGAATCTTGATATTGACCTTAATAGTAATCAATTCCTACTTCATATTGCTGAAGTCATAAATCACAGTTATATGGCATTCAGTTATATGTTACTGTTTTCTAATTTCCCATGACATTCTCAGATCAATACCTCACTATTTACTAGATGAAGAAAACAATGTATTCTGATAACACATTTGTAGTACATAACATTTTAAAATTGCAAAGCTGGTATTTTGACTTTTCTGATTCCTAAAGTGCATTGCAAGATAGAATGTGATCAAGGGAACTTATGTACCTGACACCCTTAAATTTAAATAACTTGATTTATAATTGATGATTGATGCACAATTTTGTTTCTAAGTGTGAAGGGTATGTAAACAAATAGGTAGTTACATTATTTTATTCAGAGACATGCCACTTAAAGTGATATTATAAATGCAAAACACTGAAAATTGAAATAAGCATTTTAAGCTGAGCCATAAAATTAGTTGTTGGAATGCAGAGTTAGAAGAGAATTGCCAGATTTCAGCATCAGTATGTAGAGTTTTCTCAAACTTTAGAAGTGTTATGACAGTAGTTAAACTATAAAAAGCTGCACCTAGATGAAATTGACTCATCAAAAGAAATATACAGCAAAGAGACTACAGAATGGGCCTGGAAAATTAACAAGGCCTGGTGCTCTTTGCCTAAATCATTGTTACACATTAATTAGTGCTGTGCTCTGATTTGAGGCTTTAAATTTGTTCCTTTGAAGATTTTCTTAAAATTGTATTCAAAGGAAAGGCTCTTCTTTAATAAAACTGTATAATTCTTCGTTCACTTGGGAAACATAGCTTACCAGCATAATGCTGCTTGAAAATCAGGAGCTGACTTCTAATAGAGGTGCTAATTATTCACATGCCGGCATCAGCCAAAGGCTGCATTCTCTAAGACTGAAATAAAATAATAGTGTGCAAATATTGTTCCTCCATTCCCCGTAAGTACTTGAAAAATTCAATAATGTTCATTAAATACATAAATGTGAATATTAAAAATAAAGATATTTCCCCTGTGATTTATGGTGTACTGTCTGAAAAGCAAAGCTGAAGAAAGGCATCATTATATGGCATAAAAAGGAATTCTTTGGCTGTTAATTATAATGTAAATTTATCATTAGACCAGGAGAAAAGAATGGCTTCATATTTAAAACCATCAGGCATGGCTGGTCACTCAAAATATAGATGTATTAATCTTTAATAATTCATACAGTACAATATGGACAAGGATAATATAAAATGATGAGATACCTTGAAATGACTTAAAAGAAAGTCTTATAATGGTCTGTTACAAATGGAAATGACAGAAGAAAGGATGGCATTTAACTTTGTCTTTTAGAAGATACAGTAGTTAATAGGAAAATTTATTCGGACTTTATCTCTACATGTCTGCAAGGTACCTTATTTACTACTGTTTTTTTCTCCACCAGTTTTTTGTTTTTTTGTTTTTTTTTTTTTTTGCAACCACACAACATAAACTCCCTTTCCCTTTCCTAAGTGAAGAAAGTTATCATTGTCATGTTAGAAAAGGAGGGACCTTGGACTGGGAGTTAAAATAATGGACTTGTTTAAACATTAACTCATTGTGTGTCCTTGGGAAATTAACTTACCCTTCAGGCACTTTCTTTCCTCATCTGTGCAATCAGACTAGGAGAAGTTGATTTCCAAATGTTCACGATGCAAGTGAAATCAAGGCAGCTTTCACTCTGAAAAGGTGAAACGGGTTAGTGGGTAATTTTGCATTGTGTCAATTTAAGCTGGAAATACATGACACTTTCCAGAATTTTCTTCCTTGTATGGTTTCAGGTAAGGATTGACCACAAAAATTATTTGAAGTTGGGGAGAAGAAGGTGAAATCAAAGCCATTGTATGTTGAAAGTTGTCATCAGTTTAAGCAATGAGAGACAGATGCAGAATTTTAGCTTGTTCTCAATTTGCTCCATGGCTAGCTCTCCTCATCAATTTCTGGCACTACTGAGCAACTAGATGTTTAGCTGTCAACTCACAGAGATGGCAGTAATGAAGAGCCAGCACCTTTCCATGGATGTCTACCCTGCCTACTTTGTGGTTCCACCCTAGTAGCTTCCTGCCAGCTCTGACTTTTTCATCTATGTTAGGGCTATTGGTGACTTCTTCCTAATCCTTTCTGGTCCTCTAATTCTTCAGTTCGTCCAACAATTGTGTAACAACTAACTTCTATAATAAGTTCCTGATTTTTTAATATCCATTAGTGATTGTGCTTTCCTCTTGAAATCCTACCTGATGTAGTTGGTAAACATATGCATCAGAGCTAGCATATTTTAAAAGATTCATAGATATTATATATATAATAGTTTAAAAGAAAGTAAATGCCTATATGTCTTTAATTTTATTGATCCTATAGAATTATTAGATAATGAAGAATTCCTAAGTATATTTAATCTTGAAAATAATGTTAAATCCATATACTCAATTTTACATTATTACACTTTTCTGGACTTTGCCTTATGTTTGAAATTGTATTTAAATCTAACTAGTTGATATATTACAGAAAACTTTGAAATAAACTTGAATTTGATATTCATATAAACTAACAAGATGAAGAAAAATGTTTGAATGAAAGAAAGTTTAGGGAAAGCTTACTTGTATCTAAGTGGCTATAGTATAGAATAGTATAGAATAGTATCAAAGCTTATCTGACATGAATTTATTGAGGGGTTCAAGTTTCTCTTGGTTTCTAAGCACCAACTGAAAATTTTTAACTATGTTGAACGTCATTTTCCAAAAGTATTGTTTCATGTTTCCTTTCAAGGACTCTAGGTGGGGAAGGTGATTAGGAGTCATCATTCAAATCTTCCCAAATCTTACTTCCTGCTTCTTTCCATCAAAATGTATGTGTACAATTCATCCATAAGGAAATGTGACAGGTAGTTTCCTGAGAATGTTGCTAGCTATCAAAATTTGGGGACTTGTGTAAGCTAATAGAAACAGTGGAATGATGTGTAACCACATCGGTTTGTGTGATTACCCTAACAACATATTTTTATTTACACTTTTCAAATTCAAAGCTGGTGTCTGCTTATGAATTGTGACTTTCAGAGAAACTCAAGCTCATGGATGAGAATTTCTCAGAGACAGTGTGTCTAATGATAGGTCCTGAAATATCTGGAAATTGAGTTCACAGTTAAGGTCCCTGATAAACTGAGGGAGTCGAAAACAGTACAGTCAGAAGACCCCAAAAAAGGCAATGGGGAAAGCATAAATAGGGAGACTAACCATCTTTTCCCATCATTTTAGCAAGGTATGCAAAAATCTTCTAGGAGATTAAGAAATTCTCCACTTTATCCTATCTCCTATGATGCTTATTTTTCATTTTACTTTTTGTGAATTAAACAGTGTATTATTCTAGAAGCACTGAAAGAAGAGATAAACCAGAATGCTCTCTCCACAAATAATATTCTAAACCCATGCCTTACGTATACTGTGGCCAATAATCTTCTTCTTTACCAATGGGAAATAAAGTGAGAAAAAACAAACTGGAGTGGGACAGGGGAAGCATAATGTAAATATTGTTTTTCCCAAGCATTTCTGGCAAAATGCCAATTTTCCATGACTTAGAGCCAAGACAAAACAAATTATAAAATATTTTCATAAAGCCAGTTCCAAACTAGCAATTAGTTTCACAGCCAAGAGAGGAAAAGATATGAATTATCCAACTCAGCTGGGTTATCCAACAAACAGCTAACAAAGTCACAGGGAGAGAAGCACTCAAGATGAACAGGGTAAGAGGTACCAGGAGAAAATAAAGGGCCACAGGTGAACAACTGTATGATGTTATTGTTTACTCTCTGTAACAAATGGAGAATAATCACTATATTTGTTAGAATTAGATTTGACTGCAAATGTTCAAAACACAAAGATCAACAAGATAAGTAAGATATAAGTTTATTTCTTGTGCAGAAGAAAGCCAAGGTCCAGTAGTCCAGAACTATTCTGATAATTTACTTTGTGGTTTTATGAAATTGTCAGTGTGGTAGAAAGAATTCTAACATGACCCCCAAGGATCCTGCCTACTAGTGTACACACCTTATGTAATTCACTTGTGTAGGCAGAAACCATGACATTATTCTAACCAATAGAATATGGAAAAGGTAAAGGGATGTTGCAATTTTGGTTCCTAATCAGTTGACTTAGAGTTATCAAAAGGAAACTTATCTTCTGTGGGCCTGACAATCAGGTGAGCCCTTTAAAAGAGGTCTCAGACTTTCCCTAAGTTAGAGACTTGAAAGAGCAGAGACATTCTCCTATTAGCCTCAAAGGAGCAAAGTGGCATATTATAGAGAAGGGCACAAAATGGGGAATGGCAGTAGCTGCTAGGGGTTGAGTGCCTCAGTTCTGCCACTGCTAGGAGAGGAATTCTGCCAACAACCACCTGAGCTTGGAAGAGGCCTTGAAGCATCAGAGGAGACTACAGTTCCAGCTGACCCCTTGATTACAGTGCTGTGAGCAGAGGACCAGTCTAAACCATCCCCGAGCTCCAAACTCCAGAAACTGCGAGATCATAGACAGCTTCTACCTCACGATCCAAGACAGCTTCTTGAATTTTGTCTTCATATCTCTTAAGTAAAAAGTAACACAAAAGAAGGATTAAAGAAGAATGAAAAGAAGAAGGGAAAAAGTGCTTCCTTTCAAGAACATTTCACACCCAACAATTCTGCTTATATCTCATTACCTACAGTATGGTCACATGACCACCTTTCACTGCAGGGTTCCTTCTTCTGGGTAGTTATTGAGGGTTCTATTACTGAGAAAGAATGTGAAAATGGCTATCAGGGAATGTTGAGATTCTCTACCACAGATTTCATGAAATTTGAAGATGTCAATGGGGAGTGGGTAGTGGGATGGGTATGCCTCTCCAGAATGTTACCAGAAGAGAGATCTACCCCTGGCAGAATTGGCCCATATTCAATCTGGTCAGAAAATAACAAGACTTAGAGTAATCAAGTATCTTATAAATTATCAAATGCTAAATTCTACTTATGATAACAATAACACAAAACCTATAGCTGTTTTTAACTTAAAACCACATAAATCTTGGACCTCCCTGGTGGTGGAGTGGATAAGAATCAACCTGCCAACACAGGGGTCACAGGTTTGATCCCTGGTCCAGGAAGATCCCACATGCCATGGAGCAGCTAAGCCTGTGCACCACAACTACTGAGCCTGCGCTCTAGAGCCAACAAGCCACAACTATTGAGCCCACATGCCACAACTACTGAATTCTGTGCACCTAGAGCCTGTGCTCCATAGCAAGAGAAGCTACCACAACCAGAAGCATGTGTACCGCAAGGAAGAGTAGCCCCCTGGATCACTGCAACTAGAGAATGCCCGCATGCAGCAACAAAGAACCAACACAGCCAAAAATAAATAAAATAAAAATTAAATTAAATTTTAAAAAAATGCATAAATCTAGGCAATAAAACTGCAATACTCTACAAAGGAGAATCAATTTCAATCAAGCATGTTAGAAAATCAAGACTGAAGTATCATTCCCTACATTCTATTGGGAAAAATATTTTGTGTTGAGATTTGGCTAAAATAATTATATGCATTAGGTTGTTGATAACATTTCAAAATATATACTTTAGCGGTTCCTTAGTCTTGGTGTTGTTTGGTTTGTGTACAACAGTTTCATCACTTTTGAATCTCTATTAAGTTTTACTACCATAGTTTCCTTTATCTCCACTTGACTTCTCATGCTCTCAATATAGCCACTCAAACTTAGTTAAATAAATAATGAAACTATTTAATGATGGTAATATATATGTTACATATATACAGTCTAACTTCATGATACAAAAATGGGATATTAATCTACTAAATATGTTTCATTTTAAAAATAAAAATCCTTGCAAGTGTAACTAGGTCATGAAATTGATGCCATGTTCTTATAATCAACGGGTAGCTTTTCAGTGGCATGTAATATGTTTTATATCTTGCTCTTTTACCTATGATTATAGAAACACTACCATTTTTGGACTTGGGACTTGAAGTCTTAGTTGGACCATTTTTTCACAGTCTCCAAGAAAGCTATGTTACAATTCTGTTTCACATAAATTAGCTATCTCAGCTGTGAAGATTTATTATGCATAGATTTTTAAATTTAGTTAAAATTCAGCAAGCAAGCTATTATAAAGCTATCAGCTTAGATCAGTCTGACTTAGTATACTTGCTCAATGGATACAGGGTCCTATTTTCTGATGTTCTTAAGTTTCTCTGAAGTGTTTCTTCTCTAAATGAACTCTATTCTCCTTGTTAAAATTGAAGGACAAAGGGTCGCAAAGACTGAACTCAATTGGAAAAAAATTAAACTGACTTTAGTTTCAGCTAATATAGTGTGGCAAGGCTCTGGCATTTAATTCCCATTTGTTTACAAACACGAGACAATATGGAGCTTCTGAAACCTCAGGAGGGACCCCTCTCAGAGAAGGAAAATATATTAAAAGAAAAGTAAGTCTCTTTTATCTTTTTCCATTTCAATACTCAAATTGTGATTTTAACTCATTTAATTCAAATTCTTTGTGTTAGAAAAGAACTTTGAAAGCAAATATTTGTTTAACAGAACAGGTAAGCTATAGAATTAGGGAGGTGTCTAAATGGAGAATATGTTATTGATCTATAATTATTAGTTGAATTTGGAAGTTACTCATTTATTTTAGGAAGAGGCTGTCGTTACTTGAAGCAAATATGCAGTAGTATGTGGAGAAACATGGAACTAGGAGAGAGGTGGGATGAAACCCCCAAACTGACACCCGATAACCCCCTCAGTTCTTCATGAGCTAGGCAGAGGTGGTTAGCCAGCAATAAGGGGGAATTAAACTATTGTCATCCATGAAGATTCTATGGCTACCTCTTCTCTGTAGCTTTACAACCTCCTTGAAGTGAATGTTCTGAATATGGAAGTTACACAATTTCACACACTTTCCCAGATAGAACTTTAAGCTTTGAAATTTCCTGGTTGGAAAATAGCTTGAAGTCTGGTGATGATGGGGGAACAATTCCTAGGGCACTGAAACGTTCCTGAGATTACTTTATATTTGTCTATGACAGGTCTGATTTTTTTTTATAACTAACTCATTTATAGATCATGGGATACAATCTCAACCTGTGAGGTGCTTGCCCCTCCCAGCTCATCTCTAAAGGATCCGAGAACTGAGAGTTTGGATGTCAAGTCAAAGTGATTGATGCATCTTTCTGACAACAGATATGAGGCAGGTAAATTATTATAAAAATGATCTGTCCCCCAGAACCTATACTTTCATTGCTGCCTCCCTGCATCACCATGGAACAGCCTTCCCAAAGAATCCTGACACAAATTTTGTAGGTCCATTTCATTTCACAATTTGCAAGTTGGGACCATGTTCCAAAGTCTGAACAATTTTAGTTCACCTGCAGATACTTTATCCTCAAAGCAGGGCATTTTATCTGGAGATATTTCTAGACTCATCCCTGTAGTGTGCTTGCAAAACCTTAAGCCCTTGGTGTGATTGCAGAGATCATCAGCTGCCTTTAAAGGAAATTTTCCTTTAGAACCCTTCATATCTTTTCAAGCCAAAAGATGAACTTCAGGTGGAATCACCTCTACCTTTCAAAAGGTTCTGATAAAACAAAGTATCAAAGGAAAATAGTTTCAATGTGTCTCAATAAAATCCCCTAATGCATATTCAAATACATCCTCTCTTCCATATACCAACACATACCAATAGGTGTGAGGAGTGGTACAACTTTCATTAAATCATGAATAATCCTGTTACACAGGATAGTAAATATCTACTGACTTCGCATTTGTAGAAATGAGAATTCATGCTGTGTTTTCTGCCATAAAAACAAAAATAAGCTACAGCTACAAAATGTCTTTCTGGAGCCATTGCACAGCAGGTTCTACTACTCTGTTATTAATTCACTGTCCCCTTCTCCCAACCCACTCAATCTAACAATTTTTGAAGGAGGGCAAAGTCTCAGGCTGTTAGAACAAACTGAAATCATAAAAAGGCTCAATAATTTAATATTTTATTGCATTTTATAATTTTATTAAAAAAATTTCCGGAGTGAAGAAATTGTATAGAGATGCCCTGTATACACACCATCCAAGTCCTATCTTATCATTGTACTATATTTGATTTGTCATATAGTTACCCATGTATTCATTTCTCTATCCATCCACTGGCCAAATTTACATTATTCCTGGTGCATTTCAAAATAAATTGTAGATACTTTACCCTTAAGATGTGAGAATGTATATTATTAAATAGACTTTAATATTGGCTTAGCTTTTCTTATGATGTAAAATGTGTATAAAATGGAATGCATTCATTTTAAGACACATTCTAAGAATTTTGCCATAAACCTCCATAACAAAACTCTCTAGCGATATATGATATCATTATCACCCTCTCCCCCAAAGTTTCCTCTTATACTTTCCTAGTCAGTGTCTGTCACATCCCCAGGTAAGAACCGTTATGATTATTTTCCACCGTATATTCAATTAGTCTCTTCTATAAGTTCATAAATATAGAATGATTATGCAATATGTACACTTTTAATAGATTTTTTCATTTATTGTAGAGCTTTCAAAATTAGTCCATATTGTTGAGAATATGGCAGTTTATTTCCTTTTTATTGCTGAATGAAAATATATCATTTTATGAATATATTTTATTAATCATCTTATTAACGGACATTGCAGCTGTTTCCGGTTCTTTGCTATTGTGAAAGAGCTACTATGAACATTCTCATACATATTTTGTGACATTTACTTTCATTTCTTTTGCATAAATTTCTAGGATTAGAATGGTAGGGTACGTATATGTGTAATTTTATTTAAAAATTGCCAAAATTTTTCCAAAGTGGTTTAGTGTTTTGAAATTCCACCAAGAACATATGGAGCTTCTGGTTGTTCTAGATATTTGTCAATATTTGATGCTGTATGTCTATTTTGTTTTAGTCACTTTGGTGGATATAGAGCAGTAGCTCACTGTGGTTTTTATTTGCATCTTGCTGATATCTAATGATACTGAGCTGTTGACACTTCTCATGTGCTTATTGGTTGTTTCCATGCCTTCTTTTGCAAAGTGCCTGTTCACAGATTTTGCCTATTTTTATCATTAGACTATTTGTCATTTTTACTATTGAGTTGCAGTTGTTCCTCATAGTATCCTATGATATTTAGATACCAGTACTTTGTCAAAAATATTTTTGTAAATACTTTCACAAGGACTCTAGCTGCTTTATTTTCTTAATGTTTCATTCTATAGATTTCTAATTTTAACAAAGCCTAATTTATCATTTTTTAGAATTATTTATTTCTATGACTTACCTAGGAAACATTAGCAAACCCTTCAAATCAAGAAAACATAGTCACGTTTTCCTCTGAAAGTTTTATGGTCTTAAGTTTTATGTATAGACTTAGGTTCCACCTCAATTTAAAATTTTTTTGTAGAATGTGAGGTAGGCATCAAAGTTACTATTATTATGGTCATATACATATCCAACAATTCCAGCAATATTTGTTGAAAGTGTTTTTTTGCCCCACCAACTTGCTTTGAAGCCCAAATTGAAAATTAAATTATGTAAATGTGGGTCTATTTCTGGGCTCTTTATTTTCTTTTATTAATGCATAGTTTGATTCTTATGCCAAAACTGCATTCTCTTGATTACTGTAGCTTTATAACAAGGTTTGAAAACAGGTAATCTAAATACTCCAGATTTGTTTTTCAAGATGGCTTTCAATATCCTAGGTTCTTTGCTTTTCCATACACATTTCAGAATCAGATTATCAATTGCTACAGAAAACTTGCTGAGATTTTGATTTGACATTGGTGGAATCTATATATCAATTTGAGAGGAACTGACACCTTAGCAATACAGAGTCTCTCAATCCATGACAATGACTTTTCTCACTATTTATTCAGATCTTCATTAAGTGTAGAGGTCTTGGTACATATTTTGTTAAATTTATTTCTAAGTCTTTATGTTCCTTGACACTCAATAGAGTTTTTTAAAAAAATGTTGATGGTATAAAAATGATGATTGCTTTGTTTATTAATCCTGAATCTGGATATCTTACTGAATTCACTGATCAGTTCTGATAATTATACTGTAGATTACTGATGATTTTATATGTAAACAGCATGTCTTCTGCAAATAGGTTTACTTGTACTCTCTTATCTTTATGCCTTTATTTCTAACTTTTTGTGGTGGCCAGGAACCCCACAGAAGTGGTGAGAATAGGTATTTTTTTCTTGTTCCCTATTCAGAGAAGGTAGTCAGATTTTGAGTGTTAAATGTGATGTTAGCCTTAGGTTTTTCATGAATGTCCTTTTTCAAGTAGAGGAAATTTTCTTTTATTACTAAGTTGTTACACATTTTAATTTTGAAGGAGTGTCAAATTTTATCAAATGCTTTTTCTCATTTGTTGAAATTTAATTTGTACTTTTTCTTTGTTATTCTGTTAATACATTGGACTACATCAATTGACTTTGGAAAGTTCAGTTGATCTTACACTTCTGTGACAAAATCTATTGGCTATGATACATTACCCTTTTATATATTCCTGGATTTGATTTTCTAAAATACTGTTAGTTAAGCTTGCCTATAGGTTTGTAGAAGTACTATATCAGTCTTTTGCAATTATTTTATTTTAATACTTTGTATTTTGAAATTGTATGCTTCTCCTCTATATTGTGAATGAGTTTGTATAGGTTTGATATTATTTCTTCCTTAAATATTTGAAAGAATTTACAGTGATATCATCTGGTCCTGGAGTTTACTTTTGGAAGGTTTATAAAAATGGATTCAATTTATTTACTAGACATAGAGTTATTCAAATTTTGTCCTTTGTTTCCTATGTGTTTCAGTAAGCTACATTTTTCAAGAAAATTGTCCATTTGATCTAAATTACTGAAGTTGTTGGCAGAAAATTGTTCATAATATTCTCTTATTCTGTATGTACCTGCACTGCTTATCCTGATAACCACCCTTTAACTATGAACAGTAGTAATTTGTGTTCTTACCATCTTTTCTTGATCAATCTACTTAGAAGTTTATAAATCTTGTTAATCTTTACAACATTTAACAAAGGAAATTTTCTCTGTTGAGCTGTTCTACTGGTGGTCTGTTTTCTATTTTAGTGATCTCTGCTCTTAAATTCATTATTTCCCTGGGATTTATTTTGCTGTTGCTGTTGGGGTAGTATTGTATAAAAATCAAAATAGGTGATTAGTGGTGCTATTCAAATATCCATATCTTTTCAATTTTTTTCTTAGTTGTTCCATAGATCAATCATTATTTTTACGGAAAATGTCATAAATTCTTAGTTCTTTGTATATAGAGTAATTGGTTTATATCCTGAACATTGTGAAAGTGACATTAGACCAAAAATTGTTGACTTTTTGGTTTGCATGGTCTAGTAGGCATTTAACTTTGTCATACTGAAAATACAAACACTCAGGCAAATAACAAAGCCCAGGTTAGCTCTTTTCTCCCTAGCTGAAATCTATCTCTAGCATACACAATTAGTTCACAGGTAAGTCAGAGATTCAGCATAGTTTATATATAGAATTTGGGGCTTCTTCACTTGGTTCTCTCTTCTCTCAGATTCATCCTTCATTTTGTAACCACTGTCGTTGCCCCAAACTCTGTCTTCTACTTTTTCAGGCTGAAAATACTGCACTTTTAAAAAAAGTATAGTTGACTTACAATGTCTCAGGTGCCTAGCAAAGTGATTTGGTTATACATACATACATATATATATAATTTTTTCAGATATTTTTCCATTACAGGTTGTTACAAGATATTGAATATAGTTCCCTGTGCTATACAGCAGTTCCTTGTTTATCCATTTTATATATAGTACTGTACTGCACTTTAGATCATGATTTTAACCACCATTTTTGTGCCACAGAGATCTTCCTTAAAGCCAGTAAACAATGGCAAAGCTAGTCCAAGCCATTTCCTTTTTTTGGTATTTGATTCCTCTCTTTAATCTGCTGTATTGGTTCACACTCCAGTGCCTTTGTATTTTGTTCAGAGTGATCTGTGTGAGGATAGGTCTAGTAGGAACTTGCTCAGACATACCAGAAATGGACCCTCCCCCACTGCCAATTTTACTAATTCATAAAGACCCATTATACAGATATTCTAATTGCTTACAGAAGTTTAGTTGTATTTTACGTGAGGTAGAATATACCTGGTAAACTTATTATTTGACAGTCAGACATTTCAAGTATCAAGAGAGAAACAAATTTTATTATTTGACTACTTATTATATATGTAATTCCGTGGATAGTTGCCATTTATGTTTCCTGTGTTAAACTTTTTGACAATGTTGTATAGATTTATTCAGAACAGGAACTGGCCAACAACGGTTTTCAGGTTAAATCTGGCCCGCTGCCTATTTCTGTAAATAAAGGTTAATTTGAATGCATTTATTCATTTACTTATTGAATACCTTATTCATTTATGTATTGTCTAGGAGTGCCTTCTCACAGTATTAGCAGAGTTGAGTAGCTGAGACAGACACCATAGAGCCTGCAAAACCTAAAATATTTACTCTTTATAAATAGTCAAAAATATTTGCTCTTTCTATAAACTTTATAGAAAGCTTCGCTACACAAAATCTATGATGTAATATAAACATCTCAGTGTGATTTTTTGCTAATAATAGAGTCCAGAGCATGTACAAATTGTGCAGCTTTTTTACATACGTGACAGATAAAGCTTCTTTCTAGTTAGAAAGCAAAGCTGTTAGACTGTAAGACCTTATTGAGCTTTACCAATCCCTCCCCAAGTCATTGAATTGTGAATAATAAGACTATTTTATTTGACCATAATTATTCTATTTTTCTGAAATAGTTACCAATTTTTATAAAATAGAATTATTAACTTCAGATATAATATGTATTTTAGCATATTCAAAATATAATTTTAAAGAAATTATAATGTATTTTCTTTATGGTATGGAACTAGCACTACAAAAGCATAGGAAGGGCTCTTTTTCATCAGTCCTATATGCCTTTAGTTTCATTGTATCTCCTATTTATTTGTATTTCAATATTGCATGTTTAAAAGCACATTACCAATGAATATAAGGAATCTGGTGATGCCTTATTTCTCATAGTGAATGATTAAACAATTTATAATAGTATATTTCTCAGAGCAAGTTTCTCTTATAATTTTCATTGGTCATTGTTTAGATAAACGGTCTCTAATATGCTCCCTGTAAATTGTTTTTTTCAGGTGGACTTCGTCATTGAGTTGAGTTGGGGATGTAAAGAGTAGAAAGCAAAACAAAAGGAGGGAAGAAAATTTTCCATAATTGTTCATCATCATTGTAGTGAATTTTTTTAAGTCAACCAAGTAAAAGAAAAAAATATGTTGATGTTTAAGATGCTAATATATTACTTTAAGAAGTCTTAAAGATGTAGTAGTCTCGTGAGGGTAAGGTTTGAATGTAGGCTTTTAAAGGAATGTGCTGACTGTTGTGAGTGTTTGACATATGAAACTCAATGTAGATAATTTTCTTTCAGACTTTTACTGAATTTGTCTACCTTCACTTGGGAAGGACATAAGGGAATGGAGTGAGAAAGACTATCTGTTCCTGCAATATTTATATTATTCATATTTTATTCCACTTTTAACCTCTAATTTTATGATTATTGCGAATACTAGCATTTGTAGAGTTACATTGCTCTGTATTTATTTCTTCCACCCAATTTCCTTTCTGAAAAATATTGAATTTCGTTTTACAGGGTCAGCCTTAAAAAGAAATCACAAGACACCATAAATCCATTTAATCTTCCTATGTCCACATTTGGCCTTAATCTCCTTGTTCATTTTTGGACACAAATATCCAGAATAAAATTTTATTTTCCTCAGAGCAGAGAAACACATTTTGCGGCTTTCATGTTTAACAACTCAACAAGCCTTTTGCTCAAGATTAAATACTTCATTGTGTCTACGGTCAGTTGCATATTTATTACTCTCGAGGCAGTGGTATTTGAAATAAATGGAATTGAATGACTCTGTGAAATAGTTTCTGAAATCCATATATCATGAGTTGCTTTATCTCAAAGGAAAAGAAAACATTTCTAATCCCCATTATAAGAAGAACAGTCCATGTGAGACACGCCAAGGATATAACAGTAAAGGACATTTTAATACTGGTCTTTGTGGCTAAGTTCCTTTTTTGCTGTTGGTCTGAATTCTTGGAATCATAGAAATGGTTCTCCATATTTTTTTTTTCTTTTCTTAAAGCTGGAAGTATCTATTTCTCTGGATTTTTAAGTTCACGTCTTATAATTTTACAACACCCTTCAAGTCTACTAGTTAATTGTCTTTGTTATATGACTATTTGCCAAAGTAAGTTTCGATGACAAACATATATGTGATATTTATATATAATATTCATATGGTATATGAGTATATATTTTTTGACTCATTTATACTATTAATTTCAAAGCTCACTCCCACCATACTGGCCTTCATATTTTTCTGGCACAAGTCCCAGGACATGACTACACCTACGGCTTTTCTTTTACTCTTCCCTCTATCTAGAATTTTCCACCAAATATGTGTGCAAGATTTTTCCCTTTCTGGAGGTCTCTCCTCAAAATGCCCTCATAGAAGGTCACCCATGACTCCTATTCTCTTTCTCTGTTGCCTTCCTTCATTGTGTTTCCATAGTTTTGTCACCTCCTGTACAGTGTCTTCATTTGTTTTTCCATTGTCTGCCTTCCCTCACTAGAATGTTAGCTCCAGGAAAGAAGGGACAGTTCACATGTGTATGTGTGTATATGTATCTCCACAGACTTATAACAACATGTGGAACAAAGGGAATGGATTGCTTGAATGTCAGATAAATCTTTTTTTGGTGCACACTGAAATTATTTAATTATATACTTTATAATTAAATTATAAGTGTAAAAAGTAATTAAATGATTATAATTAGAAAAAAAAAACACTTTACATTCTTCAGTGTAAAATAGTCCTCTTTCAAAAACAACCTTTTAAGGAATTCTTCAAAAATGAGGCATTGCCATAGTTATATTTTAGTAACTCTTACATCAGAGAGCAACCTGTAGGGACTTCCCTGGTGGCACAGTGGTTAGGAATCGACCTGCCAATGCAGGGGACATGGGTTTGATTCCTGGTCCAGGAAGATCCCACATGTAGCTGACCAGCTAAGCCCATGCACCACAACTACTGAGCCTACGCTCTAGAGCCCGCAAGACACAACTATTGAGCCCGTGTGCCACAACTACTGAAGCCCATGCACATAGAGCCTGTATTCCACAACAAGAGAAGCCACTGCAATGAGAAGACTGTGCACCACAACGAAGTGTACCCCCTGCTCACCACAACTAGAGAAAACCCATGTGTAGCAACAAAGACCCAATGCAGCCAATAAATAAACATATTTTTAAAAAAAGCAACCTGTAGTCTCAACAATACTTATCAACAGTGTGTTAATATTCAATATAACACTGAGTGGGCATAAAATATTAAATAAAATCATGGCTTAATAAAAATGTCAGAGACTTGTATGAATATATTTAAACAAATAAAGTCAATGTTTTATTGCTTAAAAGAGTAAATTGCATTTATCTGTGAATTTGGTTGCTATAAACATTCTGATTTCTTATCAATGGGGAGAGTTCAGTTACTATTTTGTCTTGCTAGTCAGGTAAATTTTTAAAGTAAACAGGTTGTCTAGATCAAGCTTGACTTTGCCCAAATTCTTAACACATCAAATATTTTTACTTGTGTAGAAATATTTTTTTTTTCTCTCAAAGTTTGTATGCTTCCACATTGCCAATAGTGTTAGCATTAACTCTTTTTAAAAACAACAACAACAATATAAACAAAACCACTTCTTTATGCTTTCCATTCCTGGTCTGGGAATATCCCACATGCCGCAGAGCAACTAAGCCCATGTGCCACACATTCTTATTGTATGTGAGGATGTTTATCTTTATCAGATACTGAACTCAAGGCATTTCAACAGCCCTGCTTTCCCATTAGCATGCGTGTGTGCGTGTTGCATTTTTTAATTTTTTTAGCTCTTTTGGCTATGTTGAGTCTTCATTGCTGTGCATGGGCTTTTTCTAGCTGCAGCCAGCAGGGCTACTCTTTGTTGTGATGCTAGGGCTTCTCATTGTGGTGGCTCCTCTTGTGGAGCATGAGCTTTAAGCACACGGGCTTCAGTGGTTGCAGCATGTGGGCTTAGTAGTTGTGGCACACGGGCCCTGGAGTGCGTGGGCTTCAGTAGTTGTGGCACACGGGCCCTGGAGTGCATGTGTTTTGGATCTGAAAACTTTCTCAAGACTAGAAACCGGACAAGAGATAATGACTTATTAGGGAGACTGTCTTCATCTCCCTAATCATCCATATTTAATTCATTTTGAATTATACATTAAGTAATGCTTGTATAGGCTGCTAATCTATTTTGACCCTAGAAATGCCATATTCTATTTATCATCTTCATAACTCTCTCTGTCAGTCATTCCTCCTTGGCCTCTGTCTGATCTTGCCCCTGTATGTGACAATTGTGTGCTCCTGTGTTTTAACAGTTAAGAACCGCCACCTTGCCAATGTGGATGTGGAATCCTGTTAACCCCATCAGTATCAGTGAGCCCAGTCTTGTAAAGATGCCCCTTTACTGCCAGCCCTGGCCTAGAGGGAATCAACTCATGAGTATCTTAGTGAATCTGGCTAGCATATTCCTAACTGGTTTGCTAAATGATTTTTCCACTGTGTTCTCCTTGCTTGGTTTTTCGAGCTGTACTAAATATCCATCCTAGCGTGACTTTGAGTCTTTTACTCCTTTTATATCTGCCTGCCATGCAAATTCCGTCATTTTTATCTTACTTGGTGTAAACCTCTATTTTTCCCCAAGTTTACGCCAAAGGACCTGTGATCATATAATTGAATACTTGTATGACAGGGAAGGTGACAACCCAAATATTTGGAGGACTTTTGGCGACAGGTCAGACTTCAAATTGATTCTCTAAGTCTTGAACTGTCATCATGGTTTACTATTAAAAGGATGGCATAATAGGGCCAGGTAATAAATAACGTCTTTAGACCCATGCTGATTATTTGCATAGCCCCTGACTAACAGGAAATATTTGTACTTGATATTTTGTTGGCACAAAGAGCACATTGGTTTCCTGTTCTATAAAATAAAAGATATTGAATTGGTAAAAGCCAAGTAGAAGCCTCAGAAATTGTCTTCCAAATTTCCACCAGCCAAGATAGTAAATCAAAACAATATTGCACCCTTGGGTCTAATGACAAAAATCAGTGCCACGCATAGAGACCTAAAGAATACAGAGGTAATAATCCTCATCATATATCCATTTAATATACCAGTTTGATCCACACAAAAACCAGATGGTGGTGTATGTAAAAACCAGGTGGATCCTTGAGCATTATAGTGAACTAAGTAAAATCAATGAAATGGCAACCCCAATTGGAGCTTTTGTACCAGGTAAAAAGAATCTTTGTTAAAACTGATCAAAATTTCTTTGAGTATGTATTATGTGACCATTGATAGGGTGGAAATATAATGTTCAGAAACAGCTCAGATTTACTTGGACTAGAAAATAGTATGCACTTACAGTCTTTCCCCAGCACTGTCAACAGTGTTTCCCCAAGCAGAGATGACTGCTCTCTGTCATCATGTATTTTGAAGAGACCTGGACCTGCTGACATCTCAAAGAACATCTCATTGTTCCATTGTGCTAATGACATCATGCCATTAGACTGGATAAACTATAAATGGAAATATATATTGGAGTCCTTGGTAAGAATGTGTGCTACAGAAAGGGAGTGATAAATAAACTCCATGAAAATTCAGAGGTCTGCAACATATCAAAATACTTCTGAGGCACGCAGGGATGTCTGTTCCAAAATAAAGGGATTCTAATTGTGTCTGGTACTTCCAACCACAAAGCAGAAAGCACAATGCCTGCTAGGTCTCTTTGGGTTCTGGCCAGCATATACCACACCTGGAAATACTGTTTGGACTTATATACTAGGTGAGATAAAAGGCTGTTAGTTAGTGGGGACCACAGAAGTAAAAGCTCTGCAGTATATTCATACTGCACCACAGGAAGCATTGCTTCTTGTGCCATTTCGCTCAACAGACCTTCTGGTATTAGCAAGTATTAGAAAACCCTGTGGCTTTTCTTACAAGCCCAATGGGAACATCTAAAACAGACCCCTAGATTTACGGAGCAAGTCTATGACATCTATAGTGCAATATTATATACCTTAAAAACAAAAAACAAACAAACAAAAAACCTCATGTGTTTCTAGGTCCTGATTACTAATGAGATCTTAAGTTATCAAGCAGTCAAAATGGCTTACTATGTGCTGCATTTGTCTATAAACCTGTGCAGGAGCAGCAATCTATCTGGTAACTGGAATTTGTACATATAGGATCAAGCATGAGCAGGCTTGGGTGGTGTAAATCAGCTACATAAATACTTGGCCCAGAACCTCACATCCTCCACCATTGGTGTATCAGAGCCTCTTCTTTAGCTGGTACCATTGTCTGTATGGGAGATACCGTAACTTAATGGCAGTGGAAAAAAATGCCTAAGATTTGTTTACAGATGGATCAGCTGAAAATGAATGGTGAATACACTATAGCCTTACTCAGGAGACACCTTGAAGGACAGTGGTGAGGAAGAATTCTCCTAGTGGGCAGAGCTTTGGGTGGTGCATTTCATCATGTACATTGCATGGGAAGAGAAGTGCCCCAAGGTAATGGATTCATGACAGTGATGAGTGACCCTTTGGCTGGTCAGAGGCCAAGAGGGAGAGGGCTCAATTTCCTCTTTTCATTCCTATGTCCTTTTCTTCCTTTCCACAGATGCTGATCTGAAGGCAAACCTCTAAACAACTGCTGCACACATAGTTATCTCAAAGTCTGCTCTGCAGGGAAGCCAACCTGCCACAAAGCCCATAGTCCATCCATGGATGCCTTCAAATCCAATTGCTAATGTGTTATTTTACCAGCCACACACTAAGGGGTAAAAAAACACAACTTTTTTCATTTTCTTGTAACTACGCAAAGTATATTTTGGGGGAGGGGGAAATCGAGGTTAGTGTCAAAGCAGGAAACAATTTAGTTATTTTCAGATAAAACTCATTCATATTTTTATTTCTTATTTGTTATGTGTAATGTAATCAAAATCTAAATTTCTTCCTTCCCTCTCTTTTATTCATTGAATTGATTCTAAATTCTGAGAATAATATGAGACAGATGGTTCTTAAACTCTCCTGCACAGATATCTCCTAGTATATACAGTCATTCATTGTGACTTTTTTTTTTTTTTTTTTTTTTGGCTCTGTTGGGTCTATGTTACTGCACACAGGCTTTCTCTATTTGTGGAGAGCAGGGGCTACTCTTCGTTTTGGTGCATGGGCTTCTCAGTGGGGTGGCTTCTCTTGTTGTGGAGCATGGGCTTTAGGTGCTCAGGCTTCAGTAGTTGCAGCACCTGGGCTCAGTAGTTGCAGTGCACGGGCTTAGTTGCTCTGTGGCTTGTGGGATCTTCCCAGACCATGGATCAAATCTATGTCATTTGCATTGGCAGGCAAATTCTTAACCACTGTGCCACCAGGAAAGTCTGCCATTGTGACTTTTGGACTTCACCATTTCTGCTTCTTAGCTATTGACATTTCTCCACTGGGATGGAAGTGGCCGTGGGGGTGGAGATGTGTCACTGAGGTCATTACATCTTCATCTGGCCTCTTGTTCGTATGGTCTACTCTAATAACTTATGCCACAATGGCCTTTGCATGATCATGAAACCCCTTTTAGGCTGGTAGTTTTTCTTTCTTTTTTTTAAGCTCTTTATTGGAATATAATCACTTTATATTCTTGTACCAGCTTGTGAGGTACAGCAAAGTGAATCAGCTGTATTTATACATATATCCTCATATCCCCTCCCTCCTGTGACTCCCTCCCCCTCTCCCTGTCCTGGCCCTCTAAGGCATCACCCATCATCGAGTTGATCTCCCTTTGTTACACAGCAACTTCCCACTAGCTATCTATTTTACAGTTGGTAGTGTATATATGTCTATGCTACTCTCTCACTTCATCCCAGCTTCCCCTTCACCCCGCCACCCCCCCAACCCCTTGTCCTCCAGTCCATTCTCTGCATCTGCATCCTTATTCTTGCCCTGTCATTGGGTTCATCAGTACCATTTTTTTAGATTCTGTATATATGAGTTAACATACGGTATTTGTTTTTCTCTTTCTGCCTTACTTTGCTCTGCATGACAGTCTCTAGGTCTATCCACCTCATTACATATAGCTCCATTTCATTCCTTTTTATGGCTGAGTACTATTCCATTGTATATATGTGCCACAGCTTCTTTATCCATTCATCTGTTGATGGGCGTTTAGGTTGCTTCCATGTCCTGGCTATTGTAAATAGTCCTGCAATGAACATTATGGTACATGTTTCTTTTCAGATTATGGTTTTCTCTGGGTATATGCCCAGGAGTGGGATTACTGGATCATATAGTAGTTCTATTTTTAGTTTTTTAAGGAACCTCCATCTGTTTTCCATAGTGGCTGTACCAACTTACATTCTTACCAACAGTGCAGGAGGATTGCCTTTTCTCCATACCCTCTCCAACATTTATTGTTTCTAGATTTTTTGATGATGGCCATTCTGACTGGTGTGAGCGGATACCTCATTGTGGCTTTGACTTGCATTTCTCTAATGATTAGTGATGTTGAGCATCTTTTCCTGTATTTGTTGGCCAGCTGCATGTCTTCTTTGGAGAAATGTCTGTTTAGGTCTTATGCCCATTTGTGGATTGGGTTATTTGCTTTTTTGATATTAAGCTGCATGAGCTTCTTGTATATTTTAGAGATTAATCCTTTGTCCGTTGCTTTGCTGGCAAGTATTTTCTCCCATTCTGAGGGTTGTTTTCTTGTCTTGTTTATGGTTTCTTCTGCTGTGCAAAAGCTTTTAAGTTTCATTAGGTCCCATTTATTTATTCTTGATTTTATTTCCATTATTCTAGGAGGTGGGTCCAAAAGGATCTTGTTTTGATGTATGTCATAGAGTGTTCTGCCTATGTTTTCCTTGAGGAGTTTTATAGTGTCTGGTTTTACATTTAGGTCTTTAATCCATTTGGAGTTTATTTTTGTGTATGGTGTTAGGAAGTGTTCTAATTTCATTCTTTTTTAATATTGCTGTCCAATTTTCCCAGCACCACTTATTGAAGAGGCTGTCTTTTTTCCATTGTATATTCTTGCCCCCTTTGTCAAAGATAAGCTAGGCTGGTAGTTTTCTCCTCCAGCTGTTTTGCTTATTCTTTGGGAGAACATGAAATATTTCTACTGCTCCTCTATGTCTTTGTCATGCCTCAAGGGCCTCAGGCTGTCACCATGCCCTCCCTGGCCAGTTTCGGATGCATCTCTCTCTATTCTCCTGCCCTCTCACAAAGATACCTATGGCAATAGCCACCCTCTGAGGGTTTCAGTTCCAAAGGGCAGCATTAGTGGCAGATACTCAGAGATCCCTAAGATTAAAAAGGTGATCCAATATCCCTGCACGATGGTTGTTAAGATGTGTAAGGCACAGGACCTGCTATAATGGTGTCAAATACTGTTTATTATCCCTAGCACATAGATGCTTTATCAAGTCTAGATTATGAAAATTATCTCATATTGTCAAACATTCTTCCCATATCTATTGTTTATGGCATAAACATCACTTTGGTATTCAAAGACAGATTTTGTTTTCTCTCAACTTATTGTTTCTGCACAAAGCTTCAAGAATTCCTATTTAGAGATTTAAAAGTTAAGATTCTTGGCATACATGCTTTATCAACCATCCACCGAAGGCAGTTTGTGCTAGATCTCTTCCTTTGCCCCTCAAGAGATAAGCAAGGCAGAATATGCCTGTGAGTTCACCCCTGTAGAACATATCTCCAACTTCCGCACCCAGCTTTGTCAGGAAGGATGACCTCTAGGTAACACGTGTACTGTTTCCCATGCCCTCTTGTTTCCTGTTGTACTCCCCAAAGGCGGGGGGGGGAGGCGTTGCAGCAGAAGGGTAGAGGGAAAAGGCATGAGAGATCAGGGTATTTCCCCCTAACTCTCTCCCTGCAGGGTTATCTAGAGCTAGCTGTGACTTAAGACACTACTTCTCTCAAGGCCACAAACTCCCCACACAAACTTCCTTCCAGATGCCAGGAAGTGCACCTTTTGACTCGGTGTGCTAACTGCTTATCTGCAAAGCTGGTAACTAGAAGTTATTGCACTGCCTCTTGGGGTTCCTGCATGCCTTCCCCTCTGTAGATAATTAGTTCTTAAAATAAATCCACTCTTTATTATTCTTCAAGAGTGACATCATTTTTCTGTTTGAAGAAAGTCTTCACTGCTGTGTGAAGTGTGAAAAGTTACTGATGATAGGAAGTCACTGGGAAAAAAATGTTTGTAAATATGAAAATGCTATACATCCCCTTAGGCTGACACAGTTACAGACAATAGTTATAATATTTCAACCATGTTTTCAGTTGTGAAAAAAAGTAGAACCATTCTCTAAATTTCTTTAGCTGTATTTGGGATTTTCTTGCTCAGAGAATGGCTACTACATTCTGGAAGCATCCACTTCATACTATCAGGGTGAAGCATCTGGTCTATGATCATTCACCTGCCCTCACTCTCATCTTTTAAGAAGCTAAGCATGTATACCCTTTATTTGGTTTTCTTCCAAGCCTATGTGAATTTCTGTTTCTCCTTCTGGCACTTGTCACTTAGAAGGGAGTCTCTCCATTTTCCTAAACTGCCAATGTTGCTTAATCACTGATACTGGGAAATGTTCTGTTTTTCTGTGTGCAATGGTAAAGAAGTACCCTTGTGCAGTTGCCTTAAAAGTATCCCCATTTTTAAAGGTGACTGAGTTCCAATTCTAGTCCTGAATTTTGAAAACAGAACCAATCCCTTGCTCATTGAACTCCTGGGGTGGGGGAAGCCAATGACAGAGCTTCCTCCTTGAGACCCATCTCACTTCTAAAACTAGTCTCCCTCAGATCCTTCTTTAGCTCAGGCAGATTTTATATAAAATATTTTATTTTGATCCCATTTTTTCCCTCTTGTCTTTTTTGTGCCACTCTGGTGTTAAACTGCCAATTCCCTCAGAGCATTTTTTCCTATCTGCTTATCATAGAAAGTTTTGATGATCTTTTCAAAATGCAAATTTGATCATGTTGCTCCTGCTTAAAATACTCCAATGGCTGCCCTGTAATCCAAGGATTCCATAATATATGTAACTTATATGACTATACATTATACATACGTAAGTCTTTCGCCAGGTCTGGAAGATATTGCATAGTCTGGCTCCTGAGGCATTCTCTATCCCATTTGCTACACCCCAGCTACATTGATATAATATTGATTTCTTGGAAATATTATGCTTCCTCCCATATATTTGCATGTTCTCCTTCCTCTATATCCCCCTTTTCATACTAGCTCTCATTTTTAATTTCAATCTCAGTTTAAGAATTTCTCTCAGGGAAGCTTTTACTGACTTCCCAATGCAAGACAACTCCTTTGTTGCATCCTTGCATATTACTAGTGTAGACATAATCTTTGTCCTATACTTAAAATGAGTCATAACATTTATCTATATAGATCTATCAGTTTCAATTTTAAAAAGAATCCATCTCAATTACTCTCCAGTCTACCCTTTTGTTGATATTAGTCTCTACTACCACAGTATAAACTTAGAGTAAAAGCCTTGTCCGGTAAGACATGACAAGTTTCACTATTGTTTTTCCAACACCTAGCAGAGTGCCTGAAATGTGGTGGGCTTTCAGCAAACAACATATGTAAGGAATAGTTATATGTCAATCTTCTTTCATGCCTTCTTCCTTCACACTAACCTTCAGTTCATTTTTCCTTTACTCTAAAACATGCATAATCTTTTCTTTTCTTTGCATTTATTTTTCTTTTCACTTTTTTTGCCTAACTTCATCTATTTCTTCAAGCCAGGGTTTAAATATTGCTTTCTCATAAAGATATTCTTGGACCAAAAAGATTATGAAATAGGTCAACTGATATTTTTCACTTAGCATATATACAGTTCACTCATAGCAAGTATTTAATATATTTGTTCCTCAGTAAACTGTAATAACCATAAGATATCAAAAATGCCCTTTTTGGGTACCATTTTGAATGTCTCACACCTAGAACAAAACCTAGCACCCCGTAGGTGGTTGCTCCTCATAGTGTTACTTATGAGGTTGCAGGGTTCCTGAATTAATATAATTCAAGAAGATTCTTACAGTGAGATGTGTTTGAGTTGTGTCATCAAAGAAATGACATTATTGACAAGGTTGATCTAGTACTATTTATTATATTAAGGCTAATTATGGAGACAATTATCTTGGCCAGAAAAGTAAAATAGTACCAGGAGCATCTGAGAAGCCATGCCTTATAACCCAATGCTCGCCTAACTCCTAGTCATAAGTAGCTTGTTTCATGCGCTCCAGTCATTTCTATTACATATTTATCAAGCAGCTTCTATGGAACACTCATTGTTTTGGGTACTTTGTAGGATAAAAGGAAATGTAAGACATATTCACTGAGTTGAAAATGCTTATGGTTATGTAGATGAGAATGCAAACTTACATTACGCTATTAAGGCCAAAATTTTACAACGTAAAAACAAAGAGCAAATTGTGTGGTCTTGAAATATAGGCACTTAAAGAACAAAGTGATCACTAGAGGTCAGAAGAGACAAAACAAATGTCTTGAAGGAACTAGGATTTGAGCTTTTTCCTGAAAACCGAATAATATTTGCTATAAAGGATGAGGATAGTATTCCTGGATGATGTCTACAGAATCATTAAGCCATTGCAAAGCCCCTGGTTTTAAAAGATGGTATCATCTCTGCCATCTGTAGTCATTGATAAGCAAAGTCATACCCAGTGAAGTCACATCATCTCCTGCCACCCTATTTACCATTAACATTTCAGGTATTGCTTTTTAAAAATAAATTAGAATATATTATAAACACAAACTTCATTATGATTGATTTAATCCTATTTGTGTCTCCTATAGCCAGAACAGAGTACATTTTTTATTGATCTCTTACCCACATTCTTCTGCTTTACTATTACTAAATAAATTTTGACTTATGAAGAATGACCCATGGAATCAATGTCATCTCCTACTCAATAGAGTGCTAATTCCTGTTACTAAAATGGTCTTCTTCTTATTCTAGAAATGTAATGCATATGTTGCTTATTATAGGATTTCAATAAAATATTGATGCACTAATACCGTATCCACTTAAAGGATGTGAGGTCAAGGGTTCAAGAAGAAGGGTAGTCTATTCAGAGCTTCATCATAGAAGGATACTCAACATGCAGGGTCTCTCGATGGAAGAAAGAAGGATGCCCTGCTGTTATGCGTTTCATGGATTTTGCTCTAATAAGGTTTGTGTCATCTAACAGTTCTGGAAGGGACTCTGTGAAGTGGGAATGTGAAGTAAAATTTGTTGTATTATGTTAAACGGGCCATATTGAGATTTTTTAACGTGACTATCATTTTATGCTGTTGTATTATTATTTATTTAGTACTTTATATTTATAGGAGTATAGCACAGAAAGTATAAAATCTGCTTTAGATAGAAATTTTTAATTAATGGACTTAGCCTATGTTTGGGGAAAAAAGTATTATTAGAGCCAGACAGAATCCCATCACCCAAATATCTATGCACAATATTAGCTGAAAGTCATAAATTTTTATAAAAATTGCAAAATAATTTATTGAAATGACAACTATTTGAAGTGAGAAACACATTTCTAAATATATCTATTTTTTTTAATGAAAAAGACATTCAGTAGGTTCTGGTACATGCTCCAATTTTCCTAATGTTCTAGTGTAACTATCTGAATAATTTATTTTCTAATTTGTTCTTGATGCTTCTTTTTCAAGGTTTGGGGATCCTTTTGTGAAGATCCAAGTAAAGTTCTTGTGCTTTGCTATCTGGGCTGGATGTCTGCCTTGGGGGTCTCAGCCCTTGCTTTATGCAGTGGGTCAAAGTACAGTCTTTAAAACACATCTTTCTCAATTGTCTTCTACAGACAGCTTTGCTTCCTTCCAATAGAGTCTGCAAAATGCTGGCTTCCTGTTTGACTATTTAATAGTGAAGTTGTATCTCTTAGCCTCTGTCTCTCACCTAAACATTCTGAATCACTGTGATTGACAGAATTTTATCTGCTGGCTGCATTCTTACATCCACAACTTGCCTTCTGCTTTTCATGAGTGTGTGAGCAATATGTTTAATCCTTTGGGCTGGAAGCACTATTTTATTTAGCTTAAGAGCTGAAAAATAATTACCTGGTTCTTACCAAGCTCCACAGCATGTTCTTTCTAATAAATTAAATAACCCTTCATTAATGATAGCTCTGGATCTGTGGTTTAATCATCTCATACCAGTTTTATGTAGACTACCTTTTCAGATGTATTGTTTTACTTGATCTTCTTCTGATATGTTAGGAAAGGAAAAAAGAAATACACACAGGTACACACACACATACACAGGATGTGATTTGTTTCTTTTTAATCTGTTGCTTTGGTCCCTATAAAACTATTCCTTCAGGCTAAGGTGTCTGGGGCTATTGCCTCAGATAGGGAATTATGCAGCAGGATACAGAGAATAGAGTCAAATTACACACTTCTAAGTATCTAAATAGCCTTGAAAAGCAGGGTTTTGATTTGCAAGGACAAATCTTTTTGAGAGAGAAAAGGTTTTGGAATTTAGAAAGTCTGCTTTTGCATATCAAAAGCAAAATCCTAAAGGAATCAAGGCTAAGGGCTTCTGCCACTATAATTTTTTTTTTCTCTTTTTTGGAAAAGTCAATCTCCCCATTTCCTTGCCAAGCAAAACTAGAAAGATAGGGAAAAGCAATTAATTATTGGCTGACATGGATTCAGAAATTGATTCAGACCTATCAGACACTCCCTCCTCAGGCAGTGGGAAACCCCGATAGGGTTTGGTTTGAATAAAGGGTTGCTAGAGCCCTGTATCTCCCTTGCCATTGACACCCTGTGAAATGGGGAGACTTGTAGAAAAAGCTCCTGAGCCAATATTCTGTGGAGGTAGGGTTGTTGACATAGTCTCAGGAAAGATTTAGGCAGAAAAGACCTGAAAAAACTCCCAGTCCCTGTGGCTCAAATTAGGGAGAATACTCAAATGAGAAGGTAACATTTATCAATCCAACTGGGAAACGTCTGAGAATAAGAGGGTGCATGATTATTTATTAAGCCAGCATAAACCATCCAGTCCAGGGAAAACCGAACATTATAGTAACCTTACAGAGCAGCCTAGATGCTCCAGGGGAGAGCCAAAGGATCCAGTATGAACTCACAGATGGCACAAAATAGACTATATTTAATGCTGGGACGGTGAATATTTCTTTAGATGCCAGAGGGAACAGATCCTGGTAATGAAAGCTCGTGGAGGGAGTATAGACATCTTAAAATATAATACCATTGGACAGAAAATGACTACACGTATCCAAAATTCCTATATGCTTAACAAAAAATGCATCAATAGTCAATCTAAGAAAGAGAGGGAAATTTTTATTTGAGCTAGTCTGAGGATTATAACCCAGGATACAGTCTCTCAAAGGGCTCTGAAAACTGTTCTGAAGAGGTAAAGGGGGAGGCCAGAGTGTATGTGATTTTGCTGAAGGGGATTATAAACAAACAAGCGCACACCTCAGTATAAAGTTGCTGCTAGTTACAAGGAACAGACATCTCAGTTAATGGTTTTAGTGCTTTTCTAAGTGTCGAAAGATACAGGAAACTGGGTTTGTAAAATTTCCTCTTGAAAATATCTAACTATCTGAGGACCTGTTCTGCCAGTTTTCCCAGAGCACAGAACGGCTCCTCCTGATCTTTGCCTTGAACTCTTTTCAGGGTGTGTTTTACGTTAGCCACTACAGTGGCTGATAACTTGATTCTTGTAGAACTGCATGGTGAGCAATTTTCTTTATTTTGCAATCCCTTCTCTTTGGGTCTTAATTTCAATTAAGGTTTGGGAGGCATTTCACCATCAATTAATCCCACGGCGCTAGGAACGCTTATTCTCAGGTCAGGTGAGGATTTGATTTTGTTGATAGGTCACCCAGTGTGCTATTACTGGACTAGCCTCTGTTAACAGTGACGAAAAACCACTGGACTGCCTGTCTTACTAGTCTGCTATGGTCCAGGAAATGGTTCCCTCTTGTTGCTTCTTCCCATATCTAGAGTCACAATATTACAGTGATTGATCTTATAGAACCATATTTTTGATCAATTGTTTCAAGTCGCCCCAATCATCATTAATTTTGTCTGAGGCTCAGTCACATATTTGGTAATGCAAGTACTAAACCCCTTATAGGATTGCGAAAGGAATGTCATCTTCTAGGGAAATACATGACTGGTATCAGAAGAAGAAAAATTGATCTTTATGGTAGAGCAGGTATTTCTGCCTTTGGGGAGGTCTGGTTAACACATAACTCAGATGCACAATGCACACTAGAGGGGAGGGAGGAAGCCAAAGGGTAGAGGAAAAGTTTTATGTTTAACTTTTTCGTGTCTTGCCTTACAGTGTGAATTTTTATTTCATCGATCCTAGCTAAGACTAAGTAATGTAGGAGATAAACAAGGAAGCAGAGCGTCAGAAAATTATAAAAAGGCTAAGAAGACTATTCAGTGTTTAAGTTTATACTTACCAGCTAACAGATATATGACGACTTGAGTCAGAATTTAAGCTATAGAAAAATAGACTTACTTTTATTTAACTGTTATTGGCTTCAGAATAAATATATGAGCGACACCCATAAACTAAACAGAAGGGGAAGTATTGATTCCTGTCCTAGGTGCTGGGACAAGAGTTGTATCATCAGGTTCTTTGTGCAATATTTACAGTATGTTTCTTTCTTTTCTCCCCCTGCTTTTGCTAATGCAGAGTTATCCCTTAATCCACACTCTCATAGATCTATCTTCTTTTTCTTGAGACTGGTAGTAAATTTTGGGGATCAGAGTGGGATTCTGAATTGGTTTGATCAAGATGATGTGTATTTATTTTTCTGCCTTTTATTTTATTTTATTTTGATAGTAAATCCTTCTAGTAAAGGGTCTGGCATCCTATTTTTTCATGTATCTTCATAACCCTTATTGATGTCTATCAAAATCTAGTCATATTTGCATGTATTTTTTATCCACACTCTACTCCACCATTAAAATGTAACTTCCATAAAGGAGGGAAACTTGTCCTTTTTGTTTTGATATTTGTGGCTGATACACACATAACAAGCACAGAGTAACAATTTGTTTAACCCAATCAATAATGAAGAAGCAGTTGAGCCTCATCAAGTGTGACACTAGAACAAACAGAATGTTGACTGATTAATTTCAAGTTTAATTTTCATGAGTACCATTTAATTAATTATACTGCATGTGAACACACTATCGTAGATGTCTCTAGAAGGGTCATTCTCAAATCCTACCATGCTTAATGATCACTTGGTGAACTAGATAAAAGTGTAGATCTTCAAACTCATCATTAAAAATTCTGCTCTAGTGGATATGGAGTAGACCCCCCAAAATCACTTAGCAATCATCTAATAGCTACTCTAAAAAATATGGTCAAGTTATCATTTCAATTCAGGCTCCAGAGCTTTTACTCAGATTTCACTATGTAAGGTGAATTTTGTATACTTGCTAGCATTTTCTCCCCACTATTTAGTATTGATTTTTATTAATTATACACCAGTAAAATATATACCAATTTCATACTATATTGAAAAAATATGGAACATGAAATCAACTTTGATAAAAAGGTTGCATGCTTTTGACTGACATTGCATGCAGACAGGGCCTACATTTTAAGCATATTCAAATGATGATCTCATGAGATAGATTTAGTAATCTGCAACATTAGTATTAGACCTAGTATCCAAAGAGGTATATTTGCAAAATAACTGGGATTACATTTTGGAAGAAAACATGTATTTATAGAAAAAGGTCACAAGGATGATAGAAATATATTAAAGTAATCACAAAGTTCGTTCTGCTATCTGTTCTCAAGAGGACACAGTCATGAGCTCTGAACTCCAGATGTAGCTTCCTTTACATATTCTGAAACTATATGTCAATACATCTTACTAGATTTAATCTAATAGATATTTAGCTTCTAAGAGCATGAGAAGCATGTAATTATAACATGAGCAAATCCATAAAAACTTATGTCACAGTGTATCCTAACATGAATGGTCTGCTGTTTCTCTTCATTTTATTAGATCCATTAGTAGCTTTTTACATAGTCGACTTCTGATAGGGTAAGACCTAAATCTCTAGCTCAGACCTATCTCTTCACCAAACTCTTGATTCATATATCCAGCTCAGTAGATATTTCCATTTGAAAGTTTAATTAGGCATCTCAAATTCAATCAACTTATCCCAAACTGAACTCCTGATCTTCCTGCAACCAAATATGCTCTGTCAACAGCTTTCCCCATCTCAGGTGACAATTTTTCCATCTCTTCATAAGCTCAGTTTTGAAACTATATTTTTATCTTTGAGCACTTTCTCTCTCTCGTGCTTACATGCTTATCTTTCTTCTAAGAAATCCTATTGGCTCTGCTTTCAAAATATATACTATCCAATTCCTTTTCACTTCTTCACAGCTAACGAACTGATCCAGGCCTTCTTCATCGCTTCCCTTGTTTGCTGCAATAGTCTCTGAAAATGCCTTTGATCTTCTACCATTGCTCTACTGTATTTTATTCTGAACACAGAGGTTGGAGGAAGCCATTAAAAACATAACTCAGAATACGTCACTTCTTAAAGTCTGTAATGGATTCTTATCTCATTTATAGCAAATCAGAATCCAGAAAATGACCTATAAGACCCTATGTGATCTGGCCCTACTTAGGTCTCCAAAATCTCCCCTGAAAACGTCCCTGTCCTTCATTTCTCTCTAGCCACACTAGTGTTTCTGCCTTCCCCACACTTGCCAGGCACAATGTTACGTTAGGGTCTTTGCTCTAGGTATTGCCTCTTGTTTGTCTCTGCTCTGTCTTCTGATATATATGTGGTTAACCAACTCACTCCTTCCCAGTCTTTGTTCAGAGCTCACCTGGTTAACAAGGTCTACCCTATTCGTCCCATTTAATATTGCAACCTGTTTTCCCCTCTCATTGTCACCCACCATAAGCATTTTGAGCCCCATCGCCACTCTACATTTTCTTTTTACATAGCTATTATGGTCATCAAACAAAATATACGGTTTCCTTGATTATTTATTCATCTTATGGACGCACACTACTGTAAGAAATATACACGTATAGCTCAAAGAATGACCATAAACCAAAAGCTGTGTAACTGCCACTGAGGTTAAGAAATAAGCATTGCAAAGAGTCCAGTACTCTCATATCCTCTCCAATTGTTCTTCTCTCTTACCTCTGCAAAAATTATTACTACCCTGATTTCGCATGCTTTAATTAAATTTTGTAGGTTTTGAACTTCATCGACAGTAGTGTGTGTGCACACGCATGTGTGTGCTTTCCTTCTCTCAGTAGTATTTTTGGGAAACTCATGCATGTTGTTCCATGCAGCTGTAGTGTTTTGCTTCTCACTATTGTATAACTTTTATTGTATAACATATGACAATTTATTTGTTTATTCTATCAGTGAAAGGGCATTTGAGATTATAATCTGTGTTGTTTGTAGTCTATTTCACCTCCAAGTTTTTAATTTTGATGAGAAGATCTTTACTGTTTTATTAATTAATACCAAAACCCAAGAACAGTGCCTGGAACATTTCAAATAACTCAATAAATATTCGTGGAATTAAAATAAATTAACTGGAGTGTGGACAAGATTCCACTGGCCTATTTTGAAGTCCAGTGTTGAAAAATAATGCAAATCCTTATATATTTTTTGGAAAGTTTTTACTCCTATATCACTGGTACTTTTATAGCATTTACAGGAAACTGGCAAATAAAATAATGATGTGGGGACTATATTATCAGTGAATTTAAGCAGTTTGGAGAAATAGAACTGAAATTGGTTTTGATGACCTAAATATATCACCCAAAATTGAAAGATAAGATCTAACCACCATTGTCAAAAAAGTCTGACACTAGTATTATATAAATAAGATTGAAGTGTCAAGTGTCAATAATGCAAATTCTCATAAAATATTTAAAAATTTGCAAATATCTAAGAAACATCCTATTCCAATACACTAGAAAATCTTGTTTTGCCTAGTCATGAAAAGTAGGTACCTGTACAGACATGAAACATTTAAATGTGTAAACTTAATTTCTCTTTTATTGTATTGTATGTGTTTTATAACATCCAAGAGAGGTGAATTATCAACTTATTAATGGCTTGTGTAACACATTTAATTAACTGAATTAATAATGATCAGTGACATTACAGGAGCTATCCAATTCATTTACTAGGTAATAACATACTGGTTAACATTGAAGAAAAGTGGCCAGTCATTATCAATGTATCATTGTGCATTGCGCTAACATTAAACAGATCAAATTAATGTAGTGTTACTTTTATCTTAAGCAGGCTTTAATGAACATTTCATCATTTCAAAATGTTGCCATGACATATTATCAAAATATCAAATGCTTAACTTAAGGTTCAGCATAAAAAGGTTCATTTGATACTCATATTAATGAGAACTTTAGTTATTTTTTTTCTTCTGTTGCAGGTGTAATTAAAGACAGGTATTATAAAGGCTTTTTAAAATTACTTAAATATATAACAGGACCACCTTCAGAGTTGTACTTATGAGGAATAATAATACATTTAAAGCTATGGAAATTCTTTTTCACACTCCACTTTTAGCCAGTTGGTCAGTTCATTTCTATTAACAGACAGAAATATGACTTCATATTAATGATGGAATCAAAACAGATGGAGCTATCTAATGGTTCAGGCAGGAAATTGGAGTAGGAATTATAGCTTCTTACCCTTATATCTACTCTGATTCACTAAATGACCTTGGGCAAATTACTTAAGCTGCCAGGTCAAATTTTCTAAGTGCACGTCTTCTTTTTTTAATACCCAGAGCTCATATTAACAGAAAAGGAAGTTCTGGAGATATAGAAAAAGGAAATTATATAATAGAGAGTAGAGGAAAAAGGCTTTCGCATGAAAGAGATTAAGTGGCTTACCCAAAGTTTCACAGCTGATGGGTGGGCTGTTGGGCATTCGTTCACATTCAAGTATGTGACTCATTGGCCCTCAATTACCAGGCTGTTACCATCACCATGATAACTGCCTTGATTTTGGTTATGATAGTATATGCGTAAGATTTATCTGGCAAATGAGCTATCTAATAAATGTTTTAGTCTTTTCTCCAACACCAAATGCTGTCAACTTTTTCTCTTAAAACAGCTTTCAGATTTATGTGCTGTTTAATCCTGACTCCACTGCCATAATTCTAATGCTTGTCCTTCCTTCCTCATCTGGGCACTCATTAATCTGAATATTGTTGTCAGTGACTCAATTGTTTTCACATTTATTTCAGCTTTCATGCTTTTTAATACCTATAGATATTACTTAAGGCCACCAAAATGTTTGGAGAGCACTCAGAAAAAACAGAGGGCTCCGTCAGAACTCTTCAACATGACTATTTACCAGTCCTGAAATAAAAGAGCCTGAAAAGGAGAGTGAAATATCCCCATTTCTGTCTTCTTTTTTGTTACTGACCAAATTCATTAAATTAAAACAGTACACTGATTTCTCTCTACTATATTGTTTGAATGTATCCACAAATTTCCATACACACTGGCATTTTTCTAATTCAGGCTTATATTATTCCTTGGAAATTTTTGTCTAATCTGCTCATCTCTAATGCTTCCTCCTCACATGTATTCTCCACATCACCTATATATGTCCCTATGATCCTTTTAACATCTGTTTTAGTCTAGTGTATTAATCTCAAATAAGTATGCATTTCTAATTTCTTGACTACATATAACTCTCATAGGTCTTTGCTGATGCTTTTTTCTCTGCTGGAATGGCCATACGCTTCATGTTTCTAATATTCACCTTTTAAAACTTGACTTGAATTTCACCTCCAGAAAGCTTTCATTCTTTGTTCATGTCAATTATTGGTGTTCTCCTTTTGTGTTCCGACAGTACGCTGTATATATCACTACAATTATACTTATTCCATCATTTTATAATTATGAGATTTCTGTCTATTTTTTCTGTCAAATTTTGTTCCTTTAGAGATGGTGATATATAAAACTAGTTCAAAATGTCAAAAAAAAAAATCACACCAGATGAAGTTAAACAGTCAATAAACAAACAAACAAAACAACAACAAAAAACCCTTTATTCAAGACTATTGCAATAGAGGAGAGAGATTGAACCCAACTCTGTTGCAAGAAAAGATAGGAGACTTTTTAAGCAATGGGATGAACTAGTCAAAAAGTACTGGAGGGCATTAAGGGGGTAGTTGGTCAATGTGATTAGGCCATTTTTTAGTGTCTTTGGTCCTTATAGGAGTTCATCTCCTCCTATCCTCCCACAGAAAGTGGGAGATAGGGGTGCTATCTTCCTCAATGGTTGCATTTTAAAAGGATGGCCCCAGTGTTCTTTATGAAGAAAGATGTTTCTGGGTTATAAAACAGGCAAGAAGTTGGGAGAAGATTTACATTTTAAAAGAGCAGAGAGATAATTTACAATTACAACTTTTCTAAAGTAAATACACTAAGAAAAGGCAAGTCAAGGGCCTAAAGTCAGGTAGAAACCTGTCTATAGTTTAGTCAAGCTGAGGAGAATGTTAAGCCATCTTGGTCAATACATACATTCACAGGTCTAAGACATGTTAAACACTATAAATGTTACTTTACTGTTACATGCTACACATTCAAATGGTATTCTAGCACAAATATTTTCTTTAAAAATCTCATCATTATTCTTGCCTAATCACAGGTACACTGGGCATTAGATGCTGGACAGAATATGCAATTTTTCCTGGCTTTAGTTCCGTTGTTTGTATGCTGATGAGTTTCTTCTTTCTTTTTTTTCCCTCACCTTTTCCTTGAGGCCTTTTCTGTAGGTTCTGGCTCCTAACAGCCCTTACTTCTGGCTTTTGCCAGAGAGGTCCTATAGCCTCTTGTATCTAAGTGTCAAACCTGTTCCTGGTTCTATCCTGGGAGCTCAGGAACAATTCTAACTTTATACTAAGCAAAGAAGAAGACACTCTCGGGGGCTGGCCCCCTGGCCGGCGGTGACACACACTGGCGTAGACACGCTCCCGCCATGGTGGTGGTGGCACCCGCGCAGAGCCCGGCCGCCAGGGCCCCCAACGTCCTGCTGCTGTCCGGCCAGCCCCGGCCGGCCGGGCTCTGCCCATCATGGTGCCGGGCCAGCGAGGGGCCAGCCCGGAGGCGGCGAGCGGGGAGGCCGCTCCAGGCTCGCAAGCGACAGCGCCTCACGCACCTGAGCCCCGAGGAGAAGGCGCGGCAGAGGACACTCAAAAACAGAGTAGTAGCTCAGACTGCCAGAGACCGAAAGAGAGCTCGCATGAGTGAGCTGGAGCAACCAGTGGTCGATTTGGAAGAAGAGAACCAAAAACTTTTGCTAGGAAATCAGCTCTTACGAGAGAAAACTCATGGCCCTGTAGTTGCGAACCAGGAGTGAAGACAGCGCTTAGGGATGGAAGCCCTAGTGACTGAAGAGGAGGCGGAGACCAAGGGAAAGGAAACGGGGCCGGTGGCCGGGTCTGCTGAGTCCGCAGCGCTCAGGCTACAGTGCACCTCTGCAGCGGGTGCAGGCCCAATTGTCACCCCTCCAGAACATCTCCCCGTGGGTTCTGACAGTATTGACTCTTCAGACTCCGAGTCTGATATTCTGTTGCACATTCTGTTCAACTTGGACCCAGTCATGTTCTTCAGGTGTCCCTCCCCTGAGTCTGCCAGCCTGGAGCAGCTTCCAGAGGTCGACCCGGAAGGACCTGGTTCCTTACCAGCCTCCCCTTCTCCATCCCTGGGAACGTCATCAGCCAAGCTGGAAGCCGTTAATGAACGGATTCATTTTGACCACGTTTATGCAAAGCCCCTAGTCTTAGAGATACGCTCTGACAGAGAGCCAAGCTAATGTGGTAGTGAAAATTGAGGAAGCACCATCCAGTGCCTCAGAGAAAGATCACCCTGAATTCACTGTCTCAGTGAAGGAAGAGCTTGTAGAAGATGACTTCATTCCAGAGCTGGGTATCCCAGATCTGCTTTCAACCAGCCACTGCCTGAAGCCATCTTCCTGCCTACTGGATGCTTATAGTGACTGTAGCTATGAGGGTCCCCCTTCTTCCTTGAGTGACATGTCCTCTCTGCTTGGTGTAGGACACTTTTGCCAGTGAACTCTTTCCCCAGCTGATTAGTGTCTACGGAGTGATCCAGTACTGATGTCCTTTTGTTGACGATTACACTGCCTGGAGGATAGCACAGAAGCCTGTGCTTCATTCAAAAAGCCAAAGTAGAGGGTGTATGGTCCTAGAGAATTACTCTGAAGTATTTGTTCAAACCTCATAGGTCACCCCAAGTATTGTCTTTTGACATTCAGCGGTCCAAGGATTACAGATTCTGAGGTTGTACTTTTACCTTAAGGGCAGTGGTTTGCCTTAAAGTACTTAGATAAGGGTCACTGGAGAAGTGTCTTAGACATGGCAATAATGAATGGCCCTTTATTATTTCTCTTTCCCCTTCTTGGCATCCCAGGCTTGCCTCCGATTTTAGGTCCTTTAGTTTGCTTCTGCAAGCAGAGAGAACACCTACCTGAGGGGGCTCCTTTTCCCTCATGTACAGTTCAAGTAAAGATCAAGACTCGTTTGTAAAATAGAAATTTACTATGTAAATGCTTGATGGAATCTTTCCCTGATAGTGTAACTTCTGGAAGGTGCTTTCTCCATTTATTTAAAACTACTTGTGCAATTAAAAAGTACAATGCAAAAAAAATAAAAATAAAAAGACACTCTCATGATAGTATTGATTTCCACTCATGTCCTAATAGATGCCACATTATGCTAAAGCACACACACACATACACACATACACACACTTACAAACATGCATACACAGAGGCAGATACACATGCACACATTTACCCTGTGCATATAAGAGATAAAGTTGAAAAGAGCTAGAGAAGAAGGAGGGAGGTCTTATCCTGCCACATAAATTAATGCTGACTAAATAAATAAGTGGATATTGGTATTTGATTATAACATTATAATTTTAGCTTACAATCATTACATACAACACACAGCTTTTCACATATATATAGACATACTGTTTTAAAGCCAAAAATCTTAATTTTCTGAAAAGTTTCATGAAGAGAACAAAATAACTGCATGTTTTTTTCTAAATGACTACTATGTTATTACTACGTAGTTATTTCAGTCATAGACCTAAGGATTTATTATTTCGTAGAATAGCAGTGCTGTTCTTTATATACAGAATAGAATATAGAAATGTATACATTTAAGTTCAAAACATGTATTTTATGTAGAAGTTTTCAAAAGTGTATAGGGAATCTCTAGGTTCAACTTTACCATAGAAAAGCTTGGAAATTGTCACTCCTAATCATACAAGAAAAAACTGAACAACCTGAAAATCAATAATTTTTCTTGGGTGCATCAGACAGATTTCAGGACCAATCACGACTCAGAAAGCTGGAGAGACAGAAGAATCCAGAGAGTCACAGTTGAGAACGGCTTACCTGGTAAAGAGGATACCAGTGCCGTAAACACGTAGGAATAATTAAATGGTCATTTTGAAGAATCGCTGTCGGTTGAATGTGAACTAATGTGTGACTGAGAAAACTCTGGGGCCCCAGTTTTATGGAAGTTGCACTGTTTTGTGATTTTTTTTTTACCTCCAGGTGCTCTACCAAGCACAGTCCTGATGAAAGAAAGATCCTGTCCTGAATCCGGAAGTGGAAGGAGAGGAGTGATCACTGCACATTTGCCACAGCAGTAACTTACTCTCGAGTGGGAAAGACTTTAACAGAGCCTGTCCCAGGTGGGAAGGGGCGTTTGTCCTTCTTCAGGTCTCACCTGAAATGGGGAAGAGGGCAAGTTAAGAAATACTTGTGAAGTGACCGTCCAGGGAGACAGACCCACTAAAACCTGAAATTTAAATGTAAGAATATAAAATGCTTCTGTTCCTCAATCCTTACCACCACACCCACAGGCTTCCAGTTTAATAGTGGATGACCACGGAAAGCTGCAAGACACAGGATCTCTCAAAGAAGGAGTACTTATGCAAACTCAGAGTCAACCTGGGAGACAAAAACAAGGACATGGTAGGAAATAGAAGCCTCAGGTATCTAAGATAGCAGTATTAAACACAGTCCATCTTTCTGCCAGATTAACTTGCAAATTCACACCAAAGTCCTATTTACTAAATTTTTAAATACCTGCTCAACATTTCTGACTTCTCATAAAACTTACAAGGTGTGCTAAAAAGCAAAGCAAAGCACAGACTGCAGAGGCAAAGTGTGCATAAGAGCTAGGCTCAGATATGACAGAGATTTTGCAGTTATCAAACAGGGATTAAAATAACTACGATTAATACATTAAAGACTGTAATGGAAATACTAGATAGTTTGTAAGACCAGATAAAAAATGCAAGCAAGGAAGTGCTAGAAATTATTTCACTGTAATAGAAATGAACTTTGATGTGTTTGTCAGTAGATTGTACACAGCCAAAAAAAATGAATCAGTGAGCTTAATTAAACATAGGTTATAAACACTTCTAAAATGAAGTGCAAAGATAAAAAGAATGAAGAAAGAATCAGAAGAGAGCACCCAAGAAATGTTGGAAACTTTTTAGAGTAGTCACATGTGTAAATGGAATATAATAGTAAACAAAAGAAAGAATGGAACAAAAGGGGTATTGAAGTAATAATGGTCGAGAACTTCCCAAAAGTAGTGACGGACATCAAACACATATCCAGGAAGCTTTGGGAACACCAGGCAGGATAACAATGTCAAAAACACACCTAAGCATATAATATCCAAACTGTAGAAAAACAGAGAAAAGAGAACATCTTGAAAGAAGAGGAAGGCTGGGTAAAGCTGGCTAGAACCTTACTTACAGAGGAACAAGGATAAGGATTACAAAGACCCTCTCATTTGAAATCATGCAAGCAAGAAGAGAATGGAATATATTTTACTGTTTAAATTAATATATATATATATATATATATATATAGCATTCTATATCCAGAAAAGTTACCTTTTGAAAGTGAAAGAGAAATAAAGACTTTCTCAAACAAAAACTGAAGGAAATTTATTGCTGTCAGCCTTGCCCGATAAGAAATGTTAAAAGAAGTCTTCAGTGAGAAGGAAAATGATATTGGTCAGAAACTTGGATCTACATAAAGAATAAAGAGTGTCAGAGAAGGAATAAATGAAGATCTTTGAAATGGTAAAAAAATATACCATTCCCCCACCAAAACATCTTATATGAATTACTGTAAATGACTATGTCCAAGTCATAGAAATGGGAGTAGTTACACTTCTTACATAGGGTGAGACAAAACTGTAGTGTGAATCTGCTTCAAAAATGATTGTGTTTATTCATACTTAGCATTTGTGTTATTTACAGGGACTGTACTGAGGTAGTGCCATAGTTGTGGCTACTGTAGCTGGGGCATTTATAATTTAAGATGGCAGTGGGAAAATATGAGATGGACACAAGGTCAATAAAATATATATTTAAGGAAATCTATGTGTAAGGTAAAAATGTTATAGTCTGCAAATACAGGAGATAATGTACAAAGGAATTTTTTGAAAACAAAAGTGCAGAAAAATGCTTATAATCAGGTAGAGAATTTACAGAAATGATATACTCTATGATCAATTTCAGAATTTAAGGGATAAAGAGAGTGTGCTGGATGAGAGACAAATGAAAAACTAGGAAGAGGTACAGTTCTCATACTGTCTAAATGGTTTGTGAATCTGCTATGATTCTTCCTCCTCACTTAATTTACACAGGCATAATTTTGATGACACAACATATTCCCAAATTTGTATTACACCTCTTATAATTATGAGAAGAGTAGGAAAGAATAACAAATGTTGAGTTCTTATTTTGCATCTTACATTGCAGAGGTATTTTCCAGCACCTACATTTGTTTATTTCAACATTATTATTTTCATTTAAATATAAAATGGCAGGGGCTCAGTTGTTGAATATTTTGCTGAAGGTCCTACAACTTGAAATAGAAAATTAAAAAGTAGCAGAAATAACACATAACTACTGCAAAAGTATGTTCTTTAAATCGGTTACTATAATAGGTAAAGCCCTCATGAGCCTAACAATAGTAAAAGATGAAGAAACATAGGTAAAATTAGAAAGTAAAGGTAAACTAAAATAAATGGAAATTCAGGGATTATAAGAGAATAATAATGGAATTCTAACCAAAAATAATTGAAAATCTAAATAAATCATTTACCTAAATATAAATTACCAAATTTTCAACTGTCATAGAACATATGGATAAAATGATTAACACTAAAGACCCCATAAAAAGCATGTTCACAGTTGACTTTGATCTATCCTTTTCAGAACAAATTTTAATTCTCTAAATTATTGAAGATACATAAGAAGATGGAAATTCCCCAATTCATTATCTGAAGCCAGCGTAACATATAATTATTTCAGCTTATATCAATTGAGGATAAACAGACATAATAAAACTTAAATATCAATTCTAATAAGAGCTCTTAGACAGTACAAACAGATGCCAAATTATTTAAATATAATAGATTTTAAACAAATTGAATAGAGAATATTATTTTAAATGAAGAATGAGTAAAATAATTCACTTAAAGCTATTATGTTCTTTAGCATCATTATTTGTTTTTTCTTTTTTCTAAGTTCTGGCCAACAGTGCAAGTAAAGAAAAATTACTGGAACAAATATTGGATAAGACAATATAAAACTATCTTTCTCTGCTGATGATATGATTTTATACCTTAGGAGCTCAAAAACACTACTTTAAAAATACTATAATTAATAATATCTTTCTATATGGAACCATTACCTACTATCCATTATAGTAATAAGCACCTAGAAATATAAATGAAAGAAAAGGTTCCATTGAAAATAGAGGCAAAAATTTTGTCTGTGTATTACATGGGAATAACCTTTTAAAAAGGCATAGTTCTTATATGAAAGAAAGAAAGAAATCCTTGTAGATGGTCTTTTGAATATCTTAAAATATGATTTTTGTCAATAAGGAGGCATAATATTTTTCAACTCTCTTGACCAAAAATGCAACATAAAAAATATTAATTGTACTAAAACTATTAATTGTACTAAAATAAATTTATATTTATTTGCATTTATTTAATACAATTGCATTTTGTTGAATTTGTTGAAGTAAACGTAAAAATTTAAACATACACACAAAAATTCTAACAGAACCATATGAAGATATGAACCATACGAAAAAAGTATGGTGAAACTTCCCTTATAGATACCCGATAGTGGAATAAAACAGAGAAACAAAATAGATCATCATTATTTTCATAATAATACATGACACATTTATTATTTCAACTCAGCAGAAATATTTAATATGATATGCACACAGTTTAAAATTCATCTGGAAGAATATAGAATTAGATGTACATTTTACATCACATTCAAAAACAAATTCCAGATACTTTAAATTAAGCCTGCATTACTTGTCTTGGTGGGATATCTACTCATTAGTGTAGATTAGGAAAATAAGTATGCAAAGATTTCTGAATAACATTATATTAGTTATTTTAAACAGTTACTAAACCTCTCTCCCAGTCCTACTGTTTATGTGAGTGTGAGTGAAAGTCTGTGTGGGGTGGTGTGGGTGGGTGTGAGTGTGGATACAGGTGTGTGATTGTATACAAATGTATTTTTGGAGAAAGGGGAGCCAAACGAAAGAGGAAAGTAACAAAAAGTGTGATTTCTCTCCCATGAAAAAATAGGTTTATGAATAATCGCATACATAGATGAATGTGAAATAAACTGTGTGTTTTCAAAATTTAATAATTAAAAAAATTAAATTAGGTAGTTTAAGAAAAGTATGCAGACATTTTTGCTTTTTATTACCCATACTCTCTCTTAACTTTCTGAGATTATTTATTGTACTTATTTTATGTTTGATCTCTCTCTTCCTGTAGTTCTGCTTCATCTAGTATATGTTGTCTATGTGCTGCCTTCCTTTTACAGTGATTGTATCCTTTACAGATATTTGGTTTATTCTCTGAGCTCATTTTCCCCTCTACTTAGGAGTTACCATGTCTGGTATCTAAAGAGGGCCAAGATCTAGGCTCTGCTTGTGTCCTCTTGGTGAGTTAGAGAAGGAAAGGATGAACCTTCACAAGGAGAAACACGGGTTTCCCAGAATTACTACCAGGCATCCTGGTATGCTGTCTCTCCACTAGCAAATTCTTTCTTCAGAGATGATTTTTAAACTCTCTGAAAGGAGCAGCACGGAATGAGAAAATGACTTTTAGAATGTAACCCACCATCCCTGAGGCTTTGAAGAGAGAATTTGGAGGAGAGGATGCCTAGGGCAGCTCAACCTACTTCTCCTTTCATTATCTTTTTAGTCCAGCAGGATTTAGAACTGCCATGATATCACCCTATGGGCTACAGTGTTGATGCTGTTTTACATCTCATAGTGACCATGGGAACAGATAGTGACCCTCCCAGATCAATGAGAAGGTGAAACAAAGACAGAGCTAAAATCTGGACCTCTATCCATTTCCCACCGATGGGACTCTCTCTTCCAAACAAATGATCAAACTAGTTCCTGACAGCCAGGAATTTCCCCAGGACTCCATCACTGTTTATTTGTTTTATATATATATTTATCTTGATCCATACTTTCTTACCGTAGTGTTATTTTTTTCCCTAAGGTTAAATTTGCTTTTCTAAAACAGGAAATAGAATGTAAAACATTTCTAATCATAAACATCCATTATTTCATAATCAGCATTAAATATTTTGAGTAATAGTATAATTATGAAATGTAGAAAATGTCTTTGTCTTTCTTTTAAAAAAAAAGTTATGTAAAAGTCCTCAATTCCTTTTACTTATGGATGTGTGAGTTTGAGTGCAGAATTTTATTTTGACCTTTGTACCACAGCATAGCAGTAACAACAGGTTGTAATTTGAGATGGCTTTCGTTTTTACTTCTCTTGGGTTTTGTTTGCATTTCTAGCATTTTCTGTTTGCTTGACCCATGCTGATGCACTTCATTGTAGCTAGCTGTAGCTTTTTACCCTGAACTGCCTATTGTTGTACTTCCTGCTGATACTACTCTATTGTTAGAAATTTAGCATTAGTCTTACAAACCACTGGAGGACTGGCCTTTGGCTACATTGTCTGTAGGGATGCCAGGTGCCCATGCATTCAGCATTAATGTGTGATATAGTCCATTAGCCTCAAGTCTTTATGAGATCCTCTGAGGTTGGCTGAATGTTCCAGGCTGACTTTAAATAAAACAAATTTATTGACTTAGAATAGAAATTTATTGCCTGAATCATTTTTGGACTGCCCTTGAGCATTTTTATTTGTTAATGCATTTATTCATTTTTACTCTTTACATGCTGTTGAATTCAGAATATTTTATTGTCTGTGAATATTATATTTTATTATGTAGTGTCCTCACTTGTAAAATTTCCTGTATTAAATTGGAATCATACATATTAAATGTTGTGTTTACCATTTTCCTTTAATGTAGAACTATGTAAATTTAAGAATTTACAGAAAATTTGACTGTAAGAATGAAGAGAAGTGAAAGACAAATGTAATAATTACTTATACCACTTAGCTAGAGTGCTCTTTTAGGCAAAATACTTGAGGGAAGAAATGGGAAAGTGCTAAACTGGTACAACCATGTTTATATCTTGATTTAATAATATTTACTTAATAATTTGAGGAAGGTGGTAGAATTGGTCTTTGGAAATATGATTAAGATTCTTTTTTAAAAATGTTGCATTTTTGAGTCTCTACAAGCTTCCATTTACTGCAGTTTTCTTACCCATTGATATAACTGTGTGTGTAAATCTATAGTTATATGTCTTGTGACATATATGTTTCATGCTTACAGAGGTAAATTCTATTTTTATGTAAATGGTAATTTTGGAAAAATTAAACACAAACATTCAGCATCTTCTAGGATAATGGCTGCTGCCTAAATTACAGTCCAAAACCCAAGTCATCAAGAAAAGAAAAATGAAACACAACCTAGTGTTTCAAATTCAAAGACAGTGTGTAATACAAGCTGTTTCTGTACAAGTATGGAAACATTCTCTTCCATTGATCCATTTCTGGAGCCCATGAATAATCAGGTAGAGACTAACACAGGAAAGAACATTTCTCAGGACCCCAAGCATGTTGATGCACAGATAAAATCACATCTTACATCATGAAATACTGGGAAAGGTCTGAGACAGGGTACATTTGAATACTGGAATGTAGAGAACTGAATGGAAGGATCTTGAGAGGTACTGAACCTGAGGAGACAATCTTAAGGAGGACCACTTAAAGTAATGGTTTTACCAAATTAATAGAGATTAATAGAGATTTACAAAATCAGAAAAACAAGCCTTCTTCACTAAAAAGGTGAAAAATGATTAATGATATTGCACCATGCTATATTAAGAAACAAAGTCACTCTCAATATAAGAAATCAAGTCAGCCACTCAGAACTGTTACTCCTGTCTACATGGAATCACTTTTCATTGCTGGTCAGTTTCCAAACGAACAGCAAACAGCCAACAATATCTTTACAAAACTTTTACAAGAAGAAAAAACAACAAAAAATTTTCATGATGAAAATCCTCACTCCCTCATGCCCTGACAAACATAGAAAGCAAACATGACTTGATTGCAAAGTATAACAAAATGCCTCAAACATATATTCAAAGAAATATCTGTAGAAATAAGTACAAATCCATTGCATCTGAAATCAAATGCAAGAAATCAGAAATGACAAAATTAGAAATATATCAAATGAGAGCTGATGGAACTCTGTAAAAATGCAAGTAAAATTATTGGATAAATGACTAAATTTCAAAATATTAAAGGGAGAATACTTTTGATTAAAATATTAAAGTGCATTTTTAAAACATAATGAAGTGCAATAAAGTGCACATTGACAAGGATGCATTGATAAACCAAAATTAATATAAAAATTAAAATGAATTATGATGGAGTTAAAAAGACCAAGAAGATCCAACATGTGTTTAAGTTTGTGAAGACCGAAAAAAATAAATAAAACAGAATTAATTTTTAAGACTGTAATCTAAGAAAATTTTCCCTGAATAAAAGACAGCCTGATTCTATATATTGACAGTAACCATATGCACCTTGGTGAATTGATTCACAGTCATCACTTTCTAGGCTTTACCCAGGTAAATTAACAGATTTTAACATTAAAGAAAAAAATCCTCTGAACCTTCCATCAGAGAAATCACTTGCATGAAAGAAAATTTGGCTATAACCAGAATCCTTGAGAGCAATGTAAGAAAGAAGGGCAGGTTGAGCAACATTTTCAAGAAGCTCAGGAGAGAAAATTCAAGTCAGGCATTTAATATCCAAAGAAACTACCAAGACAACACCTAATTAAAGCAGAAACTACAAGAAATGAAGAAAGGAATAGACAGAAATACACTAATATTAGAAGAGTAACACATCACTGAGTCAAAGACAGTGGGCAAAAAATAAGTAAGAATATACAAGAATACTACAATTCAAAATAAATGGACACATATATCAAAATTTCCCAGGTGATCATAGAGAATATACTTCTCATGACCATAAGAAGCATCCTAGAAAATGGCCATATATTAAGTAAAAAAAAAAAAAAAAAAAAAGAAAAGAAAAAGAAAAAGCTTCAACAAGTTCCAAAATATGGATATATTACAAATACAATCTTGTCACAATACAAGAAACTAGAAATTAATATCAAACATTCTACTTAAAGATTTTGAAAGTCTTAAATAGCTCATGGGTGAAAGAGAAAAACAAATCCAAAATACAGTCTTTATATTAAAATTGATCATTAAAATATTTGCTATCAAAATCTATGAGTTAAAATTAAAGCAGTGAGTAAAAGAAAATTCATAGCACTGTGTTATCAAGAGAAACATATATCAATAAAAAGAAAACAAGGAAAATAAATTTTAAAAAGTCTTGAAATTGGTTGGAAAATATTAGTAAATAAACAGAAGAGGAAAGTGATACACATAAAGCAGAAATTAATGCAGCTTGAAATAAAAGCAGTAATTAAGTAGTGTATAACATACAAATATGTGTGTGTATATATAGATACATAGATAGATAAATAGATTCTTCTGAAAAAAATGAAAAAAATATAGGCAAACCACTACCTAATCTTTAACAGAAAAAAGGAAAGGAGATTTTTACAGAATAATAAATAAAAAGGAAAAGCCATTTAAATAGAGTATATCAATAATTTTGACTACTTTCTATGAAAATTAACTTAAAAACTAGATGACCAAATGTCTTGGAAAATTTCATTCACAAAAATTGACAGTAATTTTTAGAGGTAACTTTTAGAGATTTAAAAATAGAGATGGTTTAAACACATGAATTTCTATAGACAAAAGAGAAAACAGGAAAAAGGTAAAAGAAACAGCGAAGGCCTGATATTTAAATTAACATTATTGATATTAATGTACACATGTATATCATACATACCAACATGGAGAGTTGGAGAGATGATGTGGGAAAATGATAATAGCTGATGAATCTAGAGTGAAGAGTATGTGGGTGACTACATTTAACATCTCCCAATATTTATGTAAGTTTGGAATTTTTTAAAAATGGAGGCGGAAAATAATACAAACATTTTCAAGAATCTCTGGCTAAATTCAATTAGATGAGTCATCTTTAAACTAACAAAGTTATTGACCTACTTTTTTTCTCTAAATCAAGTTCCAGAGAAAATTTCTAGGAAAAGAATTTTTCTTATATTTCAGTGAAAAATTCCTGTGAGCAAGACCACTAAGAAGCACTTTGTTTGAAACACAGTCAAAGTGTGTCTATCTCTGAAACTCTGGCGTTGCTGCACATTACCTTAGTCAGTTATACTAACCACAGATGACTGATTTTACGAACAAGTCTAGCTAAACATCTTAATGTTTAGCATTTAGTATTTTTGTTTTACTAAAACATTAAAGGTAAGCATTTAATGTTTTTGTAAAATAGTTTTTACAATCCAAATATATAACACTAGTTAAGACATGTTTCCACAATAGGTTATGGTGCTCCCAACATGATTGGAACTAAGGATTACTTTATTTATTTATTCCTACCTATGAGTAAAGTTATACAGTATTTGAGTATTTGTCTTTCTTTTTCTGACTTATTTCACTTAGTAAAATACCCTCAAGACCCATCCATGCTGTTGCACATGGCAAGATTTCATTATTTTTTTTATGGCTGAGTAGTAGTCCATTGCATATATACACCACATCTTTATCTATTCATCCATGGGGGTACTCAGGTTGTTTCCATTTATTGGCTATAGCAAGTAATGCTGCTATGAACATGGAGGTACTCAACAGCTTTTACAGTTAGTGTTTTCTTCTCCTTTGGATAAACCCCTAGAAGTGGAAAAGTTGGATCATAAGATAGTTCTATTCTTAATTTTTTGAAGATTCAGTATTCTGTTTTCCGTAGTGGCTTCATCAATTTAGATTCCCACTAACAGCGTAAAGATATTTTGTAAACTGAAAATGAATGACAATTTTAAAAGATAAACTAATAAAATAATTAAAACATGGGACAGAATTACCCAGGGTCTGCTAGTATGCATAATAATTCAATATCTTATAATACCATAAAAGTTCTTTGTACTTTAAGTTATATTTCTTAAATCTTGTCCTTGACTTTTTATATAAATTTATGTAATTAAACTTTCTAAAGTAAGAAGTGGAGATCATAAGCACTGAAACAATATCAGAGCATCATTTTCCTACTTTTATGAATAGTTTTTCTTTGTCCCTCATCATCTTTTTCATAATTGTTTATATTCCCTTCCCTATTTTACCTCTCTTTGTTATATATTTTTTATATGATCAACCAAGCTTTCATCAACAAATAGAAGGTCAAATAAATATGTATTAATATGCAGAGCACATGGGGTAAGAGAGAACTCATTTCTCGAACTTATAAAAAAGGAATTACATTCAGTGTGATAAAAAATGATCATGCACGCTTGGTGATACAAAATTCTAAGGAGAGTTGTTTAACTAAATCTCCTCAATTTAACTCTTTTCCTCCTACACTTACTTTGAGAATGAGAGAAACTGATCAATCACTTGTTAGAAATCATTTGTCATGACATAGCAAATTTCAAGAAGCTTCTTTTCAGCCACATGTTTTTAAGCTAATGTATTACTATTTCTTAAGAGTATTTTCATAATTCCTGTCCATCAGGTTTGATTCATCGGGTTTTAATGGAAAGACCACCCAGTTGGGAGCTATAGGATGGAGCTGCTAGTTCTGGCTCTGAAAATGATTAACCATTATTTGGGAATAAATCATTTCATTTCTCTGGCCTTGCTTATAACTGTCAGAATCTGAAGTAGGCAAGAATGGTTGAGACTGCACATATGTTAAATTTTGGAACTCAGCAAAAAAGAATTCAGTGATTTCAAAGGAATTTAATTTTAATTTTAAATGAATTATTTAAACAATCTTAAAATACTGGCTAAGCATCAAGTGTTTGAATAAAATTCAAGAAAAAATCTGTTTTATTTTTACATGTATTTTGTAGTTTATTCATACTCTAACTTTACAACTAGTCTTGAAAAGGATCTTTAAAATGGTATTGGAATGAAATTATTTATGATATTATCTGTTCATAAAAGGCAAAATGTCCAGTGAATAATCAGGTGTACTTATATAATAAATGATGTAAAATATGTGCTTTACCTAATGTATTGAGCTGTAAAATTTACTGGGCTCATTATCTTATAGTTTTAAGTTTTTGGAATAATAGAAATAAAAATAAATCCATACATTTTTGCTTTAGGAATTACTGAAATGAAACTTTCTGCTGTTTAATTACATCTTTCAAAGCAACATAATCTCTTAATCACCATGAGCTTCTCTTTTATCCTAGTAATTGGCATTCATGCACATTGCATTCATATTAAACTTTTCATGTCAGAAAGTAAGGCTGGCTGCTGAATTAGAGGCTTTGCAAAAGTAAAGCTTCTGCTCTTTTAGTTTATGATATATGAATCACATTGAATATCCCATCAAATATCACACTTTGATGGGGTTAATCTATATGTTAATGGTTTCTCTATTTTCTGTGATATCATGGCATTTTCATTTATTTAATACATTGTACTTTCACAGTTTATATTGTCTAAAAAGAAAATTTGCAAGTCAGTGAAGAGGGCAGCATACTCTTTGATGACAGGGAAATTACATTCCGTAAAACTTGTGTTTAAATGTTGTTAATATATTCAAATTATGTTAAAAGCTCCTTTGAAAGGGTGATTTTTCTGTAATAGAAAGACTTATAGAAATTGCAAATAGATCATGACGGGGCATAAGGGGAGAGTAGGTACTAAGTAGAGAACTACTGCATAGGGACCCTATAAGGTCTGTCATATTTTAACATTCAAAGAAGGAAACAAGCTTAAAGATTTTAGATAATTTGTCTCACTAACTAACTATACGATTCTATATTCCAAAATAGTGAAGCTTTAGAGATTGTCCCAAATCCCCTCACAGCTGGACAGATACAAGAGGATAAGTAAGGAAGAAGGTGGCAAAGAGAATTGCTGGGCGATTAGGAAAAATCATGTCTTCTGGAAACTTGTCATGTAATAAAGCACAAATAATAAGAAGATGAAGCATAATAAAATGAACTAAGCCACAGAGGCTTTTCAGTAATGGAGTCATAGTCTCAAGGTAGCTCTTTACTTTAGAAATAAATGACATAGACTATAAAATAGAATGCCTGAGTTTAATCTACACTTCATTTCTACCTATGCTTTCTTGGCTGAACTAGTTTCAAACCTCCTATATCTCAGTTTCCTCATCTGTACAATGAAGAAAATATATGCATATGGAATGAGTTTTTGAAGTATATGAAGACTGAGATGATGCATTTTAAATTCTTAATACAGTTTCCCCAACAATGAATATCAGCCAATATTGGGATTATTAAGATAACTTTGGGGATGGCTACAAAGCTTATCATTATGCTAAATGTATCAGCTACTGAGATCAGCTGCCTAAATTTCTTTCTCTCCATGCTCATAATTGGCCAAACATCAGAACACACAGAAGTCATGTGAGTTTATTTGCCAGAATTAAATACATGTAACAGGAAATATTTGATTGCTTTGGTCTTAACAAAACTTGGAGCAAATGTGTCACTAATTCATTCCACACAGAAGTATACTCACAATATACTTCTACATCTCTAGTATGACTCTCGCTCTCTGTATAATTAAGATTTCATTGACATTTTATAAATATATTTTAAATATTACATAATTAGCTACACTTTACTTATTATAAATTAAAACATATCAACCAAGGCTGAGTCTCATTTGACTTTTTTTCTCCACTCAAATGACATCCACTATTAACCAAATGGACTGTTTTCCAGTATTTTTGCTATGCACTTAGATTCTATTTGTGTATATGTCAGAGGAGGGTGGTTCTCTATATGGAAGGTATCACACTGTTTGAGTCATTCTGCTGTTTTTTTGACTTAGTAACACATTTCAGGAATATTCCTTTGTACATACAGATCTGCCTCCTTTGTAATTGTTCCAAAATCCTCACCTCACGATATTTCTTTGGTATGTAGACTAAATGTGATATAACTTTTTTTCTGTTTCTGAAATTGCCCAAGCTAGTTAAAAGTTAGTCCTAGACAAAAATGTAAGAATGCCTCTTAGACAGTATTCATTTTGGTTTTATAAAAGAAGTTGCTGAGATATCCTATCCCCTGCTTGAACCGCTCTTGAAAAACAGATTTGAGGGTGTCAAATGACAAAACTAAAACAATTTAGTAATGAGTTTGATGTTCTTTCTTCAAGGGAAAACAACCCCTGGATTGGGAGAATACAGTTCCTCACAAGCAGTGGAGAATTCTTCCTGAGAAATTTGGGACAAAAAGAGAGTTTTTATAGAGCATTAGAAGAAGCAATGGGGAAACAGCATGACTGGCTAGGAGATCAGGATTTCCTCATAAGGTGATTAGTGTGTGTTAGCTTTCATTGACAGTGAGGCATTCCCCGTAAGTGCAGGCTGACAGGTTTAGTTTAGTGACGTGGGCTGGACCCCTGGCTCAGCATCCCTTCTGTGGGGCCTGATGTACAAATCAACTTTATCAGGGGAGTGAGGAGACTGAGAAAGAGTGAACACTCTTGAACTCAAGAGACAGGGAAATATTCAGTGTCTGGACACATCATTCTGTACATTCTCTGTTCTCTAGAGCAATGTTGCTTGTCTACCTGGATATGGTTATCCTTGGAGACAGTCATAAATGAAATTTAAGAAACAGGAAACTTTTAATCTTTTTTCTCTCACCTTTGAGGCCATCAGCACTCTGCCTTCTGTGTGCTCTTCTCAATGCAGCCCCTGAGTGTAGCCACTTTATCCTTCCAGCCCATTGGGCCACGGATCCCATGCTTCTCCTTTTGCAGGTTCATCTCTTCTAGCTAAATCAGGCACCATGGCCTGTCCATTTACTTTCACTCTGATGTCTACATGCAAAGAGACTGAGGGTGACATAAGAGAACAAGCCGTAAGGTCCCCTCTCTGACAGACTGTACTGCACAGACTAGTGAATGTAGCCACTTAGGTACATGATACTCACACTATGACACTTTATATAAGAGAGGGGTGGAGGGTATACTGTTGGAGAAGTCTCAGCAACTCCTCATCTCTTACTTTCTTTTCCTCCTTTGGTCAAAGTCCTGAGAGAAGTTCTGTTCACACTCATCTCACTGTTTTACTTTTCTGCCTCTCTCATTTTGTCTTTTTCCCAGATTTTCATTATCCAGAAAAGAAGCAGTTATTCCTTTACTCACCATAAGACATAACACTGATAATGTCTTAGAGTGACCTAGGTGACATATGTGAAATAAGTTTATTCTCCATACTATAGTAGAACTCTAAACTGGGTTTCAAAGCCCTTAGCTCACTAAGAGGAGAAGAAAAAGGTATTTGAATTCTTTTTCTCTCAAAAACTCTGTTCCTGCTAGATAATCTTTTTCTTGCATTACAGCCACTATTATTACTTTTATGTTTGCTGCTTGGATTATTTTTTAACTCTTTTCAAAGCGATAGAAGCTTTGGGTGAACTAGAGTAAAGAGGGCAGGTAAACAAAAATGAATAACATAGCTTTTCAACCTAACATTCATTTTTATGTATCCATTCTCTTAATCATGAAAAATCTTGACTGTTTCCACTTTTTCCTATTAAAACAACATTGGAATGAATAGCCTTGTATGTGTGTTCTGTATGTATGTGATAGTTTCTTTAAGGCAGACAACGAGTAATGGAATTGTAGGATCTGAGCACATTTTAAATTTTTACTCCTATGGGTAAATTGCTTTCCAAAATGTCTGTACTAATCTATAGTCCAAGCAGCAATATCCAAAAGTATCTTTTTCCTCACATAATCAGCAACAGTTGGCATTAGCAAACAAACAAAAATCCATTTTACCATGAACATTTTTTTAAGATTTATTTTATTATTTATTTATTTATTTTTTTATTTTTGGCTGCATTGGGTCTTCATTGCTGTGCACAGGTTTTCTCTAGCTGTGGCAAGCAGGGGCTACTCTTCGTTGTGGTGCACGGGTTTTCTCATTGCAGTGGCTTCTCTTGTTGTGGCTCATGGGCTCTAGGTGCATGGTTCAGTAGTTGCGGCATGTGGGCTCAGTAGCTGTAGCTTGCAGGCTCTGAAGCACAGGCTAAGTAGTTGTGGTGCATGGGCTTAGTTGCTCCATGGCATGTGGGATGTTCCCAGACCAGGGATGGAAATCATGTCCCCTGCATTGGCAGGTGGATTCTTAACCACTGGGCAACCAGAGAAGCCTTTAACATTTATTATTATTATTTAATATTATTAACATGTATTATTTATGGTATCTCACAGATACATACATCTTAAATTTTTATTTTATTTATTTTTTAAATTAAAGTATACCTGATTTGCAATATTATATTTGTTTCAGGTGTACAACATAGTGATTCAGTATTTATACAGTTTCTGCTCCATTAAAAATTTTTATAAGATAATTTCTTTAATATCCTGGTTTATACCATATATCCTTGTTGCTTACATATTTTTTTCATAATAGTTTGTATCTCTCAATCCTGTACCGCTAACATTCCCCTTCCCGTTTCTCACTCCTGACTGGTAGCCACTAGTTTGTTTTCTGTGAGTCTGTTTCTGTTTTGCTATATGCTTTGTTTGGATTGCTTTTTAGATTCCGCATATAAGTGACATCATACAGTATTTGTCTTTCTCTGTCTGACATTTCACTAAGCATACTACTCTCTAGGTCCATTCACATTGCTGCAAATGGCAAAATTTCAATCTTTTTTTATTTATATATATATGTATATCACATCTTCTTTATCCATTCATCTTTTGATGAACACTTGAGTTGTTTTCATATCTTGGCTATTGTACATAGTGCTGCTATGAACATTGGGGTGCAAGTATCTTTTTGAATTAATCTTTTTGTTTTCTTTGAATATATACCCAGGAGTGGCTTGTTTGATCATATGGTAGTTCTATTTTTAGTTTCTTGAGGAACCTCCATAGTATTTTTCCATAGTGGCTGTACTAATTTACATACCCTCCTACAATGCATGAGGGCTCCCTTTGCCAACACTTGTTATTTTTAGACTTTTGGATGATAGCCATTCTGACAGGTGTGAAGTAGTATCTCATTGTTGCTTTGATTTGTGTTTCTCTAATACTGAGAGATGCTGAGCATATTTTCATGTGCCTGTTAGCCATTGTTAGGAATTTGTATGTCTTCTTTGGAAAAAGTATCTATTCACGTCGTCTATTTTTTGATTGGGTTTTTGTTTTGTTTTTAATATTGAGTTGTATGAGTTGTTTGTATATTTTATACATTAACCCCTTGTCAGTCATATCATTTGCAAATATTTTCTCCCATTCTATAAATTTCTTTTAATTTTGTCAATCATTTCCTTTGCTGTGCAAAAACTTTTAAGTTTAGGCCCCATTTGCTTATTTTTGCTTTTATTTCTTTTGTCTTAGGAGATAGATCCAAAGAATATTGCTATGATTTATGTCCAAGGGTGTTCTGCCTATATCTCTATATATCTACCTATATATATATATATATATATATATATATATATATATGTATATATATATATATAATTGATATATTTTATACTTTATATCAGTTAGAATGTTTTTGGATGCAAGTAGTAAACATTATCTCTATTCAGTTAAATAATAGGAAATGTATCACACAATGAGAAGTTTCAAATATATGGTGTCTCCAAGCATGGTATGATCAAGGCTCCAAACCTACGTCTCTGCATTTCCTTTAGTTCTGCTCTGTTCCCTGGCTTTGCTTTCTCCCCAGGCTAGATCTCATTCTGGTCATTTAATGGCAACGGCAATTTCAGTTCTTGCATCAGATACAACAGTGTCCAGAGGCATAAAAGAGGCCATTTATCCCTCATGTGCTTGTTAGGACCAAAAAAAAGTAAAAAGAGTTCCTAGAAGTTACTCTCTGCCCCCAACAATTTCTCATTAAATATTGGCAAAAATATTCTAATGCTTAAACTAGTCATTGGCAAGGAATTAATTTATATTACATAGATTATAAGGTTAGTTTCTACCCAAGAGGAACCAGCTCCTTTAGCTTGGAAAGCAGCTGGACTTTCTTCAGGTTCATGGTGATGAGGAAAGAGTGAATGTTAGACTCATGAGAAATTCTGTCATGAAAAAATTCCAGGGATGCTGGGGTGAATATATCTAAGCAGACAACAGTTTCCACTATGCTTTTTTTTTAAGAAAAAAAGAAGAGAAGATAACTTTCCCTTCTGAAGATATCCCAGTGAAGAACAAATTTATTCAAATAAAAAAAATCATAATATTGTAATAAGTATATAAAGAGAACTGAACACACCTGAGGATAGAATCCATTGGAATTTCCTGACACAGAAATTCAATTTATGAACTATTAGTGTGTTTTTAAAATACAAAGTTACATGATCACTAATATATCTTATAAATATATAAATTCATACAGATTATTAATTTTAATGTTTCAAAATATGAAAAGAGATGGAGCTGAGATATATCTTCTCCACAAGCCAATTACAGAACAAAATATTTATTTCCATAAGACAGGAAAATTGGAACAACATTGTAGGAATCAATATCTGGTCTCTGGTGAAAAAAGAACTAGTTGAGTGAGGTTAATCCTGTTCTTTTTGCCACTGAATATACATTTGCAGGTTGACAAAATATTGGAGCTCATAATTTAGAAGCAGTGTTGACTATGAACAAACATTAAAGTAACTGTGTAATGAACTAAATATTGATAAGTACTAAGGAGAGGGAAAAAGCAAGGAGAAGGGCTTAGGGAGTGTCAGATTAGGAGGGAGTGTTATTATTTTACATATGGTGACTGGTTAGGGCTTCCCTTAGAAAATGACATTTGATCAGAGGCCCGTAGGAAGTAAGTGAAGGACTCATATAGGTATCAAGGCATTTTACAATTCAGGTAGAGAAAAGTGCAAAAAAATAGAAAAAAAGATTGTGACATTTTCTAGTTAAGATAAAAAAGGAAATGCCACAATGATAGAATTGTTCACTTTGCAAATCTTATTTTTACTTTTTCTTACATTTTTATAGCCAAGACTTGGTTGTAGAAGCATGAAATAATGTATAAAAATTTCACTATGTATTGAAACTCTGAGTTAAGATCTTACTCTGTTTCACCAAAGATGTTGTAGCCAAAGGAAAAATGATGGCTACATCTGGATATATATTTTTATTAAACAAGGTTTCTTTGTATATTATAATCTCTGCTTCTGGCACTTCTTAGGCACATCTTTAAGCTTACTACTTACCATACCATTTTTCAGTGACAAGTTATGAATATTTAAATAAAGTGACATGGCAAAAAATGTGTCCAAGTTTGTAAAACATTCTCTCAGGAAAGACAATGTGTCTGTCATAACTACGTCACTAGAAAGAGATCCTGAAATGGGCAGAGATAATTATCCAAATTCTAGTATAACATCTTGTAGTTTCTCATATGACTCGTTTCCTTTGAATTATTTAAAAGGTTGATTCAGTAATATAATACATTTAAGGCTCCTAAAATACAGCATACGCTTTACCAATGGTTGCTATTTTTATTATGATACCTATTTTTCCATTCCATGGTCAACATGCATCTTTGAGATTGTTACTTTGTTTCCCCGCCACCTGTGTAGGCTTCAACTCCAGTGTACTTGAAGGTGTTGAGCGTGTAACTATTCTTTGGAGATGCGTATTGGTGTGTGTGTCTGTATGTCTATGTGTCTGTGTCTGTTTACATGTATATATGTGCTATTCTGCTATAGATCTTATAATAGAGTCTAAATCCGCTTTTTTGATGTTTGCTGACAGCTTTGATGCTCCACCTCACCCTTTCCACTTGCCGCACAGCTGAATAAGCTGATAAGAAAGAATGAGTGCTCTCTCCTTCAATGCAGATGGGAAATTCAAATGATGAAGCACCTTCCCATGCATGGCAACACTCACTCCAGCCCACTTCCTGAACACTATAAAAACTCCAGCTAGTCTCCTTTTCCTGCTTTCTTAAGCCATCTTTTTGACCAGCTTGAGAGTCACCCTGTTTTCCCTCAGTCTCATGAGTATGATATCATCATTTTTGACATTGCAACCAAATGCTGGACAGGGATCCATCCTATCACTGTGCAGTGACCAAAGTACAGCTCTTTCTCTTTCCTACTTGTTCCTGTTACTTATTTTGTTACTTACTTTACTCAAAATATTTTTCTTTAAAACACAAACCCACACATAGGTATATCTACATTGAGATTTTGTTTTCTGATGCATAATATTTACATTTAATATATTTGTATCCCTATAGGTTGATAGTGGCTTGCCATGAAATCTCTACCACTACAAAGGGAATTGGGAAAAATATTTTTGTGTTTCATCTCATGAATCTAAGCAATCCTACTTTGGGATATATATCCAGGTCTGGTATTGCATGTGCATATTCTTTGTTCACTTTTTTTCTATTTTTATTCCTTGATTTGCAGGAATTATTTATATTGTATATGTTAAATATTTTGTCCTAATTGTACTTTTCACAAATATCTTCTTCCAGGTAATTATCTCTCCATTAACCTGACTCTACTTATCTTTCCTGCAAAGGCAATTTTAATTTAATGTGAATGAATTCACAACTTCCTCACCATTGGTGTTACATGGGTCTTGTTTAAGAAGTACTTCCCTATGGCTAGTTAACTAGGATATTCTCAACATTTTGTCTTCCAATTTGTTTTATTTTTATTTTGTGTAAGATAAGAATCTAGTTTTATTTTTTCTGTAAATAGTAATGCAGTTTTCTCAAGATTAAAAATGAAACATTTTTTCTTTATTGTTTGTGATGAACTCAACATTTTATTGCTATATAAACATAGGTCATTTCTTATTTTTCTATTCTGAACCATTGATTTATATTCTGTAGCTTCTTACTGTGTGCTAATATTTAGTAGGGTGAGCCCTCCTCATGCTTTTGCTTTTTTCAAGCATTATCTATTTAATGATCTTTTAAAATAATTTTTAATAGGGTACCATAGTGTTTGTTTATGTAATTAATAGTTCTAAAATTTCCCTGATGATATTAAACATTACTTTTTTTTAAATAAACTTTTAAAAATTCAAATTTATTAGGTTTTATTAGTAACAACTACACAGAATAAAATTCAAAATTCATCAATGATTGTCACCAATATGTGCTTCTTTGTAACTTTTTAAACTGTATTTCTCACGAGCCAAATGTATTCATAGAACAGCTGAATTTCATACATAGCTTCATAATGTGAATATAACAGGTCATCCACCCGTAAAATTAATGAAAACGTATCTTTCATGAAAATGTTTCATAAAGAACATTTTTAAAATTAAATTTATTGAATTTTCATGAATACATAATATTTATGCATGGTCAACAAGAAAAAGGGGAAAATGCTTTCTGAAATTCATGAGCAACATTTGAACTCAAATTAGGAAACCTACTGTCAGTTCTCCAGATTACCAGTTTAAACCAATATTAAGTATGAAAGGATATCAGGAGTCTACAGTCAATGAATCTAATTGTGGAAATTTTTATACATGGTTCCACTTAATGCTAAACAATCCTTGTTTCATGAAATACATCAGGGTAGCTACTCCACAGTCTTCCTTGGTTTTGGAAAAAATAAATACATTTGAAAAAGTAATATGTCTTCGGGATATGTTATCTTATTTGCACACATGTAACGTGTTCATAAATAAGCTGGAGGTTTTGTACAGAGTTGTCAGCAAGTTTTAAAGTCTTACTTAAAAGTTGGATGGTCAAAAATACCCTCAATAAGCAATTGCCCTTAGAATTTTTTTTATTGAAGTATAGTTGATTTACAAGATTATATTAGTTTCAGGTGTACAATATAGTGAGTCCATATTTTTATAGATTACACTTCATTTAAAGTTATTACAAAATAATAGCTATATTTCCCTGTGCTGTACAATATATCCTTGTTGGGTATCTATTTTATACATCGTAGTTTACATCTCTTAATCCCCTACCCCTGTCTTCCCCCTCCCCCTTCCCTCTCCCCACTGTTAACCACTAATTTGTTCTCTATGTCTGTTTCTGTTTTGTTGTGGTTTTGATTTGGATTTCTCTGATGATTAGTGAAGTTGACCATTTTTTCAATGTGCCTGTGGCCATCTATATCTTCTTTGGAAAAATGTCTATTCAGGCCTTCTGCCCATTTTTTTTTTTTTTTTAAATCGGGTTGCTTGGTTTTTTGTTATTGAGTTTATGAGCTGTTTATATGTTTTGGATATTAACTCCTTATCAGTCATATCATTTGCAAATAAGATGCTGAACATTAGTTATTTCTAAGATGTTAGAGCTTTCATTACTCTTTTGAGTTATATATGCATATGATAGTCTATGACACAGTACAACTCTATGGTAATACACCTAATTCTGACCTAAGACATTAAATGATTGACTTTCACTGTACTCCTCTCAATTCCCAATTACAAACAGGAGGACAGGAGAGAGATAAAAATAATCATAGTTATCAATTTTTACAAGAAGGAAGGGAATAAGAAAGAGATCGGACTGTCCCTAGAGAAATGTTAGGCAGCTCGAGGGAGGTAGACATTGTGTTCCTGAGTCATTACTATTCTCCCTCCCAATTTTCCTAGATTTGGCCAAAATTTAGGTAACAGCCAGGTGGCTATTTCTCCAACTGCTGTTGTTCTTTGTTAGAAAGGACTGAAAATCACAGCACCAAGAGTCACCCTTCTCAAAGTTGAAGCCAGAATAGACAACTTCCCACTGGTAATGTCCAGACATTTAGACCAGGCAGCTGAACCCTTCCTGCTCAGATTGGTCATGGTATTTTATAAACTAGTAATAAGATGATATTGTATTTAATATTATATAACATATTTTGTGTCCTATTTACCATACTCTGGCAGGTGTTACTGTACTTTCTAATTGCTTATTGCTGGTGTGGAAAAATTCATGTTACATTTGACCAAATATTACCATAATCTCTCAACCATTTGAGTAGCTTTGTTGATTTTGTTAGGTTTTTCACAGTGATGATCATATTATCTTCAAATAATGAGAACTTCATCTTTTTTTTTTTACTAATTTTTTTTTGTCTACTACGTTATAGCATTGGAAAGTATTATTTTAAACAATAGAAGCAAGATCACAGACCCATGTGTTTTCCTGATTTTCAAGTGGATATGTCTGAAGGTTTTCCATTAAGTGTTATGTTTACTAAATATTTGGGGGATGTAGTCATTATCAAACTATAAATATTTCTTTCTCTTCCAAATTTTTCTCAGATTTTCTTTTCCTTATGACAATATTTAATAAGAAATTCTTCTGTAAAGTAACACCTTAACATTTCAACTATAAATTTGTCTCTTTTGAGACAGGTTCTTGTGTGTCATATCCTTAAAGTTTAATCACTCATAAATCAAGTTTCTGAAATATCAAAGTTTGACTATTTTTAATCATTGTAATCAAATTAAGAGGTAATCAGTGCATGAGGTTTAAGTGAAAATCAGTAGATACATTATTAACAATCCTAACTACAACATGTAGTTCCAAACTGTCTCAGGATATATAGTTGCAGATTTCATATTGACTAAAACCATAAGAAATTATTCTAAAAGTAAAGATAATACCGCATTTTTTATGCAAAGCTAAAATCAAACTAATATGCAAAAAACTCCTTTTTGATTATTTCCCACATCTTCTGATTATTCACATATACCTGACTAGTTGTAAGTATTAAATTTTAAGAAAATGACAATAAAAACATGTCTTTGGTCTTAAAAATTATTTTTAACTATAAATGATCATATAAATGTAGTTTAAAATGGTCTAATGGGTCTTCTTATGAATGTCAATTGCAAATGTTCTTGTAAGTGTCAATTTTTGAAATTCATAAAAATAGATTTTTAAATGTTCTTACAAATATCCCTATCATTTGGACTTACTGATCAGGGAAATAGAAATGTTAGAAATGCACTTTAATAGATTTTTACCAGATCATAGATAATTATAAGTCCTGCTGTGGAACAAGCCCAGTGATATATAATATAGAAAATGTGTGTGTGTGTGTGTGTGTGTGTGTGTGTGTGTCTGTGTGTGTGTATGCTTAGAATCTCCCTGGGAAGAAATGACTGCATAATAAATAAAAATTCAAAATAATATAATCATGTACAATAAATGTAAGAAGAAACTGAAGAGGATGAATATGCATATGGATTTGAGAAAAAGAGCTAGGGGATTGAGCTGAATGTTCAAAGATGTGAAAAATTAGAAAAGTTGATGAAAGCTTGTATTAAATGTAGTTAATTTTTATGCCATCATACTGCGTTAATCCAAAACTCTTTTAAAGATGTATTAAGTATCTTTATTTTATCATAGAAACAAGTTAACTCTCACTGATACAGGAAGACAGAGACAGCCTTTTTCTTCTCTCTCTTAAATCATCCATTTATTGATATATAATAAATTACATCAAATAGTTAATGAAATCTCAGCTTCATAGTCTTCTTCATGTGACTTTTGTACTCAAATACAATAAGAACATAACAAAAATAACACTGTTAACAACTCCCCTTGTATTGACCTATATTAATATAAGCCCTCTATACTGATGCTTACAGATGTCTTTTATGATGGACTTGGGTTGTGCTTGTTGCCCTCTTTGATTTATTTTCCAAGTTTGAAATGCATTAAGCCTTAGTCAAGGCAGCAACACTGGCAGCAGAATCACCAAAACACCTGGTCATTGCCTTTAAACTTTGAATGTCTATAGATGAGACAACTATGGGAGAGGAGACATCCAAAATTTTCACAAAACAGTGGATTAAGAAACACTTTTACCACTAACTCAAATAATAATGCCTGTAGTCATGGAAATATTGTGATCAGTAAAAACAGTTTAAGAAATGAGAGACCTGATGAATTTGTCTTACATTTATTGGCAGTACTTTTCACTGCTTATATTTTAATGTAACCATATAATATATAGCCTTAACAGTGAAAGGTGAATGCTTTTAGGCAGGGCTTTTTAGATGTTATGACAAAGTTAGCAAGGTCACATCGTTGTCAGTAAAGTTTCTAGAATATAGAAGCATTAATTGCTTTGGTGGATTTAAAAATAAAGTGATTTATTTGCTTTCAAGTTTCCTACCTGGATGCAGCTCAGTTATTAGCAGGTGTGGGCATATTGTCCTCTAATCAAATATTTCAAACCATCTCTATTAAGAAGTCAGTAAAACAAAGTGTTGAAATGCAGATTGCATTGATTTGCTCCAAGTTATTGCAAGGTAAGAGGAAACAGTTATCTTAGGGTAAATCAATATAATCTACATTAAAGTACATTGTCTCTTAGAGTGCCAGGAAATATTCAGTGATCTCCATTATAAAAGTGGCCATTGTGACCACCTTATGTTGTCAGTCCTTAAATTTATGTCCCTTGCACCTCAAGGTAAGCAATATTTGTAAACTTTTTACAACCTAAATTTAGTTTCCACTGAGTTTCCTCTTAGTGCTTCCAGCTTCCGGTCAGGTAGGGAATTGGTGTCTGGTTAATTTCATCATAAATAAAAATGAATATCAGGATTCTAAATATTATATCTTCAAAGAATTGATGTTTTTATATCAAAGTGTATACCAAAGCCTATACCTTTATTATAATTTTGGTAATTATGAAATCATGGTTTTCTTAAATATCGACATGTTGAAAGTAAATCTCTGCTTTTACTTTGATATTCTCTCTAAGAAGTATTTACTAGCAGTGCAGATGATCCTTATCATTCTTTCAGTAAGCCAAAGAAACCTTAAATCATTCCCCATGTGATATTAATTTCTTTGTATGAATAAAAATGAACTTGCAAACTGTTTCTATGAAAGTATAAAACAGCAAAGTTGAGCCTATTTCATTTATATAAACTGATTCTTTTAAACTATAAATGTATAGGAAGAAACAAAATATAGGGTGTTCTTTAGTCTCTTCATTGTGATATATCATAAAAATTTCTCCATTTTCCAATTTATAAAACTTCTCAAAATTCTCCTTGATCAAGGAACAAATGCATTTCCATGCCGTGAAAGATGTGGACTGTAAAAGAGAGAGGTGTGGAAGGAGCAGTGTCCATTTTGAGATCATGTCCATTATTCCTTGATTGAGCAGCTACTTTTTGTAGAGCTGTTCTGACAATGGGGCTAAGATGAAAAATCCAAAGTCTTCTAGAATATTTGCAAAGTTCAAAACTATGATGCTATAGGTCTATAAGTACCAAATATTTTGAAAAACTCTTAAAATTACAAATTTGGATACTTGAAAAGTGACTCTCAGTTGGATTTACTTTCAATTTATGTTTGCAAATATGCATGCAAAATTGCTTAACAATTGGGGGGGAGTCAAGGAAGGGAGGGAATACGGGGATATGTGTATAAAAACAGATGATTGAACCTGGTGTACCCCCCCAAAAAAATTAATAATTGAGCATTGAACAAAATATAAAGAAAAAAAATTGCTTAACAATTAAACCAAGCATTCCTGACAAAATGTGATTTTACACTTTTCTTATTGTCTCCATTTTACTTACTGCAGAACTATTTACTAGCTATCTATTTAAGAGCCATCCTCTTCTTCTGATTTACTCACAGGACCTTCATTTTGAAAATTAGACCTCACAATGCTCTGGGAAGCTGGGCCCAAAATAAATGTCTTCTAATTCACGCATAGTATGTAATCTTGTTGCCCCTTTTCCATGATTGATTTAATTCTGATTAATGAAATATACTATGATATCTGATGAAGCAATTTAAAAGAAAATTTTTCTTCTAATACAAAAGAAACATATTATGGTGGAATTGCTCATCTCATCTCACAAAAAGAATTTGAGAAAGTTATGTCTGCAGTGGTTACATCTACCTTGTGACCGTGTGTTGAGAGAGAATGTACTAGCAATTCCAATAGAAAGGTACAAAGTTGGGGGGATTTTTGAGATGACCAGTGTACATATCACTAAATCAACCACTTGGAACTATCTGTCTTCATATTTCTTATAAAGTAAGATAGTAAATGCATATAGTGTAAGATAATGCATTGTTTAAAACTACACATGTTGAGTATTCTGTTACTCACATACAAGTGTTTTCAGACTTATTGAAGTTCACAGATGACCTCAACATTTTCTCCCAAGAATAAATTCACCATACTTACACATATTTTCATTAAGGGAAATAATCTCTTCAAACAACAATAAAGATAATATAAGGTAATACTTATTTGCTGCTATCATCTTTAGGATCTTTTCTTTCACAGTGAGTCTCCACTTTGAATCAAAAGTGAATTAACCTCACCGTTTGTGAACGTCTTTAGCCACTGTTTAGAATATTTTTCTTTAGGTTGCACTCTCTCCTGTATCAACAAGGTCTTTTTGTTTATACATCAATTCCATCACTGTACCTCTCTAGCACCTCTCAATTTAAAATAGCAGTAGAAAGAGAACCAAACCATCCCTAGATTCCAGTTTTGTCCTATTTCTCTATTCTTTATGACAGAATTTATTCGAGGATTTTACACTGCTTTTTTTTTTTTTTCTTTAACACTGTTCTTTGTATTTTCTCTCTCTTCAACCCAGTCTAGCCTGTTTTCTGATGCAACATTCCCCTTGCTTGAAAGGACATCAGTCTCTTCCATTTTGAAAATCTCAATGGTCCCTCTGCTATTCTCCTTTTATTTGCACAATCAACAGCATCCCAAATAGATAATACCTTCCTTGTGCAACACTTTCTCTCTGTTCATGTGACCCAAATATTTTTCCTTTTGTTCCAATCAATAGGCTTTGAAAAAGTCCTAGGAATTACTCCATAAAGTTGCCTGGCAATTGCCCCAACATTTACAGATAATAAGTTAGCAGACTGATCTCCTGATTTTATTTCTGGAGACCTTTCAGGATTTTCCCAATTAGTGGTTTTCATCTAATGCTGGATCTGGCTTTCACCAACAACCATATGAACTAGGTGATATAAAGCCGTAGGTTGATAAATTTGAATGGTTATATTAAATTCCTCAGCAAATCTGTGAGAATTTTCACTTTGGGAAAATTCTTGACTCTGGTTTGCAGTTCAGCTTTAACCAGGGAGTATAAGAAATTAAGAGTTTAGCCTCTGGATTCTCAAAAGGCTTTATTTTAAAGGGAAAGTTTCTGACAGGTTCAGAGGAAAAAGGAGTGGGGAAGGTTTTAGAGAAAAGAGGGAGTTTAGCGAGAGCATTTGTATGGGGGCATTGAGAGTATAGTGGAAGCATAGGCAGTGTAGAAGAGAAGGAGGAAGATAGCTCCAGAGGCAGAGTCTGGCCAGAGGAGCTGAGGGGGAAAGACAAGATAGCACCAGAGCAGGAGCCTGAGACAAAAAGCCAAAGAAGAGCCTGAGGCTGTGGGAGCCATTTTAGCCTTTTTTTAATCCTTCACCTCAATCTTAAAATCTTATTTTGCAGAGAGGCAATTTTAGACTCCTTGATTACTTTGGGAAGCCTCAACATACCAATGGATATAAACATTCCACTCACTTCTGGAACATTTTGAGCTATTATAGTCCAATAGTTTTAAGGAAATTAAGTTTGGGGATATCAAAATTTCTCAATATTGGCCTTTGATATTTCAAATTGCCTTTGGTCAGGTCAGTCCATTTAGTTAGAAGTGCTCATTGGGAAGGATCATGGGTTTTAAACATAAAATCAACCAGAGTCCCTGCAGAGGGTCACCCTCAAAATATTTAAATAACTGGGATCTCCTTTCTCAGAGGTTTTTCTCTAGAGTTAAGGAACAATTTTCAAACAGCTAAACAGCTGACAGCTCAAACAGCTCAATTCAAATAGCTTGCAATCCAAACAGTTCAAACAACCTGCAGGCATAATACCAGCCTGTTCTTAGGGAACAGCTTGTTCCCGAGAAGTCAAGCCAAAGTCTTCTTAGCCAGTTCCTGTAGAATGATCGGCATTCCAAAGAAATGGGCTGAATGGTGAAAAATAGCACAATTTCAAGGAAACTACCCCTGTTCCCCAAGGAATGGGTGAAAGGTTTCTTAGCCAGTTACAGTTGAAACAGTCTGATCTCAAAATCAGACCAACGTGCCAAATGAATACTTGCAAATAGGACCAGGGCTTAACCAGAAAGGGCAAACCTTAAAATAGGTCAGGAATAAAGCCAGGAGAGCTTCAGACACAAAGAGGGCATAAACTGAAATTTAGGAGAAAGACACATCTTCAAACTCCAGAGTTGGCAACAGAAGCAGTGAGGGACAATGGGCTCAAGTGTGGCTACCACACCTGTTTGTTCACCAGCCCTGGAGCCATCAGGGGTCTTTTCTGGTCCAGTATCGGGCCACCAAAATGTTAACCTGAAAAAATACACTGCCAGATATTTCTCCAGCAAAGATGGGTTTTTCCCAGATCAGCAGAGAATTGCATCTCAGGGTCTGCAACCATGGGTGAGCCACATGCAAGTTCTTACATGACAAGGGAAGGAGAACTTTTGCAGAGAGGAAAAGGAAGCTGGGGGGTTATAGTAAACAAAGTCAGTCTGTGGCTTTTCATCGACTGAGTCCTTACCAGGAAAGAAGAGGAGTCTTTCTTCTTCCTGTTGAGCTCTGCTATCCTTCCAGGGCAAGAGAGCTTCCTCTTCTGGTCTCCCAACTCTATTATATTGAGGTTTCTGTTTATTAACTTTTTATAACTCTCTAGTTCTTACTCCAAGCTAGAGCTCTCCACTGAGTTCATATTAACTATGCCTATCTTCTTGATATCTCCATTTGCTTGTTTCACAGTCATTCAAAATTTTAAAGCATCCAAAAAAGAAACTGTAATTTTTCCTACAGTTAGTTTTTTTTACTGTTTTTTTTTTGTGTGTGTGTCTGTGTGCCTGCTTGTACTGTATAGTAGCATAAAGGTAGAAAAGTCTACTCAGTGGGAGAGAATTTTGCAGATATAATGTGCATGTTGGAATGATTCTTTTCTGTTCTGATGAAAGTTAGGGTGGGCCAAAATCCTTGGAAGCAGCATGTCCTAGGTCCCTTAGGGAAGCATAGCATTTCTAAGTGAGAGTAAATACAGAGACAGGGAGAGTTGATATTTTGCAGAGCCATTATCAAAGTAGAGCTCATTTCATGTTTAGAAACATTGGAAACTTACACAGTATCAAGTAGGAGCAGGAACTGAACCTCTAGAAATATAGCCAGTGATTGTTTCTGACTGACACTTGACATCTCAATAGATGATGTAGTAGAAAGACTGAGTGTGCTCAGCAGTTAGGGTACCAGCACTGATAGGAGAAAGAGGGTTTTATGGGTTCTATTTGCCTTTTGTTTTGTTTTGTTTTGTTTTTTACCCTAATGCACAGAAAACAATCATGGGATAATAAAGAAATAAAGTGATGAATAAAGCCAAGAATATGATAGAAACATGGGTATATTCACTTGTTAAAGACCTTTACAAATGCCTTCTTATTAAGAAATTGACTATGTATCTCAGATATTCATGATTAAGTGTCTGTAAAAATTGCATATTTATTTTGAGTTTCAGATTTAGCCATTCTCAATTATTTTCTTGCCTACGCAGTCCTGAGCTAAGGAGCTCTTTTACATTTTGCTATAAAGATGTAAGTAACACACAGATAAATGAAATAAGAATTTCAATGCTCCTGGCAATAGACCTACAAAATCATGCTCTCAACAAAACATGGGAACTCATGATTAAATTATAAATCATTCATTTCTAGATTCCTAGCAAAGAGCAACTGTTTCTTAAGCTGATAAAATTGTATGTTTCTAGAACAAAACAGAAAGTACAGAAAGAAAATATGGCATTATTTGAGACACTCTTACAGTATAAACTTATTTATTTATTTATATTTTATACTTTTTGTTTTTTACTGAGCTTCCCTAATGTAGCTGTTTCTGGTGGATCATATGGTAGGTTTAAGCTTCACTTTTCAAAAAAGAAAATGCCAAACAATTTTCCAAATGGATTGTATCATTTTACTTTTCCACCAGCAGTATATGAGAATTTAATTTCCTCCACATCTTCAGTAACACTTTGGGATGGTCTGATTTTTAATTTTAGCTAATATAATGGGTTTATTGGGGTGTTTTTCTGTTATGCTTTTAACTTGCATTTCTTTAATAAAATGGTGTTAATGTTAATTATAATGTTAAGCTTCTTTTGATATGCTTGTTTACCATTCTTAATTTCATTTGTGAGTAGTCTGTTAATTCTTTTGTCTGTTCTTCATATTGAGTTGATTTCTTTTATTATTAACTTGCAAGAGTTCTCAACAGAAGTCCTTTGGCAGTTACGCATGTAGTGAATGTTTTCTCCCAGTCCGTGACTTGCTTTTTCATTTAATTTGTGATGTGTGAAGAGCAAGTTTTTAGTTTTGTTGAAGTTCACTTTGCCAAAATTTTCTTTTATATTCTATGCTTTTGTTTTCTACTTGAGAAACATCCTACTTGAGAATTGTTGACCACTCCAAGGTCATAAAGTGTATTGCATATATTTTCTTCTAGAAGTTTTACACTTTGGGCTTTTATAATTTTAAAATACTCATGTTATAAGTGGTTTCCTTCTTTTATTAATTTAACTATTAAGATGAAGAGTTATCATTTTTTAAAGTTTTGCAATTTTATTTTATTTTATTTTATTTTCCAGACATAATAATGATGAAAATAAATACTTATGGAGACCTTCACCATGACCCAGAGCTTTTCTACCTGAATTATTACATTTCCTGCTAAGAACAACTATAGCAGGTGCATTCTAATGATCTGTATTACATAGCGCTATATAAAGCAAGTGGAGATAGAAAGAGGTTATGCTTAGATTCACTCATCTAGTAGATAGCATGTTTGAAATGTTTCCAAACAGCACAATGTCATCAGCAAGCTCCATTTCATTAAACATATTATGTCTCAAATGTATTCTTGACCAATAATTTTTAAAATTAATTAATTAATTAATTAATTAATTGGCTGTGTTGGGTCTTCATTGCTGCATGCAGACTTTCTCTAGAGTTGCAGTGAGTGGGGGTTACTTTTTGTTGTGGTGTGCAGGCTCCTCATTGCTGTGGCCTCTCTTGTTGTGGAGCATGGGCTCTAGGCACGTGGACTTCAGTAGTTGAAGCACATGGGCTCAATAGTTGTGGCTCATGGGCTCTAAAGTGCAGGCTTAGTTGCTCTGTGGCATGTGGGATCTTCCCAGAGCAGGGCTTGAACCCATGTCCCCTGTGTTGACAGGAGGACTCTTAACCACTGCCCCACCTAAGAAGCCCCTTAACCAATAATTTTTAATATTTTCCACTAATTTAATAAAAAAGCACACTTCAAGTTTTGATTGTTGGCCTTAGGCACGTCATTGGATATAAATTTTAAAGCTTTGAAATGTCATATGAGAAATGATTTCTACCTTAAGCTTTTTATTTATTCTGTATATCTGTTTTGTTTATATTTTTATTTTTGAGATAGAGTATGCATTTGGGGTTTTGTTTTTGCTTTTGTTTTACAGAAGAGAAGATTTACTATGAGTGGTTAGGGACTTATCATTGCTATGTGGAATTGGGCCTTCTGGGATGTGTGCTATGTAAAGGTATAAATATACCAACCCAAGTAACCTATTTTAAGAAAAGTTTTTCATAAATTCCACAAAGATACACTTAAAGTGTTTAAAACAGCTCACTTGTCTCTGTTTTTCTTTGTGGAACAAATGTCACATATGTACCTGTAAATCCACACCATCAGCAGAATTATATATACTTTGTCATTACTCATTCAGTTTTTCTAATTCACTTGACAGTTGACACTGGTTATGGGTTTTTCCACTCATTTAAGTGAATTTACATTATTTTCCCCTTATTTGTGGACATATTTCTATACATTGATGACAAAGATGGATGGAGGTAAAATAAATGGCTAAGGAATATGTCACATAGATCTTAAATGATTTTTATAGTGACACTTTATACTCAAAAATAATCTTTGAAACTTTTCTAGCATTAAGGGAAATGCTATAAATATTTGGAAAGTACTTACTGAATGAAAAATAAATAAACTGAAAAATTTCACTATGGGTTAATTTGAATATTTATAATAAAAATAAGTTGAAATCACCATATCAGTATATCATGTTGAATAAGACTGTGGGCTCTGTATCCAGCTATGTTACTTTCTGATGGTTTTGGGTCAAGTCACCCAGCTTGTTCTGATTGCCTATTATGTAAAACAGAGATAGTAATGACATATATTTATTGGATCACTCTGATCTTAAATAATTTACTTATGAAACACTCTGAATAGTACTTGACACAAATTAAGGGCTAATTAAAAGTTAGCTGCTATTATTATTATTATAGATTTCACATCTTAGGAAAGAAATAGAAAGCCTTGTGCCTTTCTTAGTTAGTACTTATTAACATCGTATAGAGGTGTATATGATTATTTTCATCAGCATTTAAAACACATTACCTTGCAAATTCTATTATAAATTTTTTTAAGGTTTCCTATCACCTAAAATTGTGTCAAGAATCAATGACTTCATCTATCATCTTTTTTCTTTCTTTTCTTTTCTTTCTTCCTTTTGTCTATTATGTATCCATTTCATCTATCATTTCTTACTATGTGTATACATTATCATTCTCTTTTAAGTTAATGTTTCACAAACTATAGTCTTGAAACAACCTGCATCGAAAGAATCTATTGAGCTTATTCAAATGATGATTCAAGGCTCTCACTCCCAGAGATGCTAATGAGTAGGACTTTGGAAAGTCTGAGGAATTTGCATTTTTAACATTTGATCCATACGTCTTAAGCATGCAAAAGTTTAAAATTCAATATTTTGGAAAACTGAACTCTTCATTATTTTCAAATGTTCATTCTTCCATCAATTAAGTGTCCTCTCTATGCATAAATAGCTGTTTCATTAATTTATACTCAGTCCTCAAAGAATACTATAAATACATTATATTACATATCTGCCACATTGGTTATTTCATATCACATTCATCTTTCGTATTTTGACTCACATCCTATCACTTTCATGTGTACTACGACTTCAAATCCTATGTGAAAAAAAACATGAAATCTTACAGAAATTTTACTGCATCATGTGACATCTTTCTGTATTTATTCTAACTCACATTAAGTAACACAGTGCATAATGATGGAGAGCATGGCTGTGACAATCAGCCAGACAGATCTGTGTTTGAACTGTGATTGTCCTAGTTACTGCAGAAGTTACATGACTTTGCTGAATCTCACTTTTCTCATCTTAAAATATTTAACAATATTTCAATACTTATTAAATCAATTATGATTAAATATGATTTACATAAATGAATTCATATCTTGCACAAATTAGTCAATCAAAAAAGTTAGCTTCCTATCCTTTCACCTCTTTCACTGTTATTTAAGTATCACATGTGTGTGTGTGTTCCCAACTAGACAATTAAATTCTTGTCATGTTGTACCTATAACAAATAACATCAATATTCCATAAATAGTTTAATTACCATCATATTCAAAATATTACTTTATTACAATATCAGAACTGTATTACTATTGACTGTTAAAATGCATATTAAGTGTTACATATATGTTGTCTTCATTAGGCTTGGGCTGCTTGTATACAGTCACTGTCTTATTTGTGTACCTCTGGGGCTTCTGTAAAATCTGGTATAAAATGAAAACTTTATGTGCATGTATTGAATGAATGAAGGGGTTTTACATTTCTAAAGAAGCAATTATGAGGGAATTTTGAGTTCTGTAGCTTGTTTAGTCCTGGAGCAGAGTAATTGTTTTCCTTTGTTTCTTTTTATTTTTAACCTGATTATTTATGTATGCATGTAAAACACTTAAGATCTTTATATTTCTTTGCTACTCAGTTTAGCTCTTGTGTCACTGACTTTTTTTTTTTTTTTTTTTTGTGACTTCTAGTCATGCCCCAAGCAAGCTATATCATCTGTGTGGTTTGTAAAACAGATACTTTTTCTTTAAGATTATTTGAAAGTTTTACCTTTTTTTTTGGCTCTTTATTGAAATATAATTGCTTTACACTCTTGCACCAGCTTCTGAGATACATCAAAGTGAATCAGCTGTATTTAGACATATATCCCCATATCCCTTCCCTCCCATGACTCCCTCCCACCCTCCCTGTCCTGGCCCTCTGAGGCATCATGCATCATCAAGTTTATCTCCCTTTGTTATAGAGCAACTTCCCGTTAGCTATTTAACAGTTGACAGTGTATATATGTCTATGCAACTCTCTCACTTCATCCCAGTTTCCCCTTTGCCCCCCCCCAACCTTGTGTCCTCCACTCCATTCTCTGCATCTGCATCCTTATTTTTGCCCTGTCATTGGGTTTATCAGTCCCGTTTTTTTTTTTTTTTTTTTGGATTCCATATATATGAGTTAGCATACAGTATTTGTTTTTCTTTTTCTGGCTTACTTCACTCTGTATGACAGACTCTAGGTCTATCTACCTCATTACATATAGCTCCATTTCATTCCTTTTCCTGGCTGACTAATATTCCACTGTATATATGTGCCCATTCTTCTTTTTTTCTTTTGCCAGTAGGAAGTTTATTTTGCAGTCCACACAGATGCCCACAAACTCAGGGATAGCTGACTTTCCAGATCAGGTTGTTATGTAGATAGCACATGTGGCACCAGCTGCATAACAAGTGAAGGGGTACAATTCCATGTCAGAAGGGCATATATCCTCCTCTGACACAGCTTGAGCCTCCCCTGTTATGATTGCACTTGCAGATACTTGTATTTCCCAGAAGAAGTTTCTTGTGTCACACAGACAGCTGCTGTAAACAGGATTAATATAAGGAAAAATGACGCTGTTGGAGATCAGGAGTGAGACTTTAACTACTAAGCATTCAGACGCACAACTTGTAACTGTGACTATTACCTCATAGGCATCTGACTTTTCAGTCTGAAGAACAGTCATGTTCACTGAAATTGCATTCTCTGTGTGTAGAAGCTGCGGTCCTGAAACTCCTCAGAAAAAATCCTGTCATCCCAGCTATCTGTGTCTTTAGCTTCTGTTATTGCTCAACCTGCTTCTACTTGCAGGAAATTCAGTTGTGGAGGTAGATGACAGATCCCATCTTTGAAGGACCTTTGTGATCATCTCCAATTACTTCACTCTGCGTGACAGTCTCTAGGTTCATCCATGTGTTTACAAATGTCCCCAAATTGTTTATTTTTATGACTGAGTAATATTCCATTGTATATATGTAACACATCTTCTTTATCCATTCATTTGTTGATGGGATTTTAGGTTGCTTCCATGTCCTGGATATTGTAAATAGTGCTTCAGTGAACATTACAGTACAAATTTCTTTTTGGATTATGGTTTTCACTGGGTATATGCCCAGTAGTGGGATTACTGGGTCATATGGTAGTTCCATTTTTAGATTTTTAAGGAACCTCCAAACTGTTTTCCATAGTGGCTGTACCAGCCTACGTTTCCACCAACAGTGCAGGAGGATTGCCTTTTCTCCACACGCTCTCCAGCATTTATCATTTCTAGATTTTTGGATGATGGCCATTCTGACTGGTGTGAGGGGATATCTCATTGTGGCTTTGACTTGCATTTCTCTAATGATTAGTGATGTTGAGCATCTTTTCATGTGTTTGTTGGCCATCTGTATGTTTTCTTTGGAGAAATGTCTGTTTAGGTCTTCTGCACATTTGTGGATTGGGTTATTTGCTCTTTTGGTATTAAGCTTCATGAGCTGCTTGTATATTTTGAAGATTAATCCTTTGTCAGTTGCTTCATTGCAAAGTATTTTCTCCCATTCTGAGAGTTGTCTTCTTATCTTGTTTATAGTTTCTTTTGCTGTGCAAACGCTTTTAAGTTTCATTAGGTCCCATTTGTTTATTCTTGATTTTATTTCCATGATTCTAGGAGGTGGGTCCAAAAGGATCTTGCTTTGATGTATGTCATAGAGTGTTCTGCCTATGTTTTCCTCTAGGAGTTTGATAGTGTCTGGCCTTACATGTAGGTCTTTAACCCATTTGGAGTTTATTTTTGTGTATGGTATTAGGAAGTGTTCTAATTTCATTCTTTGACGTGTAGCAGTCCAGTTTTCCCAGCACCACTTATGGAAGAGGCTGTCTTTTTTCCATTGTATATTCGTGCCTCCTTTGTCAAAGATAAGGTGCCCATATGTGTTTGGGCTTACCTCTGAGTTCTCTAGTCTGTTCCATTGATCTCCCTTTCTATTTTTGTGCCAGTACCATACTATCTTGATCACTGTAGTATAGTTTGAAGTCAGGAAGCCTAATTCCACCAACCCCATCTTTCCTTCTCAAGATCCCTTTGGCTATTCGGGGTATTTTGTGTTTCCATACAAATCATAAGATTTCTTGTTCTAGTTCTGTGAAAAATGCCATTGGTAATTTGACAGGGATTGTGTTGAACTGTAAATTGCCTTTGGTGGTATAGTCATTTTCACAATGTTGATTCTTCCAATCCAGGAACATGGTATGCCCCTCCATCTGTTTGTGTCATCTTTGAATTCTTTCATCAGTGTCTTATAGTTTTCTGAGTATAGGTCTTTTGCCCCCTTCAGCAGGTTTATTCCTAGATATTTTATTCTTTTTGTTGCAATGGTGAATGGGAGAGTTTCCTTAATTTCTCTTTCTGCTCTTCCATTGTTAGTGTATAGGAATGCAAGGGATTTCTGTGCATTAGTTTTGTATCCTGCTACTTTACTAAATTCACTGATTAGTGCTAGCAGTTTTCTGGTAGAGTCTTTAGGGTTTTCTATGTATAATATCATGTCATCTGCAGAGAGTGACAATTTTACTTCTTCCTTTCCAATTTGGATTCCTTTTATTTCATTTTCTTCTCTGATTGCTATGGCTAAAACTTCCAAAACTATGTTGAATAATAATAGTGAGAGTGGGCACCCTTGTCTTGTTCCTGTTCTTAGAGGGAATGCTTTCAGTTTTTCTCCATTTGGAATGATGTTGGCTTTTGGTTTCTCATATATGGCTTTTATTATATTGAGGTAATTTCCTTCTATGGCCATTTTTTGGAGAGCTTTTATCATAAATGGATGTTGCACTTTGTCAAAAGCTTTTTCTGCATCTATTGAGATGATCATATGGTTTTTATCCTTCAATTTATTGATATGATGTATCACATTGATTGATTTGCGTATATTGAAGAGTCCTTGCATCCCAAGGATAAACCTCACTTGATCATGGTGTATGATTTTTTTTTAATATGCTGTTGGATTCTGTTCACTAGTATTTTGTTGAGGATGTTTGCATCTATATTCATCAGTGATATTGGTCTGTAATTTTCTTTTTTGTGACATCTTTGCCTGGTTTTGGTATCAGGGTGATGGTGGCCTCATGGAATGAGTTTGGGAGTGTTCCTCCTTCTGCAATATTTTGGAAGAGTTTGAGAAGGATAGGTGTTAGCTCTTCTCAAAATGTTTGATAGAATTCACCTGTGAATCAATCTGGTCCTGGGCTTTTGTTTGTTGGGAGATTTTTAATCCCAGTCTCAATTTCAGTGCTTGTGATTGGTCTGTTCATAGTTTCTATTTCTTCCTGGTTCAGTCTTGGGGGATTGTACTTTTCTAAGAATGTATCCATCTTACAGGTTATCCAATTTAGTGGCATATAGTTGCTTGTAGTTGTCTCTCATGATGTTTTGTATTTCTGAGGTGTCCATTGTTACTTCTCCTTTTTCATTTCTAATTCTGTTGATTTGCATCTTCCCCCTTTTATTCTTGATTAGTCTGTTGATTTTGTTTATCTTCTCAAAGAACCAGCTTTTAATTTTATTGATCTTTGCTATTGTTTCATTCATTTCTTTTGCATTTCTTTCTGATCTGATCTTTATCATTTCTTGCCTTCTGCTCACTTTTGGTTTTTTTGTTCTTCTGTCTCTAATTGTTTTAGGTATAAGCTTAGGTTTTTTATTTGATATTTTTCTTGTTTCCTGAAGTAGGACTGTATTGCTATAAACTTCACTCTTAGAACTGCTTTTGCTGCGTCCCATAGGTTTTTGGTTGTTGTGTTTTCATTGTGATTTGTTTCCAGATATTTTTTGATTTAATCTTTGACTTCTTTAATGATTTCTTAGTTGTTTAATAGCATATTGTTTAGCCTCCATGTGTTTGTATTTTTCACAGTTTTTTTCCTGTAATTGATATCTAGTCTCATGGCACTGTGGTCAGAGAAGATGCATGATGTGATTTCAATTTTCCTGAATTTACCAAGGCTTGATTTGTGACCCAAGATGTGATCTATCCTGGAAAATGTTCCATGTACACTTGAGAAGAAAGTGTATTCTGTAGTTTTTGGATGGAATGTCCTATAAATATCAATTAAGGCAAGATGGTCTAATGTGTCATTTAAAGCTTGTGTGTTCTTATTTATTTTCTCTTTGGATGATCTGTCCATTGATGGAAGTGCAGTGTTAATGTTTCCTATTTTTATTGTGTTACTGTCGATGTCCCCTTTTATGGCTGTTAGCATTTGCCTTATGTATTGGGGTGCTCCTATGTTGGGTGCATAGATATTTACAATTGTTATATCTTCTTCTTGGATTGATCCCTTGCTCATTATGTAGTGTCCTTCCTTTCCCTTGTAATAGTCTTTCCTTTAAAGTCTAATTTGTCTGATATGGGTATTGGTACTCCAGCTTTCTTTTGGCCTCCATTTGCATGGAATATCTTTTTTCATCCCCTTACTTTCAGTCTATATGTGTCCCTAGGTCTGAAGTGGGTTTCTTATAGACAGCATGTATAAGGGTCTTGTTTTTGTATCCATTCAGTCAGTCTGTGTCTTTTGATGGGAGCATTTAATCCATTTACCTTTAAGGTGATTATTGATATGTATGTTCCTATTACCATTTTCTTAAGTGTTTTGGGTTTGCTTTTGTAGGTCTTTTCCTTTTCTTGTGATTCCTACTTAGAAAAGTTCTTTAAGCAGTTGTTGTAAGGCTGGTTTGGTGGTGCTGAGTTCTTTTAACTTTTGCTTGTCTGTAAAGCTTTTGATTTCCTTGTCAAATCTGAATGAGATTCTTGCTGCGTAGTGTATTCTTGGCTGTAGGTTTCTCTCTTTCAGGACCTTCAGTATATCCTGCCACTCCCTTCTTGCTTGCAGAGTTTCTGCAGAAAGATCTGCTGTTATCCTTATGGGTTTTCCCTTAAATGTTATTTGTTGATTTTCTCTTGCTGCCTTTAATATTTTTTCTTTGTGTTTAATTTTCATTAGTTTGATTAATATGTACTGTGGTGTATTTCTCTTTGGGTTTATTCTGTATGGGACTCTCTGTGCTTCTTGGAGTTGGTTGATTATTTCCTTTCCCATGTTGGGGAAGTTTTCCACTATAACCTCTTCAAATATTTTCTCAGACCCTTTCTTTTTTTCTTCTTCTTCTGGAATGCTTATGATTCGAATGTTGGTGCGCTTAATGTTGTCAGCAAGGTCTCTGAGACTGTCTTCCATTCTTTTTATTCTTTTATCTCTTTCCTGCTATGTGGCAGTTATTTCCCCCATTTTATCTTCCAACTCACTTACTCATTCTTCTGTCTCAGTTATTCTGCTGTTTATAGCATCTAGAGTATTTTTAATTTTGGTTATTTTGTTGTCCATTACTGTTTGTTTGCTCTTTGGTTCTTCTAATTTCTTATTAACTGTTTGTTTTATATTCTCTATTTTGTTGTCAAGATTTTGGATCATTTTCACTATCATTACTCTGAACTCTTTTTCAGGCAATTTTCCTATTTCCTCTTCATTTATTTGGTCTTGTAGGTTTTTTTCCTGTTCCTTTCCCTGCATGGTGTTTCTTTGTTTTCTCATTTTGTCTAATTTATAGGATTTGTTGGCTCCTTTCCCTATGCTGCTTAGTTGTAATTCCTCTTGTTTCTGCCCTCTGCCCCCTGTGGTGGGCTTTGTCCAGTGCCTTGAGTAGGCTTCCTGGTGGGAGGTCTGGTGCTTGCTTTCCAGTGTGTGGCTCTGTGTCTTTTCTTTCTGATTAGCAGGGTCATGTCAGGTGGTGTGTTTTAGGGTATGTGTGAAGTTAATATGGCTTTAGGTAGTCTGTGTGCTGATGGGTGGGTTTGCATTCATGTCTTGTTTGTAGTTTGGTGTGGGGTGTCCAGCGCTGAAAGTTGCAGACTGTTGGATGAAGCTGGGTCTGATACAGGGCTCTGTAAGAGTTCTCTGTAGTTAATCTTCCCTGTGTCTGTGTACTCTCTAGACGTCTAGCATCCTTGATTCTGTGCTCCCTCCCCAGGGCCTCCTACTTGACTTCTGATGGAGCAGTCCAGCCTTCAGAGGTTGCTTGTCCAGGCAATAAAGGGGTTTAAAGACAACTGTCCAAGCCCCAGACTAAAGGCGGCGTGTTGAGTCAAACAAATATTAAATCAAGGAAACACATACATGTACAAGACATACAAATACTGAGTCCAATAAAACATAAGGCACTAGAAATACCTGACAGAAGAACCCCAGTGCTGAGACCAGCTGGGCAACCCAGGGTGAATGACAGGTGCCACAAAGCATAAAGAAACACAAAGACAGACTTAAGAGAAAAATTGCACTGGGGGACTCAAGATCTTAAGTATCAAGAGCCCCACTGATTCATCCCACATTGCTTTTATTGAGCTCTCGGCATTCAGGAAGTAAGATAGCATAAGGTTCCCACACTCCCAGTTACATCCCACAATGTTTTCTTTGAAGTAACCAATTTTCTCTTTGTACAAAGGGCCTCACATGATTGGGGGAAGTGGTCTTTTGAAAGAACAGCAGAAGAACAATCAGTGCATGCACAAGCAGGTTTCTAACTTGCACTGACCCAGCTTTCCTAAGTCCGTACCCCTCGCTCCTCTGCTGCACAAGCAGGACGTCCTGCCCCCAGTTGTTTGGCTCACATATTTTAAGTACTTTTAGCCATATTTTCTGTTACATTTTCAAGGCTTCAGAAAAACATCTGAATGTTTTCCCTCACCCTGGTATGTAATCAGACAATCAAAGAGAAAACCAACAGAAATTCAAAACAAACAAACAAAAAACCACACACACCCAAACACAAATCCAGGGAAGTTTTGAAAGCTAGGATCAAATATAATAGAGGGCAAGAGTACCACCAGACAGACTGAAGATTCCCAAAACAAAATCAGAAAATTATACTTAGAACTAAGATAAAGACAAAACCTAAAAATAAATACCAAAGCAGTGTGTCATCTGGAGAATAAAGCAAGGAAACAGAGCAGATGAATAATATTGCTTACAAGTATATTAAGATATAATAAACTAAAAAAGGTTGAAAGACTCGGCAACAGAAGAGCATAATGTGACTGGAAATATGACAAGAAAAGAAAGATAAAAAATAGAAATGTATGAAAGATAGAGAAGGAAAGAAGGTAGGAGATATAAAGTTAGCACTACAAAAAACTTAGCTAGAAATAGAAATATATAAAAAGTCTAAAATAAAAATAAGAAAAAATAAAAGAAAATAATAAAAAATATGTTATAATACATATAGATCCCTTAGAACTAAGATCATAATTAATTTAAACACACACACACACACACACACACACACACACACACAAACACATATCCAGGGAAATTTTGAAAGCTAGGATCAAATATAATAAAGAGCAGTTGTACAATGAAACTGCCTGAAGTTTCCCAAAACAAAATCAGGCCATTATAATCAGAACTAAGATAAATACCAAACCTAATGATAAAAACCAAAGCAGTGTGTCACCTGGAGAATAAAACAAGGAAACAGAGCCAAATGATAATATTGCTTTTAAGTATATTAAGATAAAAGAAACTAAAAAAGGATAGAAGACAGGGTAACAGAAGAGCATAGTGTGACTGGAAATATGAAAAGATAAAGAAAGAAACAGAAATGTATAAAAGATAGAGATGAAAAGAAGGTAAGAGAGATACAGTCAGCACTACAAAACACTTAGCTAGAAATAGAAATATATAAAAAGTCTAAAAATAAAAATAGAATAAAAAAGAATAAAAAATATGTTATAAAATGTGTAGAGCCCTTAGGACTAATTGTAATTAATAAAATAAAATATAAAATAAAATAAAAAAATTAGAACTGACCACAGAATGGACCAGATCAATAGAATTAATAATAATATTTCTGTTTCCTTGGGGTCTCAGCTGTAAGTGCCCTTCTACCTGCCTTGGGCTTTTCGTATTACTCTGTGACCTGCAGAGCTTCCTTTATTGTTCATCTGTAAGTGCTGATGTGTGGGGAGAGAGTGAGTGAGCAGTGGTGCTCTAACTGGGTCACGATGGCTCAGTCAGCAGCAGTGGTGCCTGTTGCAGAGGCACACTGGCGGCTTAGGTGTAAACATAATGCCTCCAGAGCTGGGCCACTCTGCAGACTTTTGGCTCTTGGCTCCAGGCACTCTAGGCCAGACCCACCCAGGGGACTTTGTTATCCCTTACTGGGACAGGCAGGCCCACAGGGGTCTTTCTTTTGTCCATTGCATGTGCTGCCAAGAGAGAGACTACAACCGTGTCTCCTCCTCCCAGCTTGTGAGTCAACAGTATCGAGCTGCCACCATGGCTGCCCAATTTTCCATGGTAGGCACTCTCCACTGCAGATCTCTTCTCTCCTGTCCTCTCAGTCCATCTCTCCACTGCCAACAATGTTTCTCACCCTGAACCAGTTCTTCAGTTCCCACGTTCCAGCTCCCAGACCCCCTGTTCAGCTGTGAACAGACATCTCAGTCTGGACATGCTGAGCTGTGGTGTGGACCCTCCATGTGTTTCTAACTCTTTCCCATCTGCCACAGATCAGCTGCTTCACCCTATTTGAACAGTCCCAAATGCCTCCCTTATGACCCAGGGAATTTCCCCATTGGAGAAGGGGTTTCCCTGTCAGATAAGGGACGTTTCCCTGAGTTTGGCAATCTCCCCTCTGTTTCAGATCCCCCAGCCCCAGGGTGTGGGACCCATCCTTTTCCTTTCTTCTCCTCCTCTTTCTCCTTTTTGTTTTTTTTTTTTTTCTCTCTGTCCTATCCAGTTATGTCAGGATCTTTGCAGTCCTTTCTGGTCTTCAAGGTCTTCTGCTGGTGTTCAGCTGTTTCTCTGTGGGAATTATTGTGTCTTTTGATGTATTCCTGATGCATCTGTGGAGAAGGATGGAATCCACGTCCTTCTACTTCGCTGCCATATTTCTTCCTCTTCACTCTTTAAATGTGGAAACTGGCATCTAGTTGCTGCTGGCTGGGTGTATGAATGAACAAAGAACTAAGCTGATGGATGTTTTGCAGTTCCAACATCCTGGCATTAATTTACAAAATGGTATTTGGGGTGGTTTTGAAGATAACTAGTTCAAAGCAATTATGTCATCATTTACATGTAAGAATTTTTCAGTCCAAGGAATGAGGGGATGTATCCAAGCTCATAAATTTGTTTTGAAGATACAAAAAGAAAAAAGACATACATATGGACTTTTTTTTGTCATTTATTATAACATTTTGCATAATGGAAAACAAATTTAAAAATAAGCAATGTGATGAATTTGTGATTGTGCATACATTTCAAGAAAGCATAAAAATAAACATTAAAAATAGCTTTTTCTGTCTGTATATAATTATATGTAATTACTCATGATCAGAAAAATGTGGGCCTACAGGAAGTAAGACTCAGAATTAATTAGCAATGAATTAGCACTAATCAAGTTCTTTAAATTTTGTCTAAACATTTATTATTTTGGCCAGCAATGTCACTTTGACGAAATAGTGCTCACAATGATTCACAATTGGTGGGTCGTATATTATGTGAGTATGTGGAATAAATTTTAATTAAATATTTAATGATAACTGAATTGCATGATTGAATTGTATACAAATTATATATGAGTCTACTCTGAGAATAATGGATATGAATAGTAGATAGAAAAAAAGGAAAAAGAGCTGTCATTATTCTAATTAAAATGACAATTTTCACTAGAAATCAGTGTATGTACCACTCCTGTCATTAAATTAAAATTCATTAAATAGTGTTTACATAAGAACAAGTATCATCACTTTTTAAATCATTAAATATAATCACAGTATATTTGTTTAACCGATGTGAACAATGTTATAGTTTTAGAATTTCAACATGATTTGTAGGTCTATAATACATTGAGCAAAATACATCAAGTGTTTTTGTGTGTTGATTCTATGCTCTGAACCATGACTGTCTCATCCTGAGGGAACTTCAAGAACAAGTTTGAAGGTTGGTCTGAATCCTCACTGGGTCATAACTGTCTTCAGTCCTTCTCAAAATGCATATTCTTGGACTGTTACATTCAGAGATTTCCAATGTGTAGACACAAAGTGGTTCCTAAGAATTTGTCACACTAACTCCTGGGGTTTCTTTATGTACTAAATTTTGGGAATACTGGACAGGAAAAGAAAATAGATTTTACTTTTTATTATTTCATGCTTAATTGAAATATTACATCATTGGTGATAAACAGTCCCTTCTCTGCTTTATGTTCTCTGAAATCCAAATAATTGTTTAAAATGATTGAAGCATAAATAAATTTTAATATTGTACTTGATCCCAGGCAACCAGCTATACCATACTGCTAGTGGAACATATATTTCCTAAATTACTTGCAAGCTACTAAAAGAGAAAATTTTCTTGTGTGATACAAAGAATTTTATTTTTCACTTTTTGTATTTGAAGAACCAGAAACTTAATGAAACCTGTTTTGTATTGTGGGTATTATTTTGTTTCTACTGCTTTTGAAAAAAAAATCAAAATAGCTGTAAAAAATTAAGGTCACCAAAACTCAGTTTTTAAAGTCTTTGAATCTGCTGAAAAGCAGTATTGCTGTGTATCTATGCATAATTTCTATAAGGAAAATTAGAGGAAACAGTTTACAGCTACATTACAGGCCCAATTCTAGGTCTATTTCTAGTAACATTCAAGGAAAGAAATAAAAACTGTGCCTAAAACCATTTGGAATGCTTTAAAACAAATAATTTTCAGATTTGCACAGTTTATATATTTGTTTTGTTTTTGAAGAGTTTAAAAGGAAGCAACTTATTATCTGTAACGTAATTACCAACCAAGCAGTTAAACCAATTAATGAATACATATTCATTGTGTGTATTATTTTCCTGTCTCTGCAAAGCCTTGTGCTAAAAACAGTAGAGAATGCTAATCCTCTGAACAATGGAGAATACCAAGTTAGGATTAGATATAGTTTCTGCTCCTTGGAGTTTATAGGTAAGTACCTAAGACATGTATAAGACAAGATATATTTTTGGTGTTTTTTTTATGGATTAAGAGGGACTCTGTACATGAAAGGGTCCACTAATTTCAAAGGGTAGGGATGAAGAAGAGTCCAAGTGACAGGTGAAGGGACAAGGAGTGCAGGGATGTTCAGATTCAAGACTTACTGAGGTCTGGGCACAGGACCTCAGAATCATAGCACCCAAAGAAATCAAAGAGGCCATAGAACTAATTCCTTCATTTTACAGAAAGGAAGTAGGATTCCAGTGAGCAAAACTACTCTGGATCTCAAAGGGTAATGAAACAATCAAATAGCTTGAATAAAGTACACTATGTTAAAAATAAACATAATAAATGCTATTACATTTTCACTGAATATATCAAAAGATAAAATGTATAAACGTACTCAAAATTGTTTCAAATATTCACCTCGTTTCAAAAAAAGCTGAAATATGTAAACTTCAACATCTTTATGTGTAAACACACAATCTATATTTTCTCATTACAAAATGTGTTTATGACAAACAGCTAAAGGATTTTTCCTATTTTATGGTGTTTCTATTTTAGGAAAAGAATAAAAAATTGTGAAGATAATTAAAACGGTATTGCTTCAAAGTTACTGTAAGGATTCAGAAACTATGGTAAATGATTTCCCAGATGTGTCTGTAAAAATCTATAAGATTTGCAAAAGAACTTACTCACTGAATTATGTTAAACGATATCAAACATAAGAAAAGTAATACATGTTTATTATTAAAGATGCTAGTATTCAGCAGAATAAAAGGACAACTGCCTCCACTAACCAAATTAATTCTTCCTGGGTGTAGTTGTACACCTTTATCTGACTGTAAGTAATACTCATATGAATAGCATTTTTCCATAATTTGATTTTGAATGTCACTGCTGTATTGATCCAGCATGTATATAAATTAACAAAAGAGAAAAAATATGCCTCATATGGAAATTACCTGCTTTTTGTCTCAGTTATAATTCTATTTACAGATAAGCAGTTTCACCTTAATGTGTATATTTTATTTACTAATTTCTTTAGTGAATTTTAAAAGCTCTATTTATTTTACTTTAAACTTTTGGACTTTTAGTAAAACTGGCAATCTGTCATATAAATCAAGCAAAATATGTCTTCTCATTACAATGTTTTAAGAATTTGGAACAGCCCATTTTCTAAAGAAGTGTAAATATCTACTCTATTAAATGTTTGCTTTACACATCCTTTTCATGCATGACTAAAGGAAACATTCATTGGATAAGGTCCCAACTGTCAGCATTTCAGTTTAGATTATGTTTCTCTGGAATAAACCACTAGCTGTTTTGAATTTTAGGAATTATTTCTGCTATATAACTTTTCAGGATAGGTTGTTGGACCAAAACATTGTTACTGGCTATTTAAAAATATATGAAACATTTTTAACTTCTTACAAAAATAGTTTTGAACATTACTGAAGACTTTCTTGGTATTATAATGTAACAATATGAATATTAATTCATATAATTTTAGGCTGACTTAGGTGCACCCAGTTTTTTTCTAGATGATGGGATTGTAAAATAACTTGCTTTATGAAAATTTCTGTTTTGTTTTGTATTTTTGAACTTGAATTTTTTTGTTTTTTTCATCATTAATTAAATCTCTCTGAATTCTATTTTGAAGTCTCTAATTTGTAGTGGGCTTGGAAGTCAGATAATAACAACAAAAAAAGGTGTAATAGAATGTGTGAAACAAAAAGAATGAATAAGGTTAAGACAGACCCTAATGTATTTTTAGATTAGAAACACTTGGCTGCATTATAGATAGGCTGTTTTGCTGGAAATTTGAGATTCTAAACTGATATATGTGTATTCATATGTGTGTATGTATGTGTTAAGCAAAATTTTCTATTCATTCAATTTGATTATTAATGAAGAGGATCTCACAAAATCAATAATTCCGATGAAATTAACTACTTCCCCTTTTCAGGGTGTCTTAGTTTGGGTATTTCCAGAAGCTGACTCTGAAACAAGAATTTGACTGACAATTACTTTGTCAGGAGTTTCAAGAATGACCTGTTTGGGTGAGGAGATATCAAGAGGAAAATGGTGACAGTATCTCTGTGCATCAGTGATCATCTCTCTGCTGTAGGCATATGGGCAGTGGTCCATTAAGGATGTATGGACCACTGTGAGTACACACTTTATAGTTATCCACCTGAAGGGTGAGACAGCTGTAGTAATTTCCTTAACAACACCCAGGAGTCATAGTTTGGACAGTGGTTGGGGAAGGTGATTCGGGGAGCATTTCTAGGCTCCTCACACACAGTGAGGGCTGAGTACATACAGTACTACTGACTGGGTCCCCTCTAGAGGAGAAAGACAGAGTATTAGGGTGAGATTTTCAGGGCGAGTTAAAATAGAAATATTGAGTTAGAATGGTATATAAATATTGAATTATGTATGCTTGATCTGTTGTAAGTGTGCAATAAATCTTTCCTTAAATGCCACTTCTGCTAAATATTAGACCACCATTGTTTTACCTCTGCTAAGGAAAACATAGGACATCAGAGAAGTAAGACTCAAAGTAAAATGGAAAACATCATTGAAATTTCTCAACCGCAGCAAAGAGTCAAGCTCATATACTCATACATATGAACTTTTCAGTGTTCAAAGCTACTAAATTAAAAAAAATAAACAGTACAATTCTCATCTGCCATTTTTACATTACTGGAATGGAAACCAACTTTTAGAATTGCAAAAATTTCTTTAGTTTGCTTTGGTAGCTTCCATGTTACAATGAGTGGGTTAGGTAGTTTTCAAGATAAAGCTAGGATGACATATTTGTAAAATGAACATTCAAAATGATGTAACTGTAATGATCTGGAGGTACTGGGAAACTTTTCATATTATTTAAAGTGACAAATGTTAATTTGGTAGAGAAGTGATCTGTCACCTGCTTGGGACATACTCTCACAGCCGTGGGAATCAAACTCTGGAAGCATGACTTATTGAAAGTCATTCCAGAAGCACCTGTTTCAAACAAAAGGATAAATTACTTTTATTCTTAGCTTCTGTGAATATTATTTCAGTTGTGGGGGTCATTTGCCACAGATTTGGCAGCGTTAAAACTTATCAAGTTCACAGGTATTGTGCTCACTAAGAATCAGAAACGACCAAGCTCAATGAAAAAAACAAACAAACAAACAAACAAACAAAAAGCTGTAAGATTAGACAATGAAGGAGAAAAGCTCCCTTTGGGAGCTTAATATTTTGGCCAGTTAGACCCAATAATGTTGGATTTTTCTGCCTTATTGTGAGAAATATAGATTATGAAAGACCTAGGGCTTCTACATCTGGTAAGTTTAGGTTTTAGTAAAATTTTACTTTTTCAACAAGAGAAAAACAAATACACTTCATAGATAAATAAATAAATGAGCAAAGATCTCCTGTATTGTTTTCAAAGACAGTGTTTAGTAGTCCTATATTTGCGTGCAGGGTCAGTTTTAAATAGTTCCTCTATAATTTAGTGTGTAGTTATTATCCATATATCAAAAGCTTAATATTTAAAAATATGTTTCCTTTTTTATATAATATAAAAGATCTGTGATCTCTCAAATGGCTTTTTACAGAGGCATAGATTTTTAATTGATATCTATTATGGTAATGATAATAAACACAATTTAATAATCCCCTGGAGAGAAAGTTATGAAACTTCTAAACACATTCTTTAATGGAATTCAGAGCTGCAGGAATCTAGTTCAGAAAGTAGGTGTTTTCCAACTGTGGCTCAAAAATAAGAATCACATGACAGAGTTGTTAATAACGTAAACCTTGTCTGAAAATTTGGTCAGGTGGTAAGTTAATCTAATCTGTGGGTTAATTAAAATAAACAAACACCAAGTGAATGATACATAAGCATACATATATACTCTCCTAGACTTTCCATCCTCTACCACAGTGGAAGTATTTACTTCAACTTTGGAAAATATGAAACAGTATAAATACTTAAAGGAATGGGTGAATCTCAATGAAGAAAAAATCTGATTAATTTTGTGTTGTAATGTAGGTTCCATGCTAGCCATTTCATTTAATATAGGAATTCAAAGCTAGGTATGTTAGTTGAGTATGGACAATGTGTCAGCTACATCACTCCAAAACTCATTAAAACTTTCAAGGTAGAAATCATTCCTCCAGTCTTATAGTTCAGGAAATTGATATTCATGGAAACTGATTAACTTATCCAATATCATAAAGTAAGTTTTGAAGACAGTTTGCAAACCCAATTTTGTTGAAGTCCAAACCATTGTACTGTCTACCACCATCTGATCAATCTAGTCTGTGATCAATCTAGACTCTTCTTAAATAGTGATTACATTACACTATTAAACCAAGCTAACTTATTTTTGTCTCAAAAATATAAACAGGACCCTGTATCTTCAAAAGAACTTTGTTTTATTACCTTTCTCATCAATATTACACATCAAAATGAAAAAGTGGCTAGGGAGAGATTTCTTTATTTCCAGTTTATGATTCCAAAGAGCTACTCCTTACAAGGATGTAATCTTACAATTTTCTAACTAATAAAACAGCTACATCAATAGGCAACTTCAGAAATAATATCCATAAGGGACTAATAAAAGGAAATATTTCTATCCATTTTCTAATCTTCACAGGTATAAATGGTAATTGTGACATGACACAGGCCATAATCAGTGATAACAGCATCATTGAACATACACTCCCAGCAAACCTTAGTAAACTAAGAAAAATTGCAACTGATAGGGATGAAAATGATATTCAGAAAAGATGTCCTAGTAACTGTCAACTAAACAAACAGTTATAACTAAACTATCAATTGTATTCTTAGTTCTAATACATTTTCTTTCTATGATATGAAGCATCAATCTTTCATAAGTAAATAAGGGAAATATTTTATTAATCTTCTATTATCAAGAAGGCAAAACTACCTTTCCAAAGGGTAAAAATATTATATCTGTTTCCTGAGTATTTGATAATATAGAAGAGCTATAGAAACATTTATGCTTAAAGACATTCCCAAATGTTATAAAATGAACTTGGTATTTTATTTTGTCCTAGTTGCAGTTTCTACTGCCTTTCTAAAGGGAATCCAACTTGCCTTCTTCTTTCCCCTCATCTCTTTTTATTTTCTCTTTCATTTATTTTTTGCTTTATAAATAGAATCATTTTTTTTAATTTAGCATATGCTCATAATTGAATTATTAATTGAAATTGGTCATAATATATCTACTATTCATGTAGTCATCCTACTAGGTTTTTTTTATTAGTGTTTACAGTTTATATTTATTCCTAGTTTATGTAATTTAAACTTTCCATATATCCATTCTAATAGGTATTTTATTATAATTTATAGTCCCTTTATTCAGAAATCAAATTTTTCTCATTACTTTAGAAAAAAATATATATTTTCCTCTGGCCAATTTGGATTTTTTTCTTTCAATTTTGTGTTTGTTTTCCATTCTTTCCCAGTATAACATCTTGTCTCTTAAAATAAATTATTAAAATAAATTAAATCACAGAATGATAAACAAGTAACAATGCAATTGCATAAAGAGAAAAAGATCATTTCAGGGGAAATAAGATCATTTATGCAATTTAGCTATGGTATTTTCTATATTCTGTAGGATTATAGGCATTGTTTACATTTGTAGAGGAAAGAAAGAACAGAGGTCTGTCTGAAAATCAAGCATGGAAATATAGCAAATAGATGCCTTTGATCTAAATGACAGAAATAAATTTGCCAATGGCATGATAATATTAGGCATTTTAAACTGACCTGTACTACTTGAGATGCACGTTCAATATTTTTCAGTTTGATGAGGCCATTCAATGTAAAGCATAAATGAAATTATGTACATAATATCTATAATAGAATTTGCTACATTAACTCTTGCAGATGTGGGTTAATGTTTTATTTGCATACATCCTCAGGTCGATCCTGTTCTTTGCTTGGATTTATCACAAGTCTGCAGACATGGCTTGCTGCTGGAAATGAACATGAACAATTAAATTTTCAGTCTGAAATGCAGTGAAAGATTCCACTCCAGCTGCATTTGCTAAACCCTTTGGTAGCTGTACTGATAAGACAAAAAGAGTTTCAAGAATAAGAAATCTAAAGTGGAGATGCAAATCTCATGCTCCGTGGTGATATTATTATCTTAGAATATGCTGATCCTTACCGGCCTCAAACTAGCTTTACCAGGAAAACTAAAAAGGAAAGAGAAAGGGGGTATGTTTCTTTTTTTCTAAACTACAGTCCATCTATTTTTTATTACAACTTCATTACAGTGAAAAAATTTCATTAATGTATTTTTAAAGCATTTTTTGTTTCATAAATTGTTAAACACAGACTTTAAAAATGCACTCCATTTATATTTCTAGTTGTTGCTCTTTACACACACAGAGTCAGAAATATATGTCATATATTTATACCTAAGTGGTGTCAGATTATATTTAATCAATCTTGTCAAATAAATTGGTTGAATAAATGTTGAGTTCTATTTTTAAACAAAGCAGGGATAATTTTAATATTTTTGAGATATTAAAACAATGGATTGTTTTTAATTTACATCTTCTAAGGATGCTTGTCCTTTAACTGATTTTTTTAAAACTTAAAAATATACAAACACCCAAAATAGTGCAGATATTTTCTTTGCCAGTTTAATCATCTGCGTTCCAATACAAGTGTTTTTCAAGTAGCTGTGCACAGTTACTTTAATATTATTAGACAGATTTCTCCTTGGTGAATTTTAATCCAGCAATAGTTTTGCTGTGTCAAATGTTGGTGTTTCTATAACTAAGATGGCTACTTTGAAAAATTAAAATATCAGGATAATTATTTTTTAAATGTGAACTTACTAATTTAAAAAGATATAGCAAGAAAGTTGAGCAATTTTATATTGAATTAAGTTTCTTCTTTACTTGAATTTAGCGCCACCTTTCAGTGATACAAATATGCAATACCAGTGACATAATTAAAGACTGAAAATATCAAATCCAGTTCCTTTTCACCAACATTTATCATGAAGAACTCAAATAATATTCCTTAACTCTAAATATTCTTTGTCAAATGAAGCAAACACAAATTTATTGCTTTTATTTATAAACTGATATGAAACATTTGCAAAATTATGAACAAAATATTTCTAAATTGATAGGTACTTCCTTCATCACATTAATATTTTTAAGGTTTGTACTCTGCTTTTCAAAACTAAATTTGAGTTTATTTTGTTGATTCTTGGCAGTTTTTTTGGAAAAAATGTTCATTTAAATGTAAAATGACTACAGGGTAATTAAACAAATACAATATAATTTAATGCTACACAACATCTAACTTTACATATATTACTCAAAGTAATACACGTAAGATTAAATTTAAAGATAAAAATAAAACACTAAATTCAGCAAATAAAACATTTATGTTGTTCTTTATGCCTGTATTCTAAATTATTGTTTTTTCTTAAAAAGGAATATTTATATGACTATTGCTGAGGTTACAAGGTTTACACTTTTCCTTATGTTTTTCTTTCAGTGTTTGTCATTGCCTTTAAACACTCTTGACTTTGAAAGAAGGAAAATCTGCCGTTTTAGCATTCTTAACTTCAATTAAATCTGCCTTTTTAGTAGAGAATTACAACTAGTTTCAGCTTTCAAAACAGTCTCGCAGTTGCTCCAAATACTTGTTACTATGGGTAACTGCAATTTCTATGAAAATTTTTATCCTCTTATCACATCATTCTGAAGGTGGAAGAAAAAAAAAAACAAAAATGAGGACAGATTATGAAATATTGAGACAACTGAAGTCAGAAGATATAGAATAATGCAAAAATTAACAATTTATTAAGAAATACTATACCTTATACAGCATTAATAAAAGCACTGGTGTGTTTTAATATAAACATAAAACTATACCCAAAGAGATATTGGACAAATAGACAAATTTTATTGTAATTTTGTTATCTTATTTAATCCTCTCACAACCCATAATCACGGTGGCATTTTTAATGTTGTTGCTCTCCAGATACAATTACTAGATTGTTAATACATAGACTCAAATACAGCTTGGCAAAAAATAAAGTTTTGTACATCAAAGCAATCAAACAGAAAAAAGCCATAAAATCAATGTATGATAATTACAAATTTGAACATAGAATATATTTATAATATTCCTCTATGCATATATATGTACTGCTTCATTTGAAGCTACTTCTCTTTTACCTTTCAAATTTCAGTTCAAAGTTTACTTCATAAAGTGTTCTAAAATGGATTTCCATAATTTATTCCTGTTATTTTCTTATAATATTTATTCTTCGTAACACATATTTTGAAACTATTTCCAATGTAATCACTCACTCTTTCCTGTGTCTCTTTTTTTCCTTCTTTTTTTTATAAATTTATTTATTTATTTATTTATTTATTTATTTATTTATTTATTTTATTGGCTTTGTTGGGTCTTTTTTGCTGTGTGCAGGCTTTCTTTTAGTTGCGGTGAGTGAGGGCTACTCTTCATTGTGGTGTGCAGGCTCCTCATTGCCATGGCTTCTCTTGTTGCAGAGCATGGGCTCTAGGTGCGTGGGCTTCAGTAGTTGCAGCACATGGGCTCAATAGTTGTGCTGCATGGGCTTGGTTGCTCTGCGGCATGTGGGATCTTCCTGGAGCAGGGCTCAAACCCATGTCCCCTGAATTAGCAGGTGGATTCTTAACCACTGCGCCACCTAGGAAGCCCTCCTAAGTGTTTCTTATATGCATTCTTTTTGATTACACACACTGTAGGTGATATGAAAATCCTGGGAAAGACATGAGCAAATATTTAATAAATATCCTTTAACTTAATAACAACTGTTTCATACAGGACTAGAAGATTATGTCAAACTCCACAAATGGGAAGGTTAAATGGAAAAAATGTGGTATGGCTTTAATTTTAGAATAGATTCATATAGTGGACAAAAAATATCATGTAAATTATATTGGCCAGGCCAAAAAAACAAAATTACTACAAAAACAACAACAAAAAGCATTCATGAGGTCCTTATTTAATGTTATTAAATATCTTATTAATATTTATGTTATTAAATATCTTATTAAAATACTGATATTCTTTTTTAAAAATTATTTATTACTTATTTATTTATTGGCTGTGTTGGGTCTTTGTTGCTGCATATGGGCTTCGTCTAGTTGCAGCGAGCAGGGGCTACTCTTCGTTGTGGTGGGCAGGCTTCTCATTGCCATGGTTTCTTTTGTTGCGGAACATGGGCTCTAGGCACATGGGCTCCAGTAGTTGCAGCACACGGGCTCAATAGTTGTGGCTACGGGCTCTTAAGTGCAGGCTCAATAGTTGTGGCAAACAGGCTTAGTTGCTCCATAGCATGTGGAATCTTCCTGGCACACGTATTGAACCCATGTCCCCTGCATTGGCAGGCGGATTCTTAATCACTGCCCCACCTAGGAAGTCCCTAGATATTGATATTCTAACATAAGTATTACTCCTGGTTTACAAGAGAGAGAAGTGAAACTCAGAGCTTCCATAAAATCAACCAAACTCACCACCTACAAAGGGCTGAGGTAGCACTAAAAAATTAGGTCCGGCATCAAAACTTGTTCTTTCCCTGCTTTAGCACCAGTGCTCCCTTTCCAAAGAAAATACTAAATGTATGCTACTGTCTCTCCTGCAAAGTAATCTTTTGGCGAGTTCTAACTTCATCCTTTTTCATCTGTGCATTGTCATAGCTACCTGGGTCTGTGATTGTACATGGCCAATAAATTTTTGTTGAGGAGAATATGTGTTTTTGAGAAATATTTTCAGCTCCAGATTAATCATCTGTTGCAAGTATGTAATAATTTTAGGGGGGCTATAATTTGGATCTCTGAAATTATTTACATTTAACTTAAAATATGATTACACTTTCAGAAAAAAAATCAATTAAGTCAACAGAATGCAAACACCATATTACTTTAAGGTCATTTCATGACTAAATACTCAAGAAAAACCAATTTTGATATTCAAATAGAATACATTCTAGTGAACATTTCTGAATTTTCAAAATGGTCACTCTACTGTTAGAATAGTAACACATCTATTGGAGGCTTTTATAACACATCAAAAAAAAAAGCTTGTACTCAAAGTTCAACCTATGCTTAGAATATGAGAGTATTCTGGGAAATAGCTCTTAATTGATTCCTGGTAAATATGTTGTTGCATTTTCATTCTACACATTTCTAATTATTTACCACTATATTTTAAGGTGTTATATGTGTGTGGAGGAAAAAAGAACAATACTTCAAATCAGTTTAATATTGAAATAGTGATTAGTACTGGCATGCCGTGTGAAACAAAGTCTATTATCTACTTGATTTTTAATTACCTTTTTAAAAAATATATGTCCTGGGATTTTACTTTCCTTCTTTATACCTGCCAGACCCTGAACTTTTAATTTCAGACTATTAATTACTGTGATATCCCCAGGTCATTTCCTACCCTCTGTTTTTGCAAGATTAATATCATTCTAAACATTTACTTAGGTCTCTTTTTCTAGCTCCCTAGATGGCTAACTTAACGTTACTCACACTGAATCTTTTGTTGCTGCCATAGCAAATTTCAATTTCTCTTCTTAACAATATCCTTCTTAGTGCTAACAATGTTTCCTACTTTATCACTAAATTTTATTGTCAGGAAGATTCTGCTGTAGAAATTCAATTGTCTGTAAATCTGAGCACCAGTAAAGCTGCTAAAATCATTGTGAGTCTTATTTAACTGTCTGGCACATAAATCAGGTAGATTTTATTTGATTTCAGTGGGGTGTTTTTCTAGACCTTAGTGCTCTAACACATGCTGATATTAACTAACCACACATTCAAGTGCATATTACTGCTTCAAAGGGGAATACTTCATCCAATAAACACAGCCTATCTTTGTAAATGGCAATTATCAAGAAACATGTTCTGACTAACATTATCCTGGGTCAGTGATATAAAGAAGACTGGAAATGCAAAGCTTCTAAAATGTGGTCATTACTTCATTCTGACTGTGGATGAGTCCTTAATGCTAAGCATGTCAGATTCCTGTTGTGTAGCCTTCCAACCTATCACTCTGCATGAAAAGTAATATTTTTATCATGTTATGGTAATTTACTATTGTTCACATGCATTTGTACATATGTTAATGCCTCTGTGTTCTTTCAATCTATCAACAAACATGTTACTTTAAGATTCTAAAACCTGAGATTCAGAGTGAAAAAATAACTTCTCCATAGTAGAAGAGTTGGTTTGGGACAGGCCAGAAATCAAGACACGCGCACACACACATACACACACACACACACAAACCTGTGTTCAAATCTTGGTTTAGCCTGAACCAACTCCAATTCTTCAAGAAGAATATATGTGTGTGGGGGTATATATATATATATATATATATATATATATATATATCTCCTATATATATAAGATATATAAATGTATATGTATGTATAATGTATATGTTCTCCATATGTATGTGCATATGCATCTAAATATGCACACATGAAAATATATATATAAGCACATACACATTCAAAAGCACTTATTTATAATTTATTAAGGAAAAATACAAAGATGAGTGTATAAAATAAAAATTTTCACACAAATCTTAGAGGCAGAGATGGTAAAGCAATTTGATAAATCCAAATAGATTAAAAAAACTATTTAATATTTCAATTCAGCTACTCAAGTAGAGTTTAACAAAATGTCACCATCCCCTCTTTGCTCTTCTTTACTTGTTGTTGATCATCTTAGAACCTTTTTGGAGAGACCTTTTTTAGGAATGCGAAGGTCCCTTTTATGCCCATGCCCTTAATTTCATATGAAGCATTCTCTTCAGGTAGCTAAATTTTACCGATGCTAACCACATTTAGTACTCTGAGACAGGTGAGGTGTGTGGTTCTACTCTAAATTTCCATCATACTGAAGAAGCCAAAGAACAGAACTGAATGAGTTATGTTTGCTTTTCAAATAATTGCTTATCATAGCAATTTATTTCTATTTATAGACACATACACACCTTGATTTTGAAATGGAAACATTCACATCAAGAGAACATATCTCAAATAAAGGAAGCCAGCGGACATTACCTAAATCCTCACCAGGTTAGAATATTAATGCTACAGTAAGTTCCTAGTATAAACAAACCTAAAGGAAACAAATTAAAAATCACATTTTATGTGAAATGAGCTAAGTGTTAGCTGAAGCAAGTAGGCAAGCAGGTTTCTATAAAAATATTTCTATAAAAAATTATAGGAAAGGAATAGATATATAGATTTATATTTAGACATACAGTCACAATTCATAATTTCAAAATTAAAATTTAGAAAACCACCATAAGACATTATAATCACAAGAGCCTAAGATATTGAATCTATAAAATACTGCATATAAAATAATAATATTTCTAATATGTAAAGATAAAAAATAAAGGGAATTGGAAACATGAACAAGGAACAAAAGGTTATCGAAACTGATTAGAAACCTATGAGCAGGATTAAGTAGAATTTTAAAGATATAAAATATGTTTTTTATGGGAACTAAAAAGTCAATGATGATATGAAAGAAATGTAGGGTCTTTCATCATCTGGATATTGCTAAAAAGCTTATCCAAAATATAACATAGAAAATTGTATAAAACAAACAATTTATTAAAAAGGGTGGTAGGGATGTCTGTTTTCACTACTTCTATTCAACAATTACTGAGGGATCTAGAAAATATAGGAAAAAAGGAAACAGATAATTTAGGAAATTAAAAAATAAGTTTAATCAAAGAAAAATATATTCTTGGTCGCTGATGATACGGTGCCTACTTCATTATATATGCAAATATAGCAATATGAGATTAGGATGAAAAATACAATTGCACTTTTATATGCCCACAGAAAGGAGTTTTAACTTCAGATAGAGTTAGATATTTTTCATGTATTTATTTAACATATTCCAGTTAGATGATAGATGGATAGAGAGAGAGAGAGAGATCTTTACACATGTATATACATCTACACATACTTAGTACACATACGTATGATAGGACAAAAGCCTGTCTCTTGTTGCTAGTTTGATTTTCTTCCTATGCTACAGTTATCCCCAGGTATCAGCTGGGATTGGTTCCAGGATCCCCTGTGGATATCAAAATCTGTGAATACTCCAGTCCCTTATATATATGGCGTGGAATTTGCATATAACGTACACACATCATCCAGTATTCTTTAAATTATCACTAGATTACCTATCATACCTAATACAATGTAAACATTATGTAACTAGTTATAAATGCAATGCAAATGCTATATACATAGTTATCAGCATGCTGCAAATTCAAGTTTTGCTTTTTGGAACTTTCTGGATTTTTTGGGGGGAGATATTTTCAATCCAAAGTTAGGTGAAACTGTGGATGCAGAACCTGCAGATAAGGAGGGCCAACTGTACATTAACACTTACAGGACAAATCTTAATATTTAAATAATATTAGTTGTTAAAAGGAATTACTCATTTTTTGATAGACATTTAAATTGATGGAATGCTTTACAAAACCAACTTGTCAAAAACATTGGCTGAATAGTATCTTTTATTTACTTTAACAGGACAAGCAAGGAACACATTTTTACTGTCCAGAGACATATTGAAAATAAGGTCTCTTTTTATTAGACTTACAAAAAGAGTTATTTGTAACTAGAGAGGAAGTACATATAAGGGTATTTATTGGAACACAAAGATACTGAGTAACTTTTCAACATACCATACAATATCCCTATTTCTCTTTGATTAGGGAGAACCCTACACAAATAGATGATAGTATGAAATATTATGTGTGAAAAATCATAAGCCTAGGAAATATTAGTTAAATTTATTTAGATTTGTGTTTCTGACATGTGTTACACTGTGTTTGTATTACATTGCTAAATTATACTTAAGCATTCACTTCATTAAACTAATATTTATGAACCTAAATCTTTTCTATGCCGGGCACTTTTGTATGTGTCTTATTTAGTCCTCACAACAATCCAATGCGATATAGTGCATTGTACACATTTTAAAGAATAGGAAACCTAACTTTAAAGCAACTAAGTTGATTGGTTTCAATTAACATTGGCAGAGAGCAAGTAAACGACAGAAATGATGTTGAAAATCATTTCTCAATCTCCATGTAAAGAGGTGTCAGATTGATACATAGCAGATGTATGCATAAAAAGAAATGTGGCAGTTTTGCATGCATTTGTTATTGCTTCATACTTATTTCTAAAGGAAGGTAAGTATAAAAAGATAATAACATTAGTAACAGTACTCATTTACAACTCTGAATACACTGTTATGGCACCTATCCCATTGTAGTATCTGCTCAGTGTAGGCAATTAATAGGTATTTAATAGAAATTTGCTCTTGCCAACTTAGTAATTATAACCAATAAATACTTTTTGTTTTTGTTTGTTGAGATAATTTTTCTGATGATTTATTCAAGAATTCATTCATTTATTCTTGTAGTCAGTTAACAAACACTTATGAGGCCTGTATCATGTGTGAGACAATGTTCTAATTGCTAGCTTAAGTGGGGTTAAACTGGTGAATAAAAATAAACAGTCCAATCCTCACTGTGCTTATAATATGATGGAGAAGAAAGATTAATTAAATATTCATAAACATATGAAAAAGTAACTATGACAAATGCTAATAAATGGTTTATACTTGGTTTTATGAGAGCCATTAATCCAGGGTTAGACTTAGGTAGAGAGGTCCACGAAGATTTCCCTGAGAATATTACATTTAAGCTGATATCTACTGCGTGTCTGGGAGAACAGACCGTGCCAGGCAGAAAAAAAGATGCCTACAAAAATTAAAACATGCATGGCAAAGAAGAGGGACTAAAAGATCAGTGTGCAGATAGACAAGAAGCAAAGATTGATGAGGATGTTGAGGTAGGTAAAGATCAAATCATAAAAAAATTATAGGTCATATTAATTTTGGTCATAATTCTGTTAGCCATGGGAAGCTGCTAAAGAGTTTTAATCCTGGGTATGACATCACCAGATTTAAATTGGAAAAAAAAATATATCTGTAAGCACTGTGAAACATTAGAGGAAAGCCAGATGGATAGGTAGAGAAACTATATTTTGGGAGTCTAGGTGAAAGATGATACTTCCTGAGGCAGTTTTGATGAAAACAGGAAAAGAGAGAAACAAATAGTTTCAAGAGAAATTTAGAACAATGATGGATAGCACTTAGTGGTAAGTTTGTTATAGGGAGCTGAGAAAGAGCTGTCTAGGATGGATCCTTGGTGTTTTGCTTGATCCACTGAGTGAAAAATGGTGTATTTGAATAAGATTAGAGATATGTGAAAAGACTCTGAACTTTGTGTGTGTTTGTGTGTGTGTATGTGTGTGTGTGTGTTGGGGATATATGGCTTGTACAGTTAGGGGTGGATGTGGGATCTATGTCTTGGTTTTAGATGTGCTGTGTTTGAGATGTTTGTGAAGCAGGCTAATATGTAAGTACTGAGGTCAAAAGAGGACTCTAGACTGAGCGACTTGAAAATCATTGAAGAAAGTGATTTGAATAAGTTTGTTTAGAGAGCAAGATGAGGAAGATGACCTAAAACTGGATCTGAAGGAACCCCAAAAGCATGATGGAAGAAAAGAAGAGTGTGCTTGAGAGCAGGTGCATCTAGTTTTAAATGCGGCTGCACATTTCATTATATATGCTCTAATATAACAAATAACTGACAGAGATGACCTTGTTTGATTTTTTTCCTGAGGGAGCATACAGAAGAATCACGCAAGAAAACGGCAACATATTATTATCCTAATTTCTTTAGAGGTTAAATTGCGTCTCTCAAAACACAGCAAGATAACGTAAAATTTTAATAACAATTGTTTTATAATTCAGGGCATAAGGCTCAACCTTAAAATGTTACATAATGTTGTTGTAAAAATGGATTGGGGTCTCAGTATCTCTGAACTATTCTATGTTTATATCTTAAAACCAGCTTAATATCTAATTTTTCACTATCTAGACAAAGTTAGTGTTTTTTTTTTTTTTTGTCTATGGAAAACATAAAGTTTGAAGAGCATTTATAAAGGTATCAGATTTTTGTTTAAATGATAATGTGAGTGCCATTATTAATTAAAAGTAAAATGTACCATTTAATAATTATTTTTCCATTAAGTATCTTCAAGTAACATGCGCTTGTGTAGATGTGTGGCTATGTATTATTTGATTCACACCCAGTCAACAAGGAAATAAAAAGAGGAGTATTTATGTTCATGTTTCTTCCTGAATTGGTAAACAATACATTTGGCTATTAATTTTCAAGGTAAAGTAACTAGAGAAATCCACATATAGATTACCATATAGGAAAACACACATCTAAACAGACTATTTGTAATTAATTTGATTTCTAAAATGCCTATGTGAAAGACATTATGTCAGATTTGTCACCTTCAATAAAAATCTTTTCACTTTCTTGAAATGTATGAGTAAACTAAAAATGATTATCTTTTTAAAATCAACCTGCTGAATGCCCATCAACAACACAGGTTTTCAATGAAATTCTTGTATACAGAAGGAAAAGGAGAGAAGTCTGTATGATACAAACTCTAAGTATTTAAAAGTGTATCCTAAACAGTCAATAATCTTGTTATGGAATTGAACATCCCTCTATATCCTCATTATAATGTATGCTTTCACATACAAAATAAATAATTGAAATAATACTGACAAACCAGATGCTTAAAGTTATGATTCAATCAGTCTTTTGATATCAAGATTCAAACAAGTCTATAGTTCAACTTATTACAGATAATTTTATTGTGGATTTCACTTCATTTCAATAGAATTTACTCTTCAAAATTATGAGTTCTAAAAAGGTATCCTACACCACCAAACCAAAATATTTCATCAATTTTTATCTCATTTATCTTTTATGTACTTTAATATTTATATATAAAATAACTATGAACAATATTCATTTGTTCTTTTCATGAGTTGTACAAGCCTTGAGTCTAATAGACAAATAAAAACTAACAGCAGGATAGGAGGAAAAGTCAAATGCTACATCTGACTGCAGGTGGATGAAGTGACCACCAACTGTGTAAAATCAATGATGCTAAATTTCGATCTTGTCAAAATATGTCCATGGTATAAAAACATATTATACTTCCCTTCTTTTGAAAAATGGATCAATGGAATAAAAGACTAGACAAAAGTGCTCTCCTAGTCTGAATGAAATATGGACTCTAATTTTTTCCAGAATGGTCATTACAAAGCAAACTTCGAGTCTATGGACTCGTCTTTTTCCCGAGTTGATAGTCTTCTGTCTTTTGCCTTATTATGTGCTTGCCATTTCAAAGCATAATTTTGGATCTCCCTGATCTCTGGCTGTAGGATAGTGAGAATCTGCTGCTTACTGAATCATGTAGCTGATGTGTACTGGAAGATGGGTGGGGTGGGGAATATAGTTTAGAAGTTAAATGTGATGAGAGAGATTTAAGGATGGAATGCTTTCTGAATTTTTATTCATATTCACCAGGTGGCTCACTCAATAATTACTTTTGCTTTTTCTTTGTTTTTTGTTTTGTGTTAAGGCAGTCTTACCAAAATAGCTACTCCTTTTCTATATATTTCTTTCCCTCAAAAGAATATACTATACATTATTTTCACAATGTTTTGAAAACAGAAGACCACCAAAACATGCATATTTTCAAGCTATGAACATTACCACCAACATCCTAAAATGGAAGGACTTCTTAAAAGTTTAAAATGTGCTCTCACATTAACTCCAATTTGCTTTGTTGTTAATGGAGGCATGTGAAAAATGACATAATTTACATGCACTTTGAGAAATATATAGACTTGTAAATTTTGATAACTACTTCTTTATAGTTGGTAATGTTGAAAATTGTTTCTTTCCAGTAAAGTTAAAATTAAATAACAGGAAGTAACTAACACCCAACTACTCTGAATAGTCAAGCAGTTAAAAAAAAAAGTTTGTTGAAACAACCTACTATAAAGTGTAGAGAACTTAAATGTAGAAATCAATTAATTTTAAAATACAGTTAAAATATGTGAAGCATAGTTATATTCCACTGTGTGGAACAGTAATGATCAGATTGTATTGATGAACCCATAGCTAAATATTACATATTTATCTTTATATCTAGAAGTTGATATTTTTTTCTGGGTGCTATCATCAACTGAGGTGAAGTTTTAAATATCTATTATTGATTTATCTCCACTGGTTCCTTATTATCAGTTTTTTTCCATACCAAATTATTTTAAAAAAATTAAAAGAAAACCAAGCTGTAATAACACCATAGAGTTCATCTATTCTGGTTTGTCTCAAATAATTCCTTTTTTGAATTTAGGCTGTTCAGATGAGTCCTGATAGCCAAATTCAGAGTGGAGATCTAAAATATACTTCAGCTATGTATGTAATATTTTTGCTTTACTGCTTTTTTATATATTGGGCTATAACAGGAAAACCAACGTACTGCTAACATTTAGTAAGCTAAGGGCTAGGGCACAAATGGAAACCAGTATATGTACCTTGTACCAAATTCTTTATAACATATCTAAATATTCTATGTTCTTCTAGCCTTGACAAATATACCTTCATAAAGATCCTGAATTTCTGAATCTCACCTTAGATTTCTTGAACTCTTCAGCCTTTGTCCTTGGGCTTGCCCCTGTTTTTCCCCACACAGGTCCCCTCTCCCACCACAATACGAAAAGGGACCTCTTGTACCTGCTCATGGACCTCACAGGCTGCACTGCATAGTCAAGCTCCATTTCCTCCAAGTAGCCAACTGTTGGAAGCTCTTAGGCGCCCACCTTGGACCTGAGGTGTGTACATTATGGTGTATCTGCCTTCAGGTAGATACTCAGGAGAAAATGAGAAGAGAAGCCTGTAAGTGGGCTCAGGCTCAGAAAAATTCCATGTTCCCAGGTACACTACTTAGTATCTGGAAGTTGGAAGATTCTGTTGCCTAATGGACAAATTCTCTAGTCTCTGTGGGTAGAAATGATCAAGATGAAACCTAAGGCAGGGGCACTGATTGCATATATATATATATATGCCCAGTTATATATATATATATAACTGCCAATTCTTTTTTTTAGTACAATTGAGTAGTTTGAGGCAGATGAATATTCCCACTTAAAACAACTGTTCAGCAATATCTAACAATGCAGAACTTACAGCTAATCTGTAGTTTCACTCCTGAGTATATACCATCAGATATGTGCATATTCACACACCCAAAGATATTCACAAGATTGATTATCTTTGTTCATAACTGCCCCAAACTGGAAACAACCAGAATGTGCATATATAGGATGTATAATGGAATTAGGGAATACAATTAAACAATTAAAAGGAACAAACTTTGCTAGATGCAATAACATAAATGAATCCCACACATAATATTGATCCACAGAAGCCAGACACACAGAAAATACATTGCGTATAATTCCATTTACATAAAGTACTGAAGCTGGTAAAACTAATCTATGTGATAGAAATTAAAATAGTGATTAGCTTTTGGAAGTACATTAATTGTTGGTGTATATTAATATCCCAATTGAAGAGCCTGGGTTGCTGGCATTGTTTAATTCTTTGTTTGGGTGGTGTTGATGCTGGTGTGTTCACTCTGTAAAAAGTCATCGAGCTATACACTTATTTTTTACACACTTTTCTGTGTCTATGTTATATTTAACTTTATGTAAAGTGAGTAAATAAAGAAATGCTTTAGGGACTTTCCAAGCTTGTCAAAAAAAATTTTTTAATAACAAGCAGAATACAGCAACTCCAACCCCTAGCATTCAGACAGGAAAGTCATTAAGTCTCAAGTTAGTCTATGTTTTGATAAGCTCTAACAGATAGGTGAGTCTTATATAAAGCAAAACCATCTGCCTTCAATTATTCTGGAATGTACCCTCTCTCTGTAGATCTACATAAATTATAACATCCACTCCCACTCAGTCCAACCTTCCAAGTGCTTGAAGTATGGCAGGTTCTCCTTCGGATCTTGTCTTTATTCAGCTAATAATAGATCTACTTTCTCACATTCTCTTTAAAAGATATGCTTTCAGGAGATTTCTCCATTCTGGTTACTCTTCTCCAGACACCAACATTGAAACTAGGATCTGAATCTCAGTTAAATTCAAAAGATACAATATAAGAAGTACAGATATTAGTTAAATCATTATCTCCAATGCTTTGAATTTTGGCTATGTTTTCACTTTGCAGCCAATGATTCCATTGGCTTTGCTGGCAGCCATATCATTCTGATGGAGGTGCAAATACCTCCAATGAAGTAATTAAAAAAAAAAAAAAGATCAAAACTAAATCTGATCAAGCTTCCAGATCTAACTAATGCTTTATCAGAAATCTGAGAAAAAAAGATCTGTAATCAGCAAAATCCACACTGGAGGGAACTCTAGAAAAGAAGGCAATGCTATTTCTTCTACAACAAAGTTACAAGGAGGGAAAGGATGATTAGAAGGAACCTACAGATTAAAAAGAGACTTAAGAAACATAACAGCCATCATGATATATATAAATTACTTAGTTCTTGATCCAAATAAACAAAAAAGTAATGTTTTTAAAATAAGAGTTTGGAAATAGGAATACTAAGTTCTTGATTATATTAAAATACCATTATTAAAGTTTAAAGCTACAATAGCAGTACTCTGGTTATCTTTTTTAGAGTTCTTTTCTTTTTTGTTTTTTTTAGTTTTTAGAGATACATATTGAAATGAATGCCATGAGATAATGTCTGTGATTTATGCAAAGCAAGATATATCTTAAAATGATAATTATAAAAACTGGGCTTACCAGCTTACATTCCCACCAACAGTGCAGCAGAGTTCCCTTTTCTCCACACCCTTTCCAACATTTGTTTCTAGATTTTTTGATGATGGCCATTCTGACCGGTATGAGGTGATACTTCATTGTGGCTTTGACTTGCATTTCTCTAAGGATTAGTGATGTTGAACATCTTTTCATGTGTTTGTTGGCCATCTGTATGTCTTTTTTGGAGAAATGTCTATTTAGGTCTTCTGCCCATTTGTGGATTGGGTTATTTGCTTTTTTGGTATTAAGCTGCATGATCTGCTTATATATTTTGGAGATTAATCCTTTGTCCATTGCTTCATTGGCAAGTATTGTAACAATGGAATATTACTCAGCCATAAAAAGGAATGAAATTGAACTATACGTCATGAGGTGGGTAGACCTAGTGTCTGTCATACAGAGTGAAGTAAGCCAGAAAGAGAAAAACAAATACCATATGTTAACACATATATATGGAATCTGAAGAAATGGTACTCATGAACCCAGTGACAGGCAAGAATGGAGATACAGAAGTAGAGAATGGACCTGAGGACACAGGCTGGGGTGGGGGGCAAAGGGGAAGCTGGGACGAAGTGAGAGAGTAGCACAGACATGTTTACACTATCAACTGTAAAATAGATAGCTAGTGGGAAGTTGCTGTATAACAAAAGGAGATCGACTTAATGATGGGAGATGCCTTAGAGGGCCAGGACAGGGAGAGGGAGGGAGTCGCAGCAGGGAGAGGATATGGGGATATATGTATAAATACAGCTGATTCACTTTGGTGTACCTGAAAAGCTGGTACAAGAGTGTAAAGCAAATATATTCCAATAAAGAGCTTTAAAAAAAAAACTGGTTGATGAGTACATGATAGTTCATTATACTAGTCTCATTTTTTTATGTTTTAAGTTTCCCATATGAAATTTTAAATAATAAACAAATATTTTAAAAATATGTTCTTCTCATGTTTTGAGACAATTAAAGGTTTAAAGTGCCAAACTTCCACAGGATACAGTTGTAAGGCACAAAGCGATTACTTATAAAAAGTACAAAAATCACCTGAAGATGGATTTAGGAAATTTATATGTAAAACAGAAACTTGAGTTACTCACTTAGCCAATGTAGGATCAGTAAAAAAATTTTCTCTTTGTAAATTAATAAAAGAACACTTTGCAGATCAGGCAGTGTGATTGCCAAATTATTTCAATGTTTAATTGGAGAGATACTGGTAAACATGGTGAAAGGTACAGTTCAGCTGAAAAGAATAAAATTTGCATACAACCGCAAGTGGATAAAGCAAACTTGGCAATAGTATAAGGCTGAGCCGTTCTCACCTCTCACATCGTGTCTTTATTCGCAACTTCCCAGAGCGGTCTTCCTCAAAGCAGATCCCACCTTAACTCTTAATCTCATGGTTCTCAAAGTGCTGTGTACTGAGGTGCCCTGAGGTACCACAGCAAACTCACAGGGGCAATGTTGGGGAGTTTAATTTCTTGATTTTAATTCATAGCAACATCTGTCAGACAACAAAAAGTTTAGTAATGTTAATTTCTTGGACCTAACCTATTAATAAAAAAAAATTATTAGTTATTTTATTTTGCCTAGTGGTGCCATGAGCCAAGAAGGTTTGGGAACCTCTGTCTTAATCTCAGTTAAGGGACTCTGTTGTTCAATCCCGAAGTGCATTTAAATATTTATGTAATTTAAACTTGTTTTTGTCTTTCCCACTATGACTGTTTCAATCCCAACTATGAAAACTAGTGGCTAACAGAGTACTGTGCACAAAATAGGCCTTACATGCCTATTTACTTATTGAATCTATTGAAGAAATTAATGAATTGGTCAAATGAATACATTTGAATACTTAGTGAAGGAAACTGAAGCAATAAAATGTTAAGAAATCACGAGTCTTTTGATATGGAAAGAGGCAGGCATAACACTAAGAAAAGCCTTGTGACAAAATATTTCATAATAAAAGCAAGTGATAGAAAATGATCTGAGAAGAAAGCATTGATAGTTAAGAAACAGAGAGACAAAGGACCAAACATATGAAAATCATGTAATAAATGTAAAAGATAAATAACTAAAGCAGGAGAGAAAGTAGAAACATTTTCAAGTGCTTAGCATTTGTCATGCACAGCTAAAAGTTCTTTATATTCGACTCCATTCACTCTTCCTAATAGTTGTATAAAGTAGGTATTGCCATCCTCATCTGAAAATGGGTGAAATGAAGCTCACAGGAGTTAACTAAATCACAGCTGTTCATTTAGTTCTAAGGAATGAAGTCAGAATTGGAGCATAGATCTCTTTAATATTTTTTCCTGTTCACCCAATTTAGACTATACTTAAGGATCATTCCATATATAAAAGTAGTGAGGCACTCCTAAAGAAGTTTTGCTGAGATGATTGACTAGTGAAAAGTAATTCAGGTCTTTTTTCACCCACTTTGGTGATTAGTGTCCTGATTTTTTTCCTACTTCTCCAAGGGAATCAGAACTAGAAAGGAATGGGTAGGGGAAATGAGTAGTTCTCAATTTGCCACAGAAATCTGATGTCAAACCACTGAACTGAACTTCAAATAAAGAAAAACTACAAAACATGACTGGTTAGAGAGGATATGTAAGTGGTTGTGACAATCACACGTGCCCTTTTCACATCTTTAAAATCAGAAGACACGGTGACATTTGTCAAAGGAATTTAAACTAAAATGGGAAAAAATATTTTTTCTATCTTTTTCTTTTTAATTGGTATTTCTTTTTAATTCAGTATTACTGAACATTTAAGTAGACAGTCACCACTTTCAATCCACACATTTTCAAGGCTCAAATTATAGTAATTTTATTAGCAATCATGAAGAGATTCATCATGGATCTGCTAGTTATTAAATAAAACATTTGCTGCAAAAGTATAAAACTTCTAGAAGATAACAGGAGAAAATCCAGATGACCTTGAATATGGTGATAACTTTTTAGATATAGCACCAAAGATGTGATCCATGAAAGAAATAACTGGTTAGCTGCACTTCATTAAAATTAAAATCTCATGTCCTGTGAAAGAGAAGAAGAAGCCACAGAGGGAGAAAATTTTTGCAAAAGTTATACCTAATGTAGGACTGTTATCCAAAATATGTATAAAACTCTTAAATCTCAGCAATAAGAAAACAAACAACTTAGTTAAAAAAAAAATGAGCCAAAGACCTTAAACAAATACCTCACCAAAGAAGATAAACAGATGGCAAACAAGCATATGAAAAAATCCTCCACATCATGTGTCATCAGGAAAATGCAGATTAAAGCAAGACACCACTACATATTTACTAGAATGACCAAAATCCAAAATACTTACAGGATTTAGAGCAAGAGGAACTCATTTATTGCTGGTAGAAATCCAAAATGGTACAGCCACTTTGGAAAAAAGTTTGGCCATCTCTTACAAAATGAAACATGCTTTTACCATATGTTCTGGGAATTACATTTGGATAAGTATTTATCCAAAGTAGCTAAAAGTTATATCCCACAAGAATCTGCACATGAGTGTTTATAGGAGTTTTATCATAATTGCCAAAACATGGAAGTAACCAAGATGTGCTTCAGTAGGTGAGTGGACAAACTGTGATAACCTATACAAGGGAATATTAGTTTGTGCTAAAAAGAAATGAGCTATAAAGTCACAAAAAGACATGGAGAAACCTAAATATACATTAATAAGTGAAAGAAACCAATTTGAAAATGCTATGTATTTTATGATTCCAATTATGTGACATTCTGGAAAAAGCAAAATTGTGGAGACAGGGAAAATAACCAATGGTTTCCAGAGTTTGGGAACATGAGAGAGAGAAATTGGCAGAGCACAGAGGATTTCAAGGGCAATGAGAATACTGTATATGATATCAGAATAAGAGGTACATATCATTATACATTTGTCAAAACCCATCGAACATACAACAGCAAGAGAGAACTCTGTTGTAAACTATGGACTTTGGGTGATAATACTGTATCATTATAGGTTCATTGACTGTAAAAACTGTACCACTTTGGTCTATGAAATTGATAGTTGGGGAGGCAGGATGTGGGACAGGGGGTGTATGGGAACTCTGCACTGTCTGCTCAATTTTGCTGTGAAACTAAAACTGCTCTAAAAAATAAAATCTACTTAATTAAAAAATATACATTGAAAAATAAATAAATATAAAGCAATTTTCAATTTATGAAAGCAGTTATTATGCTTATTTATTTCTAAAGTGATAGAGATATGGAGTGTTACTTACCTTTCCTTCTTAGATTAAATAATAGAGAAAAACAGGCAATTAACAACAAGAATAAAAAACATAATGGTACTTTGCTCTTGTTCAATATTCTTCATCTTTGGGTCCTAGAGTGTTTTCACAATATTAATTAAGTCACTTTGAGGAAGAAACAATTTTTGCAGAGTAAGATGGAGCAACTAAAAATATGAATGATTTGCTCAAGGACACAGTGTAGCATGGTTTTAGAATTCTTCAGTCATTCTTATGTTTATTTTAGGATAGCACATTTCCTAAACTTAGATTTATCAAAAGCAATAATTAATTGTTTTATGTGTTCACCTTTTTAGAGATAAAAATAGTGATTGGTCACTCTTATGTGGAAATTTGGAATCAGCAAAATCATTGCCTTTCATCTTACTAGCGAGGCTAAAGTCACTTCACCTAAAGATGAGTTTACCTAAGACAGGTTTGCCTAAAATTCAGTCCCATTAAAAAAATTTTTTTTTTCACACTGTGCTTTTAATTGAGCAGTACTTTTGTCTATTTCCAAAAAAAAGGCACTTTTTAAACATTTTGTCTGACAGAAATTTAAAAAATTGAGAATCTGACCCTAGTTTTATTTATTTCTCTTCAGAACAATGCACATACATGCCACTTTTGTTGCATGTGAAATTAATTTCCTTAACAAAATCATTTCACTTCTGTGATTTTGTGATGTGCTGCCCAGAGTACCATTCAGAAATAGAGGATTTACAACCTCAGCAGGGAATGCTGCCAGCAGACTGCCTCCCACTGTCAATCCCTACTCCACTGACAACAGCCTCACACAAGCCAAACTGACTTCCTTGGGTGGCCCCCTCCAAAGGCCAGTCAATGCCATTGTAATAAAGACCTGGCCCACTTATCTCAACTACACACCACCCTGAAGTTCCATATTAATGTCAGAGTTCCACATAGGGTCACCTGAAGCTAAAATTAGGACTGCATCACAGCTCAACTTCCCCTTCTGACAAATCCTTCCCTCCATAGGTGGTGATCTTAAGAGTACTCCCCAGTCAACCTCCTCCACATCAAAATATCTGCTTCAGAGGGAAGCTGGTCTCAGCCAACAGAGAAACATATCTCTCTCAAACTTATGTTTCAGTATAAACACAAAGGATCAATTTCAGGGAAAAAATGTTTTTAACAGTGTTAAAAAACCCCACAAAATACATTTCAATTATAACACAAAGGGAATTTCAATAATAAAACTATTTTTATAGCATTTAAATTAGAAAACAAAGTATGAATAATATATAATGGCAATTGCTATATGATTTTTTAGCAGCTCTTCAATTTTTACCACTCAGTTTGGTTACAACTGTGCCAAAACACTGATTCACAGAGTATGTTGCATCAAATGGAATCAATATTCCCATGAGTAGCTATATAGCTATACTAACATTATTTAGCACAAGTTATAGAGACCTAAAACAAACAAACATAATTTTAAGCAAAATAGAGGTTTGCTTTTTCCTCACTTATAGCCTCAATATCACATGCTTCTCCTGTTTTACATTTTCACTATCCTTAACATAAAACTCAAGGTGGTAAAATGACTGCAAGACCACCAGATATCAGGTATATGTTCCTAGCAGTAATAAAAATGAAGAGGAAACACTAAGAGTTTAAAAATTGCTCACATCTATATTGCTCTCTCTTATCTGAGATGGATGCTGGAAAAGGGAGTCATTTTGTTGGCTTGGGAGGAGGGGGTATATTTCTGTCTCCAATATTATTAAGCAATCTAGGAAATGAGAAGAATTGGTATTGAATAGAAAACTACCAGTCTCTGCCACAGAAGAAACTCTTGAATAAAGAGGTGCAGAATTATCCCCAAGTCAGGGCATCTGAGTGGTATTTTACAATTTCTTTTTTTCCCCCAGAAATCAACAAAGTCAATTTTGGCAAGTTCTGCTAGTGTCTCTTCCTTAGTAACAGAGTTGCAATTAGTCCACATTTCTTTTTAAGTAGTATTAACAGAAGTTCCTGTCAAAACTTATGTATTGATTCTAGATGTCCACTGATTTCCACCTGTAGCAAATTTGACAGATCTTCAAAAGCAAATTCTTCTTCTGCCTTCAATCACCATTTCCAGATGGGCGTGTTGACAAATTATATGCTTAGCAGCATGTGAGTTTGCAATCACAGAGCCTTAAATAAAAACTGTCCTCATTTGTGTGGCTCCAAATATCTACCCTGGAAGTAAAGCCATAGATGCACTCCTTTCAGTCAAGGCATTGTGTTTCAGTCAAGTTGAAAAATGATTTCATTTTGTATGAGAAAATAGTGATATTTTCCCCCCAAAATTCTATCAAATGCTTCAAGACTAATTCTCTGCAAATCCAGAAAATTCTTTGAGTGGTAGAGAAGAACATGTTTTATTCTAGTCACATTAACTAAAACAAAAAACAAAAAAACAAAAAATAACTTTTATGAAGGGGTTGAGTCAAGGCTATAGCTCTAATTATGATAAAGATTTTTATCATGTTTGACAGGATTGATGGAATAACATCAAAATAAACACAGCAGCACTTGCCAGTGTAGAAATCAGAGAGTCACGATGGTCTGTGCAGCTTCTTGACCAAAACAGTAAATCTAGACAGTTTTTCAGGTATTATATGTATTCTGCTTATATTGTAACTCAAAGATTTCACTTTTAGACCGAACTATGGCTGGTAAAGAAACTTTCCAAATGTACAAAGTCACTAAATATATTTTCAAGCTTCAGAAATCTACTCACAAATTAGTAATTCTCATTTTAATGGAATTAGGATGTGTATAACAGGAGGAAAGAATCTTATTGCCTGAAGGGAAGGCAATATTTTCAACCTTATTGCATACTGACTGGAAACAGCATAATTGCATTTTCTTCAGTATATTCATTTCAAAATATTAAATGATATTTCAGTATTTTTAGACCAAATAATGTAATTTGGTAGCAGAAGTGGTTTTGATTTTCTTCCTTTGCTTTAAGGCTTAAACCAGCTCAACCATTTCCAAGACACATGTTCAATTTAGTTATCTGTGTCTTGAGCAGATGCTTATGTGGTTTTAGCTGCTGCATGTTATTGATAAATTATTTATCAAATCCCTGTCATCAAATGTTCAGATACCTTTCCAGTTGTTTTAATTAAATAAAATGCTAAAGATTTAGGGAAAGAATATCTCAGCTACACTGATATTTTGCCCTTTCTTTTTCTACTTACTCAAGTCTCTATGACAAATTGGTTCACTGAAATTAATCAAGATGTTTCTAGTTAAAAGACCTGTTGAAAATACTCTTCAAAAGTTGATCCACTAATCTGAGATTCTTTTGAGACAAGATTAATTTTAAGTTGCTTCAAATTGGTTCATTTTGTTTTTCAGTACTTATGCATTGTCATATTGCTTCAAGTTAGAGACAGAACTGTTACCAGATTATCATAGTTGAAGTGTTCATTTGTAGCATGGAGGTAATATACCAATCACAATAAATATAATAGTTTATAGTTAAATGTATTTACATGTAAATATAAAGGCAATATGAGATCTAATTTTAATTATATATTCAATTAATTTAATTTTAAATTAGTGGCCTAACTTGTAACAAATTATAATGGTATTGATATGCTAGTAACCAACCAACTAAGTGTTTGCAGTCATACTGGTGTGAATTCAAGAATAGAAATGAACCAGTTTTAAATAGTAACATCTTCATCTAAATCCTCATTAATAACAAATGATAATTATTAATCATTAATAACTTGTTACCAACATACTCAATTAGATAAAAAAGGGAAATTTTATTTTCTAGCAAAAAAGATTCCATATATATGTGTTAGCATACAGTATTTGTTTTTCTCTTTCTGGCTTATGTCACTCTGTGTGACAGACTCTAGGTCTATCCACCTCATTACATATTGTTTAATTTCATTCCTTTTTATGGCTGAGTAATATTCCATTGTATATATGTGCCACATCTTCTTTATCCATTCATCTGTTGATGGGCATTTAGATTGCTTCCATGTCCCGGCTATTGTAAATAGTGCTGCAATGAGCATTATGCTACTTGTTTCTTTTTGGATCATGGTTTTCTCTGGGTATATGCTCAGTAGTGGGATTACTGGATCATATAGTAGTTCTATTTTTAGTTTTTTAAGGAACCTCCAAACTGTTTTCCATAATGGCTGTACCAACTTACATTCCCACCAACAGTGCAAGAGCATTCCCTTTTCTCCACACCCTCTCCAGCATTTATTGTCTCTAGATTTTTTGATGATGGCCATTCTGACTGGTGTGAGGTGATACTTCATTGTGACTTTGACCTGCATTTCTCTAATAATTAGTGATGTTGAACATCTTTTCATGTGTTTGTTGGCCTTCTGTATGTCTTCTTTGGAGAAATGTCTATTTATGTCCTCTGCCCATATTTTATTGACTTAAGAACTAATAGTTTTCTACTTCTCCTGTCACAGATGTTCTATGTATTATTTTAATTAATTAAAGAATTCTAATGAATCTCCTTGAAAATTAATTAAAAAGAAGTTACATTACCAGAACAGACACTGGCATACTTAATAGATTATTTACTCACTTTTTAAAATATGGCGAATAAGAATTTTGACTTTTAAAATGTGTAAATGACTCATAGAACTCAATATAAACAAAATGAATCCAGTTATAAAATGAGCAGAGCACCTGACTAGGCATTTTTCTAAAGAAGACATACAGATGGCCAACAGGTACATAAAAAGATGCTCAACATCACTAATCATCAGGGAAATGCAAATCAAGAAATGCAATGAGATATCACCTCACACCATTTAAAATGGCTATCATCAGAAAGATAAGAAATGATAAGTATTGGCATTGTAGGTGAGGATGTGGAGAAAAGGAAACCTTTGTGCACTGTTGGTGGCAATGTAAATTGGTAAAGTCAGTATGGAAAACAGGAGTTTCCTCAAAAAAGTAAAGAGAGAATTACCATACAATCTAGCAATTCCACTCCTGGGTATTTATCTGAAGAAAACAAAAACACTAAGTTGAAAAGATACATACACCACAATGATCATAGCAGCATTATTTACAATAACCAAGATAGAAGCAACCTAAGTGTACATCAACAGATGGTTGGATAACCAAGATGGATTATGTTTAGTGAAGTAAGTCAGACAGAGAAAGTCACATACTACTGTATGTTTTCATTTATATGTGGAATCTAAAAAATAAAACAAATGAACAAACACTAAAATAGAAACAGACTCACAGATACAAAGAAAAAAGTAATGGTTCCCATAGGGGAGAGGGATGGGGGGTAGCAAAATAGTTGAAAGGGATTAAGAACTACAAACTATTAGGTATAAAGCAAGTAAATTAGAAGATGTAATGTGTAGCACAGGGAATAGAGTCAATGTTTTATAATAACTTTGTATGGATTATATAAAAATATCAAATTACTATGTTTTACACCTGAAACTGATATAATATTGTAAGTCAATCATACATCACTTAACAAAAAATAATTTTGACTTCTGAGGCTCTTAATGTAAAAGCATTTTCCTATTTTTAAAAGCATTAATTTTTATTTCAACTGGAGTTATTTTAAAAATAGACCATTTTGATTAAGAAAAGTTGACCAAAGTGGCTATGGTAAATTTAATACACTTCTATCATTATTATACACTGGGTTGGGAGGTTCTCAATATGTAACTCCCTCACGGAACACATGGGCTGAGAAAAGAAAACTATGTACATCTAAAGTAAAGGCAAAACAGAACCAGAAACACATGCAATAAGACACAAAGTGAACATAAACTTATTTATTTTAAAAAGTATAACTGCACCAGGTATAACAAGATAATCTCAAAGTACAGATCAAACATAAATCTTCTTTTATGATAACAGTGTGTATTATTAGTATATGAGAACAAATATCTAACAGTTTACATTTCTACCAATCAACTAAAAAATATTTCAATAGATTGTATTACTGGAATTGCTTTATAAGTCATATGTATCATTGTGTAAGACATATATTATTGTAATAACATTTAACGTTGTGATAGCTTATGCATCTAATTTTTTCAAGATTACATGTTTGAAATGATCTAGAAAAATATTCCTTTGAAAGGAAAGCCTCTTCTTCACTAATTATCCAGCAAAATACAACTAAAGAAATAAATTATATAATCTCCAATATGAAGCAGTAGTATTGCCTACACATGATAACCAGAATTACAGAAACTATATCTTCTCAAATTTTTCTAGATTTGTGCATAATTAAATCAGAATAGAAACTTTACTTGTTAAGAGTATTGGGAATGAATAAGCAGTATATTCTAAATACAAACAGAACAAATTACATCATTTAGTATATGAACTCTTTCTTAGTTTGGCCAAAATCACACTAGCTCTATCAACATCCGCATGGGAAATGTTTTCAATTAAGTAGTAAGTCCATACACTGCTGGTGGCTATGTAAATTGGCACATATTTTGAAAAGCAATATGTCAGTTCATGATAAGAATCTTAAAAATAATTATATTTTGATCCCATGATTCTAATGTACATTTTCAAGAAATAACAAATTACAGAGTAGAGTGAGAAGGAAAGGTGAACTAAAATGTTCTACAGAATGCTTATGCTGTGAAAAAGCTTGGTTCATCTCAAAGGTCTTGGTTTGCATTCTCATGAAATTAAAGCCTCAGCATGTGTAGCCACATGATTCCAAAAGTGATCCTAGGAAACCAGAAAGGAGAGTGAGAGAGAAAAAGAGAAAACACCAACAAAAGGTGAGCTGTTGATCTGGTCTGATTTGAGAAACTGGGTTTAGATCTTGCTGTGATCCTTATGAAAAATCATTCCAAATCTGCAGCATTCCATTCCTTCAAAGGAAGGAAGTTTGGGGCATTTATCTACTAATTTGTAAACCCCAATAGATAAATTTTTCACTTAGTATTTTAATCTCTCACATTTCAGGGTTGCCCCATATTCCATAATTTGGGGAGGAAAAACAGAAAATGTAAAAGTAGTGTCAGAGCCTTACTGCTGGGTTACGTATGGACTGTTCACTACAGGTGCAGCTAAAATTAGTAATGGAGTAAGAATTTGTGGACTAGGGCAATATATGTACCTGACCATAAAACCACTTGTTGAACTGAAAGATGCTCATGTCTACATTAAGTGAACTCTAAAATGATTTAAGATGAAGATTAGTGGAACAAATATTGTCCAAACTCTGTAGTTGTCTTGAGACTGTAACTGATGGCCTCAAAAACTTCCTCTACCACTGATACTCTATTTGCATCAGCCTCAGTCATATTTCAGCTTCCCTGGGTTGCATTCATGAATGCTGAGGTCATCCAGTTTCAATTCCTAAGGGAAGAGAGTCCTTAGTTTTAATGTCTTGGTCAGGCTACGGTTGCTGAAATTGTCATTCCAATGTTTTCACTAGACGTGGAAGCAACAAAGAGGCCCCAGTACGTTTTTCAAGTCCTAGACACACTCATATGTGCCTGATAGATACACATGGTAATCAAGATAGATTATCCTTTCCAGTATATAAATTTTATCTTTTCTTGTTAGGTACTGTAAAACAACACCATATATCACCGTATGTTTTAATTTATAAACAGCATCTCAGAGCACAGCACTCCACCTCCTTAGGGTATCATTCCAAACTGGCACTTTAGCTAAGTGTTTAATGGCCACTTGTTCTAAGGTGACATATGCAGGATTTCATCACTGTAAACCAGGCACTTTGTGAGCCCTCAGATCAAGTCATGAATATTTCTTATCACAATCTATCTTCAAGTGATATAATACTGCTTCACACAAGAACTGTTCGATGGTATACAGTCAGCACTATATAAACAGTTTCTGCATCCATGGATTCAACCAACTATGGAATGAAAATAACCACTTGTACCAAAAAAAAAAAAAAATTCAGAAAGTTTAAAAAAGGTATGAGGACTTTTGGGGGGGTGACATCTAGGCTCACTCTCTTGAATGTTTCAAGAATATATTCATATTTCAAATGTATCAAATTGTAAATTTTAAGCATGCTGCGTATTGGATGTCAATTTTGCCTTAAAGTTGTGAAAATTTTAAAAAATAGGCTGTTATGAATTATTTGCAAAGTGAAAATAAAAATAATTGGAAAATATTTCTAGGTCACTTTCAAATTCAATTTTGTATATTATGGGTTCTTAGAAAAATTCATAAAAATCTCAAGTTTCCTGCATTATTTTCAATTAGAAACTCTGAAATCAGCAAGCTAGCTGCACATTCTAGTAAAATGAAGCAGTTCATTGCAGTGATCCTTCTCCTTGCCTTGACTGATGATTTTATGATGTGGTCTGAAACCAGAATACATACACTTGCTGCTATTCTTCTTATCACATTTTCATTTTACGTACTTCAACAAATGACCCCAATTTATCCTCTTACTAATGCCTTAACATTATGTTTTTCTCTCTATGCTTGGTTCTGTCCTGCAATTCTGTTTATACCTATTCAGAATATATACCTAGTTTGTTCACTTAAGGTAACTGAAATGTAAAACATTGGCCTTATTACAGGTGTTTTACCATTAGTGCCTAATATGTGGTAAATATTATAAAAATCTTTGCTGAAAGACTGCTTAAATTTATATATATGTATACACACATACATATATATACACATGTATATCCTACTTGCATTTAACATTTTATTAAGCAAACTAAATGAGTCATTCAATTATTTAACAACTGCTTTTTGAGTTTCTGCTATAAGCCAGTTCATGCACTAACCTCCAGAGATTCAAAGATAAATTGAACAAATGTCCTGTTCTTTTAAGGCCTGTTGAATATATTATGACAGTTTCCAACCTAAGCTTTGCAATATATATATTTTAAACATTAAAATTTCCTGTATACATCATTATGTTTTATTGAGCGGATGTTTATTCATTACATATAATTTCACAGATATCACTAGAAGTCATCTTCTGTCAAGGTAAAAGGAGTTTCTGACTCTTTTTACAATTAATTACTTCTTTGAGTTGGAATAATGGAAGATAACCGAATTAGTTACTCTCCAAGATATAAAAGTTTTCTATGTGACATAGAAATATGCCTCAAGGAAATGAGAAAAAAATTAATCAGAACACATAAATTTGGCCTTTTTTAATTTTAACACACTAACTCATTTATTTGGATGCATGACATTTGAAACATTAATTTCAAATTCTTCATTGCTTGTGTTCAAGCAACATTTCTGGACAAAAATCTCCATGACTGCCAAAGCCACATTCTCAGGAGAGTCTATTTCACTTTTGACTCTTATTACAGCAAAATGTAGTTTAAAAATGTTATGGGATCAGCAGTGCAGTATTGTTTGGAAATATTTGGCCTGGTTACCTGGGAGGCACCTAAAGTTGGCCTATAAACAGATTTTTGATGCCTTCTTAATAGCCTGAAGCAGCCTCAGTGGTTGGTTTCCCTCTATTATAACCCTAGAGGACTATGATTGTTGCTGTAGTAAGTTTAAGTGGGACAACTTTACAGTTTTTTCTAATGGAAATTATTTAATTATATATGATCTGCCACAGGATAAAAACCCATTTAAAGTTTTGTAGAGATTTAATTTGTCAAGGATCACATTGCCTAAATTTAAGCACAAGGTAGAACTGAAATCATATATAAAAAACATATATATATATATATATCATGTAGTATGTATCATGTATTATATAAACATACACATGGCATTGCATCGGTGAAAATTATATGAATAAATATAAATATATTGTCATTGTTTGAATCCAAGTATCATCTGTGGCCAATATTGATAAAGCATATGTATGATTTAATGTTTTAGTATTGATTATAAATTTGTGTTGTAGCCTATCTCTTGTGGGGTAGTAAGCCAAATCACAGATAGATCTGAAACTGGAAATAAATTTCCTTTGCATGTGCACAACAATGTGTTTCCATGGAAAGTAATTTATAAACTTACTGATGGTAATGTTCTCATGCAATATACATATTCAGGTATATGTAATAGTTATTGACAGTATGACTTAGTAATTTTGAATGAATAAAAATCATCTACCTTTCTGTATTTGGAAATTACCAAATTAGCTATGTCTCTAATCTAGGTTATTAAGGAAATTAATATTACTAGTTTACTTGAATATTTATTTGTATTTTATTAGTTAATCTTGAATGACATTCATTTAAAGCATTATTGTGTATTCAAATTACCCTGATTTTTAGTTTTTATTTAGTGAGTACTTAAGACACATTCATGCAGTTTGCGCTTCTTTTTCTTATGCTTGGAAATGTAACTGGATCAACACTGCCTCGGCTGGTGGATCAAGGTCAACATCCACAGTGACAAATCAGCTTCATAGTATGCACACTTGATATGATATGATGAAAGTAGCATTTTACCTCTGTGGTCTTCCTCCTGAAAACATAACACAGTCTAATCATGAGAACAACATTAGACAAAAACCAGTATTGGGGTATTCTACAAAATACCTGACCTATACTTCTCAAAACTGTTAAGATACTCAAAAAAAGGCAAACCTTAAAAACTATCACAGCTCAGAGGAACCTAAGGAGACATGACAATTAAATGTAATGTGGTGACTTGGATGGAATGCACTGGAGCAGAAAAAGGACTTTAGGTAAAAACTAAGGAAATCTGAATAAATTATGGACTTTAGTTATTGATAATATATTGATATTGGTTCATTATATATAACAAGTACCACATTAACGTAAAATGTTAATAAACAGTAATTGGATGTGGGGTATATGGGAGCTATCTGTAGTGTCTTTGTAGTATTTCTTTAATTTAAAACAGTTTTAAAACAAAAATTTATTTAAAAATCAGTACCAATAAAGATTGATTAATTTTACATATTGTTCCACGTAATGACAGAAGGAGCAGGATATAAATTTTGAGGAAAAATAAAAGATGAAATTATTCAAATAGTTTTATTTCATTAAATTTAACTTAGATTGCTTCATCATATACTTTTAAGAAACATTTATACTCAGGGTTGCTGGAATGAGAATACACAAAGCCAAGCCTTTATAACTCTACTGTAAAAATTTGATTATATTTTTATGTGACTTATACTGCTATCTGTAAATATACTCTGACACTTTTATATCAGTCCTAATACAGTAGCAGATTTTTTTTAAATCATATTTTCCCTAACAAATGTCACCAATAGATCACTCAACTCTGTGTTATCCTAATTGTATAATTCTATATCAGGGGCAACATCTTTTTATACCCAGAGCTAGTGATTAGCTTTTGTCCTAAATCACAAGGATATTTCTGCTCTTGTAATTTCTTTGTTAGAAATTTTAATAACAACGAAGACTTTAAAACAAATGCTGTTTCTATTTTTCAATACTGTATATCTATTGAACATACTATATTAAAAGAAATTATAAATATTAAAGGTGCTCTCTTGGGCAAGTCATACTGTGGATATCTATAATGAGATAGCTAAACATCACCATCAACATCATCTGTCACTGGAAAACTCAAAATTTTTCCTTTCTGACTGTAGACATATTAAAATCACCTGATCTGCAAAACTACTGATTCTAGAAAAATTCTTTGCTAAGACTTATTGAAGGCCTATAACTTTGCTTTTCACTTTTTATATAGTCATCTTGTAATATAACTTTATATTTTATTCTTTTATATAGAGGCAATGTGTACTCTGAAAGATTGCAAATATTTACATATTGCTAAGTTCAAAATACACTTTTCAATGAGAGATTTTTGATAAAATTCTTTGACTTATATGTTGTATTTTTTAATCAGAACTCTGTAGTGGCATACTTTCTCATTCATTATGTAGAAATATCCATCACATGATTGAATTGGGAAAGCCAAACTCATCACTTCAATCAGTCAAATCAGATTAGCTTTCTGTAAGAAAAAACCTGGCTTTGTTTTTTAATTCAAATATAGATATGAAGACAATTTCCTAGATTAAGTATTTCTCTTCTTAATTCTAATTTGTGATAATAGCTAGATAAAGCATAGACTTAGTATGATTGTCACATGGAACAAACAAAATAGCACTCTCTTCATGATTTCATACAGATCTTTTGTTTCTTGACTCCTATAAGACTCACTTTCAGAAAAAGGCATTCTTTGACAACAGTAGAGTGACAAATGTGGCAAAATCATTAAAAAAGTAGTTATCATAAATCCTCCTTCATCCTACAAAATATATAAATTCTGAATATCAGAGCATGGGTCAAATGATTGTGTTTCCTCTGCTTAACTGCTTCCTAAACCAAAATTTATATCATATAGGTGAAGACAAAAAATCTTACAGTGCATAATTTCATGCCTTGATTAAGGGACCTACCCAGACAACAATATTATCGCTTTTTTTGGCACCCTAGTAAGGCAATCAGCCAAAGTGAAATATATGCTTTTATTTTGTCAAATGCAAAAAGAGGGAAAGGGCGGCTTTGAGAGAAAAGAAAATGATGATTTTTTTATTACAGATATGTTCTCCAACCACTTTTAGGAATCTAAAATAAGGATAGCTATAATAAGATAGCTATGCACTTATTAGATAGCTATGCAAGCTATCTATGTCTATAATAAGATATGCACTTTTAAGAAAGAGTGCGTATCGAAGTGGAAGTTTGGAAAGTGATGCTTTATGGATAATATATGTTCATGTAGCCTTTAAAACACACTTTGTGTACCTACAGTATTACAAACTAAAGACTGTTGATAGATGGCATTATTAGAAATAAGAAACACTCTGACCTTTGATGGTGAGACATATGAAAGCTGTCTTGTCTATTGTTTCCACATTAAAGAAGAAACAAATTTATTCTTAAACCAAAGAAAGTTTGTATTAATTTACAAACATATGAGCATTTGTGATGGTGGAGCTGTACTTGCTGTTTTAAAACTGATAGAGTTGAAGTCACTGTTACTCCTTTCTACAAAAGGAATGTAGAGCATAATTAAAACCTCCTATTTCTAAATTTTAAATATGAATTAAATTTAAGTATATGTCAAATATACATTTAGATAAATAGAAAATTTCAGAGAAAAAATATTGTTAGATATTTTTTCTAGATCCAACACTTCTAGTAGAGACATAACTGATGTTTGTTAAATGTTAAGTGCATGAAAGTATATTATAAAAACTTAATTGTCCCTATAATATATTTTTAAAGTTTCATACTCTTAACTTATAATTGAAGCCAAATAAAAATGCTAGCAAATTACTTATTAACCATTTTTGAACATTAACAATGTTTTAAACTGAAAGTAAAAAGCACTTCTTATTATTACTATTATTTTGCCAATACTTTTGGAAAGAGTCTGTTTATCCATACCTCTGATGCTTCAACATATAGGAAATATGTCCTGTTGCTTTTTTTGTTTGTTTGTTTTTTGCTACAGAATATCATAAATTATTTTCCTTTCTATTCTCAACAATAAAAGATAAAAATTGCAAGCTATCATAAACTTTTCATCTAAATCTTGGACCTATTTCATCATTGCTAAATTGCAAACTTGGAGAAAGTTGTTCTTGTGCCCTTCCAGAGATTTTACAAGTGATTGAGTTTGAGAATTGCTAGTGTGGATAATCAAATCTCACTACATAAAAACTTACATTTGTATTCAAGTGCTCCCTGCTGCTTTTCTCATCATACAATTCCTTCCTATTTAACCCAATCATAGTCTATATTTAATTTGAGAAAAAGCAAGGCATTTTTCATTGAAGAATCTAGACAAAATATGTACTTATACATAGCATCATAGATTTTAATAAGGAATTTTCTCACATCCGCAGGCAAACTATTGGTACATGTCTACAATTTACCTCAAAAATGAATGGAGGAATTAGTGAATGCTGTGGAAGGTAGTGACTGATGTATTAAAGGCTTTTCTCTATGCCCTCATTGCTAGGTTATCTAGAGATTAATCTTCTAGTTTTTGTAAAACACAATTTCTACTGAAACTTTGAAAGACCTATTTGTCTACCTTTTCAGGTAATAATGTTCTCTGCTAAAATCTGAATCCATTCTGAAAACCCTTGGCCTCTGTGTTATCCAGGGTTCTCCAGAGAAACAGAACCGGGTGTGTGTGTGTGTGTGTGTGTGTGTGTGTGTGTGTGTGTGTGTATGTGTAGACTGAGAGAGAGTGAGATTATTTCAGGGAATTAGCTCATGGAATTGCACAAGCTGACAAAATCATAGTCTTCTGGGTAGGCTAGCAGTCAGGGAAGAGGTCAACTGCTGGTAGAATTCCCTCTTCTCTGGGGAAGTCAGTCTTCTTCTTAAGGCCTTCAGTTGGTTGGATGCATCCCACCCACATTATGGAGGGTGATCTGCTTTACTCAGAGTCCACCAATTCAAATGCTAATCTCAGTCACAAAATACCTTCATATAACACCTAAATTAATATTTGACCAAACATCTGGGTACTGTGGTCAAGCCAAGTTGGTACATATAATTAACCACCACAGGTTCTATCCTTTATTGTTTTTCTCTTTCTTAATTTTAGAATTTTGATCTTATGTTTAACTGTATAGTAAACACAATAGGTCAGTTTTAGGGACACATCCAAAATTCCAGGTATAAATAATTTTATAGACATCCTGGGTTCTGTATCATTTATATGCATTTTCTCTTTGAAATAAAGGTAGCAAATATTTTTATTTCATGCCATATCTTACTAGTCATCGTACTAACCATGCATGAGGCAAGAGTGAATCCTTATCAACATGAATGAACATTGGCAACTCTGAAGAAACAGAAGAAATACATTTATTAGGATTCTGATTTATGCTCAGAGGACCCATATAACTTTGACCAAATCATTGATTCTGGGTTCTGATCTAAGAAATGAAAAACAGTTGTAGTCAATCGATTAGTGACATTTGTATTTATGCTGAATGATTTAGTCACCCTCTATTATTTACTTGTTGGCTCAGTAATACAGAGCTGGTAGACTCCTATAACCTTAGAGTTGCCCAGGATAAAATTTGTTTCACGAAGATCTGGTTATCATTTTATTCCATATGTTTTCCCCCATAAAGTTTTATCCACTTCCCATACAAGGAGAGATGATGGCGTCACACTCCATTTCTGTTTTGTTTATCAGGATGAAGATGTTGCACATCTTTGCATCAGAGTGCATTTTTGAGTGAAAAATAAAATTCCAACATCCAGTGAGCAACAGGAGAAACTCCAGGGCCTACAAATTTATCACAGTCTTCTTTCCTATATTTTTTTGTGTAATTACTTTCTTTATAGGACTATGAAAAACAGACTCCACCAGATCCAGACTTTACAAAATTTTTGAATCAGTCCTTCTCCTCCCAATAGATAAGGAGAAAACACATAATTTGTAAGTGTATCTATCGAGATCTGATTCACAAAGCAAAGGTAATACTTAATAAAGTTCTTGACAATAATCTTTATAATTAGCTGTAAAATTAAGGTCACTTATAAAACTAAGGTCAAATTTTTCCTCAGTTTTCTGACATGTGTAATTGTTTACATTTCCCTTTAATGCATTCACTCAGTAGGCAGGAAATGTATCTGTGCTCTATCATGGACTTTTATTTCCTACTGCATTTCATTTTGGTGATGAGATAAACATTAGCTTATCCCCAAGTTAGTTTTCTTTGGAAAAATTTATATTTGTAATTATTTATTGTATTCTAGGATAGGAGGAGACTAAGTGTAGAAATCACTTTATCTTTTCTCTACCAATACTCCGACTCAAACTTAGACTCTTCCTTTAAGCCTCTGTGGGTTTATCCAACTCAAGTATCATCAATCTCAAATGTCATTATTGCAAAATGTCACTATCTTTTATGCTATGTTTACTAGGGGCTCATAGCCTCTTCAAGGAGACAACTGAATTCCCAACTATTAAACGTTTATAATTAATATGTATGGCCAATTCATGCTGGTACTAGTTTCTTACTTGTTTACTCTGTTTTTTTTTAAATTTATTTTCCCTTTTAAGTTGCTTTTCACCTTTACTCTTCTCATCATTTTCTCTCCTTTCACTTATTTTCATTTTTCTCTTCGTTTTATTGAGAGATAATCTGACTTTGAAATTTCTCATTTCCATGTTCCTCATTTCCCTTTTTTGTTTTTTTTGTTTGTTTGTTTGTTTCAGAGGAAATAGGAAGTCCTTGCCTACCAAGCCCTTTTATTGCAATGAGAAATTACCATGTAGCTGGCAGCGCTACTAGGAAGATAATCCCAGAAGAAAGCAATTCAACTTAAAACTTTTGATAGATTCCATGAGGAAAGAAAGCAACAGATTTGCAGTTGAATACTTGAAAACAAATTGTATTTATGTTTTGCTGGGATGGAATATAGGATTATTTGTCCAGGCCTTAGTATTATAGGAGCTGAGAAAGAAAAAGGAAAAATAATGGCGAGAAATTTGAGGGTAGGTAAAATAGAATTTACAAAAATATTTACGGATCCTTCAAAAATAGAACTAACATTTTGAAAACCACATATTCAAAGGCATATTCATTAGAAAGACAGGGAATAAATATAATTAGCCAGTCCCACCCAATTTCTTCCTTTCTACTTTTCCAGTTTGTTCCACAATTATATAGCTGTGGTGGCCTAGACCAACCTACTAACAAAGTATTCTCCTCTCTTCTGTACCCTTCAATGTAGAGATGGAAAATAAATCTTATTTCACATGCACACTCAAGAACAGCCCAGAAGGCCCAGAGGCTCTCTCTCAGTTCAGGGACAGAAAAATGATGTGTGTCATGAATTAGTAAGAGGAAGGGGGGACACACCACCTATGGCTAAAGTCACTTTTTAGATAATACATAATTTTCACATAGGAATGTGATTTATATTTATTTCATTTGTGGTTCATAGTAATATCTAGGAAATTGCTTTGAATTATTTTATAAATGCCTTAAAAAGTACAAAATTTGAACTAGCAGGAAAAAGTGGTGGGAAAATGTACTTTATATAGTACATTACATAAAATTATTTTATGTACAATATATGCAATGGGAAAATGTATTTTGTATAGCAAAATCAAATACTTTTTATAATGTTAACTGTATTATTCTTATGAAAGTTCAGAACTTAGGCTAAAAAGAACTACTTTCAGGTAATGTGTAAATAAAAGTTAATGTAGCATCTATGAAATACCCTTCTGCTGTTAAACATACAATTAAAAAGTTATATATGTGCAAATATATATATATAATGCAATAGGTAAATATGTACAGTACGTATATAGTTATTTGAAAATCTTTAGGAAAATTTTCTTAAAATTTTAATTGCCCAAGCTTCATTGCTATATTTAAAAAGAAACTTTCTTATGAAAAAGGAATGTTAAATAATTTGATATGTTTCTTCTATGGGTCTTTATGCTCCAACACTCATTTGTGGAGTAAGTTTGAGATTTTATATTTCTGAGGTTGCCCCAAAAATTGAACTGCATATGCTTTTCAATGGCTCATTTATAAAATAGCTGATTTGATACTCATATCAAATGGAAGCAGGCCAGTGTTTCAATACAGGAAACCAATTCTAAACATAGCTCACTGAGATTTCTATATTGAAAATCTACTGTTGTCCTTTAGCAAACCGCTGAGGTGGATTTAGTGGCTGGGAAAACTGCCAGACAAACAGAAATACAAACCAAACTCCTTTAAACCATAGAATTACAACATCAAAGGAAGCATAATTAGCACTCTTCATATCCTGGTCCTGCTGGCAACTTCAATTCTGTCCCAACAGAGACTCCAAGTTGTTAAGGTGAGAAACCAGGCTTAATTTTGGTTTTATCAAAATCTAAATTTTCTATACTATCTGCAGATTAAATATCCTTCTTTACATTACATTTTTTGTTATAAAAAACTAATAATACTCTTTAAATTATCAACATATATGCACATTTGTCACAAGCATATATGCATAAATGTTTCAAATTAGTAATAAAAAACAGCTGTCTACTTACCGGTTAAAACCTAAAGGCATTGAGAATACAATCAGAATAATGAAAAGGAGACCCTTCACCAATAGTTTTAACATAGGAATAAATGTTAAAACATAGTTAAAGAAAACCATGATATCAATATTGCAAAAGAGAATAAGGAAGTTCTCCACCTTAAAAATTAAGGTTGAAGGAAGGAAGAAAACTATTAACATTGATATATATTATATCTAACATACATATAATGCATAATAATATATAATAATTTTAAGGTTTGAGATCATATAACACAAAGTCAATAGCTTTAATATAAATTAAAAATATTTAAAAATGTGTCAAAATTGATCCATTTGATGATGTGTTTCTCCTGCTTCCTTGCTCTCTATATATGTATTTAACTTGTAACAAGTAGAAATGTACAGGGTCTATATGAAGATAAGGAAAAACTACCACTGACACCTTAATGAAGGCTTTGAATAAAAGGACAGGTAATGAATTAGAATATTTGATTTTATAAAGAAGCTAATTATCCTTACAATAATTATCATGTATTATTTGATCAAAATCAGTCATATTTCTCAAACTTTAAGGGAGACATATAAGTATATCACAATTCAAAAACTTAATTTATTTAAAAGTTAGAGATACATACATAATAAATAATATAAAATATGCAACAAAATTTCTAAATGCTGTGTGTTAAAAAAGCAGAATTGATTTTATATAACCGGTAAATTTTATAAAAATTTAATTTAAGGTATTTACTTTTAGCTTATTTTTTTCTTTAAACTTTAATATAATCTTCCCTCATGAATTTTTTAATTAGAAAACATTTAGACAAAATACTTTCAAAATTTTTGTCATACAAAAGATAAACTCAATGTTAGTTTGTGTGTTCATGTTTGTATACTTCTGAATTTCAAAAATGAAAACAATGTCCCTTAAGTCATTGGAGAGATTCAGATGTGCTGCATTAGGGAATTATAAATTAAAAATAGAGAAAATGTTCTACTTAGCAAAACATTTTTCAAAGTAAATGGATCTTTAAAACAATTATATACTCTTTTCCTATAAATCTGACCAATATTCACAAGTGTTACATACCCTTCAATATCTTTTGGAATGATTTCTATCATATCATAAGCATTCAGTACATAAATTTTCCTTAGATTTATCTTTACTCTTATATTGAAATAAAATCATTTTACTTTGTTGTAATGGCAAATGCATTACAAAAAGCCATGGTTTTTAAAATAATTATTTCATTATTAAAGTTTTTATGTTCATTATAAAATATATAAACTATGTTTTCATTCTATTTTATATTACATATTTTATTTCATTTCCCTTCAACCTTGTGTTCAAATGATGATGTGAATTTTTTGATCAAAAACAGAATATTTATAGAAAGACAAAGTATTCTTCTTCTCCTAGTATCTCCTATGAACAATTCATTGTCTCATTATTGATCAGTTGTTCCAAAATCTATAAAATAAAATTCAATGGCAAAATATCCTTGATAACCTGTTATTATTAAACTCAGAACATTAACTATTGTAATAATAATGAAGATTATTATCCATCATTGCTGCACAATTTGTAAATTATTGAGGGCATTGCTATGTAATTTAAATAATGAGCATATCATGTATTTTATCTAATTATGTAGTTTAGAAAACAAGTTTAGACCAATTAAATGACAAGGGTATCATGAAAGAACTAGAAATGATTGAGTTATGGATTAGATCCAGTTTCTAGTAGACTCATAATTTTTTTAAAATGACAGAATCCTTCCAAAATAATTTCTTTAAGAAAAAAGCACATTTTTATTCACACATACCATTGTTTTTGACTATTTGTGGGCCATGGGTTGTCATACTTCATTATGAAAAAAATAAAGAGTGGTATTAGAAAGGGCAGAAATTGGCACAACAGTGTAAAGCAATTATACTCCAATAAAGAGCTTGAAAGAAAGAGAGAAAGAAAGAAAGAAAGAAAGAAAGAAAGAAAGAAAGAAAGAAAGAAAGAAAGAAAGAAAGAAAGAAAGAAAGGGGTCATATTTCTACACCTGCATCTTGCATCCACCACATCACTTAATGCTTCTAATAACCCCAGAGATGAGGCATAATCCTCTCTGAATAAACAGAAGTTCCTTCAAGTGAGGCAGTTTATTCAAAGTGACTACATTAGAAAATAGCAAAACAAGGATTCGAATCCAAACCCAAAGATCCAAACTTATGTGTGCTTCCCTTATAGCACTAATCTAAGTATCAGGCTCTATCACAATACTTTGAATTCTACAGTAATTATTTGTTTTTCTGTTAGTCTCTAGAATTCTCTTAAAATATATAACCTTGTATTAGGCCAGTTACTTAAGGTAACTGTATATTTTGCTTATTGTAGTATATTCATAGGTTACTCACATAAAGTGTGTCAATATATTTATCAGAAGATTTTATTCTCCAAATTTCTGGCCTGCATATAGCTGTTATTACATTGATAGCTGACTCTCCTAAGAGAAGCATATGCCTAAATTCTTGGCTACACTAAATCTATGTGGGTGGATTACATTCTTAAATAAATCTAGGGTACACATTCTCTTATATCATTATTTAAATGTTTTAAATAATCAAGACATTTAATAATTTAAGTAGTTATCATTTCTATTCTCCACTTCTTTTTTAATTGCTGGAGAAACTCAGTTTGGTTCAGAAACTCAAAGTGTAACTTTTAAACTACAGTCTCCTTTAAAAGAAAGTACAGGTTTTAAAAAGCACTCAGTTGCATGGAAGCACAAATGGAAAATATCTCTGATCAAAATTAATTCGGTTGTATAACAGCCAATTTGTAACCAGGACAATAAATAGCTGCTGACACTAACTTTGGATGGAACATAATTTATCAGATAAAAACTAGAGGTTATAATGCATTTAAGACAGCTATTTGCAGAGATGAATTTTGTTGCAAAATAATTTAGCTAGGACTTTTGAAGCAATTAATTCATTAAAGTCTGCTGTTGATCAGCCTAAACAAGACATTTCTCTTCCTTTCAAATAAGAAATAGACTATGCCCAACCTATTAGATTCTCCAAGTATTTTACAGTTTGTAGTTTAAAAATTTAGTGAGAAAGATAAAAAATAATCACATCAAACACACTTTTAAAAAGGTCTTTAGGAGATATTTCCTAATGACTTTCTGTAGCATAAAAACATTTCAAAACTTGAGTTAGGCACAAATATATAAGATGGACAGCTATCCCTACAGACACCATGGCTAATAAAGAAAAAAATGACAGTCTGAGGCTTAGGTAAGTGTGACCTTCAGGATGGCTCAATTTTAGAAAAGTAAAGGGTTAATGAAATGAAATATTATATATCTTTATTGTACTAATTTATTCAGATTTCTTTAACATAGGGTATTTTCTATAGTTCTCATCTTTCAATGACTGATAACTATGGTGTTATCAGTTATTGTATTTCTTAGGAGGTCCATTTGCAAATATAATGCTGGGTAAGTATGTCTTAAAAACTGTAGTATTATTCTAGTATCTTATACAATTTGATGTCTTAAAACTTTATTGATTACAACCAAATTTCTGGTCACCTGCTTTCTTATAAAATCAAATAATAATAACAATAGTAATAAAAAATAAATTCAAGTACAAAATATGCTAATCCTTACATGATTTACTTTGAATTATAAAAATGAATTACTTGAAGAAATTAGAACAGGATCAATCATTTCTAAACTCTCTCAAGAGATAGTTTCTTCTGACTATAGATATTAACAAATATTGATTTAGTATTGATGTAAGTGGTGGGATAGAATGTAAATTACATAGGAGAGGGCTCTCTTGTTAGGGAATTTATCTTCTAACTTGGAAAAGCAACATGCAAATTAAATATTTGAACATTAGAAGGGAATAAAGAGGGAGACATGACAGTGATCAATGTAGTTGGAGGAATGGAGTTTCTTAATGAATGATCAAGCTTGATCTATCTGAGGAGGTGACAGTTGAAGTGAAATTCAAAAAAATGAAATTAGGCAATTCTCACAAAAATAAGAGAAAATAATTCAGTGCAAAGTGTAAAGATTCAGAAGAGGGAAATAACTTGTATTATTCAAGTGAAGCAAAGAAGGCTAGTGTGGCTATAGCAGAATGTACAAGGGGAGAGGTGGTGCAAATGGGAATGGCGGGGAGAGGCTTGATCAGACAGGGCCTTGCAGGCTGCTATGGTCCTCTTTTTCCATTGCTTTCTTCTCCAGGTTAACATTCAAATAGAATGTAAATGCTAAGATTTCTTCACTGTTGGCAAGAAGTCATGCCATACTAAAAATTCCCAGGATCCTCAGAATCTAAAGATGATACTTCTATGTACACACCAGCAGTAACATACCAGAAGACAATTTTCTCACCTTCTAATAATATGTAACCCTCAACAAACTAAAAGGCAGTATAATTTGTGTCTTATAATTCATAAGAATAGGATGCAATAAAATTTACTTCTTACTAAATGATTAAAATAACTGCATAAGACTATGTCATGTATCTACTTTCTCAGAAAATTATTCAAATGGTAAAACACTAAGTTCCTAAATGACAAACAGGATGGTATATTAAGTAAGGGACATTTCTTTGAGGACAGGAAGTTGAAAAACTATATTTTATCAGTATGGTAGGTTTGTTATCTTGTTTAGCTTGTGATAAGAAAAAATGATCTCACTAAAGTTAAGAATATATATTAACAAAATGGTAAAAAATTAAAAGCAAAAAATATATTGGTGGTATTTTTATAACTATATTTTCAAATAATTCTAGATTTTATTCCACAAGATAGTGTATTAGTTACTAGTTAATAGAGTTGTATATAAACCAAAATTCAAATGTAGTTGATTAAGCATGTAAAGAATTGGTTTTCTAATTTTAAAATTAGTTCAAAAAATATAGTCCAGGATTAAAACAATAGTTCTAATACTATTATATTTGTCACAATAAAATAAAAATATGGGCTCCAAAAAATAATACTATGTGACACATTCAAAAAGAGCAGAAAAACAATTCTCACACTAATTGTTTCTTAGCAGAACCTTCTGAAATGACCCTCATACTTATAAAACATTAAAAAATATATATATTAACAAATGAATCAAAGAGTATGGGAAAAAGCCTATTATTAACCACTTAGACACAAAATGACACATTAGTCTCAATGCTGCATACTTCATATTTGAAACTTTGTTATTGAGGTATGAGACATCATGGTTGAAAATTTTAACTACTACCAGAAATTTAATATAAAATATGTCAAAATAGATCATTGACACCTTATTAAATTTTATAAGGATATATCTAGACCATTTGTGATTTTTAAAAATTTCTATTATTATACATTCCAAATATTTATGAAAATCTATGCACTTCTCCCAATTGCCTTTCTGAAAAACACTACAAAGAGTAAAGTACACATTATTTAAAATATAAATATAACATAATGCAGCATTAGAGAAATGGAGTGCTACTGTTTTCTTGATTGTAGTGAGGAAATATAGAATTTGCTTTTTGTTAGTGACATATACTATATTAAGTAGTTTACATAATTAAAAATATGAAAAGTTAATTCAAGTATCAATTATTTATTGAAGAACAAGAAAAAAAGAAAATATGAAGAACATTTAGTTTCTGAATACAGATACTTTGCTGTAATTTGGAAAATATGTTTGATAGACTATATACCTTCAAATGGCACCAAATCAGTATAAAATGCTGAATCATGAGGATGCAATTTCAGAACTTCAGCGTTGAAAAAACTCACAGAATGATGGAAATCAAAATGGTTGAGGTAATTTCAAGTGAATAACATACTTCATTTTTATCTACTTGTAACATATGGTTTTAAGAACATTAAAAACTACTTGCCTCGTATGTTTCCTTTCTCAGCATTTGACTTAATAGTAATACATAAATGTTTCATCCCTTAACTTTTTCTCCTTTATTTGAATTAGCTGAATGTACATCTTAAATTCATTTGTTATTTTTATTTCTATAATATTCTATCAGTACCTATTTTATTTTCTCTCCTGACTTATTTTCACTGCCCTGCACCTTTCTGGAGAATGTCACATCAGTGCTCTGAAGATAGGCCCTTTTGTTTCCCTGTAGAGCTGAGGCTCCCCTTTCATCTTAGAATTCCTTCATTTATCACAAAAATAGAGTGAAGAGACTGTACTCTCATTTTAAATACAGAACTATAACTATCTTTTAGGAACTCCTGCCTCCCATATTTCTTGATGCTTTTAGGTGTATTTACGATAGGTTTCTTAATATTTTTTTCTTTTTTTCAGCTTCCTTTATGATTGAAAGTGGTGGTGAGCACTTTGTATATTCTCTGCAGAGCCCTTCTTATGTGATGGTGAAAGTTGGTCTTTCATTGTGCTGAAGAAATTGATTGTCTCTGCCACATTTACAAGAGCAGTGATGATAATTTTGGTTTAAGGATACTGACAGTTATAAAATTTTAGTGAAATTTTATAATATTCTCTTATTCTGATTCTTTTTCTGTAAGGGAAAAATTAAAATTTCTTCTATACTTTTATATTATTTTCAGCTTTTTTTTTCCTCCTCAGTTCATTTTCTCCCATTTCTTAAATTTTAGGAGGTCATGTGCAAACATATAATTGTGTACTTATTGTGTAGGATACTGAGAATAACACCAGGTTGAGTGTTCACCATAGCACTAGAGTAAAACTAAACAACCACCACCAATTAAAACTCTATGTGCTCCTAAATGTTTACTTGATGGAATATATCTAAGGAGAGATTTATGTATTTAATCTACACATAAATGGGTATGTGATAATTTTAAGGTATGCAATAAAACTACTTATTTTATATATAACATATACTTGTTTTTCATTATTTATATATTAAACAGAAAGTTTAACAATTTTTGGTAAAATAATTACAATTTAGTTTTCAACTGATTCTATAGTATCTCTTTTTCTTGGATTTTTATATAACTGTTTTTCTTTGGTTTGTAAATAAGAGAACTTCAATTATACCATTCAATTATACTATTACTACACTATTACTATTTTATATTATTTTTCTCATTTTCCTTTTTGTAAATTGTCCCACTATATTTACATATATTCAAGCTAAATGTTAAAACCTATAAATTGTTTCTTCTAACAACACAACTCTTTACAGGAGGTCTTCATCAAGGTTGATTCTTTACCTCTCTAAGCTCTGTGCCCCAAAGTCAGGTTTGCCTTATGGATATTTACCCAGCACCTGCTTCTTGCTAGTCTCTAGGCTGAATGCTCTGATATACTTACATCTGTTTAATAACGTTTAGTGGATAAACTTTTTCTTTATATAATTTATTTAAATAACTGCATACTATTGAATGAGATCTAATTCTTTTTTTGATAATATTAATAGAAACCCACCTTTAAAAAATAAGTTTAAATATGAAATAACTTGTAAGACAATTTCATTGTATTTAACTCCATAGCTGGGTTTCCAAAATGTCCTTTTACTATAATCTTTTAATTTCTAAATTACTGATAGAAAAGAGCCATAGAAAGAACTGCATGACTTTTTACTTTGCCTTTGATTTTCCCCAATAACTTCCAAATGAGACATAGTTGATTCATTCATTTATTGAGCACTGTCAAATATCAGTGTATAGCCTTGCACAGTTAATTAAACTCACTCTGCTTTAAATTCTTAATCTATGAAGTGGGGAAAATAATAACAGTCAAATTCAGCTGAAATGCAGATTAACTGAACTAATCACATTGTAGGACTTTAATAAGTAATCATTATTGCAATTGTTTTATTTTTATTTTCAGAATAAATATTTCAAACTTAGAAAACTTAAATCATCTAAAATGCTTAGAAGAATTTCTGACAGATAGTAAGTAGCCAATTTAATTTATGTATCTATTGATACAAGTAGTAATAGTATTTGTTTAATAGCATTAGATTTATCTTATGGTAGGTTCCCTTTATCATGTGCAAATTATTTATTAAATAAATTTGCTCAGGAGAGAAACCTATATCAGAGTTAGAAGGTAAGCAAGACTGTGAGTTCAGGTAGGTTTTAGGCTCAGCCTCATCCCTTGAAAAGTCTGGAACATAGATTGAACTGTGGAGTTTAGCCTGATTTTATTTTTCACTAGGGAAGCTGAATTTTTGATGGCTAAACCTGTCAGCCATTTGCTAACCCCTGTTTTATCCTGGCAGGATAAAATTTACAGGCAACTCACTGCAGGTGGCTTGACTTACCCAAGAACAAGTCTTCAGAGATGGTATTAGCTATTAATAGCTCACTTAACTAGGGTTGCCAGGCTAGGCACAACAGTCTGCTGTGGGAATTTTTCACTTCTTTCTCCCACAGGTCTTTGGTCAATTCCATGTTAATCTTGGTCTTCTTATTTTATTTTAAATTGGTATGCATTAATTAACAGTGCCAGATATATTGTGTTTTCTCAATATGTTGAATTGAAGAGAGTAACAGTAAAACATATAAATAAATGCCATCACCAATAATGAGATAAATACAGGAAGATAAGATATAATGTTCAAAATTTAGGGCAAGAACTATCTTCTGGTTCAAGAAGACATGAATGGTTTTCAAATATATGTGACCTCTGGAAATTATACAAATGTGTGCTCCTAAGTGTGCATATATATTTTTCTAGAAATAAAATTATATTCTAAAAGGACTTTGTAATGTAAATTATTGGAGAATCCCTGATGTAGAGTTTGAAAATGGTTATGGCGCTATTAAAATTGTGCATCTGTGAAGTCCTGGCCCCTCCACTTGGCTTAATTGTAATTAATATAAATCTACAAGAATAAGAGGATATAATTGGCTAATTGTGAAACAACTTGTTTGGACTCTTTCCAGCACCACATTTTAAACCCTTGTTCCTCATGCTATGATTTAACAGCACTAAAATTGTGCAGAATTTAAAGTATGATTATCCTTTCCTCATGATTTCAGTATTATTCTTTGTGCTGAGATCTTATGTTTTAGCTGTTTAGATATACATGATGTTATATCTGGACAGTAGAAGGATTAGACTAGAGGAAAAGAAAGGAAAACCGCCATCATTTACACTTTCCCCAATTAATGTCTAAAATTACTAGTCATTTCTAAATGTAACTACCTTATTTAGAACATTGAAGATGTTTTTCCAGTTTAAGAGGCAGTATAGCTTAGGAATTAAGAGTAAGTTATTTAACTTTTTTTGTCTGTTTCTTTATCTACATAATGTAATAACAATAATAATTTCTTTCTTGTGTTCCTATGAAGTTTAAAGACGTTGGTAATTCCTAAGTGCTTCAATAGAGTTTAGCACACAGGAGTACTCAGTAATTATTAGCTATTTATCATATAAAGATTCCCAATGAATGCTATTATGATGATCCTATTTAAAGAAAAATAATTTAATGAAAACAGAGCAGTTTGAAGATGGAAGATTATCTAAACCAACACCTTTAATTTGTGGAATTGCTTACAAAAAACTCGGAGTGCAAGGGGGGTCACGTGGGTGCGGTATTGCACATTTATCCACTCAGAGTGGAGCCTGCCGACCTGAAAGCTGCTCAGTAGCATCATCATCTCCATTTAATTATCTGTAACAGAAATTAACAACTGCCTAGATGGTAGCATGACACACTGGAGCTGTCCATCATTACTAACGATGATACGATTCATTATAAAGAGTGATTTTAGATTTGGATACTAATTATAAAGGTGCTTGGTCATCTTTCAACAATTAGAGTTAAATATTCTGAAAATTAAACAATTGTATTCTTTAAATGATATCTGAATTATTTGATTGTAATTGTACTTATTAAAGACAATCAAGTGCTTTTCTGATGTAATTTAGACTTAGCCTGGGTTCACTTAGAATACTTAGAATATTGCAAAAAATAAAAATGAAGAAGGAAAGCATGTAACTCAGCAAGAAACTGGCTTAATCTAAAAAAAGTATTTTGCTATGTATTCAGACTTAGCAAAAAATAAAAAGGAAGATAAAGGTTTTTGGAATAAAGACTAAATATGGAATAAAGACTGACTATAGAATCAGGGGTGATCATTTTTATTTCTGTTAAATGAGTCTAACAAATACACATCATTCTTGATTACTACTATATAATGTATAATGTAATTAAATATGTATATCTAACTACAGAGATTAAATTTTAGTCTTCATAATTATACCTGTTTTAGTATTACTCTTTCTGATAAAAGGACAAGCACATCTGGCAGAAATTTTAAAAGAGAAAAAGTCTTTTAACACAATTTTTTCAGATATTTGAATGAATTTTTTCTGAGCTTGCCTTCTCGTGATGGTAAATGGTTATGTTCTAAAATTTATTTTTATTAGCTATTCATCTGTATATCTTTATAAATTTATAGGCTTATATACCTTTTTCTTTATTTTTTTTAAGTGTGGAAAACCATTTTTCTAGGCAGTAGTCTTAAGGCATTTTGTAAAACTTTATACTTCTCATTTCCTTGCTATTACCATCTCGGACCATATCAGTTCTCTCCTTGATTTTTAAAGGAGGCCACCCAGATGAGATGGGATATCTGGGAAACAATTCTTCCCTTAAGTATACACTCATATATCTTCATATATGAGTATATATAAAGAATAAATATATATTCATTTATATTTACATAGTTGATTTTTTTAAAGATTTAAAGGAATACATCAAAGAATAAAATTAGTTAGCTGTATATAATAAATTTATATATTACTTTAAAAAAAAAGAGTTAACTCCACTGGCATATCAAGACAGATGTATACCAAGTTATTTCCTGCAGGGCTGGTGAGTTGTATTACTTCTAAGGGAATCATTCACATTGTAGTCTGGAATTGTGTTCTGGGAAAGCATTCATATAGAATGCAATGCAAATGATGCTCATGGAAGTTATATAAGAAATACAATTTTTCTAAATCTTATTCATTCTTATCATGATTCCTAAATATGAACTCATTGTATAACAACAATTCTATTTTTCTCATTAACATATTAAAAAGATGATATGAAATATGCAGTATAGTCATGATTGCTATCCAAAATAATTCATTAAAAAACAAATCTATATCTAGATTTATGTTTACATTTAAACCTAAATTGTATTTTACAAGCCCGAGAATATCCTAAGCAAAAAGATAAATTTTACTTGTATTGCCTTTGTTTCTTACACTTATATAAAATATTATGCTCATCTACAATTTCATAAAATTTTTTATCAAAACAATTATTTTTTCAGTCGACTAGTTTTCATTATATATATTCTACAACTTTTAGTTTTTATACTATGTTTAAAAATCCCTCTTCAATGTTAAACTGAAACAATAATCTTGAGTTTTTTTATAATGTGCACAGTAACTAGCAGATAATTGGATATACAGTATTCTTAGTGTAATAGAGCAGGACCTCCCTTCCCAAAAGATAAAGTGTTACCAGCCACACCTGTCCTCACAGAATGAAACTGGTCTTGATGACTGGCAGATGTTCAGTGACAGCTGGCAGGTAACCAGAATATATATAGCATGTGATGGAAAGGCCCATCCTCTAGACACCAAGATAGTTGAAATTCCCCTTGTACTAAACCTGGGAAGGTGGAAAAGGAGGGGAAATCTTAAGATGGCAGGAGCGGCCAGGAGAGGGAGTCAGAACTTTGAATTGACTCAACATTTGCTGATTTGCTTTAAAGTCAGAGATACTGAGTCATCTTTAAAATTCCAACTTAATCAGCAGTAAGCAGGTGGGGGGCCCAAGAACAAGAAAAGATCAGTAACAGACAACAAGAAACTCGGGCTTTATTGTGCATAAAATTTCTAGCGCACATCTAATTCATATTGTTCTATGTATGTATCTGTTAACACAAGAGTCCACAGCTTTGAGGCAGATCTAACCACACACATTTGGTAAAGAGGTATTTTAATTAGAAACAATGTGCCATGCACTGTTCCAGTCAGTGATGATGAACTGCATAAAAATCAGTAGCATTCCTGCCTGCCCTTATGAAAATTGCACCTCAGTAGGGGAAGAGAGGTATTAATCAAAGAATAATAATAATAAATTCAACATTAAAAACAATTTTCTTTAAAAAAGTGGAGGAGGGAGCAAAGAACTATAAAGTTTTTAACAAAAGGGCTTGCCTTAAAGTTGGAAGGCTGGAGGACCTGGGGGCAACAAAGAATACTCTCTGACCTGTGACCTGTGACCTGAGCTCCGAAGGATGTCTTGGACTTAATTAATGTGTTTTGGAGGGGAGAAAGATCTATTCTGCTCTCTCACCTAGTAGAAAATTTAGAAATTCTGGAGGGGAAAAATTTTCCAAATCCCTTGTTTATGCCTTTTGGGTCTTAACACTCTCTGCTTTTTTTTCTTTAATACCTCTTTTTTGAAGAATGCATGTCTATAATCTTGTTTAAATTGGGGAAAGGAAAGGTGAAAAAAAGAAAAATTAAAATATTTGCCCTGCAAAATATACTCTTAAGAAAATAAAAAGGCAAGATACAAACTGTGAAAAAGTATTGGTGAAATATAAATCTCATAAAAGGCTTGTATGCAAAATAAATTTTTAAAAATCTTAATTTGTAAAATATCCAGTTTTAAAAATGAGTAACAATTTAGAATAATTATTCACCGAAAGATATGTTAATGACAAATAACTATTTAAAAAGACTCTCAAAAAATCATTAGTTATTAAGGAAATGCAAATTAGAACCACAATAAGATATCACTACACACTTGTTAGAATGGCTGAAATTAAAAACTAATGATGGCAAATGAGAATATGAAGCAACTTGAAATTTTATATATTGCTGTTAGTCATATGAAATGTTATAGACACTTTGGAAATTGGTATTTTTGCTCTTTTTTCTTTGATAAAAATTTATTTACCAAATAACCCAGAAATTTGACATTCCAAATAATGGACATTTGTCTGATAAAAATAAATATATTTATTAAAATATGCAACAATGTGTTTATAACAATGTTTAATAATGAATTATATGTAGTCTCTATTGAATTATACTAATTGATTTCTGAATTCATTTTTGTATGAACTTATCTTCATTTTTCACATGAACTTTAACAATGTTATAAAAAAAATTCATGTCTAAATGGAAAAGTTTTGCAAATGAATGCCTTCATTTCATTTATATAGCAATCTATAAATATTTAAAATAAAACTACATTTCAAATATTCCTTCCTACCTAAGTTATACTCTAGATCAATGTACAGATACAATAATCTGTGGCATTTGGATTATTGGTTTTTATTAAAATGTACTAAATTTTAGAAATATTGTTATTATCCTTGATAGCAATGACTTTACTTTTTAGCATGAAAATATGAACAAGTAAATATAAAATAAAGTACAATTTAACTACAAATTTAATAATATTGACTATAGAAATGTCCTAGGCCATATGGTAATTTTTTTCCCTCCAAGATGTAACAATGTTTGTGTAGGGTAATAGGTTTATTAATAGGATATAAAAATTGCAGGTGTTTCAGAATCTTGAATATCACAAAATATTAAAAATAATGTTATTTTGTAATTCTACATGTAAAGTATTCCAATAGGTAGTTTGTATCTTGTGAATGAGCATGTTTATGTGTGTTGTGATCAGATATAATAATAATGCCAGTGAAAATAGTTACATCTTAGGAAAAAAGATAATGGGTATTAAACAAACATTCCTCCTTTTTAAAAAATTAGTTAATTAATTGATTTATTGGCTGTGTTGGGTCTTCGTTGCTGCCTACCAGCTTTCTCTAGTTGCAGAGAGTGGGGGCTACTTTCTCTAGTTGTGGTGCATGGGCTTCTCATTGTGATGGCTTCTCTTGTTGTGAAGCATGGGCTGTAGGTGCACAGGCTTCAGTGGCTGTGGCACATGCGCTCAGTAGTTGCAGCTCATGGGCTCTAGAGCACATGCTCAGTAGTTGTGGTGCACGGGCTTAGTTGGCCCATGGCATGTGGGATCTTCCTGGACCAGGGCTCAAACCCATGTCCCCTACATTGGCAGGTGGATTCTTAATCACCGTGCCATCAGGGAAGCCCCCCTCCCTTTTATTTAGATCATTCTTTCTTCAAGCCTAGAGTTTTTTTCACTATCATTATAAATATAATTTAATTTTTATTTCTATAACTAGTTGTATTAGTTACATACTGAAACTTTTTCTGATTATGTAATTGATACATGTTTATTATGTAAATTGCTATCCTCTTGAAAAATTAAGTTAAAACTAACAATAATAATATAACTCAGAAATAAACACTTTTCATATCCCAGTGTGTATCTTTCTTGATTTTTTTTTAATCTGGAAAAAGTTTTGTAACCAGTTTTATTCAATTAAATTTATTTTTTGCCATATCATATATTCTGAAACAAATTTTTTTTAAAAAGCATAGTATCATCTAATACAGATGTATCAACATTTATTTCTTTAATATCCTCTGGTAGGTTACTACCACAAACATAAAACTGTAAATAGTCAGATTAAAAATAAATCTTTACCCATGAATCTGTGATGATTTCCTAGGGATGAATTTCTCAAGATTCCTTTATCAGGTTGACATATGAGAATTTAAAATGTTTTGATAATTAGTTACAGTTTGCCTCCAAAAAGATTATATCACAGTAATGTTTGAAAACATTCATTTCACCATATGCTCTGTATCACTGTGTTATCAATTAATTTACACCAATTTTGTAGGTGAAAATGTATCACATTTGTTTTATTTTACATGTTAATGACTATACAAGATGTTAAATATTTTAAAAAATGTTTTTAGCAAGTTAGATTTCTTATTTTATTAATTTATTTTATTTACTTATTTAAACTATTTACTTATTATCCAATTTAAAATGCCCACCTTTTTTTCTTAATGATTTGTTATAACTATTTACATATGGATAGCCTGTCTGAAATATATGGTCTCTATCTAACTCAGTATGTTTTTTTTTTTTTCTTTTGCTTGTTAAAAACCAATGGAATTTGAAGGAAATAGAAGGAAAATCCTTATGTACTGTAAAAGAGATTATTTAATCTTCTGTGAATAAGGAAGGCCACACCTGGAGATGTTTGATTTCATTAACTTAGGTAGTTACTGAGTGGAGTCCAGAGAATAGTTTGTCCATTTAGTATCTGAACCCTAGTCAAAATACACCTGTGTGTATGGATCTGCTTCTATGACTTGATAGTAGTGAGCTATTTTGACCATCCTGACATAAGGAAGCTGTTTACTAGGTGCAAGATTCTTTAAATATGCTTAATAAGAACATATAAGTCCTAGTGAAAAACTTCTTAACATTCTAATCTATCAAAGTAATTAAATAGTTTCTAGATAGATTGGAAGAAATATGAAAGAGGAAATTATGTTAATGTTATTAGAGGGTATAAAACTGAGTTGACATGACAGAGAATCATGAAATATAAAACTGAAAAAAGGAGGAGGACAGATTTAGCAGTGAGAAATTGCATGGGACTCATGATTTTCTCTTCTTTGGCAAAGAATTTGGACATCCCTGAGAAGATGAAGCACTCCTGAATCTCAAATAACAAGAAGCTGTGGAAAATCAAAAGTTAAAAAAGCTGGAAAGTTAGGAACTGAATACCCAAACTAAGAAACTAAGGCTAAAAAATAATGAGAGTTTGGTAGATCAATGGGTAGGTAGATAATGTCTTAAAACCAGAAAATAATGTCCCATGAGAGATATATGGTTGTGTGAATATCACCTCAACAATGAGAAGCAAACATTCTGGAGTGGAGGTGCAGCAGAATGCTGGTTGCCTTGTCCATATACTATGCTGTGTATTTGAATAGATTATCTGTTTACATACAAGGGATGCTGTTGATCTGGTTTACCTACTTGGTATGCTACAATTTGGATAACTACTATTAAGTGTATTTTCCATTATGTGAATAGATTTTATTGCTCATCATTTTATCTCTAGTAAATAGTACAGAAATAACTGTTCATTTTGGTTGGCTTTCTTGCAGCATTTTTTCTACATGAAAAAAAATCCCATTTTAAGCACTCTTTCATGCATTAATTCACTGACATTTGATGTATGATGTACATTCATATTGGATTTAACACAAGGTTAATAATGACTAAGTCCACTCTAGACAGAAGTACATACAATTTCTTGAAAGGCAACAACAAAAATATATGTATTGTACATGACTATAATAAAGTACTGCAAAGTTCTGATATTTTAATTATTCTTTACAAAGAAATAAAGGATATGCTTTCCATATGCAGCTAGAAAGGATGGATTTTCTCAGCTGTGTATTCTTAAATCAGATTTTTTCAGATGAACTCTGATTGTTCTGCTTTTATGTGAACCACCCAAGCTAGATTAGAAGAGTTAGTTTCTTGTATTGCATCTTTTTAAAATAACTTTCAAAGAATTCACAGTATCTTTACCTACAATTGTACATAGGTTTCTAATATAATTACTAAATTTTCACCAAGCCTATTTCCTTAGTTGTAGATAAGCCTTTTTTTTTTTCATGCAAAAGTAATATTGTATAACAGTAAAGAGCACAGGCTCTGGAGCTGGATACCTCATTTTATGTGTTTATTTATTTTAAAATTTATTTATTTACTTATTGTCTGTGTTGCTGTGCAAAGGCTTTCTCTAGTTGTGGCAAGTGGGGGCTACTCTTTGTTGTGGTGCATGGGATCCTCATTGCTGTGGCTTTTCTTGTTGTGGATGCAGGCTCTAGGCATGCAGTCTTCAGTAGCTGTGGCATGCAGGCTCAGTAGTTGTGGCTCTCAGGCTCTAGAGCTCAGGCTCAGTAGTTGTGGTGCATGGGCAAAGTTGTTCCTTCGTGTGTGGGATCTTCCTGGACCAGGAATTTGAACCAGTGTCCCCTGAATTGGCAGGTGTCCCATGCATTGGCAGGTGGATTCTTAACCACTGTACCATCAGGGAAGTCCTTGGATACCTCATTTTAAATTGGACTTTCCCTTTTACTAGCTATGTGACTTTGTGAGGTTTAAGTTCTCTATATCTTGATTTATCTGATTAAGGGAGATAGTAATAGGATCTATCTCACAAGTTGCTTAGAGGGTAAAATGGATTATTCACTGTGAAACACAGGAGTATCTGGCATATATTAAATTCTATGTATGTAAGTCCCATCTACTTTTATTATTACAACCACTGGACTGATATTACTATTACTACTGTACATATCAGTATAATTCTTGATCTTTCAAATAATATTCTGCAAAACATCAGCTGAGTAATATCCTTTCAAGTATCTTTTCCTGCACTACTTAATGATCGGTCCAATGTGTCATTTCCTGGATTAATAGAAAGTGATGGTAGGGATACATAGTTGATTCTACATTTCTGCTTGCATGGTTATAATTTACAAATCATCCAGCTCCAAATAGAAACCATTGGTACTGTAATAAGCCCTGTACTGTTTCATCAGGTGAAAAATACTACTATTCTTATGTAGATTCTTATAGATTCTAGGTTGAATTTATAACTATTAAAATGGTAGTTTTTCTGTTTGCTTTAGTTTTTTAAAAGGATAATTAATTACTTATTTTTTGTGAGCTTTTGGACAGATCTCACAAAAAGGAGAACAAATCAAACAAGTATATGGAACCCAAAATATTGATATCTTAAACCTTCTGCCCCTTCCAAATCACCCTTGCCCACATATTCTGGAAGAAAATGTATGCATGAAATACTAAATTAACAAACAAATACTTTACCACTGGCTGGGGTCCCATGTCAAACCATGAAGTCATATTCATGAGTTTGGGTAGGCCACAATACAAGCTTCTATTGTCTAAATTAAGCAGAACTAAACAGTTTAGAATCAAATCAAGTGAAAGATTTTTTTTTTCTCCTTACATCTACTCCAAGCTCAAATAGCATTTCAGCTTTTAACCAGTGGAAGCAAGAGGAGACCAAGGAAACCATAGTAACTCATAAGAAGAAGAGAGAATAGAAGCTGGAAAGACAACAAAGGAGTGTTTGCCTAATGACTATAGCATAGCAGGTTGGAGCAGAGAGAGGGGTGCTGCAGTGCTGAGTTTAAGAACATAGGCTCTGCAGTTGGACTCCTTAGATTCAAACACAAAGATTATATGACTTTGTGAATGTTACATAACCATTTTCAAACCGGTTTCTTCACTTTTAAAATAAGTATAATTGAAACAGCAACCTCATAGGGTTTATGTGAGGACATTTTAGGATAATACAAGAATGCAACTACACAGCTTCCTACCACCTAACAATTACTTAATAACTATTAACCCTTATCAATTGAGCCTCCAGATCTCTCTCACATTCTGTAGAAATAAGAGTGACATAAAAGCAGAGGTATGGCTTGTATTCTTAGAGCATTTTCTTGTCCATTTAAACCTCTATAGACTCATGAAAGGAAGACACAAAAGAAGCAGGGAAGGCGAAGAGGGATGTTGGTGAGCTAGAACATTCTTTTATTCATCAAGCATTTATTGATGGTCTACACGTTTCGATGTTGGAATTCAGTCATGAAAACAGACAAAAATCCCTACCTTCTGGAGCTTAAATTATAGTGTAGTGAAACAAAAAATCAAATAAGAATAATAAAATATAATGAGTTGCAGGTGGCATCTTGCTAAGAGTTTAAAAGCAAAGAAAAGGAAAACAACGTCAAGCAAAATATGCATATTCAGCAGAGTAGCTGGGAAAGTTGTCATTGAAAGATGACATTTAAAAACTTTAGAAAGGAAAGTGAGGCATGGGTGGGGCCAGATCACAGGAGGTCTAGTGGACCCTCAAGGATTTTGGCTTTACCCTTCATATGATGGGGAGAATTAGATATTTAAAAGAATGGATGTGTCCTGATTCAAGTTTTAAAAGAATCATCCTAGCTGCTTTGGGGAGAATTTTTTTGGGGGGAAAGAGTTTAAGAGAGGGCTTACTAGCAGAACATTGCAGCAATCTAAATGAGAGACTATGTTGGCTCAAACTGGGGTGGTAACAGTACAAAAGAGTCATGAATAAGTGGCAGAATTATGGATATAAACTCTATACATATATCAGGTAGGATTTCTAAGAGATTAAAGGGAAATAGAAAGGATGTCTTTAAGGATGGGCTTGTCATTTATGAGGGTGGAGCAGGCTGGACATACGGGAGGGGCGTGTGGGATGGGCAATGCCTAGACATATCCATGAGGGTGAGAAATAGAGATATCAGAATGTTTAAACTGGAGGAAATGTGCTCTGCTTACTTTCCCTTCCCAAGCTGTATACACTTCAGAACTGATGGTGAAGTTTTGATTTTGAACCACAGAATTGAAATTTCAGCTTCAAAGCTTTGATGCAACTGTATAAAAGAAACATAGAACTTAGTAAACTGAAAGTCTCAAGAGAGCAATGATGCCTCCAACTCTATAGTCTCATCACTTATTTGATCTTTAATGTAACTAGTCATTAATTTATCTAGTCATTAATTCAATAAATAATTTTGGAGTGCTTTCTTTGTTCTAGGGAATGTAAAAAGGATTTACACATAGTGATAAAAAAAAAACCAAACACACGGCTAGAGTCCCTACCCTTATTAGAGTTTACCCACCCCACTGGGGATATGTATATGCATATATGTGTCTGTGTTAATCAATAAGTAACTCTAGGTCAGGGAATTTTGCCATCTTATTTTGTTAAGATGCATCAATATGTCAGTGGGTTAAATGTTCAGAAGCAGTCATTATTATAAGTGATTAGCTATGTGGATGTGTACGATGGGGAATCTTAAAAATAGATTTTGAAAGTGTAGTAGAAAATAACTTTTCACAGAAAATGAGGAATATATGTTACATTTACAAGCTTTTATTACAGCATTCATCATTAATCTCAAGATTTATGAAAACACTTCAAAGGTCCAACCACCAAAGAGTAGCTTAGGACCACTTAAAGATGAGCTAACATAAAGGATATTCACAAGATAGCAATAATTTTTAAAAATATTTTATTAGAGTTTAAAGACAAAAAACCTCAATTCAGGAAGCAGTGATATTTCTCAGTTTGTTTTTTCTTAATAGTTATAAGCTCAATGTGGTTAGAAACATATGTACTAATAAAACAGTTTTTAAATTAATGGTATGGTGGATGAAACAGCATTCATAACAGAACAATCTAGAAATAAAATGAATTATCTGTTAGTATTAATATATATGCTACTGCACATAAATTTTTTTTGCCTATTTGTCTTCCAGACAATATAATTAAAATCTCTATTTTAAAAGTAGTTAAATAATATTAATAGTATATAAAAATAATCTATATTTATACAGATACACACATTTTGTATACAGTTAGATAGATATTTGTGTGTGTGTATGTAGCATATAAATTATCAAAAGAAAAAACCACTAGGAGGTTTTAATTTAAACTTGATTTTATGCTAATAATTTAGACAAGTTCACAGAATATGGTTATCCTAGGACATGAGTTTTCTATATTGTCAGACTTTCTTCTTTAAATCATGTGGAAAATTTAAAAACTCATATCAATATTTTTAAATAGATTGTGTTAAACTAATATATATTGCTCATATATTGTCTACCTCATAGAAATGACATATTTGTTTTTTTGGTTTTTTGTTTTTAGAAGATAACTTTATTTATTTATTTATTTATTTATTTATTTTTAAGAAATTTTATTGAGATACAGTTAACATACAATAAACTGCATATATTTAGAGTGTACAATTTGGTATCCCAATCTCCCAGTTCACTCCGTCTCAACCCTCCCCACTTTCCCCACTTGGTGTCCATATGTTTGTTCTCTACATCTGGGTCTCTATTTCTGCCTTGTGAACCAGTTGATTTGTACCATTTTTTTTTATTCCACATATATGTGTTAACATACAATATTTGTTTTTTCTCTTTCTGACTCACTTCACTCTGTATGACAATCTCTAGGTCCATCCATGTCTCTACAAATGTCCCAGTTTCATTGCTTTACACAGCTGAGTAATATACCATTGTATATATGTACCACATCTTCTTTATCCATTCATCTGTTGATGGACATTTAGGTTGCTTCCATGTCCTGCCTATTGTAAATAGTGCTGCAATGAACATTGGAGTGCATGTGTCTTTTTGAATTATGGCGTTCTCTGGGTATATGCCCAATAGTGGGATTGCTGGGACATATGGTAACTCTATTTTTAGTTTTGCAAGGAACCTCCACACTGTTCTCCACAGTGGCTCTATCAATTTACATTCCCAACAACAGTGCAGGAGTGTTCCCTTTTCTCCACACCCTCTCCAGCATTTACTCTTTGTAGATTTTCTGATGATGTCCATTCTGACTGGTGTGAGGTGATACCTCATTGAAGTTTTGATTTGAATTTCTCTAATAATTACTGATATTGAGCATCTTTTCATGTGCCTCTTGGCCATCCATATGCCTTCTTTGGAGAAATGCCTATTTAGGTCGTCTGCCCATTTTTTGATTGGGTTGTTTGTTTTTTTGATATAGAGCTGGATGAACTCTATATATTTTGGAGATTAGTCTTGTCTGTTGATTCATTTGCAAATATTTTCTCCTATTCTGAGGGTTGTCTTTTTGTCTTGCTTATAGTTTCCTTTGCTGTGCAGAAGCTTTGAAGTTTCATTAGGTCCCACTTATTTATTTTTGTTTTTATTTCCATTACTCTAGGGGGTGGATCAAAAAAGATCTTGCCATTATTTACGTCGAAGAGTGTTCTTCCTATGTTTTCCTCTAGGAGTTTTATAGTGTCTGGCCTTACATTTAGGTCTTTAATCCATTTGGAGTTTATTTTTATGTATGGTTTTGAGTGTTTTAATTTCATTCTCTTATATGGAGCTGTCTACTTTTCCCAGCACCACTTATTGAAGAGGCTGCCTTTTCTCCATTGTATATCCTTGCCTCTTTTGTCATAGATTAGTTGACCATAGTTATCTCTGGGCTTTCTATCCTGTTCCATTGATCTATATTTCTATTTGTGTGCTAGTGTCATATTATCTTGATTGCTGTAGGCTTGTAGTATAGCCTGAAGTCAGGAAGCCTGATTCCACCAACTCCATCTTTCCTTCTCAAGATTGCTTTGGCTATTCAGAGTCTTTTGCATTTCCATACAAATCATAAAATTTCTTGTTCCATTTCTGTGAAAAATGCCATTGGTAATTTGATAGGAATTGCAATGAATCTGTAGATTGCTTTGGGTAGTATAGTCATTTTCACAATGTTGATTCTTCCAATCCAAGAACATGGTATATCTCTCCATTTGTTTGTGTCATCTTTGATTTCATTAGTGTCTTATAGTTTTCTGAGTACAGGTCTTTTACCTCCTTGGTTAGGTTTATTCCTAGGTATTTGATTCTTTTCATTACTATGGTGAATGGGATTGTTTCCTTAATTTCTTTTTCAGATCTTTCATTGTTAGTGTATAGAAATGCAAGAGATTTCTCTGTGTTAAGTTTTTATCCTGCAACTTTACCAAATTCATTGATTAGCTCAAGTAGTTATCTGGTGGCATCTTTAGGATTTTCTATGTATAGTATCATGTCATCTGCAAACAGTGACAGTTTTACTTATTCTTTTCCAATTTGGATTCCTTTTATTTCTTTTTCTTCTCTGATTGCTGTGGCAGAGACTTCCAAAACTATGTTGAATAGTAGTGGCAAGAGCAGGCATCCTTCTCTTGTTCCTGATCTTAGAGAGAATGCTTTCATTTTTTCACCATTGAGAATGATGTTTGCTGTGGGTTTGTTGTATATGGCCTTTATTATGTTGAAATAGGTTCCCTCTATGCCCACATTCTGGAGAGTTTTTATCATAAATGGGTGTTGAATTTTGTTGAAAGCTTTTTCTGCATCTATTGAGATGATCATGTGGTTTCTATCCTTCAATTTGTTAATATGGTGTATCATATTGAAGAATCTTTGCATTCCAGGGATAAACCCCACTTGATCATGGTGTATGATCTTTTTAATGTGTTGTTGGATTCTGTTGGCTAGTATTTTGTTGAGGATTTTTGCATCTAAATTCATCAGTGATATTGGTCTGTAATTTTCTTTTTATGTAGTATTTTCCTCTGGTTTTGGTATCAGGGTGATGGTGGCCTCATAAAATGAGTTTGGGAGTGTTCTTTCCTCTGCAATTTTTTGCAAAAGCTTGAGAAGGATGAGTGTTAGCTCTTTTCTAAATGTTTGACAAAATTCACCTGTGAATCCATCTGGTCCTGGACTTTTGTTTGTTGGGAGATTTTTAATCACACTTTCAATTTCATTACTTGTGATTGGTCTGTTCATATTTTTGATTTCTTACTGATTCAGTCTTAGAAGGTTATACCTTACTAAGAATCTGTCAATTTCATCAAGGTTGTCCATTTTACTGGCATATACTTGCTTGTAGTAGTCTCTTATGGTGCTTTTTATTTCTGTGGTGTCCATTGTAACTTCTGTTTCATTTCTAACTTTATTGATTTGAATCCTCTCCCTCTTTTTCTTGATGAGTCTTGCTAGAGGTTTATCAAATTTGTTTATCTGCTCAAAGAACCAGATTTTAGTTTTTTTGATTTTTGCTATTGTTTGCTTTGTTTCTATTTCATTTATCTCTGCTCTGATTTTTATGATTTCTCTCCATCTGCTAACTTTGGGTTTTGTTTGCTCTTCTATCTCTAGTTCCTTTAGGTGTAAGGTTTGGTTTGATTGTTTATTTGGGATGTTTCTTGTTTCTTGAGGTAGGATTGTATTTCGATAAATGTCCCTCTTAGAACTGCTTTTGCTGCATCTCATAGGTTTTGGATCATTGTGTTTGCATTGTCATTTGTCACTAGGTATTTTTTGATTTCCTCTTTGATTTCATCCCTGATCTCTTGGTTATTTGACAGTGTATTGTTTAGCCTCCATGTGTTTGTGCTTTTTACAGTTTTTTTCCTGTAATTGATTTCTAATTTAATAGTGTTGCTATCGGAAAAGATGCTTGATATGATTTCAAATTTATTGAATTTACCAAGGCTTGATTTATGACCCAAAATGTGACCTATCCTGGAGAATATTCCATGTGCATTTAAGAATAACATGTAATCTGTTATATTTGGATGTAATGTCCTAAAGATATATATTAAATCCAGCTGATTTATTGTGTCATTTAAAGCTTGTGTTTCCTTATTAATTTTCTGTGTGGATGATCTGCCCATTTGTGTAAGTGGGGTGTTAAAGTCCCCCACTATGATTGTGTTCCTGTCAATTTCCTCTTTCATAGTTGTTAGCATTTGCCTTGTGCATTGAGGTGGTCCTATATTGGGTGCATATATATTTATAATTGTTATCTCCTCTTCTTGGATTGATCCCTTGATCTTTATGTAATGTCCTTTCTTGTCTCTTGTAACATTTTTTATTTTAAAGTCTACTTTATTTGATATGAGTATCGCTACTGCAGCTTTCTATGTGTCCCTAGGTCTGAAGTGGGTCTCTTGGAGACAGCATATATATGCGTCTTGTTTTTGTATCCATTCAGCCAGTCTGTGTCTTTTGGGGCATTTAGTCCATTTACATTCAAAGTAATTATCAATATGTATCTTTCTATTACTGTTTTCTTAATTGTTTTGTTTTTGTTTTTGTAGGTCCTTTTCTTCTATTATGGTTCCTGCTTAGAGAAATTCCTTTAGCATGTGTTGTAGGGCTGGTTTGGTGGTGCTGAATTCTCTTAGCTGTTTGTCTGCAAAGCTTTTGATTTTTCCATAGAATCTGAATGAGATCCTTGCTGGGTAGAGTATTCTTGGTTGGAGGTTCTTCCCTTACATCACTTGAAATATATCATGCCACTCCCTTCTGGCTTGCAGAGTTTCTGCTGAGAAATCAGCTGTCAACCTTATGGGAGCTCCCTTGTATGTTATTTGTCATTTTTTCCCTTGTTGCCTTTAATAACATTTCTCTGTCTTTAATTTTTGTCAATTTGACTACTATATGTCTTGGTGTGTTTCTCCTTGGGTTTATCCTGCCTGGGACTCTCTGCGCTTCCTGGACTTGGGAAGCTCTTTCCTTTCCCATGTTAGGGAAGTTTTTGACTATAATCTCTTCCAATATTTTCTTGGGTCCTTTCTCTCTCTCGTCTCCTTCTGGGACTCCTATAATGTGAATGTTGGTTGCGTTTAACATTGTTCCAGATGTCTCTTAGGCTGTCTTCAGTTGTTTTCATTGTTTTTCCTTTATTCTTTTCCACATGAGTGATTATCACCATTCTGTCTTCCAGGTAACTTATTCGCCCTTTTGCCTCAGTTAATCTGCTATTGGTTCCTTCCAGTGTATTTTTCATTTTGGTTATTGTGTTGCATTGTTTGTTCTTTAATTCTTCAAGGTCCTTGGTAAACTTTCTTGCCACTTTTTGATCTTTGCATCCAGTGTTTTTTCAAAGTCCTGGATCATCTTCACTATCATTATTTTGATTTCTTTTTTTGGAAGGGTGCCTATCTCCTCTTCATTTAGTTGTTTTTCTGGGGCTTTAGCTTGTCCCTTCATGTGGTACAAAGTATTTTGCCTTTTCATTTTCTCTATCTTTCTGTGGCTGTGGTTTTCAGTTCCACAGAATGAAATACTGCTGATGCTGCTTGATACTGCTATCTGTGCTCTTGTGGATCAAGCTACCTAGGAGGCTTGTGTGTGCTTCTTGATGGGAGGGACTGATGGTGGACTGGGCTGGGTTGGTGGAGCTCAGTAAAACTTTATTCTGTCTGCCAATGGGTGGGGCTGTGTTACCACTTTGTTGGTTGTTTGGCCTGAGGCTCCCCAGCACTGGAGCTTACAGGCTTTTTGGTGGGGCTAATGGCAGACTCTGGGAGGGCTCACGCTAATGAACACTTTCCAGAACCCCTGCTGCCAGTGCCCCTGTCTCCTCTGTGAGCCACCCCTGCCCCCCACTCTGCAGGCAACCCTTCAACACCAGCAGGTAAATCTGGTTCAGTCTCCTATGGGGTCACTGCTCCTTCCCCCTGGGTCCTGGTGAACACATTTTTTGTGTGCCCTCCAAGAGTGGAGTCTCTGTTTCCCCCAGTCCTGTGGAGGTCCTGCAATTAAATCCTGCTGGCTTTCAAAGTCTGATTCTCTGGGGATTCCTCCTCCCATTGCTGGACCCCCAGGTTGGGAAGTCTGACGTGGGGCTCAGAACCCTCACTTCCGTGTGTGGACTTCTGTGGTATAACTGTTCTCTAGTTTGTGAGTCACCTACCCAGCACTTATGGGATTTGGTTTTAATGTGATTGCACCCCTCCTACCATCTCACTGTGTCTTTTCCTTTGTCTCTGGATGTGGGGTGTCTTTTTTGGTGAGTTCCTGTGTCTTTCTGTTGATGATTGTTCAGCAGTTATTTGTAATTCTGGTGCTCTTGCAAGAGGCAGTGAGCACACATCCTTCTACTCTGCCATCTTGATTCCTCTTCCAGAAATGACATATTTGAATTTTCATAAACCATTGTCAGATTTATACCCCACTTCTTGTTCATGCCATTTATTATAGGAATAAATGTATATGTTTGTTTGTAGAATGAAAATGTTTTGGCTGCCCTACCTAAGAATCCCCCCTTACCCCAAATATTTATGAAAATACCCACACTATGCTGTGAGTCCTGGAGACTGGAGGGAGTTCTAAATCACACTGCAGCACTGAAAGTTGAAGATCAGATATTCACTTTTTTAGCCTGTTTTTACACTGGTACATGAGCATGTAAGTAAAATTAAGCAGATGAGTTTGACTCAACCTTAGAATATGAAGGTAATGATGCAAAATCTAAGGTTCATAGAGTAATGATTTTGGTACCAGCCATACAACCACATCTAGTTTATAGGAGCCATTAATATACATACCAGTGTTATACATGGAGCATTTGATGGTAAGTTTGATTTCCTACATAGTAGACTTTCCAAATGTAACCACAACAATATCTCCATGTCGCATGCCCCTCTAGACTGTGAATTAGGCATTCCACCACAATTGAAATCTCCTGGCTTGATTGTAACCAGTAGAATGGGTTGGAAGGTATACTGTATGACTTCTGAGACCAGGCCACAAGTAGCAATGCCATGTCTCTGCCTGATCCAAAAGGCTTCTTGCTTTTGAAGCCTTCAGCCACCATGTAAGCAGGCCAACTCTTTTGAGGCCACCAAGTAGTGTGGAAACTCACATGGAAAGACCACATGGAATGGTATCCCAAAATAATTTGAGACAACTTGAAGAGAAAGAGATGCCTGGCTAGCTGCCCCAGCTTCCTGCACTTCAAGATTCAGCCATCCTCTTACAGTAGCTGCATGAAAGACCCCAAACCAGAAGAGCTGAGTTGTGTCTGGATCCCTGACCTACAGAAATGGTGAGATAAAATAAAAATATAACCCACTATGTTTTGGGGTATTTTATTATTGAGCAATAGAGAAACAGAAAGGCTTGCAACTAAGCAAAGCAGTTTCAAATATTGCTTAATTAGAAGTATAAATTAAAAATAAAACAAATTCTCTCCTCTTCACTGCCATATCCCTCACTTATGATAACCTAGTTTGTGATGGAATTATATGTGAGGAGTCCTTAATCAGGTTTTCTTTATTACTCCTATCTGACATTTATGCTGTAAACCCTAAAATAAGTGTATTTCTAACCTTCTGTTAAACCTTCAGAAGTGTTATTCTCAGCTGGATACTCCCCTCTCTTTGATAAACCCCTGATGTTGAACCTCATACAATTGTCATGGGAGGGGAAGCATTTTTATTTCACTTCTGGGATCACAAACTTTTCTTTCTAATTCTCTTTAGCTTTTCTTTGCTTATCAGAGAATGATGTACTATCTCCCTTGGGGCCTTCAGAATTCTCTGACTCCTATGCTTTCTATGGTACACTAAGTATTATGAGCACATTCCATTTAATAAACTTCACATATAGAGTTCTGATAAAGGAAGACTAGATTTTTCTCATTTGTATTCTTTTCACTGCAAAAACAGTTGCCCTTTGACTCAATAAGCAAACAGAATTCTTAAAACCAAGGAAATGGACTTATGGTCCAGAATAAAGTAGGCCTATTTTCTGTTAGAAACCCATATATTGTGTTTTCTTGTCTTCAAGTGAGCTCCCTAAGGACCCACTAGCCTTTCTTGCCTGTGATATTGTCTAGATGAAGTTGCAGTACATTTGCTTTTTCATATATCTTCTTCCATTTCTGTTACCTTTTTGCTAATTGTGCTACCATCCATGTGCTATCTTCCTGTAGGAGAAGGGCTTTGTCTAATTCTGAATGTGCTCCAGTAGTTTATCCAAGATAAAGAACACTTTACCATCTAATAATATGCTTTTCCATTATTAAAAGAGGATTTTTTGGATACCTTTGTTCTTTTCAATAGACCCAGATGTGTCAGAAACTGGAATTGAGTTTTAAAATGTCTGACAGCTTAGCTAATAGAGAAATCTATGCTATAATATGTAGATACTCTTTATAATATGGTAAATAGATTGCAATATACATGGGTAGACAGTAAGGAGGATGCAACAAATGTGAAGAATCACAAGCTCAGTCTCCACTTGAGCCTGTACAGGGAAACACAACAGATCAACTCTTTTCCCATGCATTTCGAACGTGTGTACTGTCACTTATGGATGGAGTCCAGGGTATGTCAGGAGGCCCTTGGAGACCCAATACCCAAGCACTAAACTGAATCACTCTGCCTTCTCAACTCTGCAGTTCCCCAGCCACCAAGCAGGTTGTACAAAAGACTACAGTAATTTTCAGATCAAAACCATCTCCTGCGGAGTCCACCACCCAGGGAAACAGAAGCTGCAAGTGCATGGAGCTGGCGTAGTGCAGAGAAGCTCTCATACAGCTACATGTCATTTGAAACCCAGTGAGTACAAAGTTCATTCTTCAGAAATATATTACTAGCAGCCTCCATTAAAGTGCAAAAGAGAAAAAATCTGCTCATGTTGGTCCTAAACTCAATATTATTTTTATTTGCTAAATTCTGAAGGTTATGTCAAAAATTTTCAGATACTTTTTCTATCCCTATGAGAGCCTGTTTCTGTTGGGTTTTCTTCTTGCTTTATATAGTGTGTTTGTATAAAATTTTATTATAAATTTATTTTTATGAACAGCATAGATATGATTTATCATGTTAACCTAATAACTGAGACTCTTAAGGACAAAATAAAAGTTACAATCTTTTGATTACCATATAGAATGTTGAAATATCATTATGGAAAACACCAAATTATACCCAAATATTTTTTCTTTATATCCCTAACAGAAATGAAGCAAAAGTTTACCTTCAGTAAGACTTAAGTACATTGAAGGCGAAGTGATTTTGTGTTTAGGGAAGTCTTCATATAATACACAGAAATTTAATAGCACAAAAAGTTGAAAATAAGATTTCCTTTTTAAATTATCGATTTAAATAATAAGTTGTTACACATGGTTTTAAAGAGTAATTGACTTAAGCAATAATATACCTGGAAAAAGTGAACAAGAAAAATGTTTTTATTGTTTGTATTGCATACATGACAAATGACATTGATAAGAGAACAACAAGATTGAGGTGAAAATTGGAGGAATATTTATGGCAATTCTAAGTGCCTTGAAAAGTTGATCTGAATTGCTTGCATCAAAGAGAAAATAGACTCTTTAATGATCACTTCCCTGACAACTAACAGTAACATCGTTTTTAGCTATGACTGCTAAAATTAGATACCTTCCTCTTGGAAATATGCATTCCCTGACAACAGTACAGGATGACAGCCTTCACCTCATGATAAGAGGGAGAGTAATAATTCATCTTTAAATGAGCAATTTCTGTGATAAAGGAAAAAAATGTTACTTAGGATGGATTTGATGGCAGAATAAAAAAAGTAATGCCACACTAATTACTTTAGCAATATTTAGTGAAATGTTTGCTTTGATTTTAAATAGAGTGATACAGTTTTCAAGATATTCATTTATTAGGACTCTTCATTCCAGGAAAAGAGATCTTTCTTGGTGACAAAAAGGCTTTTAACAACTTGTGTAAAATTATGCTTAGTTGAATAAACTACACAATAGAATGTGCTTGTAAGAAGTGCAAACAAATGAGTTTTAAAGTGCTGCCTTAAGGCTGTTAGCTGTTGATAACTAAACTGGCATGCCCATGCCACGATCATTTCTCCGGCAGTGCAGAGCTAGACTATGGGACCTTGTCAGGCCATCCATCATAGCTTGTCACCTGAAGACATAAATAAAAATTCAGCATTTCCCCAGATCTATTAGAAGGCTGGTATGTCTATTTAGAGTCCCCATGGCAAAATTATAGCTTAAATTCAGCCTTTTAAAATGTATACATTAGCACCAGTGCAGACATAGAGTCAACATTCATTTTGCACAAAATGTACCTAGAAAATTAGGTCCAAAGTGAGAGAAATAGCTACAAAAATATTGTTAAAAGCCTCTAATTTTATAAATCATGGTAATTTGACAGATCAATGTGTTAATGCAAAGAAATTGTGTCTATTATGGTTATATAGAATCACCAAAATGTCATGGGAAAAGGGGAGAAAATCTCCTTCCTGTTCTTTTGAAATATTTTGTTAAAACACTCCAAGTAGAAGTATGAGTTAGAGAAATTACTCTAGAACAAGAGTCTACAAGTTTTTTCTCTATAGGGAGACATAGTAAATGTTTTAGCCTTTGAAGACCACATATGGTCCCTGTCACACATTCCTCTTTGGCTTTATTTTATAACTCAAATATATAAAAACTATTCTTAGTTCATCAATGGTACAATAAAAGTATAGTCCACTGCCTAATTTCAAATCATGGGTCATAATTTGCAAACCCCTGTTTTAGAAAAGAAAGTGTTATTTATTTAATAAAAAGGGACAATTTTATAATTTAAAAGACTTCATTCTTGCTTTTGAGTGATTATTTTTCAAGTAACAAAGAATTTATAAAAACAGATCATCATTTATGGCATAACAAAAGTAATTATTAGGTAGAAGTCCTGGCACATGAGTGCATTTTAAATCAAATGGGCATTTTTTTGTTATACTTCTGCATTTTGAAAGGGAGATTTTAATGCAAGTTAGATGCTACTCCAGGTGTATATTGTCACCTAAAATGGAACACAAAGTAGTCTTGAGACAAGCAGCATTAAATTTAGCTCAGTGCCAAAAGCAGCTGCTTAAAATAGTCCTGGCAGTACCGCAGACATGTATATCTTCATGTGAGACTCCAAGTCATCTCTTTTAACAGGTGTCAATTTTACTGATAGCATAAAATCAATGGCAGAATAAACTTTGAAATTTTAATTCATTTTAAATTTCTGTGTAGGGGTTTGTGCATGTGCGTGTGTGTCTATTTATGTATATGTATGTTTCTTATAGCTGCCTGAAAGGTAAAAGATGATCAGCCTTGTTAGAACTGTCAAGAGGTGAAAAGAAATCATTCTTAGGATAAAAGATGAAGCTTTATGATTTCTATAGGTAAAAATGATAGACAATTATTATGAGATGCAGTGCAATTATTACTGTGTTTGATGTTATTGAAATTGTCTTTGCTGAATTATGTGCTTCTTAGAAATTTTTTAGAAAATCTGCAGAAATTTTGTCAAGTAAGGAAAAATTACCACCTTCAAATAAAACACACCTGTTAACTTTCTGTTTCAAATGTCTAGATTTTTAAACAATGTGTTATTACTATCCTTTGCACCAACAAAAATGAAGGTATTTCAACAACTCTGAAACTATTTTTGAAAATATTGAGTATGAATACCTTTCTTGCCATTATAAAATTAAAAAGTTGAATACTTAAATATCATTGACATTTTTGAACCAAATTGGTATGAAATTTGCATAAGAATATTTGTAAGAAATTTTTTTCCTTAATATCAAAATTCATTAATAAATATTTTCTTTGCTCCAGGCACAGAGTAGGAATTAAGGAAATCAAAAATGAATAAAACTTAAAGAATGCATTTTAGGCAGGTGTGGTTTAGTTTTACAATTCCCTGGGTATAGGAACACCCTAGGTATTTTGCATAAGTCTATGATTTAACACTTAAAACAACCCTGAGAGTCAGGTCACAACCTGAGGCCTGGGAAATTTAAGCAGTAATTTTACTACCTAAAACCAAATAAATAACCAGTAAGTAGCATTGTTTTGAAGATAGGTTTGCCCTGAATCCAAAGTCTCATTTTATTTATTGGTTTGTTTGCTTGTTTTTCCAGGTATACTCTCTAGCCATTTTTTTTTTCCAAAAGCACAAGAAAGCACCCAAAAGTCATAAGGGAAAAACAATTATAATTGTCTAAGTTCTACTAAGATTATTCCTGGATTATATTCTTGTGACTCGATTTTCTTCTCCCCAAGATTTTTGATTATTCGTAACTTTTGTCAGCTTATCATCTCTACCTTCATTCCATAACTTGTTTTCACTTAAGTCACGGTTCCTAATTTTTCATGGTTTTCATCTGTATATAAATTTCCACTGAAAGTATTACTATCCAGATTTTTTTAATTTTCATCACTTTTTTCTTCATTGTATACAACTCTCTGCCACCTTTTCACTGTAAATCATCACCTTCTGCTTGCAGGTCCTTTCTCATGCATCTTCCTATATCCTTAATTTTTTTTCCCCCAATGTAGATTTTAAAAAGTGCCAATAAGTCAATGACAGAAAGTGGGAAAGCACTGAAAGAAAATATTGCTTTATATCTTATAGAAAGCTTCCTCACACACCTAGCAGAGGGGGAAGTGTAAGGCACTCTGTGACCTTGGACCTCTTTCTTTATGTTTAGATCTGTCTATGAGGCAGTAGACTGCTGCCCTTCTGCTGCTGCCTGAGAGGGAGCCCAGGGCATGCCAGGTGTGGGAAAGTCTTTATGGTCCAACACCCAGCAGTCAGCTCTCTCCACCTGACCCATGGGTTTCCAGATGAACAGATCGACCTTAGGATTTCATTACAGTTAAGAAGTGTGTGTATTTCTCATGCTTAAACCAAGAGAATGTTCTTTTACATAATCATTATGTCACACACAGGATGTGACAAAAATTCCATTCAGAAATTTTTACCTTACTATTACATGCAACTAAAAGTATACCTAAAAACTGCTAATTAAATGGCCAGTGAAACATTACTATAAGGAATTTTAAAAGGAATAAACACTTTTTGGTCAGTAACTTTGGTAAACTATTTCTGATTATTTAATAGCAGAAGGCACATAACACTGATCTTATGGGAACTAAGAACTTCAATATTTGTTTGGACACAAAGTGTTTGAAGAATGCTTTAAATTCCTCATTTTGGCATGGTGGTTGTTTAGGAGTACTGTGAGGCTGTAGATTCAACAGAACATCTTGCATTGAAATAAGTAATATTTTAGAGATATTAAAACAATTTCACTTATATGGAATCACGGTTGAAACTTCTTTGTAGATAGGCTGGATGTACAGATGTGTTAACAGTTTCAGTTGTGTTACACAGTTAGGGCCACAACACACATCTTCCGGTTTTTACTGTAATGTTCCTTACACGATGCTGTTGGATAGGTGCAGGATACAGTGGTATTGGATTAATTATGGGCTTCTCTCTGGAAGTCATGGAGTTGAGGTGCCCTTAAAGACTGGCTTCCATTCCCATGCTGGCTGCAGCACAATCCCTGGAAGGAAGGATGTGGGAAAGCACCTCCTGATGAGGAGGGAAAAAACCCCAAACTCAAACACTGTCTTAAAGTTACTTTACTTTACTCTTTATACTGTTGGCAGTGATGTTTTGATGAAAAGTGGTCAATAGAATATTTCTTCCTTTCTTATAGAAGTGCTGCCATGTTATAAAATTCTTGTTTATCTAAAGATCTATCAATATTTGCTGTTCCAAAAGTACCTATAATTTCTTGAGGTTAAACATAATCTTTTCACTGTCTTGCAAATTCTATTCTTGTAGTACCAAAATGTGCTTTTATGTAGAAGAATGTGTGGATAACCTGTCATAAATCTTCCTGTTTTAAATTTAAGCAGGTTTTCATTCTTGATTATGTTCAACATAACCCTTACCCCAACCTCTCACCAGATTAGGCCCTCCCTCACTCTTCCATGTGTGTTACATTTCATCACCTCACTTTTTGGTTTATTACAAAAGTCTCCTTTTTCTTACCCTGAGCCAAAGCTCCTACATGGACTTTCCTTTACAACCCCCCTAGGAGAATGTTGCATTTCCTTTCCTTATGGGAACATTTCTAATATTGTTGTGGCATGATAGCTGCTCTGGTCTCCAAACATGAAATTCATATAATGGAACTCCTCACTCTTTATTAATATCACCAAATTATTTCTAGGAAGTACAGTAGAATATGAAATGGGACAAGTATTGAAACATCACCTAAATAATATTACAGAAAGGAGGAAAGAGAAAGGAAGGGAACAAAGAGATTGAGAGAGAAAGAAAAATGAGAGAAGGATTGAGAGAGAAGGTGAGAAATTGACTAAGAAAAAAATTTTCCAAGGCTTTACAGGTAATTGAAGCACACACATACAGACATAAAGGAGGAGAGGTGAGAAGACATCTTGAAGGTGAGTGCTGCTGCTGAGTTAGGAAGGAAAACTTAAATGCAGCATAATGCACCTCAACCCACCAACACAGCCTCACTGGGCGCAAGTCCACCATAACATGTGATTCTCAAAGGCTTTACTCTCATCATTCATCCCTGAAAGAATCACTTAGAGGATTCAATTTCAATACCCTCAGTAAGTATCTCAATACTTTTAACAGGCTTCATGGGAATTATTCCCACTAAAGTTTCATGATATTCGACAGGATTTCAGGAGAAGTCATTTTCCTAGAGGGCCCATAAATGCTGTAATTTTATTTATTTTCGCTACGAATTGCCTAACAAATTGGGACCCTACTTGAGACAGATCTAAATTCTTTTTGCTAAATCTTTTGATGCTCATTGTGTAAAGACTACTAACCTCCCCCCAGGTTTCAATAGTCCTTCTGGTCACAAAACATTGCTTCTAGCTTCTTGTAATAAACCAGCATCATTCATTCAATCATTGATTTATTCACTTATTAATTCATTCATTCAAAATATTTGTTGAGCAATCTCTCAATAACAGGCATTGTTCTATATTCTAGGGACACAGTAACAAGCAAGGAAAACCCTGTGTCCTCATGGAGCTAAAGTTACAGCTGAAAATGAATAACGCAATTTCAAGTGGAGATAACTCTATAAGAAACCAGAATGTGGGGGTAGAAATGGAGGGCAAGGGACAAAATTTTAAATGATATTCACAGGAAAACTTTTTTGAAGAAGGAACATTTAAGGAAGCAAAGGAAGATGATAAGTCAATGAGATATGGCTGATAACAGAGGAATGGATATCCCAGTGAGAGAGACCAGGAAGTACAAACATCTCTCAGGGGATAAGAACTTGGCATATTTGAGAAATAACTAAAAAGTAAATGTGGCTAGAGCTGAGTGAGGAGGAGAGTGGTGAGAATTGATCAAAGAGGGCTTTAGTTAGGCATCCTTTCAGGCCTTGCTTAAGTGTGATGAAAGCTATTAGAAAAATTGGGGCAGGTGTGGGTGCCATCATCTCACTTATGTGTTAAATTTTTAAAAATCTCAAGTTGAACATTTATGTTAACAAGCTTATGGGATAGTTATGCACTCAAGCTCTTGGCAACTGTGTTGGCACAGGGGGTTGATATAAGATGTTACACTAAACCAAGTGAGAGAAAATGATGGCTTGAATTGGGGAAGTGAGGCAGTGTAAGGTGGTGAAGAGTGGCCAGACTGGAGACCTTGATAATAAATGTTATGTGATATAGGAGGCAAAAAGAGGAGTCAATGATGTGTTCCCCTGAGCAACAGAGAGGATGGCCACAATGTTATTGAGAAGGTAAATCTGGGGGGTTGGTGAAGATAGCTTGGGGTGGGGAATTATGTTTTTATTTGGACAAATTAATTTTGAGATACCTGTCAGTTGTCCAAGTATATTTGTTGAACAGGTAGCTGTGTATTAGAATTGTGACAGTGGCTGCACTGGAGACTTCAAGGTTATCAATATTACAATGACATTTAAGACTACATTTAAGACTACATTTAAGACTAAGAGATAAAGAGTGTGTGTATTCACAGAAACATAGATGTCCTAGTATTGAGTCCTAGCTCATTCCAACTTTAAATAATTGGAAAGACAAAGCGAATCTAGCAGAGGGAATTGAGAAGGCACAACAAATGCAACAGGAAGAAGATCAAAGCAGGTGGTAGCTCTGTAGCCAAGTGTATAAAGGTTTAAAGAAGTAGGGGTTTTCTATTTCCAGCAAATGGCATGTTAGATGTACATAGAAAATCCTCCCAATGTAGATTCTATAAATGATGGACATAGTATTTTAAACAAAGTTGTTTTCAAGGTAAAACAGAGCAGGTGGTAGTGTTAGGAAAACACCCAGATGCCAGAAATGACAAAAAAGCTGCTTTCCACAAACATAAGCTAACATGGGAGCTGGTGTTTTCTTTCAAAATATCCTTCTGATGCCTGGTGGCCTGGAGCCTGGTCTTGAAGAGCCATCTATGCACAAGTAAAGGAGACAAAATAATGTAGGTTAAGAGGAAAATGGGACCAAAAGTCCCCATACACTCAGAACCCCAATTGTTGAATTCAGGGAAAAATGCCCCTCAGAAGGAGACTTTTCTGTCTCAAACTTGTTTGGAGTAAAAGCAGGGGTAATACTAGAGCCTCCTTTGATAAATGCTAACCACACAGCAGTATTCACTTGACTGGTGTCCAGATTCCCTGTGTCCTGAGAAGCTGAGAATTGATGTTAATAATTTTTCATAGGCGGGTTATATCATCAGGCCAGTGCCTGGCAGAAATAAGCCACTCATCCTTTCTCAAAGAACACATTTTAGAAACATACCTAAAAGACACTACACAGAATAAACAAAGTTCCAAGGAATATGAGCTGACAATAAAAAAAAAAGTACTAAAAATATCTGGAAACAAATCTTCATGTCAAAGACTGCTGAAAGGTTGGCCACAGTGATGATGATTATCTGGAAATGAATGTTTTTCTCTCAGTTTGTGAAGAAGAAATGCTAACAGGAGTGGGTTCAAGAGAGAATGAAAGTTGCATTTGTTTCCAATTACTGCTGTAACAAATTACCACAAATTCAGTGGCTTCAAACAACATGAATTTATTATCTTACAATTCTGGAGGTCAGCAGTCAAAAAGAAGTTCAAAAACCAAGGGACTAAAATCAAGGCGTTGACAGGAGGAGGCTCTAGGGAAGAAGCTGTTTCCCTGCCACTTCCAGCATCTACAGGCTGCCTGCACTCCTCATCTTAGAGACCTTTTCTCCATCTTCAGTGCCTCTGCTTCCATACTTGCTTCTCCTTCCCTGCTCTTTCTGCTTCACACTTGCATCTTTTAAAAGGGCCCCTCTGATTACATCAGGACCTCCCAGATAATGCAGGTTAATCTACCTATCTTAAAATACTTAACCTAATCATGTCTGTAAAATTCCCCTTTTTCCTTGTAAGAAAACACATCCACAGTTTCCAGGGATTAGGTCCTGGGCATTTGTGGGGGATGATTATTCTACCTTCCATAGACAGTGGAGTCAGAAGCTGGAAGATGAAAGAAATGTTTGTAGTCAATATATATATTTTTTAAAGTAGGAGTCATTTTATTTCTTAATAAATTTTTAATTTGTATATTTACAGATGATTATCTTAAGTCAGATTTGTAAACTGACTGGAATTATCAATTCAAGAGCGGAGATAATGATGCAGGCGGGAGACAGATATCTGCAGGAACCACATCCTTAAATAGATGAGAGGAGGTGGGAGAGAGTGCAAAAGTTGGAGAATGGCATAAATTGGATGGGGACAATTCATCAAGTACAGCTGTCAAGAGGGACTCCTTGTTATCACAGTAGATTTGGTGCTGGTAAGATACCGATATGGTCTTCTGATTGCTTCTATTGCTTCAGTGGAAAAAGAAGCAAGATTATTAGTACAGTTTGATAGTTATTGAAGTTAGCTTTAAATGGAAAGAGCTAATAGCACTGCTTAAAATAAAGTTACTCTCAGGAAACCAAGAACAAGAAAAATCTTAAGACATTCCAAATTTCAAGTGTCTTATGACAGATGAATTATAGAGCAAATAGTCAGAAACTTGGTGGGAATTATACTGAAGAATAGAGAGAGTAGAAGCCAGTCAATGACTTTTGGCATGCACAGCAGCACGCATGGCCTGAATGAAAAGTACAGGACAAAAAAGCCAATAAGAAATGGAGATGAGGCTGTACCCACAAAAACTGTGAGATGGGAAAAGCGATCGGTCTTTGAAAAACCAGAATCTGCAGTGTCATTTACCTCATTTCTGTCTTATGTGTAGACCCTAAATCCTATTAAATGTGCCTTCTAAAATATGTTGAGTCAGTAATTATTATTATCATAATTATTATTTCAAAAATAGTGGTAGTCATCAATGATGCAATAGTCTTTGTAGTAGGAATAATTAAAACCTTTCTTTTATTGTCTGAAATATAGCAATTTACAACTGGTTCTCCAGAATCTATTTTCTATGCTGAAAAATGGAGACTGAACAATTTTTCTAGCAAAAGCAACAGCAGCAATAATAATAAAAATATTAAACCCTAAAATGTGTTAAAAACTTTATGTTACACACATTCATCTAAATACTTTGCATACAGTTATTCATTTAATCCCCTATGAAACACTAATAGTGTTGGGTTAGTATCATTAATATCTCAATTTCCCTGATGAGGTATTGGAGGCTTTAAGACATAAATAAGTCTCCAAGGTCACACAGCTAGTAAATGACACAACCATCATGGTACCTCCTTATTCCTTTATGAAGCATTTAAGAAATAGTCTCTTAAAAGAAAAACCAAAGTAGGGAAATATGTGATGCTTTTGCCTTGACCCCGGAAAGGGATATACCTTATACTTTGTCTTTTATTGACCTCCAAGATGAAAAAGACTACTATCATGAACCTACATGGACTTTCTGTTTTTGAATTACATGCGGAGAGAAAAGGCATTCCCCCTCACAAAACAGTATTGAAGAAATAGAATAAAGATATTTCCTATACAGTGTCTGACTTAACCATGATTTGACTTATGATTTTCAGATTTTAAGAGGATACCAAAGCAATACACATTCAGTAGAAACTGTACTTCAAATTTTGAATTTAGATCTCTTCCCAGGCCAATAGTATGCGGTATATATAATTCTCCCTTGTGATGCTGGGCAGGGACAGCCAGTACAGCTCCCAGTCAGCCGTGTGATCACCATCAGGAGGGTGAACAACTGATACACTTACAGCTATTCTGTCTTTCACTTTCAGAGCAGAATTCAGTACATCACATGAGATATTCAACACTTTATTATAAAATAGGCTTTGTGTTAGTAATTTTGACCAACCGTAAGTCAGTTTAAGTGTAAGTAATGTAAGTGAGCACATTGAAGGTAGGCAAAGCTAAGTTATGAGGTTTAAGTGCATTTTTTGACTTGATATTTTCAACTCATAATGGATTTATCAGGATGTAACCTCATCAGAGGTCAGAGAAAATCTGTATAGTATTTAGAAATATGTAGAGGGAATTGGCTTGTGGTCCAGGGGTTAGGACTCCACGCTTCCACTGCAAGGGGCATGGGTTTAATCCCTGGTCAGAGAACTAAGATCCCACACACACACACACAAAAAGAAGTGTGTAGGAAATTGAGTGATATCTTGATGTGTGGACTCCAGTGCTTGGTAAATTATTTTCCAGGTAATCAGCTTTAATGTGGGGGAGAAACATGTTATCACATACCTGTGAAGAATGGAGAAGTAAGGTATTTTTAGAAGATAATCCTAGGTGTCAAGTAAAATTGTGAAATTCTGTGAAAGTACAAATATTCCTAGGTATTAATAAATTTATTGTAAAGAAAACCATATGTCTGATAAAATTACCTGCCTGCTGTTATTACCTCACCAATTCAACTATGTGACAAAAATTGTTATTCAAGTTGTACTTTATTAAAAGATAAATTTCTTAAATACATTTATTATGCTTGCAGTTTACAGGACTTGCAATATCATCATAGGATTAAAGTTTCATTTATACAATGCAAATTCTAAGTATTTGGAAAAAGTTAAAAACCACCTTCTTTTTGGGCAGCAGCGTATTTAATTAATAAGGATAAGTTTGCAAACTTTGAGGTATGATAAATAAAAGCACTCAGCATCATTTCTCCAAAGCACAAACTATTTATTCTTATGATCTTTTTATTAAACTGAATGCAAGTAACACATAGTCTATGGACCATGCTAGGAGCAGAAATAGGTATTACGGATGTTGATATCTTAAGCAATGATGAAATGTTGTTAAATAAGATAGATAAAGATTATGAAAAAATATTTTGGAGAGCAAGGAACTGATTTTGTGTATAGTTAAGTAAACTTTGATTAGTTAATTTATTTTCATGAAAAGAAGTGGGCAATCTACATACCTACCATCTAGTCTACAAAACTGACCAATTAAGGACATGAAGATGTGGAATTTGTTTTTAAGTCAGATTCCAGATATTGATTATTTTATTCTATACTTTCCCCCTAGAATGCCAGCTACAATATTTGGATTAGAAGCCAAACTCTTCAAACAAATGTTCAAGGCTTGCCATCTCTGTTTCCTACACTCTTTCCCTCTATCACCAAATTTAATGCTGGATTCTACTCCTACTACTCAAAAAGAATAATGACTTTTCATTATGTTTCCAATTACCTTCACATCACTAAATTTAATGAGCATTTTAATTTCCATATCATAATTATTTCAGAGTCATGGGATGTTGTTGAGCTGCTTCTCGAAACCTTCTCTTCATTTGCTTTTAAACCACAACAGTTTCCAATTGTCTCACACTTTTCTGGTAATCTTTTCAAATGAATGATTATCCTGCTCTATGCAAACATTATATACTGCAATTTTTCTGTGGTTGGGTCTAGGGACTCTTCTCTCTCATCTTTTCCTTAGGTGATCCCTTCCATGGTGATAGCTGCAATGATGGCCACATACAAAGATGAATTCCCAACTCATGTCTTCATTACAAACATCTTTGTTCTGAGCTCTTAAGAGTACATTCAATTACTTGCAGGACATCGTTTCCCATCTTCAAAGTTACTTCAAATGTAGCACACATGAATCAGAAGACAGGATATTCATCTCCAGGCCAATTTTACTTCTAACAATTTGTGTCCGTGGATGTTCCCACGATCCTTAGAGTTATGGCAACAACAAGCATACTATTCATCTTCAGAACCAAAGATTTCCTAATGTCTTTTCCATATAATTGTTTATTTTCATCTGCACCACCAACATTCCTACCCAAGATACAATCTTCTTTTATTTGGATTATAACAATTCATTTTATCCAAGAACATGATATGTGTTTATTTATTTTAAGCCTTTATTTCATTTAATAAACCATTATATACTTCCTATGTGCTGAGCTCTATTCCAAGCATTTAAAAAATGTTTACTTACTTAATCTTCAGAATGACTCTAAAAGATATCTATAATTATTACCTCTACTTTGTAAACAAGGGCAATGGGGCAGAGAGAGGGTAAGTAACTTGCCAAAGGCCACCAAGCTAGTTTGGGTTAAGCAGTACATAAAACCAAACTTAACTGATTTTTTTATATTGTCCTATTTACTAAAGCAGAAACTTTAGTAACATATTTTTCAAATTTACAATCAAAAGTTTTTACTTTCAGAGTTATTTAAATTTTCAAATAAGTAATCTCTACTTCATTCCAGACCACTTAGATGTTTTATGTGCTCACATAAGAAACTCTAATCGTAAGTCTTCAAATCTTTACAAAAGAGATCAACAGTATGATGGAGTCTATGTACCTTTATTTTAGCCATTTTGCTGAAGGGATAACCAAACAATGGTTTTGACTCACTGCTAGGACAAGTTTTTTTTTTTTTAAAGAATGTAATAGGCTGTGTATTAATATCTGCAAAAGCTTTTGAATTTGTTAGTACCCTATTAAGCAGAAATAATTTTATAGATAACTGTATATAATTACAGATTTTTTTCTAGGTTTCTTCCCATATGCTTAAAATTATCCAGCTAAAATAAGCTATATAACTACTTGAGCTATTAACCTGTTCATTTATTATCTTTGGGAAAATAGAATTTTTGCTTTCCATTAGGAATATTCCAATGGAATAGGATTTTTGCTTTCCATTTTCTCCCAACTTCCAAACAATTAATTTAGTGGATCATTCCATTGTTCAGGATGCAATATTATTATTGAAATGCAGATCTTAGACACAAGGAACTCGGAACATCGACCAAATCATTACAAAGGTAAATCTACCTACAAATGAAAATATTTCCCTATGTTAGAAGATATTACTAGTATCTGTACCAACATATTTAAAAGCAGATAAATATTTTCTTTAAGTCCCTAATTATGCAATGTAATATGCTTCAGGATTGCTATGTGAACTCTTGTTTGGGATAATGAGTTGACACATACACAGCTCACTACAGTGTAATCACAGATGAGCAGCTTCGACAGTATTACAAAGACTTTGAAACATCCATGGGAAAATAATAGAAGACTTGAAACAGGAATAGATTAAACAGGCTCTTTGCAGTTAACCTTTAAAAATGCCATTTGAAGCTATTGAAAAGAACTGATACAGTAGTTTTAAAAAAAGGTGTCATTATGAAATGTTATCCTAAAAAATAGTTCTTATTGAACTAGTTGTTCTATCTGGTATACATACACATTCATATCTTGAACAAGATGGAAAAGTATTACTTTTCTCAAAATGAAAAATATAAGAAAAAATGTGCTGTCTATTCTAATGAAGAACAGATATGAGACAGCAGTCATCACTTCTTCTGTCACTATTTCTTCATGTGAATTTTATTTCAAATATTTTTCTTTCTTTTCTTATTAATAATGTCTATATGGTAATCCCAATCTTCCAATTCATCCCACCCCAACCCCCCACCTCCACTCAAATATTTTTCTAAGTGTTATGTTTAATTACTTGAAACGCAAAAAAAAAAAAAAAAAAAAATTCACATAATGCAAACTGCTAAAAAGTAACAACACCATGCTGACCTGGTATCTTAACTGGTCTTTGATGAATTAGAACTCTTCTCTTCATTCTGCTAAAAAACAGGAACCCAGAAAATAACAGAGAATAATTTTGTACCAAAGAATATAAATAGGGTTCATACACAAAATATGAGAATGACAGATATTTTCAACAGGAAGATTGATTTAAAACTCTAAAAGGTCTTACTCATCTTTATCTTGAATGTCATTTGCCTTGCAACACTGGAGAGATAAAGAAAAAAACAAAAAATAAAGAATAAGAATATAAGAAAAAATATACTTTCTTGAAATCTTAAAATATTTATATTTGCTGAATATTTTATATTTAAAGAAAACACATACTGTTCTTTTTCCTCTTGTATTATACTTTATTATCTGTATGAAGAACAAGAAACTTTGAAGGAGTGGTTACCTCTGCCTAGCCTTGCTGTCCCTGTTTGATTCTACTTAAATCCTCCTGTACCCACAGGTTCAGCCTTATCATTTGAAACACTAATGCTGTATGAAAAGTGAAAAGAACAGAGAGGTTTCCTAGCAACTCCTGGGATCCTTCTAAAGCAAGTCAGTTAAAACCACACAGTACGTGGAATGGGTGTAAATTAGAGTACGAAGCTCAGTAGTAGGTTTTCAAATGCCTACTATAAAACACAGAAACCTATAATAGGAGCTGAATTCCTCAAGAAGGAAATCACATCAGAACCTTGACAGCTTAAACAGCATTTCAATAATCCTGCTTAATTTCCACTGAAGGTATATAAATAGAAGCACGAGAACCAAAGTAAAAAGTACAAAATCAAAGTTAATAATGCTTGTATTCTTATTCTGGGTGTGAACTTTGAGAAGTGTGTTTTATCTCTGCCCACTCCTATCCTCTGTGAGCGCACACACACACACACACACACACACATGCACACACACACATACAAACACATTCATTGTCTCAGCTGAAAAATTACTAGTGGAATATATGCATGCTAATATCTGATTAATCAGTTTTCTGTTTTTACATTATGCAAGTTGCTGTATGAAAACAAAATATAGTTAAAAGATAGTTTAAGTGAAACATTAAATTGTTGGAGAAACTTCTCATTCCCTGAAGCTCTTTAAAGTACAACAATTATGTGTTTTATGACACATGGCATTTGAAATAGTACTTTTGCTTATGCTTGCATTTTATATTTACAAAACATCTCTGAAATAGTGATCATTTCATAGCCCCATTTCACAGACAAAAGAACCAAGCTTAAGAGAGAGATCAGATGCTTCATTAGAGGTGACTTAGTAAATAGGCTGCTGAACCAGAATTCCCGATGAAATGTTCTAACTACAGACATTCTGCTTGTCTTCACATCAGCATCTCACAGATTTTCATAGAAATGTTTAAAATGAGGCTTTGAAAAAGACATATCCATCTTTTTGATTCATGATCAATGAGTGGTTGAAAGTGTAAGAGGAAGAATTCCCACTTAATAACACTGTGGAAAAGTTTGCTCTCCAGGCACTAAAGAAAGATTCTTGAAAAGTAATTATAAGTAAATATCATTTTGTGAATTTATTAACATATCCTCAACTACTTTAGAAAAAAAGGGAAATTTTTAAGAGTGTTAAGATATTAAAGCCAAAGTAGAGAAAGTAGCAAACAATTAGGTTAAGGATCACAGCTGAGAATAGGTAACTGATTTTCCCAGCAACTCAGACAAAAAAGAAAAAAAAAACAAATTTCACAAACATCTAATTACTAGATACAATATCTACAATACTTTCACTTTCTAATACAGAAAACATATGTTAAAAGAACATGACAATTATCTGCATGATCTTGGAGCATTAATTTGAACTTACTAATTTTTTCTTCTTCAGTAAAGAGCAGAAAATAATACAGCATCTATAGGCTAGACTCTTATATAAGACTTTTTTGGAGGGTGAAAATATAAATATGGAAGGTATTTTATAAACAAGTACTACTCATAGATATCTAGACTGATTGCTAAGGGAGGTTTTTATATTGGAGAAAAATAGTTAGTTCTCATTAATAGTTATAATATTTGTCAAGTATTTGCCTAGATTACTTACATATTAAGTCTTGTGAAAAGTGTTGAAATGAGACATAAGGGCAGCCATAGGAGAGCCAAAATGAAATATGCATATTAAACAGTTGATTCTTCCATTCTTATGAATGTTTTATGCTTGTGGTCAAAGGTGTTTATTGTGGGTGAAGGTGTGTAGAAGAAGATATAGATAAAGCAAAAGGTGATGGAGAGTACTTACAGTGATTCATGCTTGGTTTTTGGTTTGGACAATGAATGTTAGAGATGTCCAAGTTCTGTAATTCTTTCTTCCTATCATCTATCATCTATCTATCATCTATCTATCTATCTATCTATCTATCTATCTATCTACCTACCTACCTATCTATCCATCTCATTATTTGTTGACATTTCAAAATCAGGAATAAGACTTTTTTTATGTCATATTTATTCTAAACTATGTCAAATAAAAAACATTCAGGATTTAGGTAGAGACTTCATGTAAAAGGACTGTTGCAAGAGAAGGAAAGGGAATATTGGAGGAGGAAGACTACTGCAGTAGGGAGAGCAGAACGACCATGAACTCTGCAAATGCCTCAAAAGTTAGGCAGAAAGAAGCTTTTCTTTTATAGGGAGGAGTGAAAAAGACAAGAACAAAAACAGCAAACAAAACAAAACAAAACAAAAAACCCGCAAACCAAAGCAAAACATGAAAGAGCCAGATGTGAAGTGGGATAAAGGAATGGTGGGTAGAGGTGGCAGTGATAGGGCAACAGATCAGAGGGCAAGTACACTGACAGCAGCCAATTCTTGGAGCCACTGTTAAGGAGGGGTTGGTTGTATAGGGCTCAGGCTGAGAGTGGGTCAATGTTCAGGGGCCTGTGGGAAGCAGAAAAAATTAACCAAAGTTTGGTTAATGAGCATTCTATTTCCATTGGTAAGCCAGGGCAAAAGATTGAGCTAATCCTTTGTGAGGAGGAAATGATGAATTTGGGGAGCTGGTGTCTGTGCCTTGCATAGGGAGCACCCCTGAGTCTTATCTAATTCATATGGGGAAGGATTTCTTTGCAATAATTAGCTTCCTGGAACACAACAGAGTGAGACACTTTCTTTAACTATTGCTGTTTTACAGGATCACAAGAATTAGGTAAAATTAAACACTAATGAGTACTTTCTCTGAGCTAGCTTAAAACTTGATTTTTAACTTCACTGATTATTTGTTTTCTAACAATGTGTCATGAATATTCAGCTTTGAGACACTCTATTTTTATAACACTTCAAAATAAAATAATTTCCTAGGTACCACATCTTTGATTTTGGCTTACAGGAGCCTTTATATCATTTTTGCTGGAGGAAAGAAAAGCAAACGAAAGCTTTGAAAATATTGCACTACAGTTCAATAACCTGGCCCTTTGCAGGTTCATTTCTGACCTTATCTGTGCTGCATGCATATAGCCCTAAATGTTCACTAAACTCTTTGCTGTATATTTGCAATATTTCAATCTGAAATAACTCATTAAGGATTTTGTTTGCTTCTGGATGATTGGAGCCACTTTCATTAACACCTGTAGCTTGTTGATTCTTGGTAATGTGAAGAAGCAGGAATCTGCTAAAAACAAAACATCCGATCTCCAGGTTAAAAAAATATATATTTATTTATTAAATTAAATATTATTAAATATATATACAAAATAATAAAGCCTACATTTTATCACAATTTTCCTCTTTTCCCTAAGATGTTCAATTAGAATATTGGTCATCCATATCTTACAGTAGAAGAAATTAAGAGGCACACTATATATATTATTATATATATATACACAATACCTTGTGAAGATTGGAGAGAGTTTATTTCTTTTTATTTCTATCCTTGCAAAAATGCTTTAGGCATCAATGTGGTGTGTAGAATGCCAAATGAGTTTGAAAAAATATTACAAAACAAATAAAATACTACAAAGATTCTGGAAATTTAAAAATTGTGATAATGATGATAGTTTGGTATTAAAACCCAATTCCTTAGTAATTTCTATATCTTTAAAGTTACTCATTAGCCTCTCTAATTTGAGTTACTTTTTCTCTCTCTGATGAGTTAAAACTAATGTGCCCCATTTACATTTGCTGCATTTGTTCACTGCTTTCAGTGGGCTGGGACACCTCTTCTTCCCAGTAATTTATTTCTGCCAACTAAGTACTCCAATGGGAAAGAGAAGAACCAGAGTCAAACCAGTTATATTTAAAGTCTGGTGTTTTCATTTTTTTTTTTCTAAAGTGACACCAAGGTCATAATATACTTCATGAAGACTAGTGTCTGTAGATAATTTACAGGAGCTTTGCATACATAGTAAGATCAATAAATGGTAGATTCTGTTATTCATATCACTGGGAACTTGTGACATCATATTATTATTTGATTTTTACATATGGAAAACTGAAGCAGATGGTATATCTGAGGTACCACTGGTCATAAGTAGCAGAAACAAGAGCTGCATTTGTGCCTGTATGTTCTTATAGACTAATATCTAGCCACTATAACACTGTAAAACACTGCCCTTCTAAAAAATTTCCTTTGACATTCAGTTTATTTTGCTAATCCAGATTGAAAAGTTGGAATTTAATGACAGCAAAGATTACGTGTTAGGATTTAGTTAAGCAATGACACAATGAAAACAATGGTAAAATGTTTAGACACTCAAAGGAACAAAAATAGCCAAGGATTTCTGGAAGAAGAATGAGATGGAGGAAATTGTTCTACCAGTCAGCAAAACTTAAAAACACTATGGGAGATACGGTTCAAGATGGCAGAGTAGGAGGATGTGCGCTCAATCCCTCTTGCAAGAGCACCAGAATTACAAATAACAGCTGAACAGTCATTGACAGAAAGACACTAGAACTTACCAGAAAAGAAACCCCACATCCAGAGACAAAGGCAAAGCCACAATGAGATGGTAGGAGGCATATAATCACATTAAAATCAAATCCTGTAATCGCTAGGTGGGTGACACACACTGGAGAACAGTTATATCACAGAAGTCAACCCACTAAAGTGAGGCTTCAGAGGCCCACATCAGGCTTCCTAACCTGGGTGTCTGGCAATGGGAGGAGGAATCCCCAGAGAATCAGAATTTGAAAGCCAGCAGGATTTGATTTCAGTACCTGCACAGGACTGGGGGAAACACAGACTCCACTCTTGGAGGGCACATAAAAAAGTGTGCTCACCAGGACCCACAGGGAAGGAAGAGTGACCCCATAGGAGACTGAACCAGAACTACCTGCTGGTGTTAGAGGGTTGCCTGCAGAGGTGGGGGGCAGCTGTGGTTCACCAAGGAGACAGGGGCACTGGCAGCAGGGGTTCCGGGAAGTGCTCCTTGACATGAGCCCTCCAAGAGTATGCCATTAGCCCCACCAATATCCTGTAAGCTCCAGTGCTAGGGAGCCTCAGGCCAAACAACCAACAAGGTGGGAACACAGCCCCATCCACTGGCAGACAAGCAGATTAAAGTCTTACTGAGCTCCACCCACCCAACCCAACCCACCATCAGTCCCTCCCATCTGGAAGTACACATGAGCCTCCTAGACAGCTTCCTCCACAAGAGGGCAGACAGCAGTATCAGCAGTATTTTGTCTTGTGGAACTGAAAAACACAGCCATAGAAAGATAAAGAAAATGAAGAGGCAAAAGATTTTGTACCAGATGAAGGGACAAAAGAAAACCACCAGAAAAAAAGCTAAATGAAGAGGAGATAGGCACCATTCCAGAAAAAGAATTCAGAATAATGATAGTGAAGATGATCCATATCTTCAAAAAAATACTAGATGCAAAGGTAGAAAAGTTGCAAGAAAAGTTTACCAAAGACCTTGAAGAATTAAAGAGCAAACAAGCAGAGATATGCAACACAATAACTGAAATGAAAAGTACACTAGAAGGAATCAATAGCAGATTAACTGAGGCAGAAGGACAAATACATGAGCTGGAAGACAGAGTGGTGATAATCACTGATGCAGAAAATAATTTTAAAAAGGAAAGAAAAAAACGGAACACAGTCTAAGAGACTTCTGGGACAATGTTAAATGTGTCAACATTCACATTATAGGGGTCCCAGAAGGAGAAGAGAGAGAGAAAGGACCCGAGAAAATATTGGAAGAGATTATAGTCAAAAACTTCCCTAACATGGGAAAGGAAAGAGCTTCCCATGTCCAGGAAGTGCAGAGAGTCCCAGGCAGGATACACCCAAAGAGAAACATGCCAAGACATATAGTAGTCAAATTGACAAAATTTAAACACAGAAAAGTTATTAAAAGCAACAAGGGAAAAATGACAAATAACATACAAGGGAACTCCCATAAGGTTAACAGCTGATTTCTCAGCAGAAACTCTGCAAGCCATAAGGGAGTGGAATGATATATTTCAAGTGATGAAGGGAAGAACCTACAACCAAGAATATTCTACCCAGCCAGGATCTCATTCAGATTCGAAGGAGAAATCAAAAGCTTTACAAACAAGCAAAAGCTAAGAGACTTCAGCACCATCAAACCAGCCCTACAACAAATGCTAAAGGAACTTCTCTAAGTGGGAAACATAAGAGAAGAAAAGGACCTACAAAAACAAAAACAAAACAATTAAGAAAATGGTAATAGGAACAGACATATCGATAATTACCTTGAACGTAAATGGACTAAATGCCCCAACCAAAAGACACAGACTGGCTGAATGGATACAAAAACAAGACACATATATATGCTGTCTCCAAGAGACCCACTTCAGACCTAGGGACAAATAAAGACTGAAAGTGAGAGGATGGGAAAAGATATTCCATGCAAATGGAAATCAAAAGAAAGCTGGAGTAGTGATACTCATATCAGATAAAATAGACTTTAAAATAATAAATGTTACAAGAGATAAGAAAGGATACTACATAATGATCAAGGGATCAATCCAAGAAGAAGAGATAAAAATTGTAAATATATATGCACTTAATATAGGATCACCTCAATACAATAAGGCAAATGCTAACAACTATGAAAGAGGAAATTGACAGCAACACAATCATAGTGGGGGACTTTAACACCCCACATACACCAACGGACAGATCATCCAGACAGAAAATTAATAAGGAATCGCAAGCTTTAAATTACACAATAAATCAGCTGGATTTATTAGATATCTATAGGACATTACATCCAAAAACAGCAGATTACACATTCTTCTCAAGTGCACATGGAACATTCTCCAGGATAGATCTCATTTTGCTCATAAATCAAGCCTTGGTAAATTTAGGAAAAATGAAATCATATCAAGCATCTTTTCTGACCACAACACTATGAGATTAGAAATCAATTACAGGAAAAAAAAAACTGTCAAAAACACAAACACATGGAGACTAAACAATATGCTACTAAATAACCAAGATATCAGGGAAGAAATCAAAGAGGAAATCAAAAAATACCTAGTGACAAATGACAATGAAAACACAGTGATCCAAAACCTATGGGATGCAGCAAAAGCAGTTCTAAGAGGGAAGTTTATCGAAACACAATCCTACCTTAAGAAACAAGAAACATCCCAAATAAACAATCTAAACTTACACCTAAAGAAACTAGAGAAAGAAGAGCAAAGAAAACCCAAAGTTAGTAGATGGAGAGAAATCATAAAGATGAGAGCAGAAATAAATGAAATAGAAACAAAGCAAACAATAGCAAAAATCAATAAAACTAAAAGCTGGTTCTTTGAGAAGTTAAACAAATTTGATAAAGCTCTAGCAAGACTCATCAAGAAAAAGCAGGAGAGGACTCAAATCAGTAAAATTATAAATGAAACAGAAGAAGTTACAATGAACACCACAGAAATAAAAGGCACCATAAGAACTACTGCAAGCAACTATATGCCAATAAAGTGGACAACCTGGATGAAATTGACAGATTTTTAGAAAGGGATAACCTTCCAAGACTGAATCAGGAAGAAATAAAAAAATATGAGGAGAAAAATCACACTGAATGAAATTGAAACTGTGATTAAAAATCTCCCAACAAACAAAAGTCCAGGACCAGATGGATTCACAGGTGAATTTTATCAAATATTTAGAGAAGTGCTAAAACCCATCCTTCTCAAGCTCTTCCCAAAAATTGCAGAGGAAAGAACACTCCCAAACACATTTTGTGAAGCCACCATCACCCCGATATCAAAACCAAGAAAAAGAAAATTACAGACCAATATCACTGATGAATTTAGATGCAAAAATCCTCAACAAAATATGAGCAAACAGAATCAAACAACACAGTAGAAGGATCATACATCCTGATCAAGTGGGGTTTATCCTGGGAATGCAAGGATTCTTCAATACATGTAAATGAATCAATGTGATACACCATATTAACAAATTGAAGGATAGGAACCACATGATCATCTCAAAAGTGGCAGAAAAGCTTTTGACAAAATTCAACACCCATTTATGATAAAAACTCTCCAGAAGGTGGGCATAGAGGGAACCTACCGCAACATAATAAAGGCCATATATGACAAACCCACAGCAAACATCATTCTCAATGGTGAAAAACTGGAAGCATTCCCTCTAAGATCAGGAACAAGACAAGGATGTCCACTCTCACCACAACTGTTCAACATAGTTTTGGACGTGCTTGCCACAGCAATCAGAGAAGAAAAAGAAATAAAAGGAATCCAAATTGGAAAAAAAAGAATTAAAACTGTCACTGTTCACAGATGATGTGAATCTATACATAGAAAATCCTAAAGATGCCACTAGATAACTACTTGAGCTAATCAATGAATTTGGTAAAGTTGCAGGATACAAAGTTAACACACAGAAATCTCCTGCATTTCTATACACTAACAATGAAGGATCAGAAAAGGAAATTAAGGAAACAATCCCATTCACCATTGCAACAAAAAGAATAAAATACCTAGGAATAAACCTAATTAAGGAGGTAAATTCCTGTACTCAGAAAACTATAAGACACTCATTAAAGAAATCAAAGATGACACAAACAGATGGAGAGATATACCATGTTCTTGGATTGGAAAAATCAACATTGTGGAAATGACTATACTACCCAAAGCAATCTACAGATTCATTGCAATCCCTATCAAATTACCAATGGCATTTTTCACAGAACTAAAACAAGAAATATTACAATTTGTATGGAAATACAAAAGACCCCGAATAGCCAAAGCGATCTTGAGAAGGAAAGACAGAGTTGGTGGAATCAGGCTTCCTGACTTCAGGCTATACTACAAGGCTACCGTGATCTAGACAGCATGGTACTGGCACAAAAACAGAAATATAGATCAATGGAAAAGGATAGAAATCCCAGAGGTAAACTATGGTCAACTAATCTATGACAAAGGAGGCAAGGATATACAATGGAGAAAGGGCAGCCTCTTCAATAAGTGGTGCTGGGAAAACTAGACAGCTTCATATAAGAGAATGAAATTAGAACACTCCTCAACACCATACACACAAATAAACTCAAAATGGATTAAAGACCTAAATGTAAGTCCAGACACTATAAATCTCCTAGAGGAAAACATAGGAAGAACACACTTCGACGTAAATCACAGCAAGATCTTTTTTGATCCACCCCCTAGAGTAATGGAAATAAAAACAAAAATAAATAAGTGGGACCTAATGAAACTTCAAAGCTTCTGCGCAGCAAAGGAAACTATAAACAAGATCAAAAGACAACCTTCAGAATGGGAGAAAATATTTGCAAATGAATCAACAGACAAAGGATTAATCTCCAAAATATATAAATAGTTCACTCAGTTCGATATCAAAAAAACAAACAACCCAATCAAAAAATGGGCAGAAGACCTAAATAGGCATTTCTACAAAGAAGACATATGATGGCCAAGAGGCACATAAAAAGCTGCTCAGCATCACTAATTATTAGAGAAATTCAAATCAAAACTTCAATGAGGTATCACCTCACACCAGTCAGAATGGACATCATCAGAAAATCTACAAAGAGTAAATGCTGGAGAGGGTGTGGAGAAAAGGGAATGCTCTTGCACTGCTGGTGGGAATGTAAATTGATACAGCCACTGTGGAGAACAGTGTGGAGGTTCCTTGCAAAACTAAAAACAGAGTTACCATATGACTCAGCAATCCCACTTCTGGACATATACCCAGAGAACACCATATTTCAAAAAGACACATGCACTCCAACTTTCATTGCAGCACTATTTACAATAGCCAGGACATGGAAGCAACCTAAATGTCCATCAACAGATGAATGGATAAAGAAGATGTGGTACATATATATAATGGAATATTACTCAGCTGTAAAAAGCAATGAAACTGGGACATTTGTAAAGACATGGATGGAGCTAGAGACTTTCATACAGAGCGAAGTGAGTCAGAAAGAGAAAAACAAATATCGTATATTAACACATATATGTGGAATATAGAAAAATGGTCCAAATCAACTGGTTTGCAGGGCAGAAATAGAGACCCAGATGTAGAGAACAAACATATGGACCCCAAGTGGGGAAAGTGGGGAGGGCTGGGGGGGAATGAATTGGGAGATTGGGATAGCAAATAGTATACTCTAAATATATGCATTTTATTGTATGTTAACTGTATCTCAATAAAGGTTCTTTAAAAAGAAAACACTATGGTAACTAATAGTTGGTAGTTTTGACTCAAAGATAAACAAACCAAAGAGTGGGACAAACTAAAGTGGTGGCTACTCTTGATGGTAAAAATTAAATAAGGTGATACATGCAGGTTTTGCTCAATGCCTGGTTCATAGAAGTTTTCAAACCATGTTTTTTAATATTTTTTCATTTTCTATTTGTTTTTTGTTTCCCACACATCAGCAGACCTCAGTTCATCAGTATTATAAAAGACAGCATGTCAACTTTCTGATACTGACCTCAATCTTCTCTTCTGATAGAGAATGATTAAAATCAGGTTTAGGAGCTGGGATCTAAAGTCACACAAACAAGAACACCAATCAAGTGTCTGCTGCTAGAAGCCCTAAGACTCTGTGTAAATAATCCACTTGCATTGGCCTCGTTTCCCTCATTTGCAAAGGAAAATCCAAATGATACTCTTGTGAATATAAGACTTGCAGTGACAGTGATGATGCCTTTAGGTGTATTGAACACATTAGCTTGTAACCGTGGTTTGTCAAACTTCACTTTGACTAATTTTCTTCTGATATGACTAATCTGATATATTTTCACAATGCAGAATATCATGAAACAAAACAAAATCTCAGACTAAGAAAGACTATGACAATCATTGCCTCATGGAAGAAAATAATAATATGAATTTGTTTTTATTCAATGGCATGCAGAAAGCAACAAAAGAACCACACTGAAGTAACCCAGGCTCTATTTAAATTTGTCAAGCCTGTGAAGGGGAGAAACAACTTTTTCTCTATCCTCTTAGATATTGTAAGTGAGGAGTGTGAATTAAGCTGACAGAAGACAGATTAATAGGAGAAAAGGTTTATTTTGCATGCACACAAGAGCTTCACAGAAGAGAAATGAAAACCCCCAAAGTAGTTAAGTCTGGGGCTTCTATGCCATTTTAATAACTGGTAGTAAATTGTAGAGAAGTGACTAGGCAAAGAAAGAGGGATTTGGGCATCTAGGGGCAGTAAATTGTGGGAAGGTAAATCTGTGGGGGAAGCTAACGAAGGTAAGTGTTATTTTAGTGAGGTTTGTGCAGACTCAGGTTGGTGCCCTCTCCAGTGATAAAGAGTCCTCTCCATTGACTGAATCATTCTCATTCTGGGACAGGAGAGGGAAACACCTTTACAAATAGAAATTTAGGCAGAAAGCAGTGTAGAGAGTTCCTCCTGTGTTTGCTGTTTCTTAATTACCTTCAGATCAAACTTTATGCCAAAATGGCACCTTTTATGGTGGTGTATTTTATGGTGGCATAACACCTGTTTTAGTACCATGATTTGGGTGACTTAACATGAATTTATTATCTCACAGTACCATGCAACAAAGTACCATGATTTGGGTGACTTAACATGAATTCATTATCTCACAGTTCCAGAGGCTAGAAATCCAAGAAGAAGGTGTCAGCAGGATTGGTTCCTCCTGAGGGCTATCAGAGAGAATCAGTTCTATGCCTCTCAGCTAGCTTCTGGTGGTTTGCTGGCAATTTTTGGTGTCCCTTGGCTATTAGAAACATCATCCCAATTTCTACCTTCATTTTCACATGGTTTTCTCCCTGTATGCATGTCTCTACATTCAAATTTCCCTTTTTTATGAAGACACCAGTCATATCAGGTTAGGGTCTACCCTAAGGATCCCATGTTAGCCAACTTGTACCTGCAATGACCTGATTTCCAAATTCGATAACATTCCACGATGCTGGGTGTTAAGAGTGCAACATGTGAATTTTCAGGGGATACAATTCAGCCCATAACACAGCCCTCCTAAAAATTTTTCCTTTTATACCCAGTTCATTGGTTAATCTAGATTGGAAAGTTGGAACTTAATGAGACAGCAAAGATTATGTGGTAGGTTTTAGTTAGACAATGACAATATGAAAGTGATGACTTGAAAAGGTGAATTGACTGGAAATATAAAATACAATAAATTATATTATCAGTGTGATAGAGCCAATATAATTTGAAAATAAGTTTTCTATTTTGACAGAAAATTAAAACTGGAAAACCTTTCTTTTATACCTAATGAAGTTGTTTTAAAAAACATACACCAAAGAATAATATAATAAAAGTGACTCCTCATTTAACAAGCAGGTCAGGAATTGTTTGATTTCTTCTCCTCCCTTTGTGCTTCTAAGAAGAGAGAGAGAAGAAAGAAGGTTAGAACACCATTGACAGGGACAAACTTAGTGGGAGTCTAATGGGCAAATCTCAGGGAGATTGCATCATCAGAGCTGTTCCTGACAGGATACTTTTCTCCTGTATCATTATTGTTTACTTCCACAAATGTTCTGACCTCTATACAAATGTCACCTGGTCAGAATTCTTTCCATGCCTAAAATAGTACACTTCCATTATGTTTACTAGCTGTCTCCTCCCATTAGAAAGGAAAGGAAATTCCATTCCTCTATTATTTCACTCTGATATTCCAATCATTTGGAAAGCATCTAGAAGCTATTAGGTGCCTACAATATTTGTTGAAGAAGTGGCCTTTGATACACAGTACTGACCAGATTACAAAGGAATGGGCAGAAATACAAGTTTTACTTTCTTTTTTCATCATTAGCTACACTCTCTGATTTCATACATTCTCAACTTTTTATTTTCTAATTTTCTCTCACCCATTCTTCATTTCCTTTTATTTTCTTCTCTTCTTCCTATCTTTTTGAGTTTTGATTCTCTCTGTGATGCTTTCTCTCTTTCTCTGTCTCTCTCTTCTTGTTTCCTATCTGGGTAGGTTTTTTTAATTTGTGAATTTCATAGATGTTTTAATACATGTACCACATTTGCAGGTGAACTTGCCTTTGGAGGGTCTGTCCATGACATATAAATAAGGCCAGTTTAGCCCAACAAGAGGCAGAGCACATAGAGGTTAAGGACAGAATACCTGATTTCATATTCTGGCTTGTAGAAGCAGCTTGGCCTTTAAGCAATGACTTTACTACACTGAGCATCAACTTCCTCAAATGTAGAACAAAGATCACGTTACTATCTTATAGAATTGTCTCGAAGATTATGAGCTAATAAATTCATGATAAATTTGTGTGTCACTTCCTGGTACCATAGCAAGATTTCAAATGATGTTTAGTCATTATTATTTTAGTAAGATCTACAGAGAATACAGAGTAAGGAATTAACCAAATTCATCACCCCTAATTAACTTAGTGATCAAAGGGTATCCTGTCAATAAACACTATAAAGAAATATTGTTCGTACTACTGTAGTTAATTCATGTAAATTATTGAAATTCCAACCTTTAATAAAAGAATATTTTTTAAAAAGTAAATGTTATTTTTAATTTAGGCTTATTTTGATCCAATGGTATTACAGTTCACTTTTTACAACCAACAACATGGTCAGCCACAAAATATAGTTTGAATTTTAAGAAATATTTCTGTTTTACTTTTTAGTTTGAAGGATATAGACCTTGGTAAGGAAATTCCCAGAGGTGGGGGGAGGAGAGGGGACTGTCATTTTACTCTTTATTCTCAAAATCCTCACAAACATATTTATAAATGTTGAAATTCCCTTCATTTTTTTCACCCCAAATAGCATAAAGACTGTCTATTGTAAATTATCTCTTGTGGGCAATGATCTAACTTATAATTAGTGGTTAGAGAATTCACTTTATATCCACAATGAAAATTTAAACAGCAAATATAAGTCTTACGTTTTCAGATAGGCTTATTTATTTGGTAGGAAGTGACAGATAGTATGAATAAGTTATGTATAACTCACACTAATGATAGAATTCATTTACTCAATAAATATTTTTTAAGACTCACTGGGCCATCATGCAAATTGCAGGAGATACAACTCCTAAGCAAGGGAAGGCACCAAAGAATTAACATTGCTAGTACAGGAGACACAAAATTAAATAGCTCCAGAAGAAATGCAGGATCTCCTAAAAGGTTAGAGTAGGAATAAAAGAAAGGGAGACAAGAAGACTGGAAAATGAGTGATTATTTGCCAATCTAATGACATTGAAATGCAGAATATTTAATATAAATTAGGCACTATACAATGTGAGTCTTTCCACTGCTTGCTATATGAGACACCAGAGTGCTTACAAATAAAAATAGGCTAGTAAAACCAGTAATCCCAATACAGAATGATAAATGTCACATTAAGAACATGTATTGGGACAAATCCTAGAGAGTTAGGGAAGACTTTTCTGAAGCAATAGTATCTAAGTTGAGAGTTAAAAGGAGCAATTGGGGTTTGAAAGAGAGAGAAGGCAGAGGAACATTTCATTCAGAGAGAACAACAGGGTGTGAAATTACCTGCAGACAAGTTCAGTTTATTGTATTATTGGATTTGGGAAGAATAGTGCTAAGAGTTGAAGCTAGGAAGGTAAATAGGGCTCAGTTCATATCATGAAAAGCCTAGTAAGCCATGTAGAGTTTGATTCTGGGAACACTGGGGAACCAATAATATAGTTTATCAGAGATGTGACATGATCAGATTTGTACTGGAAAAAAGAACATTTTGGTGACAGTGTGGAAAATGGATTTGATTTGCAAACATGACTGGAGGCACAGACACTAGCTGGAGGCTATTAGAGCAATTCCAGCCAGAGATGCTGGTGGCATGGACCAACGTGTATCAGTAGAAATGGCGAAGAAATGGACCAAAGTGAATCATATTTAGGAGACAGACCTGACACCATCTGGTGATGGATTAGATGTGGGTGACAAGAAGAATGAGAAAGGAGAGGAAGTCTGATGATACACAGTTTCCTGGCTTGAAGAGATGGGGAGATAGCACTGCCACTTTCCCTTAAGGAGTGAGAAGAGTGGAACATGCTAATCAAGGTTACAATTTAGCTCTTCTTTTCCCCACCGTTCAATTTCATTCATGGCATAATTCCACAGTTCTGAATTCAGCTTGAGGACATAATATGAAAGTTGTGACTCTACATAATATTTTGCCAAAGTCTAAGTAGCACATTTGTCACATTTTACTTTACTGAAATCAGGATACCTTGTAATTGGTGCCAAAAATAAATTTGCCAGGCACTTGGCAGAGGGGCACGGTGAGGAAACTACCAGAGGGGCTATTTTGGCAGGGATTACACCTATGTGCATTGGCACTTCCTGTCCCTTATTGAGAGTAGTTAATAAAAATGCTTACATAAATTGAAAGTCATCTTGGAATTGTTACCAGAAGTGGAGGTCTGTCTTGTCACTGCTCTGAGGCCAATAAAGAGGCAAGGTTGGTGGAAAGGAAAGTTTGCTTTATTTCAGAGGCCAGCAACCTGGGGGGTGGGGGGAGGACGGATTTCTGTCCAATTGACAATCAGTGGGCAAGAGCTTTTATAGGTGAAAGGAGGGGGCTGCATGCAGAAACAGTACAGTCAGTTCAGACAGTCATCTGGAAATTGGCCATGCAGTGGTCTGATCAGCATCATCTTGATTGTTTTAAGTAGAGTTAATCTTCAGTTCCAGGGTGGGTTTGTTCCCATTTCTTTGAGGCCAGCTCTTAGAATTGTGGCAGTTTATGTCATGGCTACAGTGTGGTCATCATGTAGCTAACTTCCTCCACCTGGTGGGGGTTTTAGTCTCTATAAGACAGCTAAAGTATATGGCTCAGAATATTATCTATAGCCTTTGAAGAGGAACTAAAGTCCTTGAATATGCTTAATGACTAAGCTATTATTATTTAGTCTTGTTGGACTTTTTACCTTTGTTTCTGCATTTTCTCACTTCTCTGATTAAACTTATTCTTTGGCTAAATTTTTTCACAGACAAAAGGCAGGTGGAGGACATGGGGGGCAAGGACTGTAGGGTCCTGCTGTGTTTCAGAATCACTCAGAATGGCCTTCACTAGAAGACAAGTGACAAGAGTTCCATTTAAGCTCCTGAATGGAGCCCACCACAGGAGGCCAAGTTCAGTCTACAGAAACCACTGAATGTTTTTTCCTGCAGAAGATGTTTCTTTGGAGAAAGGGAGTGAAATTACAGACTATTTTTTTTTAATTGAAGTATAGTTGATTAACAATGTAGTGTCAGTTTCTAGTGTATAGCAAACTGATAAATTAGGAATTTGGGATTAACAGATACATACTACTATATATAAAATAGATAACCAACTAGGACTTACTATACAGCACAGGGAACTGTACTTAATATTTTTAATAATCTATAAGGAAAAAGAATCTGACAAAGAGTATATATATATATATATATATATATATATAATCACTTTGCTGTACACCTGAAACTAATACAACCTTGTAAATCAATACTTCAATAAAAAAAAAATAAATAAAATAGACAAACAGCTTGACTCCTTCTGGAAAAGTCTGTGGAAAAGTGTTTATGCATCTCTCAGGTAGAAGTTGCTGGAACTAATCCTAATGGCCAGCAGCCAATATATGTGAGTCTAAAAGCAGCATAGAATGACTGCTATATTACAGATTGAGTTCACACCTCAGCCCTGAGAGAACTGTTGTATTCTCCCCTGAGGAACCATGAGCACTGACTAGGATGGAACCAGCAAGAAACTAGATTACCAGCGTTTGACTCATTTTTGGCAGGACATAATGTAGCATTAACAAGCAATAGCAAAAGTCAGCCAGTCTGACTCCAGTACTCACTCTGTGTGTGAAAGCTGACTTGACCCTTTTGAATGGCACGGGATTCCAGGGTTGTTGGACAAGTTACACAGAAATCCAAGCAGGTTATGCAGGATTTCTTACTAATAAAGTATTAATTATATCCAGCACAGTAATGAAGAGTTGCCACTGTATGTGCACTCCAGATGTAAGGAGTAGTTTGTATAACATAACAGGAATAAGTTATGATGGTGTTCTCATTGTCCCAGAGGGAAATTAGCAGTGTGATAATGTCTCTTCCACTGATTTTCACTGCACTTGACTTATTTACATTGGTAACACAACAAAATCGGAATTTAATTTAAAAGTTTAGCCCTAATTCTTGATAACAAAGACATTAAATTCCTTTTACATTTTGATAATCTTAAAAAACCTTAATCTAATTATAGTTTAAGGTCACATACCAGACAATACGATAACAAGGAAGGAAATTAATAATATCTTGGAATGTTTGGAGTTTTCTCCCTCCAAAAGGATCTACTATCTTTAGTTGTTAACCCACTACCCCTCTGGTTCTTACATTCAAGGTAAAAATATAGTAATGGATTTATACAAAAGAGGCTTATCATATAATGATAAACAATGAAAATAGGAAAATATACTATGAGTTTAAACAAATAGCAATTAAGGCAAATAGAACAGTGAATAATTTGTTGCTTATGAGTCTAAAGTCACAAGCATGTATTACAAAATATAGTATCATCATGTTGATGTGCTTAACTCAAAGCTCAAAGGAATTAGGGAGTGTCTTTACAACCCAATTGTAAAAAAGGTTTTAATGCAAACATTTGTTTCAATATTCAAATCAAGTAGTATGAACAAATACAAGATTTTTCTCAGTTACAAAGTTTCTGTATGTATGTATTCTATACAATGTTAACATTTATGCTATTAAGCTGTTTTAAAGTGATTGGGTTTTATTTTCAATTACATCAACAGAAGCTGAATATATTAGGATTCTCCAGAGAAACAGAACCATTACGAGATTACATATATATAAAGTTTTATTATTAAGTATTAGCTTACCTAATTAAAGAGATTGAGAAATGCCATCATCTATAGTCTACAAAGAGGAGAACCAGGGTAGCCAATGGTATAAGTCCCAGTTTGAGGGTAGAATAAGCTTCATGTTCTAGCTCAAATATTCAGCAGGGAGTCAATTCAAACTTCCTCCACATTTTTGATCTACTTAGGCCCTGGATGGATGGGATGTTGCCCACCCACATTGAGGAGAGTCATCTCTATTACTCAATTCACCAATTCAAGTGATAAGAAACACCCTTGCAGACACACTGGGATAATGTTAAACCAGATATCTGGGCAGAAATAATGTCTAACCAGATATCTTGGCATCCTGAGCCCCACTCAAGCTGACACATAAAATTGACCATGACACTGAATCTCCAAAGGAGTTTCATATATCAGAAACTTACAATAGTCTATATCTTTTAAGCAATCCAACATGCTTATGGATCCAACTAGAAAAATCTGGAATAAGCTATACACTTTACAAGATATGTAAAAAATGCAATTAATGTCTACCAAACTGTTATTTTGCTCAAATTCTTTTCACTTTCTTTAAAAAACTACACTATTTTCAGTCTGAAAATCTCAATGGGGAAGGATTGCACCCATGTTAAGAATTCATAGAGCCCACCCTTCCCCTTCACTCAAGCTTTCTGCTAAAATGATGTATATCAAAAATACCTTGCCTGACCTCTCTAATTATAGATACACACAAACATAATGGCTTCCGCACCCTGAGCCAGACCCTCACATATTATTTTATTTAGCTTTCTAAGAGTTATTACCATTGAGGATTACTTAAAAATTTAGGTTTATTTTTATTACTTAAAAATCTATTGCTTATTTTCTGTCCAATTCCATTAGGATGTTCACAGAAAAAGGATACAGAGTGATTTAACGACACTGTTTGCAAAGTCTGTAGAAGATCACCTGACACACATAATTTGCTCAATGCAAATTTTGTTGCATATGTGATTCATCGGGATGTCCTGTCAAATATGTCCTAGAAGGTAACTAGTGAGTATAGTCCTCAAAGAAAGAGTCATTACAAAGAAAAGTGCTCCTAGAAAAATACTTATCTATTTGGACAAACAAATATTGGAAAATGTTGACCAACCTTGGAAAAAATCAACCATAGCCATGTGAATTCTACTAATGATAATATTAAGCTCTGCTGCTGCCTTGTTTATATTTGAGAAGGCATTTTTAATATTTAGTTTTTCTACTTTGCTTCTAGCCTTCAAATTCCTTCTTCACTCCATTGATGCTTTAAATTATTTATTAGTCTTTATATCATTTCTTAGCAGGAAACTGAAATTCTTCCTGATGCTTAAAAATATCACTGGTTAATTTAAAGGATGGGCTTATATAAACAACTATCTTTTTATTTACAAAGATTTCCTAGATTTAAAGACTTCTTTAACTTTGGCTTCTTGGAAAGGCTCTTCCTTTCCCTAACTTAGAAAAGGAGTGATTTTAAGGGTAATAAGTGCAACATTCACATACAAATAAACAATATAATTATATACTTAGAGAAAACCAACTGCTAGAAATACAGAAAAAAATCTGAAAATAATGGAAAGAAGGAGACAAGGCTAAAATAATACCTGATTTTGTAAATTAGCCTGAGTTAGAAAAGCTCCATTAAATGGTTTATTGAAGATGGAAAGCTGGATATGAAGGAGATAGTGAATAAATTATTAGACTTAACTGAAAAATATTTGTAAATTTTATCAATTTGAAAAAAGACTAAAAATTATTCTTCTTGTGCTACATGAATCCATGTTAAATATAAAACTAAATATGATGTTGTGCTAGGTGTTGTGGAGAATTTTTAAAAGTGCTAAGATATGTATCCTGTTTTCAGTAATAGGTTCAAGAATAAGATCAAGTGTGGTGTGTAAAAGGGGAAACACTCAAATGTCAGGGGGTTTCAGTGATGGGAGATTTCCTCCAACTGGAAAGATTAGAAGTTTTGTCAAGCAAATGACATTGATTCTTGTCTGGGAAGGATGAGTAAGATTTAGACATTTGGCTGGGGGCAACTGAATGTTCTGGATGTGGGGGACAATAATGATATGTAATTGGAAAACACTGTGTATATATGTAGACCTGTGAAAATTCTACTTGCTGAAGTTTGAGAATTGGGAAAGAGCAGAGAGGGAGGTAATACTAGAAATTTTGTATTAAACTAAATCATACAAAACTTGGGGGGAGTAGAATTTTATTTCATTGGTGGTGGAAAAGCAATTCATATTTTTTCCACAAGAACCTGGTATGATCATTGTTGTATTTTAGGGATATACATCTGATATCAGTAGTTATGAAAAATATGAAAAGGAAGTTAGTTCTGAAATGATTTTCAAGATCCAAACAAAAGATAATAGAGAACCTTCTGAAGTGGAAACTTAGTCATCTATGATAACAAGCTTGGAACTAAAGTTTAGTTATCATAGGTACTTATGCAGGATGATGAAATGGCAAAGAAAAATTAAAGCGATTTATAAGTGATTACTGTTATGACAGTGCTTAAAACTTTAATAAAATCATTACATATATGGTGTGTGTGTGTGTGTGTATAGTAAATTTTCCCTTAATTGGGATTTGTTTGATCTTTTTTTATGATTAGAATGGAATTATGTTCTGAAGGACCACAGAATTAAATGCTATTTTCATCACATCATATCAAGGACACTGTTATAGGCTGAATTGTGTCCCCATCAGAAAAGATAAACTGAAGTCCTAACCCTCAGTACTTCAAAATGTGATCTTATTTAGAAATGGGGTTTTTGCAGCTAGAACTGGTTAAGTTAAAATGAGCTAACTAAAATATATATAGCCAAATAAAACAGCTCCTAATAGCAAGACATGGAATAATTTGAGTCACAGAACAATGTATTATTGGATTTTTAACCAAAAGTATAAAATAAATGTTCATAAGTCCATAGTGATATAACTAAATAATTAAATGAATAAGTAAATTAAATGGGGGAGATTTGACAAATCTCTCACACAGAAGAATTCCAAATAATTTATATGTTTTCTGCCTTTAAGGAGGTAAAACATAACTCTGCATTCCTTTAGTGGGGGTTCTGTAAAGTTGACTGTCTTCCAAAATGTGTAGTACGGAAAAGGAAAAAATTAGTCACTTACAGTTAAAAAACCTAACACTACCCGAGCCTGGTCATCAACAGTGATAAGTGATATGAATAGTGTACATCTGTATTACTTTCATAGGGTTGTTGTAACAAAGTACCACAAACTGGGTGGTTTAAATAAATTGATGATGTCACAGTTTAGAAGTCTAAAAACAAGGTATCAATAGGGCCATGCTTTCTCAAAGGCTCTAGGGGAGAGTCTGTTTAGTGCCTTTCTCTTAGCTTCTGGTGTCCCCAGCAACTGGCATTCCTTGGCTCATGGCTGCTTAACTGCAATCTTTGCTTTCACCAACATATGGCTTTCTCTCTGTGTCTCTGTGTCTTCACAGGCTTTGTTCTTATAAGGACACTAGGCATATTGGTTTGGGAGCCTGCCTTACTCTGGTATGACCTCATTTTAACTTAACTAATCACATCTTCAACAACCTCCTCTCCAAATAAGATCATATATTGAGATACTGAGAGTTAAGGCCTCATTTATCTGTTTTCTTGGGAGGAGGTGGGTAGTGTACAAGTCATCACAGTGCCCTTGATATCATGGGATGATACCTCTGTGGTCTTCCTTCTAAAAAAACATAATTCCATTCTAACTATGGAAAAAAAAAAAACAGACAAATCCCAATTGCAGAATAATTTATGAAATATGTGCCCAATACCCCTCAAAACTGTCAAGGTAATAAAAAAACCAAGAAAAGTCTGAGAAGCTGTCAACCAAGAGCTGCTTAAGGAGACACCATAACGCAGTGTAATGTGATGTCCTAGATAGGATCCTGGAACAGAAAAGGATGATTGGGGGAATTCCCTGGTGATCCAGTGGTTAGGACTCCATGCTTTCACTGAAGAGGGCCTAGCCAAAAAATAAAAATTAAAAATGTATCAATTTGTAACAAATGTACCATAATTAATGTAAGGTGCTATTAACAGGAGAAACTGAGTGCACAGCATATTTTCTTTGGATTTTTTTTTCTGTAAATCTAAAGTTGTTCTAATATTAGAAGTTTATTTAAAAATATATTCACTCTTGCAATTAGAAAATGAGGTAATATATAAGTGCTTTGCATAATGTATTACATATAACATGCTATACAGTAGCTATTATTTATGTAAGCATCATTATATTTACAAATATTAACATAAATGTTGAACGGTAATTATTAACAGCAAATGAAATAAATCCACATTTGCAATGTCAGCTCCACCTCCTTGTTTTTAATATAGCATGCTAAATGTGTAGATCCTGCTGGGATCTGCAATGATTGAACACAGTTTAGCAAATTCGTAATTTGTGCTAGTTTTCAGATTGCTTTGTCAAAGTTAATAGTTTAAGTAAAAGTTCTGCCTTTATTATAATAAGTGGAAATGAAGTAGAATTATGTAAATGCATTACATTTAATAATGCTTTAAATTCCTGAGTAAGAGACAAACTCAATTTCCATATTACAAATGGTTTTGAGATAGGCTGAGACCTGGGACCTGGGACCCTTTTCTATAGTGCTTGCACTGGGACAAATGACTCCTGGAACAACAGAATGCAAAGAAACTATAAATAAATACCTGCATGCCCAGTAGGGGCAAATTATGAAGAACAAGATACAAAAGACCAAAAACCCAACTGCCACTTTTGAGGTGTTGAGCCAAAGCAGGCTACTGCCTGTGATCCCTGCACACAGCACCACCAAGGGAGTTGGCAGACCACCCAGGCCACCCCTCTGGCCTGAGCCCACTGCTACCCTCACCCCATTTAAGGGACCAGCTTGCTGCACCCACCTCCCCACAGGGAGTGAGCAAGGGAACCTGGTCCTTAGTCTCTCTCCCTCAAGCTGCAGCAGCAGTCCCAATAAAGCTTTTCCTGAATTTCTGTCTGGCCTCTTATCAATTTCTATTGGTTAAAGAGTCCAAGAACTCTGGTCAGTAACAGTTTGGATCAAGAAATTTAGAGGAATGATAGATACTGACATTCCTTGGGATTTCATAGGGCTGTATAATCATGGTTGCTTTGGTTCATGTAGTTTAAAGAGACTTGAGTTTTCATGGAGAATATTCTGCTCAGGTGATAGAGACCCCATGCCCCTATTCTGGAAACACAGAGGAGGAGTTTGTGGCTTCAGGGCTCTGATAAGGTAAGAACCAGGGGTCTAGTGCAGGGCACTCTTTGCAGTGTGCTACAGAATCCTCCTATACCATATGTCATTCTTTCTTCAGAGTGGTCCTCATCTCCCTCATGGGCTCTGCTCCAAAATCAGGAAACACATTTCTGATCCTGAAACACACCAGATCCCCTCCCTCCTCACCTCAGGGCTTTTGCACTCTTCTCTTCCCCATTGCTGGCTCTCTTGCCTCTTGGTTTTGCTCAAGGACTACTCTCAGTGAAGGCTTCCTTTCCCTCTCTATTTAAATTGTAGTACTATTTCGACCCCAATCCACATCCCCTTCCTTAACTTTCTTTCTCCATAGCACTGGTCTCCCTTAGACATGTCATATAATTTTCAAAAATCTGGCTTATAGATTGTGTCCTTTCATTAAACTGAAGACCAACTTTGGCCTGTTTTGTTCTCTGCTATAATCTACTGCCCAGAATAGTGCCTGACACATGCAGGGCATTCAGTACATATTTGCAGAATAAGGGAATAACAAAAAATTAATTCATTATTTAATGAAGTTCTACAGTAATATGCTTTAGTCTTACTTTCAAACATAATTTATGGTTTTGCCTGCCTAGGAAATTATATTTATATTTTACACAGTATGTATAAGGTAATCCAAAGTTTATATTATGTCACAGAATTTGCAAATCTTCATCAAATCTTTATGAATTTTACAAAGGCACCATTATGGTTTTAGATAATCACATAATCTACTAAATCTCAAGAATACAGCCAAATACAAAGATCCTACGAGGACACATACTATCAGAATATTCTTGCTTTTTAAAACACCATATTGGTGACTGAAATAAGATGGTTAAACATCTCTCTGTGATCTATTAATTATTTACTTTAGATTATAGTTCATTATTTTCAATTGAGGATTTTATATTCTTGAGTTATTAACATAATAGACTGTAAAGATTCCTCTGGCAACATGTTGGTAGGAGATTACCCATTTATATAATAAAATAAAATGCTGTAATTTTTATTAACATGTCATGATTCCAGTAATGCACTAAAACCCTCATAAAAACATTAATTTTGATGTATGACATAGATGAGAGCTAGATAGTAAACATGGCAAGAAATGGTGTAAATGATTTAGATCCATGGATGGCCTCTAAATTAGTCATCAAATAAAAAAATGTATAAAGACATCACTGCAATTAAAAAATTTGTGGATGGCTGTTCATTGAACTAAAGCACATAAAAAGGCTGTAAGCATGCATGCCACATGAAAAAGACTTACTTTATATTTTTATAAATGTGTGGTATTTACTTTGAATAATATATTTTATTTTGGTCACTACACATTACCAATACGATTATATGAATAAAATGGGTATACATTTTAAAAGATACTATTACTTTAGATTTTGGGGGGCACATTATTTGCCGTATTCCAGTTCTCTAAAAATATTATATTTATTCTTTTCACTCTAGCTTTTGAACTAGTTAACAGACCCAAGCATTTGTGCAATTTTCTGCAGGCAACAAAAAGAATACACTGACTTTCTTCCTATATGATTTGCTAACTGTATTTATCTTCATAATTAACATTTATTGTATCTTCATGTTTATAAAGATGGCATAAATTACTTGAGACTGTTTTTAATAAAAGAATGACTATAATAAAACTCAGTCATATGCACACCACCCAGGTTTGGCTTTTATGGATATTTTATATTTTCTTCAAAAATATTTTTATAGCTATAGTATTTACTGATGATGAGAGTTGCATAATGTGAATGTACTTAGTGCCACTGAACTTTACAGTTGAATATGGTTAAAGTTGTATGTTTTATATTACATGACTTTTACCACAATAAAAAAAAATTAAAAAATAATGGTAGACCACAATTTTATCTATTCCTGCACTATTTTAAATTCTGGCCTTATTTTTCCATAGTAAATAAAGTTAGGATTAAAATCCTTGGACATCATCCAATTTGGGTGCCTCATTAAACAGAGCCAAGAGAAAAGCCTGGGTGCAGGTACTTTATATGGGAGGTGAGCTCAAGGAGCAGGAGGGCGAGATTCCCACCAGGGAATGGAAAAAGCAAGAACAGAGGGACTATGCATCAAACTGCTGTGGACAGCGTGGCTCAGAATCCTTGGGGATGGTGGAAGAACTGTGTAGGATACATTCCAGAACTGTCTCTCCTAGGGCAAGAAGAGGGTTTATTCATTTTGTGTCCCTGCTTCTCTCATTTCCAAGCTGCCCTGGACCTGAGGAGCTGAGCATGCTTTGCTGAGCAGGTTTAGGAAGAGGTCTGGGGTAGCAAAAGCAGAGGCCAAGGGGAGCACTGGGGTTGGGCATGGTCAATGCACATGGAACTGTCCAGGGTGCTGCAGCTGAAATGACAAGTGGCCCCAGGAATAGCAGCAGAGACACCCTTCCATTTGGGGCAGAGAGGTGATGAGAAGCCTGGTGCAGTTGGCGCTCCCAGGACCCTCCAGTCAGCCTCCACTGCCCTGGGAGACTGCAAATCCTTCCTGGAACCTGATGGTGATGGTGGTGACACCTGGGCTACCCCTCTTCCTCACCCCTGGTGTCCTGGCCTGGCCAGAAAGCCTGGACAACTCCAACCTTACAAAGGAATTTAACAAATACTAGGTTCTAAATATTCCCTCTCTGCTCAGAGTTTCCCATTAGCATGCAAACAAGGCATTATTTCTCTCATTTAAAAAAAAATCTCTCTTGACTCCCCTTTCCTTTTAGCTATCACTACATTTCTCTCCTTTCTTTTACAGCTAAACTGTTTGAAAAAAAATTTTTTTCCCCACTTACTGTCTCAAATTCCTCTCCCATTTCTTTTGAAAATATTTGTCAGGCTTTTGTCCCTAATGCACTGAAACCTCCATTGTCAAGTTCACCAATTACCTCCCTGTAGCAAATTCAATCTCAGACCTCATCTTATTTGACCTGTTAGCAGCAGCACTTGACACAACTGTGTCTCTTCTCTTCCCTTGAAAAACATCTTCACTTACAGGATTTTTCCCCCATGCATCATTGGCTGTTGCATCTGAGCCTCCTAACATATTTTCTCCCCACCCCAAATGTCACCCCAAATTTACAATTGGTGTGACCTAAGGCCTCAGATTTCGGACCACACATCTTTCCCATATAGATTCTCTTCCTTAATCATCTCTTCCAGAGTCCTGGATTTAAATACTATCTGCATTCTGATTATTTGTAAATTTATATTTTTAACTGCTCCTCTGTGCTGACTTTAAAAATCATATATTCATCTAACTACTCACTTGGATATCAATTAGGCATGTGAAACTTATCAAAAACCAAACTCTTGATTTCCCTCTCTTACAACAAAAAACCAGAAAGTGTCTTCCTCCTACTGTCACCCACAGCTCAGAAAACATTTTCTCTATCCCTCCAATGTTTGGGTCATTCCCTTCACCTCTCTTCTTTTCCCTACACCTGTAAATCCTACTACCACTATCTTAACACTTATCATCTCTGGGCACCTTGGTCCAAGCCATCTTCTTTCACTGAGATTGTCAAAAATCTCAGAAGTTGTCTTTCTTCCTCTTTTCTTAACTCCCCTTCAATGTATTCAATGCAAAGCCATCACAGTGATCCTGAAAGGACATTCCTCAGAGTATGTCCTTCTGCTCAGTGCCCTCAATGGCTGAACATCACTCCAAGTAAAAGCCCATTATCTCTAGTAGGTTATAAGGGTACATATAGTCCAGCTTCCTTGCTATCTGAGAACTCACAACCTATAACTCTCTTTCCGTTTTCTTACAGGGTTCTCTAGTTCTTCCTCATCAAGAGCATGCCAACCACATCCAGACCATATGGTCTTTGCCCTTATTCTTTTCTCTGCCTAAAACACCCTTCAGCAGTTTATCCATGTGAGTCACTGTCTCACTCTCTCTCTCTCAGTTACTTTGACCTCCCTATTTAAATGTCCACAACCACCTCTTTACTGCCACTCTATCCTCCTTCCCTTAAATTATTATTTTTTCCACAGTACCTATCATCATTTAACATACTACATATTATACCTATTCCCTTGTGGGACATCTGTTCCTGTCCAAATGTCCCTAAGACACTCGGTCTATGCCATAAGATCCTTGAAACTTGGTCCTATCCAAAACATCCATGAGCATATTTGGTCCATGCCAAACGGTTTTGGACAGGACCAGGTATCAAGAACTGTTTGGTGTGGACCAGATGTCTCCATGCATTTGCTAACCCATCTATTCTATTTTTGGTTTCCCAGCTTATTTCAATGTAACCTTCCTGAAAAAAAGAAATTATTGTCCATCTTAATAAATACTATATTTTCAGTGATAAGAATAATATCTAATTTGCATTTCTCTAATGATTAGAGAAGTTGAGCATCTTTTCATGAGCCTTTTGGCCATCTGTATGTCTTCTTTGGAGAAATGTCTATTTAGATCTTCTACTTATTTTTTTATTGGGTTTTTTTTTTTTTGATATTTAGCTGGGTGAGCTGTTTGTATATTTTGGAGATTAATCTCTTGTCAATGATATAATGAGGTATCATCTCATACCAGTCAGAATGCCCAACATTAAAAAGTCTACAAATAACAAATGCTGGAGAGGGTGTGGAGAAAAAGGAACTCTCCTACACTGTTAGTGGCAGTGTAACTTGGTATAGCCACTACAGAGAACAGTAAGGAGGTTTCTTAAAAAACTGAAAATAGAGCTACCATATGACCCAGCAATCCCACTCATGGGCATATATCCAGAGAAAACCATAACTTAAAAAGATACATGCATCCCGATGTTCATTGTAGTACTAATTACAATAGCCAAGACATGAAAGCAACCTATATACTCATCAACAGGGGAATGGATAAAGAAGATGTGGTACATATATACAATGGAATACTACGCAGTCAAAAAAAGAATGAAATAATGCCATTTGCAGCAATATGGATAGATCTCGAGGATATCATACTAAATGAAATTGTTAGACAGAGAAAGACAAATATATGATAACACATATATGGAATCTAAAAAATGATACAAATGAACTTATCTGCAAAACAGAAACAGATCCATGAACATAGAAAAAAAAAAAAAAAAAAAACCATGATTACCAAAGGGGAAAGTTGAGGAGTTAAATTAGGAATTTGGGAGCAACATATACACACTATTATATAAAAAATAGATAAACAACAAGGACCTACTGTATAGCACGGGGAACTATACTCAATATTTTGTAATAACCTACATGGGAAAAGAATCTGAAAAAGAATATATAGATATATGTGTGTATGTATAATTTAATTGCTTTGCTGTGCATCAGAGACTAACACAACATTGTAAATCAATTGTACTTCAATTAAAAAATAAATAATTAAAAAAAGAATATCTGTATTTTGTTAGGCAAATGTTAGAAAATGTTGAATTAACATTTGATTTTCTATGTATGTCTCTCTGCATGATTTCTATGCCTTAACACTTTCTGTAGGGATATGGTCCCAGTTCTGATGCCTAGGACAAAATTTATGATTTATGAGAAGAGAAACACCCCTCAATGACACATTTGCCATATTACCCCATGTTGGGAAAAGAATATGTGGACCCCAAATGAAGCAATACAGACAATAAGATACTAAACACAATTTTTAAATTAATCTTTACCTCCAAGTTAAATATGAAAAGCAAGGAAAATCTGACTCTATGTTCTTTTAAATTTCACTATAAAGTCATTATTGGGTGCCAAAAATATTCATATCAAGGTTTTGTAGTTTCCTTTTTCTTTCTTCTTTCTTTAAATATTGAATGATTGCTATGTGTTAGGCACTTATGAAAGCAAGTCACAAGTTTGTTAAGGAGTTTCCTGAAATTATGACTCAGTTTCCTGGTAAGAGGCAACAATGGCAACTAGAAGATGAGGGAACTCAGGGTTTATTCATCCAGGAGGGAGACAGGCATAATATTAGGCAGGAGGGCATGCAAATATTGCTCTTATAAATTGATTTCTAAGCATAATTCTACTTCACCGTTTATTAGTCTATATATTTTATTCATATCAATAAAATGTGCAAGGTATATTCTAGGTGTTTTATATTTTCAAATATTTTCTTTGATGTTTGAGAGCAAGACAATTAGAACATGTAGGATAACTAAAAATAAACTTTAACCACAGTTTTATCAAATGCCAAATTGTCTCTACAGCAACATAAAAGTTATTCTCTCCAATAAGATTCTTCATTTGAAGAATGGCCCATCTTGGAATTCTTATTGAATGTTTAACTCCCTAAGCTAAATTTGTCTTTACATTCAGCAAGTTGGTGCTTAAACTTGTCTTAGAAGAACTTAGAAACTAATCAATAACAAGTAAGATGAAAACATTCCAAATCATTTAACATTTCCCCAGTGGGGAAAAATAATAGAAACTGGATTATATAGAGTGGTGATTTCTATTAAGCTGAAGATCCATTTATTTTCTAAAAGGAAGAATTAACTAATACTTTCCATGTAAATCATCAAACTTTAGATAGTATTATAATGCAAAAATATAACCCAAAGCACATTGAGTTTTGAATTGCAATTTGAAGGAAATTATTTCAAGATGTTTAGAAATTAATATGTTAAGATAATGAGTAGCAGAATATTACCATTTACCAATCATATACTTAAATGAAAAAATCTTTGTCTAATGTCATGCATCTAGTTTGCATAATGAATTATTCATAAACCTAGAAAATACTGAATTTGGTAAAATTAATAATGTCCTTTTCAAAACATATGTCCTCTCTATAATTATTAATTTATTAAAGTTAATTATGCTAATCCCATTATCTTCTAATATTTAAATTAAATTTTCCTTCTAGTCTACTTCGAAATACAAGACCACTAAAATACTACCAAATATTTTAATGTATTTATTTTATTTCACTAATTAGGAAAATAAAATACATTCATATTTCATATTTAATATGATGAACTTCCTACTCTTAGGTGATAGACTATATATCTATATCTATCTACCCATATGTATATATAAACAAGTTCTTAATTTAAAATGTGATTTGTTAGAATCCTTTAAATTCATTACTTACAATTTTTTCAACCTGAATTAATTCCATTAAAAAGATGCTTAAGTTTAAAACATATGTAGATTAAGAAGGAATTGCAGTAAACATAGCAATCAGCAATGTTTTTCCTTTAAATCCCAGCAGTTTAAAAATAATCTCTCTCTAGCATCCTACTGTTAGTCTTCTGAGTAATCAGATAAATTGTTTAAAATGGTTATTAATTATGTAGAGTACAAGTAATTCTTATATACGTCATCCTATTTTCTTCTTTTACCATACATCTGAGATAAACAGAAAGGCCTTGTTTTATTGCAACTGATTATGAGAGGAAGAACTAGATGCTGAGATATAATTTGCCAGATTTAAAATTAAAACCTAATGCTAGTAACTAATTTCTGTGTTATCTTCTGAGTCTGAAAGCATAAAATACTATTAAAATAAATAGTTAATGAAATACCATAAAGTTGATTACAGTTTACACTTGTTCTCATATACCATTTTACTACTTACAAAGTTTACCATAATATGCTCTTTTTTGAAATTCTTCATTATGATAGTGAATATCTACAAATATATTCTTATCTTAAATGAAAGAAAAGGACAAATTTGAAATTGCTTAGAATGAATAATTAGCTTTGGTGAGTTATTCTTTGTTGTTTATTTCATTTTATTATTTAATGAGTCAGTTTTCCTAACTTTGAATATGTTTGGATACAAAAATGTAACAACACTCACTTCTTACTGAGCATCTGTCAGTGTTAGGCTTTATAGCACTTTTCAAAGTTTACATTTTTAAGCATTTTTCTTCAAAATTTTTAAAAGCCCTTTATTAAAATATAATTTCTTTACATTATTATGCCAGTTTTTGCTGTAAAAAGAAGTGAATCATCTGTATTTATACATATATCCCCATAGCCCCTCCCTCCTGCATCTCCCTCCCACCCTCCCTATCCCATCCCCCTAAGTCATCATCCATTATCAAGTTGATCTCCCTGTTTTATGCACCAGCTTTCCACTAGCTGTTTTACATTTGGTAGTATATATATGTCAATATTATTCTCTTGCCTCATCCCAGCTTCCCCTTTGCCCCCCACCCTGTGTCCTTAAGTCCGTTCTCTACAAATGCATCTTTATTCTTGGCCTGTCACTGGGTTCATCAGTACCATTTTTTTAGATTTCATATATATGAGTTAGCATACGGTGTTTGTTTTTCTCTTTCTGGCTTACTTCACTCTGTATGAAAGACTCTAGGTCCATCCACCTCGCTACAAATAACTCACTTTCATTCCTTTTTATGGCTGAGTAATATTACATTCTATATATGTGCCACATCTTCTTTATCCATTCATCTGTTGATGGGCATTTAGGTTGATTCCATGTCCTGGCTATTGTAAATAGTGCTGCAATGAACATTACGGTACTTGTTTCTTTTGGATTATGGTTTTCTTTGGGTACGTGCCCAGTAGTGGGATTGTTGGGTCATATGATGGTTCTATTTTTAGTTTCTTAAGTAACTACCATACTGTTTTCCATAGTGGCTCTACCAATTTGCATTCCCACCAATAATGGAGGAGGGTTCCCTTTCTTCACACCCCCTGCAGCATTTACTTTCTCTAGATTTTTGATGATGGCCATTCTGACCAGTGTGAGGTGATATCGCATTGTGGCTTTGACTTGCATTTCTCTAATGATTACTGATGTTGAGCATCTTTTCATGTGTTTGTTAGCCATCTGCATGTCTTCTTTAGAGAAAAGTCTGCTTAGGCCTTCTGCCCATTTTTGGTTTGGATTATTTGCTTTTTTGGTATTAAGCTGCATGAGCTGCTTGTATATTTTGGAAATTAATCCTTTGTCAGTTGCTTCATTGGCAAATATTTTCTCCCATTCTAAGGGTTGTCTTCTTGTCTTATTTATGGTTTCTTTTGCTGTGCAAAAGCTTTTAAGTTTCATTGGGTCCCATTTGTTTGTTCTTGATTTTATTTCCATTATTCTAGGAGGTGGATAAAAAAGGATCTTGCTTTGATGGATGTCATAGACTGTTCTGCCTAAGTTTTTCTTTAGGAGTTTTATAGTGTCTGGCCTTACATTTAGATGTTTAATCCATTTTGAGTTTATTTTTGTGTGTGGTGTTAGGAAGTGTTCTATTTTCATTCTTTTCCATGTAGCTGTCCAATTTTCCCAGTGCCTCTTATTAAAGAGGCTGTCTTTTTTCCATTATATATTCTTGCCTCCTTTGTCAAAGATAAGGTGCCCACATGTATGTGGGTTTATCTCTGGGCTCTCTATTCTGTTCTATTGATCTATATTTCTGTTTTTGCACCAGTACCATACTATCTTGATCACTGTAGCCTTGTAGTATACTTTGAAGTCAGGGAGCCTGATTCCTACAGCTCCATCTATCCTTCTCAAGATTGCTTTGGCTATTTGGAGTCTTTTGCGTTTCCATACAAATCATAAGATTTCTTGTTCTAGTTCTGTGAAAAATGCCATTGGTAGTTTGATAGGGAATGCGTAGAATCTGTAAATTGCATTGGGTAGTACAGTCATTTTCACAATGTTGATTCTTCCAATCCAAGAAAATGGTATGTCCCTCCATCTGTTTATATCATCTTTGATTTCTTTCATCAGTGTCTTATAGTTTTCTGCATATAGGTCTTTTGCTTCCTTAGGCAGGTTCATTCCTAGGTATTTTATTCTGTTTGTTGCAATGGTAAATGGGAGTGTTTCCTTAATTTCTTTTTCTGACCTTTTGTTGTTAGTATATAGAAATGCAAGAGATTTCAGTGCATTGATATTGTATCCTGCTGCTTTACTAAATTCATCGATTAGTGCTAGCAGTTATCTGGTAGCTTATTTAGGGTTTTCTATGTATAATATCCTGTCACCTGCAAAGAGTGACAATTTTACTTCTTTTCCAATTTGAATTCATTTTATTTGTTTTTCTTCTCTGATTGCTGTGGCTAAAACTTCCAAAACTATGTTGAATAATAGTGGTGAGAGTGGGCACCCTTGTCTTTTTCCTGTTCTTACAGGGAATGATTTCAGTTTTTCACTATTTTGAATGAGGTTGGCTGTTGGTTTGTTATATACGGCTTTTATTATGTTGAGGTAACTTCCTTCTATGCCCATTTTCTGGAGAGTTTTTATCATAAATCGGTGTTGAATTTTGTCAAAAGCTTTTTCTGCATCTATTGAGATGATCATATGGTTTTTATCCTTCAATTTGCTGATATGATATATCACATTGATTGATTTGTGTATATTGAAGAATCCTTGCATTCCAGGGATAAACCTCACTTGATCATGGTGTATGACCTTTTCAATGTGCTGTTGGATTCTGTTTGCTAGTATTTTGCTGAGGATTTTTGCATGTATATTCATCAGCGATATTGGCTTGTAATGTTCTTTTTTGGGGACATCTTTGCCTGGTTTTGGTATCAGGGTGATGGTGGCCTCGTAGAATGAGTTTGGGATTGTTCCGCCTTCTGCAGTATTTTGGAAGAGTTTGAGAAGGATAGGTGTTAGCTCTTCTCGAAATGTTTGATAGAATTTGCCCGTGAACCCATCTGGTCCTGGCCTTTTGTTTGTTGGGAGATTTTTCATCACAGTCTGAATTTCTGTACTTGTGATTGGTTTGTTCATATTTTCTATTTCCTCCTAGTTCAGTCTTGGAAGATTGTACTTTCCTAAGAATTTATCCATTTCTTCCAGGTTATCCAATTTATTGGCATGTAGTTGCTTGTAGTAGTCTCTCATGATCTTTTGTATTTCTATGGTATTGGTTGTCACTTCTCCTTTTTCATTTCTAATTCTGTTGCTTTTTATCTTCTCCCTTTTTTTCCTGATGAGTCTGGCTAATGGTTTGTCAATTTTATTTATCTTCTCAAAGAACCAGCTTTTAGTTTTGTTCATCTTTGCTATTGCTTCCTTCATTTCTTTTTCATTTATTTCTGATCTCATCTTTATGACTTCTTTCCTTCTGCTCACTTTGGGCTTTTTTTGTTCTTTCTCTCATTGTTTTAGGTGTAAGGTTAGGTTGTTTATTCAGAATTTTTCTTGTTTCTTGAAGTAAGACTGTATTGTTATAAACTTGCCTCAGAACTGCTTTTGCTGCCTCCCTTAGGTTTTGGGTTGTTTTGTTTTAATTGTCATTTGTTTCTAGGTATTTTTTGATTTCCTCTTTGATTTCTGCAGTGACTTCTTGGATGTTTAATAGTGAATTGTTTAGCCTCCATGTGTTTGTATTTTTTACAGTTTTTTTTTTCCTGTAATTGATATCTAATATCATGGCATTGTGGTTGGAGAAGATGCTTGATATGATTTCAATTTTCTTGAATTTACCGAGGCATGATTTATGCCCCAAGATGTGATCTATCCTGGACAATATTCCATGTGCACTTGAGAGGAAAGTGTATTCTGTAGTTTTTGGATAGAATGTCCTATAAATATTAAGTCAAGATGGTCTAATGTGTCATTTAAAGCTTGTGTGTCCTTATTTATTTTCTGTATGGATGATCTCTCCATTGATGTAAGTGGGGTGTTAAAGTCTCCTACTATTATTGTGTTACTATCAATGTCCCCTTTTATGGCTGTTAGCATTTGCTGTATCTACTAGGGTACTCCTATGTTAGGTGCATAGATATTTACAATTGTTATATCTTCTTCTTGGATTGATCTCTTGATCATTATGTAGTGTCCTTCCTTGTCTTTTGTAATAGTCTTTAAGATCTAGTTTGTCTGATCTGAGTATTGCTACTCCAGTTTTCTTTTGACCTCCATTTGCATGGAATATCTTTTTCCATCCCCTTACTTTCAGTCTGTATGTGTCCCTAGGACTGAATTGGGTTTCTTGTAGACAGCATGTACAAAGGTCTTGTTTTTGTATCTATTCAGCCTGTCTGTGTCTTTTAGTTGGAGCATTTAACCCATTTACATTTAAGGCAATTACTGACATGTGTGTTCATATTACCATTTTCTTAATTGTTTTGGCTGTGTTTTTGTAGGTCTTTTCCTTATCTTGTGTTTACTGCCTAGAGGGGTTCCTTTAGCAGTTGTAAGGCTGGTTTGGTGGTGCTGAATTGTCTTAATTTTTGCTTGTCTGTAAAGCTTTTGATTTCTCTGTCACATCTGAATAAGATTCTTGCTGGATAGAGTATTCTTGGCTATAGGTTTTTCTCTTTCAAGGTTTTAAATATATCCTGCCACCTCCTTCTGGCCTGCCGAGTTTCTGCAGAAAGATCAGCTGTTATCCTTATGGGTTTTCCCTTATATGTTATTTGTTGCTTTTCTCTCTCTGCTTTTAATATTTTTAATTTGTGTTTAATTTTCATTATTTTGATTAATATGTGTCTCCGTGTGCTTCTCCTTGGGTTTATTCTTTATGGGACTCTCTGCACTTCTTGGACTTGGTTTACTATTTCCTTTCCCATGTGTGGGAAGTTTTCCACCATAATCTCCTCAAATATTTTCTCAGACCCTTTATTTTTTTCTTCTTTTTCTGGGAGGCCCATGATTTGAATGTTGGTATGCTTCATGTTATCCCCAAGGTCTCTGAGACTGTCTTCCATTCTTTTTATTCTTTTTTCTTTTTCCTGCTCTTTGGCAGTTATTTCCCCCATTCTGTCTTCCAATGCACTTATGTATTCTTCTGCCTCAGTTATTCTGCTGTTTATACCATCTAGAGTATTTTTAATTTCAGTTATTGTGTTGTTCGTTACTGTTTGTTCGCTCTTTAGTTCTTCTAGGTCCTTATTAAATGTTTCTTGTATTTTCCCTATTTTGTTTTCAAGATATGGGTCATCTTTACTATCATTACTCTCAATTGTTTTTCAGTCAACTTGCTAATTTCTTCTTCATTTATTTGGTGTTGTGGGTTTTTATCTTGCTCCTTTGCCTGCAAGGTATCTCCTTGTTTTCTCATTTTGTCTAATTTAGAGTATTTGCTGTCTCCTTTCCCTATGCTGCCTAGTAGAAATTCCTCTTGTCTCTGTTCTGTTTGGCTTGAGGTATCAAGACTGAAGCTTGCTGGCCTTTGGTTAAATTTGGAACTTGGTGTTGAGAATGAGAACTCTGGGGCAGCACTTGCTGATTAATATTCCATGGAGTCAGGAGTTCTCTGATGGTCCAATGTCTTGGACTCCGCTCTGCTGTCTCAGAGGTCCAGGTTTAACCCCTAGCCAGGGCACCAAGACCCTGGAAGCTGTACAGCATGGAGGAAAAGGAGGTAGAAGGAGACAAAAAAAAAAAAAAAAAGGAAGAGAAAAGGGAAGAAGGGGAAAGGACAGACAGATCCCCAAGGCTGATAATAAAAGCAACTCTAATCAGTGAAAAATCACATAAGGAGAGGTACACACTTGCACTTACAAAAAGAGAAGCAGAAAAGAAACCAAAGAGAAGAGAAAAAGTGAGAGCAAAGAAAAGAAAGAAGGGAGTACTCATACCAATCACAAGCAAATCCACATACAAATATATATAGTAAAGATTAAATTAACAAATACCTAAGACCAGAAACAAGTCAAACTTGCCTGAAAGTCCTCCATTATTTCTAGGTAGGTCTCTGCACCTGCTGTGGAGAGGACTGTGGAGAGTTCAGACTTTGATCCGGTATTATTCCTGTGTGTATTTGTCCCCACAGTCCCCCATTGCCCCCTATGTTTACAGTCTGTATTGTAAAAACACTCACTTCAGGTGATCCACAGATGCAGGGTCTTTCAAGCCTATTGTGGGTATTAAATCTGCTCCTCCTGTGGCTGTTTCCCTTTCTCTTCTTTGGTCCTGCAGTCCTCAGGGATCAGTTTTGATTTTGGTCTCTTCTTTGTGTGGGGGTTGCTCTCAGGGGTCAGTTCCCACCCAGGCAAGAGGGGGTAAAAGAGGGTGATTGGGGCTCACTTGCAACTTCAGGTCAGGGAGAGGGAGGGATATGGCAGTCTAATTGAAATCTGTGGGAGTGCTTGTAGCAGCATAGGTCAGTGTGAGCCTGAGGTGTGCTATGCGTTCTCCCAGGGAAGTTGGTCCTGAATGTGGGACCCTTGGTGTTGGTGGGCTTCACCTGCTGCAGGGAGGGTGTGGCCAATGACTTGCCTTACACACAGGACCCTTGGCAGCAGCAGGCATGTGGTTGACAGGGCCTGATGGAACATGGCATGGTGGGGGCACAGAGTGGTAGGTGGGCTTTTCAATCCAGCAACTGCAGGTCATGCTGCTTCACAACCTGTGAATTCACAGAGAGGGAAGTTTCTCCCAAGCACTCTGAAACAAAGGTCCCTTGCCTCTCCATCTGGCCCAGGATTTTCCTCGAACTCCTTCCCACCTTGCTGGCACACCTGCCCCCCAGGCTTTTCTCATGCAGCCAGCCTCATCTCTCTCCCTGGTGTCTGTTCTCTGAAGCCCAAGCCTCGGCACCCAGCCCCACAGCCACCGTGGGTGAGCAGATTAGCTTCTCTGGCTCGGGAGTGCTGCTTGTATCCTTCATGCGGGCATCTCTCTGCTCTGCCCTCCCCACACCTGCCATTGCTCTCTCTTCTGGCAGGTCCAAGGCTCCCCCATCCTTCCCTGCCAGTGAGGGGGCTCCCAAGTGTGTGCCTTACCCCCTCATAGCCTCCTCCCAGAGGGGCCAGTCTCCTCAGGATTCCTTTGTCTCTTTTTTTCCCTTCTTTCCTTTGTGCTACCCAATTATGTGGAAACTCTCTTGCTTTTTTGGATGTCCAAGGTCTTCTGCCAGCATTCGGAAGGTGTTCCACAGGAGCCACTCCACAAGCAGATCTATATTTGATGTATTTGTGAGGAGGAAGGTGATCTCCATGTCCTACTCCTCTGCCATCTTTCCCCCCCCCTTCAAAATTTTGCTTTACATGTTACTGTCCCCAAGATTCAGATAAAGAAAATGACAGTCAGGGTTTAAATAGATCGCTAAGTTTATATAATCAATGGTGGAACCAGCAAACCAGTGTTTGCTGTATTTTTTCCTGCCAAGGACTACTGCTAACACTTGTGCTTGAAACACATTTTCTTTGCTTCAAAGCTTTATTTGCCTATGAGCTTTTGTTTCTTTGCATTTTTGCTTTATTAGATATATGATACATAAAGAAGTTACAAAATACACAATTTTGTATAAAATATAATTTACAAAAGGGTTTAAGGTAGGATGGAGAATAAGGACAGTATGTCTTCTACCAGTTCCCCAGCTCCCTTACTCAGAGGCAAAAAGTATGCATTCAACCTTTCGGTGAAGCTCCTTAGAGATGACACTTTAAGAAACCAATCACACAATTGGTACTACAGAATACTCTGAAAAAATGTTCTTTATTTATACTTTTCACTGAATAATATATCTTAGAAAGATAGAAGTACTTATTTCATTTAAGGTTTAGAGTCAATGGTGGAATGACAGGTCACAATTTTCATATGTTTTGTCACATGGTGCACTTTCCTTCACCACAACCCAATGTCAGTAGATTGGCTTTACTGTGCACTGGCAAGAGTACTCAAGTTTGGTTCAGTAACAATTTTCTTTTCTGCTACTCATATAAATTAAAAAATATATATTTTTGTTTATTAAACACTTTGCTGGAGAGTTAGTCTCACTGGTTCCTAGTAAAGCCATCTCTTCTACCTGATACCATAGGGATCAAAGATTCTTCAGGGCCTGTGGCACAAAAAAGAGATGGTGATTTTTGTGCTTATTTTCTTATTTATCACAGAATGTTTCACAAAGAGTGTGATGGAAAATTCTAATCACCCATCTCTACTACAATGACCTCTAGGGAATGCCATCCAGTTTGCAGAACTTACTCTGAGAGAATTGTCTAAGATTCTTCTCTACTTGTCTTTTATCACTGGCATCTAGTTTTCTGTAATTGGCTCTGTACTTTGCTCACACCACACAATGCCCTTATATGGCAAATACTAAAGACCTTGCCATTTCAGACAGGTTTGCAAAAAAATGCGAGTCTGTTGTTATACTAGGACTTCATTGGATGCTTTCATAAGCCTCAGTTTTGCACAAGTAGCAGCTGTAGTGGGAGAAGAGCAGGGCAGATAGTGCCTCCTGACTGTTTATGCCACACCCTTTAATTGTGTCCACCAGTTGATCATACTACAGAGGGGTCCAACTTACATCTTTTGGTTTTGTTTTGTAGCCATTTGATTAGGGAAATCTGAGACATCTGAGTTACACAGGGCTATATCCTTCTCATAGTAAATGCAACAAATAGTTTTTTATTAATAAATTTGGCCACCCAATTTGAAAACAATCATTTGACTATGTTTCTAGGATCGCTCACCTTAGAAAAACACAAAAATTAAATTGATGGTCCTTACCTTCTCATTCCCTAGCACTTTTTCAGATATAATTTTCTTAACTTTTGAGGGTTCTTATAGTACATTTGGGGAGCTAAGTTTTATGTACATAATATGAGAGGATCTCCTTGCTTTTTGACTTCAAAGAAAATTCAAGCTTGTACTCAGCAGTCCAACCCAATTATTGATAATCTTGACCTTCCCTTTTCTGCTACAACCCTAAAAATCAAGGACCCCTCACTACTGATTTGTAACTGAGAGCCTGGATTTACAAGTGTCCTCATTATTGAAGACAGTGTCCACAGAGAGTGGCTGGAATTGAACTCAGCAATGTTTTAAAGCAGGGATGGATAATTGTCACTGGGAGACCACTGCCAATGACAGTAAGAAGGCGTGCCAATATGGTTCCATAAACTGGCTGCCACGTGTTCTTCTGCTGCAATTTAGGAGCTTGTACAGGCAGCTAGGCAACAGTTTTGTGTAATTTTTTTTTCTTTTTCTATACATCCCTGCTGGTCCTGTTACCCCATCCTGTGTCCTACACATGCCATCTCAAGTTCCAGTGACTCAACTTCATACCTAACCTGGAGAAATTGCTGCCTCTTTATCCTTGCTTTTTCCAATGTATTGTATAATTTAAATGCCATGTATTGCTTCCTTCATTATTTAGCACATGGGTTTCAATATCCTTTTATTCTCCCAAAAACTTCTTGGGAAAAGATGTTCTGGCTTCCACTATCTCACCCCCTCTCCCCACTGAAACTATCTTTTGAGTTGCATTATTTTAATCCACCTAATCCCCTGGGGTACCTGAGTTAATAAAGGGTAAATGGTATAGGGAAAGAAAAGCTTTCTTCTACCCTTTTAGGTTTTGTTGTTAGGCCTGAGAATTAAACTGATATAAGACAGATTAATAGGAGAAAAGAAATACAGATATTATTTGATAATTTTACATGCCAGCAGCAATCTTTAGAAGGAAAATGAAGACCTGAAGAAGTGGTCAGAACTGAGAGTTTAGAAACTTGTTAAACAAAAAAATGATAAATTTGGGGAACAAGTGATAAGACAATGAGGTTTAGGCTGCAGCAGTAAATTGTGGACTAGAAAATATACAGGGGAAATTAATGGAAGATCAGGGATATTTTAACAGGCTTTTTTGTGCAGATTCATTTCAGCATCAGCTCAGTCTCCAGTAATAAGAATGGAATTCTCTTCCTGATACAAGGTGGGCACTTTTCTCAGAGAAAATGTTATAATATATGTTGAGATAGAAAATGGAAGCCAAAGAGCCCTTCTTGCAACCTGCTATTTCTCAAATATCTTTAGCTCAAAATAATCAATATTCCAAAGCAGTGTGTTTTGGGTGGGCATGCTCTGATTCCCTTCATGGTACTAGGTAAAAACCTTTGTGATTCTCTCTAAATTTGCTTCCGTGGAAAGACAGTTAAAAGTGGATTAAAAGGTTGATAATTTGATTATTTCCTATAACCTTTCTGCCTGTTTTATAAGACTATTCCTGCCTTTTTTTTTTTTTTTTTTTGCCTCATAACTAGACATGGTCTCTAGTACAACCTTAAGGAAACTAGCTAAATGGAAAAACTTTTGAAACTCAAGTTTTCTTCTAGAGCACCCTTCATTGGAATTAAAGAGAATACACTTGCTCAAATGAAGTTGTTCTATTCTACAATAGGAACAGTAACAACCATTAATTCAACAACTGAGCCTCTACCTTATTTAATTCATGAAACTAACAACATTACTACATTAAGAACAATAATATGCTATGTACCTTCATGGATATACATATTAATGAGGTCGGTATTATCAAATATATTTTAAAGATCATCAAAGTGATCCATTTATTTTTCCCAGGATAATATAACTAACAAGTAGTATAATTAACTTTTGAACCTGGGTATTTTTTTCAAAGTCTTTATTTAAATCAAAAAACTATACTTTCTTCTCTTATTATTCTTAGTCTGCTCATAGCAACTTAACCCATACTCTAAGCAACATATAAAGTATGGAAAGATTGACTATCTTCTAATTTTGAGGAGAAAATATTCAACATAAATGAATCAGTGAATGAAATTGGGGGTTTTCTATTGAAAAAATCTTCTTTCAACTTATTGAAGGTAGATATCGTCTTTTCTTGCCTGTTCAATGGGAAATCCTCCTGTGTTTTAAACATATTTGCTGCCTATAAATCTGGATTAGCTTCTTGATTTTAAGAACATGTTTTATAGGATTTTGAACAGGTTGCATTTAAATAGAATATCTTAGTATTTGCCAAAATCTTTTCCAAAAATTGTTTTTCTGGAGAAGGTCTAACACACAAAAGTTACAGGCCAGTTCACAGACTCTTCTTATTTTTAAAATCATCTAATCTCCATATGGAGATATCTAAAAACATAAATTTACATGAGGTCTTGAGATAATTCAAATAGTGGAATCTGAGAGTTGGCAGTGAGGTGAATAGATTTTTTTATAACAGTTCTCAAGGAATAATTCTCCTCAAGACTAATTTTAATTTTAAATCAGATGAACTTGAATGATTAAGAGAGGATATTTAGGAAAAGTCCAACATGGGTATATTTTCTAAGACAGCAGAAGTTCATTTCAAATACCTTACTTCTAGGATAGTTATAAACTATTTGATTTTTATCCATAAGAGTTTTCTTTTAAATTTAGTCTTAAATAACAGTGAACTTACAAAAAAAATAGTGAAAACAACTTACTTTGGGATTTTTCATGGGCTACATAAGATGATAATTCTACTCCACTTTTCATTATTTCTTCTAACTTTGGTAGTCAAGCATCAACCAAATAGTAATGATAGTACTACAGCAGCTACTACTACTGTTACTAGTAGCAATAATCATGAATAACCAATTTGTGTAATCCAAGAAAACATCGGATCAGAAATACAGTTAACCAAGATATATTATAATGTTAAACTTAGTCTTTTGTGAAGATATGTTTGAATATGAGAAAAACTTAAAAAACTCCTAAAATTCTCCATAATTTAAAAAAATATTTAAATATTGACATTGTCTTAAACATACTTTCCACCTAATATCACTATAGTTCTACTATTTTATGACATTTACCATGTCAGGTATCAACCTGCATTTTATACCTTCTAGATAGACAAAATTTTAAATCATTTATCTGATAGAGTAAAAGATGTGAACTCCAAGTGAAAAGATTGTTTATATAGGGAATCAGCAACTTAAATTCCCAACAATTCATCAGAGTAATACTACATGGATCAAGGTATTAAAGCAACTGGTGTATAATTTGTATCTTCTAGGAAAAGGAACTCCACTTTAAGGAAGAAGAGTGTCTTCCTAGAGACTTCTTAGTATGTCCAGATGTTAAAGATACCAGAAAAAATATTTAAAGTTTGGAAATAATTCAAGACAGGTGGCACATCATTTCAATGTCACATAGGGATGACATCCAACCAAAGATTGTTTGGGGAAATGTACTTAACTCACGATTTCTAATTGATTAAAGTCTGCAGACCTATTCCACGTAGGTGGTAACTCATAGATTTTATGTAGCGATAGTGCAGATAATTTATTTTCAGTGGAACAGACAATCCCCAAATTCACAGCCCTGTTAGATGTTAACCATGTTCAGCTAACCCAGAAATCCCAATTTGTAAAATACTCTGTTAATCAATCATAAAATCCCACTGCTTTCTTCATTACACCACCTAAAAATCATGAGTTTACCCTTTAATGTTATACTTCAACAAAGGACACGCATATACAAAAGAATAGATACAAAACAAATTATAATATGAGATTAGAGGGTGTCAGAGCTTTAGAAATACATAAAATGATGTCTATAGGCCTACATGAGTGAAGTCTTTGACAAATAGTTTGTAAAACAAAAAGACTTTTGGAAGAATAAAATGTATTTAGATAAAGCTGCTTGAGGAATGAATGAATGCATTTTTTGTGGCTCAAGGGGCAATGTAGCCTTCTGAAAAAGAGTAAAAATAACACAACTCCTTATGTTACTTACCTTTATTCTGACTCTAAAAAAAATGGTATTGCAACTGTATTAGACCCATTACTCCCTTTAAAAAATAAGTAATAGTTTATTTTTAATAGCAGTTTCAGATTTATAGAAACATTGAACAGACAGTTCCCAAATCCCTCACACACACACACACACACACACACACACACACACACACACACACACGAGTTTCTCCTATTACTACGATTTTATGTTAGTGTGGTACAGTTGTTACAAGTGATAAACCAATATTGATACATTAACATTAACTAAAGTCCATAGTTTACATTAGAGTTCATGCTTTTTGTTATACAGTTCTATGGGTTCAGCGATATGCATTATGTTGTTTTCATATCATAGTATCATACAAAATAGTTTCACTGCCCTAAAAATTCTCTGTGTTCTACCAATTTATTCCTGAAAACTTGACAACTATTAATCTTTCTACTGTATAGTTTACCTTTTCCAGAATGTCATATAGGTGGAATCATATAGTATATCTCTTATTCAGATTATCTTCTTTCATTTAGTAATATACATTTAAGTTCCCTCCCTGGATAGACCGTATTTTAAAATCACTGAATTATATTTCACTGTATGAGGTACTGTGGTTTTACTCATTCACCCACTGAAGGATGTCTTTGATTGCTCCAATTTCTGGCAATTATTGGTAAAGCTGCTATAAATATTTTTGTGGAGTTTTTTATATGAACATATGTTTGCAACTCATTTTGGTAAATACCAAGGAGTGTGATTGCTTGATCATATGGTAAGAATAGGTTTAGCTTCATAAGAAATTGCCTGTCTTCCAAAGTGGCTTCTAAAGTACCAGTTTGCATTCCTACTAGCAATGAATGAGAGTTATTGTTTCTGTACATCTTTACCATCATTTGGTGTTATTACATTACTCCCTTTTTTATACAAACATTTCACAAAGTTCCCATTTATATCTTGAAAAAAAAGTCATGAATGAAATAATCTAGAATGCACATAACTTACAACAAAGAAAGTAAATGTTCTTTCACATAAAAGAAAAATAAAAGCAATTTATTATATGGTAATTTGCATTTTAGTATAAAAGTGCTTGGGCTTGACTAAGCCTGATAGCATGCTGTAATAATCATATTCTTGGACTTAAACAAATTTACTATTGAGAATTCAAGAGCTACCATCACAGACTGATCCTACAGATTTTACTAGTGACTCAAATGTCACAAATAGTGGTAGCATCAGGTGATAATTTTTCTAAAATATGAACAAATATTGGTAAAATTCCAAAGAAGCAAAGTCTTTCCTCATTTTACAGAGTAGTTTCTTCCTGAAAATGTTAAAGCATATTTAAAAATAAATATGTAAAAATCATAAATGTTAATATTTAAATATAGTTAGTTTCAAGGCTTGAATAATTAATTATAAGTAGGACTTTAACCTACAAAATTATTTCCTGGAAAATTTGAAAGCCACAATGTGTGTTTCGCCCACCCAGGATGCAGGAAGGCTAGCATCTTTGCCCCTGCCTATAAATTTCAATAACACAGCTCATTAATGTAACAACCAAAACTTCCCCTCAAGTTTATGAAGCACTCCATACTGGGCTGCAGTATTCCAATAAGAGTCACTGACCTATATTACACTGGGCAGGGCAAACATTTAATTACAAAAATACTTATAAACTGATAAAATATTTAAAATTTTGTAAATCTCATACTTGAGATACTGATGAAAATACAATTTCATATGAGTGCAATAAACTTCAAATTCACAATTTTATATAGGTCTGAAAGGTCAGATTTCCTTACCACATTTACTACAATTATTCTTTTATTTTTTTCATTGTTTTTATTCTGGATATATCTTCCCCATACATTTATTAACAAGACCCTAATCTCTGTTAAATATCATCTTTGATATTTTAGAAGGTAATCTTCCTTAGAGATTTCCTACAACTTTTTAAATCTTATTTTTTGGCCTACAGATAATACTATTAGTTATGGAAAAATCATCACATGTTTTTGAGAAAGAAAATAATATGACCAAAGCAAAATCTCAGGAACACTTATCATTTTGAATTTTGTAGAATCAATTAGAACATGTATGTCATACAGCTTTAAAATAAGTAGGGATGAAGCTGTTAGAGATTTCTAGTTTGAAGTTAAAAAATTTTTACTTAACATGCACAGCTATAAAAGAAGAGGAAGGAATGGGAAAATACAGTAAATAAGCTTTGGGAAGCTAGGAATTACAGAATTTATTTATGATATGTGAGAGTACAGTAGATTTATAATGATTATGAAGTACCTCAACTGATTTCTGGGAAAATACAGTAATAAGAGGCATAGCAAAATCAAGGGTAGGGGTAAGTATAGAAGATTGCAAACTTGGTTATTTACTCTTCAGGTTATCAAAGGGATTGGGGATCTGTTTTACCCAAGCAACATTATTCTCAGAATAAGAAATAATGAAATCATAGTAACTACTCTAAAAGTCCTTCAATCCACCTATTTGCATCTCTAGGTAAACACCTTTTGTGTCACTTGGAATGCATGACTAGAATTCCAAAAAGTCAGAATTATACTCATGAAACATTTTTATAATTGAACTCATGGGAATACATGATGTTTCCAAAGGGGAGAAGAAAATGAAGAGAAGAGAATTACATCTCAAACTCGGGAAATGCCTCAATTCAAGACAGAAAAAAATGGGAACTTATCTTTGCCATTCATTGAGTTACTTTTAGTTGTGCATCGATTTGCACTGACCCATCTCCTAGATGCAGGATATTGTTGGGTAATTGGAGATGTAAACAGAGGATCACACTATAGATAGAGAGTCTGAAAAGGGCTCAAAGTCTAGTTCAGGGTGGGGATGAACAGAAGACATGATATCCTAAGGTATTAGATAGCCAAATGGAATCATAAAATGGTTGGTAGAGATCATTTAGAGTAGAGAAAAAAGGAGGAAAGGAGGCTGAGGTGAGGAAATACAACACATTCAAAAACTCTTAATGTTTTCATTTGAATGGACCATATTGAAAAAAAAAGAAAATTAGTGGATTGTCAGACTCTCAGATGTATTGCAAGTCTAAAGTGCTTATCTTGAATAATGCACTACCTGTGTATTTGCTTAAAATAGTGGTCAGAGTTGGTTGTTGGTTGTATATGTGTTTATGGAATAGTACACCTCTAGAAATCAATGGCACAATAGCTCATTTTTCTTAACTGCATCTGATTTTATTTATATCATTCTTGAAAAGAATGCAATGATTATTTTAATATATGAAACTTTTTTAAAATATACATCTGAAAATATTCCACCCATGCATTTTAAAATGTTTTCTATTGTGACATTCTGAAGAGGAAAACATAAACATTTAAAATAAAGATCCAGTACAAGCCTGGAGATATTACAATCAAACAGTAAAAAAGAAAGGGGTGTAGTGATTGAACACAACAGATTTTTGTTCTTAAATGTTACACTGCATTTAAATGTTACATTGCCTTTTGTAAAATAGCAGTGAAATCCTAAGGACTAATTGCAATTTCTGTGTAAATTTACTGCCATAAACATACCCCATACACCTACTTAATCCTCTGATTCTAAAGACACCATCCTACAAATAAATATCCCATGGCTATCTAGCTCTAGGTGACGATCATATTTCATGAACTGGTGCTAACATATTAACCTTAAGGAAAATGCACTTAGTTCAATAATATCTGCATAAATATTTCACTATTTGGTTGATTAACCCATTTTTATAGCAGTTTGATTACCTTTAAGATTAAATAGCACTTAAAAGGGAAACTAAACAATCACTGTTGTTGAGACTTTTTTGTTATACACATATCAAGTAATATGTTTTCATATCTTTGAATGTAGGTATAGTAACTGGGTCCTTGTCTGTTTTTCTAACAACAATTTATAAATTCTAAAAAAAAGATTCACTTGGACTATATAGCTACTGACATTAAAAAAAAACCTAAAAATATAAAGCTATTAAGTTTAAAGCATTTTTGTCTGAATATGTCATGTGATAGAATTTATGGGACAGAGTGAATAGTCTTGCAAGCGACAAACTCTGATATCATTTCTCATTATTCATGATCAGATTGTCTGTGCTGTGTATATGGCAGAATTTTATATATGTATAAATATAAAGAACATATTTAAAACTTCACTTTGCTTATCTGTAACATGACAGCATGGTTGTGAAGAGGATAATAATAGCTGCCACTTAGAGAGAATTCACTATGTGTTAAGCAGAGTTCTAAGTACTTTACATATGTTCCTTAGCTTGATCATATCACAATAATTTCAGACTGGTACTTATCAGCATCTCTATTTTCATATAAAGAAATGAAGACCCCCAGAAGTGGAGTCGCTGGACCAAAGCTCCACAGCTAAAAAATACAGCCAATGAACATAAACCAGAGGGACAGTTCCCCATGCATAGTAGCTTCAAAACAATTATTGACTCTCATTTCCCAGGAAGATACATAGAGGGGTTTCTGTCTCCTGAGACAGGTGACCTTGCCCTGTATGGGAAGCTTGGAAGCTGTGCTGAGTCTCCAGCAGTGACTAAATATGTGTACTATTTGTTTTATTTTTCTGTAGAATTACTAAGCTTTGCTTTACAGACATGATTTCTATCTAAATTGGCAAAATGGTGTGAGCAATAAATTATCTAAAATTAAGAAAATAGTTAAGAGAAATATACATTCAAATACTAAAATCTTTATTGCCCTTATTTTCCTTATGAAAATAGCCTGTTTATTGGCTTATGTCTAGCCGACTTTTAACATCATTCTGTGACATTACTTGCCAACACATGTAAGCAACAACTTCTACATCTTAATGCTTTCTTTTCTTGTCTTCTCTTTGGTTAAGAAACTGGGATCAGGAATGATGTAGCCTCACGTTCTGTAAAATACTGCCAAAGTTATAAAACTTGGATTTAATTCAACCAGAAGCCAGGGCTGCTCTGGGAAGCAGCAGAACCACTTCAACCCCTGTGAACAGGGACATGTTTTGAAGGATTCTGGAGGTAGAGGTCCAGTTTAGGAAGGACAGCTGGATCCAGAGAAGACAGGTGAGGACAGAGGAAGAGGAACAAGAGAGGTTACACAGGAAGAACTGCAGAACTCCCTATGAAGTGTAAAAATAAGTACCAAATATTGAGATGGGATCTGCATTTCCACATGGACTGAATGGAAGGGTCTATGATGGAAACTGTTGTCTCAAAAATACCCCAGGGTCTAATATGCCAGGACCCTCAAGTTCATGCCTGTAGCACACACCCTGGTGGTGCTACTGAACACCAGGCATGAAAATGGTTCCAGGAGATTGTTCCAGCCACAAGGTCCCCATCCTTGAACTGGGAAAGTCAAGAGTCATGGACACCAGAGCGCTAGCAAGACTCAATGGAAGGGACATGAAGTTTTATTGCTATTAGAGGACTAGAAAAGGGAAGCTTCCTATCTGCCCAACACTCAGAGATTTTGTGTGGTAGCCACAGAACAAGCACTGATTGAGCGGCTATTTAATATTGGGAGAATCACCGAGAGAAGAACCCACCTGTGTTGGATGGAGTAAAGCCCGGCAAGGAGGGGCTGTTGAGGCCAGAGAGCAACACAGGAGGAATGCCCTGGAGCACCGGATATGCCGTAGGAAGGTTGACAGCCTGAAGAGGGGCGTTGTCAAACATCCCTTGCCGCTGAGCTGCCAGTCTGAGGACCTCATTGGCCTTTTTAATCCGTTCCAACTCTTGTTGAGCCATCAACTGACATACAGTGGCTGGGTCAAAGTACTCTTTTTCCTTGTCCAGCTGGCTTCCAATGGTGTCTTTAACTTTGGAGATATGCTGTTGGGGAAAGATATGGTCATGTACAGACAGCCGAGTGATGTACTTGATGCCACACAAAGTGCACTCTGTTTTGGGTCCCTCATAACTTGTTTGGTTTATACCAAAATGCTTGGCCATGCTTAATTTGGACTTCTTTTCTTTTGCCTGGGCATTCTGGAACCAGATCTGAACAACTCTCTTTGGCAGTCCAATGTCATTGCCCAGGACTTCACACTCTAGCATGGTGGGTGTCCTATAGTCATTAAAGCATGACTTGAGGACCTTCAGCTGCAGGTTGGTCATTTGAGTGTGAAAACGTTTCTGCCCGGGCCGATCCCCGCTGTCTCCAGATTTGCCTGCTGACCCACTTGCACCAGGGCTTGGGGAGCAAGGGTCTGCAAGGCTGGAGGTTTCACTGTAGTCCACTGTACCTTCATTGTCATACTCGTTGCTATAAAAGCTTGGGGCTGCGCTGACCAGACCGGATGACAACCGATCTTCATACTCGGACATTGCCATCATGGCCGCTTTGGTCAACCCTTCACTGGGCGCAGAAGAGCATTTGGTTTCAGTTGCTACTCCCATTGCACTGTCGTTATCTGCGTTACCTTCATCTCTAGTAGTGGTATCTGTGATTGCTGTGTTGACTGAGGAACAGTTGTCATTGTCCAGCTTAGTCTGGTCAAAGTGTAGATTAACTGAGGACATGGAAGGGCTTTCAAAACCTTCAATCCCTTCCACCTTGATGGAAGAAGGGCTAAGAAGAGTTCTGGGAGACAACTCCATGGTTTTGCTCACAGGGCTCACACTGGCCTTTTCCTCCAGCTTCCTCTTCAAAGTGTTCACCATGGAGGTGGGAGTTGAAGGGGAAGTGGCCAAGCTTGCCGAAATCTGAGGACTCAGAGCTGGTCATCCGTGATCCTGGTGCAAGGCCTCTTGTTCTGCTTCTGGAGCAGACCTGGATTGAGCTGATGCTGGTACAGCTGGGCCAGGTCCACAGGCAGAGGCTCCACAGGTCCGAGCTGAGGTGGCAGCTGAGCCGGCAAGGTCTGCAGCGGCATTGTCTGCATCATCAGTGGCGAGAAGATGGGCAGCTCCATGGGCATGGAGAGCTGACCAGGGTGGGGTCTCCCATTGCCAGGAGGTCCCCATTGGCCAGAAGGCCACCATAAAGCTGCTGGATGTCAGCCTTACTCAACTCCAGGTGGCTCGTCTCAAGGTGTTTTTTCAGAACCTGAAAAGTTCGGAAACTGCGCTGACAGAGACAGCACATGGTGGCAGCTCTGATCACGTGGTACTGAGAGTGGAGCTGCAGCTTTTCCGTGGTCTTGAAAGCCAAGCTGCACTGGTTGCAGTGGTACTTGTATGCGTGACGATCCAACACGGGCAGCTGAGGCCTCTTGGCATGAGCCTCGTTGAAGTGCATCTGGAGAATGGCGGAAGTTTTGAAAACCTGGTTGCACCCCTTCTTCCAGCACAGGAAGCCTGGATCCTCTCTCACAGAGCCTGGGTCAGCAGGAGAGGGTTTCAGATCTCCACTGTGTTCTGTGCTTGCAGAGGGCAAGATGTTCTTTCCAAGATCATCTGAGGTTTCTGGAAAAAAAAAAGTCAAGCCCAATGATGACGAAGACTTAGAGCTGTCTACCCAGCAAGGCCTCATGAACACAGAGTCTGATGATGAGGGAAATGCCCAACTTCAGACACACACTCTCCATCCACAGAGCCATGCATCTGCCCCAAGAGCACATGTTACATAAGCAGGTACACACGAACAGAGAGGAAGAAAAGGAAACACAAGAAAGTCTCAACTCCTAGTAGGCCTATACCATAGCACAGATCTGTCTTTTAAACCATAAAACTGGTTTGAAGGATCTCCCCCTTAACATAGATCTGAATTGTAGAATATGTGAATTACTGTTGTCCTAAGCTGTGGGGAGTTTGCAAGAACTGCTATCCACTGTAATGTGAGAAATTTTGGAATGTACATATTTTGAGGCATTAAACTTCTTGTTATAATGTGAAAAAAAAATTGACATACATTTCAAATGCTTGATCTAAAAGTCCCAGTAGGTATTGTAGGGAGGAAAAAATTATTTTTCCTGTACTTATCTTAGGTTCATTGGTTAAAGCCCTGCAAATTAGGCTAATAAAAAATGGATTAACAAGAGAACAACAAACAAAAGTTTATTAATGTGTGCCTTGCATGTACACATAGGGGAATCCATGATGAGTAACTTGAAATGGTGGTTAGAACTTGGGTTTTTACAGAATTTTAACAAAAGAACAATACACTTTGTACAGAAGTCAGAAGACAGAAGTTAAGGACATTCTAGGGACAGCAAACTGTGGGAGAGTAAATATATCGGGAAAACTAATGGAAGATTAGTTTTCCCAAGGTTAGTTAGTAAGATTTGTTCTGTACATTTCCTCAGTTTCCAATGATTAACTTCTGTCCTTCCTAGTAAAGAAAAATTCACCTTTACAAAAATTTACCCTGATTTTAGGTAAATAGGGGAAAAGCAAAGAGTTTTTCTTGTAATGGCTTTTCTTCTCAATTGTCTTTAGCTCAAAATAATCAATATGCCAGAGGGTCATATTTTGGGGTGGCATATTTTGGGGTGGCATATTTTGATATCCTCCGGTACTGTTTTCTTTTTTTCAATTTCATTGGTAAGAAAACTGAGACCTTTATTTACAGAGATAGAAGAAATAGGACAAAGCTAGTGAATTAAAATAACTGGGTTTAAATCAAAGTCTTATGATTTTAGGTGCTTTTGCAGTAAGGTATACGTGGTTACTACATAAGCTGTTTGTGCCGTTACTGATACATGTTCCTTAATATATTCCATTCAATAGTCCAGGGAGGTTATAAAAAATTAGGCTTTTTTTTTCTTAAAGAACAGCTAAGGAAATTAGATTATTTTTCTGTACCATTTCTCTCTGGTTTCACAAATGAATAATAGGCATTCCATTAATTAAGAAAAAAGTAACTTCTATAAAAATGTTCAAAATAGTTCCAGAATAAGATTACTATAATGATTATTTATTCCAGGAATATATGCAGGCATACAACCTTATATAGTCACAGTCTTTAAATACCTTTTCTAATGTTATTAACTTTCTATTTCTGATATTAATTTAATTAATGATTTTTTATTTTTAAATTTTTTACATGATACAGAGACAGTCTTAGAACTTGTATTTTCCTGTATCCCTGGTTAGTAAGACGAGACTGTTTTCATAATGAATACTAGATCAATCTCTACAAAAATAGCATTTCTTGTTACTTTAGCTACCATAAATAGTAATACTATTTTCAACACTTTAAACATTTTTGAAAACTAATTTTACTGTCATTCACTTTTAGAATACTTGTAGCTAAAATAACATTTAGAACCTACTATGTGCTGGGTATTGGAGAAAGTACACAATAAGTTTTATATAATTAATTTTAAATGTTATAACAACTCTATGAGGAGGTAGGTACATTTCTTAAAGTTATTAATCTTTTTTCTTTGAGTATGACTATTTTATTTATTTATTTTTATAGATTATATTCCATTTAAAGTTATTATAAAATACTGGCTATATTGTCTGTCTGTACAATATATCCTTATAGCCTATGTATTTTATACATAGTAGTTTGTACCTCTTAATCTGCTACCCCTGTCTTGCCCCTCCATCCTTCCCTTTCCCCACTGGTAACCAGTAGTTTAATTTGTTCTCTATATCTGTGAATCTGTTTCTGTTTTGTTATATTCATTTGTTAATTTTTTTAGATTCCACATATAGGTGATAACATACAGCATTTGTTTTTCGTTTTCTGACTTATTTCACTATTAAAGTTATTAATCCTATTGAGAGCACTTATTAATCAGATTGATTAATCAAGCTATCCTAATTAATGGATAGGTCTATAACCCATTTCCTCCATACCTTTGAAACCAAAACACTCCTTCTTAATACCTTAATGACATACCTCAGACTTCCTCATAAATTTATTAGCTTAAAAATAGCAAAGTCCCACTTTTATGTGGATATATCTGTAAATCAACCTGGAATTTATAGATTTATGGGGCATGGCTGGCTGGAGAATGGGCTTAATCACGTAAGCATTTTTCCTGTCTGAGTACTTAAGGGAGTAAAATAGAGAAGTTAAACAGCTTAAAAAGCTCTTTGTTGATCAATGTTTCCACACACATTACTCCACAAAACCGAGGGCACTGTAATATGGGAAAGAAGAGACATGTTTTGAGAGTAGTATTTGCTGGATTTCTAACTCCTCAAAGAAAAAAAAATGTTTCTTTGTTCCAGAACTGTGGGATCATTTGAATCAATTACAAAGTCTGGTGCTGGGTAAGATCACAGGAGTTTGCTGTGAAAATTCGGCATTATAACATTCATGCTAACACAATGGAATACTATTTTTTTTTGTGGTGCTTCTGACTAGAAAGAAATGCAACCAGCTACATGTTTAAACATGGATCAGAAGATGTTAACTTATCTCAGAAAGATATATTCAAATACCATCTATTTTTATGTACACTAATTTATTTGTATTCTCCACAAGAATTAAGATGGTTACACACATGTGTTTATTTGCTGTTTATCAGTGAAGTCAAATGCATTCATTCACATAGGACCAAGAGGGCTGAACCTTGTCCCTTTGGTCACCTTTGTGTCCCCAGAATTTAATACAGGCCTTTACTAAGTCCACACTCAACAAATATTTATTGGCTGAAGCACTGAAAATTTTAAAAATTATTTATATTTGAAATTAGATAATTTAATATAAAATCATACTATGCAGTATTTGCTTTTCAAAATTATTACAAAAAAGTAAAAAAAAAAAGAATTAATATCAAACATATAACTCATTTTGAAAGCAGCTCCTTTGCCCCTTTCCTGCTTGCCATTTTCTGTTCTGCTCTAACCTTGAAAGAACCTAATTATAGGAATAAGATCACTAGGCAGTTTAACTAACTCCTGACTTATACTCTCCTGAATGTACACTACACCTTGCCTAACCTGTTGGCTCTTTTCCCAGAAAAAAAGAAGTAAGAATGAAGAATTAAGTAGTTAAGAATGACTAGCTATCTGCTCTCAAAACCCCCTTTAGCAAGCCTGCAGACAGATCACGTGGGCAAGATAACGTATGAAGACAGAGTCAGCCAGTCTGCACACAATGGAGAATGATGCTGAACCCGACCTCCTGCCTTGATGATTCACTGAGATTCTTCATCCAGCCCTTTCCCTTTAAAAACTGTCATGGTTGAGCAGAATCTTTAGGGTTGGTCTCAGGATATGAGTCCATCCTCTCCCCAGAGTGCCAGCTTTTCTGATTAAGGCACCTTTCCTTTCTACTGACACTTGCCTCTCAATTATTGGTTTTGAGTGGTGAGCAGCTGAACCTGAGTTTGCTAACAATTAGATTGAGGATAGAATGATCTCTCCAAAGGAGGGCTTTACAAAAAAAGTATAGAAAAATACACACTGAAGGGTAAGAATTTGATTATAAATATTAACTGTATTAAACATGTTAATTACAAAAAATTTCCTAAAGCATCAACTGACTATACCTTTAATATCAAGTATATTAAAAATGATAAAATTTTAGTAATCTGATTAAGAAGATGTTACAACTGACTGTTTCTTAGAATAAGTGAAATACAATGTTATTTTCTAAGAAAAATATTAGCACTTGCAAAATTTTAATAATTAGGCAATGAATATTTATTAGAATTCTTGATAAAGAAGAAAATCATAATTCACAATTTCCCATTTTAAATGTCACAATTTGTGTCTTGCATTTTTCTTTTCTTAAATTCTCTCTGTTTTGTTTTAGCTCTGTGAACTTGAGCAGAGACCACCACTCCTTTTCTAGAATAACATTGTCTAAAATTATAACCATTTATCTTCTTTCATGTAAATTTTGTGTTAAATTTTAATTTTATTTAAAATTCACCCATGGCCTACATGGAAGAACAAAATGTCTATTTAAAATCATTTAAGTGAAAGAGGTTCTTCTACTCGTATCTTACATGTCTTTTTGCTGACACTCCCTATTCATTATAGAATTGCTGACATTGGCCACATTCCAATATGTGAAGAGCAGGAAGAAATTTTCTTTTCTTAAATTGCTTTTTTTGTCTTTCTTCTCTATGTGTCCAGCAAAAGGAGTGTCATAGATCAACTTACAGTAGTTATGTTCTATTTGGCTAGGACACAATTTGTTGACATTCTCCATTTCTTTTTTCCACATGGACAAGTATCTCTTCTAGATATAGTGCAGTCATTGATTTTTCATGTTACCTCTACTACTCTAGATTTATTCTGGGCAACAGTTTTCTAGTAGGCAGATTTTTTCAAATGTGGTAAAAGTCACCTTTCTTTGCAACATCCAATCATGTTATTTACATTAAGAAACATTTTCATTCTTCCTTGAATCTGAAACTTGCTCTGTTCTTTTTTCTGCTATTCACATCAATCATTCAACCTAATACAGATGACTACTTCATGAAATGCATGCCCTCTAAACAGTCAATCTTAACTCTTGATCTTATATATACATATGGAAGTTTTTTGCTCAATGTAAAATTTAAGATGTGTTCACTCTAATTATCTAATGTGCCATAAGGAGGGCATGGAGACAACCAAATTTATTTGACATGTATAAATTAGAACTAGGAAATGTGGCAAAAAAAGATTTCTACTCTTTGCTTTCACCTCATTTTGTAACTATGCAGAGGTCTTTGAAACAATGAGAGAATGATATAAACATCAAATAATAAAATAATTTATACTGTAAGATGTGTACAGCAAGAAAATATGCTTCCCTTCCCCCAATATTATTCACTCTGAGGGACCTGCATGAATGTAAAGCCCCTTTTCCACAACACATAAGATCTAATGGCCAGCACAGACTTTTAGAGAGAAGAGAGATTCTGGGGGGAGATCAAAAAAAAAAAGTAAACTCTTGGTGACCATGTGAGGTAATATTGTAATGAATAACTGATGGAAAAAATAATGAAAAAATATTTATAGCACTCTCTGGACTCAGTTTGTACATATATTTTTCTGAAAGTAAAATTTTAGTTTTGGTAATGAATTGTATCTTCTCACACTTCCAAATATTTCATGAAAGCTAAGGTATTACAAGTATACAGTTAAATTTTTTTTTTTTGCCCATAATTTTTTTTTAACAGACAATAAACTGCATATATTTAGAGTGTACAATTTGTTTTTTTTTCTTATTAGTAATGTGTATATGGCAATCCCAATCTCCCAATTCATTCCCGCCCAACCCTTCCTGCTTTCCACACTTATATAGTTAATTTTTAACAAAGATTTTTGTGATCCCTAAATAAAAAATCCTATGCACATTCTTAAAGGGCAGTAACATTTTGTATGGGAGCCCACTAATCTGGTGATAAGAAATAGTTCCTAAATCTGGCTATACATCAGGATAATACCTGAAGAGCTTTCAAAAATGTAGATTTAAAAATTTGCCCCCAAATTATATTGAATCAAAACCAGATAGGGTCCAATAATATGAATTGTTAAACTATTCCACAGATGATTCTTATACGATAACTCAACTGTAGTCCAAAATTGTTTTAAAGGGTTATTAATATTGTTGACATTCTTGAAAAGTAAATACACACAATATATTATAAAATATAAATAAATGAATTGTTGTAAACACTGAAACACACCAACTAAAATTAATACTGAAAGGAAAGGAAATAGGAAGAAGTTAAATATAGTTTCTGTTTGAACTGATAAGATGTCAGTAGACACTTATTCTTAGCTCTTACAAATAATTTGATAAATCCATATTTTAAAAAAAGTTTTTTTAAATGCTTAAAGTGGTCCCTTGGAAAAATTCAACTGAATCTATCTATCTATCTATCTATCTATCTATCTATCTATCTATCTATCATCATTTATCTATCTTTCATTAATAACCATATATATATGTATATATGTATTCCATCTGGTAAAAAAAATCAAAATAAAGGGATGAGAGAAGTATACAAATGAATAAAACAAGATGGTAAAATTAAGTCCCAGCAAGTGCAACCATTTTCATTGTGATAATAAATGCAAGTAGTTAAACCTTTCTCATAAAAAGAAATCAACAAAATTTGGTTTTAAAAAGTCAATGACAGGACTTCCCTGGTGATGCAGTGGTTAACAATCCGCCTGCCAATTCAGGGGACACAGGTTCGATCCCTGGTACGGGAAGATCCCACCTCAGCAGAGCAACTAAGCCTGTGCACCGCAACTACTGGGCCTGCACTCTAGAGCCCGCAAGCCACAACTACTGAGCCCATGTGCCACAACTTCTGAAGCCTGTGTGCCTAGCACCCATGCTCTGCAACAGGAGAAGTCACTACAATTAGAAGGCAGCTTACCCCAACAAAGAGTAGCCCCTGCTCACCGCAACTGGAAAAAACCCGCAGGCAGCATCGAAGACCAAAGCAGCCAATAAATAAATAAATAAATAAATAAATAAATAAATAAATAAATAACTTATTTAAAAAAAAGTCAATGATGTGTTTTCTGTAATAGACACTCCCCCCAAAACAATGACTCAGGGAAATACAAAAGTAAAATAAAAATTATAAATAGTTGTTATAATGAGTATGGAAAATGGTAGGCTAATGAAGTTAAAGGTCTTTCCAACAGGCCTTTCAAAGCTTGTGATATGCTGATGTAAAATTGCTGGTCCTAGCATAAGACATAGGGCTAAACTGATTTGAGATAAGTTTTCTTTCTTTTCTCACAAAACTTTTTCAGTACAAATATTCCTTGAACACACCTAGTAAAGCAGTACCTTGTCCTGATATCCAATATCTATTGTAATATACACTGTCAGACTTCTAATCAAGTGCTTTTTCCTTATCTATTCTGCTTTTTTTAGGTGAAGGATAGAATATGCCATTCCAAAATATGCCACTTTGGTATACTGATTATTTTGAACTATAGGCACTTGAAAAAAAGTAAGAGCAAGATGAAGCTTTTTCTTATTAAAGTGATTGAACTAGGAGACCATTAGGCTCTAATGACTTGGCAGCCTGTGGGAACAAATGGAAACCTTGGCCAGAGTAAATTCCTGTAAATGCCTTAAGGTTAAGAAGTCATACCTAAAAACAATGAATCACAAACAGACAACTAGATTTCCCCATATAAGGCAACCACTTAAGCTATAGCCAATCAAATCAGCTTTGTGCTTTGTTTCTGCGTCTGCTCTATAAAAGCCTTTCCTAAATTCCTAACAGTTTTCAGTTTGGTGTTACCCAACTGGAAGAGATGTTTGCTAAAATAAGCTCTTGAAAAATTTTAGTGTGCCTCAGTTTATCCTTAAACACTGACCTCCCCTTAATCTTCCTAAATATAGACACATCTTCCAAAAGGAACTCAATTGTCAAAGATCTCCTCTCCAGCAGTTTCATCAACCAGGGAAGGACTGACTCATTACAGGAGAGGAGACTAGAATTGGACCCACATCCAGACATCCTCTCTCACAATTATACCTCCTGTCTATTCTTCTAAGGATCCATTTTATTTTATTTTTTTTTTCTCTTTTTGAGGGGGAGAGCTGCGTTGGGTCTTTGTTGCTGTGCATGGGTGGTCTTTCTCTCTAATTGCAGTGAGCAGGGGCTACTGTTTCATTGCAGTGTGTGGGCTTCTCATTGTGGTGGCTTCTCTTGTTGTGGAGCACAGGCTCTAGGTGCGTAGGCTTCAGTAGTTGTGGTGTACGGGCTTTGTTGCTCTGCCACATGTGGGATCTTCCCAGACCAGGGATTGAGCCCATGTCCCCTGCATTGGCAGGTGGATTCTTAACCACTGCACCACCAAGGAAGTCCAAATGTCCATTCATCTTTTCTAACAATAATTTATTCTCCCCTAAGAGGACTTCATCCTCTCTCTCCTCTCCCTGTTAAGATAGTATTTGATCACCAAGCCACACCTCAGGGAGTTCCTCATTCTTCCCTGAGTATCTTCCATGTACACGTGAGGTATACATGTTAATATTCTTCTGTTTGTCTTCTTAATTTATTTTACAGGAGTCCCAGTTAAGAATTCAGAATGGTAGAGCGGAAATTATTTTTCCTTCCCTACATAGGATTTAGGAAGTGGTTTACAATGAGACCCACATATCACATTATATGGGTTTCATTTTTCTGATTCTTTTTGTTGTACATTGCTTAGTGACTCTGCATCACTCCCACTTAATATTATACATGTTTGAAAGCAGTTTTTAAGTGTCAGACTGTCTAGAATTCCTTGCATTCTTTTAGACTGCCATTGAGCCTTCTTTTCAATTGTGACTCATGAACACTGGTAACATGTATAAGACTTCCATTCCCTATTGAAATATTATCAACTGTTCGCTATCATGTCATCATTGTGAATCATTCATATATCTAAACCACTCATCTTTGTTCCACTTAATACAAACTATCCTATCAATAGAATCATTAAAAGCAGTATTTCTGGTCTAAGATAAAAAATTGTGATATTCATTTTTATGTGTTCAAGTATGATAGAAATTTAAATGTATTTTTCTCCAGCTACCTGAACTTTTATATGGTTTCAAGATTTGAAATGGACTAGTTTAATTTCCAATGTAACTTTGATGTCATGGTTTTATCTGATATTATATTTTGGCCACAAAGGACTTTGAAATCATTTCCACAACATTTTTAGTGGTTCAAGTGTTTTATTCCCAAAACTATTTATTTTCCTTATGGTGCATAATAGCATTTTATTATGTTCTTTTGTGACTTTTTATGACATGTTCTGAAACATAATCATTTTATTGTCATTCACTTTGTTAATGTCAATATTGAACAATAATAAGAATGTAACAACCTGTTTTAATGAGCCTATTATAAGCATTTGTGTATCATAATCTCTATTGTGATTTGATATTCATAAGTGGAAGTAGATGGTTTATGAAGAGTAAATAATTGAGTAGTAGTATGTTTGTAACTTCAGAGATAAAATAATTGATTGTGTATGAGAAATAAGAAAGTGAACATGAAACACACTGGTGGTCGCAGCTTTTTAGCTCCTGAGAAATGATTGCAAGTCCATTAGGTTCTATAAGGCACTGAATTTCATGAGCAGTTAAAACTAATGGCTTTGTCCTGCAAGGCATCCCTGGGTACTTACAGTTATGGCAATAAAGTTTAGATGATATTAAGGCTACACTTGATAAATCTGACTGACGTCTGTGAAGAATACAATGAAAGAGTAATTGTAAGGTAATTATGGCTAATTCTATACAACAGTTATAGCAAGAACAAATTTATAGTTTGAACCACCAAATGTGTTTAGAGTAAATATGCAGATGACAAATATTAATGATTATTATGTAATTTTGAAGGAGGTGGTTAGAAGGATTTGAATGACACAGGCTACGTAACACATGCATATTCATGACAGCCCAAATCAAGCTAAACAAATTCTTGAAATGCCAAATGTATTATTTTAAAATACATGATGCATCATCAGTGAGTATTCCTACTTCTAGTAAAGTTCAAACATTAGTAAGAACTCCAGAAAGTAATTTTGTTCTCTTCCTCTATCTTTCTCTTTTAAATAGAAAAAGATGGAAAGGAGATGTGTGGTAGAACCAAATGAAGTTTTACTTTCAATTAAAGTGTTAGGATATGTAATTGTATATCCTACTTTCAGCAGAGAATAAAATATTATATAACTACCTTCATGACTGGAGTATTGAGTGCCTTTTGGGTATTATATCTGTTCATTAGAACTTCATCTGTTTGTGAGAGGATCACTTAAAGTTTCTGAACCTTAATCTCATTAATAGAGCATAGAGAGTATTCAAACTCAAAAAGCTCCTTACAATGATGTGTGTATGTGTATGTGTGTATAGGTGTGTTTATAAGGATTAGATGATTTTATTTTTCTGAAGAAGAGGTCCAGCTTTTATTACTAAACATTCTAACTCCAGTGCCCAAAGATGAACCTCAGAGGATAACTGAACCACAGAAATTCTTTTGGAAGTGTGTGTGTGTGTGTGTGTGTGTGTGTGTGTGTGTAGAGGAATTTCTTTTTCTAAAGAAGAGACCTATCTTCATCAAAGCCTCAGAGTAGATTTATGACATGACTTACACAAGTGGAAAATTTTTTTTTAATTATTGAGTGAGCATTTCTCATTTTAGTTACCTGAGTGAGATTACCTTGAAGTAGATGTTTTATCAATGTTTGGTGATGAAAGTTTATATAATCATGTATATATACATGTGCATAATAACCATATTTGTTACTGAATGTTTACAGTTTAAAATAGTAAGAAACCAAGACAATTATATAAATAAATAACTTGCTCAGAGTCTTAAAAATGCCAGTTTTTTTTTCTAAAGAGTTTTTAAGTTCATTTTTTTTATTGTGGTAAAATGTATGTCATGATATTTATTGTCTTAAGCATGAGAAAATTTGCAATTCAGCAGCATTAAATACATTCACAACCTTGTATAAGCATCACCATTATCTAACTTCTAAAACATTTTCATCATCCTCCATAAAAACTCTGTACTTATTTAACAGTAACTTCCTTTGTCCTCTCCCCACAGCTCATGATAATCTCTACTATGCTTTCTCTCTATATAAATTTGGCCATTATAGATACCTCATAAATGAGATCATATAATGTGTGTCCTGTATCTGACTTATTTCACTGAGCATAATTTTTTCAATATCAATCTGTATTGTAGCATATGTCAAAATTTCATTTCTTTTTGTGATTGGAAAACATTCCATTTTATGTGTATACCACATTTTGTTTCTAACGTTTTGCTGCTGTGAATAATGTTGCTATGAACATCGGTTTACAAATATCTGTGTGAGTTCATGCTTTTAGGTCTTTTGGCTGTGTACCTAGGAGTGGAATTGCTGTGTCCTATGGCGAGTCTATACTTAAGCTTTTGAGGAACCACCAAACTGTTTTCTAAATCTGCTGCATTATTTTAATTCCTACCAACAATGCACAGGGTTTCAATGTCTCCACATCTTCATCCACCCTTGATATCTTCCCTTTTTCCCCCATTATAGGAAGCCAAGTATCAAGTGGTATCTCATTTTAATTTTGATCTGCATTTCTCTAGTGACTAACAATATTGAGCATCTCTTCATGTACTTAGTAGCCATTTATATATATCTTTTTTGGGGAAATGTCTATTTGAGGTCTTTGCCCATTTTTGAATTGGATTTTTGTTGTTGCTAAGTTGTAGGAATTCTTTATATATTAAATATTAATCCATTATCAGTAATATGATTGAAAATATTTCCTCTTTCATCCTCTTGATCATATACTTTGATGCATAAAAGTTCTTAATTTTAATGAAATCTAACTTATCTATTGTTTTCTTTGATGAGTATGCTTTTGGTGCCATGTCCATGAAATTATCACCAAATTCAATGTCATGAGGATATCCCATAATGTTTTTTTCTAAGAGCCTTAAAACTTTAATTCTTAAATTTAGGTCTTTTATGCATTTTGAGTTAATATTTGTACATGGTTTAAGGTAAAGATCTAATTTTATTATTTTGCACTTGGATATCCGGTCATTGAAAGTAGGGTTTTGAAGTTTTCAACTATTATTCTAGAGCTCTTTCTCCCTTCCATTCTGTCAAATTTTGTATCATAAATTTTGAGGATCCATGACTAGAAGTGTAAATGTTCATAATTGTTACATCTTTTTGCTGTCCTGAGTCTTTAATTAACATATAATGTTCTTTGTCTCTACTTTTTAAAATTAAAAGTCTATTTCTTTCTGATATTAGCATGGCCAATCCAACTCTATTTTGGTTACTACTTATCTTTTTTCCATCCTTTCACTTTCATTCTTTTTTTATGTAAGATTATTTTTGGTTTCATGTCATATACTGTTTATTTTTTCAATTCACTTTTTATGTCCGCACACTAGATGCATTGTATTTTTAATCACTATAGTTTCTAATTCAGAATAAGGATGATTTGATTCCTTAATAGTAATTATAATGATAGTTGTCATTTATTAAGCACAGACTATGTTCCAGTCTCTTCCCCACTTTCCATAAGATACCATTCTAATGTTTTCTAGGTGTTCTTTCTTATGTATGAATTCTTCTAAAAATATAAAAAATAAAAATATCATTATAAAGAAGAATAATTTCATTTATTAACATAGAAATAGCTACATGTTTAGTTTTAAAAATTCAAGGGATTCCAACTATAAAATACATTATGTAAAATATTTTATTTAAATTGAAGTTAGTTGTAGATGAATTACGAGACTCTAATTGTTAAAGAGTTTGAGAGTAACGATGTACTAACAGGTTGAAAGCACTGAAAATTAATATGTATCAATATACGATTCATTTCTGTGTTTGCATTTTACTTCTTGAAAATTACTTCTAAAGCATTATTTTAATATTTCAGGATTAAATATCATAGCTACCTAGTTTTTCAGAAGTTTTGTGTTAAGGTTACATTTTGTTAATTTATCTATTAAGAAAAAATATGAAGATAATTTCCCTTTGAGTGTGCCACTCAAACTCTATTTCATAAGTGACTTTTGGTTTGGCCTTACTTGTCATCACTAAGAACTCTTCTGAAATCTAGTCTTATTCATTTTTCTTTTCACCAGTGGCTGATTTACATGTATTATTGACTCTAAAGTACTGAGAAACATGAAAAAAAAATGTAAAAGAAATTCATGTGATTCAGATAATTATAGTGAAATTAGCCCTTGTATTAGACATTTCAAACATACTTATGTGGGAAATACTGAAATGTTATTACACTACAGCAAGGCATCATAATTTTCTCATTAACATTTTTCTTCCTTTTTAATCACATATATCACCAAATACATTATAGGAAATCTTCCTAAAGTTACTTACACTGAATAACAACCATAGGTCATTGGACTATAGCTCTCTTTCTGAAGGCTGCTAAAAAGGTCTTTTTTTAATGGCAAACAGCTTTTACTAACTTCCTGGGATTCCAGAAATGCTAATCAGCAGTTCTAGTCTGCAGCACATTTATTACACTCTGACATGCTGAAGACAGCCAGTTACAAATAGAACTGCCTCTTGAAAAATGCTGCTCCAGTGTTTTATAATAAAGTGCACCAATTAGATGCATTCATTAGGACAAACTGCTTGTCTTTTCCCATATTAGAGCTTTTTAAAAAGCACAATGTATTTCATAGTTCACCCTGCTCTGTATTATTATTAATTGAACATAGCACATTACAAAGTTTTAATCCAATAACTGTAAATATGTAATGAATAATATTTCCTTGGAGACTGTCAAGTCTGCAAGAGCCTAGTTGGTTTCATACTCTAAGATAAATAATACAGAAGTCTTTTTATTTTCCAAAGGCTTCCCAGATATTTGAGGGACACCTTTGCAATAAATAACAACATTGACTTATAACTGAACGTTGTCATTTCATTAAAAAAATTTAAAATCCTCTCCTAAAATATATTCTAATTTATTAGGAATAAAGATTCATAACCTTACACGTAATAATCTTAATTTTATATATTATCTACCTTACTTCCACATATAAGGTAATATTTTTTTCAATAAATTCTGAGGTTCTAAGTTTCCAAAATAGAAAATGAAATCAAATATTGAGTGTGAACAAGAATCCCTCTCAGGATGGGGAGGGTACAGGATTATCATACAACACTGTGAATAGAATAGAGCAAGATTGATTGGGCTGCTTTTTCTGCTGGCAAGAACATTATTTCTCAGTTTCCCACTTACACAGAAACACATGCACTAGCTGGCAATACTCAATTCCTCTCTACGAAGGACATAATTTGCCTGAGGACCCTGACCTGTGTTGTAACCATTTAGTCATCTCTGAATGCAGAAGCACTAGAGATGAAAATATTCTTAGCCACTCACTTTTATCTATCCACAATTCATACAGTTTATGTTCTTATTCATTACTGGAAACTGGAAACATTTATATCCCGTAAAGTTTTTAGGTTGACTTCAAACCGGATGAAGAAAGAGAAGGGAAAGCATGGTAGTTAATAAAAAAAAAGTAATGATTTTACATATTTTCTAGAACATGCCATCTAGGTGCTCTGAGTGGAAGCCTAATTTTTTAAAATATTATAATTATTTTTATATCCCTTAAAGATCATTTTATTAGTTGCTGTCATTTGTTAATGCAGTGCATTTCATGAATCCCAATGGTACCACCATTATTATAAAAGTGCATTTACAGTCACAATGCTCTAACATTTTGATTATAAACAGCAGTAAGAAATATCTTTGACATAAATGTAAAAAATATATAAATAATATTCAGGGTTGGTATTAAAGACATTTTGCCATTGCCTATAGCATCACAATGGATGCATTGATCAACTCATGAGTGCCAAGAATAAATAATTTTTGTGGCCACACTAGTTATTACTGGCTAAATAGTAGCACATGCATGTATAAAACAAGTCGAAATTTCATGAACTATACTTATTCTTAATATTTAAAACATACCATTTTATCCACTTTCTCCTATTTTAGTCTAATTTATTTCATGTCAAAATGCTAGGCACAAACCCCTACATTAATTTCACGATCCACTGAGTCTAGATCTGCCATACGGCCAACATTGCATTAGATGATACCACCGTGACATTAAAAAAAAACAACCTCTTTTCCAAGGACAACTGTTCCTTTTGTTCTCTTGTCATCATCCGCACACAAAATTGTTAAAAAATAGCCTACAAATATTTCTTGGGTCCCATCTAGACACCATGCACATGATTTGCTATTGTAGCTATTTTTGTCAGTAGGATTAAAAAGATATGTTTTTCTACATCTGTTTTGCTTTATGCTGCATACATTATTGCAATATTTAGCTGTATGTACCAATAAAGAAATTCTCAAAATCATAAGTTACTTTTAGGCTCCAGAGCCTTATTTTATGTAATTTGGCAATTTCATGTGTGATTAAGTGTAATTCTAGAAGGAAACTTCAAGAACTTTTCAGTCTTTAAATATATCACATATTATATGTATTTCAAATTTCTTTAGACAAATCTACATATTGAAAGATACTAGCAGCATTAACTGAGTAATAACGCCTTTCTTGATAATTGTTTTCTTATTACAGTATAACATTTAATGTGACATTCTAAATTCTATAGATCCAGAGATTTTATTTTTAACATCTATGCTGAAGTTTCTAACATAATGCTATGATGATTTTTAAAAGTTTATTGATTTGGAAGATAAATATTTCTTCTTCTTTATGGTGTCAAATGGAGTTAACATATGCACATAATTATGATGAAAAAATAACATAATAGTGACGAATGAGCCATTATATATCTTTATATTTGAACATATTGGAGAGAAACATTGAAAGTAAAACCAAGACATAATTGCTGTCACTTTGAATAATGGTGCCCAAAACAGAAAGCCAAACAGCATCTCTCTGTCCTCATATTTTCAGGTAACTTTATCTTCGCTCTTAGTGACATAAGGTCTCTAACAGCGCTCACTAACAACCCCAGCTCAATTTTATGTTATTCTTACATGGTTTCTTGATAGCATTTGTTACACTATTAGTTAAACTTGTTTTGTCATTATTCTTCGGATGCGTGTTTCTTTACCATTGATGTGCAAATATCTGACCAAAGACTATATATGAAATGTTAAAAAATGTAAAGCCACTAGAGGCGCTGTAGATCAGCATAATTATTTTAGTTTTTCAAGGGATTTGCAATGTACCTCACGTGTTAAAGTAATAAGGAAATCATTTTCGTCTGATACCCAAACAGAAGCCAGAGGATATATTAACTGTAGCCCCCACTTGTCTAAGGGAAGCCTTGACCATGAACACACTTAACAGAATGGCAGCTAGACACTGGGGTTCAGAGAATCAAACCCCACGGAGTCAGGGCAGAAAAGAAAGGGAAAGTAGTTCTTTAAGAAGAAAACACAGGGCAGAAAATAAGAGAGCAAGACCTTCTGACAAAGATCAATCCCTACGTATTTTGCAAAGAAAAAAGCAGAACATGAATATTTCCTATTAACGTCAAAGAAGGTTTTGATACTGGGAAGTGACAGCGCAAAGCACAGAAACAGGGAACTGCATAATTGCGTGAATAGGCTATGGAAAAATAAAGAAAAGAAATACGGAATGGTTAGACTAGAAACAATTCACTTAGCTGTAGTGATGCTGTAATGAGGAAAAATTGGAAATTTATATCATAAGAATTGTGTATCATGAATAATTTATCTTATACAAATGTGCTTAACTTGACTGACAGTAAATTGGAAAATATCCTCACGCTTTGGTGAGGGTTCAGTAATGTGCTACAAATCCTGTTGACATCTTAATACTGTGAGGCCTCCTCAGTTAAAGCTTCCCTTCCCCGTTCCAAATGAATGGATCTCCAGAGCTGTTCTACCCTGTGTCACTGCTACAATTTCACTTCAGATTCTGATGTCCAGAGAAAGCAGACTAGGTAAAAGTACTGCTGTCTGTAGAAGTTTTATAGTCATATAAAAGATTTACTTAGAATAGGGCAAATAAAAATAATATATATAAATCATTTAAACCAATGACACAGCTACCTCGATGATTGACATACTTAAAGGACAGTTGGTTTGAAAGGGTTTTTATTATTTATAATTTTGAAAATATGCCTCATTCAAGTTTGTTTATGTCTACATTTGGTATGGGTTAAATACAACACTCACAAAATACAAAGTAAGGATAATGGTGACAAGAGAAATAACTTTAATATTTGTTAAAAATCCCTTCTCTCCACCTCAAACCCTAGGTTTTAGTGGAAATCCCCAGGATTGTTCATCTTGTTTATTCATAATAATATCCTTGTATATATAATCTGTCTCTCCAAATAATCTTCTTCACTATTATTATTTCTCTAAAATACAAACTGAAACTCAATCTGGATCATGATTTCATCTCGTGATTACTATATAAACACTGCTTTCTGATTCCCTATGGATTGAAATGTTACCAGTGGCTTGATGAATTGTCTCAGGTGTTTTAGCATCTCATCTATAAACTGGTCACATCCTGCTCCTTGGCCACCTTTAACTGTATAATGTTTCTCAAATATCCCACATTCAGTCATGCCTACATGCCTTTGCACCTATCTTGAATTTTCCTGAAGTCCATTTTCCTCATTTTCTTCTTAAGAAAGTGCTTTCCCTCCTTCAATCCAATTTCTATGTGAAACTGTCACTTATTATTGTACAGTAATTATCAATAGCATTTGTTTTCATTCAGTAGATTATTCAAGAATGTGTTTAATTCATTTTTATGTTCTTGTGCATACTAAAACATTCAATAATGTTTGATTGATTCTAAATTATGGACTAAATTCTCATCACCTGCTCTTCTGGAAATCTTTAACATTTTAATTTTGCTCAGAAATGCAAGATGTATGCATGCCAGCAATCAACATTTCTCCCAAACATTCAAGCAAACCAATAAACAAAAAGCAGAGGCTCTGAATTGTCTACACATTAAGAGCACAATTAATTTTCCTGCATTATTTGGAACTTTCTTTCTTACCTAACTTTAAAAATATATGCAGTTCTAAATATTTATTTCAAACTCTTCTGGAAATAATGGATAGTTTTGCATTTGAAAACACATTAATTTGTTTACGTCTTCAGCAACTCAGCAGCTGCTTGAAGTTGAAGCTGTCAGTATCCACTATATCAAATTTGAGTTGATTTTTTAATTGATCACTTCCCCCATTGTGAGATAACCTCAGGTCTTAAAATTTTACTCAGATTCATAAAAGTTATTTAGTTCATGTTGCTCCCTATACTCCATCAAATCCTTTCAATATGCACACCAATCAATTTGTTAACTCAGTGCATTTTCAATGGGTAATTAGGAGACTCGTCTCTTAACAATAGGAGAATAATGATAAGCTGTTTAGAGTGTACTGTTTAAAAAATAATCAGCTCCCAAAGAACGTTATGCTTCTACTCTGCTAGCATATTTTTACACAAACATGTTAAGCTCATATATCACAAGACAGCGTTATAAACCATATTTGCTTCATATATGTCAACATTTGGACTTCGAAAATTTATAAACTGATATTTATCTTTTGTTGTAAAAGTGCATGATCACTTATTTTACTTTTTGTTAACTTTTCCTTGCCTATATTTCTACCTCCTACAATGTTAAAAAATAGTAACCAGATAAAATTTCTTATTTTAAAATTACATATACATCATATATAAATATTATAAAAATTAAAGTAGAATATATATCTTTTAAGATTACATGTGCAAATAATTATACACAGAGAAAAATGCTTGAGTATTTAATTTATGAATTGTTTAATGGTAAAAGTACTTCCTCATGTTGAAGTGACCATTTTTATAAAGTCTCCTATTATGTATTTTTTCTCTAATTCAATAATGAGTTTCCCTTTAAACTAAAAAATCATCCTTTCAACTCCAAATTCTTCACAGTATATTTATGTACCATTCAATAATATACATATATATTATATGTCATATCAAGCCACACTTTATCTCTTAGTTACTGGTCGATATTTGTGACCTTCATTTAGAGAGAAAAATACAAGAGGAAGAACAGGATAGGACCAGCTGTAAAAATTACTATTTCTGTTTTATAAATATTGATCTTAACCTGCCTATGGTACACATAAATGGATAGTTCTCCAGAGAAATTGTAGATATGTGCCAGCATCTTTGCAGCTCAGGATTTTTTTTTTTTTTTTTTGATTTGAGATTGATTGGAACACACTTAAAAGCTTATGAGTCACCAGAGAACCTGAAATTGAAGACACAGGGAAGACAAGAAATAAATGACAAAGTGAGGTTCTTGAGAAGGAAGCAAATATAGAAATCAGAACGTGGTTAGAAGGAATCAATCTGGGAGGCAAGAGAAGGATTTCAAAGTTGATATTTGGAACTTTTGTGAAATGTAGTTGCCTAAAGTAATTTTTACTTCATCTATCTTACTTAAAACCCACAAAACATGGGGAAAAAAAAAAAAAACTCCACAATATTTAAAAGGAAAATCTTCCATTAAACAAAGCAACTAAAGAAACTAAGCTATAGAGAGTGTTCTTGTCAAATTCTGTGGTAGTTACACTAAAGCAGAAAAAGATATGTCAGAAAAACAAAAAACGAATGTAACCCAGAACAAAATGCATACTTTTCTAGAAATCATTATTAGTCTTGAAAATCCCATCTAAACTTCCTTTGATTAGAATAATATGTCTTAGAATCCTGATCAAATCTTGAAATGAGACATTTCTCCATAGAGAAGAGAGAATGGTGCAAAGGCAAACATTATGCTTAAATTAAATTTCTGTCTTCAATTTAGCAACCTAGTCAGATGTTTATAAAAATGGAAGGCAAGCAGAGACACTAGGAAACACAACGTGCCCTTGTGAATTTAATGGCTTTAATTCTTCAGCACCAGTCTTTGAAACACCAAACTTTGAAAGCACTATTGCTAAGAAAACAACAGATTTCATGGGAGAGTATTTAAATCAGAAAACATGAACCTTATGTGGACACTCTTCAGGTTTCTACCTCTCTGCTTTCTCTCTCTGTGATAAAATTTTGCAGTAAATTGATGACTATATTTAAAAATAAGTAATATTCTTCAAGATACAATTACATATGATATAAAAAGATAAAAAATTTATAGCAGAGAAGGATTATTCAAAGACATAATTCCAATGATAACTCAACAAAATTATGGACAGCATGGTATTACTAAGCAAAACAAAATAGAAAAAACACATCAACTCAATTTTAAAACAATTTTTTAAAAAAATTTAAAAATTGACAACTGAAAACATAAAAGAGAAGAATAAAAAGAGTTTAGAGATTACTATAACATTAAAAGCCAAAAATATACAAGTGAGAATATTTGAAATACCTATTGAAAGCCATACCAAATATTAGGGAAAAGCCAAAAGATATAAATATAAATAAATATTAAATTGCGGGATTGGAAGACAAACAGAGAAGTTCCAATGTACACAGAACTAATGGTCCCAAATAAGAAAACAGAAAATAAAGCAAAAAAAGAAGAAAATCAGAGAAACAATCTTTTAAAAAATATGAATATTACAATACAAAGGTCTGCCTTCTTCCTAAGTTAATGTGGGAAAAAAAATATTAAACTCATTCATTACTCAAGTTTAATATAGAAGACAAAAAAATCAGATTACCTACAAAGGGGAAGAGGAGTGTTATTAGCCTGATCTCATATTTCTCCATAGTAAAAGTAAATAGTTCCAGAATTCAGATGAGAAACATTTATAATGTTATGAAGGAAATAAATAAGGCCCCATGCCTTTTACCTTAATCCAAATTTTGCTCCAATATAAAGAAAGTATGCAAAATCAAAAGCGTTCAATTTATAAATATTTACCTAGGGTTTTTGTATGTAGCTATAACTGAAATTATTCCCAAATTTTCTTTAACTTTGAGAAATACCTTTGAGAAATAAAGCTTATACTCTAAGAATGTAAATAGAAATAACACATTGGATAATTTCTTCTCAGTATTTAGAAATATGCATATAACCTAAATCACAAGAATTCTATTTCTGGGTATAAATCATAGAGAAAGTCTTGTGAAAGTGAATAATTTTACCTGTCAAAAGATATTTATTGCATAATTTCTGAAAGGTGAGAATATTCAACTACCTAAATGATCAATCTTGTTAAAATGATAAAACTAAGACTGTCAATAACATATGTAAATTTGCAAAGAATATGAATGGGAAAAAAAGTTTTAACATAATAACACTGTAATAAAAATAAAAGTATTATAAAAAATTTTAACATATTAAAAGCCAAGTTAACAACTAAATGAGATAATCTCAGTTCAGAAAAGATAGTAAATTGCATTATTTTGCATAATCATTCAATTTTGCATAATACAGTATTTTAAATATTATTTAAATCTCATGAAAAATGCATTATTATAAGCCCTTCCATATATATGTATATATATTTATATCTACATATAATACATATGTAAGAACACTCAATTGTCTAAGCTTAAAAACATATGGCCTGTAATATACTATAGCTGTATTTTGCCATGATTAGTGTTGCTAGTAAAATAATCACTACTTTAGAGATTTATAATTTTTTAGTGGAATTATGTTGCTTCAGAATAAATCTAAATCTATCTGTAACAATTAAGACAACGTTAGGAAAAAAGTGTAGGAACTGAATATACAATAACATATAAAAGAAGATATTAAAAGAAATTCTACAATAACTGCAATACTGATGGAAAAGGGTATTTTAATTGCATTTCACATTAACTTTGATATAGTGATATTGACATACAAAAACTAATGTCCCCTAAATTTTATTAATAATATAGGATATCACAAGAATAATGTAACTTCTTTTAAATAAGAGAGTGTGTTTATACTTTCTTTTTTAACTGCACTTTTTTTTACTAAGTGTGTATTTGTTGTTAGCTGATTGAAATCAGTATTAGTACCATTACTACTCACATATAAATACAACAAAACACTGATTTGTTTAAATATTAAGTAGTTTTTAAGAGATTGTTTTGAATAAAGAAGTAATACTTGGCAATTAAAACCTGATTTAATAATATTTAAGGCATTCATATAAACAAGCCATGTATTATATGTTTTGTGACATAAGTAAAATACAGCTATAATTTTGGAAGTTAAACTTTATGATTAATGAAAGGGAACTCATCATTGATGATAAGAGATCAAAAAACAAAGATTTTTTACTTGTTAATGTCCAAAAAAATTACTAATTGTTTTTACCTTATATGTGATCTGATTTGTTCAAATCTGTAAAGTTGTCCTATAACTCAAATGCAAATGCAAGCAAATATCAATTTAATTTTAAAAGTATTGATTGTGAATGTTAATTAAATGCTTCTATTAATAGATAAAAATAGTGCTATGCTAAGGAAATACTAACATATAGGCTGTGAATAGTGGACAAATAACTTGCATAGTTAGTCCTAAAATTAGATAATTGAAATGCAAAAGTCACTCAAAATCATATGTTGCTTTGTTTCTCAAATTTTTAAAATTATCCAAATTTTTATTTATTTCAAAGACTCACTAAAAAATGTCTATGATTAGAAAAACAAAAGTCTTTCTGCTATTTCTTCTCTAGTTTTTTCATGACTACTGGGAATTTTTTTTCATGAGATAACCATTTGAGTTTTATATCTGTGTTCACATAGTATACCTAGAATTATATTTTTTATAATAAATATGGTTTGAAAGAAATAAAGCATCATTATTAGTAAGAAAATCTAGACTAGAATCTATAACTAAAAAAATATTATACATGGGATAATATATATGGGATAAACAGAATTCAACTTTCAGAAGCTCTGAAGCCCCAACTAAGTATAAGGAAATAATGGACAATTCTGTCAAGATATGAAAACAGGCCACATTGACATATAAGCCATATATTTGAAATGTACTGTGATGGGCTGTCAAATCCGGGTTTTTAGTCAGACATACAGCCTTTTCCTTCTCTCACTTTCTCTCTATCTTCTCATCTATCAAGCACAATCCTTGGTCTCATTTTCTACCTAAAGACTTTGTTGACAACTTTGAATTCCATTACTTTTTCTCTTCTCTGTTCATTACTTTATTTCTCAATTTTTGGGTACATGTTCACATGCAAGAGATAAACATTTACTAAATTTCTTCAGAAATAAATAATATAGTTAGGTTAGGTTAGGAGACTTTCAGCTACAAATACCAAGAATCTACTAAAAAATGGTTTAAAAATAAGTAGACTGTATTAGCTCACATAAGAGGAAGGCAGGGTAATTTCAGGGCTCTTTAATTCAAAGATATTATCAAGGATTCAAATGTGTTAGTTATTCTCTTCCACTTCTGTTGGCCCATTGGCTGGAACCTCTCATTCATTCTAACAGCTGCGAGAATTCCAGGTGTCTTCAAGCCTTTTAAGTCTTCCTGTCACCATAAAACCTTTTCCCCCTAACACTATAACCTGCAGGAAAATCGTTGGTTCAGAGTAATCAGTATTCACTTCTGGGTATTTGGAAAACACCACCCAAAATGAGTCCAAGGTAAAAACTAAACACATTGGCAACTGAATAAATTGTACTGCTGAACTTCTATCTTTTGCTTTGCTTTCCATTCCAAAGTTGGGAGAAAAGTTTCTGAGAGGAAGCGGATTTGACAAATAAACACCCATTTTAACTGCTAACACATATTGGACTAGCTTCATTCAGGAAGACTGATTTGTTTGCAATCTGAGATTTAAACCTTTCAAACATCCTAATAATTAAATATCAACATCAATAACTAAATAGTCAGTTGTTAATAACTTGTTAACTACTGCCAGGGTAAACAGTCTAGAGCTGCTAGTCTTTTATTTCTCAGAACAAGGTCTCTTGATCCTGCCTAAATTTGCTCTTAAATCCACTGGATGTCAGTGCTCTTACAAAGGCTTTTGGGAATACCAGTTACTAACCTTGCCCACGTTTTTCTCAGATCTCTACCCACTGTTCTTATCAAACTTTCATTTCCTGATGATTGCTAATCTTCATTAATGATTAAACAAACTCCATAAGCAATTTGGAGGACCAATAGACTTAAGGTTTCTGATTGGTCACCAATATTTTTAGTGTGTATTAAATACAATAGATTTCTAATTGGTGAAATTGAAAGGAGAGGTATCTATAAGAATGGTTCTGTTCAGTGCTTACTGATTACTTTTTTAGGAACTAGAGCAAGATTATTTTAGCTCTGTTTTCTCATGTTTTTGTATTAGATCTGGATTCCTTAGATTCTCAAATGTTTGATGAGAACAGAAACCTATTTTGACAAAATTTAGGTAAAATTTGCCTTCTTATTTGTTTAAAAAAAATTGATACATATAATATTCCAGGAATCATAATTTAATGCAAACAAATGGAAATAATAGAGAATGAGACTAACAGTCATTAAGTCTTGCTTTTTATCATTGACTTTGTATATGGAAATGATAGTACCCCATCTTCTAGATAGATGGAATGGAAGATAACTGTCAGGGGGAATATGATGACATTCATAGGTTCCATGCTTATGGTTAGATGTCTGTTTTACTCCTTGACATACTCTCACTAACAAGGTGTTTATTGCCTTCTTTCTTACTATTGGCTCGTGGTCAATGATTCATCTTTTTTTAATTATTATTATTTTTTATTAATTTTATTTATTTATTTATTTTTTTTGGGGGGGCACACCAAGTTCAATCATCTGTTTTTATACACATATCCCCGTATTCCTTCCCTCCCTCGACTCCACCCCCACCCTCCCTTGAGTCGCCCCCATCCTCCCCATCCCAGTCCTCTAAGGCATCTTCCATCCTCGAGTTGAACTCCCTTTGATATACAACAACTTCCCACTGGCTATCTATTTTACAGTTGCTAGTATATATATGTCTGTGCTACTCTCTTGCTTCGTCTCATCTTCCCCTTCACCCCCTGCCCCCTCCCAAACCTCGAGTTCTCCAGTCCATTCTCTTCATCTGCATCCTTATTCTTGTCACTGAGTTCATCAGTACTATTTTTAGATTCCGTATATGTGAGTTAGCATACAATATTTGTCTTTCTCTTTCTGACTTACTTCACTCTGTATGACAGACTCTAGGTCTATCCACCTCATGACATATAGCTCCATCTCATCCCTTTTTATAGCTGAGTAATATTCCATTGCATATATATGCCACATCTTCTTTATCCATTCATTTGTTGATGGCATTTAGGAAGGCAACCCTCAGAATGGGAAAAAATAGTTGCCTATGAAACAATGGACAAAGGATTAACCTCCAAATATACAAGCAGCTCATGCAGCTTAATACCAAAAAAGCAAATAACCCAATCCACAAATGGGCAGAAGACCTAAATAGACATTTCTCCAAAGAAGACATACAGATGGGCAACAAACACATGAAAAGATGCTCAACATCACTCCTCATCAGAGAAATGCAAGTCAAAGCCACAGTGAGGTATCACCTCATACCGATCAGAATGGCCATCATCACAAAATCTGGAAACGACAAATGTTGGAGAGGGTGTGGAGAAAAGGGAACTCTCCTGCACTGTTGGTGGGACTGTAAGTTGGTACAGCCACTATGGAAAACAATTTGTAGGTTCCTTAAAAAACTACAAATAGAACTACCATATGATCCAGTACTCCCACTTCTGGGCATATACCCAAAGAAAACCATAATCCCAAAAGAAACATGTCCCATAATGTTTATTGCAGCACTATTTACAATAGCCAGGACATGGAAGCAACCTAAATGATTCATCTTTATAGAGAGATTTTGTACCTCATTTTCTTTTTGGCTTACACTTTTGATGAACTGGAGAGTGTTAATCAAAGGGAAAAAACCTGTAATTTATCTTAGTTGTAGAATTAATATGTAAACATTAAATGCTTTACTCTTAGGCACTTAAGATTTACTCCTTATTTACAGGCTCAAGTGTAGTGAAATTCGTTGATAATGAGAGCCAGGAATACAATGACACTCCCACCCTCATTAACAGATACCTTGAACCTTGAGTACTCCATCAAGAAAGAAAACCCAAGAAATTGTAAATGACTTCCACCCCGATTCTTTTCCTCTTGTTATTATATTGAAAGCAATTCTGTACCCAATGGGCTGCACTAAAGAAGATATTATCCCCCGAAGTATATTTAGGGTATTATTTTGCATTTAATTATTTCATGTCATCCTTTGCTACCTCACCGAAGAATTGTAAAGTCTTTGAGGTCAGGCCTTAGACAATTTTAAAAATCTGGTATTTGATTTAGTAGGATTCTAACACAAAATAAACACCTATTTAATCTCATTAAGCTTTCTTTTAAATAATTAAAGTAGATATAATAATAAGTATTTTTGATGGCAAGAGATAATATACCATGCCAATTGCCATTTAAATAAGATCCTGGCATTCACATACAATTTTCAATATGTTTAGAATAGAATATCCTTACAAGAGAAAGAAAAATCATCAAGTTCTTTAAGCTATTATGAGCTATTGCTTCCAGTGTTAATCTTCAACTACACTTATCTATTAATATTTTAGGATAAATGGTTAGAAGGTGTTAATATCAACATATTCTTGAAGTGTACTGTAGTATGTTTTGTGAAAGTGATTGTAAAAATAGATTAAATAATAAGCTCTGTCTTGCAATTGAGACTTTGGATAATACACCCTTGAATGATTTATAGGAATTATTCATGCAAAGTGTTCTTTTCAGCAAACATTTGATTGATTGGCCAAAACTAGCATTATCTTGAAAGAATTTTTAAATGAAATTAGACTCTCCATTCGGATACTGGTTGAACAGGTTTTGGTCCAGGCAATCATTCAGCTTGGAAATTTTACAAAATTAATTGGATCAGTCTCTACATTGTGTGAATTGCTCTGAACACAAAGAGCAGACATTTACCACATTAGAATTAAGAAAGAAAAAGAAGAGCATCTCCTGACATTCAGAAGATAACCTGGCACTCACATCTAGGCTGTTATTTTCCCATTAGGTATAAACAATCTCACAGAGTGCCAGCCTCAGACAAGTTTATTCTGAGACCATGATAAAATGAGACAAAGAGAGGCCACTTCATAATTTTGTCTATGCACAGACAAAAATCAAGACTGTCGTAAAACCTCAACAATACAAATCACCTCCCCCACTTTCTGGGCAAAATAAATGAATATTCCTTGACTAATACAGTGCTAAATCTAGAACTCTTGTGTTCGTCTCCACCCTCTATAGATAAATTTTATTGAGATAGACAAGCACAGTATTTCTTCCACTTCCTAACAGCATCCAACCTAAAGAGAACACTTGCTTCTTGCATCCTCCCTCAAATCACCCAGCCAAAGCTCCAAATCCTATAATGGGTCCTATCTAACACCTTCTTAAGGAGATACTCCATTGTTCACCATTGTCTGTGTCTCTCTTGCTGCTGTGAGTGATAAGTTGAATTTGTTTAAATGTAGATGTGTTTCGGTGATCTTTGGCTTAAGTATATCAAGTGGAAGTGACAATATTTACAGTAATGTGGCAAAAAGAAAACAGACACTGTCATTAAGTATCTAAGTTATGCTTGCTTTCTTATTTCAATTTCTCTTATGCCTGAAAACAAACAAACACACATGTGCACAAAACCATCTGTAACATTTAAACCCAGAGGAAAACAGCAGAAAATAATATGAATTTACCATCATTATGAAAAATAACAACTTGAGTAACAAATAATGAGAGGAATCATGTGAATAAGTAGAGATATTTTTGAATTTGAAAAGTAAAATTAATGGTGTTTTCTTATTTTTTTTTCTTTGTGTGTGGTTGTGGTGGGATGAAAAAGGGCCCCCCAATATGTCCAATTTCTAGTCCTTGGAATCTGTAAACATGTTACATTATACTTTACATGGAATTTTGCAGATATAATTAAGGTTATGGACCTTAAAACAAGGAGATTATCCTGGATTATCTGAGTGATCCCAATTTAATCACGCGAGGCTTTCAAAACAGAGCATTTTCCCTGGCTGGAGGCCAGGGGTATAGCAGAAGGAGAAGGAGGTGGTATTGGAAGTAGAGAGAGACTTAACCTGCAGTTCCTGGACAGAACCAGTGTGGAAAGCACTAAATGGAATGGGCAACCTCTAGGAGCTAAGACTGCACTTAAACAGACAGCTGACATCATAGTGGGCATCTCAGTCCTACACCCACAAGGAGGAACTGAATCCAGTCCACAGCTTGAATGATCTTAGAAGTGGGTCCAGAGCCTCATGAAAGAAATGCAGCCTTGCTGACACCTTGATTTTGGCTTTAAGAAACTAAGCAGAGGACACAGTTGTGTGAAGCTATATCTGGACTCTGACCTACAGAACTGTGAGATAATCAATGGGTGTTGCCTCCGACTGCTAAATTTGGAGTAATTTGTTACTGCAACAATAGAAAAGTAAAAATTTTGTTTGAAGCTCATGGATAATGAAAAGATTTTGCTCTGCACCCTTTTGGGAATAATCCTTTTTACCAAGGGTGATTCTCTAATTCTCTAGATCAACATCTGTTTTTGCTTCATATGCCCCTTTCCTTTTCTCTAGAATCTATAATTCACTTTATAAATTAAAAAAATTACAGTATATTTTTATTTAAAGAATGGGAGGTAAGGAAGGCATATGAGCCCTACCTTGAGGAAGTATCTGGGCAACATGAAAGTGTGGTAAAAGAATAGAGCATGCAAGAAATTTACCCAAGTATAAATTAATCTAATGTATGAATGCATATATAAATGTTATTACGCTACAACAGTTGAGCACAAGAAAGAAAAATCTCAGAACTATTGTAATAAGTTGATGAGGAGATGAATGGATCCTGAGAAAACTATCAGGCATTTGAACATGATGAAGGTAAGAAAGTAGGAATAAAGTACTGAATCTTGGAATGTGTGGTTAGAAATTTATCAAATCTTCAAAGGAATGAATTCATTTTGAAACAGATAACTCTTAAACAAGATACATGTAATTATTTATGAGTATTAACAAGCAAATTAAAAAGATCCAGTCAGCCATAACTTCTTATTTATTGGGGAATCATACAACCAGTTCATAAACAGAAAATGTTTCTAATTTGACATGGCAAGATTTTAGCTTTGATCCTTTTCTTAAGAATGGCTTTTGAATTTAGTATGTTTTCCTGTGTTCTGTATATGGCAAAATAAAAAAAAAAATACTCTGTTTTTCATTAATTATATTAGAATTTGTTTGGTTTCTAATAAAATCTAGAAGATCATAGTCCTTAACCCTATCTCTAAATTATTTTAAAAATTTCCTAAAGTGAATAAATTCAGGTTAGAGTGAGTGAATTCAGCTTATAGTATTTTGAATCATTTAGAGATTTCATTTAACTACAGGTGTATGAAACACCTGACTAGAATGGTTTAATCAACAGTAGATTTTATTTTTCACCTACCATGTTTGAAAGTAGGTGACCCAACACTGGTGCAATGACTCCACAATTTCTTCAGTGTCACACACTGTCATTCAGTTACAGTACCTTTAGTAGGTGCTCTCATGATTGTGAAATGTTCACAAAGATACCTCAACATTTCTATTATGTTTTTCTGTGTGCTACACAGGAAGATGGAGAAGCAACAAATTAGACATAGTGGAAAAGCAAAACGTTCCTAGCCAGCTCCAGAAACTTTATGCTTCTGTCTAGTTAGTCGGCATTTTGTTACTTGGATAATTCTTGTTGCAAGAAATTTAAGGAAGTGCAACTAATAATCTAAGCATATAGTCATATTTTGAGAGAGTGAGATTTTCTTGGTGGGGAAGAATTAAAAAATGGATTTGGGATTGTATGAGCCATGGATAAGGAGGCTTAATAATCTCTATTAAAGACATGCATGTTGCCATCTTTGCTATCTAATGCCATACCACTTTTATACATCATTTTTGCATAGATACTAATTATAATGTCATAAGGTAAATACACAAATACTTTCCTTTTTTGATATTGTCTAAGAAGTATAATCTTTATTGGTGGTTATAACCAGCTACATATTTGTCATCTACTCAAAAATATTTAAAAAAATATAAACTAGATCCTAGCACTCAAGCTTCAGACACAAGGGAGTTAATGCTTGGTAAGTAAGTAAATAGATATTAAGTAACTACTTAAAATATAAATGTTATATTGTTTTAGAATGGAGTTGTGTCCACACAGCAGTGGGTACCTAATACAACTTAAGGGGAAAAAAAAAGGTAGGACTGCTTCTGGTGAAACATGCAAATGCATTTTTTTTTCCTCCAGAGAGTCAGTATAGCTACTGTAAGAGTATAGAGTCAAAAAGACTTGGTGGTCTGGTATTTCTAGAAAATTCAATTGGAAAGGGAAGGTAGCAGAGAGAGAAAGTAGACATTGCAGAGGGCTGATGGTATTTGTAAGGTGGAATGTTGAGTTAAATTATGCATTTTTTAAATATTAAGTATGACTTACTTTTAAGTGTTTGGATTTATGGGAATGGAATGGAACAGGGAATGTTGGTTGAAGATACTCAACAGAGAATCCGCATAGGTAGACATGGTGCAAAAGCAACTCTTTATAAGTAAAAAGAAAGGAGGAGAAGAAATAACACCTATACAGAATAGCCACTAAAGGAAGCTGAGAATGAGTTAGTTAATCATAACAGCAGCAATCAAAACAACTAACTTTTATTGAGTGCTAGTTAAATACCTGGCTTTTTGTTACACACATTACATCATTTAACAATAATTACAATGATTTTAATACATATAATTTTAGTGCAGATGAACATGAAGTTCATGATGCTTGTTGGTGTCCAATATATGAGTGGATTTTAAGAATGTAAAATAGTCTACAATGCCAAAAATGAAACAAGAGTAAAGAAGGAAAATGAAAGGTGCTTTTATTTTACTATATTTCTTCACATTTAAGCTGAAAAAAATGATTCTAGAAAACTGTATAATATTCAAGTTTTCCAAATTTTGAAAAAGTAAGCAATATTTGTTATTTATTGTTCAAGTTTTTTTCTCTATTTAATGTCCACATTAGTAAGGTTAAGAGAGACATTTCTGAAATTCCCAGTGTTTAATGGGTACCAAATAATGTCATATATGCAGTTCATCCACAGTTATTTTTCACTTAGAGTAAAAAAGAGTTTTTAAACTATTGGATTGAGAACTGCAAAAAACCCTTGGCACCTAAGAATAGGTCCAAACTCCTGCATTAAGAGAGTAAATTACCTGCCCCAGCATGGCTTCTGGCAGCCTAAGGTCAAATCCCTGGGGCAGCTCTGGCCTCTTTTGAGCTGCTGTCTGGCTCAGGGCTGTCAAAAGAATTTGTTTGTTCTATCCAATACCTGAGTAAAGGTCCCTGTCCTCCTTTTCTTCGAATATTTACTAAAAAAGCCTTACAGCTGTGAACCTTTCCTCTGTCCATTTGAGATGCATATGTATCTCTTCCAATTCAGAAGTGTTTTACTCAAAGACCTAAAAGCAATTTCTGAAGTGTAATCATCAGGAAGCATAGGACCTTTAGTTTCCCAGTCTCTGTGGGAGGATAGAATCCTAATTTGAAAATTGCCAGCTAGCAGACAGAGCTGGTCTAATGGCATTTACACTGACCAATCATTTGTAAGTTTCTACTTCTCTAACTCCCTGAGCCCGGCTTGCTCCCCCTCCCTATTCTCTCATTCTCCTTTAAAAATCCCCCTGTCCTCTCTGCACAAATCAGAATGGAGTCAGATTTTTTCCCACTGTCAGTAACTACTGAATAAAATCTGTGAAAACAGATATCCAGCTCTGTTTATCATTGACAGGATAAACTTAAAAGTATATTGAGTTTCGAGTGCGATTAGATGCTTTTTGCAATTAAGCCATCACAAATGAGCAGCTTTAAGTAGTCTTGATGCAAAGTCTTCACATTTGCTTCTGGAAGGCATTATTTTCAAATTTAAATACAAATCATTCTCACAATTTTTCTCCTTAGTTCAACAAATTAAAATTATTTACATAGAAGAGTAATGAGTTAGACATACGTGCTTTAATACTTTTTAAAAATGTATAAATAGATTAACAAAAAAATTAACAGTAGAAATGAGGGTTTTTATTCAAGATTGTAGAAAAAACAAAAGCATTCATTTAGTTTATGCAATTCCTTTAAACTTATGATGAAGGAAGGGAAGCAGGGCAGCTTAAATCATTGCCTAAATTACTGGCAAAGAGGGTGACATCAAAAGAGGAAGCTTAGCTGCTCAGGAGATCCTTGGAGGGTTGGACAGGATGGCGAGATGTGGACTGATTATAGGAACAGGTGAAATAGAACCTCTCCTCCCAACTCCTGTTTTACCCAGTGCACAGAACACCAGCATTTAGTTATTTAACCCCAGGTTAAAAATGAACAAACAACCTTACAAATAGATGAATATTTATGACAAAATTAAAAACAAAAGAAAAAACAAAAGAAAGGTTATTTTCTAATATGGGAAAATAATGGGGAACTGAGAACTCTGATATTAGTTTTGGTATTTTCTCCTGGTGGTATTTAGTGTATCCTCAACATAGTGGTATATTCCTTTCTCATGTATCCTAAAATAAAGACAGCTGTTTCACAAATTCTGCACATGCACACAGACCTCCCAGTTATATTTTAAAAGTTACTTTTTATTCCTATTTACAAATGACAATGAAAGAATCACAAAATCTGTATAAAACATAAAATATGAAGACCCAGAAAAAAAAAACAGAAAAATAAACCTTAAAGGAAAGACAGTGAAAGATGATAAGAGAATGAAATAAAACAGACAAATAAAAATGAAAGGGAAAAAGATATCCAATAATAGAATAAAAAAGAATGCATAGAAATCAAATGAGCTGGTTTGACAATGGAATGAGATACAAGAAAGAACTTTTAAAAATTAAATAAAAGCTGAGGAACAAGTCTCTGATCTAGAAAAAAATACCAATAGAATCCTTGAATAACAAAAAAAGAAAAAAGACAAAAAAAAAAAAAAGAAAAAGAATATCCAAGGACTGTGAGACAACTACAAAAGGGGAAATACACATATAAAGGGAATAGCAGAAGAAGAAACAGAAAAGTACAGAAGAAATAATAATGGCTAAAATTTCCCTAGATTAATTTCAGACACCAAACCACAGATCCAGGAAGCTGAGAGAACACTAAACAGGATAAGGGCCCCCAAAACTATACTTAGGCATATCATTTTTAAACGACAGAAAATCAAAGATTAAAAAAAAAGCTCCTGAAAGAAACAAGAGAGAATAAAAAACCTTACCCACAGAGGATGAATATTAAGATTTACAACCAACTTCTCCTCAAATGCCACACAAGCAAGGAAAGAGGGAAATGAAATAATTTCAAGTGTTGAAAGAAAAAGAAAAATTACCAACCTAGAATTCTGTACTGATGAAATTATCCTTTGAAAGTAAAGGAAAAATAAAGCCTTTAGGGAATTTATTCATAGTAGACTTGATAGAAATCTTAAAAGAAGTTCTTTAAAGTAGGAAAATAATATTGGTCAGAAACTCAAACCTGCATAAAGTAAGGAGGACCATCAAAGAAGGAATAAGTAGAGGTAAAATAAAAGTTTCATTTTTCTTCTTATTAGTTGATCTAATAGCAGTTTGTTCAAAACAATAATGCAATGTATTAGGTTATGCATGCTATGTACATATCATATATACTGTCTGGTTCCAGCTCTACGACATTCTGAATAAAGACAAACTGCAGAGATAGTAAAAAGAATAGTAGTTTCCAGGACTTGTGGAACAGAGAGGGATGAGAAGACAAAACACAGAGGAATTTTAGGGTAGTGAAAATTCTCTGTATGATACCTTAATAATGGATACATGTCATTATACATTTGTTCAAAACTATAGGACATACACCAAGAATAACGGCAGTGTAACCTATGGACTTAACATGGTTATAATATGTCAATGTAGGTTTATAAGTTGTAACAAAGGTACTACTCTGTTGGGGATGTTGATAATGGGGGAAGGCTATGTGTGTATGAGAGCAGAGGGTATATGGGAACTCTCTGTACTTTCTCTCAATTTTCTTGTGAACTGCCCCCCAAAAGTCTTACTTAAAATAAAAATAAGAAAAAAAAAATACAGATCAACAAATAATAAAAACTGTTTGAAAATAATCAAAAAGAACTATAAAAAGAAATTGTGTAAAGGGTGAAAGTCATTGTCTTTTGTGGCTGGGGATGAGGGAATAAGGGCAGAAATTCTTATCCATTGGGTTTAGGAGTGTTTGGTTAATTGGAATAATAAATTATCTTACTTTAACATGAAATATATAAAAGTATATTTTTTCATAATATTTTGTATAGAGCTAAGCTTCTGTTCCCTATTTTGAGGATAGGTACCTATCACTTTTCTTTTATAAACCCTACTTTCAGTTTGCCTTCCACAGTTTCCATTTTCAGTTTCTTTAAGGTGAGGTGAAAACTTAGAGATACTTGCAAAGATATCTAAATGCAGTATCCTCCTTAATATTTCTGGTTTTTTTTATTTCTGATCTTTTACAGTTGTCTCACCCACACCTTTTCAGCAGCAAATATTTTTAGTGTCTCTACTTCATTAAGGCTTTTTAAAACAGGCTTAACTTTTCATAAATGAAACTGCTCTTTTTCCATTCACGTTCAGCATGTTTTATAAAGGAAAGGGGCAACAAATGAGTCACAACAAATGCTTTCTAAAAGTGTCTAATGTTTAAACTTGTTTGTATTATTAGAGGTTTGTCTATGTGTATATTTTAGTAAAATTTAAAATGAACACAGTATTTTAAAGAAAAAGAAAATATGCCTGATACTGTTCCTTTACCTTATGGTACCTGGGAAACCTTCAACTCCCTTCTATTTTTTCACTGTGATGGTGAATTTGTTCCAGTTCTTTATTGCCTTGGTATTTTTGTCTGATATTTCTTAGTACTTCATTCAGTTTCTGAAGAACAGAGATTACCTACAAAGCTTATATTTTTAAGGTAATTATTTAATATATGTTGGCAAACAATGAAGAATTTCAGGAGCCTAAACAAAAACATACTGCATAATGAAAAATACAATCTTAGATTAAGCTGCTCTGAATTTCACCTCATTTAATTTGAAATTTAGGAGATTTAGTATGTTTAACAGAGATCCTATTACTTACTGGAGGAATTATATTCATTTTTAAAATGACTTTTTTGTCCACTAAGAAATTAGCCTCGTAAAATCAATGTGTAATTGTTGTGCACTGAGTTTAATCCTGACTGCCTCCCACAGGAGCATTTCCCCATGCCTCCCCCTCTTTCCTCCTCTTCCAGCTGCAGTAAGTTTTCAGCAGCACCCTGAAAGCAGCAAAGCTTGTTGCCATCTCCCCACAGATTGAGGTTGTGGTGCTTTAGTAAGATCTGGGATTTGCTTTTGACCCTCACGCTCTCCTGTTTCCCTCTTCTGTGTCTGCACCACAAGCGGCAGTTTTTAGTGTTCTTTCTAACTTCTCTATGAACTTAGTGGCGTTTGTGGAGGGAGAATCTGCAAGAGGGTGCAGACCCCTCTGTTTCTGCAGCCCCCATGGGTCTCACACTGTTCCACCAGCCTGCACTTGACCTTCTCCAATATGTTAACTATTTTATGTAAATTTTCTTAATTTTATCGTGTTGCATCTTTTCTAGATAACTATGTGTTCCCTATCCTTTCTCCTGAAGGCCCAAATTTCCTCATATTTTTAACCTCAGCTGTCTGATGGGTTTGAATAAAGCAGTGAATTTGAAGTTAGTCCAGATTGTTTCCATTGTGAGTTTAGGAAGGCAGCTAATTCCATTTTTACATCTTAGACCAAAACCAAAAGTGGAAAAGCATAACTTAAAAAATTCCTTTGAGCAATTAAACACACACATTATCGCTAAAGATTTTAGAAGTGATGAACATTATTCTTTTTACAGTGTTAACCTACTTTGTCTCCCTACTATCATTACATTTTTAACTTGAAGCTGTAAAAAGTAACATATTGTCTTGTTTGCCTCCTAAAGAACTCTAAGGAAGCTAACTGCTGCATGTTTATGTGGAATATTTACAAGTATACATTTCTTTCAAATGTTTTCACATTTGTTTTTAAATTTTCAGTTAAAAATCAATTGAAGGTTGCAAAATTTTCTAACAAATATAAAACTCTACAGTGGTGGTTTCTAAAATAAGAGCCCAAATATTTCTTAGGCTTTTGGGTATTGCCTTAGCTCCACAACTTGTTGTATGCATATTAGTCTTTTTCCAGATCAGTAGATATTAATATTTTTATTTATTTTATGCAGAATATGCAATGCTATTTTCCCTAATATGACCTCATATTTGACAAAAAAAAAAAAGCAGGAATCATGATTATACTAAAGAAAGGTCATTAATTTATTATTTTGAATAATCAATAAATATTCTTTTAGAGCATTCTACAGAGCAGGCACACAAAGTAGTTTGCCACTTTGAGTAGGCTGGAGTTGAGGAGTACTGGAGTAAAGAAAAGAAGTGGGTTATATTAGTTTATGATAACAAAAATTCCATACAAGCTAATGGCCTTTGGTCAATAGTGGAATCTGAAGCAGGAAGTCAATATAAAGTGAGTCCAAAGAAACATCCATGGGGAGCAACCATAAGGTGCTTTAGGCTGAGATAAGGATTTTGTATTTAATTCTAAGTAAAATATAAAGCTTTTTTTTTTTTAATATAGCAGAAGAATTGTAATGTGATTCATATGTGGAATTTACAGAGCATATAATCCAGAGGGGTAAGAACAAAAGTTTGAAAATCATTAAGATAAAGTGTTTTTAGTAGTCCAGTTGAGAAAAAAAATTCAAAAGTAGTTTAAATATTGCACAAAATGAAAATTTCTAGGATTTTAGGGTATGTTTTGAAATTAAAACTGACAGATTTGCTAATGGGTTGGATATAGGGTGTGAAACGGATGAGTCAAAGACTCCTAGATTTTTGGCCTGAAAGTTACATAAATGATAGTGTCATTTACAAAAATTTAGAGCAAGAATGAATCCGAAGTGAAAATAGAATTCAGTCCCAGATTTAGCAGTTGGAGTCTTGATAGCCTGTCTATATGCCTTTGTATAATCTTGCATGTTGGGGACAGTCGTATCAGGTGACAATGTTGGGTATAGACATTTGGGCCCCAAAATGGTTTAAGGAAGTGATGAGAATATAATATGATGTAGGTACCCACATTTCACCGTGAATACTCACATCTATGTTTTATAGAGAGGAACCTTAGATAGAAAACAAAGAGATGCTTGCATTTGGTGAAATAACTTGTTATAAATGTAATTTAGCATAAAAGATAAAAATTAGGGGGAAATGTGTTTAGAGTTTCAGTTGTATGAAGTTGCACTATGTTTTGTTGCAGTAAAACAAACCAATTCTGTGAAATCCAGAATAGCTAGGGACTTCCCTGGTGACACAATGCTAAGATGCCACACTTCTACTGCAGGGGGTGGGGGTTTGATCCCTGGTCAGGGAACTAAGATCCCACATGCTGCATGGCACAGCCTCCCAGAAAAAGAATAGCTATAAAAAACTTAAGAAAAAAAAAAAAAGTTAGTGTCATATAGCTATAATTACAGCTCAAAATTATGGAGACATGATCTTAAAGACTACGTAAAACCCAGTGCAAAGAAGCAAGCATTTAATGTTTCTTTTCAACCAGGGTATTGACTAATCTCAAAAGAGGTGAAATTGAGAGAAAAAATCTAAGATAATAATTAAGCAGTTACAAAATGCTACCAGGTAAGTCAGTGTCGATGTTATCTCTCACAGTTTTGTATTAGGCCCAAGAAGTACAAGAGAAGTGGAAATAACCTGGCCTTCCCAGGGACTGATTCAATTTAACTTATCCATGAACCAGGAATGATAGTTCCCTAGTGATCCTAATAGAAGATAACATCATCTTAGATCTCACAAGGTTACCATGATTTTTATATATAATTGTTGGTACACACTAATAATAACCTGGGCACAAGGAGACTGGACAATGCAATAGAAAACTAAGAGAAACAATAGAAATAGAAGACTTATAGATGTGACAGATATTAAAGTTTTCAAACACACATTTAAAATAAATATGCCTAATATAATTAAAAAAGATAAAAGAAGATATTAAAATTTTGAAAAAGGAACTAGAAATCATAAAAAAAATTTAGAAGTAAAATTTAGAACCAGTATTACACTAAAAAAATCAGCTCAAAATTTGTTAATGATGAAACTCATGGCAGTATAGGAATAGAAGGAAAGTCCCTTTACATTATAAAGTCTATCTTTAAAAGTCTACCTACATCATGCATCCTACTTACAAATGTCCTCTAACTACAAAAATGTAAGATGCCTGCTAACAACTCTTTTAATCAACATTGTATAAGAATTGCTATAATGTAATAAATATAATACAAAGAAAGAAAAAGAATTATATAAACTGGAAAAGGAAAAATAGAACTGTACTTGCTAATTAATATGATTGTATATATAAAAATCAAAAATAATCTATAATAATTATTAGAATTTATAATCTAATTTAGATGTTTGCTAGTCAATATATAAAAATCTAAGGTCAATATACAAAAATTCATAAATCAGTTTTAATTTTGTAGCTAAGCAACAAGCAGATGACAATGCATATTAATTATATAATAATTGAAAACATCAAATACATAGGAATAAATCTAAGAAGACTTTATTAAATATGAAAAATACTATATTGAGAAAAAAACTGAGCTTACAGAAATGGAAGAAGGCTCAACATTGTAAAGATGTCAATTCTTCTCATGCTGCTTTGCAGGAGCAATGCAATCCCAATTAAAATGCAAAATAAAAATCTAGCAAAATGCTTGTATTCTGACAATCACATCTTAAAATTTGCATAAAACTGAGAATGGCCAAGAGTAGCAAAATCAATTTTGAAGAAAAAAGTGGGAGTATTTGTTCTACAGTAATCAAGATTTCTTATACTGCTGAACTCATTTAAAATATGGATTTTGATATTTGAAACAAAGTGGTTGGAACAAAACATTGGTGTACAATATTGATATATGCAAGTGGTGGCATTAGTGCACAGTAGGAGGAAAATGTCTGTTTTAGTTTGCTACAGCTGTCATAACAAAATACCACAGACTAGGTAGCTTAAACAAGAGACATTTATTTTCTCACAGTCCTGGAGGCTGGAAGTCCAAGGTCAAGGTGTTGGCATGTTTGTTTCTTCTGAGACCTGCCTCTCTGACTTGCAGATGGCTACCATCTCACTATGTCCTCATGTGGTCTCTTCTCTATGTACATATATTCCTGGTGGCCCTTCATGTGTCCAAATTTCCTTTTCTTACAAAGACACTAATCAGATTGGATTAAGGCCCACACTAGCATCCTCATTTTAACTTACCTGCTTCATTAAAGGCTGTTTATCCTAATACAGTCATATTCTGAAGAACTGGGGTTAGGGCTTCAACACGTTACTTTGAGGATGAGAGTAAAAATAATAATGGTCTTTTGAACAAGTGGTTCTCATTCCGGATCAGCTGGATATTCAAATAAAAATAAAACTTGATCACTAGCTCTCTCCATAACAAAATCAACTTCACATGAATTGTTGATCCAATTACACATTATACCTTCTGAAAATTTCCCACAGTTCTTTCATATTCTGTTGGTTTTTTTATTCATTCTTTTCTTTTTTTTGACATTTCAATGGGAAATTTCTATTCATGTGTTTTCAAGTCATGACCAGTCTACCTATGAGCCCATGTCAAGTATTCTTCATTTATTATATTTTTTTGTTTTGTTTTGTTTTTATTTCTTTTATTTTGTTTTTGGCCACTCCATGCAGCATGTGGAATCTTAGTTCCCTGACCATGGATTGAATCTGTGCCCCTTGCAGTGGAGGCCCAGAGTTTTAACCACTGGACTTCCAGAGAAGTCCCAATTCATTATATGTTTTTAATTGTTGATATTTTCTTTTGATTGTTTCTTGGAATTTTAGTCACTCTACTACTTACATTGCCCATATGTATTTCATGTTGCCTATTTTTTCCATTTTAGTCCTTAATATATTAATCATAATTATTTTAAATTCTCTATAATTTCAAAATTTGTGTCATGTCTGAGCCAGATACTGACTGCTTTGTCTCTTCAGACTGCTTTTTCTTGTCCTTTAGCATGCCTTGTGACTTTTTCTTGATTTAAAAATGTGCAGAGGAATTGAATAAATATTTTTCCAAAAAAGATATCCAAATGAAAAGATACTCAACATCACTAATCAACAGGGAAATGCAAATTAAAACCACAATGAGCTATCACCTCACACCTGTTAGAATGGCTATCATCAAGAAGCCAAGAGATAGCAAATGGTGGCAGGATGTGAAGATAAGGGAAACTTTGTACAGTGTTGGTAATGTAAACTGGTTGAGCCACTATGGAAAATGGTATGGAGTTTCCTCCAAAAATTAGAAATAGAACTACTATATAATCCAGCAATCTCATTTCTGGATATATATCCAAAGCAAATGGAAACAGGATATCAAAGAGTTACATGCACTCCCATATTCATGGCGGCATTATTCATGTCAGTCAAGATTCAGAAACAACTTAAGTGTCCCTCATTGGATGAATGGATAAAGACATGAATATTATTCAGCCACGAGAAAGAAGGAAATCCTGACATTTGCAGCAACACGAATAGATCTTGAGGACATTACGCAAAGAGAGATAAATTAGGCAGAAAAATAAAAATACTGTATGATATCACTTATATGTGGAATCTCAAAAAGGCAAATCCATAAAAACAGTGTAGAATGGTAGTTACTATGGGGTAGATGGTAGAGAAATTGGAGATATGTGGATTAAAGGTACATACATGCATAGTAGATAAGTAAATCCTGGAGCACTAATATACAACAAAATGATTATAGACAACAATACTGTATTATAAACATCAAAGTTGCTAAGAAAGCAGATTTTAATTATTTGTTCCCACCACAAGAAGGAAATGATAATTACTGACATGATAGAGGTGTTTGCTAACACTACAGAGGTAAACATATTGCAATATATAAATGTATCAAATCAACACTTTGTTTACGCCTTAAATTTACACAATGTTGTTCATTATATATCAATGAAAATAAATAAATAAAAGAATCGTGATTTGATCTCTGACTTCAAACCTCAGATGGGTCTCTCGAATTTTCAGAATACTCTGAACATTTATGAAAGTAGTTATCAGAGCATTCTATAAATATTGGTTTGTTTGTCTTTTCAATATAATAACTTATTTTCTTTATCACCATCCTGGATAGCGTAGTGTGTATTTTTATTCATTTGCATTCAACTAAAATTTGTTAAATAAATATCCAATCAAAAATTCTGCATTTGACCTCATTTTCACCTTCGATTTTGCTGATGCTTTCATTATGTACTTACTAAGAAGTGATCTAAATTTAATGGATCTCCCCTTTTAACGATTAATTAGACTCTTTTAGGAAATTATGTTCACGTTCTTGAGTGCAGTAATGGAATATAAAAGGTGTAAAATCAGCATTTTTCTTTTTAGGTTAGGCATCTTTAGACAGGAAGTAGGTTAACCACACACAACAAACTATATTAATTCAAAAGGTACAAGAGGTTGCTCTATTTTGAAGCATTTCACCTTAATAATTGTCTGGAGACATATAACTCAGGCCAAAGAGAAATCACTGGTGTCAGCATCACAGTGATATGTTGGTAAATGGTCAGTCATCAACTGAGGGGGGAGAACCCTGATTTGCAGTATTTATGGAATTATGTAGTGTAAGTACCCCTGAAATGGCTAATTTGAAGCCATTAATGTGATGTCCTGAAATGTAGACTCGGGAGGACATTGGCACGATTACTCTCCAAAGGCAGTCCCAGCCCAAAACTGATTCTCATTTAAAAAAAATAAAATCAGTTACAGGTGGTGAAATTGACAATATAAAGCTCTCAAATTATTCTACTACAGATTTCACATTAAACGGAAGTCAGAAATTTGTTATTCTTGAAAAATCATTTTTGTGAAGCTAACATTTAAAGTTCATAATAAAAATAATTTAGAGATTAGCATTTTAAATCATTTTAATTCCACCAACAGTTTCAAGTATATTTGACAAAGGGGCAGATAGCTTAAAGTGAGGGACAGCACTCCATATTACATAAGAACACACGAAGAGACAGGTAAATGACCTCAGAAAAGCTATGCTTGATTTGGTTAGTCTTTGCCTTCAACTACTCTTTTTACACCTATAGCTTTGTTTCAGATATCATTTATGAGTGCCCTGGGTTAAGAAATTACAATAGAATTTAAATGACAAAAATACTGTTTTAGAATGAAATGTGCCTAGATTTAAATTTTTAATATGTATAGTTTACTGTATGTTTTTGACCAAACAGCTTTAGAGATATTTTGACATTTTAAAGCTTTGTCTTTTAACTGAGAGTGTTATTTGTGGTCAAATAAAAGCTATTACCATTTAATATTAACAATTAGAAAATTTTCACATTTTGCTCCAATTATATAGTTTTAGCAGATTCTCCAGTGACTACGTATTCTCCAGGGGGATGACCTGATTTATTGTTACCTTCCTGTGCGCCTTCCAGTCTCTGGTCTGTGTGTAATTCATTTGCACTGGAAAGACATGTATTATGAGAAAGATAATCTAAGGTTAGCTGAAAAACAGTAGGTTTAGTTCTTAAATATTTAAGAACTCCCATAGCACTAATCAAATGACATGACCCTGTGTTGAATACAAAATATTTCATTAGTTTGCATAAAATAGAGATTATTTGGTAGACACTATTAAAAATATGTTATTCTGAAATAATTGTGTTGACATTTCTTACTTCTGGTGACCTATATACACTATTTCAATGGAATTTAAATTACTTAATAAAAATAGCTTTGGGGATTTAGTTTGTGCTAGCAATGGGCTCAGTTCTAGGAATGGGTCTCTAGACCAACAAGGACTGGTTATTTCAGGCAACTGAAACAATTTAGCCTCCAAAAAGTCATAAAACACTATAGCATAATGTGCCAAAAAAATTAGCACAGGGGTATATACTTCAATATACCAATGTTTAGAAAATTCCATCTCTATCATATTCATCACATGTTCTAACTGAGGAAAATTGCACACATGAGAATTAAATGATTATCTAAAGACAACAGGGCAAATTAATAATTGAGGTGCATAATTTGTGTAATAAAGTAAATTTATTTAAGAGACTTGATTACCCATATTCATTATCTGCATGGCGTGAAGTGCTCTACTTTCAATTCTGCTTTAACTAATGAGAACATCTTTTTACCATAATTGATGTTAAAAGAATCCTTATAGATTTTATTATATTTATGTGTTGTTGTTACATAACATTTTTCCTAATGCAAGTATTTTTAGGTTTCCTAAATATTAACATATATGATTATATGATATTTTAAAATATTAACCTCATACTAATATTTTTTACTTTTCTATTATTTTCCCTGAATTTCCTCTTTCTTTGTTCATTTTCATGTGAAAGATATGAGAAAGAACAAAACTCCACAGGTTGTCTGTAAGTTTTTGTGTTTGATTTCTAAACCCTAAATTCCTAGGAGTGTTTATAAGGTTGGAGTAGTTTAAAAATAGAGGTGGATTTCAGATAGTACATCATGCACAGAGCCAATAAGGAAGAATGTTTAGGGCTGGGAATGGAGATTCCTTTATGAATTTGAGATAGCTGGTGAAAACAAAATATTGGTGGTTTCCAGTACAGAGATTTGGTAGCAGAATAATGCTCCACCCCCAGCTGTCCTCCTTCCCAGAATCGTGAATGTGTCTACTTTATCCTTCAAAAGGCACTCTGCAGATATGATTAAGTTAAGGATCTTGAGATGGGATGATTATCCTGTATTATCTGGGTGGGCTCCGTGTAATTGTAAGGGTTCTCGTAAGAGAAAGAGGGATGCAGGAGAATGAGAGGGATGTTTGTGAGAAAGACTCAGCCGACATTTGCTGATTTGAAAGCAGAAGGAAACCTTTAGCCCATGAAATGCCAAAATAAATATATCTATATTACACTTAATTTTATTGTGGTTCTATTTTAAACAGGAAAATATTCAAATACCGTGTTTTGTTTTGTTTTTCATTTTTCCTATCTCATTCCTATTTTGTTTTTCCTTTTTTTCTTGTTTCCTATCTCATTATGATCTCAGTAAAATATTTACTACAAACTTTTAACATGTCCATAACCTAATTCACTATATCATAGTGTCTGAAATAATTAGAAACTCATATGAAAAACAAAATATACACAGTAGCTGGAGAATATTTGAAAGTACTCACTTAAACAAAGATCAGAGTACTTATTGGTGAAGAATTTAACCAATTTTAAAAAATTCATTAGGTAATCACTAACAATGTATATAACTACATGGGAAATAAAACAGAACTTTAAAAAATATATATGCATAGTTGGATTCATTTTTCTCTTAAATATTTTCAGTTTCAGGTTCTGGAATTTTTTTTTGACAAAAGATAGATAAAATAAGGTCTTTGGCATTCAATTTGCTAAATCCCTAAAATTGGCAATTATATTAGAAGCATTAAAAATGTCTTATATGCACATACCAAGAGCTCTCACTTAGTTTCAGATAGTTAAAATGTTTGAAATTATTTCTTACTTGCATAACTTTGCCCCTACTCTTGCTTTTAATTTTAATAAATTCTTAAATTGATTCAGTATTTGTTTAATGAGGATTTTAATATTAAAAGATGAATAAACTCTGCTAATGTCAAAAGAATAACAAGACTTTAAGATTATCTGTAAGGGTGTGTGAGGGGAGTGCGATTTGCTTCCATTAAATCAATTTGTATAGCCCAAAATATTCTTTTCATTATAACTGCACTTTAGAATTCAGGCAGTATTACCAATTTAATATATTGATAATATTTAGTTTTCTCTTGATTGCTAGGCATATAGTATTTTCAATTACCTCCACTAGAGAGAAAATGGAAAAATAGACTTGAAACTTCATTTAGTGTATATTTATTACATGGTTATGTCTGCTAGCTATTCAAATTAAGTTGGTTATTGAAGAGGTTCAGATCTTATTTTTCATACTAATATAAAATATGAAGGAAATATTTTCACTATAAGAATAAAGGTAATTTATGGCAAAAATTATAATTCTATATTGATAGAGTATTAGTGATCATCTGATCTAAATTTTCTTTTTAATAGGAAAGGAAATTGAAATTGAAAAGCTTATTGACTTGCCCAAGGTTTTTAACTACCTAGGAGCATGCAAAAATATGAAACTTTATCTTCACTTTGGTTTTATTTGTTTTCTTCAGATTGTTGCAGTAAATACATTGATTTTTACATGCAACACTGTAAGAATTTTATTACACACTATTTTTGAGTACTATAATATATGGTATAACTGGGAAGCATGCCTTTTATTAAAGCTGGTTACTGCATTTCTTCTAATCCTTTACCTTACACTTTGACTGCAAAATCAAAGAAATGTCTTGGAGATGTTTGGCATAGATTATAAAAAAAGTACACCAAATATCTCTGTCCTTTCCTCAGTCCCTCTTCCCACACTTCAACACTGGAGAAGATAAATAGATGCAGAAGAAATAGAATCAGTGGGAAAGAAGAAAGCAATTAAAGATACCATGCTCTGCTTCATCACTTGGGCTGGCTGAATTTTAAGGATCAAGTGTGAACTGAGGGGATGGATGATAATTCAGTTAAATTTAACAATGAAGTTTTAAATTAATTAATATAGAAGAAGGAAAGTATCTAGGGGAGACAGCAAGGAATAATCCAGGGGCTGCATTAAAGTTACTGGTTTTAATGCAATGTAGGAATAAGATGAGACCTTGAACTCACTCAAATGGCAGTATTGGAACTTCAATGACTACATAAAGCCAGGTTTCTCAAAAACCCAGCTTGCTCAGTGAATGATGGGCTAAGGAAAACAAAAAAAATAAATTGAGATAAAGGGTGACCAGAAGGGGATTACTCTATTTTGACTTCTATTGGAGCTGGGTAAAATTTGAGAAAGAAAGAAAGGAAACAAGGAAAGAAGGGAGGGAGGGAAGGAAGGAAGGAAGAGAGATTTATTACAAGAAATTAGCTCATGGGATTATGGAAGCTGATAAATCCAAGATGGAGTCCAAAGGCCTGAGAACCAAAATAACTGATGATGTGAGTTCCAGCCCAAGGCCAAATCCAAAGGCACAAGAAGACCAATGTTCCTGTTCAAAGACAATCAGGCAGAGAGGGAATTCTCCCTTGCTCACTCTTGTGTTCTATTCAGGCTCTCAATTCAAATGTTAATCTTGTCTGGAAACACCCCCACAAACACACTCAGAAATAATGTTTATCTGGCTATCTGGGCACCCCATGACCCAGTCCAGCTGACACATGAAATTAACCATCACAAGAGGAAACAATGAGATGGTGTTTCCAGGAAAGTGGCTTTTTCAGAAGTATCTATTATCCATTATTGACTGTGGAGGTTTTTGTAGGCTTATATCTCATGTTTCTAAAGAAACTGTGAACATTTTTAGCACTGCATATCAGTATTTTCATATGAACTTGAAATCTGCATTGGTGACCTTCACAATTGCCTTAATTAGCAGAGTCTTACCAAGTGAAGGCAGTTACACTGGTTTACTACATTACTTAAATATGTTCATAGCTTAACATCATTTTCTTCAAAGGAAAACTGCAAATATGCCCTTAGCTTAACCCATTCTATTAATTTAAATGTCTGGAAATCAAACAGAATATGGAAATCAGGCTTTTGTATAAAATTGGGGTTTAACTAGAAACACATTTAGGTAGCAATGCAATGAAGCAGTGAAACTCCAAGAGAGTTTTATGTTTGCTTTCATGAATTTGGGACAATATCTGCTGCACATCTGCAGTTGTGCAATATCTGCACATCTATACAATACACACAGTATTTAAACACATACAAAATATTTATAGAGTTAATTATCTGAACTTACCTAAATTATGGGTTTTATCTTTTGTAGTTTACTTATCCTCTTTTGTCAGGGAGGAGTAAACTGTGATCATTCTAATTTACTTAGAAAAATGCCTGTCTAATATTTGCTCTACCTTCTCTACCAGGAAGTTAGGATGACACTTTGAACAACCAATCACATGGCCAATGACAGGCTTATTCTCCTGCAGCCTCTAAAGAACATATTTTCATGAATGAACCCTAAAAAAATGACCAAGGTCAATTTTAAAGCATTTAGAGTTTCTATCTCTCCTATTAGGACATTTTAAAGTGTCTCTCAAATAAGCTCAGGAAAGGTACTTGTTCATAAACCTAATGCGTACCTTGCACATTGCATATGTTTAATGGATATTAGAGAAAACAATATATATATACATAATAAATATGCAAATAATATATGCACACTATATATGTATGTAGTTATTCCTTTGTATAACACTCATGATATGATTATATATCTGCATATATGTGTGTGTGTATACACTTATGTATTTTAAACTCCTTTACAGCAGAGACACTATCCCCCAAGTTTCCAGTATAATTACTGACTCCAAGAAATCATAATATATGTACTTAGTGAATTTTTGACAGTAAATAGATGAATGGGTGAATGAATATTAGAAATATCAGGACTTACATCTTTTGACTTTCTAACTCAAACATTTCCTGAAAGGCACTCATTAGATGTCATGAGTTAGCTTTATTTTCTTTTTAACTCATCACTAATCTAAACAAGCAAAGTATGATATTCATGATAAAAAATTAAAAAAGCAAAGTTTCCAAAGTTAATATTGAGTGAGTAGAAAAAAAATTCAACTAAAACTTTCCCATATGTTCAGTAGTAAAGGAAAAAAAAAAAAAAAACAACCCTTTAAATATGCTTTTGAAAACATGAAGAGAAGAGGAGGTCCTGAGAGCCCAAGATAGAGTGTTTCAAATGGCAGGGGGATAATATGAAAATGTGAAATGTGAAAATGAGTGAGGAACACAGTCCTTCTCTCCATCAACACCCTCTGAGATGCTGTAAAAGGGACATATGGGAGCTAAGGCTTAACTAAGAAGTGGGAATTTCCTTGCAGTGATCATAGTGATGATTTTATAACATTTCTTATACTTCTGGGGAGACAACGTGTTTTAAAGATAAAAAATGTCATATTTATTATAAGCTGTTTAAAATGTTTTCTTTTACACATTATTCCCATAGCATATATACATGAATATGAATATATACTTCCAATCATAATTATTGCAGAATAAATATCTTATTTAACGTTGCCAAAAGATGTACTTAGATAATAAATCACAAATTCTTTGTTAAAAAGTCTATTACGCATCCATTTATTTTACATTTAAAAATTTTTGAAGATGTTATCAGCATCTATGGCCCTCTTACATAAAAGACACTGTTGCATACTTAATTCTTAATGAAAAGTGAATAGGATTTTAACCATATCTAGTAAACTTGGAAGAACATTGTTGACAGATATCTACAGGGAATGTGGTGGTAGAAGTTGAAATATGTATTGATATAGGTAGTTGATATAAACAGCTAACGATGCTGAAGAAGAGGATGCATATACACAGATAACATCTTCCTGTTACATCTGTTTTGATAGGTGAACTGTGGACATGATATGAGATGTAGTTGAAGTAGTTCTACACAGAAGAATACAGAATATGCCAATCTTAGTGTTTTTTTACTCATGCCATTAATGTAAAAAAATGGCATGTTTAAAAATTATATACTTATATATGTACATACATACATTATATGCATTTAAATATATACATATATATATATATATATTTCTATTTACATTCTTTTGTCATTCCAAAAATATTTTGAAGAGGTTACTAATTGGCTAGTCTGAACTAGATTGAACACATCTGTACTTTTTAAGTTTTCACTTTCAAACTATACAATATATTTTCAGTACTAAAAAGGTCACAGTTCTCAAAATACGGGTTATATCAAAACAAACTTAGTAAAGCAAATCTAGTTTTGTAGTTCAACTGGTGAATTCATTCATTTGAGATTATAGGAGACATTCTTTCACACATGCGAATGTGCAAGTGGGGAAGAAATCTTTGAAATATTGTCATTGTATGTTTTTCTTGCTTTTTTTTTTCATTTGAATTCCCAAGGCTCTATCTTCCACCCAACTCCAGGCAGCTAGACCTAAGTCATTCACTTCCTCAAGGGAATTGTTGTTTCTGTGGAAGCAGTATAGTACAGACATAAGATGAAATGTTTTGTATTTCATGTAGTTGGGAAAAATACCATGATCAACACAATTAATATCAAACACTGTCTGAAGTCCCCTTGTCTGGGGACATTGGGCAATACCTGGACTCATGTTTGGTTGTCATAACTGAGGATAGAGGGGTGATGTTGGCCTCAAGCAGGTAGAGGCTATATCTGCTATATCCTAAAATGCACGTGATGGCTTCCACGGCATAGAATTATCCAATCCAAAATGCAACAGCGCTGAGGTTGGCAAACCCTGGGCTGGAGGAAATGAGGAAAGAGGAATCTCATTAACATGGGAGAAAAGGCAAAAGCAAGAGATCACCAAGTTCTTTGTACTCTTCACCAGAATTATGCAGGTCCTTGGAAACCCAATCTGTCGGCAGACAGTATGAGTCTCCGTTCCTATGAGTGTGCAACATCACCTACACTCGCAAAATAATTTAGCTGCCCTCTCTTTACAAGCTAATAAGGATTTTCCTATTGACAAGCAGCAAGCATGTCACGCACTAATTGTGCAAGGAGTTCCAATGCCTGCTTTTGACCCCACAATTTGTTGTCTTATCAAACTGTCTATAGGCCACCCTTGTTTTAATGACCCAGGACACTAGACACTTTTAAGGGAAATGCTGTGGAAGGCAAAAGCCTCTGCATTGGGCCCCAGGGGTATCAGAGAGCATCATCTGAAGACTGACCCTTGAGCACTGTGGTAACTGAATACCCTCCACCTCATCATCTACACATCTTCCTCTTAAAAAAGTAAAGGTTTTGCATGATACTACCCCACAAAAATAATTTAAAAGTCTCCTTCCTAGCAACCAATTAAAAAGAGATTAAAAAATTGTATTGAAAGGAAATATTTATTTGCATTTTTGTTTGCTTTATATGCATAATATTTCCCTTGTAAGTCCGTAGTAATTTTCAGGAAAAGTCATCATGATGTAATTACTTTCATGAGATTGACAGCAACAGCCAATCTATTATGGATTTTTATGACATGTTAATTTCCCATCTGTCCAGGGTACTTCTTTTCATGTGCCAACATTTTAGAGAAAAGTTAAAAGAATTGAAAGCTTGATCCTCTTCTAATTGCAGCTTGACAATTATTAATGCAATATTCTTGCTAAAGGAGAAGGCACGCCTCTTCATTTTTTAAAAAGGTCATTTTTATAAAAAATGAATGTTCATTATAACCTCCAAATTGAAAATTATTTTCTCGTTATATAAGTAGGCTCTGTCCCTTTTTCACACTTATCCCTAATTTTAAAATGACTTGCTCTCTCGCATTTATTTTTCCCAATATTCTCAGTGAAATTTCTTTTACATGAAGAACCTCTCCAAGAAATCTTCATTGAAACATACCATGTAGAAGATTATAAAATTAATGTTAACTCATATAAAAACATTGTGAGTGCTATAAATGAATCAACCACTGACAAATTGAATGATTTTTTCCCAGTTATGAAAGAAAGCAAAGAAATATACATAGAAGGCTTAAGAAACCTCAAGTCGAAGTACAATTTAAGCTACATCAGGAAACATTATGAAAGCATGTTTTTACATTTCACTCACTATGGTTGAAGTGGATTACATTTGTCCCAATATATTGCTTCCTTTGTCTTTTTGAGCGGCTTGAATGGTCTGACTCACCAGAGCCCTGGACTGGCTTCACATCACAAGAAATCTCATACTCTTACTCATGTGTGGAACAGATGTTGTTTGAGTGAAACATTTGAAAAATGTTGAGAGGCATTACTTCATGTTCTAATGTTTGGATATATCATTTGATTATTAATTAATTAAAAAGAAAGACAAGATTGATGGCATTGAAAAGGAAGAGAGGATACATGAAAAACTTGTAAGGAGACCAGAGTGAAAGACACACAAAAAAGGTACTATAGAAATCATTTTGACTGAGGACTAGACAATGTTGTTATAAACTAGTGAAGTTTTTGAAAATACTGTGCAAATATAGATTTTAAACAAGATTCCAGAATGAAGAAGAAAAGAACTAACACTCCTAAGTACTTCAGAGGGAAGGGTCTTGACAAAAGAAGCATGTATTTTAAAATGACCACACACTAGTTTCTCCCACTTAATCCCTCTACACATAAGAACATTATAATCTTCCTTCTCAGCTGATTCAGGGGGAAATCCTCAGTTTGACTAAAATGCCATTAAAATGATGTGACAAAAGAAAAAAGCAATATTAGGGAGAAAGGCAAATTTAGCAGGGCTGATTAGATAAATACTCAGCTGATGTGACAACTATTGAAACCAGCATTTGCAAGTTGCATTAGATCTGCACCTTTTTCATTTAATTTATTTGAGTGCTCTGAATACAGATTATCTCTCTTAGCCCAATATTTCTTGGTTCATTAGCATTAAAATGAGAACTGCAAGTTCCTTGGAATAACCTTTAAATTGTTTCTTCTAACTTCAGCATAACTTCTGACAGTATCTCTAAATCTCCTTGAACTATTATTTTGTCATGTTCAAGTCTTCTCAAGCTGTTTTTAATTTCATTTTTACCAAGGGCTAGCGTTTTAAAATTGACTTTTAAAAGAAATCCACAAATTTTGTCTTGGAGACTGGGGGCACACAGCAAAGAACTTCCAAGCCTTTATTTAGATGTGCTAGCAAAACTATAGGCCATATGGTAGCTTTGAGAATAAGTCCCTGAAATATACCAAGGGGCATAGTGAGGGTGGTCAGACAAAATGTTTTATGCATGATGTTTCCTCCAAATCTTCAGTAACAGAAAAGAAAGGGTAAACAATAAAGTTCTTGTTACCATCTTTGCTGCTTTTTCAAAAGACTCAGGAAGGAAATTTGCTGAAGGCACTGCACAGTGTAGGTTACACAAGATACATTGCACAGAAACCAAATCATTTCATAGAAAAGTATTTTGAAAATGAAGTAAAAAATAAAGGGAAGAGAAGGGGAGAGAGAAAGAAAAGCCCTAATGAAAAGACTGAAGAAACATCTACAAGCAATACTGTACAGAAATCAGTCTCAAGATTTTTCATTTGACATGCAGCTTAAAAGTATCATATGGAATAAACCAACTATACTTCAAAAGAAAAAAGTATCACATGGACTGCTCTGGTTTAAATAAAATGACAGTGAGAATATGATCTAATACATATATATATTTGAATAAGTAGGGTAGTAGGGGTTTTAAGAAAAATATCTGATACATTTAATTCAAATATTAAAATGCATTTCAAACAGGCAAGCAAGTCAAATTTTCTAGGTCAAAACAATCTTCAGAAAATAAAAATGAATTAACTTTTTGAATGCTCCAAGGTGAAGTGGACCAATCTCAAACTCCATGATTTGTAATTCTGCCTGAGAGAGAGTTTTTGAAGGCACTTCAGGAAATTGCAATTTTATGCTTCTTTTTCAAATGTGCCAAACTAAAACAATCATTTAAAATATATCACAAAATCAAACATTTTCACTTGAGTTATCAACAAAATTGAGGGGTAGTTATATTACTGATTTGAAATTATTATATTTTACTAAATCTCATTATATGTCTAGTAGTTCAACAATTTTAATTATGATACTTAAAATACATTTCAAAGGTTATCTATAGTTTTCTTAGGTTTTTCTATCCCTATTTGCAATAGTTTCTAGTTTTTTATAACAACCTTAATTGTTACCTAATAAAATACATTTAAAAGATTATGTAAAGCTTTCTTAGGTTTTTCTATTCCTTTTTGCCATAGTTTCTAGTTTTTTATAACACAAGAAACAGAATTTTATGCCTTTTTCTTTTATTAATGATACTGATCCTGAAATATATGATTGATCCACTCCAGATTAACCACAATAAATGAAATTACACATTGACTTTTATAACAAATTCAATTTTTATGTAAGTGAAATCCTTCAGTCTGTGTGAGAATAACCAGCAGTGTACACGTGACTGTGGTGGCCACATATCCTTTGCAGAATTATATTACTTAGTAAGAAAATGCAGTAAAATGAATAACTTCATTTTCACTTCTGGTTTCCCATTCACCTTCACAGGGGTGTATTCTACTCTAGTCTAGCACTAAGTGCTCAGAAAAGTTAGACCACAGATTCTCCCCATTGAGAAAACACTTTCAAATAAATTTCAATTTCTACAGAAAGAAGAGTTAACTATACATTTCTTACCGACACCATTTTGCAGTAGAATTAACAATTTTTTTTGTAGTGAACCAAGTACTTTCTCCATGTGCTACACCCCATGTGCTACATTGCATGCTCTAAATTTCTGTGTATTATATTTCACCTAGACTGTTCCCATGTAGGCAAATAATTTTAAATTGATTTAAAACAATAAATTGTCTTTATATGTTTTATCTGCCCAGAGGAAGTAATATATCAGCCTGAATTTTGTCTGCCCAGAGGCAATAATATATTAGCCTGAATTTTGGCAGCAAATCTTTTTTTTTTTTTTTGGTAAACAATATTCTGTCATTTAGTTGTCACATATGTATTTGAAATAATGCAGCAGGGTCAAACTTGTTTTAAATATTTTCAGATAAATATATTAATCGTAAGACAACTTCTATTTAGTGAGTAACAAGATGCAATCTCCTTCTTAACAAATAGCAGCATGATATGAGAAAGTTTTTAAATTGGTGATTATCAGCCCTTGTTCTGCTTCTGGATATATAAAAATTTACTTGTTGCAAGATCTTCAAACTCTTAGGAGCTATGCATGCTTACCATAAAATCACTTCTGCTGTCCTTGTTAGGCAAAGGAAATGTTCATGAATTTTCAAATCCCTGCTGTCTCTTAAAACAAGTGGGCATTTTTTTTTTTTTTTTTGGTAGTAAAATCACTCTGGCTTATTCACTTGTGACAGATTTGATGATAGACCCAAGGGTTCTAGCTGAAAGCCTTGAATTTTTAATTTTGGTTTATTTTTCTTTGTAAAGCATAACATTTGATAATTATTACAGTGGTGTTCTGTAAGTGGTAAGCTCTTTTTTTGAATTAATAATTTAGCTATATTTGATTTTATCTGTAAATGATGGTTAATTTAGATATAAAATTCTAAAATTGAGAGGGTTTTTTTTTCTTTTTTTCAGCAGTCAAACTATTACTGCTTGTTTTCTGGCATCTATACTTGCTAATGAGGAATAATGTCTTGAAATCATGTCTTTGTAGGTAATTTGTGTTTTCTCTCTGGTTCAAAAATTTGTTTTTGTTGAGATACAGCTTCACTTCAATGAATCTATTTATACATTCATTTTTATAGATTTTATTTAGTTCCAAAGCTTAAGATGGTATAATATAAATTCTACCAGTATAGGTATAGCCCACACCCAGGAGAATAAGATACCATAAAAACTATTTGGGGGGATTATTTAAGTGCTAGTGAAAAGAAAAGAAAAGGAAAGGAAAGAAAAGGAAAGGAAAGGAAAGAAAAGAAAAGAAAAGAAAAGAAAAGAAAAGAAAAGAAAAGAAAAGAAAAGAAAAGAAAAGAAAAGAGTGGTTATGAGGCTGGAGATTGCTGTTCTGGGCAATATGAAACATTTTCTAGTTTTCTAGAAAGCCCAATGCTAGATCCCCCAAAAGGCTAGACCCTTGCTGCTGGATAGCTAATTCCCTGTGATAGTTTAGGTGCTAATATATTTATTCATATAATATCCAAAGATTATCTGCACATTTATTTTGCTTAAGAATCAAATAGACCAGACCATTTTCCAATCTAGTGCACAGAATCATTGTAAAAGTAAAAATATTCATAATTTATAATTCCCATCCTCTATTCTATTTGGAGTGATTTATTCTGATTTTTTTTATCATTAAGTCCATTATATATCATTTTCATTTTTCCCAAGAACTAGATGTTAGAGTTTACTGAATAAAATGTTCACTTCTATATTTTAGTCATTTTCAGTTTCTCTATCAATTCTGTTCTCTACCTTAAAATTATTTCCCAATTTTTATTAGTCATTGTTTGTTTTTATAGTTTGAAAATAATAAATATAACCAATAACTGTCTATAGGCATAGAATTCTCCTCCATCTCTCATGGACATGGACCATTTTCATTCTTATGTGATCTCTACATCTCTTCTCTGCACCTCCTTTCTTCTCTTTACCAACCCTATCATTTTCCTTACTCATACAGTTGGCTATCATGGCTTCTCTGACTTTTTTGTATATGATATCCATTTGGATTTGCCAATTTGTCAACCCTAAAATTGGGCTTAATCATTTAGAATTTCTTTGATAAAATTCCCACAGGAGCGAATCTAGCTCATGCATGTTTTTCATGTCAGACCGTAGGTATAATATTCTGGCCACACTATTGTGGGTTCAATATACCTGGATTAGTCACCTACAGCCTATGTGACTGGAATGGTACACCCATCAAAGAGTAATACCTTAAAGTACCTTCAGGGAGGACAGACCCATTTATGAGCAGAAGGGCAAAAGTGGGCTAGAATTTTCAAACAGACACAATCTATGAATTTGGAGCCTCAAGATCCTTCTGACCCTTGGGGTCTCAAGCAGGAAGTGCCAGAAATATTACCATAAGGATAACTGGAGTGTGGTGTTTAGATACCAGCTCTTCATTACAAAGCAGACCTTATCCAGAGTTGGATTACTCACTTACTAATAAGAATGTGAAGTGGAATCAGGCCACCATGAGATAAAACACTTTTACTAGACTGATGATGTGTTATTGGCACAGTAACCCTACTCAGCACAACTGGAACAGCAGGTTCAAGTCTGTGGCTAGCACAAATGGCCAGTACTATATACAAATAAAATTTGAAGTTAAAAAATTATATTCAAAATAACTTGATGAATGAAATCATCAAATGTCGTATTTCTTCAAAAATGTATTCAAAATGTCTGTATACATGTTCTCATGTCTAGATGGGTATGTCTACAGGAGATCATAGGTGAAACAAAGGTGAATGTGAAAAAATTATTCCACGGGAGTATCGATATATCTTAAATGAGTGGTATGTACATTTAAGATGGAAATAATTATATTAATTAAAATAGAATAATTTTACTAAATTAATGCCAGACTGTATGTATGTGTGTGTACACACTCTACATTAAGACTAAGTAAAAATTACATTTAGAATACAATGTGACTTTTTTTTTTACTATATGAGCTCTACCCAATTTAACTCATGCATATTAAAGATTTTTATTTTGTGCAAGTTACTTTATTAGCTCCTGGGGATATAATTGTATGTGCAATAGGTATTCTTCAAAAAACATGTACATTTGGAAAGGAGTATGGACAAGTAGACAAGTAGACAGAGATATGGTGTATTACATGCTCTGTTGACAAAAAGAATAGGAATTTTTAAATGGAAAAATCTCATTAGATGGAATGACATATCAAACATGACATAAGATACAAGTAAAAGATCTTCAGGTGAAAAGGAGGTGTAAGGGAGAGTATTCAAGGAGAAGATGAGATACACTTAAATGTCCCAAACCAAGGGAGAAAGGTCATGAAATTACAAGCCCTAAAATAATTTATCTCCCCTGAGTAAAAATCATGAAGGCTAGAAGGTAGATGGTAGTAGAGTGATAAGATATGAAGCTAGGGAGACAAAACAAGGCTAGTTCATGTAGAGTTCACAAAGGTCATGTATAGTAGTCTACACACAATTGTATAATAATCTAAGGCCAACAGCAAGTCAAAACTTGGAAAGTAGTTGCAGGAAGGTGGAAGAGATACATGATCATGTTTGCATGTTGAAAGTCTATTTCACCATGATAAATTGATGAGAAAACATCTGGGAAAGGCAGTAAGGTAATTGTAGCTTTCCATGTGAGCAATGGACCAGGAGCTTCAGTATTTTCTATGAACCATAAGCCAAATAAGCAATCTGCGATCTATCTTAAGAAAAGGAAAATGTGATTTAAAGTCATTTTCAAAAATTTGTTTAAATATTACTATTTCAGAAGACAAATATTGGTTATTAAATTGAATGGACTACCATATTTTTATGAGTAAATTCAAAGCTGTCCATGTTCTTAGTAGATACCTTGCACTAGTACTGAACACCATTTAAAATATAAGCAAGTGAACATTTTTTTGTTTATTCTACTGACATCAAATTTAATAAAAATTTCATCTTAACAGTATTTAGGACTCAAAACTATATGGGATATGTCTGCCCTTAGCTTTGCCAGAGGCAAAATGTATTTTTGTTGATAGAATGAGCATTATGCTTTCCTCTGAAATTATCTGTTCATGGCTTATTCATTAAGTCTTCAGTTTGTTCAAAGTACTCTTCTTATTGTCTTTTTTTTTTGAATACAGGTGAGAGACTGTATGATTTTGTTTTCTGTGAATTAAGCTGATAGAGTATTCTTTTCAGAAACTAATTAAATGGAATGTATATAGACGTCTTTTTCTCGGTGACAAAGAAAAGTATTACAGGGAAACAATTCATGGGAAGAATTGTATTATGCAATAAAAATATGTGTGTGTTCTATGACTTTAGAAAAATATAAACAGTTTATTCACAAAATAATATTTATCTTACTTTAAAATACATTAATTAGACTAAATAGGCCTTGGTGGCCCATCCTGCTTTCCCTCGAATCTTTCTCCCTCCTCTTTTGTCTTCTTTCATTTTATTTTGGAAATATTTTTAGTTGTATAAATGTAAAGACACTTGGTTGGATTATTTGTTTAAAGATATAAAGAAACATTTTAACATTTAAATCAAAATAACACTTTATGAAGGAAGTAATGGATAGATTTAATATTAATTAATATTAAAACAATGTTCACCATGAGTGTGTTAATTCCATTGTATTCCAGAATATTAAGTAGTAACTGATTAAAAGTGTAGTGATTTTCAAGTTTGCTAGTCTTCTCTTGCCATAATTTAGGATCTCTTTAAGAAAGTGAGGATATAGATTAAGGTTATGTGATAATTCAGTAATAAGGATTCAGATTTATATTTACAGTAGCTGAATCAAGGAAAACAACAAATTTCTCCTTTGAAAAGAATGGTCAATACCTTTAAAAGGATTAGAAATATAGAGAGTATATTTCAGACCACATTAAGTGCAAGTGAAATCAATAACAAGAGCATATCACAGGATGTACCAATTATTTAGAAATTCAGCATCACTTATATATGTAGTTGTTGGGTCACATAAGAAAATCAGGAAAAAATCAAACCTGATGATAATGAAAAAGATCATATAACCCACAGTAGGGTTTAGAGAAAATCTTACAGCTTGTGTTGTTAACACTGGAGAAGAAAAAAAATTCTAAAATATTCAAAATCAATCACCCAAAATTTCACCTTAAAATGTATAAAAAAAAGAAAAGTAAATTACAGTTAAATCACAGAAATAGAATACTGAATACGGACACATAGAAAAATTACAGAGCCACATGTTGATTCTTTGAGCATATTTTTTTTTAAAAATGCACCAATGAAAACAAAACAAAAACCCTCTAAGCACCTACTCAGGTTGATAAAGAAAAAAGAAAAAGAAATCTCACAAATTATAATAGAATGAATGAGAGAAGGGTTATCACTGTAGAGCCTATAAATAGTCAAAGGATAGAAGATAATATTTTGTCCAACTTAACACCTAGTCAGAAAACTGTTGAAACGGACATGTTCCTTGGAAAATGCAACTGAGCAGAACTCACAAGCCGTGAAACAGGAAACGGTAATAGCCCTGAATCTACTAAAGAAACGGAATTCATCATCGAAAATTTTGCTACAAAGAAAATTTCAGACCCAGATGGTTTCACTGTTGAATTCTATCAAATACTTAAGAAGAAATACCAATCTTACACAAACTCACCCAGAAAACAAATAGATGCCCCTTCCTACATGCTTTATGAGGCTAGAAAAACCATACTCCACCAACCTCACAAAGACAACAAAAGAAATTTACAAACTAATATTGCTCATGAATATAGGTGTAAAAATACTTTAAAATATTGGCAATTGAATCCAACAACATGTTAAAAGAATAACACATTATGACCAAGTAAATGTTATCTCTGTAATTCAAGGTTGTTTTAACAAACCATTTCAATAGATACAGGAAAGGAATTTGAAAAAAAGTCAACATTAATGTCTCTTAAAAACTCTCAATAAGCTAAAAATAGAGGGGAACTTCCTCAATTTGATAAAGGACAAGTATGATAAAACTATAGCTAATATCATAATTAATGGTGAATTACCGAACACATAAGGATATCACTCTTCATTTCACATTCTAAGGAGAGTACAAAAAAGCTAGAAGAAATAACTGCATTTAACACATTTGCAGATTACAAGGTTAATATACAAAAGTTAATTTTATTTTAAACACTAGCAGCAAGCAATAAGAAAATAAAATTTAAAACATTCTATTTATGATAGTGTCAAAATTTGTGTGAGTTAAACACACATTTAGCAAAAGGCAAATAAAAACTGTATGATAAAAAAACAAACTATGGATATGGTAAATTAAAGAAAATCTAAAGAAATGATGAGTTATTTCATACTCATGATTTGGAAGATCCAATATTGTTAAGAAATCAACTCTCCTCAAAATGAAAGATAGATTCATTACAATCCCAGTCACAATTCTAGTAAGCTATTTTTGTTTGTTTGTTTTGGTAGTAATCAAAAACTGTTTCCAAGATTTACATGGAAATACAAGTGACCTAGCTGCCCAAATCTTGAAAGAAAGAAATAAAGAAGTCAAGGATTTATACCTGATTTCAAGATGTGTATAAGTTTACATTAATAAAGACAGTGTGGCATTTGAGTGAGGGAAGACATATGGATTAATGGAATAAACCTAGAAAGTCAAAGTGAAAAGCAAAACAACAACAAAGGGATATTGTTTTAAATTGCAATTAATACTCCTGTAAGTAAACCTCTTTCTAAATATTTAATAATTGCCAATTCAAGTGCAACACTTTCATTTTATTTGGTTGTGTTTTCTGTGTTCCTTATAAAGATTTACTTATTGAGTATTATCTAATTGAATCATGTTTCTAGTATGAATGAATATTTATCAAATGTCTATTTTTTCTCATATTTTGTTATATAAAGTTCCTTTTATTCTTAAAACATGAATTATACCATAAGATGTATCAGTATTCTTCCACTTGTTTTCTCTCTCCTTATTTTTGATCTCTTTTTCTTCTTTGTAATAGTTTTCAATCTTTCATCTATAAAAATCAATTATTTATTTGATTGCATGGCAGAATGATCATGCTGAGACACTATTCTAATTTTATTTCTCCCCTACTGTTCCTCTTTTCATAGGACTTCTAGCTTAAAATGGTGTCAACCTAGACACACATAACTGTCTTTCCTAACTTTTTAGTTAATCACATAAGAAAAATCTAAATGGGTGAAAATTTTACAAAAACAACACTAATTAAGGAAGATAATTTATTATCAGAACTCATATCCAACAACAAACAATAACTCTGAGTTAATATAAAATAGTGAAGTAATTTCTCCTCAAATGCTTTAAACCACTTTAAAGAAAAAAAAGTAGAGCTTTCCATTCCAAATATATTATAATTTTTCATCTCATTTTTGTAATAATGAACTTCAGAAAAAATTTTGAGGCAAATATCAACTTTAAAAAAATTTATTTGCCATTAATCAACATTTCTTTCAAATTTGGACATAGTCATGTTTATAATAAATGCAAGATTACCAAAGAAATGGCTGAGTTCACAGTAAATATATTGAGTTACTATTTCTGAGTGACGTTTCCCTAAATTTTTATAAAACATTAGCCAACTTTTATCATTTTGACTGTCATTCTTTTTTCTGAAATCTTAGAATGCAACTTTAAGTATACTATTAAAGACACTAACTTTTTATATTGATTTGATCATTAATTTAAATTCAATTTTCTTTCATCCTTTATTATGAGACTATTTGTAAGTTCTTGTTTACAGTCTATCATTTAATGTTCTGTATTTTAAATAATACATTTTTTTAATATCTAAGAGATGATTTCACCTTTCTACTTAGTATTTGAAAAAGTCATCAGAATTAAAATATTTCAAGTAAAGAAAGTGTGTCATTTTAGTATTTATTTATGATTACCTGCTAAGCAATTTAATGTATAGATTTTGAAAACAGATAAGGCATATCAATAGGAACCACAATGTTTATAAAAACCACAAATATATTAAAATTTTAATATTTTAAAGCTTTATCACTTGTTTTTAAAAAGAATGCAAAAGATTATTTGAAAATAATTGTCTTCTGTATGAGATTTCATTATTTTTTCAGGTGAATATTTCTCAGAGATGCTTGACTTAAGAATCAATTAAAATGAAAATGTTCCTAAAAAAACCTAAGAGAAGATGCTGCTCTGAGACATGTTCCTTGAACACGTTGGTCAGTTTGGGACACCTGACAAATTCTCAAAAGAATATTTTTATTCCATTAAAAAATCACATTGCACATATGACTGATGTATAAAATATGTTTAAACATTTTTAAAATGTATGTATAAATTTTAAAAAATAAAAATCTTTTCTAATTTAAGATTGTTTATGTGACACTTCTGATTTTTCCACAATAGGAATTTATTCAGAACTTTTTTAATTTTATTTTTTTATTGAAGTATAGTTGATGTATAGTGTTGTGCCAAACTCTACTGTGCAGCAAAGTGACTCAGTTATACACAGACTATTTTTTTATATTCTTTCCATTATGGTTTATCACAGGATATTGAATATTGTTGCCTGTGCTCTACAGTAGGACCTTGTGGTTTATCCATCCTATATATAAAATAGTTTAGAGCTGCTGATCCCAAATTCCCAGTTCTACCTTCCCACACTCCCCCTCCCTTGGCAACCACAAGTCTGTTCTTTATGTCTGTGAGTCCGTTTCTGTTTTGTAAGTAGGTTCATTTGTGCCATATTTTAGGTTGATTTTGAATGTTAAATTTTTACATAATATTGTAGGATTAACACATTGTTAATGAAAGACTTTGTTTTCCCCTCTTTGACCTGTTATTCATTTCAATCGTCTTCTTTCTGTGACCATCCTCAAGCATGAGTCTTACCAAATGTTTGGAATGCGTGTTTGCACATCATAGATTTTATCAGCTTCTTCATTTGTTCAAGTATAGACTTGGGAAGCAACATTTTAGGGTTTTTGTTGCATTTTGCTTTGTGTTGCTTTCCTTTATTTTCTGAGCCCTCTGTTTACTCTCACTATTTCTCCATTAACTTACATTTTAGCCCAGTAACTGGTCAGCACACATCGTTTGGTATTTGGTAGTGATCTTCTACGCGGTGAACAAACACACAATATATTCTTTAAACATTAAACCAAGTGTTTGCTGCAATTATCACCAAACGACATACAAATTTATGTATAAATATACTTTAAAAAGTAATAAATACATAGACTTCAAAAATCTATTTTGTCTTATATTGTTTAGGTTTGAATTACTATAATTTTATGATCATTTCTTTGCTTACATTTTAAATCACCATTTATTTACAAGAATAAAGTAAATCTGACTTGGACAGCCAGATCAATTTTGAATCAGAAGTTAAAATTTTGATTGAAATGTTACTTTTAAAAAATTTTTATTTATTTATTTTTTGGGCTGCTTTGGGTCTTCATTGCTGTGCGTGGGCTTTCTCTAGTTGTGGAGAGCAGCGGCTGCTCTTCATTATGGTGAGCAGTCTTCTCATTGAGGTGGCTCCTCTTGTTGAGGAGCACAGGCTCTAGGCATGTGGGCTTCAGTATTAGTGGCACATAGGCTCAATAGTTGTGGCTCTTGGGCTCTAGAGCGCAGGCTCAGTAGTTGTGGCATACGGGCTTAGAGCTTAGTTGCTGCATGGCATGTGGGGTCTTCCCAGCCCAGGGATTGAACCCGTTTCCCCTGCATTGGCAGGCAGATTCTTAACCACTGTGCTGCCAGGGAAGTCCTGAAATGTTGCTTTTAAGATTGTTAGAATATAATGGCTTTTTTTTTTTTTTCTGTAAGTTTGGGACCTTGAGGATGAAGTCATAAAAATATAGCATTTTCATTTAGAGATACACTTTCTGCCCCCTAGGATCATGAAACACGTACCCACTCCTATCAAAAGCACACAGTCATTGTAATTCATAGTAAGCCACACTCTTGGTCTAACTTTGGTCCTCATGAAGATAAATTTAGCCTATTTTAAGAAGTATTTCCTAGAATGTTTTTGGGAGGGCCCAGAGATGTTTCCTTAAGGTATAACCTCTTTTAGAGCTTCAGTTTCCTTCAGGCACAGTTGAAGCACATGAGATGTCATAGATGCATTTTATATAAAGGTTCTGAATGGTATTCATACTTGGATTCATTATCCCTGTTTCTTCCTTACTTACAGAACTCCCATTTTATTCAGGTAAAAAGTTCTGTGATAAAGGGGATGGATTACAGTCTGATTTAACCAGAGAATTCTCAAACCCAAGTTCACATTCTATTCACCTGAGGAAATTTTATGGAATGCTGATGGCCTGGAGGTTTTGGACTAATTGGTTGGGGATACTAGCGAGTATCAACACTTTCAAAGACCCCCAAATGTTTTGACTATTTATTGCTTAAGTCAATAGTGGCATCCTTTAGGCTAGAGGTTGAATAGCCATTACCTAGACTTCATGGGAAAATTGTTTTTTATTTCTGATGTAATGCAACATTGAGACCAGGAGAAAGTCTTTTTGTTTCTATAGCTGCCTGTCCCCACCCTCTCACATTCTTTGTTTCCTTATTTTTAGAAAGCTGAAGTGTGACAATCTCATGTTTGCAAATGTGACAGCCTTTTTGTAATGCCACACCACTGAAGTTGAAAACTGAAAGGAGTGAGGGAATTGAAATTTTTATGATAATAAATTGCTGAATCAACCCTGAAGATTTCTTGACATATAAGTAGTAAATATTCTCTGCAGGTAAGTTTTCTGTTACTTATCACCAAACATATCCTAACTGATTTAATTACTGAACCAGGCAATAACTCAATACTTAGTACTTAATTCAGGTAACTTAAAACCAATGAAGCTTTCTGAGCAATAGGTTTAAGACTTCACAATCTTTCATTTTCTTCCAATGGGGCATTCCTCAAAACTCATGTCCTTAGAACTAGCTTAGACATGTTGCTGTGCATTTTGACTAAAGCCATTGCTTTAGGTAGAGTGTTCATATTGTGTTACATTTGACCCACATCATCTCACATAAAACTAACATCTATTTTAGACACACAGAGGTCCAACCATATTGTGGCATTTTGTTGTGTTCAGAATTTAGTTAATCAAATACATTTATTGAGAACCATTAATATGAGTCTAATTTAGTGTATAAAGATATGAGACTTGGAGTAAATGTTCGAATTTGATCTTTCATATTTATGGTTATTTAAAGCACTCTGATAGGGGAAAGAAACTGTGACCTTTCTAAGGAGAGTAAAAAGGGTTCGAGAGGTGGAATAATAGAGAAAAATATATAAAGTGTATAGGACAAGACATACAAACTGTTGTATTATCTAGGAACTTTGTAACCCATATTCCATAAGGGGAAGTCATTCAAAAGACTGAGAAATATATTATTAAAAAAACATTATCGCATTTTTCATATGAAGGCAAGGAGAGGTCAGATAAGTTCCCCCAAATAAATTGGATATAAACTAATGCAGCCAGAAGTGGAATCCTTCTCTAATTTTAACAGTACATCATACTTTTAAAAATTTATGCTGATATATTATTTCATCTTTCTGTGCATGATAAAAATATGATAAATGAATATTGAGTAAAAATGAGAATAAACAGAAGATTATCAATAGCCAATGAAACCAAAGCAATAATCAGTGAAGCAAAGCTATGAGAAGGTTGAAACCAAGACTGTTCAGGTCACTTCAGGAGCCAGAACCCAGAACTGATAAGCCACCAGGACTCATTCTGTTTCTCTCTTCATCCTATCAGATAGCCTTTCTTCCTAAGTCAGAAGCCAGGGTCACTTCTTGTGTTATAGAATAAAAAGGACTTTATAATCTCACACCCAATGTATAAAATAAAAATCCTTGTGAACTACTGGTTGTCCTAAATGAGGTCACCTGTTCATTATTGTGGCCACAGAGGATCAGTCCTATAAAAACCACCAAACTATCGGCGTTTGGGGGATATACTGAAAAATGTTCAAAAAAACAAAGAAAATAGATGTGACGATTCATTTAAAAAGGGACATGCACTTGGAAGACACAGTTTAAATAATATTATATCAGGTAAAGATTTTGGCTCTTACTCTAATCACAGTAGAAGCTACTGAATGTTAAAGTAGGACTTATGTAAGCACATTTCTGTCTTAGATTTTTTTGGCTGCCAGGTGAAGATTGAATTATGGAGATATGCATGAAAGCACAATAAACAGAGGAATATAGCTTTTTAAATAAACCTTTAAACAATTTAAAGGAAATGGACTACTAGGATGGTAATAATACACATACAAATTTAAATATTTTGTTCATTAAGTAGTAAACACACTGAACATACCTCTAATTCCAGATAATTACATGATTTTTCACATATTCTATAAAAAGAAAGAGAGCCAGCCAAAGTTAATGATACACAAAATCAACACATTTTATATCTTACTATAGGACAGGGTGGGGGAAAACAGTAGGTGGAGTAGGGTCAAATATTTTAGTAGAAAAAAATGTTTCAGTTAATATAGTCAACATACCTCCCTCATTCAATCATGTTTTATTGGTGGTAAGTAGTTTACTAAGTAATTTATATACATATTACTTTTTATATTCATCTTTTAATTTACTTGTTATGTATATTTTTCATAGGACATCTCCTAACCTATTATATTCCACATTACAGAAATGATTTAAAGTGGGTTATGACATACAACATTTGTCTAAATAAGAATGGAATGTTTGAAGACTTTGCAAAAAATATTTGCTTTAGACACTGAAAATGCATCTGTTTTGTATGTGTAGCCCAAATTCAGTAAACTTATGAAGAAAACGGTGTTTCATTTCCAAAATTTCTTATCACAGTTTCAATGTTCTCTCTGGAAAACTTCTAACTGTGTTCCTTGAGATGTGCCTTCCTTGTCAGTGCTATGCTGGAACTTTGAGTGAGTGGATGAGCATCTCAGGCCCCTGGGCAGCAGCTGGGCCTGCAAGATACCTGGCTAGGTGATAACTCTAATCCTTGCCAACACAAAAATAACAGAAAATGACTAGGATTTATTCAACGTCCAAACATCATGCCAGCATGCATCCCTCCACCCACACTACTTTTTAAACTCAGAAGAGGTGAAATTACTCAAGTAAAGGTTAAGACTAAGCAGAGGCAGAAACACTGGTGTCCTCATGTCAGAGGAAGAGATTTTCAGGAAGTATTGGAGCCCAATGATCTTGTTCAAAATATCATATGTTAGTCATTACCTACTGAGCACATAACAAAACTCAATAAGGAAATAAACTGTTATGAGTCTCATAATATACATAGGATTTTTAAATCTTGTATGTGTCAAATAGGGAACATAAGAGTTGAATATCTAATATGTAATTTTTTACTAATCCTTCTACACAATTGTAAGGCAATTTAAACATAGTTCATCATGAATTAATTAAACCATTTTATTTCTTTGTGAAATGAAATTTGTAAATCTTATGTCCTTTTGTAACACAACAGTTTGAGTAGTCAAAGAAGCTTTAAAGAGAGAAAATAGTTTCTATTACTTATTATGAGTCTCTCAGAGATGTCATCAGGGAAAGTAGTCATTGTGGTAATTCTTTTGGGGAGAAGAAAACACTGAGGCAATAAAGACTAAACAACTTCCTCAAAATGACTAGACGAGACCGAGATTTAAACTCTACTGAACCTGATTTCAGAATTTTCTTTCTTTATATTCTAGATTTTCTTAAGGCCTATAAAGCCAAGAGATGTAAAGAGTAAGAGATGACATTATTATAGATCTACTTATGTCAATAGATTTTTAAATGATAAACTTTTATAATATTTTTCATGCTAAGCTAACAGATGGTACTGCTTCCATAAAATGCTAGCACCAACATAGAAATTAATAGATTTAATTAACATTGATTTATCTGAATTAAAGAACTATTTTAATATCAGGGTTGATTTAAATTTTATATAAAACACAAAGATGAAAAAGTCTTCATGTATTTTTTCTATAGCATATATGTTTATGCATATATGTATCATATATATAATACCACCTATTTATAATTTTGACACAAAAAGTAGCTTTACAGCCTGGTAAATCCATGAATGCTCTGGTATAAGGAATCATTATCTTGGCTGACAAGTGTACCAGGTCTTATAATAGGACTCTCCTTCACTGGCTCTAACAAGCAAATTCCCTGTTTCCCAAAAACATTCTTTTAGAGACTCTTGAATGTGTATCTGCCTTGAAAGGATGACCTATCTACATCGCGGTCTTCTCTTTTTAACTTCAGTATTTGGAATTCAGTTCAGGTCAAGACCAAAGAAGCAATTCTGTCTCACAAGTGTTGCAGCTGGTTTCCTCTAGTGCCCCTCCATTCATAGCAAGGGAAGGAGTGGCAGATTCATACAAGATTAGTTTAAAAGGGAAATTAATACTGTTTCCTCATCCTCATGAAGGCTTGAGCTACACTGGCCAGGATCCAAGAAAAAAGGCTCAAGTGGAACAAATTTGGCTGCATGAGAATGATGCTCGGAGACATAAACCAGGTTATTTGTACTTTTGCCAATGAATACATCACTAGAAGTTGAAGATGGCATGGCTTCCCTCTACCATCTGGCTTAATTGAAAAATAAAAATAATGGGAAACAATAAGCCAAAGGTTTATTTCCTTTAGCCATGTGTGATTATTGTCTAGTTATGAATTGAATTGTTTTTCAAATATTGAAAGTTTTCCTAAATATATGTATAAATATAACATCAGAAGCAAATAATAAATCATTCACCATTACAAACTAATGTTGAATTCTATCAAAATCTCATTGATGTAAACTATTTGGTTTATCTCAATAGTATCTTTTCCCTTTTCCCTTTTCTGTAGACATAAATTAGGAAATTTTAATCAAAATACAAATCCAGAGATTATTTTAATTTCATAGAAACATATTGTTTCCTTTATGTTTTGTTTAGCCATTCTAAATTAAAAGTGCCAGTGCTCAACAGAATCAAAAGAAATGCAGAATTCTGTCATTATCAGGTGAAAATTTGACTGAGACATATACATTTTCTCAATTTGTGTATTTTTTTTTATTCTACAAATAGTGGCCATTATGTGACAGGTGTTGTTTAAAACACTGAAGCATAAAATAATGAACAAGGTAAAGATCTATCCATTTCTCATGGATATTGAGTCAAATAGAAGAAGACCAATGTGAATTTGATCATGTGAACAAATCACTAAATGAACAAAAGTATGATACAGTGTTTCCTTTATCCTTAATACATATTTTTCCCCACTAACATAATTCCCTATGAAGTTGAGAACCACATAAATTCAATTTAAAGAAACATTCTAATCAAATCACTTTGGGTACAGCGATACAAATGATGTATTTTTAATTTCTTCCATGGGGGTATGCATGGACTCTTCATGTGCTCCACATTTTTACCTTTATGAATAAGTAGAAACCACAAAGTTACATTGTACAAAAAATTTAATCTAGATTGTCTAGATAAGGATTAGAAAAAAATGAAGTTCTAGCTGATTTAATCAAGCAATATTACTCTAATCACTATCAGATATTTTAATACAAGCAAATTAAATTTTAAACATCACTTTCAGGTTTCTAAACATAAATTTAAATCATTTTAAAGTTAAAATACTAGAGTATCAGAAAAATCCTCTTAACATCAAAGTCCTTTCCAGGTAAATTTTTATATATATATATATATATAAATATATATATATATATATATTTATATATATATATATGTGTGTGTGTGTGTGTGTATGTGTGTGTGTGTGTGTAACTCTCTCTCTCTCTATTTATCTGTCTACCTGCCTACCTATCTACCTATCTATATGTCATCATATGTAAGCACTGGTGATAGAAATAATACATGATCCTTACATGGAAGTGGAGATATACACTTTACTGGGAAAACTATGGAAGTTAAATAGATTTTCCCAAATTTACCAAGTTAGTGTCAGTAACTAATTTTAAATTGCAGAAACAATGCATTTCCACCTCCAACATTCTAACTCCCTCCCCTTTCACATACTTTTCTTCTTATATTATGCCTAAATATTATATGGAATCAGAATAAATAAGATGTAGAAAAACAAAGCTTCCATTAAGTAGAAAAATACTATTACCATTAGAAAAGACAGAGAATTCACAAGAGAAAAATAAAAGCATAAACCAAAAGTATAATGAAAAAATACATGTTAGGTTGCTAAGGCTGCCATCAGGTATACCATAGATCAGACGGCTTAAACAACAGGAATTTTTTTCTCACAGTCCTGGAGACTGGAAGTCTAAGATAAAGGTGTTGGCAGGGTTGGTTTCTTCTGAACTTATCTTCTTAGTTTGCAGAAGGCTCTTTTTGCTCTCTCTTCATAGGGTCCTTCCTATGTATATGTCTGTGTCCTAATCTCCTCTTCTTAGAAGGACACCGGTCATTGAATTAGACTCATTCTGATGAATAACTTCATCTAACCTTAGTTATCTCCTAGAAGGCCTTACCTCCAGGTACAGTCACATTCTGAGCCATTGGGAGTTAGAACTTCAATATATGAATTTTGGAGGGACACAATTCAGCTCATAACAGAAGATAGACTATCTTTTAAAATAAAAAAATGATCCTTTTAATATGATTAAAATATAACTCAATATATAAATATACAATACTTACTCTAAAATTTAAAGGAAACTGATTGCTGAATGTTTATGTTAATTATTCTATACACATAAATCATGATCACAATGGACTCTACATAGTGAAATAATCACTAACATTTATGCAGCTTTATTTTCTAGACATTTTGCTATTTTCCACATGTTAATGATTTTATTGTTCAAAACAATTGTGTGAGATTGGTTCTGTTATTATCCAGAATTTTCTGATACAGAAAATGAGCCTATAGAGTTTTAGTAATGTTCACAGGGTCATAAAAATATGAAGGAATTCAACAAAGCTATGTTGCCCATTCTGTCTGACTGCAAGCCCAGGCATTCATTTACTATAGAACATGACCTTTTGAAAATTTATTATAACATATCTTGGTTGTATTTGAATTAGGGTTTTAAAAAATAAAGTATAACATAAAATATAGTACAGTTTATACTGCTATTTTACTAAAATATTTTAAGGATCCTAATGAAATAAAAAGTACTCTATTTTGCTCTATCATGGAAATATTTGTTTCCACCATTAACTGTAGAGCATGATACCAATGATGAATGCACAAAGCCATATTCTGGATAAATCACTGTAATGTTTTGCTCTCTTGGAATCCATTTGCTTCACAAGTATATCCATAACTTAATTAAGATGAAACTTCACTCCATTTCACATAATTCTCTTCCACAATTATAAACAAATAAATAAGTAAAAATTTTCAAAGCTGGAAAATTCATTCCATATAAATAATTTAGATCCCAGATCTACTTTTTTCCCACATTATTTCTTTACACTAATAGGGTCAATCATACCACAAAAACTGCAATGTAGACTCAGGACCACAGATGTGTGTTTTTCTTTCAATATGTAATTGGAATTAAAAAGCCAGACTTCAACATCAAATTTAATTTTCTAATGTATTTTCTTGGAAATACAACATTGAGAAAGTGTAGCAAAGGATATTCCTCTTTGTCCAGTATTATATTTTTAAATATACAGACACAAAATTTGGTGTTAATTTTTTTATTTCACTTTTTCTTGTCTATACTTTTGAAAAAATATGAAACACATATAATTACCTTCTAAAGTAGAAAACAGTTTCAGTCTTTCATATTCAAGGCTACTTTGCAAAGAGTGAATAATGCGTTATAATATAGAAAATTTTAAATAAATCATAATTCTTTGAATTTAGAAAGATGAAGAGCAACCATAGTAACAAAATTAGATGTCACACTATGTTAAATATGCAAAAAAAATCTTTGTGCAGATGGTGGAAATCAAATCCATTCTCAACTTCACAAGGCATGTCTATATGATGAAAAATATCAGTTTAAAAAACCATCCATCTGCCATATTCAACCATCTTAAAACCAAATAAATGAAATGTAAATATCTTATGGCTAATTGTAGAGAAATATTTTGACTTTTAAAAAAATTATAAATAATAGATATAACTCCATTCAATTATCAACTCCATTTGATAAGTCCATTTTATAGTCACTATTAGGATGAATATGTTATTAAGGTATATTTAGTTGTTATTTTTAAAGTGAAGTCATTAATTAAAACAAAAAACAGTCCAATGGAACATATAGATACAAATATCTTTGTTGATATCTATATCTTAATAGATATAGATATTATCTATATTTATTTATTGATATTTATTGATATAGATGTCTATATCAATAAATATCAATAAATCTATATTAATATATATACACTATATTGATCCATGTATATACACATACATATATACCCCATCACTTCTCTTCTGAAAAAATTTAACAAAATAAAAATCAAAGAAAAACAATGTAATGTTAGCTTATAATATATGTGTAATATTAACTTTTTTTAGTTTATACAGTGATTATAATGGTGTTTGTGGTATAACTTGTTTCAACTAGTGTACATGAAATTATTTCTCAATAAAAATTTGAGAAAATTAGAATCTAAAATGTTTTTGTAATATATATGTATACAAGCAAACACAAGAATAAATGTAAAAGTATTATACATTATGCTTTTGCATAAAAAGCTCTTAAAATGTTTTTATGTAGATAGAAATAGATTTTATTTTATTTTATTTATTTTTAAGCTCTTTATTGGAATATAATTGCTTTACACTCTTGTACCAGCTTTTGAGGTACAACAAAGTGAATCAACTGTATTTATACATATATTCCCATATACCCTCCCTCCCATGACTCCTTCCCACTCTCCCTGTCCTGGCCCTCTAAGGCATTACCCATTATCGAGTTGATCTCCCTTTGTTATACAACAACTTCCCACTAGCTATCTATTTTACAGTTGGTAATGTATATATGTTTATGCTACTCTCTCACTTCGTCCCAGCTTCCCCTTTGCCCCCCAACCCCCCAACCCCGTGTCCTCCAGTCCATTCTCTGTATCTCAATCCTTATTCTTGCCCTGTCACTGGGTTCATCAGTACCATTTTTTTTTTTTAGATTCCATATATATGAGTTAGCTTACAGTATTTGTTTTTCTCTTTCTTGCTTACTTCACTCTGTATGACAGACTCTAGGCCGATCCACCTCATTACATATAGCTCTATTTAATTTATTTTTATGACTGAGTAATATTCCATTGTATATATATGCCACATCTTCTTTATCCATTCATCTGTTGATGGGCATTAAGGTTGTTTCCATGACCTGGCTATTGTAAATAGTGCTGCAATAAAAATTATGGTACATATTTCTTTGGGGATTATGGTTTTCACCAGGTATATGCCCAGTAGTGGGATTACTGGATCATATGGTAGTTCTATTTGTAGTTTTTTAAGGAACCTCCAAGCTGTTTCCCATAGTGGCTGTACCAACTTACATTCCCACCAACAGTGCAGGAGAGTTCCCTTTTCTCCAATCCCTCTCCAACATTTATTGTTTCTAGACTTTTTGATGATGGCCATTCTGACTGTACCTCATTGTGGCTTCAACTTGCATTTCTCTAATGATTAGTGATGTTGAGTCATATATTTGTTGGCCATCTGTATGTCTTCTTTGGAGAAATGTCTATTTAGGTCTTCTGCCCAAATGTGGATTGGGTTATTTGCTTTTTTGGTATTAAGCTGCATGAGCTGCTTGGATATTTTGAGATTAATCCTTTGTCCATTGCTTCATTGGCAAGCATTTTCTCCCATTCTGCGGGTTGTCTTCTTGTTTTGCTTATGGTTTATTTCACCGTGCAAAATCTTTCAAGTTTCATTAGGTCCCATTTGTTTATTCTTGATTTTATTTCCATTATTCTAGGAAATGGATCAAAAAAGGATCTTGCTTTGATGGATGTCATAGAGTGTTCTGCCTATGTTTTCCTCTACGAGTTTTATAATGTCTGGCCTTACATGTAGGTCTTTAATCCATGTTGAGTTTATTTTTGTGTATGGTGTTAGGAAGTGTTCTGATTTCATTCTTTTTACATGTTGCTGTCCAATTTTCCCAGCACCACTTATTGAAAAGGCTGTCTTTTCTCCATTGTATATTCTTGCCTCCTTTGTCAAAGATAAGGTGCCCATATGTGCTTGGGTTTACCTCTGGGTTCTCTATTCTGTCCCATTGATCTTCCTTTCTATTTTTGTGCCAGTACCACATTGTCTTGATCACTGTGGCCTTGTGGTATAGTTTGAAGTCAGGAAGCCTGATTCCACCAACTCCATCTTTCCTTCTCAAGATTGCTTTGGCTATTCGGGATCTTTTGCATTTCCATACAAATCGTAAAATTTCTTGCTCTACTTCTGTGAAAAATGCCATTGGTAATTTGATAGGGATTGTGCTGAATCTGTAAATTGCTTCGGGTGGTATAGTCATTTTCACAATGTTGATTCTTCCAATCCAAGAATATGGCATATCTCTCCATCTGTTTGTATCATCTTTGATTTCTTTCTTCAGTGTCTTATAGTTTTCTCCATACAGGTCTTTTGCCTCCTTAGGCAGGTTTATTCCTAGGTATTTTATTCTTTTTGTTGCCATGGTAAATGGGAGAGTTTCCTTAATTTCTCTTTCTGCTTTTTTGTTGTAAGTGTATAGGAATGCAAGGGATTTCTGTGCATTAATTTTGTATCCCGCTACTTTACTAAACTCATCAATTAGTGCTAGCAGTTTTCTGGTAAAGTCTTTAGGGTTTTCTATGTTTAATATCATGTCATCTGCAAAGAGTGACAACTTTACTTCTTCTTTTCCAATTTGGATTCCTCTTATTTCTTTTTCTTCTCTAATTGTTGTGGCTAAAGCCTCCAAAACTATGCTGAATAATAATGGTGAGAGTGGACACCCTTGTCTTGTTCCTGTTCTTAGTGGGAATTCTTTCAGTCTTTCACCATTTAGAACGATGTTGGCTGTTGGTTTCTCATATATGGCTTTTACTATGTTGAGGTAATTTCCTCCTAGGCCCATTTTCTGGAGAGTTTTTATCATAAATGAATGCTGAATTTTGTCAAAAGCTTTTTCCACATCTATTGAGATTATCATATGGTTTTTATCCTTCAATTTGTTGATATGATCTATCACATTGATTGGTTTGCATATATTGAAGAATCCTTGCATTCCAGGGATAATTCCCACTTGATCATGGTGTATAATCTTTTTAATGTGCTGTTGGATTCTGTTTGCTAGAATTTTGTTGAGGATTTTTGCATCTGTATTCATCAGTGATATTGGCCTGTAATTTTCCTTTTTTGTGACATCTTTGCCTGGTTTTGGTATCAGTGTGAGAATGTTTTTTTTATGTCTTTTGAGCTAAGAAGTGCTCAGTTGAGTCAAAGATTATATTACAATGTGATTATCATCTCTCCAATCAATTCTATCTCTTTGCTTTATTTCCTTTTTCTTAATAAATGTACTTACTTATTGGCTGCATTCAGTCTTGGTTGCTGCACGCAGGCTTTCTCTAGTTGTGGCAAGTGGGTGCTACTCTTTGATGTGGTGTATGGGCTCTTCCTTGCGGTGGCTTCTCTTGTTGAGGAGCATGGGCTCTAGGCACATGGGCTTCAGTATTTGCAGCACAAAGGCTCAATAGTTATGCCTCATGGGCTCTAGAGTGAAGGCTCAATGGTTGTGGTGCATGGGCTTAGCTGCTCTGTGGCATGTGGGATCTTCCTGGTCCAGGATTGAACCCATATTCCCTGCCTTGGCAGGTAGATTCTTAACCACTGCACAACCTATGAAGTCCCTCTTTGCTTTATTTCTAAATTTAGGAATAGATCTTTGAGTTTTCCCTTTACTTCACTGATTAGATTATATGTGATATCAACTGTTTTGACTGTTTCTAAACCTTTTGAAAACTTTATACAAACTTTTATTTCTGTTACCATCTCAACCTGTTCTCTTTTTCATTAGATAGCCTATCTTTTTAGAAAACAAGTCTCCAGGTTATGCCTCTATGGAAGAACAAATATTTTCTTACCCTAGAATTGTAGATTATTAAAACTAACTGCTGAAAAATTATTGACAGAAAGACACTTGAACTCACTCCACATCCACAGACAAAGGAGAAGCCTCAATGGGATTGTAGGAGGGGTGCAATCACATTAAAATCAAATCCCATAAGTGCTGGGTGAGTGACTCACACACTGCAGAACAGTTATACCATAGAAGTCCACCCACTAAAGTGAGGGGTCTGAGCCCCACATCAGGCTTCCCAACCTGGGAGTCCAGCAACAGGAGAAGAAATCCCCAGAGAATCAGACTTTGAAAGCCAGCAGGATTTGACTTCAGGACCTCCACAGGCCTGGGGGAAACAGAGACTCCACTCTTGAAGGGCACACAAAAAAGTGTGTTCACCAGGACCCAGGGGGAAGGAGCAGTGACCCCATAGGAGACTGAACCAGACCTACCTGCTGGTGTTGGAGGGTTGCCTGCAGAGGTTTTGGGGGGAGATGTGGCTTACCAAGGAGAAAGGGGCACTGGGATGAAGGGTTCTTGGAAGTGCTCATTGGCATGAGGCTTCCCAGAGTCTGACATTAGCCCCAATAAAGAGCCTGTAAGCTCCAGTGCTAGGTAGCCTCAGGCCAAATATCAAACAAGGTGGGAACACAGCCCCACCCATTGGCAGAGAAGCAGACTAAAGTTTTATTGAGCTCCACCCACCAAATCTGATTAAGTCTTACTGAGCTGTGCCCATCAAGCCCTACCCACCATCAGTCCCTCCCATCAGGAAACACACAGGAGCCTCTTAGATAGCTTCCTCCACAAGAGGACAGACAACAGTATCAAGGAGTATCAGCAGTATTTCTTTCTGTGCAACTGAAAACCACGGCCACAGAAAGACAGAGAAAATTAAAAAGCAAAGGACTTTGTATCAGATGAAGGAACAAGCAAAAACCCCAGGAAAACACTAAATGAAGAGGTGATAGGCACCCTTCCAGAAAAAGAATTCAGAATAATGATGGTGAAGATGATCCAGGACTTTGAAAAAAGACTGGAGGCAAAGATCAAACAGTTGCAAGAAAAGTTTACCAAAGACCTAGAAGAATTAAAGAGCAAACAAACATAGATATGTAACACAATAACTGAAATGAAAAATACACTAGAAGGAACCAAGAGCAGTTTAACTGAGGCAGAAGGGCGAATAAGTGACCTGGAAGACAGAATGGTGAAAATCACTGATGCAGAAAAGAATAAAGAAAAAAGAATGAAAAGAGCTGAAGATAGCATAAGAGACCTCTGGGACAATGTTAAATGAACCAATATTCACATTATAGGGGTCCCAGAAGGAGAAGAGAGAGAGAAAGGACCCGAGAAAATATTGGAAAAGATTATAGTCAAAAACTTCCCTAATATGTGAAGGGAAATAGCTACCCAAGTGCAGGAAGTGCAGAGAGTCCCAGGCAGGATACATCCAAGGAGAAACATTCCAAAACATATAGTAGACAAATTGACAAAAATTACAGAGAAAAGTTATTAAAAGCAACAAGGGAAAAACAACAAATAATATACAAAGGAACTCCCATAAGGTTAACAGCTGATTTCTCAGCAGAAACTCTGCAAGCCAGAAGGCAGTGGCACAATATATTTAAAGTGAGAAAAGGGAAGAACCTACAACCAAGATTACTCTGCCCAGCAAGGATCTCATTCAGATTTGATGGAGAAATCAAAAGCTTTACAGACAAGCAACAGCTAAGAGAATTCAACACCACCAAACCAGCCCAATAGCAAGTGCTAAAGGAACTTCTTTAAACAGTAAACATGAGATGAAAAGGACCTACAAAAACAAAAACAAGTGAATTAAGAAAATGGTAATAGGAACATATATATCAATAATCACCTTGAATGTAAATGGACTAAATGCACCAACCAAAAGACACAGACTAGCTGAATGGATACAAAAACAAGACGTACATATATGCTGTTTACAGGAGACCCACTTCAGACCTAGGGACACTTACAGACTGAAAGTGAGGGGATGGAAAAAGATATTCCATGCAAATGGAAATCAAAAGAAAGCTGGAGTAGCGATACTCATATCAAATAAAATAGACTTTAAAATAAAAAATATTACAAGAGACAAGAAAGCACACTACATAATGATCTAGGGATCAATCCAAGAAGAAGAGATAACAATTATAAATATATATGCACCCAATATAGGAGCACCTCCATACATAAGGCAAATGTTAACAACTATGAAAGAGGAAATCGACAGGAACACAATCACAGTGGGGGATTTAACACCCCACTTACACCAACGCACAGATCATCCAGACAAAAAATTAATAAGGAAACAGAAGCTTTAAATGACACAATAAATCGGCTTGACTTAATAGATATCTATAGGACATTACATCCAAAAACAGCAGACTACACATTCTTCTCAAGTGCACATGGAACATTGTCTAGGATAGATCACATTTTGCAGCATAAATCAAGCCTTGGTAAATTTAGGAAAGTTGAAATTGTATCAAGCATCTTTTTTGACCACAACACTATGAGATTAGAAATCAACACAACACTATGAGATTAGAAATCAATTAGAGGAAAAAAACTGTAAAAAATACAAACACATGGAGGCTAAACAATATGCTACTAAATAACCAAGAGATAACAGAAGAAATCAAAGAGGAAATCAAAAAATCCCTAGAGACAAATGACACTGAAAACACAGTGATCCAAACCTATGGGATGCAGCAAAGGCAGTTCTAAGAGGGATGTTCATAGCAATACAATCCTACCTCAAGAAACAAGAAAAATCCCCAATAAACAATCACACTTTACACCTAAAGAAATATGAGAAAGAAGAGCAAACAAAACCCAAAGTTAGTAGACAGAGAGAGATCATAAAAATCAGAGCAGAAATAAATGAAATAGAAAAAAAGAAAACATTAGCAAAAATCAATAAAACTAGAAGATGTTTCTTTGAGAAGATAAACAAATTTGATAAACCTCTAGCAAGACTCATCAAGAAAAAGAGGGAGAGGACTCAAATCAATAAAATTGGAAAGGAATCAGGAGAAGTAACAACAGACACCGCAGAAATAAAAAGTACCATAAGAGATTACTACAAGCAACTACATTCCAATGAAATGGACAACCTGGAGGAACAGACAGATTCCTAGAAATGTATAACCTTCCAAGACTGAATGAGGAAGAAATAGAAAATATGAAGAGACCAATCACAAGGAATGAAATTGAAACTGTGAGTAAAAATCTCCCAACAAACAAAAGTCCAGGACCAGATGGATTCACAGGTGAATTTTAACAAACATTTAGAGAAGAGCTAACACCTATCCTTCTCAAACTCTTCCAAAACATTGCAGAGGAAGGAACACTCCCAAACTCATTTTATGAGGCCACCATCACCCTAATACCAAAACCGGACAAAGATACTACAAAAATAGAAAAGTATAGACCAGTAGCACTGATGAATTTAGATGCAAAAATCCTCAACAAAATACTAACTAACAGAATCCAACGACACATTAAAAGTATCATACACCATGATCAAGTGGGGTTTATCCCTGGAATGCAACGATTTTTCAATATATGCTAATAAATCAATGTGATACACCATATTAACTAATTGAAGGATAAAAACCACATGACCATCTCAATAGATGCAGGAAAAGCTTTTGATAAAATTCAACACCCATTTATGATAAAAACTCCCCAGAAGGTGAGCATAGAGGGAACCTACCTCAACATAATAAAGGCCATGTATGACAAACCCACAGAAAACATCATTCTCAATGGTGAAAAACTGAAAGCATTGCCTCTAAGATTGGGAACAAGACAAGGATGTCCACTCTCGCCACTACTATTTAACATAGTTTTGGAAGTCCTTGCCATGGCAATCAGAGAAGAAAAAGAAAAGGAATCTAAGTTGGAAAAGAAGAAGTAAAACTGTCACTGTTTGCAGATGACATGATACTACATATAGAAAATCCTAAAGATGCCACCAGAAAACTACTTGAGCTAATCAATGAATTTGGTAAAGTTGCAGCATACAAAATTAACACACAGAAATCTCTTGCATTTCTATACACTAACAATGAAAGATCAGAAAGAGAAATTGAGGAAACAATCCCATTCACTTTTGCAACAAAAAGAATCAAATACCTAGGAATAAACCTAACCAAGGAGGTAAAAGATCTGTACTCAGAAAACTATAAGACACTTATGAAAGAAATCAAAGACAACACAAACAGATGGAGGGACATACCATGTTTTTGGATTGGAAGAATCAACATTGTGGAAATGACTATACTACCCAAAGCAATTTACAGATTCAATGTAATCTTGATCAAATTACCAATGGCATTTTTCACAGAGCTGAACAAGAAATATTACAATTTGTATGGAGATACAAAAGACCCCAAATAGCCAAAGCAATCTTGAGAAGGAAAGACGGAGTTGGTGGAATCAGGCTTCATGACTTCAGGCTATACTACACGATTACAGTGATCAAGACAGTATGGTACTGGCACAAAAACAGAAATATAGATCAATGAAACAGGAGAGAAAGCCCAGAGATAAACTATGGTCAACTAATCTATGACAAAGGAGGCAAGGATATACAATGGAGAAAAGGCAGCCTCTTCAATAGTGGTGCTGGGAAAACTGGACAGCTACATGTAAAAGAATGAAATTAGAACACTCCTGAACACCATACACACAAATAAACTCCAAATGGATTAAAGATCTAAATGTAAGGCCAGACATTTTTAACTCCTAGAGAAAAACGTAGGAAGAACGCTCTTCGATGTAATAACAGCAAGATCTTTTTTGATCCACCCCCTTGAGTAATGGAAATAAAAACAAAAATAAATAACTGGGACCTAATGAAACTTCAAAGATTCTGCATAGCAAAGGAAACTATAAGCACGATGAAAAGACAACCTTCAGAATGGGATAAAATATTTGCAAATGAATCAACAGACAAAGGATTAATGTCTAAAATATATAAACAGTTCATCCAGCTCAATATCAAAGAAAACAAACAACCCAATCAATAAATGGGCAGAAGACGTAAATAGGCATTTCTACAAAGAAGACATATGGATGGCCAAGAGACACATGAAAAGCTGCTCAACATCACTAATTATTAGAGAAATGCAAATCAAAACTTCAATGAGGTATCACCTCACACCAGTCAGAATGGACATCATCAGAAAATCTACAAAGAGTGAATGCTTGAGAGGGTGTGGAGAAAAGGGAATGCTCTTGCACTGCTGGTGGGAATGTAAATTGATACAGCCACTATGGAGAACAGTATGGAGGTTCCTTGCAAAATTACAAATAGCGTTACCATATGACCGAGCAATTCCACTGCTGGGCATATACCCAGAGAATACCATAATTCAAAAAGACACATTCACCCCAATGTTCACTGCAGCACTATTTACAATAGCCAGGACATGGAAGCAACCTAAATGTCCATCAACAGATGAATGGATAAAGAAGATGTGGCACATACATACAATGGAATATTACTCAGGTGTCAAAAGCAATGAAACTGGGAAATTTTTAGAGACATGGATGGACCTAGAGACTGTCATACAGAGTGAAGTGAGTCAGAAAGAGAAAAACAAATATTGTATATTAACATATATATGTGGAATATAGAAAAATGGTACAAATCAACCAGTTTGCAAGGTGGAAATAGAGACCCAGATGTAGAGAACAAACATATGGACCCCAAGTGGGGAAAGTGGGGAGGGTTGGGGGGTAATGAATTGGGAGATTGGGATACCAAATAGTACAGTCTAAATATATGCAGTTTATTGTATGTTAGCTGTATCTCAATAAAGGTTCCAAAAAAACAAAAAAACAAAAACAAAATCAAATATCATATATTAACACATATATACAAAATATAGAAAAATGGTACAAATCAACCGTTTTGCAAGGCAGAAATAGAGACCCAGATGTAGAGAACAAACATATGCATACCAAGTGGGGAAAGCAGGGAGGATGGGGAGGAATCAACTGGGAGACTGGGATACCAAATTGTACACTCTAAATATATGCATTTTATTGTCTGTTAACTGTATCTCAATAAAAGTTCTTAAAAAGAATAAAAAGTGGGACTATATTAAACTAAAAAAAGTTGCTGCACACAAAAGAAACCATCAACAATCTGAAAAGACAACCTATGAAATGGCAAAAATATTTACAAACCAAATATCTGATAAGGGGTAATATCCAAAATATATTAAAAATTCATACAACTCAATAGCAAAGAAACAAACAAACCAAAAAAATCCAATTAAAAAATGGGCAAAGGACCCGAATAGACATTTCTCCAAAGAAGATATACAAAGGACCAACAGATACATGAAAAGATTCTCAACATCACTAGTCATTAGGGAATTGCCAATTAAAACCACAATGAGATGCCACCTCGCACCTATTAGAATTGAAATCATCAAAAAGATGAGAGATAACAAATGCTGGCATGGATATAGAGAAAAGAGAACCACTGTGCCCTGTTGGTAGGGCTGTAAATTGGTGCAGCCACTGTGGAGAACAGTATAGAGATTCCTCAAAAATTAAAAGTATAACTACCATAGGATCCAGCAATTCCCCTTCTGGGAATATATCGAAAGGAAATGAAAACAGCAACTTAAAAAAATACCTGCACCTTTGTGTTCATAGTAGTATTATTAATAATAGCCAAGACATAGAAACAACCTAAGTGTCCATAGTTGGGTAAATGTGTAAAGAAGTTTGACACACACACACCCCCATATATATAAAATATTGTTCAGCCATCCAAAATGAGAGAATCCTAACGTGACAACACAGATGGACCTTGAAAAGTGCTAAATAAAATGTTAGATACAGAAAATCAAATACAGTATTATCTCCCGTATATGTAGAATCTAAAAAACAAACAAACAAAAAACTCATGGAAAGTGTAGATAGCAAGATCAGACTTGTGGTTACCAGAGGTGGAGGGTGGCACAAAGGGATATTAGAGTTAAGGTGGTCAGAAGCTACAAACTTCCGATTATAAAATAAATAAGTACTAGGGAAATATGTGCAACATGACTACAACTAACACTGCTATATGATCTACAGAAAAGTTGTTAAAAGAGTAAATCCTATGCGTTCTTAACACAAAAAAAAGTTTTTCTTTTTTTCTCTTTTAAATTGTATCTGTATGAGAAGATGGATGTTAGCTTGATCTATTGTGGCAATAATTTTACAATATATGTAAATCAAACTGTAATGGTATATTCCTTACACTTATACAGTGATATATGTCAACTATTTCACAATAAAAATGGGGAAAAAAATCCCTTGCTTCTAACACCTTTTCTTTATAGACTTGAGAAAATAAAATGATCGAACAGGAGCATTTCACTTCTACATAGTTTTAGCTCAGGAGTCAGCAATCTTTTTTTCTATGGCCAGACACATATTTTAGGCTTTGTAGGCAACATATGATTTCTGCTGCAACTACTTTGCTATTATAGTGAGAAAGAAGCCATGAATAGCACTTAGAAAATGGAAATGGCTGTGTTCCAAAAACATTTATTTACAAAACAGGCATCTAGCTAGTAGGCCATAGTGTGTTGACTTCTAAATGAGATTAGAAGATTGATAGGTGCTTCTACATGAGGAGTTGTATATTACATATTTCTAAGGTATAGAAATAATTGTTACAGTTTTCCCTTTGCATTATCAAAGTTTTGGTAATTTCTATTTAAATCACTTTCTAGAATAATGCATTGTAAAAGTGATTCTTTCTGAATCATTCTCTAACATCACTTGGTATTAGGGTGAGAATTCTATTTTCCTTTCTAGTACAAATCAATCAATCTAACAAAAAAATAAATAAAGCATCCATTCTTCAGGCAGAGAATTACCATCCTACATGTGTACATCCAGGTGAGTATGCTTCCTTAGTTATGAGCTTTTCTGCTATAACTTAATACCTGCATTCTTGAAAATTTCACATTCTGTAAAATTACACTAAGAATACACAGATATGAGTATGGCAACCATATAATTTGTCAACTGAATTAGGGCACTTTTGAGAATGAAAGACAACACTATTCATAATTAAGCCAGAGACAAAAAACTTAGCTCAGGATTGTCAGGGGCCACCCTGGACCTCAGATCACCCTATTTATGTGAAAACAAATTGGAAGAAAGACAACTCAGAACACATGCAAATCTGTATCAAAGCTGTAAGGTAAACAGTAATTGGTCCTTGGGGGAGGTAATTTGGACCACTTAGGCAGCTCAGCCTGGTTAGAGGCTGCCCCTGTAATATTAAATAGGCATGAAAGCAACAATCTAGAAGTCCAGACAGCAGTTTATTTAGTGCTAAGTCTGCTCGGTGGCTGTGAGGATGAGCAAAAGTGGAGTCCTGCATTAGTGGAGCTGCCATTCAGGTCAGCACAGTGGACTGTGCATCTTGCGGGCAGCTGAGAGCTGCTCAAGGTTGAGAGTACATCCTCCTGTAGAAGAAAGCCCATGGCCATTTTTAATTTTGTTGAAATGCAGCCCAAAGAGGTCTAGCTTCAGCAAAGCACACTTGCCTTTTTCCTGTTGGAAATTTCATCCACACCTCTATTATTTTAACTTTTCTTGCTTAGGAAAGATTGTGAATGAAACAATGTGACTTCTACATTTTCCTGATGTTTCTCTGTTTAGGAATCATGCACAGAAATTCATGTTACAAAAAAGAGCTGTTTACAACTCTGGATAAAACAATACACTGAAACACCATTTTAAAGAGATAATTGTAGATTCACACAGGGTTTTAAGAAATAACACAGAACTCTTCGGTACAATTTGCTCTGTATTTCCTCAGTGGTAATATTTTGTAAAACTCTTGTATAATATCATAACCAGGATATTGATATTGATATAATCCACCAGTCTTATTCAGGTTTGCCTATTTCACCTATATCTATTTGTGTGTGTTCATGAAGTTCTGTACAAATTTAGCATATGGGAGGTTTTCTCTATCCACCACTGCAACCAAGTTCCTGAAGAGTTCTAACGCCACAAGAATCATTTTTTTTGCCCTTATAACCCCCCCACCTCCCTCCTCTTTGGCTCCTCATCTCTACCATCTACCAGTCACTAATCAGCCTTCTACTTCCAAAATGTTCTTATTTCATAAATATTACATAAATGGTAACTTACAGTGTGCAACCTTTGGGGGGGTTCCACTTTTCCTTTTTTTTTTTTTTTTTTTGCTCACCATGGATTCCTTGAAATTTATCCAAATTTTTGTATGTATCAATAGCTTGTTTCTTTTGTTGTTGATTAGTATTCCACTGTATGGATGTTAGTGGAGGAGAGTCCAGAGACGACTCCTCCCATGGGCCTCCCGTTCTTGGTAAGGACACTAAGAAGAATCTGAGGTCTTACCCATTGCAAAAGAGTTTATTGAAGATAAAGAGAAAACAGAGAGAACACCTCAAGAGAGAGCTGGGCCAGGCCAAGGAAGGCAATGGCCCGAGAGTGCTGGGGTGTAGAGTTTTTAAGGCAAGGTCGTTGATTGAGAGCTGCAGATGTGTAACAAGAGGCTCTACTATGCATGTCCTTCCTGTAATTCAGTCTGTTATAATCAGATGTATGTATTCATAGAATATTTATGAACATTTAATGAGCCTAATCAAGCAAACAAGAGGAAAGTACAAAGAGCAGAGATCAACAAAATTGAACATATAAAAATATAAAAATTAAATGAAATAAAAGCTGGTTTTTTGGGGAAAAAATCAGTAATATATATAAATTTCTAACCAGGTCGTAAAAATAAAGAAAAGAGAAATCAACATTGGGAAGGAAACAGGTATATCACTAACAAATCCTAGAGCCATTAAAAGGACTTTATTTTGGCTCCTCCATGTAGCATGTGGGATCTTAGTTCCCCAGTCAGGGATCAAACCCATGCCCACCGCATTGGAAGCTGGGCTCTTAACCACTGGGCCACCAGGGAAGTCTTGCCATCATTTTATTTTGAATATGTGCATTTCCCTAACATTCAACCTGATCTCTAAATTATCTACAAGTATAAAATAAAGTTTATTTTATATTAAAACTTACTTTTAAGTTGTGATGCCACAATACCTACTGGCTTACACCATGTCTCATTCTCTTCTAATTTTACTACAACTGAACTCAGGAGAGGAGCAAAAGAGAAAAATTCATCGAATGTTTTTTTTAAAGATCCTGCCTAACCCCACCAAGATATTCTAGAATTGCTTCAAGAATGGCAAAGGTCATCTGATAATATTTAATTTTGAGCTAGTGTCCTGAATATACTGAATATATTCACAAAGAATTGGAGAGAAGCTATAAGAGATGAAATTGAACCGTAACTTTCTATTACCCTCTGGTTTAAGTCTTTTAGATAATATTTAGAAAAGATCTATGAAGTTTCATTAAATTAGAATATGGTAACTTCATATTCTGCAATTCATTTTAAAAAGCATATTTCAAAATGAAGCAAAAACAGGTCTGAATTACTTAAAAATTTTGATCATTTAAACATCTAATGTACCTCAGAATCATATATATGTATATTATTTTTACATTTATATTTTATATCCCAATAAAATGCAAAATTTCATCTATAAGAAAGTTTTATCACACCTCTTAAATTACCATCACATTCTTGTATTTACTTAGTATTTTTCTAAAAACTCCTAGCACTCAACACCTGTCATCAAGTTGAGGAATCTTATTATTTTTTTCTTTAGAAAAGTCCTTACAATAATGCTAGAAAAATGTTTATGTTGTTAACCAGTGTAAGAGCATCTATAAGGATAAAAGTGTTTGTTTTGATATCAGTTCACATTCTTTTATGATCCCATTTTCAAGTTTAATAAAAGTACTTGAAAACTGTAAATAATAGAAGACAAGAAGTTTTGAAAGTTTTTATGTGATATATGGATGTGTTTGAAGTATTTCAAAGTATGTTTGGAACTTAACTTTTAAAGAGAAAATAAAAGCTATGGTGAGGAACTAAAGGAAGGCTTTAGTAAAAAACAAAAGAAGGAAGACAATTTCGCAATTAATATATGGGTTTGCAGTGTATGTAATAGAGATTTACACATTGAAGTCTTTGCTTATATTTCCACTGCCAAGGTACTAACTCATTGTAAAAATAGGGTTTGACGTTTGGATGTAACATTTTTTTTTTTCATAAAATAATGTCCTGAATTCTACATGAGAATTTTGCATTATGAATGTATGGTATAGAACATTCTGACAAAGATTACAATAAATCCTTCTCAAATTTGACTCTGCTGTATCATATATAACAATAAGGAGTGGAACTACAGACATACAAGGAAAAATGAAATATTCATCTTATGCAGTACTTTTACAAATCTTTTATAACATCTAAAGATATAGGTTTTCTATCTATCTTTGATCAAACACATTATGTATACAATTATTATTCTTACTACTCTACTTTAGAATATATATTTTTAGAGGTGAATTTGCTTTAAAATTGTGAGAAAAATACCTTTAGAACATGCTAAATGTGTTCCTTTTTATTGTAGTTACATATAATACATCATATTTTTATTAAAGCTCAAAATCTCAATAATTGCTAAAAGAATAACACAGAAATGTATGAAAAATATATGCTCAATGACATAAAATAATGACAATATCTGTATTTCACAGTTTAGAAGCTTGAAATTCAAATTCAAATTACTTGTGCCAAAAGTAAAATAATATACATATACAAAAAATTTTTGAAATGTGTATATATATTTTATATTTAAAATCATATCAATAGATAGTATTTTGAATTTGTAAAACATATAATTAGACAATATTTTGTGTTTTAATATCCTTTCCTTTACTACATACTATTTTGTTAATTATTCATGCATATTAGAAAGAATCATCCACTGTAAATTCCAAATTTGAAATACATTTACTAAAATAGGAGAAAACACTTACATAAGAAGAGATGTAGACTATGAAGAAAAACTCAAGTTTTATTTGTAACTTTTTACAAGTAACAAATTGAAAGATTTGTGGAAATGATCCAAAGTGATGAATTTTGTCTACAAATGTGATTTAAAAATGATGTAATTTTATTGCTGTTTTCTAAAATGACATAATGCTCAAAATCCACTGTTTTAAAATTATTTTTATGTGAAATTATTTTTTCTCTTTCATATTTTAAGCAAGCTACCATAGATTTAAAAATTTTAAAACAGTGAAATACAACTTAAGCACTATACAATAACAGGAAATTGTGTTAATTCTTTCCTTTTGTTCAGAGTTTTCTGTAAAAGAAGTGATAGGTTAATTTTTTACCAGCAATGAATGACAGATTTGTGATCTCCTATTAATTTCACACAACTTTTTAAAAATTTTCAGGTGTTTAAAACAAGGAACTGAAAACGAAGCAAAACTAAACAAAAACACATAAAAATAAATTTACTCTGCTATGATAAAGCATCTTGAAATATTAAATATAGTTGATATGTTGAAAATGTTTAGATAAATTTAAATATGAATAGCTAAAATTTACTAAATTCTTATCATATTTCAAGAACCAATAAACTATCCTTGGATGAAGTATCTCTGAGGCTTCACAGCCCAATGAATTTGTTGGTACTCAATTTACAATTCTACTCTGTTTCTTTGTCTCTCTGACTCTGTCTCTGTGTCTCTGTTTCTCTGTGTCTCTATCTCTCTATTCATATATGTTGTCGAAAAATAAATTGAGGCTTATTAAAATTGTGAGAGTTTATTCAAGCAAAATATGATTGGAAAAAGGCAACATCCAATCTAGCAGATAGAAAGGAACCCTGAGGAACTGTACAAAATGAAAGACTTTTATAGAAAGAAGAGAATAGGAACAGGGAAATTATATTAGACAAAAAAATTGATTCCTTATTGCAAGATTATTTTGCTTTAGAGAATGACAAGCATCTATCAGGGAGATTACCTAACAAGTGTTGATCAGGTGATTCCTGATTGACTGGTTTAAGATTACTTTTCTGGGAGAGTTGAAATATATAATTGAGTCTTGGTTTGGTGATGTGGGGCTTAGCATAAATGACTCCATTGGGAGCCTATTGACTTTAACAAGGTATATATATTATATATATATGCTATTTGATTTCAAACCCATGTTTTTTAACTTCTGCAAGATATTTTGCCTTCTCACACTTTATCTTTGTTGGTCTGTTAATCCTGTGGCTTTCTATGTTGTATACTTACATACTCATCTCAATTTGACAAAAAGCACAAATAGCCTCTTAAGAGATCTTCCTGTTTTCCAGGTCATCTCCATTCACATCATCCTCTTGATTACCATCAGTGTGTTCTTTTTAAAATGCAAATTTGAGCATGTTTCTGTGCTTGATACATCTTCTCAGTGGCACTTCATACTGTCCTCACCTTTGTTATCCCACACTTGCATTTTATCATGTAACAATGCTAAAATGTTTGAAGCACCAGTATTCTCTTTCCTTTTCCACCAACCTTATTTTTCCATTGTCATCCTCACCAGTTACTAAACACAGACAACTGTGCGCGCATGCTCACCACACTCACAGCTCTGTCTTGGCTGCTATTCCTCTGTCTGGCTCATCTTCCACCTTGCATTTTGCAGGATGGTACTGATCTTGGGTGGCCTCGGCCCGCAGCGGCATGAAGTAGGGTTTCAGTTCCCGGCCAGAGATTGAAGTCCGGTAGTGGCAGTGAAAGCACCAGATCCTAGCCACTAGACCAGTGGTCAGTGACAAGTACCTGGCCCTTTTCTGCAGAAAAGAATTCCCACAAAGATGGAAAGTATCGAAATGAGTGAAGTATTTATTAGGAGGAAAAAAGAGTTCAACATGTGTGGGTAGACACACAGGTGGACTCAGAGAGTCGCACCCTCATACCAGTTTAAATCACTTACATGAGGCATTTCTTCCAGGTTTCCTTTGGCCAATCATTTTGATTTGCCTGGTTGAAAGTTCGTATTTGGTATATCTTAGGATCTTCCCATTTGCAAGTGCACATCTCTTAGCTGAGGTGGATTCCACCAAAGAGGCCTATGGGTAGATTTAAAATCACTCTCCTTTTAATGTCCTAAGAGCCTTTCTGCATATGTGTAGTTGGGGAGGTCTCCTGACTTGGAGAATGTGGAATATGTAGTCTCTTATCTTCTATCTGGGCAGGGCCCAACCTCCTCTCTCAATTGTTCTGCTATTCTCATCTCAGAGTATTGGTCCTCAGGAAACTCCAGCTAGTTACCCTGGTGGGGGGGCCTTCTATCTCCTGCCTCAGTATTGTCTGTTATTCTTTAAAATTCCATTATGCAGGCATTTCTCCAAAGAAGACATACAGATGGCCAAGAGGCACATGAAAAGCTCCTCAACAGCACTAATTATTAGAGAAATGCAAATCAAAACTACATTGAGGTATCACCTCACACCAGTTGGAATGGGCATCATCAGAAAATCTATAAACAGTGAATGCTGGAGAGGGTGTGGAGAAAAAGGGAATGCTCTTGCATGGTTGGTAGGAATGTAAATTGTGACAGCCACTATGGAGAACAGTATGGAGGTTCCTTACAAAACTACAAATAGCGTTACCTTATGACCCAGCAATCCCACTGCTGGGCATATACCCAGAGAACACCATCATTCAAAAAGACACATGCACTCCAATGTTCATTGCAGCACTATTTACAATAGCCAGGACATGGAAGCAACCTAAATGTCCATCAACAGATGAATGGATAAAGAAGATGTGGTACATATATACAATGGAATATTACTTAGCTGTAAAAAGCAATGAAACTGAGACAACTGTAGAGACATGAATGGACCTAGAGACTGTCATACAGAGTGAAGTGAGTCAGAAAGAGAAAGACAAATATTGTATACTAACACATATATGCAGAATATGGAGAAATGGTGCAAAGAAACTGGTTTGCAAGGCAGAAACAGAGAAACAGATGTAGAGAACAAACATATGGACCCCAAGTGGGGAAAGTGGGGAGGGTTGGAGGGAAATGAATTGGGAGATTGAGATTGCCATATATACATTACTAATAAGAAAAAAAAAACAAATTGTGCACTCTAAATGTATGCATTTTTTTGTCTGTTAACTGTATCTGAATAAAAATTCTTAAAAAAAAAATTCCAATAGGCATCTCTCCACTAGGACATCTTATTTGATATACTAAATATAGTTAAATGCCTATCTTTTCTTTCTAGATTTTTCTTTTTCTTTGATTTTCCAAAGATTGCAAGTAATATGATTAGATGCAGTTTTTTGACATTTATTTTTGTGAGCTTCCCAGATCTGTGTTTTGCTGTCTGACATTAATTTGGGGGAAATTCTCGATCATTATTGCTTGGAATAGTTCTTATGTTTCTCTTTCTCTTCTCCTTCTGGTATTCCCATTACCCATATGTCACCCCTTTTGCAGTTGTTCAACAGTGCTTGAATATTCCATTTTGGGTTTTTTTTTTTTTTCAGTTTTTTTTCCTGTGCTTTCCAGTTTTGTAAGTTCCTCTTAACATGTCCTCAAGTTCAGAGGTTCTTTCTTCAGCCACGTCAGTCTACTAATGAGCCCATTAAAACCACTCTTCACTTCTGTTATAGTGTTTTTATCTCTAGCTTTCATTTTGGTTCTTTCTTAAAATTTTCATCTCTGCTTATGTTACCCATCTGTTTTTGCATTTTGTCTAATTTTTCCACTAGAAACCTTAGCATATTTATCATAGTTATTTTAAATTGCTAGTCTGATAATTACAATATGCCTGTCCTATCTGCCTCTGGTTTTGATACTTACTCTATTTCTTCAAACTGTATTTTTTAACCTTTTAATAGGCCTTGTAATCTTTTTGTTAAAAGCCAGACATGACATACAGGGTAAAAGGAACCCAGTACTGATTCCATGGAAGTTTTCTTCTTGTGTGTCTCTGCTCTAAGTTGTGATTCTCTGTATCCTCCTGTGTGTCTTCCAATCTGCAGGGGGTGGGGGGAGGTGGGGGTGGGGGGTGGCAGCAATTTGTCCTGTAACCTCAGTAAGAGTTGCTAATTTTCCATTTGTTTAGGCTTTTATTTGTTTTCAGGACAGAGGGAGGACTTTGAAATTCCTTACATTCTCGACCAGAAACTGAAAGTAAGAGCTTTTTTGGTGCCTGTTTTTTTTTTCTATCTCAATAAGTGTGCATTTATGTTATCTTGTTCTTAGGAAGCTGTAGATTACTCCAATAATTGTCCATATCAATTTTTAATAAACATGTGTGTTTAATGTATTTTCCGGCTGAAAAGTATATAAGTATTTTGAGAATATTGATTACTTCCTTATTCATCATTCTAACAGTGGAAATTAACTCAGCCTTCAACAGTGGTAAATGGTTTTGGAACTGAGATAAAAATAAGTGATAGTTATATTAAAAATTATTATTTTGCTATAGGTTTGCTAAGCTTAATTTGGGCTTAGATATTTGTTAATATTTATTTCATTTTTTAAATACAAATAGGTCTTCAGTCAAGATATGCTAATTTATGTTACATACTTAATCCCCAGATCTCAATATCTCCCACTACTTAAGGTTTATTTCTTGTTCACATTCATAGATGATTGTCTGAGGGCCCTGATACATTTGAGTTTTATTGAGACTCACAGGGTGACAAAATTAAACATCTGGGATATTTCTGGGGAATAAAACCTTTGCCCAGAATTGACACATTTGACAATTACTCATATATCTTTGGCCAAAGATGTCACATGACCATACTTAACTGCAAAAAGAGGGAGGACATGCCAACATATCATGTGCTGAGAAGAAAAAATATACCTTCATTTTTTCTAGTTTTTATAATTTATGTATTACTATGTGTCTTCTAAACTGGCTGTATGTAACAACTTGCCACTAGGCTGCTGTTAAATGTGAACATTGGGACCTTTTAAAAACAACATTTTCAAATATTTATTACTAATTTTCTTATTTGAAATTTTACTTTACAAGTTCACCTTCCTATTGTATGATAGTAGGGAATATTAAAAATCTTAAATTGCCATTGAGTATATAGCATATTTTAACCTAAATTTGATGAAATAACAGCTGTCTCCAAGAATTTGATTAAAAGTAATTTCCAAATAATTGATTAAGATGTAGAGGTAATATGCTATGATGAAAAAGAACATTGCAAAAGAAGTCAGCAATGGAAATGAAGCATTGCACTTAATAATGGAGAGCCCTTGGGCACATTATTTAACCTTTCAGGATGTCATAGTTTGATGTTTATAATAAAATACTTGGATTAAATGTGGTCTATGATTCCTTAGCTGTAAAATTCTGATTTATGAGAATTGGTAATGAAGGCATATCATATACTCGTAACTTACTTTTACCTGCTCTGTTTATAAACTTCCAGACTTTGAATTCTCAGTATTCCCAAACCTACTATCTAACTTTTAACTTTTCTTTGACTAATTAGACAGAAGAAATTAAAATGGCTTATCATAATAGTGATTGTTGTGGTCTGCAGTAGCCAGGAAATACAATACCTAGAAGTCCTAACTCTTCACACGTTATCTTTCAAAAAAATTTACTGATTAGGGGACTGAGCATTGAGCAGTTGTTTTAGAAATATAATTCAACAAATACCTTTAAGTAATTCCCACTAATTTTTAGGTAGCTTTAAGTCTTTGCTTCTACTAAGAATTAATTATACTAAATATGTGAGCTAGATGCATATTTATATAAATTGTTTCAATATTTTGTCTTAGCAAACTTATATAAATAATAAATTAAGGGAACCTATATTAATTTTAGCATCAAGAATTAGGGGGAAGTGATTGAAAAAAATGATGTTTTATCTTTTCTTAACTGATTTAACAAAGCAGAAGGAAATTGAGAGTTATATTATTATTACAATTTATGAAAGAAGTTTGAAAACCACATATCAATATTTTGTTTTAAGATATTCTCACAATTTTCACATAACTGACATATATTTTCAAGTATTTTTGTTTTAGAGTCAATTCACAAGTAAGTGTTTCATGTTATCTTGCCATAAACTGTTGTATATATCTATATTAAAGTTTTATTTAAAAAATCTTAATATTCAATTTATTCATCAACATTTATTAGCTTACATATTTGGAAATTCTATATTTTTCCTCAACAATTTCCTCCTTATATTTGCTACATTAAGAAATTTTTTTTTCTGGCAGAAATTGAAATACTTTAAAAATATTTTAAAATATTTTTTCCAAAGAAGAATAAGTATATTAGGTGAAATCATTTTTTATTCTTATGTGTAACTCTGATCATTATTTTCAGAATTTGAAAGCAAGAGAACTTCAGTTTGACTTGTGAACTACTTTGTTTTGTTATGTTTGCACTGGGCATATTGAAAAAAAATGATTTTTATATGATAAACTTAAAATCTCATCTAATTCAAGAAAGGCGTAGAGATTTATCACAATTTCTAACATGGATATTATACTTTTGTTGCATATTCTTCCCTGGAGTATGCAGTACTTTTGTATTTAATCAAGACAATCTATATTAACAATAAGACTTGTGTTGTTGTTTTATTCCAGAGGTAGTTAATCCAACAACAATAAAAAATCAAATTCCTAACATTTACTAATAAATTAAGAATTTCTATTTTGATTTAGTTGTATCTTACAGGGATTAAACTTGACTCTTGAAGTGTTGTTAGCAAATTACTGCTGCCACTCTCCTGCTGGTCTGAGGTACACTCCCTTTTATAATACTTACCCCCAAACCTACATGCCTATTCCCTAATTGCTTTTTAGCATAGCTGAGGGAAGGTTGGAGTTCTTGAATTAAAATTTACCAGAATAAAAAAAAAAAAAGGAGTACCAAAGTGGAAACAAAGAAAGTAACATGTATTTTCTCGTCTACAAGCTGTTCCCTGTTTTGCTGATTAGCTCACTGTGATAGCAATAATACCCATTGTTGTATTGTTGGCACAAGAATCTAAGACCTCTCCCTAAGCCCTAGATCTGGTTTCTTAGATCCAATTTGCCATATGAGGTCAAATCTCTTTTCTAGGTGTTTGACAGACATCTAGGAGATATCCAGCTCTAGGAGCAATCTCATCCACCTGTGTGCCAGATAGGCCCATGTATGACAATGTATTAAACTATTGTCCAATAAGCCCAGTAATGATACCATACACAGTGCAATACTAAAATCTGCCATAGAGGTTATTCCATTGTTGGACTAAAGGTACCTGATGATTTTAGTTCAGCATTTGTGGCTGAATTAAAGCATTTATTTCCTTTATTTTATATTTCCAATGAGTCATAGATAGCTTTTACCTACAAAAATCAGCATAATGTGGTTTTCAAAAGATAGTTTTAGTGAGTCTCTTGTAGATAAATCATCCTTTGAACATTTTATTTATAGTGGACAACATGAATCTGTTGGTATACTGTGGAAAATTAGCTCAAATCATTTTTGATGATAAAAGGCCTATGACCCCAATTAGTCAGAAAACCATTTTAGTTTATTTCCAGTTATTAAAACTTAATAAAAGCCTATAATATCTCAGGTTTTATGCTAGATATTTTACACACATCATCAAAATTTTTAATCCTTATTTTGTGAGGTATTATGCCCAATTTCACATGAAGAAGGAACTGAAGTTCAAAAAAGTGAAGCAAGCTGTCTAAGGTTATGCATCTGGTGAAAAGTAGGGTGCTATGTCTATGCAATTTGAATAAATGGTTTTTCAATATTTTTTCTTTGACTGAGAACTTTTCTTCTTGTCTAAAGATAATAACCATATTAAAATCCAGCACTGTGTGTTAATAAAGTACCCCAAAATGTTAGTTTTCAGCTTAAACTATCACTTTTGCCCATACAAAATTGATATTTAATTTTAAATCTTTAAGAATGCTTTATTATCTAAAATTTATTATCAAAATCAAATAATTTGCTTAAAGAAAATTAAGGTTCTTATGGTGATAGTCAGTTTTCCTTTATATTTATTCTTGAGTTACAGGTAAATCTGTTTCTGGGGGAAAAATGAATTTAACAACATATGTTACTGAAAATACTAGATTTTTATAGTCAAACCTAAATGTTTGTAGCCACTTTGAAAAGAAAACAAACATACTATATGGAAATGGTCCTTGAAACTGTTTCTTATTATTAATCAAAAATTACAGGACAATTATCATATTTCTTCAGTAAAGTTAGTATATATATATGAATACACAATTTGCTCTTTAATTATTTTAAGGCAAGAAGTATTACAAGTTGAGTGCTCATAAATTTTATCAAAACAGCAATGAGAACTATGTAGAAATAGGCTTCATGAAGAATGTTCAATGTAAATCAGTGGCCCAGTATTTCTTTCTTTTATTCATTTATTAAACCATTGATTAATTATTTTTTCATTCATCCATTCCTTCCACTAAACTGGTAGTACCTGTATTTTAGGGTTAGACCAGTTAATGACAAGAATTCTTCAAAAAGCATCTTCCCAGGTATACTTTCATGGCCATATCAAGAAGTCAATTATTTGAAGATCCTGAATATCCATTGATAAAATATGAACTGTGAGATGAACTAGACCAGAGAGGTTTTAAAATAGAAAAAGTTTTGATAGAAGCTGTACAACAATCTGGGATTCACTCAAACTGAATTTGTATTAAATTTCCTATTCATATACACATTTATTTAGCAATAGACTTAAGCACTGCATATACTTGAAATGATTAAAAGCATAGGTCTATCCTTAAACAACAAGATCTTTGTCAGACCTGCCTATAAGGGTAGTTGTTGAACCTCTTGACTTACACAACAACAGAAGGATTTCTTTGTCAAGCTGTGCATTGTTCGATTTATAAATAGCATTACAGTACTAAGTGATTGATGTCTTTGTGCTTCTTGACATAGTTAAAACACAGATCCAACAGCATAAGTCTCAGGGTTACCTGTAACAAATGTTAGAGGAACAATCACCTATTCATCATGATGTGCTAGTTTACACTCAGGAATCAGTAGACAACTCTTTATTGAACTCAAGTGAATAGTCACTTGACTCTACAGAAATCATTCTTAAACTGAAACTCTCAATGCAATACTTTTTTTCAAGTAATCAGAGAAGTGACTTAGAGATGGTTGTATAAAATATGGAAAAACATGACAGTCATTTAGTGTTCTAAAGCACACTTCAAATCCTAGATGTGAATTTAGAGGAGGGAATAACAAATTGTATAATATGTAATTTATTTTGTATAGAATGGGGCAAGCAGCATGCAGACAGAAGCCAATGAAACTGGGATTGGAAATTCTTTCATTTGTAGCTGAATGTGGGTGACTCTATATTTGTGCTTATTTCCTGCTGATTCCATGATCAAACCACTGTTAGTGTATAATATCATAATTTGATTTATATTATAATGCCTACATAAAAGCACTAGAAAAAAATTCAAGAGCAACCAGAGTTCTGAAGTGAAGACATAATTGAAATTTCTTTACATAAATAATTATTTTCAGATGATCAAAGATTGATGCTATGTTAACTAAGTTAATATAATAAAATGAATAGTTATTAATAATGTAAATACTAACAAAAGTCCTGGTTTTGTAGTCAAGCAAGCTTGGCTTTGAATCATAATTCCTCCATTTCTTATGTGCAAGTGATTTGTATGCTTGTCTGGAAAATAGAAAAAAAAACACAAAAATTATACTTAACATTAACTGTTATTCTATTTAAAGTACTTCTTAGGCAACCAATATTGTTGACACAAAAATATCTTTGCCAAATACCTCTTTATTAAATACTCCTACTTTCTTTTTTCACTCTGAGAAAAGAACTCTGTAGGTCTGGAATTTGGTTGAACATGAAATCTGTGAATATCAGTTACTACTTTGCTAGTATTTTTTATGTTTAATCTTCACAACATTATAAGAAACGTTAACCAGGTTTCTTTCCAAAGACAACATAGGCATTTGTGTTTAATATTGGCTCATGGTGTTTTAAAAAAGAGTAATGACTTGTAGTTGGAAGGCTTGGGTTTAGATGTCATCTCTACAAATTTCAGTTATGTGACAATGGGCAAATCACTTATTATTCTGGTTTTCAGACTCTTCATATAAAATTCTGTGGGATAATGTAAAATGTATTTTAGTGAATACATTCAGGGTTTAATGGCATTTTGAACAAAAATTCTTTTTGCATTTAATCTGGCTTTCCAGTCTTAAAAATTATCAATATTGATTGATGTCAGGTAATAATATGAACTGTATTTGCTAGTTCTGGTCTTCATTCTAATTAATTCTGCAACGTCTCTTGTTGAAATGAAGTTTTCTTGTGAAGCATCTATCTTTATATTCTTACCTATAAATTGTTTCTCACTGAAATCTATTTTGCTATTAGTCATTTGAGCTAATATAGAGATATTTCTAGGCATAAGTATCTATTACACTAAGAATGATGGAAGTCATAATAACTGATGATTATATTAATTGTTATTTATACTTGTAGTTTAGACTAGTGGCTATTCTTTCATGCTTCGACAAGTAAATAATTTACACTCAGGACATATTTAGTTGATAACAAAGGTAAAATTTAGTTCCCTCAAGATTGATCATTAAGATAAAATATTATTGTAAACTAGCACATCATACAAGATAACATCACAGCACATTGTGGTTTTTTTCTACCCCCTTTTTTTCAAATATTTCTGGTTACTAACAGGTCATCTACAAAATGCCATACAGAAATAAATCTCATGATTCCATAAGACAAGCAGTAATGTATTCAAAAGATGTGGATTCCGGCTCTAAATTAACAATGCCTGATGCTTTCTTTTAGAACTGTATATACATTAATCCCCAAAAATATAATAGTTGTAAGTGAAACAGAAATAGAGGATTATTTTTAGTTCTGGTAGATTATCAAAAGCCAGAACATCTTTTTGAGTGCACTTTATTTCCATGTGACAAATTTGAATTCTCTTCCTGGATTTTTAATTAAAAGACACAAGGGAATGTTCTTCTTTAGCATTGCAACATAAAGCTATTTAAAGTGCACCAAAGTAAGATTCCCTTCTAGTTGTCCTTTGACACATAGCTCTTTAATTTCCATAATCCTTTCCTATTGCAGTAAATTTTGCATCTTATTTAAGATATTTTGAGACTATTTCTTTTTCATACTACCCAGTTCAGTTCTAACAGTTTTATTTGTAAATGTGAAATGGAAAAATGTTTAAAATCAAAAGTTTGTAATTCACTTGGCAGAAAATTATGGCAAAATCTGTGTCAACCCAAAGTAACATAGGCTACTTATAGACTTCAGTACTCTCCATTGGATTGAACATTCATGTATTTTACTGAGAAATAATAACATGGAGCTGTCCAGAATCTGGTAGATATATTACATAGTATGCAAAATGCATAATATGCAATTCTGACATACATGAATTTGCAAGACGTTTTTTATATTTTATACATTTAATTCATTAATTTGGGGACATAACTGTAGTTCTTAACTTTTTATATTTATTGCCAAAATAGTTTGATTTGATGGTCTGTTCACATTGTAGTATAATTAGACATTTTTAATAGATTTTTTAGAGAACACAAAAACAAATATCTATGACCACATGTCCTTCACTTTCATTGAATAAATGATCTGTGCTGCCATTTTAAATTATGACTTATTCTTAAATGTATTTCAATGGAACACAAATATTAAAAAGTCTACTGGAGTTTCTGTAATGTTTGAAAGAGTTACATATACAGAAAAAAGTATTTTCTAAGTGCCTAGTTATAAACCATACATTAAAGCAATCAAAAAACAATGAATATTATGTGATATATTGCTAAATTGTATAATACAAAGTCCTAAAAACTGTTGGACAAAGAATATGAGTTATGCAATAGATTTCAATATCCTAGTAAGCATACAATAAAACAGAACTGACTTACCCTCCTGACATAAGGAGTTTTATTATCAGATAGTATCTTGTGACACAATCTAAATTCATGAACTCTTCCCTGCATTGCGTCCAATTTGATATCAGAAGAATATGACTGTACAACACATGGGATATAAAATTCTTCATAAAACATTATAACAGAATGAAGATGGTTTCAAACTCTTTCCTGACTCTGTTTAGAGTAATTAGAATATTTAGATTTTATTTGAAGCCACAAGTTCTCTTGATGCATGATATTCAAATTTTTTTCTTCTATAAACTGTATTTTGTTTTTATCTCAAATTTTAGTGTTCAAACCAAGCTTTATAAATAAAGCATAAAAAATTCACTTACAGAAATTGTAAATTGTAGGTGAATCACATGAATCCCAAAAGTTAGCAAAGATTTAAGGATATGGGCAATTTTTGTTTGAATACAGTACTTAAAGAACTTTTTAAGAAGTTAAGGCTAGCCAAGTTACCTATATGCAGTTTAATTTTAAAGCAAATTCATAAATATGCATTATTGGCATTGCTTGGATAACCCAAAAACAAAATAAAACAAAACAAAACATAACCTGGCATTGAAAAAGAATGGAGTTTTCTGATTCCACTAAATCATCATTTTCTGAATATGTGTAACATGTAATAAATGGGTAAAACATGTAATAATGTTGCTACACAAATAGAATTTTATGTTATTAATTTTACAAATACATTTTCAGATAATAATGCCAATGAATAAGCAGTTGAAACTGACAAATGGAAAGTTCTAAAGCAAAGAGCAAAATACTCTTCAAAGTGAAATTAAATAACTACTATCTTTGCACTTGCATCCTTAGGCTCCTTCTTCATTCCTGTTTCTTTAGTAATGGTTGGCTGATGCATTACTACCCACTGGGGCAATGCCACTAATGATGTTTCAGCAGTTGCTGCTGCTATGGCATCAAAAGACTTCCTCAGGCTATTAGGCCAGGTATAAAAGCGAGACACAAGTTCAATCTGGACCCCTGAAGAGCCTCTCTCCAAGGTCTTATCAGCTGTAATCTCTCAGAAAGCTCCCAGTCATCAGGTCTAGCCTAGAGCAAACAGAAAATCCCAATAGGTAGTCTGTTCAAAAGAATAGGAAAATCAGTGGAATTAGATGATTTTATGGCAAAGCAATCAATGAATGAGGCAATTTTTCCATTTTTATCTATTTTTTAAACATTTTATTTGACTAGTATATAGGCATAGCTTCTGAAAATTATTTGAAAAGTCAGTGCTTATATGCTCTGCACTTAATTTTCTATACTGTGCTTGCAAATTACTGTCTCTGAACAGCTCAGAACTTCTGAAGACAAGGGAAATAAATTTCAACCAATGAAATCAATTTTGTAATGAACAGTTTAGCGCAAATAAATATAAATTCTATTTGTTTCTGTATATATTACAATAAAAAAACCTCTCACTTTGTTACTATATTATAAAATCTATTGCCTGGAGTTTTGACATATATTTATACTTGCCTAAAAATGTAAGATTCTATAATATTTATATAATATTAATCTAAGAATATCATGAGAATCTGAAGTTTTTGGTTCTTCCATAAATAATATTTTTCAAAAGATAGAGAAAATACTTATAATCATTGGATTCATTAACTTTGATTTAGAATAATTTACCTGTACTTTTTATAATAATTAAATGATTGTATAATTTTCCCAAAGATACAAGAATGGTATTTTATTAAACATTAAAGTAGAATTACTGTTTTATTTTTGATTAAAAAATAAAGATAAATCATTTGATGCCATCTTGTCCTTTTTCACTGACAACTATGATAAGCTTCAACTCCAAATTGAGCAACAAGATATTGTCAACAATTACTTTATGCTCAAGTTCTATGAAAATATTAGAAAAACTAAAGCTCATCAAAGTTTTAGTTCTCTTCCTTCTTAAGTGGTAAAATAATATGTGATCATACCCACACTTATTATTGGTATCAATAAGAAATAGGAGAAAGATGGTTTTTCAGTAATATAAAACAAAGTGGCCTTAATGTCTCTGTTATTAAAACTTGAATATAGCAACAAATACAAAATAATCTTTTATGTTTATATAGAGGATGTTTATACATCACTATATTTAACCTGAAATATGAGTTAGTATTTCAAAATATTAAAACTTAGGTAAATTGTTTGTTTAATATTCAATACTATGAATTTTGTGATTGTGTGTATGCAGAATATAAATATAATCTCATCAAGGCTCAGAATATTTTGTTTAAAAATAACAATTGTAACTTTAATGATTGATTTGATAATGAAGAAGGTACTTAGAATTGTTTATAAGTACTCCTTCCTAAAAATGTAAACTTATTCCAATATGGCTATGTCATTTACAAAAGAGAATTAAAATATGGTCTAAAAACATGCTTTGTTTGGTTCTTCTGTGCTTTTGTTGGTATTGTCTCAGGCAAACTTGTCATAGTTTTGATTTACATAGCAGACAAGATATTTGCAATAACCATACTGAAAGAAATAATCTCTTAACTATTACACCAAAAAGTCTAACCATGGAAAAATTGTGGGTAACTTAGCTATTATTAATTTTTAAAAATATGTGTTTTGAGGGAGAGACAGAGACACACAGAGAGAGAGAGAGAGAGAGAGAGATTAAAGTATTAAAATAGCATGTTTTACACAATTACTTATTTCTGTTTACTTTAGAGCAGATGTTATTCACCTGGGTCCTGTGAATTTGGGTGGGAAAAATTCATTCTTGTTCTCCTAATCTATCTCCAACTGAAATTTACCAGGTCTTTTCATTATAAAATAAACATTGTGATGCTACAGCAGGATTGCATTGCCTGTGACACTGTTGCCAATTAAAACCACAGATATTTTTGTATCATGCTACAATTGTTGCAGATAATACAGATTCTGCTCAGTGTCTGCTGCTTCAAAATCAGTCATGACACCTGCTACTAGACCTTCTTAGTTAAAGTATCAGTAAATAAGTACACAACACTATTAAAATATATTTTATAACTAAAAATAAAATAAAAAAACAACATGATTTAAATGCATTATTGACCTGGTAGGGGAAAAACAAGGAAGAAAAATCTTAGAGACTAAAAACAACAAGAAAACTGAAAATGACTAAGCCAGGGAAAAAGTGAGTCCAGAAGCTGAGAATGACCTGTGGCATCTGTCAATACTTGCCAGTCTAGATATTTGGTTTTACTGGTCATTGGTCAGAAAAAGTTTCCTACATAAAGCTCTGATTCCAGAAAATGTCATCCTCAATGTGTGATTAGGAAAAACAAACAAATCAAAACCAACTGTTAAAGGGAAAAAATGTGAATAAGAAATTATAATTTTCTTGGCCTTGGTTCTGTTTGATAGTGGGAAGGAAAGACATCTGATCTGAGAATGTGTAGTATAAGTCTAATTCCATATTCAACTGGATTTGAAGGTGGAATTTGTACAGCTTGTATTGCTGGGGGTGGGGAAAGTGAATTGGGGAGGGTACAAACCACAAGAAAAAAATTTTCTTTAAAGTCATTTAAGATTATTCATGCCCACAGAAAACTGGCAGCAGCAAGAAAAAAGGTAATATTTAAAAGAATAGACAATCACAAAAGACCTTTAAGAATCCAAGACCTAGGGGGGTGGAGTCAAGGTGGTGGCATGGGAAGAAGCTGAGATTATGTCTCCCCACAAATAGAACAGTTACCTAAGGCCAGGGGGGGATCTGAGGCCCAAGCAGACATCAGGAACCCTGGAGCAATGGGGTAGGACCTGAGGGAAGTCAGGGGGGCAGGGAAGGGGAAGCCCTACGGGATCGGTGCCCCTGGGGGGTAGCTGGGGGAGGGGGGAGGTTCCTGCCTGGAAGGACCATTGGGGGCTGGGGAGATAAGGGAAACTGCAAATGGGTTTCTCCTGCCCAGGAGGCAAGGGGGCTGCTGAGCTCTCCAGCTTGGGGGCCTGCTGGGATCCCCAGTGGGGTCCTCCACCCTCCAAGGTCCCCTGTGGGCTTCCTTGGCCCTGGGGGTGTGGGAAGGAGGGAGGAGGGGTGAGGAGATGGAGAGGCAGACAGGAGGGGGCAGGGGCTTTAGATTGGGGGACGGGGAGACAAGAGGGCATTTCACCTGCCCTCTTGGCAAGGGAGGCTGACTGGGCTCCCGGGCCTAGTCCTTCACTCTCCGGGCCCATCCAGGTGCTTGGGACCTAGAAGAGTGGGGGGTGGAGGAGAGGAAGAGAGGGATCCTATGAGACTGGGATATCTGAGGAAGTGCCGCAGGTGTTACCCTAGCCCAGTTGGCCCTGGGAAGCATGTTGGGCATCAGAGTCTGGTCTCCTGCCTTTCAGTGCCCCCTGCTGCTGTGAGGGTTCTAGGGGAATAGGAGAGAGGGGTTGAGAAAGAAAAGAACCCAAGTCAGAGGGACCCTCCAAGACTGGAGAACTAGGGGAGGTGCCTAGCATCTCTTCCACCAACACGGGCCCAGGGAGCCCACTGGGTACCTTGACCTGGTCCTTTGCTCCCAGGACCAGAGTCATTTCTGGGACCCTCTGCCTCATTGGGCCTAAGCCCCATTCTCCACAAGCCCCAGGGCCTTTTGTAAGCATAGGCCCTGCCCATTGCCTAACTTCCCCCCAACCCTGCTCTTGTCTAGGCGCTGTCCCCACAGCCAAGGCCTTTTCTGACTTTTGGTTTGTTTGTTTGTTTGTTTGTTTCTTTTTTATTTTTATTTTTCTTCTTCTCACCTCCTCACTTAGGCTGTTGCAGTTGTTTTACCTTCCAGTTGTTGCTTCATCTTTTTTTGTTTTTTTAAATTTTTTCTAACACATCTGTTAGTTTCCTAGTATCATATTTCTTATCCTGCTATTGTTGTGCTGTTCTCCTACTTTTTCTTTTTTTTTTAATTTTTTTCATTTTCCCTGCTCCACACAGTTTGTGGGATCTTGATATACAAGCCCAGTGTCAAGCCTGAGCTCCTGAGGTGGGAGCTCTGAGTCAAAAACATTGGACTAACAGGGAAACCCAGTTCCCAGGGAACATTCTTTACAGTGAGGTCTCCCAAAGGTTCTCAACTCAACACCAAGACCCAGCTATACTCAACAGCGTACAAGCTCCAGTGCTTGAAACCTCAGGCCAAACACCCAGTGGGAAAGGAACACAATCCTGCCCATCCAAAGTGGGGGAAAAAGGGGTGACAAAAAATATGTCACAGATGAAGGAACAGGGTAAAAATACACAAGACCAAATAAATGAAGAGGAAATAGGAAAATTGCCTGGAAAAGAATTCAGAGTAATGATAGTAAAGATGATCCAAAATCTCGATAACAAAATAGAGAAAATACAAGAAACAGTTAATAAGGACTCAGAAGAATGAAACAGCAAACAAAAAGTAATAGATAACAAAATAACCAAAATTAAAAATACTCTAGATGCTATAAACAGCAGAATAACTGAGGCAGAAGAACGAATAAGTGAGTTGGAAGAAAGAATGGGGGAAATAACTGCCACAGAGTAGCAAAAAGAAAAAAAGAATAAAAAGAATGGAAGACAGTCTCAGAGACCTTGGTGACAACATTAAGCTCACCAACATTCGAATCATAGGCATCCCAGAAGAAGAAGAAAAAAAGAAAGAGTCTGAGAAAATATTTGAAGAGGTTATAGTGGAAAACTTCCCTAACATGGAAAAGGAAATAATTAATCAAGTCCAAGAAGCTCAGAGAGTCCCATACAGAATAAACCCAAGGAGAAATACACCAAGACACATATTAATCAAACTAACGACAATTAAACACAAAGAAAAAATATTAAAAGCAGCAAGAGAAAAGCAACAAATAACATTTAAGGGAAAACCCATAAGGACAACAGCTGATCTTTCTGCAGAAACTCTGCATGCCAGAAGGGAGTGGCAGGATATACTGAAAGTCCGGAGAGAGAAAACCCTGCAGCCAAGAATACTCTACCCAGCAAGAATCTCATTCAAATTTGATGGAGAAATCAAAAGCTTTCCAGACAAGCAAAAGTTAAGAGAATTCAGCACCACCAAACCAGCCTTACAACAAGTGCCAAAGGAACTTTTCTAAGCAGGAAACACAAGAGAAGGAAAAGACCTACAAAAACAAACCCAAAATAATTAAGAAAATGGTAATAGGAACACACATGTCAATAATCACCTTAAATGTAAATGGATTAAATGCACCAACCAAAAGACACAGACTGGTTGAATGGATACAAAACCAAGACCCTTCTATGTGCTGTCTACAAGAAACCCACATCAGACCAAGGGACACATATGGACTGAAAGTAAGGGGATGAAATAAGTTATTTCATACAAATGGAAGTCAAAAGAAAGCTGGAGTAGCAATACTCATATCAGACAAATTAGACTTTAAAGACTATTACAAGAGACAAGGAAGGACACTACATAATGATCAAAAGATCAATCCAAGAAGAAGATATAACAATTGTAAATATCTATGCACCCAACATAGGAGCACCCCAGTACATAAGGCAAATGCTAACAGCCATAAAAGGAGACATCAACAGTAACACAATAATAGTAGGAGACTTTAACACCCCACATACATCAATGGACAGATCATCCAAACAGAAAATAAATAAGGACACACAAATTTTAAATGACACATTAGACCATCTTGACTTAATTGATATTTAAGGACATTCCATCCAAAAACTACAGACTACACTTTCTTCTCAAGTGCACACGGAACATTCTCCAGCATAGATCACATCTTGGGTCACAAATCAAGCCTCAGTAAATTCAAGAAAATTGAAATCATGTCAAGCATTTTCTCAGACCACAATGCCATAAGACTAGATGTCAATTACAGGGAAAAAAACTGTAAAAAAATACAATCACATGGAGACTAAACAATACACTATTAAACAACTAAGAAATTAATAAAGAAATCAAAGAGGAAATCAAAAAATACCTAGAAACAAATGACAAACAAAACACAATGACCCAAAACCTATGGGACACAGCAAAAGCAGTTCTAAGAGGGAATTAAATAGCAATACAGTCCTACATCAAGAAACAAGAAAAATATCAAATAAACAACCTAACCTTACACCTAAAACAATTAGAGAAAGAAGAACAAAAAGAACCCATTGTGAGCAGAAGGAAAGCAATCATAAAGATGGGATCAGAAAGAAATGAAGGAAACAATAGCAAAGATCAATAAAACTAAAAACTGGTTCTTTGAGAAGATAACAAAATTGATAAACCATTAGCCAAACTTATCAGGAAAAAAAGGGAGAAGATGCAAATCAACAGAATTCGAAATGAAAAAGGAGAAGTAACAACAGACACTGCAGAAATACAAAAGATCATGAGAGACTACTACAAGCAACTATATGCCAATCAATTGGATAACCTGGAAGAAATGCATAAATTCTTAGAAAAGTACAATCTTCCAAGACCGAACCAGGAAGTAACAGAACATATGGACAGACCAATCACAAGTATGGAAATTCAGACTGTGATTAAAAATCTCCCAACAAACAAAAGCACAGGGCCAGATGGATTCACAGTCGAATTCTATCAAACATTTAGAGAAGAGCTAATACCTATCCTTCTCAAACTCTTCCAAATTACAGCAGAAGGAAGAACACTCCCAAACTCATTCAATGATGCCACCATCACCCTGCTACCAAAACCAGGCAAAGATGTCACACAAAAAAGAAAATTACAGGCCAATATCACTGATGAATACAGATGCAAAAATCCTCAACAAAATACTAGCTAACAGACTCCAACAGCATATTAAAAAGATCATACACCATGATCAAGTGGGGTTTATCCCTGGGATGCAAGGATGCTTCAATATATGCAAATCAATCAATGTGATACACCATATTAACAAATTGGAGGATAAAAACCATATGATCATCTCAATAGATGCAGAAAAAGCTTTTGACAAAATTCAACATCCATTTATGATAAAAACTCTCCAGAAAATGGGCATAGAAGGAAATTACCTCAACATAATAAAAGCCATATATGACAAACCAACAGCCAACATCATTCTAAATGGTGAAAAACTGAAAGAATTCCCTCTAAGAACAGGAACAAGACAAGGAGGTCCACTCTCACCATTATTATTCATCATAGTTTTGGAAGTTTTAGCCACAGAAATCAGAGAAGAAAATGAAATAAAAGGAATCCAAATTGGAAAAGAAGAAGAAAAGTTGTCACTCTTTGCAGATGACATGATATTATACATAGGAAACCCTAAAGACCGTACCAGAAAACTGCTAGCACTAATTGATGAATTTAGTAAAGTAGCAGGATACAAAATTAATGCACGGAAATCTCTTGCATTCCTATACACTAACAATGAAAGAGCAGAAAGGGAAATTAAGGAAACAATCCCATTCACCATTGCAACAAAAAGAATAAAATACCTAGGAATAAACCTGCCTAAGGAGGCAAAAGACCTTTATGGAGAAAACTATAAGACACTGAGGAAAGAAATCAAAGGTGATACAAACAGATGGAGGGACATACCATGTTCTTGGATTGGAAGAATCAATATTGTGAAAATGACTATCTTACCCAAAGCAATTTGCAGATTCAATGCAATCCCTATCAAATTACCAATGGCATTTTTCACAGAAGTAGAGCAAGAAATCTTACGATTTGTATGGAAACACAACAGACCCTGAATAGTCAAAGCAATCTTGAGAAGGACAGATGGAGTTGATGGAATTAGGCTTCCTGACTTCAAACTATACCACAGTGATCAAGACAGTATGGTACTGGTACAAAAATAGAAAGGTAGCTCAATGGAACAGAATAGAGAACTCAAAGATTAACCCAAGCACATATGGCCACCTTATCTTTGACAAAGGAGTCAAGAAAATACAATGGAAAAAAGACAGCCTCTTCAATAAGTGGTGCTGGGAAAATTGGACAGCAACATGTAAAAGAATGAAATCAGAACACTTCCTAACACCATAAACAAAAATAAACTCAAAATGGTTTAAAGACCTAAAGGTAAGGCCAGAGATTATAAAACTCCTGAAGGAAAACATAGGCAGAACACTCTATGACATCCATCAAAGCAAGATCCTTTTGGACCCACCTCCTAGAATAATGGAAATAAAATCAAGAATAAACAAATGGGACCTCATGAAACTTGAAAGCTTTGCACAGCAAAAGAAACCATAAACAAGACAAGAAGGCAACCCTCTGAATGGGAGAAAATACTTGCTAACGAAGAAACAGACTAAGGATTAATCTCTAAAACACCCAAGGAGCCCATGCAGCTTAATACCAAAAAAGCAAATAATCCAATCCACAAATGGGCGGAGGACCTAAATAGACATTTCTCCAATGAAGACATACAGATGGCTAACAAGCACTGGAAAAGATGCTCAGCATCACTAATCCACAGAGAAATGCAAGTCAAAGCAACAATGAGTTATCACCTCACATCTTTCAGAATGGCCATCATCAAAACATCTAGAAACAATAAATGTTGGAGAGGGTGTGGAGAAAAGGGAACTTTTCTGCACTGTTGGTGGGAATGTAAGCTGGTACAGCCACTATGGAAAAGAGTTTGGAGATTCCTTAAATAACTAAAAATGGAACTACCATATGTGATCCAGCAATCCCACTCCTGGGCATATACCTAGAGAAAACCATAATCCAAAAAGAAACATGTACCATAATGTTAATTGCAGCACTATTTACAATAGCTAGGACATGGAAGCCACCTAAATGCCCATCAACAGATGAATGGATAAAGAAGATGTGACACATATATACAATGGAATATTAGTCATAAAAAAGAATGAAATGGAGCTATATGTAATGAGGTAGACCGACCCAGAGACTGTCATATAGAGTGAGGTAAGCCAGAAAGAGAAAAACAGATATGCTAACACATATATATGGAATCTGAGGAAATGGTATTGATAAACCTAGTGAGTGGGCAAGAGTGGAGATACAGAAGTAGAGAATGGACTTGAGGACATGGGGCTGGGGTGGGGGGTGAAGGGGAAGCTGGGACGAAGTGAGAGATAGCATAGATATATTTACACTACCAGCTGTAAAATAGATAGCTAGCGGGTAGTTGATGTATAACAAAAGGAGATCAGCTTGATGATGGGAGATGCCTTAGAGGGCCAGGACAGGGAAGGTGGGAGGGAGTTGTGGGAGGGAGGGAATATGGGGATATATGTATAAATACAGCTGATTCACTTTGGTGTACTTCAAAAACTGGTACAAGAGTGTACAGCAAATATATTCCAATAAAGAGCTAAAAAGAAAAGAAAAGAAAAGAAAAGAAAAGAAAAGAAAAGAAAAGAAAAGAAAAGAAAAGAAAAGAAAAGAAAAGAAAAGAAAAAGAATCCAAGACCTAGTATGCCATAAAACATGAGTTCATTCTATAATAAAATAAAATAACAAAAATTCCATAAACACAACAACAAAAAGTGTTTGCAGTAGAGTCTGGAAACATGCTTTAAGTGGTGAAAGAAAGATTTTTCTAATACATGCTCAATTGATTGGATTTCCATAAGGAAAAGAATAAACTGTGAACCATTCTTTTCATCATGCATAAAAATTATTTCTGGATTGTTTGAGACCTAAATGCAAAAAGTAAAAGAATAAATCTTCTAGAGGGTAGTATAGGAAAATATTTTCTGTATAACATATTAGGGGAAATAATTTCTTAAATGCAACACAAGAGTCTAAACATCAAAAAATATATGGACAATTTGAATATCATTATTTTTTTTAAAACCGTTTGTTTGGTAGGGAGGAGGGAGAAAAAATTTATACATGTAAAACTTATCCAAAAAAGGACTCATTTAATGATTTACATAGGACTGTGAAATGAGTATTAAAAAAATTCCTACAAATCCATAAGTAAAAAGCAGATAACCCAATCATTTTAAAAATAGGCAAAGCCTTGAACAATCACTTCAGAATAGAGGATATCCAAATAGTCAATAATCACATGAAATGTTGCTAAATTGTTTAGAAACATGGGTAAATATATATATAAAATGTAAACATACAGGGAGTGGGGTAATGGGGAAATGTAAATATAAAACCACAGTGAGACAACACTACAGAGCCAATAAAATCACTGAAAAAGAAAAAATGAAAAGCTGGGTCTTAACAAATTAGCAGAACACCTGAAAATCTCATACATAACTAGAGGATTACAAATTCCTATCACCATGGTAAAAATCAATTTGGCACAATCTACTAAAACTGGAATTCACATACTCTATGGTTCACTAAATAGCATAGTATTTACTATATGTCCAGGAAAAATGTGTCTGTGCAGCATATGGGTCAATAATATTCATATCGACTTGATTCAAAATGAAAAACTGTAAGCATTCTAATTATCTATCAATGAAAGAAAGAATAAATAATCTGAGTATATTTACAAAACATAATACCATATTCATTAAAAATAATGAATCATTATAATGGATTATAACATAGATGATAATAATAGACAAAATGTTAGACAAAGGAAGTCAGACATCAAAAAAATATATTCTATATTTTTCCATGTAAGTGGAGGTCAAAACCAGACAAACAGTATTTCTTTTTTTGTTTGTTTCAAAGTGTACCAATTGATTTTTTTTCTTATTAGTAATGTATATATGGCAATCCCAATCTCCCAGTTCATCCCACCCCAACACCTCCCCACCTTCTTTCTCCCGTTTGTGTCCATATGTTTGTTCTCTATATCTGTGTCTCTATTTCTGCCTTACAAACTGGTTGATCTGTACCATTTTTCTAGATTCCACATATATGCATTACCTTACAATATTTGTTTTTTCTCTTTGTTGACTTACTTAGCTCTGTATGACAATCTCTAGGTCCATCTATGTCTCTACAAATGTCCCAGTTTTGTTCCTTTTAATGGCTGAATAATATTCTGCTGTATATATGTACCACATCTTTTTTATTCATTCATCTGCTGATGGACATTTAGGTTACTTCCATGACCTGATTATTGTAAATAGTGTTGCAGTGAACATTGGAGTTCATGTGTCTTTTTGAATTATGGTGTTCTCTGGGTATATGCCCAGCAGTGGGATTGCTGGGTCATATGGTATTTCCATTTTCAATTTTTTAAGGAACCTCTGCACTGTTCTCTATAGTGGCTGTATCAATTTACATTCACACCAACAGTGCAAGAGGGTTTCCTTTTCTCCACACCCTCTCCAGCATTTATTGTTTGTAGATTTTCTGATGATGCCCTTCTAACTGGGGTGAGGTGATACCTCATTGTAGTTTTGATTTGCATTTCTCTAATAATCACTGATGTTAAGCATCTTTTCATGTGCCTCTTGGCCATCTGTATGTCTTCTGTGGAGAAATATCTATTGAGGTCTTCTCTCCATTTTTTGATTGGGTTGTTTGTTTTTCTGATATTGAGCTGGATAAACTGTTTATATATTTTGGAGATTAATCCTTTCTGTGTTGCTTTGTTTGCAAATATTTTCTCCCATTCTGAGGGTTGTCTTTTCAACTTGTTTATAGTTTCCTTTGCTGTGCAAAAGCTCAAGTTTCATTAGATCCCACTTGTTTATTTTTGTCTTTAATTTTTATTACTCTAAGAATTGAGTCAAAAAACATCTTTGCGTGAGATATGTCACAGAGTGTTCTTCCTATGCTTTCCTCCAAGAGTTTTATAGTGACTGGCCTTACATTTAGGTCTTGAATCCCTTTTGAGTTTATTTTTGTGTATGATGTTAGGGAGTGTTCTAATTTCATTTTTCACATGTAGCTCTTCAGTTTTCCTAGCACCATTTATCAAAGAGGCTATCTTTTCTCCATTGTAAATCTTTGCCTCCTTCATCATAGATTAGTTGACCATAGTTTATCTCCAGCCTTTGTATCCTGTTCCATTGATCTATATTTCTGTTTTTGTGCCAGGACCATATTGTCTTGATTACTGTAGTTTAGGTATTTTGATTTTCCCTTTGATTTCTTCAGTGATATCTTGGTTATTTCATAGCATATTGTTTATCCTCCATGTGTTTGTGCTTTTTACAGGTACCTGTGCAAAACCTGTACAAATAATGGCCATTGATGGCTGAAATGAGGCAATGGTATCTACCTAATATTAATGCATTTTCTTTTATATCCACCTGTTTTTCCATAGTACCCACCAGATCAATTCACTTACAGGTTTCATCACATTCACTTCTATTTGTATTGAAATTTGTAATGGCAATTAACATGTTTTAAAGTGTCCTAATCATCTGATGAACAAATATATATTATGACATCAAAACAAGTAAACAAATGCAGCTTCATTGTTTTTGAAATAGACCACAATTTCACTAAATTTATGATATTAGCACTTTCTGTACATATTTTATCATACTGTATGTGGGCTTGTAGTGCTGGTATAAGCAACAGTATGAGTAATCATATACATTGAAAGATAAATGTCCTTCTTAATGTTGAAGAAATACAAATTTGGTCAACAGGTAAAGAAAATAGTCCAAGAAAGTTGAAGTGGTACCATGTTTATTTCCTAGAAAATGGTTAATAATTATTAATGGAAATTAAATCATTGGATAATCATATTGAAAGGATGAAATGTGTATCTGGAGAGGAAAATTCAGGAATAGAACAACAAAATAAGGAAATATTTGACTAATAGATTTCTGAATATATATATGCTTGGCTCAAAATAATAAAAGTACTGTGTGTGCAACGTCCATGATTTCTTAAATTATCCATCAACTCCCAGTGTTGTTGATTGATTCACAATTTTGGCTTGATTTTCAAATTTGGATACACTTCACACTAACCTGTAGTTTAAGGTATTCATCCTACCCGTTTATTCCACACACATTTTTAAATGAGAAGAAAAGTAAATGTGCAGCATTTTGAGCTAAAATAATGAGTAAAACCACCCGGGCAAAACCATGGAAATCTATGCCTGGCCTGCTAAATAACTGAAGGCCAATCAGAGTGACTTAGTTGCAGACATCAGGGTGAGAATAGCATGCAAGCAGAAGGAGAAACAGACAGGGGCAAACTTGCAGGACCTTGCTGGTCACTTTGTTATTGTTCTTCAATTCTAAGAGAAATGGTAATATTTTGAAGTGAATTTTATCAGAAGGGAATGCAGTGCTATTGTATTATATTTTGATAAAATCATATTTGCTGCAGTATCATTACAGCTTGGAGGAAAGCTTGAGGAGATGAAAGAAATTACGTTAGGCTGTTCCAATGTCAAGAGCTGAAGGCTAATTAGAAAAGGATAGTGCAGTGAGGTTTCTGAGTAAAGGGCAAATTAAGTGACAGAAGTTAAACTCAACAGGGCTGATGCTCAACAAAAAATGGTGGGAGTGTGAGACATTAAAGCTAAGTCTTATATTACTGATTTATACCATAGAATGGAAGGTGAGGTCTTTTATCAAGAGGAAAAAATGGGAAGATAGCTGAGTTTGAAAAAGATCGCGAGGGTTCAGCTTTGAATACATTGAGTTTGAGGTATCTTTGAACCAGCAACATGAGAGTTCACGCAGGAGGTTAGATTCTTCAGTTTGAAAGTAAGACAGTAACTGAAAAATGCTCATTGTTTTTAGCAGAATGGAGGTTTTAGCTGAGATTAACAAGAGTTGTTTCAGAGGAATATTGGCACAAAAGCCAGATTATATTGTTCTGAGGTGTGAAAGAAAGAGAAGAGAGTGAGCAAATGGAAACAAATTATAAGCAAAACTTTATACGAGTAGAGCACTTTGAGGGATTCCTAGGGGAATATTACTGAAATTATTGTCTAGATGCAGATTAAACTGCTTTAACAGAGAGCTGGAGTTCCAACCCATAAAACAGAGATGAATATTGATTAACAGAGTGCTTCCTATGACTGAATTAAGAATTGAAAATTCAAAATTCAGGGTAAGTTTTAGCCACACAGTGGATGGGGCAGAATATGCACTGTAAGAACAGCAATTAGGAGAGAGTGGCTTGTATCTAGTTTGAGTACTGTAACACACTAATTGAGGGTTCCTGCTAGACGTGTGATCCTTGGCTCCTCTGGGAGACAGTAGTCTCTCTGCTGGCAAGATGGGCCATCAGTTGAGAGCAGATAAAACAGACTTGGTAAGCAGGATGACTTGCTGTTGTACCCATTCACCACCTCCTCCTCTGCCACTGTGGCTATAATGTCCACGTGCCTTCTGGCCAGTTCTAGAAGGAACAACGACAAAGTCTGGCTTGTAAACAGAATCATTTTGTCTGTTCAGTTGTTCATGCCTTTTCCATGGCAGATGCTTCATCAGGGGACCTATCACATGACACAAAAATCTTCACATTCTATGTCCACCCCTTCATCCACAAGGCCTCTCACTCAGACCTCCTTGTCCACCATCTTCCAGTCTTTTTCCTTTCCATGTACCTGGTCGGTGGGTCAGGGCATTTGTGACCTAGAAGCGGTCTTTTACATATATTAACTATTTTAAACCTGAATAAAACCCTATAATATAGGTATTAGTATTATCCACCCAACTTTAATGATAAGGAAACCCTTTATTTGCCCATATACTGTGATTATGTGGCAGAACCAGGATTTGAATCTAGACATTAGGGCTCCTGTGTCCCTTACACTTGTAACCTTTCATTTGATTAGCTCTACCTGGTTAAGAAATCTGACAAATATGTCATACACTTGCCAGGTAACTCATTGCACCAATGTGGAGCAAGAATCCAGGAGTGTCTAGGGATGACAAAGAAGTGTGGATAAAAGTCCTCTACTTCAAAAATGGATCTACTGTTTGTATTTGAGTTTACTGTTCTACAATTAGCTAATAGACTATGTTTATTAAATGTGACAGTGTTATTAGACATATTTAATAGAGCCAGCCTTTATGGCCTCAAAAATAACATGGATAAAAGCAATTTTTACTCTACCTCTCATGATACAGAATTCACAGTGGCAAATTGGGGTATTAAATTTCTCTAGTCCAATTCTGTCACAAACTGTGATGGGATTACATTTTAAAGTAAATAGAATAAATATCATATATAATTATTACTCATTCTTATTCATGACCAACTTGACCCAACATGATTAATTTGCAAATAACTGATACAAAATTTAAATGGATATACAGTGTTTTAATTGCCGAGGGTATTTGCCTATAAATGAAATAGAGGTTTTTTTTCACAGTGTTTATTTCCATTTCTTCTCCAGCAAACCTGTGCATTAAAAATTGTAACCTTAATGTTTCTTAATCTTTGTGTAATATTTGAGTGACTTAGAAGGAAGGCTCCAACTACCTTCCAGCTCAAAGAACATAGAAGAAGTTCAGATTCTGATCTATATTTATAGAAATTATTCAGAACTTGTGTATTATATGATTACAATCTAAGGAACTGGGAACATTTGATCAACTTACCTGTTTCTTTGACTTTTATATTCTGATTTTCCTAATGAGTACAGAAAACATGAATGGAGAAATAATTCCAAGGTAAAACAAAAAGTGTAACTATATTTCCTTTTTTTTTTTTTTTTTGGGAAATACGATCAATTGGGGGTGATATCCATTAGCTACCTTCAGGAATTTTGCTTCAGTTTTAATGTTTCTGAACAAATTTTGCTAATAAAGAAATTTTCTACGTAAGTAAAAAGCTTGGAGTTAACATAAATCCTGATGCAGCTCAGGTTCGCTGTGGATTATACTTTCATTGAGTGACATTTTTATCTAATTTAAGAAACAGTGGCATGCCTGGTACTAGTGGGGACTGGAATTAGAAAAAGATACAGCCTTAGTCCTCAGTCAGCAAGGACAGATAATACAAAGTGCAAAGTGATAGTTTCAGAATTGGATTTTGATATGCCATCGGCACTTAAAAGAGGGAGAAAGTTCCTTGAATGGGAAAGATTGCAGTAAGTTCCATGAAGAACATAGCATTTCATTTAATCTGTACTTTGTAAAAGCTTCAAAATGCATGCTGAGGCCTTCAAGCTAAGAAAGTAAGCCAAAGAACTACAGGTATGTAAAAGGGGGAAAACGCTTAGATCAGAGATGAAACTGGTTAAAGGAAAGTGCACAGAGGGAGGTGTCTTCATTCTGTATCATGTTTCTCACATCTGTTTTGTTTCTAAAATATTGCTCTTGTCAGTCACCTGTTGTAATTCTAAACCCGCATATTTGACAAACATTAGCAACTTTTGATTCAACCATTCTGCTCTTCTTTAAATGTTTTGTTCACTGGCTTCTGCAATAACATAATCCTCTGCAAGCACCTACCCCACTGGCTTTTTTGTCTCAATATTCTAGTATAAATTGTTCTCATTCCTGACTTCTAAACGTGGCCATGACTGGTATTTGTCCAAGGGCCTTCTCTAACTATTTTCCTTGCTAAATGATGTCATCTGGCACCATGAGTTTAAATACTATCTATACACCAATAACTCCAAATTTATTTCTCCCATTCAATCATCTTGGCTTCATTACACAGTTGAATGATCTCTTAAATTCTATACAGGCCATGTAGAATGAATATACACAAAGTCAAACCTGAATCCCAACTGGCTTCTTCTCACAGATCCTCTCATAACATTTAACAACAAATCTACGTATTTATTTTCTCAAGTTAATTATTGATTAATTTCTTTTTTTCCGATCAAAAACCAAATTGCTTAGTAAATTCTCTCGACTTTGCCTTAGATTTACAGTTGACCCTTGAACAACACAGGTCCGAGCTATGCAGGTCCACTTATATGTGGATTTTTAAACTGAATATATTGGATTTTTTTTGAGATTTGAAACAATTTGAAAAAAACTTGCAAACTAATTAGCCTATAAATATTGAAAACATTAAGAAAAAGTTAGGTACATCATGACTGCATAAAATATATATAGATACTAGTTTATTTTATCATTAGCTACCATACAATACACACAAATCCACTATAAAAAGTGAAAATTTATCAAAACTTAGGCACACAAATACAGACTGGACATGGTGTCATCCACAGGGAGATAAGGAGAGTGAACAAAATAAGAAAATTTTAGAGGAGAGACAGTGCCTGGAGAAAGCACACAGCGTGGGGTGAGTTTGTGATTTCAGTGGCTCTGCCGAGCCCACAGACTTTCTGGATTCTGGTTTACAGTATCAGGGGAAGGGGTCAAGGCAACTAAGTCTCTGAGACAGGCTTGGGGGAAGATTTCCTGGAAAGGAGAGAGCCAGAGGAAGGTAACTGCAAAATGTAGGTGCAAACTCTACCCAGGTCTCAGGACAACATCTGAATCATGCATTTGAAGGGTGAACTGAAGTCATTCTGAACTGAAATTTGAGCTACCATCCAATTACTACAAACTCCCTCCTAGGAGCACCCAGAGAGCAGATGCTGCCAAGAAATTACAGAAGCAGCAGCCCCGGCAAGGAAACAGCTCCCCACTCCTGCCGGCTGCTCCGCCCAGCTCTCCACCTTCCTCGCCCCAACATGGAGAACCAGAGGATAAATCCTCCTCAGCAACCCTGTGACTGACAAGGGCTCTGTTTCTTCCACCCACCTCATCCCTGTGGGGCTGCGGCTGGGAAGGGGGGTGAGAGGTCAGAGGGCTCTGCTGGTCTTGGCCCAGACATCTAACTTTCAGAAGTAAACTGAACTAGAACTTAAGCCCAGTTTCCTCTGTCCCCAAGGAGAACCAGACGCTGTGTGCCAAGCTTAGAGTTAAATGTGCCAAACTTAGAGATAAAAGAAATTTGCACTTCTCAGGCATTTTACATAATGGTGTACAGGTGACAATGATCCTGGCAAAGATCGGCAACAAAATAAGGGAAAAACAAATAATGATTTTTCTGATTTGGGATTGAAGCCACCACCACTGGGACACTTGACCTGATTCTGGGTGGGTTGTTTCCAGACCTTGTAAACCTCTACTTCAGGAATGTATTATTGCTGTTGACATATTGTCTATTTGCACCTCTGTTAGACTTCACCCCATATTTTTCTTTTGGTAATTGTAAAGAAATGGACAACTTATATTTAAGATTATTAATGCTGTGACCTCTCAAGGTAAACAATGTGAATTAAATTCTAAATTTGAAATGGAAGATTTTAAGATTAATATCACTTTAAGGTGATCATCTGTGATGTGAGCACACAGTATGGGGATACCTCAGAGATATCGCAGGTTTGGTTCCAGACCACCAAAATAAAGTGAGTATTGAAATAAAGCGAGCCACGCATTTTTGGTTTCTTGTTCATATAAAAGTTATGTTTACACAGTACTTTAGTCTATTAATTGTGTAACAGCACACCTTTATATGTCTCATAAAACAATGTACATATCTTAATTTAAAAATACCTTATTGTTGAAAAAATGCTAACCATCATCTGAGCCTCAAGTGAGTCTCAATATTTTGCTGGTGGTGGGTCTTGCCCTTATATTCATGGCTGATGATGGGTCAGGGTGGTGGTTAATGAAGGATGGGGTGGCTGCAGAAATTTCTTAAAATAAGAACATGATGAAGTTTGTGCATCAATTGACTCTTCCTTTTGTGAACGATTTCTCTGTAGCACACAGTGCTATTTGATAGCATTTTACCCACAGTAGAATTTCTTTCAAAATTGGAGTCAGTCCTCTCAAACCCTGCCATTGCTTTATCAGCTAAGGTTGTGTTATATTCTCAATTCTTCATTGTCATTTCAACAATCTTCACAGCTTCTTCATCCAGAGTAGATTTCTTCTCAAGAAAACACTTTCTTTGTGCATCCATAAGAAGCAATGTATCTGTTAAAGTTCGATTATAAGATGGCACCAATTCAGTCACATCTTCAGGCTACAGTTCTAAATCTAGTTCTCTTGCTATTTCCATCACATCTGCAGTTACTTCCTCCACTGAATCTTGAAGCCCTGAAAATCACCCATGAGGGCTGGTACCAACTTCTTCCAAACTCCTGTTAATGTTGATATTTTGACCTATGCCCATGAATCATTAATGCTTTTAATGGCATCGATAATGGTGAATCCTTTCCAGAGGATTTCAATTGATTTTGCCCAGATCTATCAGAGGAATCAATATGAATGACAGCTATAGCCTTACAAAATATATTTCTTACATAATAAGACTTGAAAAGTCAAAATAACTCCTTTATCCTTGGGCTGCAGAATGTTGTGTTAGCAAGTGTGAGAACAAGATTTAACTTGTATCTCTCCATCAGGGCTCTTGGGTGACCAGGTGTATTGCCAATGAGCAATAATATTTTGAAAGGAATCTTTTTTTTTTCTTTTTTCTGAGTAGTAGGTCTCAACAGTGAGTTTAAAATATTCAGTAACCCATGTTGTAAACAGATGTGCTGTCATCCGGGTTTAGTTGTTCCATTGATAGAGCACAAGCAGAGTAGATTTAGCATAATTCTTAAGGGCCCTAGGATTTTCAGAATTGTATATGAACATTAGATTCAACTTAAGGTCACCATCTGCATGAGCCCCTAACAAGAGAATCAGCTTGTCCTTTGAAGCTTTGAAGCCAGGTGATGACTTCTTCCCTCTAGCTATGCAAGTCCTAGTTGGTATCCTTTTCCAATAGAAGGGTGTTTCATATACATTGAAAATCTATTGTTTCTTGCAGCCACCTTCATTAATTATCTTAGCTGGGTCTTCTGGATAACTTCCTGCAGCTTCTACATCAGCACTTGCTACTTCACCTTGCACTTTTAAGTTATGTAGAAGGCTTCTTTCCTTAAACTCCCTGAAACAACCTCTGCTAGCTTCAAACCTTTCTTCTGCAGCTTCCTCACCTCTCTCAGCCTTGGAGAGAGTTACAGCTTTGTTCTGGATTAGGCTTTGGCTTAAAGGAATGTTATGGCTGGTTTGCTCTTCTATCCAGACCACTGAAGCTTTCTCCAAATCAGCAATAAGGTTGTTTTCCTTTCTTGTCATTCAAGTATTCACTGGAATAGCACTTTTCATTTCCTTCAAGATATTTTCCTTTGTATTCACAACTTGGTTTAACTAATTGCTGCAAGAGGCCTAGCTTTAGGCCTGTCTCAGCTTTCGACATACCTTCCTCACTAAGCTTAATTGTCTCTATCTTTTGATTTCAAATGAGAGACATGTAATTCTTCCTTTCATTTAAAAACTTAAAGGCCATTGTAGAGTTATTAATTGGCCTAACTTCAATGTTGTGTCTCAGGGAATAGGGATCCCCAAGGAAGGGGAGACAGATGGGGAGATATATGTTTGGTGAAGCAGTCAGAACATACACATTTATCAATTAACTTCTTATATGGGCAGCTTATTCGAGCTCCCAAATTATGATAGAAATATCAAAGATCACTGATCACAGATCACCATAACAAATATAATACTGAAAAAGTTTGAAATGTTGCTGGAATTACCAAAAAGTGAGACAGAAACAAGAAGCGAGCAACTGTTTGAAAAATGATTCCAATAGATTTACTCAATACAGGGTTGCCACAAACCTTCAGTCTGTAAAAAACACAGTATCTGCAAAGCATGATAAAGTAAAGCACTATAAAATAAAGTATGCCTACATTTCATTCTTCATTAATTCAACATATATTTATTGAGCATCTATAATGCTTCAAGGATGGTATTACAGACTCAATCTCTTTTGTCATATAGATCAATGTTTAAAATAAACATTAAGAAAAAGTCATTCCAAATAATTAACTAAAATTTGAAAGATGTCATGAAGAAACATAAGTGATAACAAGATACAATATATCTCAGAGCCTAATCTAATTGGTTACTATTTAATCAATTTATTCATAAAATGAAGTTAGTACAGCTAGATACCACTCACTCTGATAGATTTTATGGATAAAGAGCAAACAAATTCAATATATGGTCGTTCATTGAACTTTGCATATTACATTAATTAGGTAATTGGACAAATATAACAAAATAAATGCTAAGCATGTCACATGATGTTATGAGCATAAAATTTAAAAACGTATACAAAAACGAGGAGACCATAAAATTATGTCAGTGAAGGAATGAGGAGAAAGCAGAGCATACATGTAGCTGATTCACTTTCTTGTACAGCAGAAATTAACATAACAGTGTAAAGCAACTATACCCCAATTTTAAAGAAAAAGGAAAGGAGATTTAAAATAAATATAAGCATATTCTAAGTAAATAGAACTTTGACCTCTGAAAGAAAGCAACAAAAACACAGATAGTGGATTGGACAAGATTTTTAGCTACCTACAATGCTCCTATTTCAAAAACAGAGAATTTGTCTGGCCAGCAAACTAGTCATTATCTCTACAGGGAGCATAAGCTTTGTGATGAGGCCAGGGCCATTTCCACTCACTCTTCCATTGCTGACCAATCTCCTGTTCTAGCCTTACTTTTCATTTTTTCTTGACCTCTTCGTCCATTTGGCCCACTCCCTTCCCACCCCTCTGGCAATCACCAGTATGTTCTCTGTATCTATAAGCTCAAGTTCTTGTTTGTTTGTTTTATAGATTCCACATATCCTTTACTTCTTAAGTTATTTTGAATCTACAGTTAATATTGTAGGGCTGTGTTTTGAAGATGTGTATTATGACCCATTTGTAGGACCAGGGGTAGTAGGGCAATGTGGACACACTGAAAAGTCCCTAGTACACTGAACCATTGGTTCTGTAATTGTCAATGCATCACTTCTAGTAAACTTAAAAATTGTTACTGCTTGAAATTAACCAAAAGCAAATATTCTCCTCACAGTTAAATAAATTTGACAGTGAGAAAAGATGTTTTCAGGCAAGAGTATAAAATAATTCCAGACAAATGCCTAGCTGATTTCAACATTTGGCCAAAGAGTTTTCACACCACTTTGGAATTTATTAAAAGTTTACGGTAGGGACTCCATCACCACTCAAGTGTGAGGTGAGAGCTTCAAAGAGAGAACATAAACTACATATTTGAAAATAAATCTATAAAGATCTTTCCAAGTTCAAAGATGAGCTAAACCACCCCACCCAATACACACACAAAAACATTGTAGGGTCAGTAAACAATTTGCTTCATAAGACAAGTGAACAATTTCTATGAAGAATCAAAGAAATAATAAAAATATGAAATTATTTACCAGAGAACATTTTAAAAAGTATCAACATATAAAGTTTCTATTTATATATTATTAACCAAATATAAGAAAATAAAGATGACATGGAGACTGAGAGGAATAAGGAGGCAAGTGGCTATAAAATAAATGAAAGGATTATAAAACTATGAAATACAACACACAAGAGGTGGCAAAAACTCAATCAATATTCAAGAAAAAGCAGACATGCAAAAAAAACATACTTGAAATGCTCTTCAAAATATTGAGGATTTTCATTGCCATTGGTATTTCAGAGTTTGACTATAGTATGATTATGAAATGTAGAATGTTGTGAGAAAATTGCTGCCAATAGAGAATGGTTCAGTGAAACTCATTTTAATGAATGGGACTAAAAGATGTTTCCCATAAGCTGATAGAGTTTACCACCAACAGATCCACTTTAAATGATATTCATGTGGAGGTATCCCAATAAGGAGAAAAATAATTCCAGGATAAAGTCTGAGATGCAGAAAAATATGGTGATCAAAAAATAACAGTAATTTTATAGGTAAATATAAACAAACATTGACCATATAAACTAGTAAAACTAATGCACAAATTACCAGGTTAAAAAGAGAGTGTTTAAATATCAGAAAACATCATGTAATTCACTAGGGGAGTAATCAGAGTTATGTTTTAATCATTTAAGAGAGTAATAGAGTTAAAAATTCCTAAGTGGGTGGAAACAAAAATGAATTGAGAAATATAAAAACATAAACCAAATGAAGGCAAAGAAGAGAAAGATGACAGGAAAAGTCTGGAAATGCTTTTATATAACTTAAATTGACAAAATCATAGCTTTAAAAAGCCATAATTACTTGGAAATATTAAATATTTATGAATTAACCATACATCAAAAATCATAAGAATAATTTTAGAAATGTTAGAGCTAAAGAATTATATATCATCATATATTTAATTAGAAAGAATGAAACTAACATAGTACTTAGAAATTTTTAGCATTGAATGATTATATCAGAAAAGAAGAGAAGCTAATGTTTGCTTAAGCCCACCACTTAAGATGTTTTAAAAAAGTGGAAAAAAAGAACTTATAAATACAGTTTGAGAGTAGAAATTAATCCATTTGAATATAAAAATGTAATGAAGAGACCAACAAAGCCAACACTTTTTCTTTGAAATAGGCTGTAAACTTTGATAAATATCTGGCAAAATTGATCAAAAAAATAAGAAAAGACATGAATAAACAAAATCAGTTGGGAGAAGGAAAATTTCTACAACATGCAACTTGTGAAAGTTTACTAAAAAAAAAAGAAAACACTTGTATTATTCTTATAATCATTAAAAACAATTAAACAGTAGTTTAAATTTTCCCCAGGTTACAAAGAAAAGATAGAGAATTTTTTATAACTTCTGAAGAAACAGATTATATAATTTTCACAAAAAAATCCCTCTAGACAGTTTTTTTTTTACTTTCTGTAATATGTATACATTATTATAAACCTAATTCCAAAACAACATAAGGATAAAAAAGGAAGAAAAACTGTAGGTCATCTCTCTTGCCAACATGAATGCAAAATCTGCAATAAATATATTAGGAAACTGAATCCATCAAGTGTATATTAAAAATAATGCATCAAGGCTGTCGAAGGAGGTAATTGCAAGGATGTGACCGCTGCTTGTTCTGAGAACTGGATCCAGGCAATCAGAGGCTCTTCATGCCTCCTTTTGTTGGAATGTGTGCTCTCTCTACCCTTCCCACAGTATAAGCTCTTCCAAGGACATAACCTTGAGACAGTGAGGTGCTGAGACATCTTCATGACACATGTGACTGAATGCAGTGGAAGCCTCTACATAACTTTTAAGATTCTGGTAGACAAGTGTGGAAATCTACTTATCTTCAAGCCGCACAAGATAAGCTTCATCAGTAAGTTTCCTTGCTTATTAAACTTGCCACCTACCAATCTGGAGCGATTTGCCTCTTTCTTTAGCTTCTCGTCACCTTCTGAATACAGGGCCCATTTCAGGTTTCACCTGAGAATCTCCAAAGGAGGATGTGAACCCACAATGGCCAAGAATGGGTATCCCGGTGTAATTGTAAGCAGGGTTTCCAAGCCGAATGTGATTTGGAAAATTCTTGCCTCATGGAAGGCTTGGATCCCGCTGGAGGTGCTGTAGAACGTGAGCACATGGATGTTGAGGAGGAATGGAATAGCTGATGCTGGTCCAAGGCCCAGGGCACAGCCACTGGTTGTTGCCCACTTGAGGCAGATGCGGCAGTGCAGGTAATGTCTCAAAGTGCATTTCCACGAGTTACCACGGTCACAAACAGGGCCTCAGTCACTTTCTCGCCAGGCCTTCCCCCTTCTTGGGCTTCTCCTCCACACTAATCACTAGGTTTAGCCCTTCAATAGCTCAAAACCTTTTGAAACTTTTTTCTTCAACTTGTTGACCTAATTTATTGCTGGGAAAACCATCTTTTCCTCTCTTAGTTCCCACCAAACACTTCCTTTCTTCTACCCCTTTACCAATCCCAATCCAGTCTTGTTGTTGTTGTTTTTTTTTTCCTCTTCTTAATGTCTATTAAATTTGGATTTTAAATCATTAACCATGACAAATTTTAGTCGAATTTCCCTCAAAAACAAGGAAAGTTTCAATTTGAAAACCTCCCCAGGAGGTGGAGAAAAAAAAATGAGAATATTGTTCTTTTAATATTAAATAAAAATCATAAAGGTGAGATATATTAAAGAAAGCTGAATTCTTTTATCATGCCATATACACGAGGCTTTGTTCACATTCATTTCTTGCAATATATGCACAGTATGAAGCAATTATGTTGAGTAAAACATATTTTCCCTGATAACATGAGTCACATTGTGTTTTATAAAATGCAAGGATGTAATCTGTCAGTACCCAATACACATTCTGATGGCAACTTATTTCCAGGCGGGTGAGTCCATCATACAAAAATTAGCCCTCTGTTTATATAATTTTCATAGAACTCATAAACACACAGGGAGTAGAACAATTTCCACAAAAGCATGCAGGAGTTTTTCCTCTGAATTGTCTTGGAAAACTGAAAAGGAAATGTTTATATGATTTACCACTAAGAACATTTCAGTTAACCTCAGGGTCTATGTGGCCCATGCTATCTGATTAAAGAGTTTTAAAAATTTGGGGCTATTTCATAATATAATTTGACTGTATTAGTCCATGAATATACTGCTATAAAATAACATTAAAATTAGCTTAAAAATAACATTAGAAAAATTAAATATTTCTAATAATTTTGGGGAAATAAATATTTAGAGTGCCTAATATTAAATTTCTCAAATTCCAAGTAAATGATTTATTAAGACCTAGATGGTAACTTTCTGAATATGTACCTAGGGTTAAATGATATAAAAGTATTTACTAAAACTATAAACTTCTATTCATGACAGTGTGTATTAAATTTTTATTTAGAGAATTACTCTTCTCTTATTTTGGCTATATATATACACATATATCTTTATTAAAATGTCAATATAGTTCTCTATATTCACCTGTGGATTTTTTTGTTAGCTGTAGTTAACATGACTAAATGTATAGTGTTTGGATAATAGAAATCCAATTTGTAGAGTCTCCTTTTTAGGGGAATGTGTATATACACACACACACACCCCTATTGCTTCACTGAACTCCTTTATCTCATGAAAAAACTTACCAAAGTAGGCAGTAATGCTTTGCACATGATTTCCAAGGAATAAAAAAATAGGTTTTGAGTTCCCCTGAAACTTGCTACATAATTATAACTTTTAATAAATTATTTGAAACATTTAGAAAATATTTATATAACCCTTAGTTGTAAGCTACTTGTATTTGCTGTTATTTTAATTTCAATATATTAAAAATCATTTTCCCCCACTAACAGAACTTCATCATTACCTTTTCAGTCATGGTAAGTGAAAATGTTTATTTAAATATGTGTTCAGAAAAAATAAGAAATAAGATACTTTTCAACCAAGAATAGATTTCATAAAATTGTAAGAAAAAGAGTGAGAAAGGTATAGGTAAAAAAGCAGAACTGCTACGGGCACTATGCTTCAAGCAGACAGAGCAGCGATCTCAATGGCAGTTATCCATGAATTTTAAAGGAAGTGAACAAGAAAACCAATGAACCTTTAACTGACATTTTTTAAAGTTCACTAGACTTGGGAGAGATTCTAGAGGATCTGAAAGCAGCAAACATGACTATGTTATTTCAAAGGGGTCACGATAGAAGCAAAAAAAAATATTATGAGAGCAGTGAAAAGTCTTACTACCTAAAGCTGCACACTGAGAGAATATTAGAAAAAAATATTTTAACTTAAAATAATCAGCACAAATATACTCACTGGATAATGTGCTAAAGTAATATAAACATCACACACAAGGAAACATAGGTTTAAATTTGAAGTCAAAGCTGACATTGAAATAATCCTTGAATACTCACCAAGATAGAAGAAAAGGAAAGTAAGATGTTAGAGTATTTGAAATGTTTTGAGATGCAGAGAAGATAAAGAACATATCTTAAATTTAGGCAATATTGATTTGGCATAGCATCTAATCTAGGATAACTAAGTTGCAAAGGACAAGAGCTCACTGAAGTGGGTTTCCATAAAGAAGGATATATGATAATGTATCGGAACACCCCATGGGACCAAATTTTAGGAAACTCTTCGCACAGAGGTGCTAAATGACTCTCTGTGTCTGTTTTCTCTGTTGAATCTCCCTAACCCTTCTCTTTTCCCTGCTCTCCCCCCTCTCCCTCTGTCACCTTTTGCACTTTAAAGGCTGTAAGTTCTACTCTTTCACAGTGGCGAAGTGGTTTCTGTTATCACTAGCCCAGCTCTATCTTTGACTCAACAGGAACTTCTTAAATCCAGTGGCTGTTCCTATAGACCTAACCATGTGCTTCTTAATTCAAATATTAGAGAAATTAGTTGGCTTAAGTTGGATAAAAGGCCCACCCTTGAGTCAGTAAGCTGCGTTCAAAAAAATATTTGGTCATTTGGCCTCCTAGCTTCATGCTTTAATCAGAAGCTGCAGCAGTACACTTCAAATAAAGGTGTGTTATAGGTAATCTAAATCTTCTGAGCTCAGTATATAAGGCCTTGCTTGAAGACTTTGGAGACTTTGTTCAACACAAGATCCTGATTATGATAAGGATGTAATTCCTATACATTGTGTGTTAGTGAGAGAATATGTGTATGTACTGTATTATATGTAACAAAATAATGCTATAGTTATTACTGGTTCTTATTTTGGTTTTGATTTTTATCCAATAGGCAATGGGTAGCCATTGATCAATCTATTGAATGGTGATGACTAGTAAAATAATTAGATTTGTATATTAGAAATATTTCTCTGTCATTAATGTTCATATTTTGCCAGAATTAATATATGTTTTGGATAGGGAAAACAAATAATGTAGTTATAAGCATCACAACACTCTAGTTGAAATATTACTAGGGCCTTCAGTAAGAAAGGATTAATTAGGCTGGCAAGGAGGCATTGGGCATAAAAGACATGTAGATCTATAGAATCAATAGCACTCAGCAAATACTTAGATGTAGAGAGAGAAGAACAAATATTGCACTCATATTTCTGGTGTGGGTGACTTTTGGGTGAAAGTACAAATCACTACAATAATAAACACTGAAGATGTGAAATGTTCTGTGTATAGCTAGTCTGAGGTGGAAGTTGGGGAATGGTGTCCATCAGTTCTGTTTTTTTTTAAAGAATAGAAACTATTATTTTTAAACAGAAAAATGAAATTATTGGAATCTTATTGAGTGGGTTACAAAATCAATGATATCTACAGAACAAGGCTCTCCAAATTGGCAAAAATCTTTGAATGTCAGGCGGTGAAAGTTTTGATACCACTGTGCCATGCAGTGGCATGTCTGCTGGTGATCTCTTGGTGCCATCACAGCCTCCTGCACAATTACCAACTGACAACTTTTTACTGAATTTCCCTGCTATTGACTATGGATTCAAGTCTCAGATGAAAGCTGAGTAACCAGCCAAGCCTACATAGTTTGGCATTGGGCAGATGTCTTTGGCTTCTTTCCTAGAGGACAAAATCCTGCCCTGCCACCCAGAGAAACATCTAGGGTGTTCTGCTCAAATAAAAAGTGCTTTCAGATGATAGCTGGCTGAGAAAGGAAATAATTAAAAATGACAAGTATCCCCTATGGAGAGTAAATGAGTGAGAAACCTCTGTGGAGGATTCTCCCTGCATAGCGGCAGACATGATTTTGGAGCCTCAGATAGAGATTCAGGGTTTTCACTCTTCAACGTATGGGTATTTGCTAAAGCTGTAGCAGTAGCTTTGATCACTCATGAAGTAAATCTAGATTAGGAAAAGGAAAGATTACAGAATATTAACTATCTGGGATATTTGAACATAGGAAAAGACATGGTAGCCCATAAAGCTGGATGAAAAGCAATAGTCAACAAAGCAGAAGAAGTGAGAATGAGTAGTTGTCAGAAATTAAAAAAAACAGATTTCAGAGCAGAGATTAGACAACCATGTTAAAAGCTACTGCGGTGGAGTAATGTAATAATTGGGTACTGAAATTAATAGTAGGAGGTCTTTGATGACTATTAATTCAGTGACAGCTTGAAATAGAAGCCAATAATTACTGGATTTAAAAAGTAGTAGAAAATGATGAATTGAAAGCACTAATCATGAAATATATATATATTTAAAATTTTTGCTATTAGAGAAATAAGAGAAGGATGGTGGATAGGAAGAAAAAGGTTTTGTTGTGTTCTTACTCCTGTGAATATTTGAGAGTAGCATTAGCGTACTGATAAGCTAATAGGAAGGAGATCATAGGTTTGGGGTTGAAGTCATGGATGGGAGAAAATTTTGAAAGAATTCTAGACTGACAGTTTCTGATGAAAGATTGTAATTACTAAAAGTCATGTTATCCCTTTTTGGTTTCTCCTCCAAACTTGAAATATTTCAAAAAAGAATAAAAAGAAAGAAGGAAGGAAGGGACAGAGGGAGGGAGGGAGGAAGGAAGGAGGGAAGCAAGGAAGGAAGGAAAGAAGGAAGGAAGGGTAGAGGAGAAGGAGAAGGGAAGAAAGGAAGGGAATAATATAATGAAAATGCAAAAAACATAAAAGAAGAAAATTTAAAAAATAAATCACTGCAGAGGAGCACAGACAGAAGGCATAATGTATTCTGCACGACTATCTACTTTTCTTCCTGGAAAAGACAAGTACTTTTCTTCATACAAGCTAAATATTTTGTAATAATACCTTTAGATAAGGAATCCACTGATGTCTTCTCAGGCAGAAATTTCTATATAAAGCAGAGGTAATTAGGGCCTCAGGTTATGTATGAGCATCTAATGGCCCAATTAGTCCTTCAGGGAAGCTAGTTTTATTGTTCTATTGTTTCCCCTGTAGCGTTTCCAATTTTAATGTAGGCTCCCTATTTAGAAAACTTGCTTTGTACTTTGACTGACTCCACTTGAAAGTTAAGGAATTTTTAATTTTTGAAGCTAACATATATATACATATATGTGTATATAGTGCACCCTCTCTCTCTCTCTCTCTTCCCACCCCACCCCCCACATTCATGCACAGGATAGCTCAAACAAGGTCAGCATAGATGTAGATGTAGATGACCTCAGACAAAGACCCTCTCCTTGATTAAAGTTTAGTCAGGCTCTTCTTACACTCTTCTCCACTAGGTCCCATCCTTGCCAGGCTATGCAGGTCTGAGACAGCCCCATTTTCATGAGAATCCTGCTGTCAGCCTAGAGTGAATCTCCCACCCTTGATATCTGATCACTCTCCGTATTTAATCAAGTTCCTCATCTTCCACCATCCACCCAGGCGATATCTGATCCCTTTGTCCTTCCTTCGGCAAGAACATTGTTTGGTCAGTCTAGAAGAATTTCCTCCACATTTGATGTCTCCTTTTAGTAATTTTACATCCTCTGACCCCCACCAACCCTGTTCCTTGGCTATAAATCCCCACTTCCCCTTTGTCATATTCAAAATTGAGCCCCATTCTATACTGAGGTCTCTTTTCCCCTATTGTAATAGTTGCTGAATAAAATCTCATTTTACCTCTTTAACTCTTGTCCAGCTCTGACTTTCTTTAACATCTCTTTCAGTTGTACCATAATCTAACATGAGACTCATCCACATACCACATATATGCCATTGTATTATCAATGAAATAATTTAAAATCTAATTTAATAGTCCAACTTTCACTTAATAATTATTGCACTATTCAATAACTTTTTATTCAAGTGTTATAAGTTTACTTCCAAAATATATATCCCTCACCTTGCTATTTTTATTTCCAATAACTCATATCCCTTTAACTGATCATATTATATGATTGATTTGACCTTCCATATTTCTAGCTTTGGTAAGATTTGAAAATAAAAAAATTCTTGCTGGTATTTCATAAAAATGATACTCATTAAGGACCATCCTTTCTCATCAGATTAAGAGAAAACTCTTTAATAATATATACATTTTCTATTAATAAATGAAGTAACATAGAGTCATTTTAGAATATTTAAGTAGCCATGATAATTATAGGGGTATTATTCTTCTTAACACATTTTGTATATTTTCTTCATTCCACAGTTCAAAATGCCCTATAATACATTCATATATGTTTGAAATAGAATACAGAGAAATGCATGGGGATTTTTACCTTCTTCTTGAGTGTGCTTTATTATCAAGTGCTATCTGAACATCTGACATGATAACTAAAATTGGAAGTAATCTACAATTTCTTTCTCCAATGTAATTTGACAGAAATTAAAAGAAGTAATAAATTATAATGAATCTATTATCTTGGTAAATTACTTTATTACAAATGTTGCTATAGAATATAAAGAATTCACATATTCATGGGGCTACCTTATGTGTTTTATATTCTAGAAAAATACCTATTTTGATCTTTGATCTTGTATTCCCATTGATTCTTTGTGTGTTTCTTGTGGCAGTATCTTTCCAAGAGTCAAAGACATTTTATTCTATTTAGACCAATACTGCTGCCCTCTTTAAGATCTGGTTCATTTCATCCAAATGACTGCTGGAGTTAAAAAGGAATTGCCGATTTAGTAATCTCCTCCTCTGCCCACTCCCTGCCAGTTTCCCCCAGGTCAGCCCCTGATTGGATGAGAAATGTATGCATTTTTGCACTAGGCTAATCAGAATGCATGCAGAAAAACTCCACTGCACAATAGAGATGACTGCAAAAGCCCCAGAGTTTATGTAAATAAGGGGGTGTTTGAGGCAGCCAATCTAGGACTCAAAAAGCTTGATTTGAGTGTGCCCAAGAATAGCTATAGAAAAGCATCCCTAGTTTGCATTTTAGCAGATGAGTTCTCCTTGCCGACTTCTGCATCAAAGTAAGTTAGTTCAGCTCTTTAAAGAAATACAAAAGCAATACAGAAAGTGCTTTTTTTTTTTAACAAACAGTCAAGGACTGCCAGCTAATTAAATTAAATCACATTTTTAAAGAGTTATCATTACATACAGAAAAGTAATGTAAGTGCTTTTTTTCCCCCAGGAATCAATTCAAACATCATTAAAATCATTCAAAAATCTACCTCTTATCTACTCCTGCCATTGACATATACTAGCCAGTCAATTGCATTAGATGTTTATATATGCAATCTCACTTTTATTTATTTTGCATTATTTCTATATAAAATATTAAGTGAAGTAAAAATAGCGGTTTTCTCAGTTCTTATTTTGCATCAATCAGAACCAAGTAAATATGCTCATATTCTAAAGGGAGTTTTTTGGAAGTTGTCCACAAACCTCCATATTATTCTAAACTATTTAGTACTTTGGGAATGCTCAATATTAATTTTGCTATAGCATAAAAGAGTTGTCAGTGCTCTCCAAAACCTCTTTTTACCCCCTCAAGGACTGGTCAGATCTGAGGACATACATCTCGTCATAATTGAAGCGGTGTAAAAAGATAATCATTTAGAGGTGGTTTTCACTTTGCTTGCATGCCAATAATGGTAAATAGTCTGGGGTAAATTGAAAAATGCCACAGATACTCCAAAGATAAGACTATATCCTAATCCCTGGAACTTGTAAATGTGGCCTTATTTGGAAAAAAGTTCTTTGCAAATATTATTAAGAACCTAGACATGAAGAGATCACTCTAAATTATCAAGATGGGCCCTAAATGTCACCACAAGTGTCCTTATAAGAGAGAACCAGAAGGAAATTAGACACAAACACAAAGCATAAGGAGGTGTGGAGACAGAAGTAATGATTGGGGTGATGAGGCCAAAAGCCAAAGGATGCCAGCAGCCACCAGAATCAGAAGAGACAAGGTGTGGATTCTCTCCCAGAGCCTCCAGAGATAGTATGGCCTTTGACATCTTGGTTTTGGAATCCTGGCCTCTAGAACTTCAGGAGAATGAATTGGGTTACTTTAAGCCACCGACGTTTTAGTCATATGATACAACAGCCCCAGGAGACTCAAGTGTCATCCCCTGGCTGTTTTCCTCCGGCAAAGGACTGGACATTTTCCTTCTCTTCTACATTCTTCTGAGTGTCAAATGTCCAACTAGGCAAGGTTCAGGTATGTTGACAAATTAAAATTCTTTCAATATTTTCTTTATCTTCCCTACCTAAAGAAGTCTGAGACTAAAATCGGAGATGCAAATTTTTCTATTGGAATAGAGAGTAAAGTAGCCAAAATAAAGTTCTTGGTCTGAAGTTGTTTGGACATGACAATTTTAGGAAAACAGGCATTCCCTATGACAGACTTCTTAGTTGTTATATATATCTGACTTAGAGTTTGGGGCAAATGCATCATCTAATAGTATGTGCATTATGGTATTTACTGTCTTTATTCTGTACATATTTCCTACATTTTCTTATAGGTTGGGATGATTAGTTCCATGCAGTATTTAGATACTGTTATATCTTCTGGCCAATTATTAAATAAGAATATCTCACCATAAAGACATGAAATTTGTTCCTATTTCAAAGTAAAACTTTGAAATTGTATATTTATAAAAGGTTTTATTATGATTCCTGTTGATATTATTACTCTACACAGCAAAGCAAGCTTGTATGCAAAATTCTGCTAGTAATCTAACTTATCAGTTTAAGCTGGGAAAAACAAAAGAACAAACAAACAAGACAAACAAAAAGTCCAATTCAAAAGATACCCTCAGGTATGTGATAAAGCATTATTTTGTGTGCCACCAAAATTGTGTGTTAAAAAGGTAAAGCAAACTCTTAAAGAACCAGTGCCCAGTGCCAAAAGAAGACACACACACACACACACACACACAGAATTTCATACCTGCGACAAGTCACTATGTCGATATATCTGAGGGCCCTGAAATAGTTAGTACTTGATCCAAGGCAGAAGTGGAGAAATTCCACTCTTCATCTTCAAGCAAAGACGAATGGGCTTTCATAATGGACCTTGCTCTGCCAATGGGAATAAATGACTGTGATATCTGAACACTTTCAAGGAGACCCAGAGATTCAATATGCAAAGTCTTTCATTTTATCATTGAAAGTGCAGCCTTGGATTATTACTGACAGCAAAGATGCAGTTAAAGTAAAGGTCATGCAGACTATTGACAATAATAAATTTTAAGATTTGGTATCTTTTTGCTGAGGCCTTCTTCAAGTCATTTATCAAAAGAAAAAAAGATAAAGAAGAGGAAAAAAAAGAAAAAGAAATAAGTACCACTTGGCCCTGGTGTAGTTTAAAATATATGAATTTTCCAGATTATTTCTGAATAAATAACAAAAAACCTGTAGTTTTTTTAATGTGTTAATAAAACTATTCTATAAATTCCTAAAGGTTATCAAATTTTATGAAAAATGGTAGTATAATGTAACTAAACTTAGTAAATCTCTGTATTTTGATAAAGGTTGACTATATACAGCAGGAAATTTATTTTTATTATATATGCTTGAGGTTAATAGGTCATCCAATTTTTTACTTTTTATTTTAATTATTTATTAAATATTTCTTCCCTCAAGAATAACAAAATATAGTTTCCACATTCAGTGCTAAACTGTTGTTAAAGTGTTCATTGTTAAACTCTATGGAGACTTAGAAAATGATTTATTTTCTTTTAAATCAAAACGTCTTCCTAAGGTAGCAATATATTTTTATCAACAAAATTATCTATTTCTCAAATTATACTTCAAGATAAACTTTATTTTAAGGATTTATTTTTATGGATATTAACTTTCTTCCTCATTTGCATTGCCCTTTGCTTTTTACTTTCAATTTACGAGTTCCCTCTTTTCTCCATTCTTACAATGTACTTATTTTATGATTTACTGCAATGTAGAAAAATGTTTGCCTTAAGGTTTATTTACTTGAAAGACTATCTTAGAGATATTTGAAAGAATATCTTAGAGAAAGTACACTTTATGATCACATAAGCTTTTCTATTTGCTTTAGTTCCCCCGATGCACAATTATTGGCTTCCAGGGGGAAGACTGTCAGAACTATCATTTATAAATAGGGTCTGAATTGTGGCCATGAAAATCATGTAACAGGACAAGAAGCTGGGGAGCACCAGCAATCTTATTAGTTAACTTATTCCTTCAGCACAATCACAATTGAAGAAAATAAAGGAAAACTTTCCAAGAAGAGATTCACTTCTAGCAAAGACACATTAATAATAAAAACTCTGCTCCCAGACTGGCAAAGCCCTTCAAGGGTAGTATCCAAATGCATCTTCACTGTGTAGATTCCAAGTACACAGAACAACTGGGTAATGTATTCTGGAAGTACAGGATGTATATGTTAACAATCTATTGCCATTTAGGTTTAGATGGTGACAGAAAACACTTTAATATCTCACTGCAATTTAACAAACATATATTAATTATCTACAGGGTGGCTGGCACAGTGTCATTTACTTTGAGGAAGGAAAAGTCTGCACTAAAATAATTGCAAAAATATTTACATACCTAGATTTCTTTAGCTTTACAGATATTGTGAATATAAGCATATTACTTGGTTTATTTATAAATACATGGCACTGGAAATCTAGAAATGTTTTATATTAATAATTATGAATACTATTAACAAGTAAAAAGTTTGCACTAATGTAAAATTTTTCTGTTGAAAGTTATATAACAGATTATGGTTCCTGGTATGGAATGGATGTTCCATATTATTGATTGATCATATATAATTTAGTGACACTGTACAAAAAGACCATGAATATAGAAAAAAGTAACATAAAAATCAATAATTATTTTAATAATAATAATAATAAACTTGTGTTGAGCACTTCTCACATATCAGAGCATTTCAGTTCTCTATATGTATTAAATTATTGAACTATCTCCAAAATGCATGCACCAAGTGATTATTATTTTCTATTTTAAATAAAAATGAATGACCACAAAAGACCCCAAATTTCCAAAGCAATCTTGGAAAAAAAAGAACAAAGCTGGAGGTATCAGGCTCCTAGACATCATACTATACTATAAAGCTATAGTAATTAAAACAGCATGGTACTGGTTCAAAAGCACACACATAGATCAATGGAACAGGATAGAGGGCCCAGAAATAAACCTACACAATTTTGGACATTTATCTATGACAAAGGAGGCAAGCGTATACAATGGAGAAAACATAGTCTCTTCAATAATTGATGCTGAGAACACTGGACAGCTACATGTGAAAGAATGAGATTAGAACATTTCCTCATACCACATACAAAAATAAACTCAAAATGGATTAAAGATCTAAATGTAATACCTGAAAACCATAAACCTTGAAGAGAACATAGGCAAACACTCTCTGAGATAAAATGTAGCAATGCTTTTATGGGTCTGCCTTCTAAGGCAAAAGAAATAAAAGCAAAAATAAACAGATGGGACCTAATTAAACTTAAAAGTTTTGCACAGCACAGGAAATATGTAAATAGCACATGCAACTCAATATCAAAACAGCAAACAACCCAATTGCAAACTGGGCAGAAGACCTGAATAGACATTTTTTCAAAGAAGATATGCAGATTGCCAATAGGCACATGAAAAAATGCTCAACATTGCCAATCATCAAAGAAATGCAAATCAAAACCACAATGAGATATCATCTCACATCTGTCAGAGTAGCTATCATCAAAAACAGTCTAAAAATAATAAATGTTGGTGAGGATGTGGAGAGAAAGGAACACTGGTATACTATTGGTGGGATGGTAAATTGGTGCAGTCGTGGAAAACAGTATGTAGGTTCCTCAAGAAACTAAAAATAGACTTACCATATGATCCACCGATACCACTGCTGGCTATATATCCAAAAACAAACAAAAAAAGAAAAACACTAATTTGAAAAGATACATTCACCCCAATGTTCATAGCAGCATAATTTTATATGGAAGCAACCCAAGTGTCCATCAACAATGAATAGATTAAGGAAGAAACAATGCATAGATAAAGATGAAGATGAAATATTACTCAACCATAAAAAAGAATGAAATTCTGCCATTTGCAACAGTGTGGATGGACTTAGAGAGTATGATGCTTAGTGAAATGTGTCAGACAGAGGAGGAAAAATATATCATCACATAAGTGGAATCTAAAAAATAAAACAAATGAATATATATAATAAAACAGAAACAGACTCATATACAGAGAACAAACTAGTGGTTACCAGTGAGAAGAGAGATGTGGGGAGGGGCAAGATAGGGGTATGGGATTAAGAGATACAGACTACTATGTGTAAAATAGACAAGCAACAAGGATATATTGTACAACACAGGAAATGTAGCCATTATTTTGTAATAACTTTAAATGGAGTATAATCTATAAAAATATTGAATCACTATGTTGTACACCTGAAACTAATATAATATTGTAAATCAACTATACTCCATTTAAAAAATAAAAACTAAAATCAACACTTTCACTCGGACAAACAAACGAACAAATAAATAAATGGAGGCACAAAGGTAAACTTTGCCAAATTTACAGAAATATGAGGGGCAGAACCAGGGTTCATAGCCTGGCAACTTGAAATGTTCTGGAGCTTAGATACTTAACTCTTCAGTTCTATGTTGCTTCACCAGTTAAGGCAGGGTATTTTTGTTGATAAATTGGAATTTCAGAATGACTGATGAGAATGTTGATGACACTGTTGAATGCATACAGAATAGCATCAAAGCCAAGGCAATACTTGGAGCCAGATTTTAAGGCATTTTTTGCCTCTCTACCTACTCTCTGTGTTATATTGGGTAAATCAGCTCCTGTGAGCATCAATTTCCTCATTAATACAATGAGGGGGTTGATAACTCCTCAAAGCCTCACGATGAGGATTGACATGTAGAGAGTGCCTGGTTACTAAACCTTCTGTGAACACAGTCACTATTTTTATTAAAATTTAAAATTGCATATTAATGTTGAAATAATTAGCTGTTTATTGCAATTGTATGAACATAGTTTTTAGAATACAACTCTTGGAGCTGCAAACCTTGGAATTTTAGCATTAGGGTTCATATTTTATTTTATTATGAAACTTCCTTGCATTGTTATACTTTTCATTTCAATAAGTTTTGTCCCTATTTAGGTCTGAAGCTTTCTTTATATGCATGATACAAGCAAGGATCACGCTTTTTTAGGTATAATGTCTAGATATATCAAGTTCTAGTGAATCAATGGGAACCACTCTTTCCTCACCACAATACTCCTTGAACAATTAACTAGGGGGAATAATACACACACACACATACATATACACACACTCAAATCTATTTTACATCAAAATGTTCTAATTGCACTTTTCTAATTTTAAAAAAGAAATGTGTCAATGAGGTTATTCATTTTACATGCCCATGTTAAGTGGTCAGAAGAAGTTCTATTTGACTTATTCAGTTAATCACTTATTGAATACTGAGATATGACACACTTGGTTCTTTTCTATAGATTGTTCACCCTTCATCATTATTTTAATACATGTGGTAAGATGGGTTATTAGCAATGGTAAAGATAATAATTATGATGATATGTTAATACTATTTATTTAGTATTTGCTATATGTTAAGGATGTCGATTAATTCTAACACAAATCTTGTGAGTTAGGTACCATTATTACATTTTTACATAGGGGGAAACTGAGAGTTAAAGCGGTTTAATGTTTAATGTCCTATTCAAAGCTAGTATCCATATGTCCATTGTCATCAATATCTGTTAATTACTTTGACAGACCCTAGCAGATCAAAATGTTTAGTTGTTCTTTTGTCATATTATGATTATTTTCCATTTTCTACCAATAAGTGAAAATACTGGTTTGGGGTTATCTAAAAACTATAAGCTATTTATTCAGCATCACCATTCCAGTCTTATGCTATATTTGCTAAAACTTCCGGTGCTTTTGCCCCATACCACATGCTAATTCACACATGTGATTTGAACTGACACTGTATATTATCCCTAGTTTGGGGCTGCCCTTCTGATTGTATGGCAGTGCTGTGTACCTACTATTTCACATATTTTTTATCCAATAATTGCATACTTAATAAGAGTTTTAAGTGTGAGAAAATGATTTTCAAGTTCCTTGGAAACACAGAAGGCAATTATGTTGCTTTATGCGCTGCTGCATTTCTGAAGATGAAAAAAACTTTTATTCATTAATTCTTCTAGCACCTGAATCTTTTGTTCAGTAATTCTCCTAGCATTGTTTTCCCAAATGAGCCAATGGTTTAATCACTTTTAACAAGTCCTGGAAAATTCGTTGTCATTTTCAGATGTTACTAATCCTGGGAATAAATGCATTCTAAATTATTGATTGAAAGATGTGATGCAAGGCATATATCATCTAATTCCAAAGAAACTGGCCAAAAAAGGAATGGCTTTAATTTCCTGGATGCACAACTCATATTGAGAACACATGATGCTTCAGGATTCTTAAATTTATAGTTCAGTCTGAAAGGTAGGATTATGTTGCACCATGACATGCCCATTCTTGAGATGTTAATACTTCATGCCTTCACCAATGGAATAAATCTTGTTTATTAGCACTCAGTAGTTGATTGATTGGTTGATTAGTTTGCTATCCTGTTGTCTGTGGTGGTGTTGTCACAGGTATTTTCTGTATTCATGACTGTCTCTCATCTTTTGAATAATCTTTTCAATATTTGGAGACATTCCTATGTACTCAGTCTGACACTCCTCACACAGAAAAGTCACAGCCAAGTACTCATTCTCTTTTACAGTAAAATCATGCATGTGTGACAATTTCCCAACCAGAACACTCACACAAGAACTTAATTCAAGTGACCAATATGATGAAATAGGCTTTTATAGGACATTCACTTTTGCTGGCAAGGTGAGGTGGCAGAATATGAGTACTCAGTGGTATCAGAGTTATCTGTAGTGACCACAGGTCTCAGTGTTAGCAAACCTGGTTCCAGCAAAGGGACCACATCGATGCCAGCAGCAGTAGCAGGTGCAGCAAAGCATTGATTCCTCCCAACTTCCAAGCAGTTCTAAAAACTGCTTAATATCATTTAATAAATCAATTTACTGATTAAACACTCCAGATATGATTTGTGGATTTTACTTTTTTTCTAAGGACCCTAGGTGGTTTTGTTTACATGTGTGCTTGCCTTTAAAATAAGAGAAGTTGAGTAGAATAGCTTCTGAGTAGTATGTATGGGACTGATAATATACATGGAAAGAAAACTTCCAGGATATAAAATTTGGGGAACATGATTGTCTTCCCTCAAAATTTTGTAAGCATTGATTATTTTCCTTCTAGCATTTTTATTGTCCCCAGTGGATGAAAACAAAAAAATGCGACCAGGAAGCGTCTGTTATCATTCAGACTCTCTCATTCATTTTGCTGCTGAATGCAGTGTAACTTTCAACTTAAATGCTTATATATTATTTTTTAACCAGTAAAGTCACAGTTATTTTATTTTATTTTTTGGCCTCACGGCGTGGCATGCAGGATCTTAGCGGGATCTTAGTTCCCCAACCAGGGAGTGAACCCGTGCCCCCTGCATTGCAAGCGCAGAGTCTTAACCATTAGTGAACTCCTCACAACTGTTTTATATAATAATTTTCCAAAAATTTGTCAGGTTTCTCTTTTAATTCTTATATTGGATCTCTAGTGTCTGTCCTCAACTATAAGTGCTCTTTCCATTTTTTTATCCTCTCATATCTTTTCTCTTCATTCTAGAAAAGAACGCTAAGTTGGCTACCAACACCACTGGTGTTTTTCTACATCATAATATCTTATTTAAAATATATCCAATATGAATTTTATTATGATAATCCACATAGGATATAATTTTCAATTTTTATATTTGTTGATATACCTATGACAAAGTTCTATCTTTACTGAAGCATTTATATTAATTCATGTAAAGAGATCTTTTAGCTGAAAGCATATACCATTATGTATAAATGTGGCATACAAATGCTATAGTATGTCTCATTTCTGACAAACATATTGATGACAAAAACATCCAGAATATAGGTTTCAGTGCCAAGACAGAGGCACTAAATAATTTTGCTAGGAGTTCTCTGATGATCCTGAAGATCTGCCTTCTCTGGACCAAAAAAAAAAAAAAAAAAAAATCAGGGTCCAACAAGAGGCCCTGACATATATTCATTATGAAGATTCATCAGAAGCATCATAGTCACTGTTTCTGCCTCAGAGAAGGTATGAGATTAATCACATACCTTCAGAAATATGTCTTCACGGAGTGGCTTATAATTAGGATCAAGGTTTGGGGAAGAAGTTCCTTGTAGCATTTTTTTTTTAATATTTTGATAGTCTTTAGGAATAGCTTTCTGTTTTAAAGTCTGTATGGCATTACTGCCTAACTAAATTGGTTGAATACAGCTAGGAAAGACATTAGAAATTCTAGTAAATGTTGACAGGTATAAGTTTACTTCATGATCTAAGGCTTAGCAGGAGATAATTACCTATCTATGCATTTTTGGTATCTTCAATCTTTTCCCCTCAATCTCTATTTTAGCTTTGTTTTTGGATTTTTAATTCCGTGTTCTACACTTCCTATACCCATATAATATTTGACATTACTTTTTACATCATATCAAGAATGCTAAACTGTCTACAATACTATCTTTTTAGAGTAGATCATTTCAGTGAGGCTTTCTCCTCTGAATTCTTGGAATTCATTCATTCTCTATCATTATTGAATTTAATAAATATTTGTCAAGCACCTATTAGGTGTCAGACACTCTTATAAGTGCAGAGAAGAGAACAGTGAACAAAACAGAAGGATTCTGCATTCACTGGGCATATAATCTAGTCAACAAAAACACTACTAACAGAGAAATAAATGTCATAGTTCAGAGGTCATAGGTACTATAAAGAAAATATTTCAGGACAATAGGAAATTGAGTGATTCTGTGTGGGGGGGGCATGGGTAGAGGAGGGGCATCTCAGACAGATGTTACTATTAATATTGTTATTCATGTTTACCTATCATAAAAAAAGGGAGGTGGGTATCCAAATCCTGTCAATTTAGGCAAATAATTGCATAAAATTATGCAATACATGCAATTGTACATAATTCCCAGCTCAACTTCCTACATATATCTTCCATTTATTTGCTGAGTTTTTTCACTCTTTGATGTCGGTCTTCTCCCATCTGCATTAAATGTGTCTAACACTCTTAACAGATGGAGAGCAAATACAGAAAAGAGCCCTATTAGAGTTTATCGTGTTTTCCTTTTCCCTCCTCAATTACTACTCTAGTCACAAGACTCAGCCAGCTTTCAAGTCATTTTCAGTAATTCTTTTCCTTCCCTTGCTCCATTTTTTTTTTGAAATTTTAATATCTGAAGAGATAAAGAATGAGACATAGTATTAGGGGTTAGGGTAGGGGCCATGGGAAACTGAAACACTGCCTAAAATTTAGCATGCAGTCGGTAGAAGGATGGCTATTCAGTTTTCTGCTTGGTTGAGATTTTGTTTCTGATCCAGGGATTAGAGAAAGAGGGAAGGAATAAAGGTCTTTCTATCTACTTTCTGGCAGGCAGGCCCACTAGCAGCATCGTACTGATTGTATATTTAATCCACTCCCCTTGGCCTTGTAGTTAATGGAAATTCCTCTCATATTCTGACAATAAGTTGACAGTGAGTCCCAGTTCACAGCATTGTGCAATTTCATCTTTTTAAGTCTCTTCCTAACTACTTTACTGAAAAGGTGGAGGAGGCTGTTTCAAGGACCACTAGCCAGATGACATTTTAAACTGGAAATGAAAGTATAGGTTTTTGAGTTTCCAATATATCTGTGAATTCTGTGTAAGAAATAATTTGTTCAAAAACAAAGCATATGCTATACTCTGACTCATAGAAAACACTGAAGAATTAAAGCTAAATAAATAGGACATGTATTTGCTAAATTTCCTTTGTGATCTCCATTACTTTCTCTTTCTTTAACCTGTGTATCATTTATAACCTATTTCTAATGCATTCAAGTCAATTACTGTGTTTTTTATAATTTTTTAAATTTATTTTTTATTTTAATTTTATTTTTTTAAATCTCTTGATTGGAATAAAATTGCTTTACACTGTTGTGCCAGTTTTTGCTGTACACCAAAGTGAATCAGCTGTATTTATAAATACCTAGCCATATCCCCTCCCTCCCGCGACTCCCTCCTGCCCTCCCTATCCCAGCCTTCTAAGTCCTCACCCATCATCCACTTTATCTCCCTGTGTTATGCAGCAGCTTCCCACTAGCTATCTATTTTACATTTGGTAGTGTATATATGTCAATGCTACTCTATGTTAAAGACATATAAAGGTTACTGAATAAAAGAGAAGTTATTTGATATCTTTAATATGGTGGTATTTTCCTAGGAAGTTATTATGTGGAAGGATTGGATCGTTTTTAAAATTAAAATGTAAAAATCATACACGAACAATTTGTGCTGTTTCCTATGCTAACAAAGACCTTTTCTTGAAATTTTTAAAATTCAGTTAAGATATTAATGGGCATTAATCAACTGTTTTTTTTTCTGCACAGTTCCAGGCACTACACACAGGAATAAATAAAACAGATAACTACTGCCTACAAGGAACTTACATTTTCCATTTTGTCTTGTCTTTGTTAAATTTTTGTGCATTCTTCAAGTTTCATGTCCCAGACCACTTTTCACAACCTGTCTACTAGTTCTTAATAGTAAGCTCTTTGAAGATGAGAACCATATTTATACCCTTAAAGTTCCTGATTTAGTTCCTCCATTTGTGCTTGTTGAATATAATCAAATTTAACTATACTGATATGCCTTCAACAGAAAATGGCATTTTTGAGTGTCTTTATATTTGCCCCTTATGAGGAGTTTCTTTTTCTATGATATATGTTAGAAATAAATAATTATCATTAATAAATGGGAATTATCTGTCTCAAGTTATTTATTATTAGAGATTAGATTTTTCATAAATGTAGTTAAAAGATTACAAAACTTTGTTGAGTAAAATTAGAAAGTCAGGTCATGAATTCTAATGAACTTGAGAAATATTTGAATAATTCATAAGTACATTCAAAACACACACACACACACACAAACACACACACATCTTCAGATAAGCCAATGATAACAGCAATGTCCAAGACCAAGCTTAAGTTTATAGAACTTACAAATTTATGGGACTCAGTACCATATTAATATAAAAAGTGAGAGAGATGCTAATAGAAAAAAATCAACAGCATTACATGACTTTTGGAACTTTATTTCACATTTCTTAAATTAAATCACAGAAGAAGCCAGTATTCATAATTGGGTGCATATTTTCATAATGCCTCAATTTCAATGTCTGAGCATCGAGCATTTTCTTCTTAGCTACGGAATGTTTTTTCTAAAATGAAGAAGTTTGTTTTTTGCTCTGTTACTAAATTGAGGCACAGATGTGTGGTCAAACACCACAACGTAAACAAGTCCTTAGGCTGAATTATTAAATTCAGGTTTGTTTTCTCTTATTTCATCATTTCATTTTTCTTTATCTTGACTAATAGTGTTCACTGTTACATTTTATGCCTTTTCAAGCTGTTTGCATTTGAAAGAAGGCAAGGTGTCAGTCATTAAATAAACAGGGAAAAATATAAAATATAAAATCCAGGTAATTTTTTTTTTAGTGAACTGATATTTTACAAAACACATTATTTGACAAGTGTCAGATTAATAAACATAAGAATTATGTATTCCAGAAAAGTAGTCTGTGTTACATACAGAAACAGTTATATCACCAAGGCATAACATCCCATACAACTAAAAAGATCAAATTAGTTGATCACTTTCAGGCTTTTATTAGGGAGAAACATTAAAGTAATACTCAAATATAAATCTCTAATTTAACAAATTTCACAAGTAAAACTTAACAAATATCCCCATGCAAATTTAATTTTGCTTGAGTAATATCTGATATAATATCAATAAGATCATACTTAATAAAAGTTTCCTCTAGTAGCAGAACTTGCATGGATATAAGTCCTATAAATTAAGGATTATATTAATATAATTTAATAATACAGAAAAAAACAAAGTCTCCCAAAAGTAGTCCTGGGAACTGGACATTATCACATTTGTTTAGCGGAGTATGGATGTCAAGAATTGCCCCAATGTGACACTATATGGACCGTGTAAAGAAAGGTACTTCCTGTGTTGTGTATGCATGAGAAGGTATTCAGGAAGAAGCATGGGCTAGAGCTGGGTAGCTGAGGACCTCCCAGTTAAGGGACGCCTATGCATTTGAGAAAAGTAAGGTGTTATTGTTCTTCTAAGGCATGAAATAAAATTAACAAGGAGGCAAACAATGGAAACTAATTCCATCACATTATTTCTCTTGCAGGACATTGGGGCAGGAGGCTTTAACTGTGACACCAGTTAAACAGTGAGACCAAAACAGACAGAATTGTTGCCAGTAGCGCCAGTGAAAGGGTCAATTAGGAAAGATAAAACACACGGGGTGTATTAGCCAGAGTTCTCCAGAGAAACAGAACCTATGGGATGTATATATGCATATAGAGAGAAATTCATTGTAAGGAATTTGCTCATGTGACTATGGAAGCCGGCAAGTCCAAAACCTACAGGGTGTGTTGGCTGGAAACCTAGGGAGAGTCAGTGTTATAGCTCAATTCTGAAGGCCGCCTTGCTCTGGGAGGTAGAATTCCTTCTTGCTCTGGGAAGATCCATCTTGTGTACTATTCAGGCCTTCAGCTGATTGAATGAGACCGGTACACATTATGGAAGGCATTCTGCCTTACTCAAAGTCCAGTGATGTAAATGCTAACCTCATTCAACACACCATTATAGAAACATCCAGAATAACATTTGACCACATATCTGGGCACTAGGCCCTAGCCAAGTTGACATATACAATTAAATATCATACTGGGCCAGTCCTAGACAGAATGAACCACTTACTTCAAGAAATCTTTTAAGTCCTATTTCTTACATTTCTTTTTTCAGCAGGACAATAAACTGTTTGACGTGAGAGACCCAAAAGGGATCTGCAAGAGCTCACGTTCTAGTGACTTAGCCAGTGACAGCAAAGTCCAAATTTAATGAATCTGACTGGTGAGTAGGTACATTTTTCGTTGTTGTTACTATTGTACGTCTAGGCTGATGCTATTTACCTGTCACATGAGAAAAGTTATTATACTGACAAATATATATTATGAGTAAAATAATTTCACTTACTTGCTTGAATCTGCATCATGGCCTTTCTTTGAGTTTTAGTTAGGATCCAAACTGGAAACAAGGCCTAAAATCCTTCTGGGAATGGGGCTCATTTCACATCTAGTGTTCATTTCTTGCCACTTCTCCCATTGATCTCTGTTTCAGCTGATTTCTAGAAGACAACAATTATTTTCTAACTTAGGTATTTTGAACAAATTGCTCCTTTCACCTGGACACACACAAGCATTCATTTCTGGCAAGCACCTCCTCATTTGCTCAGTTGACGTTCAAGTGACATTTGTCCTGGGAGGACTGCCCCCGTTCCAAGCCTCACTTAGTCCTCCTCTCTCTCACAGCCCCTCTTATAGCCATAGCTTTTATCACAATTTTTAATATGTATTTATCTGTTTGTTTAATATTTTTCTGCCAGTCTGTTTTATTCACTGCTATATTTTCAGAGCTTGGCACAATTTCTCATATCTAATTCTGCAATCACATTTAACTAATTTATGGTGCATTTTTAAGCAACTAATACACCAAGATGTTTTATATATTAACTGCTGATAAGTTTGTCAAATTTTTAGTTATATTAATAATATCAAAGACTACAGCTATTCCTACTAAACATTTCTTTTCAGTCCACTAATCAAACATGAATAATTTTAAATTTTGGATTCTGTCATCCATGTATTTAATATCCATTATAAATTTATGCCAATTTCAAATTTAATAAACATGTCCTTATGCAATTTTCTCCACCCACTTGAATATGTAAATAAGGGGACTTCCAGTTGAAATAATTTGATGAATTTGTTTGTTGAGCTCCCTCTCTGTCTCAAATAAATAGCAATAAAAAATAAAACATAAAGAGACAACAAATTAAGAAAACATTGTCAACCTAAAAAGTATAAAATAAACAATTTTGTGAAACAGAATAATTAATTATGTAAGTGGTCCAGAAAGTTCAAAGCCAGGGGCTCAAAACTGATTCAGAATAAGCAGGTGGATCAAAGGAAGTTAAAGAGAATAAATATATTTCATGCAGAACAAGAGAATAATAACAGGCTTGATGATTAAACTAGAACCACAATATGCAAAGGCTTAAAATGTCTAAGACTTTTCAGAATTAAAGAAATAAATACTCGGTTTGAAAGTTTATTTTGAGTTCTAAAGAAGATAAATAAAAACACATTCATAACTAGTTTCTTGACAATGAAACTTTAAAACACCAAAAGCAAAAAGAAAATTCTTAAAAGCTACCAGATGAAAAACAACAATTTTTCCACAAAATCATGATGATTCGATGACAGCAAGATGTTTTTTAGACTAACAACAAGGAGAGAACAGAATGGAACATCTTATTCTATATGTTTAAGGAATACATGTTATGATTCAGAATTAACTTCCCAGCTGTGTTGTCATACAAAAGTTTGGGCAAATTTTGCATGCTTGCTTGTTTCTATGAATAAAGCATAAGAGCTACTCTACAATCTTTTTTTTATAAAAATTCTTAAAAGTACTGTATGAAAATTATTGAATATAAGTTTAAAAGAATAGCTGAGATCTCATAAAATAAAAAATAAAGAATCCCAAATAAACAGGAATTTAAAAAGAGATAGAAGTCACGGTTATAATGGGGGCGCTATGCCTAGTTTGGTAAAGAAGAGGCTGGCCTTCCCACAGTGGGCATGGAACAGGAGACAAGGCCTTGAGCTAGAATATATCAGGAAGGTGGAACTTTCACCACATCTAGTGTGGCTCTTGAAGCTAATGAAATGATAAAGAAAGAAAATATCTGGCCACCCACAGGAAAAGATGAATGTTCAAAGAATACTTTAAAAACAGATTTAAACAATGCTAAGAATCTCAAAGATTATTGAAAAAATTATTGTAAACTTAAAAAGTTTAGAACTGAACAGAATTGAAAAGATCAAATATTGAATCATACAGAACAGAGACTATGAGGTATTTGAAAGTATCCTTCATGTTAAAAATGCTTTTAATAAAAATACAAGAAAAGCAATGAGATAAGTATTCCATGCAAGAAAATAGAATGAAATAGAGTAAACTTAAGGAAAATAGAACAGACGAAATAATAAAGATGAGGAGAAATTTATAAAATAATGATTTAAAATAATTCAACATGTGTATCAAGAAAAGGTAAAAAAAAAAAAAGCATGCTGTAAAAAGTTTAAAGAACCTTGGGAAAGAAAACTGTATGCAAGGAAATCCTGAAATGTAAAATGTCAATTTCAAATAAAATTATGCCAAATTCAGTCAAGAAGAAATAAAAAACTTGCCTAAACTGAAACCAAGGAATTGATAGTAAAAAGATCTCCATCTAAAGACACCGAGTCAATATAGTTTTAGAAGCTTGTGTTACCAAAGCTTCATGGCACATAAAACTCCTATTCTATTTCAGTTTTCAGAAGGCAGAAAAATAAGATACATATGCATAGTTCATTTTTATGAGCCTAGTATTGTATTGACACAAAAATTAGTAGCAAAATTATGAACTTTATGGAGCTAAAACAAATAAGCAAACATATAGCAGTCTTATTTACAAAAGTGTATGTAAATGTCTTCTAAGCAAACTATATAAAACCAGATGTAGAGAATTTTTAATAAATGTGAAGATAGTTTGTTATCAGAAAATGTCAACATAATGTACCTTATCAGATTATTTAAAAAGCTATAATCAGATGGATTCAGAAAAATAATGTATAAAGACATTCATGATATAAAACCTTTGTAAACTAGGAAAAAAATCTTAGTCAAGTAGAAGAGACTGCTTTGTCTTCTTGGAGTGTAGAACATACATCATTCTTAAAGTAAAACTCTAGAAACATATGAAAGTCAGGAACAAGAAAAGGATGTCCAGTATCACCCCCATTATTGAATACATTACTGATCCTAGATAATATAAGAAAGCAATAAAAATAAATGAAATATAACAGTTATAAAGTTAGTCATTTAAAGATAATATGATTGTGAACATATATAATCTAATGAAATCTAGAAGCAATAAGAATTAATCAGAAGTTTCAGCAAGGATGTCAGATATAAGATCAAGATCCAGAAATCAATACCATTTCTATATACCAGCAACAACCAATTTAAAAATGTAATAATAAAAAATCCTGTTCTGCAATAACAGCAAAAGTTGTAAGTTACCTAGTAATAAAGTTAATACAAGATATTTAAGATATTTATAGAGAAAATTATGAAACGTTACTGAAGGGAAAAAAGAAAGATCTAAACAGAGAAATGCATCTCTTCCCAAGATGAAATCCTCTATATTTTAGAAATGTTATCCTCTGATAGCTGATCTATAAATTCAGAGAAATTTCAATTAAATCTCCAGCTTGAACTTACAGCTTGATGTAAAAGTAAATGACTAAGAATTGTCAAAAACTATGAAGAATAATAAAGTTGGGAGGGTGAAATAAAATACAAGGAATTATGAAGTCAAGAAATTTGGATGCTTTGCTATGGTACAGTTTTATAGATTAATATACCAAAAGAATGTACCCAGAACCCAGGATAGAGCATGTACATATTGAAACTCAGTATGTAAGAGCATACATTAAAAAATCAGTACTTACAAAAATTATTTTAGGGCAATTGGCTGTCACTCTAGAAAGTAAGAAAAACTAATTTGAAACAATAATATTATTGTTATATATTATTCCATTTCTTATCCATCAGATTCAGATTGGTATGGACCATAATTTAAGAAGGATAGTCAAGTATGGGAAACCTCATTTACTGCTGTTGGGATGGCACATTATTATGTCCACTTTGGGAAGAAATTTAGCACCAGCTAGCATAGTTGGAGGCATACATACAAAAGTTGACATTTCCACTTAAAAGTATATATCTTTCACTAAAACTCTTGTACATGTACACAAGAAGATATATACAGAAATGTTTACTGTATCATTATCTACAATAGAAAAACATATTTCCAATATGTTTATCAGCAAGAGAATACGTCAATACCTACGTGCATATGTACGAATAACACATTTGTATGTGTGTTTTCCTTTGTATCCATGTACATAAAATTAAACTAATCATATCATTTCATGCCACTATGATCATCAGGCAGTGTATGATTCATTTTGTTTTATTTGATTGTATATTAATTTTTCCTTTTTTTATGATCTTTATTTTTTTAGTATTTATTATTGGTGCCTCAAAGTGGCCCCTAGTGATGCCTACCAACTGTTGTATAGTCCCCTGCCACATCCACCAGGGTTGTGCTTTGTGACCTGGAGAATACGGCAGAAATAATACATTAACTTCTGATGTTGTTTTATAAGACCTTGGAATTTACATTTTTCTCCCTTTCTTTCTTTGTGAATTCACTTGCACCAGGGACAGCCAGATGCCATGTCTTGAGGACATTTAGGCAAGCCCGGTGAGGATGCACATGTAAGAAATTGAGGTCATCAGCCAACAGCCATGTGCTGTGCAAGCCATTCTGGAAGCTGATACTCCAATTGCAATTAAACCTTTAGATGCGTATAGGGCTGACCTACCCTTTAACAGCAACAAGAGAAATCCTGAGCCAGAACCACCCTACTAAGCCATTCCTGGATTCCTGACCCTCAGAAAAGGTGAAGTAAAAATCTTTATTGCTTTAAGTATCTAAGTTTTGGAATTATTTGCTAAGCAGCAATATATCACTAATATTTTCCTATTCACCTTAGACACTCATGCTAATGTGTTTGATTTTTTGTGAGTATATACACTTGAAAGATATATAATGTTGCTTTTTGTGTATGTATTTTTAATTTATAAACATGCCATTGTGGTATAGATGCCATTCTGTTTCATTTCTCTACACGTTTTTAAGGCCTACAAATTTTGCTCATAAGTAGTATTATTTTTCTCTAAATCAGAAAAGCATCCTATAGTATGCATCCTTCATAACTCACCCTCCCACATATCCCCTTAGAGACCTTGACTAGTTTTCTCAAAGGTTTATACCTTGAAAGGGATTGTTGGGTCACAGTCTATTCTTTCCATTTTCTTCTTGAAGACTGGTTTCATTGCTTTCCATCTCTTCCCATAAATGTATATGTTTTTTTTTTTTAATTTACTGTTTTATTAGGTAATATATTGATATAGGGCAACATTTAAAAGTTTAAGTCTGCATTGTGGCTATTTCCTTCAGCCTCACATTTCTTTTCCCTAGAGGGAAGATAATATGATTAGTTCCTTTTGAGTCCTATTAAAATGATGTTTGTATACACAAGCAAGTACAGATTCTTTACATTTTTACCCAAATAGTACCACGTTAAACACACTGTTACATACTACACTATTTTTAAATAAATTTATTTATTAATTTTGATTTTTTTATTGGCTGCATTGGGTCTCCGTTGCTGCACACAGGCTCCCTCCAGTTGTGGCTAGTGGGGGCGACTCCTCGCGGCAGTGCACAAGCCTCTTACTGTGGTGGCGTCTCTTGTGGGGGAGCACAGGCTCTAGGCGCACTGGCTTCAGTAATTGTGGCATGCAGGCTCAGTAGTTGTGACTCATGGGTCCTAGAGTGCAGCCTCAGCAGTTGTGGCACACGGGTCCAGCTACTCTGGGGCATGTGGAATCTTCCCCAATCAGGGATGGAACCCATGTCCCTTGCATTGGCAGGCCGAGCCCCAACCACTGAGCCACCAGGGATTCCCTGTAATAATTTTTTTTTTTAACTTTGTAATCTATCTTCAAGAAATTTCTACTTTAGAACATAAACAACCTATTCTTCTATGCAGGTACATAGTATGTCATTGTTGGGTTTTATCATATTTATTTAATAATGTCTTTGTAGATGGATTAGATTAATTCTCACTTTTTGAACTTTCAAATAATCCTGAAAAGAATAATCTTAAATGGATAGAATCATTTTACATATGTGTAAGATTATTAATAAAATATGTTTAGATATATATTTCTGGGCCAAAGGGTAAATGTATTTATAATTAAAAGAGAAGTTAATATTTAAATAGACAGCTCCCTGTAAAAGTTGTATCAATTTACAAATATATATCAAAGGATCAATGCTTGAGTTTACCAATTCCTCATTACTTTTCCTTGCCAAAGTGTGAATTCAAGCTTTTAAATTTGTTTTGTTTGTTTAGTGTGTGTATTTAATGCGTGCAAATATTGAAAGGTATATATTATTGAAAGTTTTATATGCACATAATTAAAATTTAGGAAGTACAGAAGGTAAATGGGGAAAAGTAGATTTAGCTCACATCACTTATTCATTCACACAGTAATTTCTCCTGTGGCATCCATACTTGTCAGCTACCCACACAAAAAAATTTGTCTAAGTAGATGAATTCCTTTTACTTGGACATATATGAACTTCTTTTGTATTCCAGCAACTGGAATGAGAAAGCTCTTGCCAAAGTGCTATTTTAAAGAGGCACCAGATTTCTGTGTAACCATTTATATTAGGAATATATGCCTTTATTATCTCAACATTCAGCCTCAGGCAAACACCATGATATATGCGGATCTTAGAGTGATAACACTTTTTTTTTTTTAATTGAGGTATAGTTGCTTTACAATGTTCTGTTAGTTTCTGTTGTACAATGAAGTGAATCAGCTATAGGTATACATATATCCCCTCCCCCTTTTACCTCTCCCCCACCCCCCAATCCCATCCATGTAGGTCACCACAGAGCTCTGAGCTGAGCTGCCTGTGCTGTACAGCAAGTTCCCACTAGCTCTCTGTTTCACACATGGCAGTGCACATACCTCAGTCTTGGTCTCCCATTTCATTCCCCCTTTCCCTGCCCCACGGGGTGTCCACATGTTCCCTATGTCTGCATCTCTATTCCTGCCCTGCAAGTAGGTTCTTCTATACCATTTTTCTAAAGTAATGAGTTCTACATTACTGCTGGTCATAATGCTTGAGCCTGCTCATATCCAGACAGGGTGTTGCACAGCAGTCATTCTGGGACTGTCCCTTATGGACCATCTATTATCCCTGTCCACTCAGTGAAAGGGAAGATGAGATATGCACACAGGATGTCTTAAGTGTCTTATCCCATAATTTCTGAACATAGCCTTTGTTGGCTTCCTACTGTAGAAAATGTACTTACATGGTCATACCTAATTTCTACATTTCTAATTTGAAAACACAATTTAGTTTTGAATATATGTTTCTTTATTGTGTGCCCACATGTGAACCATATTTTTTGTCTTTTATTGTTTTATTGTTATTGTTGTTAAGCTGTTTACTATAAAAAGTAAGAACAGATTGAAGAGCAGAAGTTGTCTTTGTCACGTTTTGGAGTTTTAGCTTTCACATTTATATCTATCGTCCACACAGAATGTACATCTAGCTGTGGTGTGAGAAGATATCTGTCTTTTATTTTCCTTATATAGAATGAATTTTCTCAATTTAATGCTGCTGTTCTTGACCTACATATTTCCATATATGCGTCAAAAAAATTCTTTATTTTTCTATGTTCCTTTTTTTCTTTATCCCTGTGCTAATATTATACTATATAAATACCTTCTTACATATTTCTTAAAGCAATTTTCCCAATCTGTCTTCTTTTAATTTTTTTAATAAATTTAATTTAATTAATTTATTTAGTTATTTGTTGGTTGTGTTGGGTCTTTGTTGCTGTGTGTGGCCTTTTCTCTAGTTGCAGGGAGCTGGGGCTACTCTTCATTGTGCTGTGCAGACTTCTCATCACAGTGGCTTCCCTTGTTGTGGGGTATAGGCTCTCGGCGCATGGGCTTCAGTAGTTGCGGCACATGGGCTCAAAAGTTGTGGCTCGTGGGCTCTAGAGTACAGGCTCAGTAATTACGATACATGGGCTTAGTTGCTCAGGGGCATGTGGGATCTTGCTTGACCAGGGCTTGAACCCGTGTCCCCTGCATTGGCAGACAGATTCTTAACCACTGTACCACCAGGGAAGCCCAATTGTTGTTAATTTAAAAACTTACATCAAAGATTTACAAAAGTTTTCTGAAGTTTACACATCCACAAACAGACACAGACATCTATTAAAATTTTTATTAGAAGCCCTTTGAGTAAAACAAATTAAAAAATGTTAACAATCATGATATAGATGTATCCTTTTCATAAATACAATCCATCTATCCATTCACGCATAGTCATTTTCATATATTCTAATAAGACTTTTAAAAATATTCCCATAACTTTTATATATGCTCAATTAGTAGTTTGACATTTTATCATTTTTTGTTAATTGTATGCAGTGTCTTTGTTTCTATTATGTATTCTAATAAGTATTTGCTACTGTAAAGGAAGAATAACAATACAGTCTACTATCTATAACTGTCATATTAAATAATATGTTCAGGATCTTAAATACTAATTTTAGAATATTTTAATATTACCCTTGGGTGAGAGCAGAATGGTGCTAGGGAAGTTTGCAAAAGAATTTCCAGCCATATGTAAAATGTCTTATTTCTTTATAAATTTAAACAATTTTACCAAGTTACCATATTCATTACATTCTCATCTGTATGTTACTGTTTGTTTAATATATCTTCAACAATGTGTTCTTAAAAGTGGAAGAGGAGTATTTTAGTTCACATGAGGATTTAAAAGTGTACCATTCATAATAATAATTTAAAATGAAGTAAATGATATCCCTTTATGAATTTTTATATATGTTTTCTATCATGTAGGTTCCTCATTGAAGGGTATAAATAAGATTAGGTGTCTGCAGTGTCATGAATGTGATAACTATAGTTGAATGAAATTTAACCTTAGAGATAAAAATACCTGATTCTACTTTTGACCATTCGGTTGTTTCCATGCAACCATGTTCAATTTCTTTAACTTTACATGGCTTGACTTAGTAAATCAGAAATAATGTGTGCTTCATTTCAATGAATTTATGTGACAATAATATGGCACAACATATACAATTTCCATGTCTATTATAACAAGCTGCATGAAGTAAAATTAATGTAATATTTGTAGTTTGCAGAGTTCAGTTCAGAAAACATTTACGGAGTGCATGCTATGTCCCAGGTATGGTATTTTGGAAAACAACAACAACAACAACAACAACAAAATCATAAAAGAAGTTAGTAGAGGTTTTCACTAAAGGCGCTCACATTCAAATCCTTTTAAAAGTCTTGGGGTGAGTCTTCCACTAAGTACACCTTTTCATGGTTTCTAGGGCCTTAATATTACAAATTAATGTTGACAAATGATTTTTTTATGTAGTTAGACAGCAACAAGAAGGCGACACCGTGGCAAAAAGACAAGAGGGGAATAATCAAGTCACACCTCGACCACCTGGGTCTCTCCCCTGACCCCCCCCAGCTAGAACAGGCGAAACTATCATCTGTCGTGCGGTGGGCAAACTTATCCTGATAAAGAGGGGACACAGTAACGCGAGAGAACTTCCCTGGGTTGGGCCTGCCCAGACCAGACAGGGGTATAACTTATAGTAAACCCAAACTCATTATACCATCCCTGTAATAAAATCTACCTGTGCTTTTGCGCCCCCCACCCCCTCCGCGTTTCTTTGCAAATCAGGGGTGAGAGCATGTGCAATAGTGAACTTGTTACATAGATTGGGACTGTCAATCAAATAATGATCCCCTGTCACTCACCCCACCTATCGGCAAAATGCTGCTTAAAAATGCCCTTAAACTGGTACAGGAATGTTGATTTCACTGTGCAAAAACAGCCCTTTCTCTCTCTCTGAGAGTGTACCTATGCTTAAATAAATTTTGCTTTGCGGTTACACTTGAAGGGGTAGTCTGTAATTCTTTGCTTGTTATCGCGAGGACCGAGATTGCTGGTCCAGGTCTTCCACCGACCTCCTCGATTGAAGCTATTTTGGCACAAGACTCGCCAACCCGGTAACAGTTTTGTTAGTCTGTTAGCATGAAAAGTTCTTACTAAAATTAAAAACAACAGATTTGTATAGTACTATTTTAGGAGAAGATGTCGTTATTTCTAAAAATTGAAATGAAACATTCAGTTAACTCACCAATGCAGTGAAACAAATTTTATCTGATGGTTGGAAAAATCTAAAATACTAACCACCTCACTCATGACCTGTATCATTCTTTCCCCCCTCCTTGGTTGAGTGCTCTTTCTCTACGAAAGATGTCTACATAACGGCCTTCAACTGGAGAGCTGAATAGTAAAGATTACGCTATCTTTGCATAGTCTCTGAATTTAGCTTTCTAATCATTATAACTTTTCATAAGTTATAGTTCTGAATCTTTGGTTTTGATTGGCAAGATATTTTATTTTTTATATAGTAATAACTTTAATGCCTCTATATGAGAGCTAAACTGCCTCAAATTCCAGAAATTATTACTAACAAAAACAGACACAGCCACATATATCCCGTAAGAATCTCAATATGCACGTGTCTGAAGTATAAACTCATTTTAGTTTCCCTTAAAAAAAAAATCTCATGTCTCGTGTTCCTTACCATTACCCTCTGGTCACCTTGGTTAGAACCTTGATAGGCCTGACTGCCTTTCTTTCGCTTGACTCCTAAGTGTAACTTTAAATCTCATAGGTGCTCGATTCTAAATATCTTCTTCAAGCATTTCTATGTATTTCATTCCACTGCCCCGTCCTACTCACAGACCCTGTTAAATTTTACTTACAATAACACTAATATCTTCATAGTTTCTCTGTCACCTTTCTGCAGCACCTAGTTCAGTCTTTAAGATTACTGTTAAAGTGAGTTTAGTGTGTGCATTTTCCCTGGTTTCAACCTACTGTGATCTTTCAGACTTTCCAGGAGATATAAAAACTCTTTGTGATTGAGTCCAGCAAAGCTGTCCAAGCTGTCCAGAATCATCTTGCTGTACCTACCTATGCAAACTATATTGGAGCCAAAATAAGCTGCTTGTAATAGCCCGGACATATGATTATCTACTCCATGTACTGTTGTCTCTACCTGAAATACACTTGCCTTTTCTTTCATGGAAACGTCTACAAAGCCTTTTGCCATTTCTTAAAACAGATTCTCTCCTCTCTACCTCAATAATGTTTTCCTTATGCCCCAAAAAGAACACCAACCAGATTCCATTTGATTTGTCCTTTTTGTTTAGCATCCAAGATGATGAGTCAGGAGTTCATCTTTCTTCTTTAGCCTCTTACACAGTGCTTTGAGCATATTTGCTGATGGTACACATTAATGAATAAGTATTGTGTTCCCTATTGTATGCTACGATTTTTAAACTTTGTATAAATAATTTCTCGTTCTCTCCCTCCATCTGTAGCTGTGGGTATATGTTTACATAAGTAATGAATAGTTTATTAAACCACAATATAGGAATAAACAGAAATAGGAATACTATAATGCAATATAGGAATACTGTGATGCAAATCTCATTTAGGTCCCATTCTAGGAAAGACCTTGTAAAACAAACAAAAGACATAATACGTACCAAAACATGAGTTTCTGAATTTCTTAATATACATTGTGAGCTCTACATATATGGCAGGTAAACTAATTATTCAGAACATCTGGCCTCATCTCACATCGCATATACTTGCTATAATATATGTAAAACAGAAACAGTATCAGTGAGTGTAACACACTCATTTTTGTGCGCATTCTTTGTGCACAAATGCAAGTCTGGCTCTTGTTTATACCTCAGCGATTTTGGAACGAAGATTAATGACATGAATATTTGCAAAGAAAATGTCTATGTGACCAACATTGGTGCTGCTCTTGAATATCAGTGTCACGGTTCTTTGCAACGGCTGCCTTTTTGCCACACAGCCCTATTTTATGGAGGTGACAAGCTGTCACATGTAAGGTTTATTTCTATTACTTCTTTTGCTGCTTTAATTCACAGTCTATTTTCAGTGTCTTTTCCTTTCCTTTTCATATGTTAATTGCAATTTGAACCAATTAACATATCTAACAAATCCTAGAATTAATTTTTCAATTCAGACTGAGGCATGTATTTCTATTGAAATGTACTAGTCTTTTTTAATAGTTCAGTTTCCATTATTTACCTACATTTTGGAACAAAGTTATGCCTATAGTTACTTTGTTGCCGGCTCTGGCTTTACTAAGTGGCCAATTTTAAGAACCTGGATTTTAATTATTACAATTGCCAGACATTCTTGTTAAGCTCTGTTTCTTAAGGCAATCTCTAATATTTCCTGAGAAGTCAGATTTTTGTACAAAAACCATTGTGAGTTCAAATGAGATATTCTTCTTTGGGTCATATGAGTGGTGCCAGAATTGTGAAGAAGTGTATGAAAGGAACTTGGGGCAGGAACACATGTTTATATTTTTTAATGTCTGAGATGTCAGGGCTGGCAGGAATAAATAACTGCATCTATGCTTCACATAATACAAATACTATTTTATAAAATTGTGATGAACAACTGCAGATGTGCCAAAAATCATTTTGTTTCATAGAAAGCCTTTTATATTCATTCGGAATTACCAAGGATTTTATATTTACCTTTCAGAGATATTTTCTTCTTTTCAAATTTGAAATATAGCTTAAAGACGAAATAGGTTAAAATCTGAAGATTATGGAATTGAATTTCCCCTACAGTAGACAGTTTTTAGGTTAGCATTTGTTTGCTTATTACTTATCCTACATCATTGTGGTTTTATTTAGATGTAGATAAAAGATAATATTTGTTGAAATTTAATTCTCTCTCAAACAATTTAAAGATCCACAAATGTAAAATCTAGAATATATGAAAGCATAACAGACAATGTTCTGTTCACTGTCTAGTCTTCATTATATCAGGTAAAATATAATCAATTGCAAACAACAGAAAATCCAACTCACACTGACAAATGACAAAGGAAATTGAGGCACTTGCCTCATATTCTCACAAAGAACAGGGTCCACGGAGATGATCTTTTCCAACTCACAAATGACTAAATACCCAGATTATTTTACATCAAGTGACCACTCAACGTTCCTGAAATTATCTCATCTCTGAACTCTTCTAGTTGCCACCTTCGTCTACAGGCTGGCTTATACAGTAGTGGTAAAATTGATACTTAAGATCGTACATTCCTTTTCCACACTGTCCAAAAGAGAAATTTTCATATTTTCCAACCATTACCCAACATTCTGGGCTTGATTCCATTTATAATAATTTAGGAGCAGATTTTGCAAAAAGATGTTCCACCATGGCCCTTCTTGGAGATGGGAGATGGAATCAAACTCACTTATCCTACGAGGCTGCAAACAGTGATGCATTAGTAGATGAATGAAGCAGACAACAGTGTCCACTGTCTTCCTAAGATATAGAGACATTATACTTAAAGATAAGTCAGTGTAAAAGTCTGAAATAATGGTCAATCAGAACCTCTCTCTAAATATTTTATTGTTGATTATTTTCAAACTGCAAAAGCAATAAATGGCCATTGTAACAGAACAAACAACACAAATGCAGACAACTAATCCACATGTTTCCTGCAATGTAAACCTTTATCCTACCAAGTCAAACAGTATTTCAAAAGTAGACTTCCATACCAGTCAGAGATGTGACTAAAAAATATGTTTGACTTAATACACATACATTTTTGTGAAAAAGTACCCTCTTTTGTTCCTTTCTGTAAATTTAGTCTATTAATTTTGGCTCTTTTATTGAGAAGTAAGATCCATGTGGAGATAATTGGAAAATGCAAGAGTCTAGCATACTATGGATTACTTGAAAACATACCCCTTTTCCAAAAAGAAAAACACCCTCTCATATCATTATCACCTAAGATAAGAAGTAGATCCCCAGAAGAATTCCACTTCTCCCACCAAACATAAATCCATCACTCTCCCTAAAGGAAATCACTATCTAGGCTTCAAGTACTCACATCTTTCTTTACAAGATCACCTCTGAATATGCATTAGAGTTTTATTTTGCCTATTTCCAAACTTTTCATAAATGAAAATAACCATTAAGCATGCTTTTGTCTCTTTATTCTTTAACTCCTATATTCATTAGATTCATGTGTTGAAGACACATATTGGTATAGTTTACTCATTTTCCATGCTGCATGGTATAGTACTGAAAGAATCCATCATACCTCTAGCAACAACTAACAATACATGAGAAAGTAGAAATTCCAGCACTGGCTGTACCATGCATGATTGGTACTGTGCATGATTGGAGCTCATATCTGTCAACCCAAAACACATCCTGAGAAGAAAACTGATTTTAGGAAGCTGCATATGACCAATTCAGAGCCCCGTGATTAGCAACGCGGCATTGTGGCTCACTATTAATAGTGTACTTTGATAGTTATGAGTAAAGCCCAGAATTGAATAAAGATTGTGTAACATATGAGTCTGGAAATTCAGCCTTTTGTCATGGTGCCAAAATAAAAACAATAACTAATATTTATAGTGATTTTATATGAAGTAACTTTTAATAATCATAAACAACACTAGAGTTTAAGATTACCATAATCTCTGTTTTCTAAATATAGAAATGGAGAGCTTATGTAACTTTACCAATGCAGCATAGCAACTATGGAGCTGGAAAATAAATCAAGACATCTGACTTCAGAGTCTGTCTCTAGCAGTGAACTGTGGTACTATTAGAATGCCTTACATTGTGTGTTGTTCAGTGTAAGAGAGAATAACCTGTGGAAATATAATTTGTGGAGGAACTTGCAACATTGACCAAATATTTCTTTTTTCAGTTGGCCTGGGTCTTAAGATGCAGTAGGTTGAATAGGAAGAGCAGTCATGATTAGAACTGTGACACAGATTAAAGTTATTTTAACTCATAGGATAAAGTGAGTATACATATACCATCACACAATTTCTATTTATTTTGTATCTGGAATTAAAATTAATATTTATATGATCTAGTGGTTCACAAAATAAATCAATTTGCAAATTAATATTTTTCATTTTTACTTTGACTTCTCACTTAAACCAAAATACTGCACAACTTGTTCTACCATATGTGGAAGTTCTGGGTATATGAACAAACAAGAATATATAAAAATAATAATTATCTAGGAATAAGCTTTATTTTTATTCTTCTGTCCCCTTATATTTTATTTATGCCTGTATTTACAAATTTTAATGATAAAATTACTTTGTCTTCCTTTACACATAATTTAGCTACTGTCTCTTTCTCAATATCCCCGTGATTTTCTGCTCTAGATTTATCTTGAGGATGGCCTTGCCACAATATTCATGTCCACTTGATCTTATTCAGTTTCTTTCTTCTTTTTCTTTGTCTATATTTTTGTCCTCTGTCTTAAGATCCAGCTGTTTGGCAAATTGTCTTATATAAAAATGTGTCCTTTATCTAGTTAAGACTTATAATCCCAAAAGCACAGATTTGGGAGAAATTCTGCTCATGCAAAAATGCATCCAATATTGTATCCTGGTTCTCAATTAGCTAAAAATTACAATTTTATACCAAGATTGGTTCTCGTATCAGTAAGTGGCTTGACAGCAAACAGTTCACACTTGCAAAGTAATTGAGACAAGTTTAATAAGCACAGCTTTTAAATTTTATGAACAAGGTTTAAGACTACCAATACAATATCCTAAAGCTAAGAAAAATGGGAAATTTTACCTTCCTTAGCACTGGAAAGGTAGGGTTAAGATTCATTCTTCCCACCCCCTAATCTTTTTCTGGAGTTTCCTATTTTCCAAAACCCAAATGTAAACCAAAGTGTTATTGCAGTTCCTCGATGCAGTCAGAACAGAACTGTTTTCTGGGACTCAGACCATGATGGAGATGTGTGGATGGTGGAGTTGGAAGGGATTGCAGAAGATTTTCAAGAGAAAGAATGAAACCCTTATTCATTTCTTAAGTTGAAAAACTGCATGGATTCAGAAAGTGACAGTCCTTTTCAGTGTGTATCCTTTTGTGAAGAATGTTCTCTAGTTAAAGTTTGAACCAGTTTAGATATCATGCTGTTTTGAACATCTGTTTACCTTAGAGAATATTTATACTCTAAGAAACAGTATCTTTAAAGAGATGAACAATTTGCAAACATTATAAAGCTAACACACACACACAGTATGACCTATTTCTAATAGTTATTGAATATTTTCATTACATGGTAGGAGATTTTGAGGCATTGCATCATACCCCAATGCAAAATTGCAGTGCTGAGACTTGAAGAAGATGAATAATTCTATGGCTCTATGGAGAGGTACTTCTGTAGATATCTTTTTTTTTTTTTTTGGAATGGAGAAAAAAGGTTCAGGACTCCCATCTGTGGTTATCAGTATCTGTACCAACTCTTGAATGTTATTTGCATCTGATGCCATCTTTGGACTCTCAAGAATTATGTTTTAGTTGTGTTTTGTTTTTCAATATACTCGTACACAAATTAAATTTCAGTACTGTGACTATAAGCATCAGAGTGATAAATATTTATCGTATGATTCTCAGAAATCAGTGCCTATTACTGAATTTCAGTATCGATATGGTTTTGTGAGAAGTTTTTCTCATTTTAAGGTGTTTAATCTCTTTCCCCCAAAATCTACATTATCATTATCATCATGGATGTTAATAATTATTTAATAATAAGCACTTACTATGTGCTATGCACTATATTAACTGCTATATTTATACTTGATATTTACAGTATAAATAGCTCAGTTCTATAGCTCAGTCCAAAAATGGTAGCCAGTAACCACATGTAGCTATTTATGTTTAAATTTAATTAAAATTAAACAAAATTAAAGTTTCAGTCTTACTAGTGACATTTTAAGCACTCAGTATTACTGGACAGAACAGATTTAGAACATTCCATCAACACAGAAGATTCTTTTGGCTGTTTAATGAGATAGAAATAGTAAGTAATCTGAAACTTTAACCACAGCTATCTGATTCCTGAACTATGGTCATAAATTCCATATTATACTGGACATTTCATGACAGTAGAAACCATCTCTATTATCTTTGCAGTTTTTTTTATCAGAAAGTCTATGCACAGTAAACCATTCATGAATTAGTGGTAGAAGAAATGAGTGAGCAAATTAAAAGAATCAAGATATATTACTTAAAGTTAACTTTATATCTAGAATTTCTATGGAAGGTAATTATTCAGTATCAGATTTACTGTATGATCTTGTGTAAACTATCATGTCCTCTATGCCTTCAACACAGGTATTATAATTCCTTACAGGCTTTGTATTTCTCTCATAATTTGAGATTAGTTATAGTACCCTATACCTACAAATTAATTTCCCCATTGAATATACTATATTTTTGTTATGCATTTTGCAGATTGGTTCACTTTGTGAGATTTGATCTATCAAAATAGCGATTAATTTAGGCTGAAAAAAAAATTTTAGGCTGAACAGAACTTGCCTTCTGAGCATGACAAAAATAAAAATGAACTAAATATTTTGTCATTCCTATTGGATTTTACTCATATATTTCCAATACCCATTTATTGTTATAACATTGTTTTATCAATTTACAAGTATGTTGACTTCTTATTATGCTTCCCAGACTATTCATTGTATCATCCAAATTTGAATTATGCAAACTTTTATTTCTTCTGTGTTTCTGCAGTGCACTGAAAATGGCATAAATCTTTTACTTATATTCAATTCCTCCAGAGACTCAGCAATTTCACATGTACTTTTATTCATTGAATGGTGTTCAGAGAACAGTTGTGGATATTGGGAACTTCTCCTCCTTCAGTGCTTGTACAGCATTAGTTTTGATAACTAATGTGCATCTGGGGTTATTTTTTCAGCTTGTGCATATTCTTCACCTTGATAGGCAGCTTTCAATGTCTGTCAGAGAGCAGTTTTCTGCACACTCATGTGGACTTGTAAAGATCAACTAAGAACAAGAAAACATTATTTATGAATGATTTTAATTTCTGGAAATATACTCCCTCTTTAGGAACAAAATTTAAATAAAATTCTGAATCATGTTACCAGTTTGTGGTCACTGAAAATTCTAACCCACACTAGGAACCAAAAACCAGCTCATCTCTGCATGAAAATAATATTAATAAGAGTAAATTCACACAATGTTCATAGCAGCACTATTTACAATAGCCAGGACATGGAAGCAACTTAAATGTCCATTAGGAGATGAATGGATAAAGAAGATGTGGCACATATATACACTAGAATATTACTCAGCCATAAAAAGGAATGAAATTGAGTTATTTGTAGTGAGGTGGATGGACCTAGAGTCTGTCATACAGAGTGAGGTAAACCAGAAAGAGAAAAACAAATACCATATGCTAATGCATATGTATGGAATCTAAAAACATGGTATTGATGAACCCAGTGACAGGGCAAGAATAAAGATGCAGATGCAGAGAACAGACTTGAGGACATGGGGTGGGGGGGAGAGGGGGAAGCTGGGACGAAGTGAGAGAGTACCATTGACATATATATACCACCAAATGTAAAATAGACAGCTAGTGGTAAGCTTCTGAAGAACACAAAGAAACCAACTAGATGATTGTTGATAACGTGGCGGGGTGAGATAGGAAGGTTTGGAAGGAGTCATGGGAGAGAGGCGATATGGGGATATATGCGTAAATACAGCTGATTCACTTTGTTGTACAGCAAAAACTAGCACAACAGTATAAAACAATTATACTGCAATAAAGAGCTTAAAAAATAAAAAATAATAAACTCCATTTATATATCTGGATTTGTGCAATTTTTTAAGGCCTAAAACTAAGGTCAATATTACTTGCTGTCTGGGGGAGAGGAATCAAGATGGCAGAATAGGAGGACATGCACTCACTCCCTCTTGCAAGAGCACTGGAATTACAACTAACTGGTGAACAATCATTGACAGAAAGATAATGGAATTAACCAAAAAAAAAAAAAAAAAACACCCCACATCCAGAAACAAAGGAGAAGCCACAATGAGGGGCGCAATTGTGTTAAAATCAAATCCCATAAATGCTGGGTGGGTGACTCACAAGCTAGAGAACAGTTATACTGCACAAGTCCACCCACTAAAGTGAGGGTTTTAAGCCCCACCTCAGGCTTCCCAACCTGGGAGTCCAGCAACAGGAGAAGAAATCCCCAGAGAATCAGACTTTGAAAGCCAGTGGGATTTGATTGCAGGACCTCCACAGGACTGGGGGAAATGGAGACTCCACTCTTGGAGGGCACATAAAAAGGGTGCTCACCAGGACCCAGGGGAAAGGAGCAGTGACCCCACAGGAGACTGAACCAGACCTACCTGCTGGCATTGGAGGGTTGCCTGCAGAGGTGGAGGGCAGTTGTGGCTCACCGAGGCGACAGGGGCACTGGCAGCAGGGATTCTGGGAAGTGCTCATTGGCGTGAGCCCTCCCAGAGTCCACCATTGGCCCCACCAAAGAGCCTGTAAGCTCCAGTGCTAGGTAGCCTCAGGCCAAACATCAAACAAGGTGGGAACACAGCCCCACCCACTGGCAGACAAGCAGATTAAAGTGTCACTGAGCTCCGCCTACCAAATCAGGTTAAAGTTTTAGTGAGATCCACCCATCCAGACCAACCCACCATCAGTCCCTCCCATCATGAAGCACCCATGAGCCACCTAGATAGCTCCCTCCATAAGAGGGAAGACAGCAGAATCAAGCAGTATCAGCACTATTTCATCTTGTGGAACTGAAAATCACAGCCACAGAAAGACACAGAAAATTAAAAGGCAAAAGACTTTGTACCAGATGAAGGGACAAGATAAAACACCAGAAAAACAACTAAATGAAGAGGAGATAGGCACCCTTCCAGAAAAAGAATTCAGAATAATGATGGTGAAGATGATCCAACTTTGAAAAAAGACTAGATGCAAAGATCAAAAAGTTGCAAGAAAAGTTTACCAAAGACCTAGAAGAATTAAAGAACAAACAAACAGAGATATGCAACACAATAACTGAAAGGAAAAATACACTAGAAGGAACCAATAGCAGATTAACTGAGGCAGAAGAACAAATAAGTGACCTGGAAGACAGAATGGTGATAATCACTGATGCAGAAAAGAAAAAAGAATGAAAAGAGCTGAAGACAGCATAAGAGACCTCTTGGACAATGTTAAATGCACCAACATTCGCATTATAGGTGTCCCAGAAGGAGAAGAGAGAGAGAAAGGATCTGAGAAAATACTGGAAGAGATTATATTTGAAAACTTCCCTAACATGGGAAGGGAAATAGCTACCCAAGTGCAGGAAGCACAGAGAGTCCCAGGCAGGATACACCCAAGGAGAAACATGCCAAGACATATAGTAGTCAAATTGACAAAAATTACAGACACAGAAAAGTTATTAAAAGCAACAAGGGAAAAATGACAAATAACATACAGGGCAACTCCCATAAGGTTAACATCTGATTTCTCAGCAGAAACTCTGCAAGTCAGAAGGTAGTGGCACTATATATTTCAAGTGATGAAAAGGAAGAAGCTACAACCAAGAATACTCTACCCAGCAAGGATCTCTTTCAGATTCGACAGAGAAATCAAAAGCTTTACAGACAAGCAACAGCTAAGAGAATTCAGCACCACCAAACCAGCCCTACAACAAATGCTAAAGGAACTTTTCTAAATGGGAAACATAAGAGAAGGAAAGGACCTACAGAAACAATTACAAAGAAAATGGTAATAGGAACATACATATTGATAATTACCTCGAATGTAAATGGACTACATGCACCAACCAAAAGACACAGACTGGCTGAATGGATACAAAAACAGCACCCATATATATGCTGTCTACATGAGACTCACTTCAGACCTAGGGACACATACAGACTGAAAGTGAGGGGATGGAAAAAGATATTCCATGCAAATGGAAAACAAAAGAAAACTGGAGTAGCAATACTCATATCAGATAAAATAGATTTTAAAATAAAAAATGTTACAAGAGACAAGAGAGGACAATACATAAAGATCAAGGGATCAATCCAAGAAGAAGAGATAACAATTATAAATATATATATGCACCCTATATAGGAGCACCTCAATACATAAGGCAAATGGTAACAGCTATGAAAGAGGAAATTGACAGGAACAGAATAATATTGGGGGACTTTAACACCCCACTTACACCAATAGACAGATCATCCACACAGAAAGTTAATAAGGAAACACAAGCTTTAAATGACACAATAAATCAGCTTGATTTAATAGATATCTATAGGATATTACATCCAAAAAAGCAGATTACACGTTCTTCTCAAGTGCACATGGAACATTCTCTAGGAGAGATCACATTTTGGGTCATAAATTAAGCCTTGGTAAATTCAAGAAAATTGAAATTGTATCAAGCACCTTTTGTGACCACAACACTATGAGATTAGAAATCAGTTACAGGAAAAAAAATGGTAGAACACACAAACGCATTGAGGCTAAACAATATGCTACTAAATAACCAAGAGATCACAGAAGAAATCTAAAAGGAAATCAAAAAATACCTAGAGACACATGACAATGAAAACACAATGATCCAAAACCTATGGAATGCAGCAAAGGCAGTTTTAAGAGTGAAGTTTATAGCAATACAATCCTACCTTAAGAAACAAGAAACATCCCAAATAAACAATCTAACCTTACACCTAAAAAAACTAGAGAAAGAAGAGCAAACAAAACCCAAAGTTAGCAGACAGAGTGAAATCATAAAGATCAGAGCAGAAATAAATGAAATAGAAACAAAGAATACAATAGCAAAAATCAATACAGCTAAAAGCTGGTTCTTTGAAAAAATAAATACAATTGATAAACCAGGACTTACCAAGAAAAAGAGGGAGAGGACTCAAATCAATAAAATTAGAAATGAAATGGGGGAAGTTACAATGGACACTGCAGAAATAAAAAGCACCATAAGAGACTACAACAAGCCACTATATGCCAATAAAATGGACAACCTGGATGAAATGGACAGATTCTTAGAAAGGTATAAGCTTCCAAGACTGAATCAGGAAGATATAGAAAATATGAAGAGATCAATCACAAGGAATGAAATTGAAACTGTGATTTAAAATCTCCCAACAAACAAAAGTCCAGGAGCAGATGGATTCACAGGTGAATATTATCAAACATTTAGAGAAGAGCTTACACTCATCCTTCTCAAACTCTCCCAAAACATTGCAGAGGAAGGAACACTCCCAAACTCATTTTATGAGGGCACCATCACCCTGATACTAAAACCGGATAAAGATACTGCAAAAAAAGAAAATTACAGGACAATAACACTGATGAATTTAGATGCAAAAATCCTTAGCAAAATACTAGCCAACAAAATCCAACAACACATTAAAAGGATTGTGCACCATGATCAAGTGGGGTTTATCCCTGGAATGCTAGGATTCTTCAATATACACAAATCAATCTATGTGATGCACTATATTAACAAATTGAAGGATAAAAACCACATGATCATCTCAATAGAAGCAGAAAGAGCTTCTGACAAAATTCAACACCCATTTATGATAAAAACTCTTCAGAAGGCGGGCATAGAGGGAACCTACCTCAATATAATAAAGGCCATATGTGACAAACTCACAGCAAACATCATTATCAATGGTGAAAAACTGAAAGCATTCCCTCTAAGATCAGGAATAAGACAAGGATGTTCACTCTCACCACTACTATTCAAGATAGTTTTGGAAGTTCTTGCCACAGCAATCAGAGAAGAAAAAGAAATAAAAGGAATCCAAATTGGAAAAGAAGAAGTAAAACTGTCACTGTTCACAGATGACATGATATTATACATAGAAAACCCTAAAGATGCCACCAGAAAACTACTTGAGCTAATCAATGAATTTGGTAAAGTTGCAGGTACAAAATTAACACACAGAAATCTCTTGCAATTCTATACCCCAACAATGAAAGATCAGAAAGAGAAATTGAGGAAACAATTCCATTCACTATTGCAGCAAAAAGAATAAAATACCTAGGAATAAACCTAACCAAGGAGGTAAAATACCTGTACTCAGAAAACTATAAGACACTCATGAAAGAAATCAAAGATGACACAAGCAGATGGAGGGACATACCATGTTCTTGGATTGGAGGAATCAACATTGTGGAAATGACTATACTACCCAAAGCAATTTACAGATTCAATGTAATCTCGATCAAATTACCAATGGCATTTTTCACAGAACTAGAACAAGAAATTTTATGATTTGTATGGAAACACAAAAGACCCCGAATAGCCAAAGCAATCTTGAGAAGGAAAGACGGAGTTGGTGGAATCAGGCTTCCTGACTTCAGGCTATATTACAAGGCTACAGTGATCAAGACAGTATGGTCCTGGCACAAAAACAGAAATATAGATTGATGGAACAGGAGAGAAAGACCACAGATAATCTATGGTTAACTAATCTATGACAAAGGAGGCAAGGATATACAATGGAGAAAAGGCAGCCTCTTCAATAGTGGTGCTGGGAAAATTGGACAGCTACATTTAAAAGAATGAAATTAGAGCACTCCTTAATACCATTCACAAAAATAAACTCAAAATGGATAAAAGACCTAAATGTAAGGCCAGACACTGTAAAACTCCTAGAGGAAAACATAGGAAGAACACTCTTTGACATAAATCACAGCAAGAACTTTTTTGACCCATCCCCCTTAGAGTAATGGAAATAAAAACAAAAATAAATAAGTTGGACCTAATGAAACTTCAAAGCTCCTGCACAGCAAAGGAAACTATAAGCAAGACCAAAAGACAACCTTCAGAATGGGAGAAAATATTTCCAAATGAATCAACAGACAAGGGATTAATCTCCAAAAATATAAACAGTTCATCCAGCTCAATATCAAAAAAACAATCAACCTAATCCAAAAAATGAGCAGAAGACCTAAATAGGCATTTCTCCAAAGAAGACATATGGATGGCCAAGAGGCACATGAAAAGCTGGTCAACATCACTAATTATTAAAGAAATGCAAATCAAAACTACAATGAGATATCACCTCACACCAGTTGGAATGGGCATCATCAGAAAATCAACAAACAGTAAATGCTGGAGAGGGTGTGGAGAAAAGGGAATGCTCTTGCACTGCTGGTGGGAATGTAAATTGATACAGCTCCTATGGAGAACAGTGTGGAGGTTCCTTACAAAACTAAAAATAGAGTTACCATATGACCCAGCAATCCAACTGCTGGGCATACACCCAGAGAACACCATCATTCAAAAAGACACATGCACCCCAATGTTCACTGCAGCACTATTTACAATAGCCAGGACATGGAAGCAACCTAAATGTCCATCAACAGATGAATGGATAAAGAAGATGTGGCACATACATACAATGGAATATTACTCAGGTGTCAAAAGCAATGAAACTGGGAAATTTGTAGAGACATGAATGGACCTAGAGACTGTCATACAGAGTGAAGTGAGTCAGAAAGTGAAAATCAATATCATCTATTAACACATATATGTGGGCTATAGAAAAATGGTACAAATCAACTGGTTTGCAAGGCAGAAATAGAGACACAGTTGTAGAGAACAAACATATGGACACCAAGTGCAGAAAGCAGGAGGTTTGGGGGAGAATGAATTGGGAGATTGAGATACCAAATAGTACAGTCTAAATATATGCCGTTTATTGTATGTTAACTGTATCTCAATAAAAGTTCTTAAAAAAATATTACTTGGTGCCTTGACAATTAGTAAGATTGGGATGGCCTCAAATGGGCTAACTTCCAGTAGGCCTTCCTACTCTGCTCCCATGGATAAGGTTCCCTAGACAAACAACACTCCTTATTTAAGGGGTCAGACATAATTCCTGCTTATACATGAATAGTGAGTTTTGGTTCCCTCTCAGTCTCTGGAATTATTCAGACAAGCTATTCACATCCTTCCATGGGAAACAGGGGCACCCCATCCCCTTGACTACAAAGCCAGCTTCCTTCCTCAGACCCTGGTTTACTCTGTTCCCGAGTACAACCCCATATGGCCATGCCTAGTATATGGTGTCCTCTTCCTCTGACCTGTGAGTATATGTGACTAATCATGAGATGTCAGTCTCATCTTTTCCACATAGTGTGTCAGGTCTGGCCATCCTCATAAACCTAGGCTGGAAATCCTTCCTTTAACAATGGAATGAATGGAAGGTAATTAAAACAATTTGATATTTTATTGAGTGTCATATGAAATAGTATTTGCATGTCAGAAACAGAAGCACTATTAACTACGCCAAATGACATGTGCATATGTATTGAATCTCTTTTTATAGCTAATTCTTTTAATATTGGATTTATCACTACATCACTACAATTATAAACACCTAAAGGACAATGACTATAACTTGAAGTAGCAGAGAGTCTAATGAAGACACAAGGACATAAACAAGAAAATTAACAAGATGATAAGTATTGCTATATAATCACATTTTAAAGCTGTTTTTCTCAGTGTGCTGTGAAAAAGTAGAAAAGATGTAGTGCCTGGCATGTAATATATATTCAGCATGATTTTCAGAAACAAATGAAGAAAAAAACAGCATGCGAGCCCAATCAGAAGGAGCAACGAGGTAAAGCTTCTTTATGGAGCTACTAGAAACTAAGAGGGGATTTAGAAACACAAGCCAGAATAGTAATTCTGAGCTGAAGACATGACAGCTCAAGAGACAGGATTTATGAATGGAGATTGGGGTTTTAACACATTCATATTTATAAGATATGTGACCTTAATCTTCTACTCAGTGAAGAGCTAGATTAAGCTGAAGAGCTTGTCAATAAACTTGAAAAGTAACTTGATTTAATAATCAGGTAAGTATAAAATAACACATTATTGACACACCAACCTACATCCACCATATTTATATAATTCAATGTTGGAGAATGCTAACTATTGTTAAGGATATGAGGAAAGGGAAATTCTCATATACTACTGGTTTCTCTAATCTATGGAGATCAAGAAGAGTATATATGAAGTAAAATCTTGAGAAAAGAGTTCTGTAGAAAGAAAGGAGAAAAGTGTCATCATTGCTCTTTTTATTTCTCATGGTGAATAGCATCATTTAGAAATTCATATGTGGCCAGTAAAATACATTTATATTACATTATCTAGGATTAGCTAAGACTCATTAATGAATAAATGGTCTAAAATCTTTTTTTCCCAAAAACATTGAATATACTACTAGTAACATACGATCAAAGTACAATATAGAAATGATTGGAAAAAAGATTATCTAATCTAATCAGCTCTGACATATCAGCCAAAAAGTAACTTATCAACATTATTTTAAATATGAACACATCCCGTGATCTTTATTGCTGGACAGGACCATAAGTGTATATTTTGACTTGCCCAATTGGAAAGTAGGAAATCATCAAAAATATAAAGATTTTAGTAACACTTTTATTCTGTTTCATAATTTCTATTTTATATTTATGTGAATATTTTATATTAATATGGAAGAAGAGAAGAAATCCTTGTGTATTGACCAGCGATTTGTTGAAATAATGAATTTTGTTATCCAAACTCAATAGAAAATCACCTGGAGGGGAAAAAAAAAAAAAGCTCAGTGGATCAGTAGACAAATGGGGAGAAAAACTGAAGTGACAATGGTTTGGAGCAGTCTTTGATCTAGTTCACCAGGTCTGACTCAGTATGACAGAGGCAGGAGCAGGAGCATTCAAGGATTTAGGATTTAGAACGTATATAAGTTCTTGCTTCTGATATTATTTTAAAAGTAATTTATTTCTTTTTGAATGTCTGCTGGAACAATCTCTAACTTCAGCCCACAGGGAGATGAATGTGATAAAAAATGGCATATTTGCATCATGCATGACCACTAGAAATGCAAACCTAAAGTTAATATTATTTGTTGCCCTGAAACATAGAAGCAAACTTAAGAATTATCCAGAGAATACAATTCAGGTACAATGAAATCATCTCAAAAACAAAACAAAACAAAACAAAACAAAACAAAACAAAACAAAACAAAACACATGATAGAAGCTTGAAAATACTGAGTCAGGAAGAAAGGAAATAGAGACTGAAAGGAAAAAGAGAGATTGAGAAAGAGAAAAGGAAACTTGTTGGCAGTCTTTTATGCCAGACAGGAGCATAATGCTTACTGTAGGTATACTTTGAAATGACTTTGAAATGTCCCTTTGAAATGACTGACTATATGGTCAACTCAGACTACACACTCCATAGTCTTTTCCTTTTCTACACATAACTCACATTACTGACTTTTCCCAGAGTTGAGATAGTGTGATGCCAACCCAAATCTTAAACACCCTTAAGAGTAGAACTATGCCTTTCTTCCCCTAATCTAATTCATTAACATTATTAGATTTTCAGCAAAACAAAAGAATTTTACAGGAAATAAATAGAAAAGAAACAACACATGATGGGGGGAGGGGAGGGGTGGGAGTTAAAGGAAAACAAATAGAATTCTAGTCTTTATTGCAATCAACATTTAATCAAATGTTGTTCATCTAATCAGTTTATGAAACACCAAGTCCCTAATACTATAACCTTTTATTAACCCTATCTGGTTTCAATGTTAAAAAAAGAAAAAAAAGAGAGAGAGAACAAACCACAACAAAAAGTTGATAATAGAAAAAATAAAATAAAATAAAATTTCTATTAAGGGAAAGATGTAATATAATTCTGGTACTATGTTATGTTCTAAAGGTGTCCCAATCTTGTATAACTACTTTTATGGTTCTTCAATATGTAGCTCCCCAAATTATCTCCTTGAATCTCTAGAAAAGTTACATACTTTATGTGACAATATTTTTCTCAGCACCTCCATCACCACTATGCATATTGCCACCTCAGAGGTGCTTACTTTGTCTGAAGACTGTTCTTTGGCAGTGGTTAAGCCTGGCTCTTTCCTTCAGTAATTAGAAAAAGAAATAATATCCTCACCATGTTTTCCTTTTTAAATGAGTTATTGAGATAGTTGTAGGTTGACATACAATTGTAAGAAATCACACAGAGAGGTCCTGTGTACTCTTAACTGGGTTTTCTTCAATTGTAACATCTTGGAAAACTATAGTATTGATATAATATCACAACCAAGATAATGATATCAATACAGTCAAGGTGAAGAATAATTCCATCACCACAAGAATCCTTCATGGTGTCCTTTTATAGATAAGGCCACTTCCTCTTCAGCCCCTACCACCTCCTCAGCCCTGGCAACCACTAATCAGTTCCCTATTTCAATAATTTTGTCATTTCAAGAATGGTATATAAATAGAACCGAGCAGTATGTTATCTTTTGGGATTGACTTTTTTCTCTCAGCGTAATTTACTGGAAATCAAGCCAGACTGTGAATCGTAGTTTAGTCCTTTGTATTGCTGAAAGTAACCAATGATGGGGATATGCCTCAGTTTTTCTTTTTTATCAACTATTCATGCCTTAAAGGACATGTTTCCAGGTTTTGGCTATTTAAAATAAAACCGCTATAAACATCTGTGTACAGGTCATTTGAGTGAACATAAGTTTCCATTTTTTTGTGTGTAAATGTCCATGAGTGAGTTTCGTGGCTTATGTGGTAGTTGTATGATAAGATTTTTAAGGAAATAACAAACTGTGCTACAAAGGGTCTGTATCATTTTATACTTCAAGCAGCAAGAATGAGTGACTTCGTTTCTTTGCCACCTCATCAGCATTTGACATTGTCACTGTTTTTTTATTTAAACATTCTGTTTTTTTCAAAATCGATTTATCCATTCTAGTTCCTTTATCTTTCCATATAAGCTTTAAAATAAGCTAGTTTAATAGCTAATTAATAGAGCTACCATTAGCTCTATTTTTAGTTTTTAAGGAACCTCTATAACTGTTTTCCATAGTTGGCTGCACCAATTTACATTCCCACCAACAATGTAGGAGGGTTCCCTTTTCTCCACACCCTCTCCAGCATTTATTATTTGTAGACATTTTGATAAGAGCCATTCTGACTGATTTGAGGTGAAACCCCCTTGTAGTTTTACTTTGCATTTCTCTAATAATTAGTAATGTTGAGTATATTTTCATGTGCCTGTTGGCCATTTGTGTGTCTTCTTTAGAGAAATGTCTATTTAGATCTTCTGTCCATTTTTTGATAGTTTGTTTTTTTGATATTGAGTTGTATGAGCTGTTTATATGTTTTTAGTTAGATAGTTCCTCTACATACACTTAGAACCACAACAGTGTTAGAAATCTTGCTTCCATAAACAAACATAATGTAGAACACTCAAAAGGAGGAAGCTGTATTTCCCCATATTTTTTGCTTATCATGCTCTTCTTTCCTTATATTCCAAGGCTCATTCTTTTCTCATTCCTATTTTTTGTTTAGGAAAACTCCCTTTAGCCATTCTTTTCATTAGGTCAATAGTGATAAGTTCTTTAATTTTCCTTCATCATAGAATGTCTTAATTTCCCTTTGTATTGTATTCCTGAAGATTATTTTCACTGGATTTGGATTCTGGATCTACAGTTCTTTTCTTTAAAAGGTTGTGCCACTTCATTTTGGTCTCTAGTGTTTCTGCTGAGAAATCTATTGTCAATCCAATTGTTTTCCCCTAAAGCTATGGTCATTTTTCTCTTGATGCTTTCAAGATTTTCCTTTGTCTTTAGTTGTCAGAAGCGTCATTATGATCTGTCTTGAAGGGGATTTCTCTGGGTTTATCCTGTTGGAGCTTCACTCAGTTTCTTTAATCTTTAGCTTTGGGTCTTTTGCCAAATTTTCAGTCTTTATTTCTTTGAGCTCTTTTTCAGTCTCACCCTTTTCCTCTTCTCCTTCTGGGACTATGATGACACAAATGTTAGGTCTTTTTTTTTAATAGTCCTACAGAGTCTCTGAGGCCATGTTCTTTCTTTTTGTTTTGTAGTCTATTTCCTCTTTATTGTTCACATCGGGTAATTTCTATTATTCCATCTACCAGTTCATTGATTTTTTTTTTTTTATCCCTGTCTTTCTCATTGTGCTGCTGAGTGTGTGGATTGAGATTTGAGTTTTTTGTTAGTTTGTTTAGGTTTTTTTCTTATTATATTTTCCAGTTCTAAAATGTATATTTGATTCCTTTATTTCATTGCTGAAACTTTCTTTTTCTTCACTGTGACTTTCTATTTTTCATTTGTTACAAATATATTTGTAATCGCTCATTGTACCTTTTTTACAATAGCTACTTCAAAATCTTTGTAAGATAAATCTGTGATGCCTATCCTCTTAATGTTTACATCTATTGATTGACTTTTTCTCATTCAGTTTGCAATTACACTGTTTTTGTATCATTAGTGATTTTTTACTGAGATATAATTGACATAATATTATATTAGTTTCTGGTACTATATTATGATTTGTATGTATATAATGCAAAATATTCACAATATGCTAGTTAAGATCCTTCACCATAAATAGTTACAGAATTTTTTCTCTTATAATGGGAACTTTTAAGATCTACTTTCTTAGCAACTTTCAAATATGGGGTACAGTGTTATTAATTATAGTCATCATGCTGTACATTAGAGCCTCATGACATTTATTTCAAAACTGGAAGTTTGTACCTTTTGTAAATTTATTTATTTATTTATTTATTTATTTATTTATTTATTTGGCTGTGTTGGGTCTTTGTTGCTGCACACAGGCTTTCTCTAGTTGTGGTGAGTGGGGACTACTTTTTGTTGTGGTGTGTGGGCTCCTCATTGTGGTGGCCTCTCTTGTTGCAGAGCACAAGCTCTAGGCACAATGGCTTCAGTCGTTGTGGCACATGGGCTTAGTTGCTCTGCAACATGTGGTATCTTCCTGGGGCAGGGATCAAACCCATGTCCCCTGCACTGGCAGGTGGATTCTTAACCACTGTGCCACCTAGGAAGTCTAGTTTGTACCTTTTGACTCCCTTCACCCATTCTGCCCAACCCCCATCCCTGCCTCTGGCAACAACTGATCTGTTCCATGCTGATAAATGATTTTTTATTGAAATTTGGATATTAAGGATATTGTGTTATGAGAATCTGGATCTTATTTAATCCTTCTGTTTTAGCTGGTATCTTCTGAACTACTCTTGTACCAGAAGTCCAAATTTCTCACTTTGCCTCCTTGACCCCCAAAGACTGGAAATCCTCATTATTGCTGGGAAGGAGTAGCTGTTCTGGCTCCCAGCTAGAACTTCAATGTACTTCCCTTACTAAAGGGGACAGGAGTACCTCCTATTGCTCTCCATGTGGCCTCTAGTGATGCTACAGGGGAGGAGTTTGGTCATCTCTTAACCCCTGGGCTATGGCATAAATCCTTATTAATTCAACCAGGACAGATCTGACACTGCTCTAGCACAGGGCATAGGATGCTGCCTCACTGCATGTGGGGATGCATGAAGTAGATCTCAGTTTATTTTATTTTTGAATGGATCTGATTTCTAGTCTTCACATTAGTAACTTATTTTGTGTTGAATTAGCCCCTCCAGCTCTTCATTTGCAGTTCAGAAATGACCTAAATGCTTAAAGCCCAGTGGTTCTAGACTATATCTTATCAGTTTTAATATGTCATTGATTTTAAGATAGTTGTAGCCAAATCTAAATGGAAATGATGTATATATCAAGTAAATGCTACACTGTGATTCCAGTAATACTATAATGGGGGTATTGTCTTACTTAGGGTAAAGAAAAAGAAATATGTGATTTGTTTTTTCAAGTTTTCAATTTCTGACACTCAATGTATGGTACTTTCACAATCAGCAAACAAAGAGAGAAGCAGCAATGTAGAGCATCAGGTACACTTGTGAGGTACAATGTATCATCATTAAAACTATGATTCCAAAGAATATTCAATAATACATTGTAAGGCTAAAATTTTAATGCTGAATAAACTTATGAAACAAAACCAATTGAAAAGCTAAATATGTTACTATATGTCCTCTCTTCTTATAAATACCCTGAGTTTTTTTTCCACAATTTTCTGTCTTACTTTCACATGGGCTATATCTTCATAATCATATATTAGGAAATGTTGAATTTTAAATATAGCTGAATATACACAGAATATCTAGTTTGTATTACCCATAGTTACAATGACCTTGGATAAAATTTGAAAATCACATACAGCTAAATAGCTAGTCCTGTGAAACAGCATAAAGGTATCCAGACCAGCCTTTGGACATGTTTGTAGTTCTTGCAGCTCTGGCTCACCAGATGAATCAAAGTGAAGCCACGTGGACTAGATTTAGGTGAGTAAACTCTCTTTACAAAGATTTTGAATTTTGAACACAATGAAGCAGGGTAGAATGAAACATTAGAATTCTTATATACTAACACTGGTACCTTAATAATTGGTTATTTTTGTTCCTGTTTTATCCTTTTTTTTTTCCTATCTCTAATTATAACAAGTGATTCTGTAACCATCCAGGTATCTTTAAAGAGTTATGCATTTTTTTCATTCTTAATCAGATTTGGTTTACTGTTATTTATTACCAAAACCCAATAAAACAGACAAATAAAAACCCAAGTGATATTTGCAGACACTTAAGTAAACTTGTAAGTTAGAAAAATACTTAAATATACCATGATTCAGCAAATACTGACTTAGTTTTGTGATATTCAGAGTAATTTTAAGTTTTTCTTGTTTATTTTTCTCTGGCATTAACAAAATAAGCCAATTTTTGATATTATTTTTATAATCAATAAAGTCATTGTAAGAGTAAACAATGCAGAATATAGAGCAATAGGAATTAGAGAACTAAGGCCAGTCAGAGAGAGAAATTGCTCCCTAGATACCACAGCTCCTATACCCCTCTTTGTTTATCTAACTGTGAGTAACAAAGTAGACATGGAAACATTACATCAAGGTTGTATACCATTTACCTTATGTCAGACTTTGCTGAGATAAAGATTTTAGTTAATTTCTCAATTCAAAAAGTCCATTTTACTAGAAAGAAAATTAAAATAAGGAAAACTACATACACAAATGCTATTCAATTCCTCTTTTTTCTCCCATTTCTCTTTTAATGATAAAAAAATTGAATTGGTTTTTGATAGTAATTGTATCAACATCTCCAACTTTGATTCCACCTGGGTCTTCCTTTGAAAATCATGACATTTCTGCCTTTGCAATTGTATGACTTTACCTAATGCTGATGTGATTAAGGAAATCACATCATATTTATAGTCCAAATTTATTTGGGCCATTTTTTTGTAAAAAATATCTGAGAGTAAAAATAAAAGATATGTCAAATCTCAAGTACCATCTTGGTATTTTAATCAAGGAGAATGCATTTTGGTAGTAATTTCCCATTTGATGTTGAACTATTTGGAGAATGGATTTGAGGATGCTTCAGTATGTTTTGTACACAATCAATTACTTTTACAGAAAATGTAGAAACTAAACAAACTATTCACAAGGAGGCCACATCTTTGGTATTATACATTAGGGTAGAATTGAATCTCAAGTATGGATTCAAATATGCAGAATATGTAATTTTCTACTATCCATTATCTCAGTGAACTCTGACAAAAATTTAAAAGTGCCTACCATCTACAGTTGAACAATTATTCTTTTTAATTCACATTTCTCCTGATGGAAATAGGTCATCAAACTAAAATATCTGAAGAGCAGGCAAATTAAAGATTTGTGAATTTGTGTTCTCTGTTTTTTAGTCATATATATATATTTTGTATCAAAATGACCACTTTTCCATGCTTTATTTGAAAATAAAGAATTTAAATTATTTTGTGACTTTAAATGAATTTTCAACTCAGGATTTTAATGTGAAAATAGAATAATAGAAAAATATTTTTTAGAAAATGAACTCAACTCTTTATGTCATAGATTTTTATGTGATGCTATTTCAGTGCTAACTGTATGTTCACATGGTAAAAACTACAAAATGAATGGACAAAGAATATTATTTTGAAGGGAAAAGTACTGTGCATATAAATACTGCACTAGTTTCATAGTAATCGTGTATTCTCCTAGAAGTTCTTTGATCATTTAGATAGCAATGTTTTTTAATAAAACAATTGATTACTTGCATTGAGTTATTTGTTGTTGTTGCTGTATGTTGTTAAAACAAAATAGCCTCAATTTGAAAGGAACATTTACAATATCCCATATTTCACATGTTTAATCTTAAGGGTAGTAAATGCAGGTATCCATAAGCAAATACAGTAAATTATATTAAGAAGCATATCTAATAAAAACATTTTTAAAGACGGCTAGTCACCTAAAAAGCTATATTTATTTGAACTCTAATTAATGAATCCACAAAAGTACTAAAATCTGCAACATCCCACTTCTTCTCTTAAAATAGTGCTAAATCAGTTGGGAAATTACTTCAAAATGCATTCCCTTCTATTAAAATAATCTCAGCATCTAATTAGAACAGGTATCTTTTGTAAGACAAGCTCTCTTTCACTATTATATAAATAATTGTTTTAACTCTTAACTTGCTTAGAGAATTATAAATAGCCTACAATGATTTATGTTTGCACATTATCTTTCTGTGGCTATGGGAGAAATTGTTGCAGGTAAATAATATCTTTAAGAAAGATCATGGGACTTCCTATGTGGTGCAGTGGTTAAGAATCTCCCTGCCAATGCAGGGGATACAGGTTCGATCCCTGCCCCAGGAATATACCACATGCCGAGGAGCAACTAAGCCCATGCACCACAACTACTGAGCCTGCACTCTAGAGCCTGTGAGCCACAACTATTGAGCCATGTGCCACAAATACTGAAGCCCACTTGCCTAGAGCCTGTTCTCCACAACAAGAGAAGCCACCACAATGAGGAGCCTGTGCACCACAATGAAGAGTAGGACCCATTCGCTGCAACTAGAGAAAGCACGTGTGCAGCAATGAAGACCCAACACAGCCAATAAAAATTAATTAATTAATTAATTAAGAAAAGACTGCTAGGCCATTTGGGGTCTTTTTTTTTTTAAATAAGAAAGAGCAGGGTATTTTAAAGAGGTGTACTGAAAGAAGAATGGGCTTATGGTTAGGACACTTCTTGAAAATTATAGCTCTGATGTTCATCTAGAAAGTATCGGGATATGGCATACCTACTTCAAAAGATTATTCAGAGGATAAGATACTAAATGTGTAGAGGTACTTTATAAAATATGACTGGTTTAAATAAGAGGAAAAACTGACTATACACACCTAAAAAGATTATATGTATGCAGGATCTATGTGTGTGTGTGTGTGTGTCTTCACAGACCTTACACAAATGCTAGAGGTATAAAGACATAAGCCTCTGTTTTGCACACAGAGTAACTGTGGCCATGTGACAAAACTAGATCATATTTATGTTAAACTCATACTATTTTTTGTGTTACACATGTAAATTAATTAGACACACCAGCTTAATAATCAGCTATTTCAATCATAGTCTATTTTTCCCAAAGTTCTGAAGCTCTCATATCAACTTTGATCCAACAGAAATGTACAGGAAAGATAATGAACTGCTTTTGGCACATTTTAGTTTGCAAAAAGGAAACCAAAGGTGAATGTGGTTATTATATAGCTAAACTGACCAGGAAACACACACACACACACACACACACACGCACACACACACACACACACACACACACTTTTTAGCCCAAGTTTAACATCAGATTGCCTTAAAATCCATGAAGCATAATTGATTGAAAGTACTCTAAATTCTGTTTGTTGGTTTTCTAATAAGGACAAAATTCCAAAGCTACTGTTTGAGAGGGGATCTTATCTCTGTCAGGAGAAAGCACTGGAAAATCCTGAAAACATCCAGCACTTAGGCTACAAGTGGAAAGTTAATTGGATGTCATTTGTGTTAAATAAGAATTGCCAATCTTGATGTAAGCTGTTCTGGCAGTTTCTGCCCAATTGCACACTTCTGTCACAGATTTCCCAGAATGAATAAAGGAGTATTGTCACATCTCTTTGTCAGATAAAGAAGAAAGATAACCATGATAAACTGTAAGATGAACACAAAACAGGTGAGCTTCCCAAAGGTGTGAGATAGAGGGAAAATGGAGCCACAAGAGAGGTCCCCAAATAGAGAATCCTCGGTGAACAAAACGTCAAATCAATAAAAGAAATGATATCACAGGGTTTCTGAGATCAAATCACTCTTGAAATCTGTGCTTAATCCCTCAGTGTTAGCATCCTTGACAGAATGTAAACCTTGGACATTGAGAAGTCATGTCACAATTAAAAGCTCCTTGTCAAAATAGTGTGTCTGATTTGATTCAGTATTCCTTTTTTCAATATTCAAGTTTCTGAGCTAACAACATTTTCCTTTTCATTATAGCATGTCTTGTCACTACGAACAAAGTTAAAAGTTTCTCCTAGGTAACTTAATCATCTGCTTCCAAATAAATGTTTCTTCATTCCTAAAACATGGCTTTCATCTCAAAGAAGCTTTTGTGAATAGTTTACCAAAGTGTTGGAGTATGTGCATGTGATAGATCTCCAAAGGCTCTGTACATTTTGTTTCCAGCGAACTTCAAAAACTTATATTAGAAGTCATAAATAATTTTTCTGCATAGCCAAACCCTTGTCTCAGGCACATGTGAATCGTATTTTCATGCTTTGTACTTCGATGTAAAAGAGTATTGTATGGATAAAGGACACACATTTGGAGATTTTATTTGTGCTGGTGTCTCTATTTCTCTAGTACTGAGGATGACTCTATGTAATTAATGTCTATTCTCCACTGACTTGAATAGACATAAAGTGTTTTCCCTTTGTCAGATTAGGACAAAATTTAATTATGTAGAGTAAATTATATGGAGAGGTATTAATATCATGGTTTTGGCTAAATTATCTGTGTACTTAAGGAACTTAATTTCACTGCTAACCCATTTCTGACTTTTTCAATAGTGGTTGTGTGCACACTAAGGCATACAAGTTTTCTCTAAAAATATTAGACAGAGGGGCAAACATTTAGCTAAAACAGCCAAGAGCAAGACAATTGCCTCAAATTTTCCCTGAGACTTTGGCTCTGGAGATACCTCCTATGAGTTTAAAATAGGTAATGCATTAAAACTCTTATTAGATACCTTATTCCCTACCTTTTAAAGGTCCCTTTGAACTTTTACATTTGAGGAAAATGGATGGAGTTGCTTTCTTTTATTCTTACTTGATTCATGTTAGAATTTCTTTTCTACAACTGCTTTACTTTTATCCTACCATCTCTTTTTACAGGAGCCTTGAAGCTACATTTGCTGCATTGTGTGAAAGTCTAGGAAGATCACTCACACTTTATGATGCTTCTACTGCAGTGTTGAACGCAGGGGTGGGGTGATTTGAGCAAAGATGGGATTCCCGTGAATGTACCATCACTTAATTTCGAGTCCCATCACAAATACATAAAATGGTTTTATACATATATAAAGATATTCAAACTCATTAGTAATTTCAAGAATGCATAATAAATCAATGAGATATAATTTTACAACTATTAGAAGGAAAAACATGTCAGACTACCAGTATTGATGACAGTGGTGAGTTCTGGGAACTCGCATTTATTTCTGTTGGAAACATAAATGAACACAACCATGCAGCAGAGGGACTGTGAGTTGCCTGTGGCTAAACATGTGAATAGCCTATGTTAAGCATATCTTAAGGAGAAACTTAAATATGTGCATTCACAGTAATGCAAAAAAAATGTTCATAAAGATCTTGAAAAAAATCACGAGGAATCCAGTTGTCTTAGAGAGAATTAAAAATTTTAAAAAAAGTACCCACATATAATTTTTTAAGTAGGTATCAGAAAAGGCAAAAAGAAAACAGAAAGCTTTTACAAAGGTGCAAACCACAGGGAGCAGCTAACAACCCTAGGATTAAGGTGAACAATGAAAACAACTGGAAGTATTAAAATTCCAAAGCTTAGGGAGAAAACCCTGCAGAGCTGAAAGATAGCTGAGGGCCCTGAGGGAACAAAGAGTGGTGGGCTTGGCTCTAGGACTTCTGAGTAAGAGACACCTGTTACCTGCTGCTCATCTCTCTGAGGGAACACAAGGAAGTTCTATGTTTTTTGGTAAATCTGCAAAGTGTATCTAGCTATTGCTGTAGGAAGGAACTGCTGTTGCTGGATGATTTTTTGCTAGGATGACTTTCAAGAAAGCAGACCAAAACAACAGGAAGCAAATAGGAAAAGGTAAGACCATGCTTTCTCCTCTAGCTTTGTAGTCTCCCAAGAACATCTGACGTTAATGGAACCTAACCAGAGTCAGCTGGCAATGCAGCAAAGTGACTTTCAGAAGTTGCAGCCCTCGAATCACACAGTGAGGTGTAGAGTTACAAGTTTGGAGTTGAGGATCAACAACCTAATAACTGCCCAAACTGGAGAGAACCTAAGTGTCCACCATTGCATTAAGGATACACAATTATGGTGTATTAATAAGTAATACACTATACTTCTGAGTCAGTTAACTGTTGTACAAAACCACTTTCAACAAAACAACACTGGAACACAAGAAAAAGCTTTTGTTTCTCATAGGTTGGCAGCCTTAATCCGTGGGTGGGCCAGGAGTTGGCTGTCCTAGGCTGGGCTTGACTGGGGTGGGTGGCCCTCTTTCAAGGTCCAAGTCTAGTAATTTCTGGTCTGTTTTGGAACCCAGACTGCAGGAACAGTAGCAATATCAGCGATGGCAGAAGTACATGAGGACAAGCTGAGAAAGGGTAAGTTTTTTTAAGTGGATTTGAAGGCAGCACGTTCACTTCTGCCACATCTAATTTGCCCAAGCAAATCACATAAGCAAGTCCAAAGTCAAGGGGACAGGAAACACACCCCACTAACTCCGCCATCCTGAGTCAGTGTCAAGTTTATAGGTGTGAGAAGTAAAGAGTTGTGGCCAATAGTTCAATGTACCATCATCTTCCCTCTTGGCCACAATTACTCATAACCGTCCCATGTGCAAAATGCAATCACCCCTATTTCAGGACCTTGTAAACCTCATCTAATCCTGTCCAAGATCTCATTAAATACATTAGGCCCTCAGGTCTGAGTGAAGTTGCTCTTTATCCAAAGACCTGTGAACTAAAAATTGCATCTGTTCTTCACAAAAGCAACCTTCAGTCAACAAACAGTGATGACAATTTGTCAGGAAAACCACAATAAACACTGTGATTAAAAAAAGATAGAATGAGGGTTTCCCTGGTGGCTCAGTTCTTAAGAATCTGCCTGTCAATGCAGGGGACATGGGTTCGAGCCCTGCTCCGGGAAGATCCCACATGTGCAGTGGAGCAACTAAGCCCGTGTGCCATAACTACTGAGCCTGTGCTCTAGAGCCCGCAAGCCATATCTATTGAGCCCATGTGCCACACTGCTGAAGCCTGCATCCCTAGAGCCCATGCTCTACAACAAGAGAAGCCCCTGCATTGAGAAGCCCGCACACGGCAGTGAAGAGTAGCCCTTGCTTTCTGCAACTAGAGAAAACCCACGCACAGCAACGAAGACCCAATGCAGCCAATAAATAAATAATTAAATAGATAAAAAAATAAATTTATTAAAAAAAGATAGTATGAGAAGCATGTAACATTCTTTAGTCCAGAGAAATTTTGAATTTCCACTGGGAAATGCTGCTAAATACCCTTACTTGGAGTAGGAAAAGTACCTTGTTCAGGCTCCCATTCTACAACCTGGGAGTGTCTTCTTCAACTATTTTTCTCCCATGCTCTTGGCTCTGCTCTTTGGAAGTTTTTTTCCTTCTTTCTATTTTCTATTTTCCTCCTTTGCCATTTCTAAAGAGGACTTTGGAATATATTCTTTTTGCATTCCCTGCTCCCTGCCTGTAGAAAGTTGAGGGCTAAGATGTCTTCTTATATCATTTAGTGTCTCATTCCCTTTTAGTTTGTGCTGCCAATACTTTGGTCAATATGGCTTTCTCTAAAAATTCATTTTTAGATATATGGTTCTAATCAAGTTAAGCCTAAATCAATCAAGTCTAAAGTCAATGCAGAATTCTTGCTAAGATGTGCTTCTCTCTAGAATCAAGTAGAAATACTTGGAACACAACAGACTTCTATAAGTCTATTCTCTCAATGTTTCTTGGAGTCTATTTTCAGTTGAAATGATAAGTTGTCACCACAATTCTTTTAAAGTTCTTAACAAAAAGTTGTGATGATTTTGGCCTTGACTAGTTCTGCAAGTCCAATGCCACATATTTTAAGATTTTGTTCCGTTCAAGGCCAAAACATTTCAGAATGTCATGGTCAAGCCCACATTCAATACACAGGGAATTATACTTGTTCATGATGAGGCCTTAGCAAGGGTATGGATGCAGGGAGGGGTAAAGAATTGGGGCCAATCACTAAACAAAACATCAATGAAAAGACATCTACCAGGGCTACATACACTGACATAGTTGCATTACAACATTTTAGTGGTAAGTGAAATAAGTGAAAAATATATACCATAAATTATATACCATAAATTTACTTTTAAATAAAATTAAAAATGAGGAACATTAAACAATGTATACTCTAAGGAAACACATAGATGATTAGAACTATTTGAAAAGAACATCAAGGAATTATTCACCAAGTTTAGGACAGTTTTTCAACTCAAGGTGGTAGAGATGGAATAAGATAAGGGAAGAAAGCATAGGGAATTCTATGATAGTAGGATTTTGTAGTGTTCTGTCTTTTTGGGGGGTGGGAGAATTGATTAGTGTACAAGGTTTTATTTATTATTATTGTTTTATCTGTTTCTCTAAATTTTATGAAAAGATTTTTGTGTGAAATGATTATATTACATGCATATTTTATGACATCTATATATTATAAAAAGTAAGTTTTAATCTACTTAGCTCTGAGAACAGGAAAATCAAGGGAGTACATAGTGGTTAATCTTGTGCCCCCCTCCACCAGAGGAAAGAGTGATGAGAATGTGAACGGGAGAGACAGAATAGAGGAAAAAGCCAAAAATGGGGCCACATTGTGTCAAACTCAAATTTTCCCTGCCCATTCTTTTTTTTCTATGCACAACAATGCAAACTGGGGTAATTATTGTTCTCATGACAAGCATAAACGTGAAAAAGATTAGTACCAGTGTAATTAAGTGATATCAACATGGAAACAAAAGAAAATTGATTGGCTGGGTCAGTGAAGGAAAAAGAAAGATAATCAGGCTTGTGGAACATTATGAAAAATTAAATCTACAAGTTTACAAATTTCTTTCAGTCTACTCATGATATATTACCCAAAGCTAAGTAGTAATTTAACAATACTTTGAAACAATCGAAAGAACGATTTAAGAGATGGGCTTTCAAAAGACATTTTAATTTTAAGTTGCCTCATAGCAAAAAGAAAGAATCACATTAACTGAAGGTAATAAGCCATGCTGATGCTCATCATAATTTACAATAATTCAAATATGCACCATTGTTAAATTTTCAAGTATTAAATAGGTAATTCATCAATTTCAATGGCAGGTATTTGAGATTAAATACCTTAGGCTCTAAAACTTTATTGCAATTACTAACAGAGATCTCTGCTATATATGCTAAATATGTTATGAATATATGCATACATTTTACATGTATTTATTTTTATACAGATATAATACACAGTTTTATAGGTACTTAAATTATGAAATTAAATCTTACTTTCATACAAAATGACAGGGAAAAATTACCTTTTATAAAAGGCAATTGAATTCAACAGTATCAAGAGGGTGCCTTTTGCCTTACAGAATCACCAGCAACAGATCATCAAAAGAATTGCTGCCAATTTCTGGGAGGCATCTTTGATTAACAGTACCCTAGCATTGGTGTTATGCCTGTATTTTTAGGACACAAAGATTTAATTATTAATACACTATTCAGAATGACTACTTTAAGATAAATGTGGCCATTTACACTCTCTTTTTATTTTCAAGAGTCTTACAAAAAAAACACAACAACAACAAAACGGTTGTCTCTATGTTTCCGTTTCACCCCTAGTTATTGAATCTATCCTGCAATCAGCTAAAGAAGTGTCAATAACTAGCTCCTAATCAGCCCTTTAGTGGCTTATCCATTAAATTAATTTCATCTTTACCCACTCATCTTTGAAGTCCTGTTCAATCAAATGGCCTTATTAAAAAAAAAAATCATGTGGGATTTTACTGTTCAAATCGCAAGGGTTTTTCTCACTAAGTTAACAGAAAGCTTGAAAAACACAGTTAAATTAATATTGTCAAGAAACTTTCTTTGATCCTATTATTAGAAATAAAGACACATTTACAAATACTTTTTGGAATCACACTTTCATAGCTGAAGGAAAGTAGTTTAAGAATGGAATCATAATAAATGTAGCCCATGTAATCAATTTATTTTCTCTTAAAAGTGTTCTATTTTGGAGGGACAAGGATTGAAGTCATTGCAGGGAAGGAAACACCAGGGTCACTGTGACAAGAAAAAAAAAAAAAGGGGGAGAGAGTAGCTCTGGAGGTCAAAGTTCATCTGTGTTTCTCCTCATTTGATGCTGATATTTTCTTCTTCTTTCCCATCTCTCTGCCTCACTTCTCTCCCATCCTAGGAAAAACTAAATGGGTAATTGGATTAATTTCAATACTGTTGCTTCTCAGGGAATAGGGAAGCCCCAAAAGAGGGAGAGAGATGGGGGAATGGCCATTCTTATACAGCCCCAAACAATTACAACAGTGACATGGAAGATCACTGATCACAGATCACCATAACACATAGAATAATAATGAAAATGTTTGAAATTTTGTGAGAATTACCAAAATGTGACAGAGACATGAAATGAGAAAATGCTATTGGAAAAATGGCTCCGATAGACTTGCTTGATGCAAGGATTGCCAGAAACATTCATTTTGTAAAAAATGCAATATCTGCAAAGCACAATTAAAGTGCAAAAAAATGAGGTATGCCTGTACTATGCATTGTGGAATATTCAACCAGTGACAATCAAAAGGTGTGTATGCACTAAAACTAATCTAACTAGTTAAGGAACTTAAATTGCCAAGCCATGTGACTACTAGATATAGTCATTTGGAAAGCTGTCAGAATAATTCTTTTTTACACTGATGTACACACATAAACACTTTAAATATTTTCATGGAAGTTAATTAGGCTTCATTAGTGAATACATTTGTTAATTCATTTAACAAATATTTTCTGAGAGTCTACTTGATGCCAAACATTGTGCTGTACCAGGGTATGTAGTAATCAGCAGGGCAGACTCAATCCCAAGTTTTCAGAGTTTTTAAGCTAACAGGTGAAGAAATAAACCAATAAAAGGTAAATATGTCATTAGATATTGTGGTAATAACAATGAAAGGAAAGGCTCTCATGCAGAACACTGTGTAGTATGTTTTTTAGATGGCTACTATGGGAATGCCTCTCTGAGGAGCTGGCATTTAGATGAGATCTGAGGATAAGAAAAAGGCAAAAATGCAAATACTTGAGGGAAGTATTTCCAAAGAGAGTAAACTATTTTATGAAAGACCTGACCCAAGAAATAGCTTCCTTATTTTGGAAATTAAAAAAAGAACAGTGAGCTTTGCAATGAACATGGCCATTCAAATTATAGGATTTGGGACACCTAGAGTAAGGTCCTGGCCCCCAGCATGAAAAGATTAAAAAAAAGAAAAGAAAGAAGAAGAAGAATGATCTGTTTAGAGTGTATTGTGTAGTGAAATTGTTGGGATGGATGTGACAGATTGTGTAGTACCTTCTAAACTATGTTTAAAAGTTTTAGATGTTAGTATAAACTATCCTAACATTCTAGGGAGAGAAAGATATCTTTGTCTCTAAGGTAGCAGTAGTGAGAGTGAAAATAAGTGAATGAATTTGAGAAACTAGGTGAGACAATTATGAAATTTGAAGATAGGTATAATTAAGATAGGAAGGAAAAGGCAGTGTTAAGAATGACTCCCAAACTTCCTCTTAGGGTGAATAGTGATAATATTGGAATAGATAGAAAATCAGAGAAAGAAATTAATTTGAATGGAAAGGAAATCAAAAGTTCAGTTTTGGATGTAAGCTTAATATTCTTTTTTTTTTTTTATTTTTCAGATCTTTATTGGAGTTATAATTGCTTTACAATGTTGTGCCAGTTTGTGTTGTACAGCAAAGTGAATCAGCTGTATTTTTACACATAACCCCATATCTCCTCCCTCTTGAGCCTCCCTCCCATCCTCCCTATCCCTCTAGGTCATCACTAAGCATTGAGTTGATCTCCCTGTGCTATGCAGCAGCTTCCCACTAGCTTTCTATTTTACATTTGGTAGTGTATATATGCCAACTCTGCTCTCTCACTTTATCCCAGCTTCCCCTTATCCTTCACACTGTGTCCTCAAGTCCTTTCTCTATGTCTGTGTCTTTATTCTTGCCCTGCCACTAGATTCATCTGTGCCCTTTTATTTTTACATTCTATATATATGTGTTAGCATATTGTATTCATTTTTCTCTTTCTGACTTACTTCTCTCTCTATGAAAGACTCTAGGTCCATCCACATCACTACAAATAACTCAATTTCATTCCTTTTTATGGCTGAGTAATAGTCCATTGTATATATGTGCCACATCTTCTTTATCCATTCATCTGTTGATGGATATTTAGGTTGCTTCTATGTCCTGGCTATTGTGAATAGTGCTGCAGTGAACATTGTGGTAAATGCATGTTTTTGAACTATGGTTTTCTGAGGGTATAGGCCTAGTACTGGGATTGCTGGATCATATGGTAGTTCTATTTTTAGTTTTTTAAGGAATATACCATTCTGCATAATGGCTGTTTCAATTTACATTCCACCAATAATGCAGGAGGGTTCCCTTTTCTCCACACCTTCTCCTGAATTTATTGTTTCTAGATTTTTTGAGTATGGCCATTCTGACAGGTGTGAGGAGATACCTCATTGTGGCTTTGATTTGCATTTCTCTAATGATTAGTGATGTTGAGCATCCTTTCTTGTTTGTCTTGGCCATCTGTATGTCTTCTTTGGAGAAATGTTTATTTAGGTCTTCCATCCAATTTTTGATAGGGTTATTTGTTTTTTTGTTGTTGAGCTGCATGAGTTGCTTGTATATTTTGGAGATTAATCCTTTGTTGGTTGCTTCATTGGCAAATATTTTCTCCCATTCTGAGGGTTGTCTTTTTGTCTTGTTTATGTTTTCTTTCACTGTGCAAAAGCTTTTAAGTTTCATTAGGTCCCATTTGCTTATTTTTGTTTTTATTTCTATTACTCTAGGATGGGTCAAAAAGGATCTTGCTATGATTTATGTCATAGAGTGTTCTGCCTATGTATTCCTCTAAGAGTTTTACAGTGTCTGGCCTTGCATTTAGATCTTTAATCCATGTAGAGTATATTTTTGTATGGTGTTAGGAAGTGTTCTAATTTCATTCTTTTACATGTGGCTGTCCAGTTTTCCCAGAACCACTAATTAAAGAAGCTGTCATTTTCCATTGTATATTCTTGCCTCCTTTGTCAAAGATAAGGTGACCATATGTGTGTGGGTTTGTCTCTGGGTTCTCTATCCTGTTCTATCGATCTATATTTCTGTTTTTGTGCCAGTACCATATTGTCTTGATCACTGTAGCCTTGTAGTATAGTCTGAAGTCAGGGAGCCTGATTCCTCCAGCTCTGTTTTTCCTTCTTAAGAAGCTTAATATCCTTGAAAGATTGTCCAAATGGGCAAGGTGAGCACATGAGTATGGAACTGAAAGAACTGCTCGGCTCTGGGATACACATTTAGTTAACTATTATAAACACTTCATTTAAATAATCAAAAAAGAGCATGCAGAGAGAAGAGAATAAATGGCAGAACAAAGAATTAAGGAACTCTACTATTTAGAGGTTGATTGAAGAAGAGGACCTAGACAAGGAGACAGAGCAAGAGTTGCTAGAAAGTCAAGAAATGTTGAGTCACATAGCTCAAGAGAAAAAAGTGCAAAGAAGCAGCACTATCCCAAGAAAAAGTTAACAGTTAACTGACAAATACTCTTACGACTGGACAAAAGATAGTATCAGAGGATGCAGGCAGAAGTACAAGGAGTTAGGCTCTGTGAAAGCAACAAAGAGTCCCTGGATATGACATCAAGATTCAGGCAAGATATAGGAATATGGTGTTAAACAACTTGACGCAGGAATATAAGCATCATAGTCAAGGGTTATGACCTAGCAAATATGATGAGAACCTGTTTAGAGTTTCAGAGGTCACAACATAGCACCCTTTTCTCTGTTTCTATTCAGTATAAAGTGAGGCGATAGAAAAGAGTCGAGAAAATTATTACAGATAGAACTTAGATTGGAGGTTAGGCCTTAAGTAAGCATCTTAGTTGTAAAACCCAGAATTAGCGTCTTATCCATTTAATCACAGGAGTAATCATAGGCTTTCTGCATAGGGGACCAAACCATATATGACTTATAGCATGGTAGAGTAGAGCAGAAAAAGTGCTTTCATTGGACTTCATGCTTCCGAACTCACCGTCTTGAAACTTACTCCAACTTCCCTCTGAAGTAGAGCATGTGCAATGGAGCTAGAGAGTAGGAGTGTTCAGAAAAATCTCACATTATGGAAACCAGAAGAGACAGCCTGGGAAAAACCATCCTCCCCACACCTCTGCACACATAGTTTTTGGTACTCTGATAGATATCAAGTCTCTGGTCAAGAAATGAAGAAGAAAAGGAGCCAATAGAATTGGAGTAGAGGTCAGAGAGCATTCGTTCTCTAGGGTATCTTGAGGCTGAGTAATGTAGCTACTGAGCAAAAGTTCTTGAACTTCACCATCAGTAGTGAGTGACAGGATGGAACCTAGAGATTGAGGAAGATTTGATTTACAGGGGTTTGAAGTGACTCCAGCTATGAACAGAAAGAATTTTGGCAATGAACACAAAGAGACCATGGCCATGGATAAGGAGGCACTATATAACTAACAGGAAGTTTTCCTTCTAACAGAAGAACAAAAGAGGAAACCTATATCGTATATGGCATAAAAGAAAACTTATGATGCCAGATAAATGAGGAATACTATCTCTAGGTGTAAAATAAAGACATAGGTGATTTTGACTTTGATTCTATGTAGTTTTATCACAAGCTATTTATTTAGGTAATTATTTTTATGGAAAAGTCGAGGAGAATATGGTGATTTTTTTAAAAATTTATAAAATAAGCAGTATATTAATCAGAATGCTTTAGTTGAAAATGGCGAAACCCTAACTCAAACTAGCTGGTGTCTCTAGTAAGAGAAAAATGTTAAATGAAATTAATGTATTTGGGAAATCCGAGTGTGGTATGGGTTTCATAGCTGAGAGGCACACAAAATATAAGTTTGGATCTTTCTCTCTTGTACGGTGTTCTTACTCACACTTCCTTATCACTCTGTATAGACATCATACAAAACTTTATGCTGGCTTCTCTATGAACTAAGTCCCGGGAAATGACCAGAGAGATCTGGAGCCAAGGCCACCACTCACCAGCCTATATGGGGAATTTTTGTGTGAAATTGAAAATGTATCTGTATAGGTAAATAAACTACAAAACATACTTCTTCAAAATAAGCCCGGCCATATGAGCTTGATAATGACAGGTCATAGAAAAGCCTGCCTCTTTCTCTGGGGAAATCAGCCCTGTGTCAGGGCTCATGGGTTGGCATTCAGGCTGAATTGATCTTCCAATCACCCATCTGTTTGTGCTTAAGTGCAGTTAGCAGGAGTCCCTTGGGCTGAGCTTACCTTATCCCACCAAACAACCCCAAAAAATAGAAAACTCCCTCTCATTACACACACATATAAAATTTTTAAAAAGACTCTAATTGCCAGAATCTATGTGGGCATGAATTAGGGTGCTTTGATTAGTCAGGCACCATTTGAAATATAAGACCAAGAGGATGGGCATTCTGCCAAAAGCCCAGGGTGTTCTTACCACAAAAAGGAAAGAAGGGCTGGTGAGTAAACCAAGACAATAAATGTCCCCCGCCTCCCAAATCTAGCCTATCACAGACTCACAGACACACATGTACACACAAAAGGCTTTCTAGCAGGCATATGCCCTCCCAAGAAATCCTTCCCTTAGACTCTAAACATGTTCACGATTCTCTAACACACACGCACGCGCGCATGCACACACACACACACACACACACACTCCTATCTTGACTGAATATCATCCCTCAGCTATCCAGCCACTGCTTTTTCTCTTCCCTCCTTCACATGCAGATTTCTGAAAAAAGTCTCCTAAAATTGCTGCCTCCACTCTTTTTCTTTCACAACTTCTCCAGCTCAGATCATTCTGCCAAAATAGTTCTCGTTAAGGCTACACAGAACTTTCTTGCTGCTAAATCAAAGAAATGTTTTTCTGTTTTCACCTAACTTGACATCCTAGCAGTATTTGATTTCTTGAAGAAATTTCTTCCCTTGAAAAAAGAGACTCCATACTATGTTGATTTTCCTAGCATCTCTGGCTAATTCCTTTTCAGTGCTTCTTGCAGGTTCATCTTCCTTATTCCAGCTATTAAATATGGGAGCACCACAAATTTTGGTGCTTGGCCCTCTTCTCTTTCCTCACTTTATATTCTCTCCATAAGTAATCTCACCCATGGTTATGTCTTAAAATATAGTTATACAGAGATGACTAAAACTCTGTGTGCCCAGCTGAACAATTCCCTCTGAGATACAGCTCCTATAGCAAACTGCTGTGTTAAAAATTTCTCTTGGGGGTCTTAGGAGCACCTTTAATTAAACATGACTTAATTGAAAACATGTCATTTTCCCCTTTTTCCTCCATCAAGCATGCACACATGCCCTGACACCGTCTTCTAGTGGCACTGTCTCAGTGTGTGACATCTACACCCACCCATGCCTCCTGTCTCCTCTCCCTTACCATTCATATTAGGTGTATTTCTACCTTCTGTAAACTTAACCCCTTAAATGTTTCTCAAATTTATCAATACCATTGCATCTTAATTATCACTATAAAACCAACTCTACTGTCAGCTCACCTCTGGAACTCTACATTGATCAGTCAATCAGTTCCCTATCATCTTCTCCTCTGTCTTCCAATCTCTTCTTTCCCAATACAACCAAAGAAATTTCCTGAAATTCAAATAATATTACTCAGAAACCAAAATGTAACACACTGCCTAAAACATCCCACACTGTCTTCTTCTATCTACTTCTCTGATTTAATTTTGTGCCACTTCCTATCGGTGTCTTTCCATTCAAGAGCCATAGGCCTTCTTTCTGTTTTTAGCATGTACTCCTCCCTCATACCACAGGACCTTTGCACATACTCCACACCTTTCATTATGAAGGGAATGGTTTTTCTTGCCATTCCTACCAAGTAACTACAGGTGCTATAGACTTCAGCTCAGTTGTCACTTCTTCAGGAGTATGTTGTCTGACTTTCTAAATGGGGTGAGATCGTCCTAGTATGCCCTGTCAAAGATTCATGTATGTCTCATTCACAATGCTCTTTACAGTTGTAGTTTTGAATTTAATGTTTGTTGAAAAAATGAATTAACAACATTCAAACAATTCCTTTACATCATAACCACACATTCAGAATAGACCATGCTCCACTCTCTGCAAAGTAGACATCTCCAAGTCTCTACCAATTACTGTATGTAACTGCAGCACTAGAACTGTGGGTTCTGTTCAGTCTTGTTGCTTAGATGCAGACGTGGCTCCTTACAATCCAGCAGCAAAGACCTGAATGTTGAAATACATATAAAGGACTCAGTATTATTGGTGACATAATAATTCCAATAGATTAGGGGAATTTAAAACAAGCAAACAAACTCTAGTCGCTGCTTTAGAACATAAATTGTATACTGTGTACTGTATACTGTAGACTGCCTGTTAGTATTAATACTTACTTTATTAGTATTAATACTTACTCTTCTGACAATGGAATTAACTCCTTAGTCAGATGTAGCAGATGTGCCATGCAGAGCTCCATGTTGTATGCCCCAGGACTGAAGCACTCATTTTTCTAAGTGCAGGCAGTATTGTTACTCAAGAGCTCTCAGATAAATCTGTGTCTGGGATTTGTTTTGGCTGAATAAAGTCAAGGTCTCATATCCACTGCCCTCACTGGAGCATCTCATATCAGGAGACTGGTTGATGCAAGGATACAATTTGCTAGCCACAGTGTCTCAATTTGGGACAATCCTTAAAAAAATAATCTGTATTCATTTTCCAGAGCTGCTGTGACAAAGTACCACAGATTGGGTGGGTGCTTAAACCATAGAAGGTCATTGTCCCAGAGTTCTGGAGGCTAAAAGTCTGAGATCAAGATGCCAGCAGGAAAGGGTGGGTTATTTCTGAGGGCTGTGAAGGAAAACTTTGTTCCAGGCCTCTCTCCTACCTTCTGGCAGTTGATTGGAAATCTTTGCTCTGTAGTTTTTGCAGCATCTGCTAACCTCTGCCTTCATCTTCCCACTGCATTCTCTCTTCTCCCATGTGTCTGTGTCCAAATTTCCACTTTTCCTAAGCACATGAGTCACATTGGATTAGGGGCTAACCCTATCCCTCTCTGGCCTCATCTTAACTAATTACATCTGAAACAACTCTATTTCCAAATAAGGTCATGTTCTGAGGTCCTGTATATTAGCACGGCAATATGAATTTGGAGAGGGACGCAACTCCACCCATACCACCTTCCCAGCTCTGGAGTTCTCATAGGAACAGCTGAAATATCAGTTGCCACTGATTCACAGGTCATATTATATTTTTTTCCACAATCCTTTTCCTTCAGTCTTGCACAGATATTCATCCCCAAACTCTACTCAATATCTTTCATGAACTCAAATATCTATCTAAACTCCTGCTTTTGGAGAATCTGACATACAATATTTTGTGCCAGAAGTGGCGTCAGACAGCAGAACATATCATAGGATTTTGGAGCTGGAACTGTTGCTGCTCTGCTGGCTTGGAGTACTACATAACAGGTGATGGATAGTAGGTGAAGAGGGAGATCTATGAGATAAACTAGTATTACAATTTTCAAATTTTCAGTGAGGGTAGCCTGGGTTGGCACACAGATGGGTGGACCTGTAAGCCCAACATATCAAAAATTTATAAAATATGGGGCAATAACAATTATAAGGACTCTGAAGTGTAATGGTTGTTTTAGAGCAATTGATGATTTGGAAAATGACAAAAGATGCTGAGGGAGATTAATGACTAATAAAACATTAAGTGTAAAAGCTAAAGAGCCTCTTTGGAATCATATCAATAGACGTGCATCTAGATCTGAATCTGGAAGGCAGACATATGACAAGCAGGCCCAGGACTAAATTATAAGAGTAGCAGAACTCTAGACAGAGGTGAACTCTAGATCTCATCAGTTCTAATGTGCCAAAGTTGTCATCCTCATTGGAAAAAACTAACTTTATGAGATTTGGGATAGAAACATTTGGACTATCTATTCAAAAATCTTCAATTCCCACATTCATCTAAAACCTCTAGACATTCAGAGTTATCGCATCCTTCCCTGTTAAAGCACTTTTTACCTGAATATGATGCAGAGGCCTTTGCCTTGCAAGATAACACACACTCCCCTGATTAAGATACCCCCACTTCCCTCCTGGTTACCACACTAATAACTAGCTATGTGAAAATGTAATCCCTCCAGAGAAATGCTGGGTGTCTTAATGGAGAAAAAGAACTATATCTCAGAGTAACATACACTGACAGTTGCCTTAAGGATACATATATGGCAAGATCCTACAGAGAGTAGATCAAGGCAGATAAAATATAAAGTTGAACAAGAGAAAAGTTAGCAGTCTGGGAACCTGATCCCATGTTCTTTTTAATATAAATAAAAACATCAACTTTCCCTAAATAAATGAAGAGATTTACCATGTTCATGCCTAGGAAAAATTAACATCATAAAGATGCATTCATTGAAAGAAGAGCTATTTATTAAATGCCAACTAAGTATCAGGTATTCTTCTGAGGAATTGGGATATCTCAATGAACAAAACAGAACAAAACTTTGTAATTCCAATCTTCCACATATCACTTGATAAAGTTAATACAATTCTAATACAAATGATAGCAGGATTGGTTTCCTGAGTAACTTAATAAACTAATACAAAGTTCAAATGGAAGAGTCAAAGACCAAAGGCAGTCAGTAAATTGAAACAAAAAAGTAGAAGGAAACACTGATGAAGAGGAGTGGAAAGACGAACAAGGGCACATCATATAAACAGGGTCACTGTGATGTTTTCAATTAAAACACTCAAGTCCTGGAACAGGGACATTTCAACAGATACAGAAACCAGAGCTGCTTTGCTATAAGATTGTAAACAATGGTCTTCCCATATTAGCTCCATGCAGTTGTAGTTCTAGTGCCCTGATGTTTTATGGAAATTAGTAATTGGGTTCACAAGGGAATCTTCTCAAATTTACCAGATAAAAATAATGCTATTGAAAATACTGCTTTTGCAATGAGATCTATATTGTTTTTAGAAAAGATGAAGTCAAATATGATATCTAAAATGTATAGCTTATTTTGATAAAAATGAAGTTTTAAAATAATTTCAGTTTATTAAATATTGAAGCTAGTGTGAATTTGTATAGTTCACTTAAACTTGCAAAGCAATAGTCTTTTTCTTTTCTGAAAAATAAGATGTTTAGACTAACTAATCACTAAGCTCTCTTTCTATTATACATTACCATGATCCCCATTTTTCTTCCAGTGTTATTTGCATCTCAATTTTCTAGTTTTAATTTGGCTCAGAAACAGAATCTTTTTTTTCTACATTAATAATTATCTGCTTAATAGGACCTATTGTGTCTCCTAGGTGCACATATTAGTGTTGTTATTTTCCTTATCCCATCCCCCTAAGCACTGGGAGATACATGCAAATATTCATCTTTTATAACTTTTCTCATTCTTGGCCCTACCCATCGTGTGTCTTATACTTAGTAGGAAAACAATGCTTTATTTAATAATTGATCAATTATTCCACAGGAATTTGAATCTAGGATTTTAAAATATCAAACCTAGATCCTAACCCATAAGGCAGATTGACAAATACCCATTTATAGTTAGTTTTAAAAATCGAAGCCTTTATATATAGAGCTAATTGGCTTCTACCTGTATAACAAAATTACCCTTAAAGGGGGGTTTTCCTTGTACCAAATCATTGTTTGAAATTTAAAACTATTGCTGGAAAAATATTGGAATGGGTTTATTATATATATATATATATATATATATATATATATATTTATTTTTAGTATACTGTCCTTTAAGTTGTCTTTTTTGACCTGCAATGGCAATGAATAACCAAATTTCCAGTTACCTCCAAAACATAAGGCAGGATGATTACTTAATTTAGGAGCTATGGTTTACAGCCTCTTTCTTAATTTGATTAGCCAGAATCTTCCTTCTTTCTCTGGTGAGGATGAAAATAAGCACATACTAGATATCTATTAAACCTGGAAAATACAATAAGATGCCAATACACTAAGAGTTGAATCAGGTATAGGAGATATCTCTACAGAAAGCCTCTTATCAGTTAATTGTGGCTTCTGGCTTGCCCAGTAGCTTTATTGACAATATTTTGGTCACCTCAGTTTTTCTGATGCATTGAAATGTCCTGAGAGAATCACAGAAATAGGATATTCCTTCCTTTTTTATTAACCGAATCCCAAGTACTTCATAGAAAATTTGGGGGACTTGTCATGAAATTGTCTACTCTTATGAAGTGTCCTATTAATTTAAAAAGACACAGTCAACTTAGAAATGTAGCTAACCTCCAAATATCCTTTGATATACTTACTTAATCTGTATATAGCCCTTCTGCTGCCCTGACCTCATTAAAAATCACCAAGAATAGTAACCAGTGCTATCAGGGTCCACCATGTTGTCCTGTAAATGTAACATGTTGGCAATTTATTAATGAAATACTTCTAAGCAGACCTCAATTAAGCTTTATGTGACTTAGTTCTGAGCTTTGTAAAATATGCCTTTGGATAAATAAGGAATAAAATATATTCAGAAACAAAGTACAAATACACCTGATATTGATTGACAATATGTCTAGTTTTAGTCTTCTCTAAGCCTTATAATAATAATACACTGAAAATAACTCTATTGAAAAAATGGATGTACTAAATGAAAATTACATTGCTAATACAATTCAGCATCAGTTTTTAATTCTAAGTAGTTATTTAACAGAATCAGCAGTTTAGCCTAACAGGAAAAAAACATAGTATTTTAATTATGATAACTTGGTCTGTTGAACATATGACTCATTGTTTCTTTTAGATTACAATGGCTCTCAATCACTTATTTTTAGCATAATTTGAGGCTGAAAAATAATTATAGAGGCAAAAGAAATAATATGCATTTCTTGATATTTAAAACTCATAAAAGAACACTAATCCAATATGATTGAGAAGATTAAATTCAAATACACATCTTTCAAATTGATGCTTTTCATCATTGTCCTGTGACTACTTATTACTTTCATATTACTGAAATACTAATAACATTAGCTCTTTGGGTATTACATAGAAAGCAAATAAGAAACATGTTATTTTCATTATGCAATTATTATCTTTAACATGGAAAAATTTTTAACAATTATAATTCAAATCAATATACATTATATTACATTGCACATTTACATATATTAAATATACAACTGAGTAGAGACATAAAATTCATAAACATGATTTAATGCCCTATTCAACATCAAAGATCCTAATATTATTGAGGAAATTAATTTTGCCTTGCTATCAAAAGTTTCATGATAAAATAGAAACTCTTTCATTTCTGAACTATTTCCAACAAAAATATAATAGAAAGGCAAAAACAAATTTTCTATTTCAACATAAGATATTTTTAAAACTAAATTGAGGAGATAAACAAAAGTAAAGTAGCTAATTGTCTTAATTCCTTTGCACAAATATAATTGTATAAGTTTGACCATCTTATTTATGTCACATGTGTTATAGTTTAAGGCAAAAATATCTATTGCTGATGACCTTAGCCTTTAGTTAGCGGGTGGCCAATACTGTCAAAATTCATGTTTAATTTTCCAATAATTCTGCCATAGTCCAGGACAATTTTTATGCACCAAGGGAAACAAGAAATAATCACTTACTTGAAATCTAATTAAACCTCTAATGCACTGAAGTTGTAATTGCTATTCACCAATGGCTAAACATGCATAATCATCAAACTCATAGTCTTCTGGAGAAAATGTTTGTCTCAGTCAGTTTGGGTAGCTACAACAAAGTCCCAAAGACAGGGTGGCTTAAACAACAGAAATTTATTTCTCACAGTTCTGAAGGCTGGCAAGTCCAAGATCAAGGCAGTGACAGATCCAATGTCCGGTGAAGGCCCTCTTTGTGTTGTATCCTCACATGTCAGGAAGAAAGAGAGGAACCGCTCTTGTCTCTTATAAAGTCACTAATCCCATTCATGAGACCTCTGTCCTCATGACCTAATTATCTCCCAAAGGCCCCTCCTCCCACCGCCATCATATTTGGAGTTAGGATTTCAACATATGCATTTTGGGGAGATGAAAACATTAGTCCATAGAAGTGTTTAATATAGAACAATAAGATATTTCAAATACTGATTTTGCTAGTTATGAATATTTTGGAGGACAAAACACAACCCATGAGCTCCCATCCTCTTCAGATTATTTTTCCCACCATTAATTAATCCACAGGCTTGAAAAATAATTACTATTATATTTAATACTATTTTGTAATTGTTGCTTCATGCAGTAACATCACTTCTTACATAAGTCAAGGTACATATAAAAATAATCCCAATAAATTAATCTTCAGCTTTCAGAATATCACAGGTGCACCATAATTTGTTCAAACACTAATTCACATGCCACCAACACTTTTTGCAAAATACAAAATACTCACACACATTGACACAGTTTCATTCCTAGTGTTATGGATGTGTACATTTTATTTTGTTTTATTTCTATTTTTTATATTTAATTTTTATTGGAGTATAGTTGCTTTACAATGCCGTATTAGTTTCTTGCTGTGAATCAGTCATATGTATACATATATCCACTCTTTTTTAGATTACCCTCACATTGAGGTCACCACAGAGCACTGAGTAGAGTTCCCTGTGCTATACAGTAGGTTCTCATTAGTTATCTATTTTATACATAGTAGTCTATCAATATATATGTCAGTAGTAATCTCTCAATTTATCCCACCCCTCCCTTCCCCACTTGGTAAACATAAGTGTGTTCTCTGCATCTGTGACTCTCTTTCTGCTTTGCAAATAAGTTCATCTCCACCATTCTCCTAGATTCCACATATAAGCAATATTATATGATATTTGTTTCCAACTTACATCACTCTGTATGACAACCTCTAGGTCCAGCCACATCTCTGCAAATGGCACTATTTTGTTTCTTTTTATGGCTAAGTAATATTCCATTGTACATATATACCACATCTTCTTTACCCATTCCTCTGTTGATGGATATTTAGGTTACTTCCATGTCCTGGCTATTGTAAAGAGTGTTGCAGTGAACACTGTGGTATATGTATCTTTTTGAATTATAGTTTTCTCTGGGTATATGCCCAGTAGTGGGATTGCTGGGTCATATGGTAGGTCTATTTTTAGTTTTTTAAGAAACCTCTATACTGTTCTCCATAGCGGCTGTACCAATTTGCATTCCCACCAATAGTGTAGGAGAGTTTCCTTTTCTTCACATCCTCTCCAACATTTATTGTTGTAGATTTTTTGATGATGGCCATTGTGATGGGTGTGAGGTGATACCTCATTGTAGTTTTGATTTATATTTCTCTAATAATTAATGATGTTGGGATGTGGACATTTTAAAGTATAACCCACTCAATCTGATCTCTAACAGGTCTTTTTGTGATGCTTCTGAAGCCAATTGATTCACCATCTTGTCCCAAGTTTCACATATTCTAGAAGTGTTTTCCTACACTGTCACAAAATGTATTTGCCCAGACACTTGAAAACAAAGAAAACCCTCTCTACTCAAATTAGTTGCATTATTTGAATAAATGAGAATGTTTGTAGTATGTCAAATTTCAAACTTAAATTTTAAAAATCCACTTTGCTTGAAAATTGAGAAAGATCCATGAGTTAGAATCACATGGATGTATGTTTGAACTGTAGCTACATTTCTTGATTGAGTTACTTTGAATAAATGAATTACGGTCCTTAAGATTCAACTTTTTCATCGATATCCTCAACATAAAGGTAACAATATCTACTTGCAGCATCATATGCTATGTCCTGCTCCTAGTTTATGCTCAATAGAATTTAGTTAATTGAAATTAATTAGGAGTAGATTTTTTAAAATATCATTCCTTCTTTCAGATTGCTAAGTGAATATAAATTTGAACATTTGGAATAATTTGTGCTAAATTTAAAACAGAACCAATCAAACCCTACTGAGTCATAAAAATTTACTGGACTGTTATCTCTGGCAAAAAAGTACAATTCCTGAAATACTGAAAAATGATTATATTAATAATGATGCATTTAATGAATTCCCCTAAAATTAACATATTTAAAATTGTTTGGATAACTTAAGGATGCTTTTGAATTGTAAATATCCCTGAAATATTAATTAATCACATGAACAGTTTTCATGAAAATATTTTCTGGAATCTTTCACAAATAAAAAGTACAAAAAAATAGATATAGGTAAATTTAATATATTTAATTTAATGCTGAAAAATCTGAACTCCTGAAAGTAAAATATTAGGTTGAGATTTCACATCTTATTACTTTAAATATGTGGCTCTGGTTGTAGCCTCTCCCTAGGTGCATGCAATAAACAAAGGGAGGGCCCCTCTGGGCCTGGCTGCTGCAGTCGACAAGGGATAGAAAAATCCCCCTGACAGGGCTGGCCTGGTGTGCCTGCAGCCGAGAGCCAGAAGAAGTCTGCAGAGTGGCTCAGCTCTGGAGACATTCTGCTTACACCTGAGCCTGCCAACTTCTCTCTGCAATAGGCACCGCCACCACTAGGTCTCCTGCAACCCAGGCAGACCACTACTGCTCACTCACATCCAGGGGAAGGATCCAGTATTGTACCCTCTCTCTCCCCACACACCAGCACCTACAGACAGACAACAAAGGAAGCTCTGCTGGTCGCAGAGTAATACAAAAAGCCTCTGAGGTCTGCCCATCAGGCACCTTGCACAGAACTCCAGTAAAGAACCACATTAAGGCCAGATTTCTTATACCCATGCTGCTGGCATCCCTGCTCATTTAGTGTCACCCCTGGGGCTCCCATGATCCAAGCAGGGTACTATTGTTGAGTCACACACAGGGAGAGGAGTCACAATCAAAGCCTCTCCTCACACACCTGCATCTGCACATGAACAATAAAGGAAACCCTCACTGAGGCAGACCCAAAGAGCTCCAAGGCAGCCTCAGGACCAGATTCTGGTGGTTAGACCACACACAGAAGCAGGGACAAAACCAAAGCTGAATACCAGGGATGGGAGGAGTAAGGAAGAGGTTCTAAAATCTTTCCATCAGATAGACATGCTGCAGACTAAATCCCTGTGATCAGCTAGGTAGACTCTATGTCTTTGGAATATCTTAGTAAAACAATCAATGTTCCCACAAGTGAAAAAGGTCTAACTCTGGCAGCTGTGGACTGTGGGAGCAAGCACACAAGGGAATTGGGTCAGATCAGAGCCTAAGCGGACCCCATAGGACCCATGGCAGGTCCAGAGTCTAACCCAGAGGCAGAAGTGGACCTCTTGGGGAGGTGAAGGTGACCTGAGGCCCATGGTGGGTACAAGGACACTAACAGCTGAGACCCCAAGGAAACAGAATTATTATGATTATTAAGTCTATTGATCTGATTCATTCTGTGGTCACTTCTAGCTTTTTTTTTTTTTTTTTCTAATTATGATCTCAATCCTAAGGGATCTACATGTTTTATAACATATTTTTATTCTACTTTTTACATCTATTTTTATTATTAACCTTTTTATATATTTCTATTTTTAGCTAGCTATTTTGTAGTGCTGAGTTTATGTCCCTTATCTTTTTTTCTTCTTTATGTTTTATACATTTCTATTTTTTTTTAATTTTTCTTTTTATATTTCCAGTCATACTATACTCTCCTGTTGCTCTGTGTTCTATCCCTTTTTATTTTATTTTATCTTATGATACTTTTAATCAATATTATTGGTCTGCTCTGTTTCCTTGCTTTATTCTTCAGATGACATACTGCTTTGGTTATTGTTATTAGGTTTTGTGTTTATCTTAGTTTTAATTATAATTGCTTGATTTCATTTTGGGGATCTTCACTCTGTCTGGTTGTTCTCTTGCTCTTTGTTATATTTGATCCTCGTTTTCACAATTTCCCTGGCTATGTGTTTTTGTGTTTCTTTTTTTTTTCCTTCTTTTAAGTTCTGAATTTTTGCTGGTTTTCTCTTTGATTGTCTGATTTCATTCTAGGATTTTTGGTCAGGTTGTCCTAGTGCTTTATATTCTATTGGGTTCAGTTTTTGTGTTTCTTGCGTGTGTATGTGTTTCCTTGATTTAGTATTGGTTTGACTTAACCTTTTGGCCACTAGTCTGGGGCTTGGATAGTCTTTTTTAATCTCCTTTATTGCCTGGAAAAGTGACCTCTGGAGTCTGGATTCCTCAACCAGAAGTCAAGTTGGAGGCTCTGGGGAGGGAACACCAAGTCCAAGATGCTAGACCACTAGAGAGTCCTCAGTTACAGGGAAGATTAACTGCAGAGAATTCTCATGGAGGTCTCTATCAGAGTCTAAAACCCAGCTCTACCCAACTGCCTGCAACTGCCAGTGCTGGATATCTCACACCAAACTACAAACAAGACAGGAACACAGACCCACCCATCAGCACACAGACTACCTAAAGCCATATTATGCTTGCACATACCCAAAACACACCACCTGACATGGTCCTGCCCATCAGAGAGAAAAGGCTCAGATTCACACACCAGAAAGCAGGCATGAGACCCTCCCACCAGGAAGCCTACTCAAGACACTGGACCAACCCCACCACTGGGGGCAGAGAGCAGAAATAAGAGGAATTACTACTAGGCAGCATAGGGAAAGGAGACAGCAAATACTATAGATTAGACAAATTGAGAAGACAAATAAACAACTTGCAGGCAAAGGAGCAAGATAAAAAGCCACAAGACCAAATAAATGAAGAAGAAATAGGAAAATTGTCTGAAAAAGAATTCAGAGTAATGATAGTAAAGATGATCCAAAATCTCAATAACAAAATAGAGAAAATACAAGAAACATTTTATAAGGACCTAGAAGAACTAAAGAGCAAACAAACAGTAATGAACAACACAATAACTAAAATTAGAAATACTCTAGATGGTATAAACAACAGAATAACTGAGGCAGAAGAATGAGTAAGTGAGTTGGAAGATAGAATGGGGGAAATAACTGCCACAGAGCAGGAAAGAGAAAAAGAATAAAGAATGAAAGACAGCCTCAGAGACCTTGGTGACAACATTAAGCACACCAACATTCGAATCATAGGCATCCCAGATGAAGAAGAAAAAAAGAAAAGATCTGAGAAAATATTTCAAGAGGTTATAGTGGAAAACTTCCCCAAAATGGAAAAGGAAATAATTAATCAAGTCCAAGAAGCCCAGAGAGTCCCATACAGAATAAACCCAAGGAGAAATACACTGAGGCACATATTAATCACACTAACAAAAATTAAACACAGGGAAAAAATATTAAAAGCTGCAAGAGAAAAGCAACAAATAACATATAAGGGAAAATCCATAAGGATAACAGCTAATCTTTCTGCAGAAACTCTGCAGGCCAGAAGGGAGTGGCAGGATATACTGAAAGTCCTGAGAGAGAAAACCCTACAGCCAAGAATACTCTATCCAGCAAGAGTCTCATTCAGATTCAATGGAGAAATCAAAGGCTTTACAGGCAAGCAAAAGTTAAGAGAATTCAGCACCACCAAACCAGCCTTACAACAAGTGCTAAAGGAACTTTTCTAAGTAGGAAACACAAGAGAAGGAAAAGACCTACAAAAACAAACCCAAAACAATTAAGAAATGGTAATAGGAACACATATGTCAAAAATCACCTTAAATGTAAATGGATTAAATGCTCCAACCAAAAGAAACAGACTGGCTGAATGGATACAAAAACAAGACCCATCTATATGCTGCCTACAAGAAAACCACTTCAGACCAAGGGACACCTATAGACTGAAAGTAAGGGGATGAAATAAGTTATTTCATGCAAATGGAAGTCAAAAGAAAGCTGGAGTAGCAAGACTCATATCAGACAAATGACTATTACAACAGACAAGGAAGGACACTACCTAATGATCAAGGGATCCATCCAAGAAGAACATATCACAATGGTAAATATCTATGCACCCAACACTGGAGCACCTCAATACATAAGGCAAATGCTAACAGCCATAAAAGCGGAAATCGACAGTAACACAATAATAGTAGCAGACGTTAACACCCTACTTACATCAATGGTTAGATCATCCAAACAGGAAATAAATAAGGAAACACAAGCTTTAAATGACACATTAGACCATCTTGACTTAATTGATATTTATAGCACATTTCATCCAAAAACGACAGAATACACTTTCTTCTCAAGTGCACACGGAACATTTTCCAGGATAGATCACATCTTGGGTCACAAATCAAGCCTCAGTAAATTCAAGAAAATTGAAATCATATCAAGCATTTTCTCTGACCACAATGTCATGAGACTAGATATCAATTACAGGGGAAAAAAATGTAAAAAATACAAACACATGGAAGCTAAACAATACACTATTAAACAACCAAAAAATCACTGAAGAAATCAAAAAGGAAATTAAAAAATACCTAGAAACAAATGACAATTGAAACAAAACAACCCAAAACCTATGAGATGCAGCAAAAGCAGTTCTAAGAGGGAAGTTTATAGCAATACAGTCCTACCTCAAAAAACAAGCAAAATATCAAATAAACATCCTAAGCTTACACCTGAAACAATTAGAGAAAGAAGAACAAAAAAACCCCAAAGTGAGCCAAAGGAAAGAAATCATAAAGATCAGATCAGATATAAGGGAAAAAGAAAGGAAGGAAAGAATAGCAAAGATCAATGAAACTAAAAGCTGGTTCTTTGAGAAGATAAACAAAATTGATACACCATTAGCCAGACTCATCAGAAAAAAAGAGAGAAGATGCAAATCAACAGTATTAGAAATGAAAAAGGAGAAGTAACAACTGACACTGCAGAAATACAAAAGATCATGAGAGACTACTACAAACAACGATATGTCAAAAAACTGGATAATCTGGAAGAAATGGATAAATTCTTAGAAAAGTACAATCTTCCAAGACTAAACCAGGAAGAAATAGAAAATATGAACAGACCAATCACAAGTACGGAAATTGAGGCAGTGATTAAAAATCTCCCAATAAACAAAAGCCCAGGGCCAGATGGATTCACAGGTGAATTCTATCAAACATTTCGAGAAGAGCTAACACCTACCCTTCTCAAACTCTTCCAAAATATAGCAGAAGGAGGAACACACCCAAATTCATTCTATGAGCCCACCATCATCCTGATACCAAAACCAGACAAAGATGTTCCCAAAAAAGAACATTACAGGACAATATCACTGATGGATATAGATGCAAAAATCCTCAACAAAATACTTGTCAACAGAATCCAACAGCACACTAAAAGGATCATACACCATGATCAAGTGGGGTTTATCCCTGGAATGCAAGGATTCTTCAATATACACAAATCAATCAATGTGATACATCAAATTAACAAACTGAAGGATAAAAACCATATGATCTTCTCTATAAATGCGGAAAAAACTTTTGACAAAATTCAAGATCCATTTATGATAAAAACTCTCCAGAAAATGAGCATAGCAGGAAATTACCTTAACATAATAAAAACCATATATGACAAATCAACAGCCAACATCATTCTAAATGGTCAAAATCTGAAAGAATTTCCTCTAAGAACTGGAACAAGACAAGGGTGCCCACTCTCACCATTATTATTCAACATAGTTTTGGAAGTGTTAGCCACAGCAATCAGAGAAGAAAAAGAAATAAGAGGAATCCAAATTGGAAAAGAAGAAATAAAATTGTCACTCTTTGCAAATGACATGATATTATACATAGAAAACCTAAAGATTCTACCAGATCTGCTGGCACTAATCAATGAATTTAGTAAAGTAGTAGGATACAAATTTAACACACAGAAATCTCTTGCATTCCTATGCAGTAACAACAAAAGAGCAAAAAGGGAAATTAAGGAAACAATCCCATTTACCATTGCAACAAACAGAATAAAATACCTAGGAATAAACCTGCCTATGGAGGCAAAAGACCTGTATGCAGAAAACTATAAGACACTGATGAAAGAAATCAAAAATGATATAAACAGACAGAAGGATATATCATGTTCTTGGATTGGAAGAATCAACATTGTGAAAATGACTATACTACCCACAGCAATTTACAGATCCAATGCAATCCATATCAAATTACCAATGGCATTTTTCACAGAACTAGAACAAGAAATTTTACAAATTGTATGAAAATGCAAAAGACCCCGAATAGCCAAAGCAATCTTGAGAAGGAAAGATGGAGTTGGTGGAATTAGGCTTCCTGACTTCAAACTATACTACAAGGCCACAGTGATCAAGACAGTATGATACTGGCACAAAAACAGAAATATAGATCAATGGAACAGGAGAGAAAGACCAGAGATAAACCCACGCACATATGGGCACCTTATCTTTGACAAAGGAGGCAAGAATATACAATGGAGAAAAGACAGCCTCTTTTATAAATGGTGCAGGGAAAATTGGACAGCTACATGTAAAAGAATAAAAGTAGAACACTTCCTAACACCATACACAAAAATAAACTCAAAATGGATAAAATACCTAACACTGTAAATCTCTTAGAGGAAAACATAGGCAGAACACTGTATGACATAAATCAAATCAAGATCCTTTTTGAATAACCTCCTAGAATAATGGAAATAAATCAAAAATAACAAATGGGACCTAATGAAACTTAAAAGCTTTTGCACAGCTAAAGAAACCATAAGCTAGACAAGAAGACAACCCTCAGAATGGGAGAAAATATTTGCCAATGAAGCAACCAACAAAGGATTAATCTCCAAAATATACAAGTAGCTCATGCAGCTTAATACCAAAGAAGCAAATAACCCAAACCACAAATGGGAGGAAGATCTAAATAGACACTTCTCCAAAGAAGACATGCAGATGGCTAACAAACACATGAAAAGATGCTCAATCATTAGAGAAATGCAAGTCAAAGCCACAATAAGGTATCACCTCACACCATTCAGAATGGGCATCATCAAAAACTCTAGAAACAGTAAATGCTGGAGAGAGTGTGGAGAAAAGGGAATCCTCTTGCACTGTTGGTGGGAATGTAAGTTGGTCTAGCCACTATGGAAAACAACTTGGAGGTTCCTCAAAAACTAAAAATAGAACTACCACATGACCCAGCAATCCCACTACTGGACATATACCCAGAGAAAACCATAATCCAAAAAGAAACATGTCCCATAATGTTCATTGCAGCACTATTTACAATAGCCAGGACATGGAAGCACCCTAAATTTCCATCGACAGATGAATGGATAAAGAACATGTTGCACATATATACAATGGAATATTACACAGCCATAAAAAGGAATGAAATTTAGTTATTTGTAGTGAGGTGGATGGACCTAGAGACTGTCATACAGAGTGAAATAAGCCAGAAAGAGAAAAACAAATACCATATGCTAACTCATATATACAGAATCTAAAAAAAAAGAAAAATTGATACTGATGAACCCAGTGACAGGGCAAGAATAAAGATGCAGATGTAGAGAACAGACTTGAGGACATGGGGTGGGGGTGTGCCAAAGGGGAAGCTGGTATGAAGTGAAACTACCAAATGTAAAATAGATAGCTAGTGGGAAGTTGCTGCATCACACAGGGAGATGAACTCGATGATGGGTGATGACTTAGAGGGCTGGTATAGGCAGGGTGGGAGGGAGTCATGGAAGGGAGGGCATATGAGATATATGTATAAATATAGCTGATTCACTTTGGTGTACCTCAAAAACTGGCACAACACTGTAAAGCAATTTTATTACAATAAAGAGCTAAAAAAAAAATACATGTCTCAACATGCCACATTATTAATTATACCAATCCACACATAATCTCCTTACATATATCAAATATTTTTTGTATTTTTAAGCAACCTAGGAAAGATAACTACTGACTTTAAAAATAAGGCATAAAGATTTGCTTAATAGAACAAATTCAAGGTAAGTATTTAAGAGACAGTAAAAGCATTATCTTTAATAGTAATGTAAAAGAGACATACTGGATTTGGGAATGAAATGCTTATTTTTTTTTTTAATGCAGTCTTTAATTGTCTACCCTTCATGAAATAAAATCTTGTTAGAACTGATGATTTAGGGAGGTGACACAAATTGAAAAAAAAAATTTTACACTTTAAGTACAAATAAATGCTCATTAACAACTAGACATTATTTATGATCTAATATTATGTGTATTATTACTTATATAGGTAGAATAGATTGTGACTAGAGCACAGACAGATTTATATCCTCTCTGCAACCTATAAAAGTCAGGATATTAATGATTCATTGAAATTTTGTTTTCAGAGAAGCTTCTCAGATTACACAGGCCTAGCAGTCATGACTTGAATTTCCTTTCCTTCCTTTGAGAATAGGGTCATGTAAATGATCTATTCTTGTGCATGGCCTTGGAATTTTAACATTTGACATAGTACTTCTTGCTAATAGCCCTGTGGATTAAAAAGTTTGTAAAAACAAAAAACAAAAACCCAAAACCAGAAAAGTTAGAGACACACACTTGAGTTTCTGCTTCTTGCAACAGGAATTGTGAGCATTCATAATTGAAAAACGGAGTTCGAGGAGTCAAATTCTTCAAAGGGATCAGCAGAATGAACCAAGGAACAGAGGAGTTAATGGGACAGAATATGCTGCTCTGACTAGTAAAGAAGGACTAAGAAAATAAAAGAAAATAATTGTCACTTTTAGTAGCCTGGATTATGTTACCTACCGCTACCTTCATAAGAGGAAATGTTTATTGTTACAGTAATGGATTTAAAAACACAAATGAACAAACCAGCAAAATTTTAAATACACTGACTCTTGTCCATGGCCTCTCAGAAGATGCAGTTTTGCATTCATATTTGAGAGGAGCCTGGAAATGACTGAGAGAAATGCCTTGCAGAGATCACCCATGGTTATCACTTCCACAGGCCCCAAAGGGGTGGGGAAACATCAGGTCTGAAACGGAGCACTCAGATCACAGGGTTAGAGACCAGGCAGGCTTCATTGGGAAGTGCCTACTTCATCAGCAAGCTTGCTTCACACTCAGTCAGAGATTAGTTTGGGGATAATATGATGATTGAACTACAAACAGTTAAAAACATGATTTCAGTAAAAGAAATTCCTCCAGTTACAACTCCAAACATATCTGTGCTTCGACAGAAAATTTTGATGATTAAAATATAGATATTTCTCATATTTATGATAATTGTTTTTAAAGAGAGGATAATTTATTCAAAGCTAAAGGAAAAAACAGAGGAAGATGCAGGAGGAATTCCAGTTTTTGTGGTTTTAGAAAGACTTTTCTTGGTAATGGAACAGGTATAGTTGCTATGATTTTAACAGGAGTAACAGAAGACTAAATTGTCAAGTTAGCAAAACTGTTTAAGTCAGAAGTCTTTAGAGTTGCTTTGTTTCACTTTGTTTCATCACATTTGCCTCTGTCTGTTCTAATAAATTATTTTTAAATCACAAAACATTGAATATATAATATTCATATTTCAACATAATGCATCTAAATAATTTCTCATCATGAATGAACCATATTATATTACTTGTGCTGCAAATTCCCTAACTCCTAATTGTTTTACAAAGCAATAGCATTGCAAGTGGCCTGATTCTAGATGAATAATGTCAAGCTCAGTAACAATTATTAAACTCTGGTATCTGCAGAATAATCTGGCACCTGTTTTATATTGTACACATCAAGAGAACTCTCAAAGGAAAATAAAGTCTAATATAGTCATTATTAAATGTTTATTAGCCACAGCTCAAAATATCATTTATTGTATTGCAGCAAAGAAACACCTATTTCCCAAGCACAAACATCTTTAAGTTTTGATGATTAAAACTTTGGATGTCAATATTTTTCCAGCTCAAGGTAGCAGGTATTACGGTGCTTATCTAGTAATGAAAGCTTATTTCTCTCCATTTAATTTTCCTACTTACAATCTAAGCCACATTATTTTATATCTTTCCCCTCAAATTAACTAACTGAATGCTTTCAAACTGTTGCTCTGTCATTGACATAACAAAATATAGAGAAAAAGTATTTTAAAATATACATAAAGTAGAATAAAACCTATTGATGGATTAACATCAATTAATTTATGAAAGAAAATTTAATCATAAATCATTAATTTATGAAAGAAAGCTACTTGGACATTTAAAATATAGAAATTATATGTTTGGATTTTTTTTCTCCTTATCCATGATAAATGCTCAATGAGAATGAGAGAAAAACAGCTAAGGGAAACCAATAATAATAAAATTCTCAGGACTGTTTATTCGATATTTTCTCATAATTATTTTTTTCACCTTTACTGAAGTATAATTGAAAAATAAAATTGTAAGATATTTAAGTGTATAGCATGATGATTTGATACACATATGTATGGTGAAAGAATTCCTCTATCTAATTAACACATCCATCGCTTCACATATTTATCTTTCTTTTTAATGAGAACGTTTAAATTCTATTGTCTTTGCAAATTTCACTTATATAATGCAGTGTTATCGACTGTAGTCACCATATTATACATTACCTCCTCACACCTTATTCATCTTATAGCTAAAAGTCTGTATGCTTTTACCAACCACTCCTTAACCCCTAAAACCCCATGCCCCAGCAGCCACTTTTCTATTCTGTTTCTATGAGTTTGTTTATTTAGATTTCACATAGAAGTGATTCCATGCAGTATTTGTCTTTTTCTGTCTGCCTTATTTCACTTAGCATTATATCCTCACTGTCCATCCATGTTGTCACAAACAGCAGGGTTTCCTTCTTTCTCATGGCTGAATAGTATTCTATTGCATATATATGCCACTTCTTTTATCTATTCATCCATTGACAGACACTTAGGTTGTTTGCATGTCTTGGCTCTTGTGAATAATGATGCTAGGAAGATGGAAGTGCAGATATCTCGTCGTTATCCTGTTTTCATTTCCTTTGGATATATACCCAGAAGTGGGATACCTGGATCATATGATAGTTTTATTATTAATTTTTTATTGTTTTCCATAGTGGCTGCACCAATTTACATCCCCACAAGGAGTGCACAAGGGTTCCCTTTTTTTCCTACATCCTTGCCAACACTTGTTATCTCTTTCTCTCTCTTTTTTTTTTTTCAGGATAGTCATTCTAACAGGTGGTGATATCTCATTGTGGTTTTGGTTTGCATTTCCCTGATGATTCATGATGTTGATCATCTTTTCAGGTACCTTTGGCCATCTGTATATCTTCTCTAGAAAAATGTCTTTTTATATCCTCTGCCATTTTTAATCGGATTGTTTTCTTCCTTTTATTGCTATTGAGTTCTATGAGTTCTTTATATATTTTGTATACTAGTCTCTTACCAGATATGTGACTTGCAAATCTTTTCTCTCATTCCATGTGTTCCCTTTTCATTTTGTTGAGGGTTTCCTTTACCATGCAGAAGCTTTGTATTTTGATGTAGTTTCACTTATTTTTTTGGTTTTGTTCGTTCGCTTTTAGTATCAAATTTAAATAAACATCGCCAAGACTGAGGACAGGAGCTCACATAGGCTTAGTACAGGCATACATACTTTTATTGTGCTTTGTTTATTGAGCTTTGCAGATACTGTGGTTTTTTATGAACTGAAGGTTTGTGGCAAGCCTGCATTGAGCAAGTCTGTTGATATCATTTTTTTCCAACAGCATTTGCTCACTTTGTGTCTTTCTGTCACATTTTGGTAATTCTTGAAATATTTTAAAAATGTTCATTTTTATTATATTTGTTATGGTTCTCTTTGATCTTTGATGTTAATATCATGGTTGTTTGGGGGCTCCACAAACTGCACATATAAGATGTCAAGTGTAATCAATAAATGTTGTTTATATTCTGACTGCTTCACTAACTCACTGTTCCCCTATCTCTCTCCCTCTCCTCAGGTCTCCCTGTTCCCTGAGACACAAGAATGTTGAAATTAGGCTGCTTAATATCCCTGCAGTAGCCTATAAGTGTTCAAGTAAAAGGAAGAGTCCCAAGTCAAAAGGTAGAAATGATTAAGCTTAGTAAGGAAGGCACTTCAAAAGCCAATAGGCCAAAAGCTAGGCCTGTTGCACCAATTAGACAAGTTGAAAATGCAAAGGAAAAGTTCTTAAAGGAAATTAAAAATGCTGCTCCAGTGAACACGTGAATGATAAGAAAGTGAAATACCCTTATTGCCAATATGGAAAAAGTTTTATTGGTCTGGAGAGAAGAGAGAAAATCAAACCAGCCACAGCGTTCCCTCCTGCCACAGCCTAATCCAAAGCAAGGTGCTAACTCTCTCTGATTCTATGAAGGCTGAGAGAGGTGAGGAAGCTGTAGAAGAAAATTTTGAAGCTAGCAGAGGTTGTTACATGAGGCTTAAGGAAAGAAACCATCTTCATAACATAAAAGTGCAAGGTAAGCAGAAAGTGCTTGTGTAGAAGCAGCAACAAGCTATGCAGAAGAGCCAGCTAAGATAATGAAGGTGGCTATACTAAATAACATATTTTCACTGTAGATGAAACAGCCTTCTTTTGGAAGAAGATGCCATCTAGGACTTTCATAGCTAGAGAGGAGAAGTCAATGCCTGGCTTCAAAGCTTCAAAAGACAGTCTGACTCTCTTGCTAGGGGCTAATGCAGCTTGTGACTTTAAGTTGAAGCCATGCCATTTGCAACAACATGGATGGACCTAGAGATTATATTCTGAGTAAAGTCAGACACAGAGAGACAAATATCATATAATATCATTTATATGTGGAATCAAAAAAGAAAAGAAAAGAAAAGAAAGGGTAAAAATGAACTTATTTACAAAATAGAAATAGGGTCATGGATGTAGAAAACAAACATGGTTACCAGGGGATCAGGGAAGAAGGGATAAATTGAGAGATTGGGACTGACATATACACACTGCTGTATATAAAATGGATAACTAATAAGAACCTACTATTTAGCATAGGGAACTCTACTCAATACTCTGTAATGACATATATGAGAAGAGAATCTAAACAAAGAGTGAAAAGAGTGGATATATGTATATATTTAACTGATTCACTTTGCTGTACACATGAAACTAACACAATATTGTAAATCAACTATACTTCGATAAAAATTTTTTAAAAATAAAAAAAGAGAAAATTCTAGCACCTTGCAGAATTATATTAAATCTACTCTACTTGTGCTCTATCAATGAAACAACAAAGCCTGGGTGACAGAATATTTCTATACAACCTGACTTACTGAATATCTTAAGTCCACTGTTGTGACATACTTCTCATAAAAAAATTTTTCTTTTAAAATATTATTGCTCATTGACAATTATCATTGAAAAATTTTAACCACATAGGTACTATAATTTTGAATACCATAGCCAAATCAGCCGTGGCCTATGGTTCAAATGTTCAGTGAAGACAATCATGGTTTTATTTTTTTCTATGTAATGTTGACATGTAGTTGGACATTTTAGTTTTTGGGTCACTGTTTCCATAAGTAGATTTTCTTTTTTAATTCACTCTGTAACTGAGCATGAAATTCCTGTGAACATCCTAGCTTTAGTTATGTGTTTCAAGTTCTGTTCTCCCCAAAGTTGTCTGAGTAAACATTCTGCTCTGATTTCAAAAACTCTTTCTATTTTTATAGTTACTGTGTCTCTATTGAGGTTGTCTAAGTATTCATTAATTACAAGCAAAGTTTGTTTTCATATTGAGTGTAATAATAATAGTCTAACATTCTTATCTACTAATACCAATCACTAGGTTATCTCAGGATTAGCATACATAAATTTCTTTTTTGGGGTTTGAGTATGGTTCACATTTTCCTGTTTCTTCATATGTGTAGTAATTTGGATTACATTCAGAATAGTTGGATGTTATATGTAGATAATCTTGATTGCGTTATATTCCTCCAAAGAGTATATTACATTATCTGTTTTATTCTATGAGACAGTTAACTTGGTTGTCTCAAACTGTAATCTCTATATTTGAGTGACAGTTCAACCCTGGGTTTAATTATTTAATTCTTAGCTGTATTACTTGGAATCTGTGCATGTGCAACTTAGTGGTCAATGAGAGATTTGGTTAGAGCTTATTCTCAGTATATGGGGTTCCCCTTCTATGACTCTTTTACTTCTGCACCCCCTCTCCCCCATTATCGAATAGCTCTGGTTATTAAACACACAATTGGAGTGTAGTTCTTTAGGTCATAAAGACAGTGGGTTATCTCAGAGATCTACCCAGTCTTACATTGATGACCATAGCTAGCAGCCATGAAAATTTACTCCAAGCCATTTCCTCTTTACAGGTACCTGCTTTGGGTTGCTTTCTCATACCTTCAGGAATCTGGGTTTTGTTTATGTTTACCCAGAATTTATAGTTGTTACCAGTAGGAAGATCTATCCAATAGGAATTACACAGCCATATCAGAAGCAAACTCTATAGCCATCAAGCTTAATGCTAACACTTGTATTTGACTCCGGTACAGCCCTGACTTGAGTTTCAAGCATTTTTGTTGTCATTGTTGTTGTTTTTGTTTGTTTGCATTTTGGCCTTATTGGTTTTCTAGATTTTGCAAACTCATCAATAACATGATGTAGATATTATATAATATTTCCTGTATTGAGATAAATTCATCAATAGATTTCACAAATGCCTCATCCATTATTGTACTAAGCAAGAGAAGGCACTGTTTATTATCCATGTTAGCATGGATATGCTTTTTTTCCCAATATATCTAATCTACTTATATCCCCTATTTCCTTTCAGCATATTTTTAATACGAGCATTCTATCACAGTACAAAAATCAATAGGAGTACAGGAAATAAAGGGTTAGTTTCATCAAATTTATAAGTATACTTGATTGTCTGAGAAAAGAGAATTCAGTTTTCAATTCCTTTGTTGAGAAAAATCATGTTTTCCAGTTACAAATCTGCTCATGGATGAAGCAAATATATAGATAAAAAAGCAAAAAGTTTGGATGAATTTTAAAAAATATTGATTTTAATATTTTCCTTAATACAAGGTAATATATATGTATGTATGCGTGTGTGTATATATACACTTTCAAGTTTGAGTGCAATGAAAAAATATTTTTTCCTACCTTGGTTTAAAAGTTATCTGAAAGAAGCACAGATCAATGATGCATCTAATATTTTTGCTTATCTCCATGAAGATTCATGTGTCTTTACATGGAAATACTTGCAGGCAATATAAAAGTCTTAAAATAGGAAACTCAAGGAGAGCCAAAGTTATCTGATGAAAGCACAGATCAATGATGAAGCTGAAAATTGTTCTGACTTCCCTGAGGAATTAATGAAATTTACATGAAAATATTTGAGGGCACCTTAAAAATAATAAAATAAGTCATAAGAAGAGCCACTGTCAAACTCACAACTTTGAACTCTCAGTTGAGTATCCCAGTTCTTTGTTTTTTTTCAACTTTATTTAGCGGAGTCAACATTTAAGGCAGTGCTAATTGTGAAAAACATGAAATCACTTAGGTTGAAATTATAAAAAGGGGCATCTAAGTTGTTTTATTTCAGTTCATAATAGAGCACAAATGGAAGAGTGGGCGGATCGGTAGAAAAGCCTTTGATGAGGAAACAAAACATGTGAGCTCTGGACTTAGAATTATCTTCCTCAATTGTTTACTTTGAACATGCCATTTAACCTCTCTAAATCATTTTATTTTAAAAATTGGGACTAACAATATCTGTTCTGCCAAACACACAGAATGTTTATGAGACTCTAATGAGGAAATGCCTGTGAATTACCAAAAGTTACAAATAATTAAATGTATAAAGATACAAACTTGAAATATGTTTTCAAGAAAAAGAAAGAAGTTTGTTTCTTTGTATCTTCAGATACTTAATTCAGTGTTCTGTATACATTACAGTTAATTGTTCATCAAGTAAATAAAACAAAGTTTATATTGAACTTAACTAAATTCTTCACTTAACATGAATTTTTTAAACAATTATATGTATTTGTTTACTTTAAATTTATCTACAAATATTGTAATTGTTATTGTATGTAAACTCCGTACTAAACTCATTGAAAATGGAAATAACTTAATTCCCTTAAAGAAGTCACAGATTAGTGGAAATAAAGAAACACATGACTTACTCTGAACCATCATATTAAGTGTCATAAGTGCACACCATAAGTCCTATGGAACAACAGATGAGAAAAGTAATAATTTTTTTTTTAGAAAATGTTGTGAAGTGGTTAACAGAAAAGACACTATTTGAACTGATACTTCAATGAAAAGCTAAGGGGAAGAAATTTGACAACAGCCAGAATTTCAAAGTTAAAAGACCTGTTATGTGGCACTTTATATCAGACAACATTTTAAAAGTTTTGTATTTGTGGAGTGGCTTCATTCTCACAAAATAAGAAGTCAGATATGACTTCACCTAAAAAGTTAGTTTTAATCTTGCCTTTTTAACACTGGAGGAAACTAAGCCTTCCAGAGGTCAGATGACTTTCCAACAGCACACTGGAAATTAGTAGCAGAGCAGGGATTCAAGCCCAAGCAGGCTCTGACCACCACCTCTGTCATCTATTGTCACATTTGAGCATGTCAACAATTTTCACAAGTTGAAAACTGGGAGTAAGTATTCCAGCCAATGGGAACAGCATGAGCAAAGGCACCAGCCAATTAGAGCACAAGGAGGGACACCTGTTCTAGTGACTCTTGTGAAGGGAGCACAGGGTGGGATAGCAATACACTCCCACCTGTTCACACAAAGGAGGAGCTAATTAAACCAATATAACCACTTTATTTTGCTTCAGTCAGTCAGGTAGCATTCATCTCAAACTCGGTTGCTTTGAGAACCATTTTCTTATTAGCAGTCTTGAGCAGAACTTCAACAGATAGGTACTTTCTACATGAACTGAAATAATCCTATCTGGAAAAGTATTTACTTAGCCTTCCTTGCTGGTGAGAATGTAGGGAGTTGGGATTGATACTATTGTGATAAGTTCAGGAGGATCAATGTGAACCTTCTATTAATAGAGGGAAAGAAAATCCCCAGTATGCAAATGACAGCATACTTTTCATAAGTAAAGGAAAATTATAATAACATATAATATATACGTATATATTTTATACGAGATGATTCTATTTAAAACTAATATTGTGCCACTTCATTCTTACATTTCAATAAAACAGCAAAAAATTATAAATCACATCAATAGTAACCAATGTGCTTTCATTTCACACTCTGTGCTTAACAGAGCTTTATATAAACAGATCAAAATGAAGGGATTATAGAAACTCAGTGGTTTTCATGGTTTCAGAGTCAAGCTAATGATTTCAGGATCAAGTGCATAGGTATGAAATTTCAGATTCTTGAAAAATACAATGGCGGTGAGATATTGATTAAACATCTGCATCTGGCTGGAAACTGAATTTCAGATTCAAGATAGTAAAATATTGGTGTGCCAGTAAATCTTCAAAGATGATCTCCATTCTGTAAAGTGCAGCTTTTAGGGATTATAGTAATGTTTTTAAAAACATGTATTGCCTAATCATTAGAAAGCTCCAAGGATTATTATGAATCTTGTAAACATTGAAACATACCCAAAAATGACAAACTCATGCATTCTTTCACTCTTTTCTGGGGAAAATTTCAAGGTATTTGTAACTTAATTTAATAAAAAATGTTAATTAATCTATTCTATTCTTTTTAGAATATGAATGTGAAACTTTGTGTGGAGGAATAGAAACATGAGATTGTTTTTATCTTCGAGTATGTCTTAGTTAATGAAACCAATAGGCACATATTTGCAATGTAAAATAGGTGCTAATACAAGATCAAAAGGATTGGTTACATATACACAGAATTCAAGTTATTAAATCCTAACTTAACACAAATACTCTAAGATAAATCTTCAGAGAAAAAATTAAGTTGTATAGGCATGATTTAATAACTAGAAACTTTCTATTGCTTATTTTCCATAAATATAGTTTAATTATGTACCCTTAAAGGATTTAATGAGAATAAGTGTCACTTTACATGTATTTGCTACTTTAAAATTGGTTAATATGTTTAAAACACATGAGCTTTGTAGATACTCACAGTAACAGGCATGAATCATTGGTGCAATTAAACTGGAGAAATCATGGCTCAGAGAGGTTGAGACAGACACAAAGTTGAGCAGCTGAAATGTGAGCATGGATTCTCTAACTCTTAATCTAATTGTTTTTTCTCCAGACATTATACAGCTTGACTAATCAAATCATCTGTGGAAAATGAGAGGATTCTATTCTTTTTCATTCATCTCTATCAAATAGGTAGCATCGTGCAAAAACTAGAAAACAATATTATGGAAGTTTAGCAAAGTTACCCTAAATAACTATTATTCCTGCCTTGGATATTTGTTGCATGAAGACTTCAGACACCCTTCAGGGGTGTCTCACTGCTCATGGTAAAATCCTCAAGGTTAAAGTAAAAAGGAAAATATAAAGCCTCATTTAATTGGAAAGATTACACCATGTAGTTTCTAATGAGGCTCAGCAAAGCCCCCAGTGTCCTCAGCGAATAAAAGGGAGAACCATTTTGTTCAAGGACAAGAGCATATGCCTATAACACCTCCCAGTTGGGTGAAGAAATACCTGCAGTTTTTTCAACTCATGGAGAAAGCAACTCAACTGACCTGCTGCCTTCCCTTCCTTTTTCCTCTTTAGCACTTCCAGCACAGTGTATATTTCATTGCTTATTATCCCTACCTAAATATAAGCTCTCCAAGAGCCAAGCTTTTTGTCTTATTTTTTTTCCTTGTTGTATGCCTTTTACCTAGAACAATGCCTGATATGTAGCATTTCTAAATATTTATTTATGATAGTATGATATTACTTCTAATTATTATTTTATGGTTAATATATGAATATTTATTCACATTTATTTATTCTTAAATATTTATTAACTAAATGATTGATCATTCAATAAATTAACATTTTCTCATGCAATAGCATGGATATTATTTTTGTTTTATAATTTATTAACTTATCAAAAATATATATTGCTCACCTATGACGCACCTGGTACAGTGCTGCAATGCTGAGTGTAGTGAACCATGACCTGTCTTCAAGGAGCTGATAATCTTTTGGGAAAATATGTTCAATTAATTATTGTATGTTTAACTATCAATGTCCATATAACAGAATAGCACATTTTGTTTTCTCTGGGGGCATCAAGAAGGTCTCACGGAGGAAGTAACACTTATGCTGAGACTTTAAGGATTACTAATGTTAAAAGGACTGTTAATGTTAGAGGTTGGAGTTGTGGTTTAGGCACAGAAAACAACCTATGTGAAGGTGTCAAAGCAGAAATAAGCTAGGTGTGATCAGGAATAAAATGTTTGGTGTGACTCAGGGCTAATGACATGGGCACAAGTGTAGAGAGAGATGTCTTGAGCAGGGAGCCTGTCCTATAACACTTTGTATGTCTTGATAGGTATCTTTATATTTGTTACAATGGAATTGTAAGGAAATACATATTAGCCTTATATTAAGCACAATGGAAAACAATGGAGGAATTTTAAGGAAGAGATGAGATTATGATCAGATTTACACTTTACAAGACTGTTCTTTGTAGGGAAATGGAAATGAAAAATGGATTAGTACAAGAAAAAAGTAGATGCAAAGAAAAGTTTTAGGTTATTTTAGCAGTTGCAATAAATAGAGAGGGCTTGACTACATTGTTGGCTGTGAGAATAGGACTGAGTGGATTCACTCATTCATTCAAAAAGTTGGCTTTCAAGTACTTGCTCTTTTCCATGCACTCTAGACACTGAGCAATCAGAGGTAAACAAGACGCTCATGGGTCTTACAGTTTCTTAGGGAGATCAAACATTTCAAATCACCAGTTGTTAAGAGACTATGCAAACAAGGACCTGCTTTTGATTGGGCTGTGAGAGTTGGCTTCTCAGGGAAGGTGACGTTTTGCTGGCAACCAGAAAATCAAGGTAACTCTATCCAAGCAAACAACAGGGCACAGAAAGTACTAGGTAATAATGTGTGTATAAAGAAAAATAACTCTGAATGTGAAACATGAAAATGAAAGATTATTTTAATCAATCTACACAAATACACATTTTTTAACTAGAAAAATTCAGAGGCAAGTAAATTTTAAAAACTCAGACAAATATTTCTTATGAGTTATCGACATTCTTTCATTGGTCACAGTGCATATTTGAACAACTTTTACAACATATACACATTGTCCTTATGGTTCACTTGTTTGTGAACTATACATACCAGACCGTAAATATGTTTAGCACAGTGACAGCACAGCCTCCAATGTCTACCTGCTCAAACAATATTCTCAGCAATTGTTACACTGAAAAATATAATTGAATGTATTGACTGCTAATTCTGAATAAATTTTAATAGATGTTTGATCAGCACTTACTCACTGTTCTGTAAGTTCTACTCTTTCACCTTGACAGCTCACGAAAGAAACCGCCACTAGGTTTAATTACTTTTTTCCCATCATGCAGAACATTTTCTTCAGGCATATCAACCATAAAACACTTATAATCTTTCTGAGGAAATGCATTGAACTGGTAGAGTTTGAGATGCCATAATAGCATTTTTTTTCCCTTATCTGGGGGTTATGTTGAATTCTATAAAGAATCCCAAAGCTCTGCAATTCTTTTGCCCACTAGAGGGAATTGGGGGTGGGGTGGTCAGTGAACATATATGTATATTAATTGTTCTATGCTAATGTCAAAGAGGACAGTTCCACACTGAAAGGAATATTTGAGCTGAGTTTGATCTTAATTCTTTTTATAGATTCTCATTGATCTGGTTCTGAAGCAATTACTTGACAAGGACACAGAAAATCATAAAGGAGAAGCTCAGCTAATGACAGTATAAAGGCACTTCTGATAAGTGGTCAGAAATATGATCAAGGGCGATTTGGGTTGCTTTAATCACTCTGTATGGGGCTCTGAATTGCATTAATAATGGTTTTGTTCATGTGTTATTAAGCCTCATTTTATACAGGCAAGTGCATGCCAAGAATGTAATGACATTTGAGTGAAAATATTAGATATATAATGGTTAAATTTTCTACTTCTATTTTTATATTATTTGTAATTGGCAACCAGCTTTAAAACTCTCTAAAATTTATATTCTTACTGCTTTTAGAGACTACCTTAAGGGTTTGAAATCTAAGAAACAAAACATATAAATAAATACCTCTTTTCTTAGAAGTTGATCAATCAAAATAGAATAAATTAAACCCAATATCATTATTAAATATCTAGCACTTTTGTTTTGAACATCCTTAACCAGAAAATCTTTCTACATGGTTGCATACTATATTAGCCTGGATAATATTTCCTAGCTGCTCTTAACAACAGCCACAAAATCTTAGTAAATTAATACAATAAAAGAATTCCTCATTTACATCTTAGTCCAACACATTTAAGATGTGTCTACAGTGCTGCTCTTCTTCAAGAAGGATCCAGAGATCCAGGCTACCTGCATCTGAGGTTTCATCATCCCCTATGCCTGTCTCAGAATTCTCCACTGGATCCTCTGTGTACAATTGTCCAGTGAACAATGACAACCTGTGACAGAAACTAAAGCACATGTGATGGCCAAGTGTATGTGGTAAAATCCTTCTTTGACCAAGTCACATAGCAAGAAAGAAATCACAAGAGGACTGCAATTATGGGAGTATTGTCTTTCACATCCCCCAAATGAAGAAATGGATTAGTGAGAAATCACTCAGTCTCTGTTACACACATCTATTTAAGCTGCCTCTCCCCCTTTTTTAACCAGAAAAATGGGATTCAAGGTTGTTTATTCATCCAAAGAATATCATAAATATGGCCAGAAAACACAGTTCTAAGTCATATGTGCTAGGTGCTAGGAATACGATTAAATAACGTCAAAAAGTTCTCTTGCCCTCATGGCTCTTATATTTTAGTGGAGGGAGACAGCAAATACGGGACAAATAAAAAGCTGTATAACTACAATTAGATTAGTGCTCTGAAGGTAATAAGTGGGGTAGGGTAATATTTTCAAGATACTATAGGGGATAATTTAGATGGAGGGATCTCCAACAGAATATTTTTCAACAGAAACGTGAAGTACAAACTGATGCTTTTGAAAGGAGACCAGGGAAAAGCATACCAAAGGGAACAGCAGGAACAGAAACCTCTAAACAGAAAGCGCATGATGTGTGTAAGTTGTCCAAAACAGACCAGTGTGGCAGAGACTAATGAACAAGGATAAGAGAAGCAAACGATCTGGATGAGGAGTCAGGGAAGAAATGGATCATTCACAGTCTTGCAGACAATAGAGAGGTTTTTGTTTCCTCCTAAGTGTGGTAGGATCTTGGAGTCCTGGATTCCAGGCCCTTTGACCTACCTTAGTTGTGTAATGTTAGCTAGTTTTTGCTTCATACATCAAGGGAAAATAATTTATCTTCCCACCTGGTAAAACTTTTTTGAATTCTTTTACCCTGACAATATTTTTAAAGTATATTTGTTTATCATAATACATATAATATTAAAAATTAATATGATGTTTTTAGAAATGGAATGGCCTCATTGAATGCTTTCTTTTTATAATACAGTATATAATACTATCAGGGAGATGAGTATATTGAACTTTCAGACTATCTGAAATCACATGGTGTTTTTCACATGAGAAGCCGTTTCCTCATTCTGTAGTAGAGAAGTATCCTATCAGCCTCTTCCCAAATTTTAGGCTACATAATTACATATAAAATAAATGTGTATATACTTTCATAGTATTACATCCCTCTTCAAGTCTGGGATTTTAAAATTTCACATTACATGTGGATTTTCCCCATTTTGTTAATATAATTTACATATAACAAGGTGCAAGTTTAAGGTGTACAATGCATTGATTTAATGCACTTATATATATAATGGTTACTAACAGCCCTAGCTAACACCCACATCACCTCACCTAATTACTATTTCATTTTGTGGTGACAACATTCAAGATGTAATTTCATAGCAACGTTGAAGTATATGTTACAATATTATGAACTATAATAACCTTGCTGTACATTGGATACCCAGACTTTGTTCATCTAATAATTGGAAGTTTATACCCTTTCATTGACATCTGCCCTTTCTCCCAACCCCTCAGCCCCTGGTACCACCGTTCTATTCTCTGTTTCTGTGACTTTGGCTTTTTTAGGTTCCACATATAAATGATACTGCACAGTATCTGTATTTCTATGTCTAACTTAACTTCACTTATATAATGCCTCAAGGTCCATTCATGTTGTTGCAAATGGCAGGATATCCTCCTTTATCATGGCTGGTGTGTGTGTGTGTGTGTGTGTGTGTGTGTGTGTGTGTGTGTGTGTGTGTGTGTGTGTATCACATTTCCTTTATGCATTTGTCTATTCACAGACACTTAGGTTGTTTCTATATCTTGGCTATTGTGAATAATGCTGCCATGAACATAGGAGTATAGATTTCTCTTTGATTTGTTTTCATTTCTTTTGGATTTATATCCAGAAATGGAATTGTTGAATCATATGGTAGTTCTATTTTTAATTTTTTGAGGAAACTCCATAGTGTTTTTCATACTGGCTACACCAGTTTACATTCCCACCAACAGTGTACAAGGGTTCCCTTTTCTCCATATCTTCACCAACAATTGTTCTCTCTTGTATTTTTGATGATAGCCAACCTAGCAGGTGTGAAGTGATATTTTATTATGGTTTTGACTTGTATCTCCCTGATGATTAGTGATGATGCACACCTTTTCCTGTACTCGTTAGCCATTTATATGTGTTCTTTGGAAAAAATGTCTGTTCAGTTCCTCTGCCCATTTTTTAATTCGATTGTTTTTGGCTATTGAGTTGTATGAGTTCTTTATATATTTTAGATATTAACACTTTATTGGATATGTAATTTGCAGCCCTATAATAGTATTAATGAGGAAATTAAAATGCATATACATCATGTAATTCTACACTTGAGGAATTGTATGTTTTTTATTGTATAAACCAATTAAATTTAAACATATTTTTCTATTCATTGGCACTTAAAATTGTAACAAAAATTTATTCTTTCAGATACAAAATAATGTATTCCTTTGAAAAATTCTTAAACTTTAAATTTTAACGAGCTTTCTGTATTTTGTTCTAATGTGTTATTTACCCTTGATTTAGATTTTAACTCACATTATGACTCTAATGAGATGCATACAAAAGGCACCATCAATTCATATTAGAAATTCCCCAAATCCCTTTACATTGATTCCCAAAATAAGTAGCATCAGCCTCCCAGAGACATAATGCTAATTTTTATTGATGGATACTATCAGGAAATTAGAAAACAATGCATTCTAATTTTCATTTTGAAAATCATATAAAGTAAAATAATGAGCATGCTGGTATTATATTGGTATATTATGCTAAAAAATTCCAAGAATATATTATTGGAATATTTTGTATATAGCAATCATTTTCAAACTAAATGAAGACAAAGAATAACAAATCATAGAGAAAAATCATCTTAATAGTTTCTTTTCCTAAGCTTCATATTTATTTAATACATAGGTAAAAAGTAATCATAATATGTGGTAGGTAGTTTCTAAATATAGAGAATTTTCCATAGTTGTTTTCCATAATTTTCCATAATTATTACTACAAATATTTTACTATCACCTATCTTTTAAATATTAATATTCATTGTTAAATGTGCATATATTCACTTTTGAGGATTTCATTTTTCACTTTTGCTAGATCACTTCATTACATTTATTCAAAACAAAATTTATGGTCATTGGAATTTTATTATAAAATACTTTTTCATTGGTGATCATACAAAATCATTTTCAACTTCCAGAAAATATTTCCCCATATAAATTAAAATATATTTACTTACCAATTGATTTTTATGAATAAAAAATGGAAAGTTGTGAATGAAATAACAGATGTCTTTGAATTTATTCTTAAAGTAACTCTGGTTTGATTTCTTAGTGAATTTTGAGGAAATGACTAAATGAAGGGCATAATCTTTCTTTCAATAATTTATAAAATATTTCAATCAATCCTGATATCTTTTTCTGCTATTTCTCTTCCAAGTGTGATTTGTTACTGGTCTTTTTAAGGAAATGTAATCACTCGGGTTGAAAACGATTTGATTTGAATACTAAGTGCAAATGATTTAAATGCAAGTATCCTTTCACTGAAACAACATTTAAATAAAAATTAGAGAAATATGACTTGGGGGATAATTATTGCCATATGAATGAAACTGAATAAAGAATGAGAGAAGGAATCTCTTTGTCAGCCTAACTCATAATTTTAATACTGGCATTATTGGGTATTAGTATTCACTGGACTTGAGTTGCTAAATAATCAAGATGAATTGAAAGGATTTATATTTTAGAAAATAATATCAGTAAAGTGAGAACACACAATAAAAACATGAAATGAATAACTAAATTCCAGAAAATATTTTGGTGCCACTTTTTGGGTTCAGATATTAGAAAATATAAAAATGCCTCTTCTCAACTACCTGCATGTTTATTTGAATAGACCAGTGAACTGGTTTCCACAAATAAGAAATGAGGTATTTAATAACTCCTTAATTGGAGAATTGAATAAGCAACAATATAGTAGAGGACTATAGGGAAAAAATAACACTAAAAGTCATTAAAATGACATCTGGTATTTATACATTAAAACAGAATATATATCTGATTTTTATAGTTTTAATTATAAAAACACAGTAATAATTACTAGCAATATGAAAGAATACAAATAGAGTTTATCACTAAGGAACAACTACATAGGTGTATCGGTCTTGGTTGTACTCTGGTAGTAGCACCAGAATCTTCATAATTTAAAACAAGTAATTTCTCAGTGGGTCTACATGTCTATCACAGGTTTTCAGATCATAAGGGTTTCTGCTTATTATAATCACTCAGGACTCAAGGCAGATGAAAGAGCCACTGTAGTGGCCAATTACTATACCAGGGGAAAGGAGAGCTAAAGGTATATCGCACTTGCAAGTAAATGTTTGATTTATATGTGACAAACAACCAGAAATAATTTGTGCCCTCTTCCCATCCTACCCATCTATAAAGTGACCAGAATGTGTACATCTACTGTGTCCTTGAGCTTTGGAGAGCTGAAATATTTTTTGAATCAGTACTAGTTAACACCACAATGTGCTCCAAACTAGGTAGCCTTCAACACCAACCCACTCCTATATTATTCTGGTGCAATGTTAATACAAAGGTAGAGATGCGATTCTGCATCCCAAAATTACATATGAAGCCAAATAGACCATACTAGATACTGGGTGGGAACCTGGTAGTAGAATTTAAAGACAGACCAGGTTGGGGTGGATGAATTGGGATTGCCATATATACATTACTAATAAGAAAAAAATCAAATTGTACATTTTAAATATATGCAGTTTATTGTATGTCAATTATATCTCAATAAAAGTTCTTAAAAATAAAATAAAGACAGATCAAAGAAAAGGTTCAGGTAAATGTACACATTAGTAAAGATAGGTATATACAATTAAGAACTATATAGAATATGGCTGTTTCACCAGTCCTTTCTAAGCAGTAGTTGATTTCAATACACAAGAATCTATTTTTTAAAAAAAAGTCATAAACTTTTTCTTCTGGGTGAGTTGAACTGGTACTGCAGCAATTGTGGCAGTCTATGGTTCATATGTCTCTTTTTAAAATGTGTTAAGAATTAACTTCTGAGGAATGTGTCAAGGGGAAATTAACCCAACAATCCTCCCATCCTCCACTGGTCAACAGTTGCCAGAGATGTGTTAATACCATGCACTTTCCGGTTTGCCCTCCCAGGGTGCTAAAGAAGGGTCCCAAAATTCTGTCTATCGGAGAGGCCCTGGGCAGACAGTCAACCATAAAGCAAAAATTTTGAATGACTCTTCACTCAAATTACAAATATTCCAAGCTGGTATTATCAAAAGTGCTTCATGTGGAATGTGATCTGAAATGATCTGGGGCAGGACACAAGATGTATCCACTTAAGGAATATTATCAGTGTTAGCTATTGTAAGCCAGATGTTCAAGTCCTTCACTGCTCCTTCAATTATTCTAATGTGAATTTCTTCTAGTACATATTAAAATGAGGCATTCTATCATATTTATTTTGAATCATCCATTTAGCTATTGCTTCTCTTTTTTATATTCCCCTTTTCTAGACTTCTTTTCCTGTGCTTTAATTAATGCTCTTCTTGGAACTCCTGGACCCTATGTCCCTATTAGATGCGACTCTTTTTTTTTTTTTTTTTTAGGTTTTTTTTTTTATTTTTATTTTTTGGGGGGTACACCAAGTTCAATCATCTGTTTTTATACACATATCCCCGTATTCCCTCCCTTCCTTGACTCCCCCTCCTCGAGACCCCCACCCTCCCCACCCCAGTCCTCTAAGGCATCTTCCATCCTCGAGTTGGACTCCCTTTGTTATACAACAACTTCTCACTGACTATCTATTTTACAGTTGGTAGTATATATATGTCTGTGCTACTCTCTCGCTTCGTCTCAGCTTCCCCTTCACCCCCTGCCCCCTCCCAAACCTCGAGTTCTCCAGTCCATTCTCTGTATCTGCATCCTTGTTCTTGTCACTGAGTTCATCAGTACCATTTTTAGATTCCGTATATGTGAGTTAGCATACAATATTTGTCCTTCTCTTTCTGACTTACTTCACTATGTATGACAGACTGTAGTTCTATCCACCTCATGACATATAGCTCCATCTCATCCCTTTTTATAGCTGAGTAATATTCCATTGTATATATATGCCACATCTTCTTTATCCATTCATTTGTTGATGGGCATTTCGCTTGCCTCCATGTCCTGGCTATTGTAAAGAGTGCTGCAATAAACATTATGGTACAAGTTTCTTTTGGGATTATGGTTTTCTTTGGGTATATGCCCAGTAATGGGATTACTGGATCATATGGTAGTTCTATTTGTAGTTTTTTAAGGAACCTCCAAATTGTTTTCCATAGTGGCTGTACCAACTTACAGTCCCACCAACAGTGCAGGAGAGTTCCCTTTTCTCCACACCCTCTCCAACATTTGTTGTTTCCAGATTTTGTGATGATGGCCATTCTGATTGGTGTGAGGTGATACCTCACTGGGGCTTTGACTTGCATTTCTCTGATGATGAGTGATGTTGAGCATCTTTTCATGTGTTTGTTGGACATCTGTATGTCTTCTTTGGAGAAGTGTCTATTTAGGTCTTCTGCCCATTTGTGGATTGGGTTATTTGCTTTTTTGGTATTAAGCTGCATGAGCTGCTTGTATATTTTGGAGGTTAATGCTTTGTCCGTTGTTTCATAGGCAATTATCTTTTCCCACTCTGAGGGTTGCCTTTTAGTCTTGTTTATGGTTTCTTTCGCTGTGCAAAAGCTTTTAAGTTTCATGATGTCCCATTTGTTTATTCTTGATTTTATTTCCATGATTCTAGGAGGTGGGTCAAAAAGGATCTTGCTTTGATGGATGTCATAGAGTGTTCTGCCTATGTTTTCCTCTAGGAGTTTGATAGTGTCTGGCCTTACATGTAGGTCTTTAATCCATTTGGAGATTATTTTTGTGTATGGTGTTAGGAAGTGTTCTAATTCCATTCTTTTACATGTTGCTATCCAATTTTCCCAGCACCACTTATTGAAGAGGCTGTCTTTTTTCCATTGTATACTCGTGCCTCCTTTGTCAAAGATAAGGTGCCCATATGTGTTTGGGCTTACTTCTAAGTTCTCTCTTCTATTCCATTGATATTCCTTTCTATTTTTGTGCCAGTACCATACTGTCTTGATCACTATGGCCTTGTAGTATAGTTTGAAGTCAGGAAGCCTGATTCCACCAACTCCATTTTTCCTTCTCAAGATTGCTTTGGCTATTCGGGGTCTTTTGCGTTTCCATACAAATCGTAAGATTTCTTGCTCTAGTTCTGTGAAAACTGCCATTGGTAATTTGATCGGGATTGCATTGAATCTGTAAATTGCTTTGGGTAGTACAGTCATTTTCACGATGTTGATTCTTCCAATCCAGGAACATGGTATGTCCCTCCATCTGTTTGTGTCGTCTTTGATTTCTTTCATCAATGTCTTAAAGTTTTCTGCATACAGATCTTTTGCCTCCATAGGCAGGTTTATTCCTAGGTATTTTATTCTTTTTGTTGCAGTGGTGAATGGGAGAGTTTCCTTAATCTCTCTATCTGCTCTTCCATTGTTAGTGTATAGGAATGCAAGAGATTTCTGTGCATTAATTTTGTATCCTGCTACTTTACTAAACTCATCAATTAGTGCTAGCAGTTTTCTGGTAGAGTCTTTAGGGTTTTCTATATACAATATCATGTCATCTGCAAAGAGTGACAATTTTTACTTCTTCTTTTCCAATTTGGATTCCTTTGATTTCTTTTTCTTCTCTGATTGCTATGGCTAAAGCTTCCAAAACTATGTTGAATAATAATGGTGAGAGTGGACACCCTTGTCTTGTTCCTGTTCTTACAGGGAATTCTTCCAGTTTTTCCCCATTGAGAACAATGTTGGCTTTTGGTTTGTCATATATGGCTTTTATGATGTTGAGGTAATTTCCTTCTATGCCCATTTTCTGGAGAGCTTTTATCATAAATGGATGTTGAATTTTGTCAAAAGCTTTTTCTGCATCTATTGAGATGATCATATGGTTTTTATCCTTCAATTTGTTGATATGATGTATCACGTTGATTGATTTGCGTATATTGAAGAATCCTTGCATCCCAGGGATAAACCCCACTTGATCATGGTGGATGATTTTTTTAATGTGCTGTTGGAGTCTGTTAGCTAGTATTTTGTTGAGGATTTTTGCTCTATATTCATCAGTGATATTGGTCTGTAGTTTTCTTTTTTTGTGATATCTTTGCCTGGTTTTGGTATCAGGGTGATGGTAGCCTCGTAGAATGAGTTTGGGTGTGTTCCGCCTTCTGTGATATTTTGAAAGAGTTTGAGAAGGATAGGTGTTAGCTCTTCTCGAAATGTTTGATAGAATTCGCCTGTGAATCCATCTGGTCCTGGGCTTTTGTGTGTTGGGAGATTTTTAATCACTGCCTCAATTTCTGTACTTGTGATTGGTCTGTTCATGGTTTCTATTTCTTCCTGGTTCAGTCTTGGAAGATTGTATTTTTCTAAGAATGTATCCATTTCTTCCAGGTTATCCAATGTATTGGCATATAGTTGCTTGTAGTAGTCTCTCATGATGTTTTGTATTTCTGAGGTGTCCATTGTTACTTCTCCTTTTTCATTTCTAATTCTGTTGATTTGCATCTTCTCCCTTTTTTTCCTTGATGAGTCTGGCTAATGGTTTATCAATTTTGTTAATCTTCTCAAAGAACCAGCTTTTAGTTTTATTTATCTTTGCTATGGTTTCCTTCCTTTCTTTTTCATTTATTTCTGCTCTGATCTTTATGATTCCTTTCCTTCTCCTCACTTTGGGGTTTCTTTGTTCTTCTTTCTCTAGTTGTTTTAGGTGTAAGGTTAGGTTGCTTTTTCGAAAATTTTCTTGTTTCTTACGGTAGGACTGTATTGCTATAAACTTCCCTCTTAGAACTGCTTTTGCTGCATCCCATAGGTTTTGGGTTGTTGTGTTTTCATTGTCATTTGTTTCTAGATATTTTTTGATTTCCTCTTTGATTTCTTTAGTGATTCCTTGGTTGTTTAAGAGTGAATTGTTTAGCCTCCATGTGGTTGTATTTTTTGCAGGTTTTTTCCTGTAATTGATATGTAGACTCATGGTGTTGTGGTCTGAGGAGATGCTTGATATGATTTCAATTTTCTTGAATTTGCTGAGGTTTGATTTGTGACCCAAGATGTGATCTATCCTGGAAAATGTTCCGTGTGCACTTGAGAAGAAAGTGTAGTCTGTCGTTTTTGGATGGAATGTCCTATAAATATCAATTAAGTTGAGATGGTCTAGTGTGTCATTTAAAGCTTGTGTGTCTTTATTTATTTTCTGTTTGGATGATCTGTCCATTGATGTAAGTGGGGTGTTCAAGTCTCCCACTATTATTGTGTTACTGTCGATGTCCCCTTTTATGGCTGTTAGCATTTGCCTTATGTATTGAGGTGCTCCTATGTTGGGGGCATAGCTATTTACCATTGTGATGTGTTCTTCTTGAATGGATCCCTTGATCATTAGGTAGTGTCCTTCCTTGTCTCTTTTAATAGTCTTTACTTTCAAGTCTAATTTGTCTGATATGAGTATTGCTACTCCAGCTTTCTTTTCACTTCCATTTGCATGGAATATCTTTTTCCATCCCTTCACTTTCAGTCTATATGTATCCCTTGGTCTGAAGTGGGTTTCTTGTAGGCAGCATATAGAAGGGTCTTGTTTTTGTATCCATTCAGCCAGTCTGTGTCTTTTGGTTGGAGCATTTAATCCATTTACATTTATGGTGATTATTGACATGTGTGTTCCAATTACCATTTCTTAATTGTTTTGGCTTTGTATTTGTAGGTGTTTTCCTTTTCTTGTGTTTCCTACTTAGAGAAGTTCCTTTAGCACTTGTTGTAAGGCTGGTTTGGTGGTGCTGAATTCTCTTAACTTTTGCTTGTCTGGAAAGCTTTTGATTTCTCCCTCAAATCTGAATGAGATTCTTGCTGGGTAGAGTATTCTTGGCTGTAGGTTTCTCTCTTTCAGGACTTTCAGTATATCCTGCCATTCCCTTCTGGCCTGCAGAGTTTCTGTAGAAAGGTCAGCTGTTATCCTTATGGGTTTTCCCTTATATGTTGTTTGTTGCTTTTCTCTTGCTGCTTTTAATATTTTTTCTTTGTGTTCAATTGTCATTAGTTTGATTAATATGTGTCTTGGTGTATTTCTCCTTGGGTTTATTCTGTATGGGACTCTCTGTGCTTCTTGGACTTGGTTCATTATTTCCTTTCCCATGTTGGGGAAGTTTTCCACTATAACCTCGTCAAATATTTTCTCAGACCCTTTCTTGTTTTCTTCTTCTTCTGGGATGCCTATAATTCGAATGTTGGTACACTTAATGTTATCACTGAGGTCTCTGAGACTGTCTTCTAGTCTTTTTATTTTTTTTTCTTTTTCCTGCTCTGTGGCTTTTATTTCCCCCATTCTATCTTCCAACTCACTTTTTCGTTCTTCCGCCTCAGTCATTCTGCTGGTTATAACATCTAGAGTATTTTTAATTTCAGTTATTTTGTTATCTATTGCTGTTTGTTTTTCTGAGTTCTTATGAACTGTTTCTTGTACTTTCTCTATTTTGTTATCGAGATATTGTATCATTTTTACTATCATTATTCTAAATTCTTTTTCAGGCATTTTTCCTATTTCCTCCTCCTTTTTTTGGTCTTGTGGGGTTTTTTCCTGCTCCTTTGCCCGCATGGTGTTTCTTTGTTTCCTCATGGTTGTCCAAACTTTTGGGGTTGCTTGTCCTGGTGATAGAGGTGTTTATAGAAGACTGTCCAAGCCTCAGACTTCAGCAGAGATTATGTTGTCATCACCCACTGGAGTTGACAACAGGAAATGCAGTGTCTGCCTTGTGTTGGAATAAGATGCGCTGAGCTGAGGGCTTGAGGACCAGAAGGTCCACAGGTTAGAAGCTGCATCAGACTCACATGAGAACAGGACTGAGATTTGAGTCAGCACCTGGGTTTCACAGAGGTTGAGGCTGCCTCTCCCATTCCTGTTGATCAACCACTTGATCCCAGTCACTTTTGACTCTGCAGACACCAATTTGTGGATGTTCAGAAACTCTGTTTCGCTGCCCCAAGCCTCAGTCTACTGACTTTCTGCTCCAAATGCTACTCTTTCAGTGTGAGTGAAAAGGTGGATGTAGGCAAGCTGGACTTTCCTTGCCTTCTGTCTTTATTCTCCACAATACTAACAGGCAATTGCATCAAACTTAAATGAATGATTGGAGATAATTAAAACAAAATAAAACAACCAGAAAAAACAATTACAATACAGTAATATAAATGTTAGAGCTGTGTGCTAAGTATAACATTTTCCAAATTAGGGGAAAAGACCTCCAGAAATTTAACAGGTTGCCATTGCCAGGTTACCAGTGGTGCTAACCAGGCTTCCTTAACCTAGAATTCCCAAATTCTACTTATTCTAATCACTGTTTTTCAAATTTCCACCTACCAGTGGTGATACTGATGTTGCCCCAAGATCCAGTTTCCTAATATACATAATTCTTATATACTCAATACACAAATATATTTAGCTTATTTCCCTAAATTTATGCATTCAGCTTTGAATAATATCTCAAAGGCCTTCAGTGATGGACATTGACTTACCAAATATATTTAGGAGAAATGAATCTCCAAGCTTGAGTTCCTGGAAGATCCCTGTACCATGAGAAGCACACACACACACACACACACACACACACACATACATATACAGAAGCATTGGGGCTTTTGTTGGAACTATGTAATCAAAATTCATAGAAATATTTTCCTTCTGGCTCATAATTGACAAGGTTCATCTTTTTATTGATAAGTCCTTTTTTCAGTTATTAATTCCATTTTTTCTTTCCTTCATTACCTGTTTTCAAATTATGCACCTGTTGGTCTGCTCTAAAGGATATAAAGGACTATCATAGGTAAAATATAATAACCTCTACTCAGATGTACAAAGATCTGACCAAAGACTAAATCTTTCTTCCAGGAAGCATTTCAACAAATTACTTGCTGAGGTTCCTTATCCTGCTAAGATTAGGAAAGGAAATACTTTTTTCTAGTTATATCATATTTTTCAGTTAAATACTTTAATAATTATTAAAAATATATATATTTGTTAGTTGTTAATAATATATATTTCATTTAGAAAGCATACGAGCTCCATATGGTAGGCGAAAATGCCCTCTGTTGTAATGCCTTTTCAGATTCCCAACATCATCTTGTCCTAGACTCCCCTAACTCAGCACTCACCCAGTTCAATGAACTTTCTGAGTCTTTGACTCTGGCTGGTGCCACCCCTGACTGTTTGAAATTGCTTGCTCTCCTGCCTTTAAAGTTTTTGCTCCAGATACCTGCATGTCTTCTCCCTAGAAGAGCATTAGCTCAAATGTTAGCTCTCAGGGAGCCCTGCCCTAGACACCAAGCTAAAGATGTGATTCTTCATTCCCTTTTCCCAATATCATTACATTCTCTTACTTTCTTCATGCCACTTACTACTATCTAATACATTGTTATCATTATTATTCAGTAGTTTGACTTAAATTATCTGTTTCCTGCCGCTACAGTGTAATTTCCCCTAGCACAAATGTTTTCTCCTTCTTTCTGTCTGGCACTTGTAAGCACTGAATAAATATTTATTGAATAATAAATATTGTTATTACTATAATTATTGGTACTTTACATAAAATTAAGTTTTCGTATTCAAATACGAAATATTTCGTATTTGAATATTTCGTATTCAAATAAAATTTCTACTTAATTGAAATAGTAATATATAGAGTTAGATGAATTTGAGGATGTAATAATTTTAAGCACAGCATATATCTGAAGAACTAGAATTTAGTTGATCAGGATATTATAGTAATTATTGACCAAATCTTTCCCTTGAAATAAGTTACATGAAAATGTTGTGTACTACATCTTTTATTCTACTGACATTAATGTTTTTGGTCCTTATCAAGGCTCAAGGAGGGGTGTCTTGAAGGATGTTTTATTTGTGACACACTGTGATTCTTTTTAAATATGGTATTTTTAAGATTGCACAAATTACCCTTTACTTTTGTACAAAAAAATGTGGGAACCTAATGAGACCTCTCTTGCAATAGGTATAGGAAAGTCTAAATCTCTCAGGAATTGAACTACATGATTACAAGTTTCCTTTCCTCTCAAAATTATTTGAACATAAGGATCCATTATTTGTTATCCAGCATGTGACACAACTAACTATAATTTTGCCAAGTAACAAGTGTCACTCTCTCTTAAGGAAATGCACCCTCAAATCATAAAGTAGAAAAAGCAAGGTAATTTGTGGGTCTAAAATTTTTATAAAAATTGCATTTGCTGCCTTTCCTGTTTCCCTTTTCTATTTCTCATGGTGGTTTACTCTTAAATGTTCACTCTTCTCTATTCGCCTTGCTGACCCATATCACTTTGACATATCACAAATTAGGTATACAACTGATGATTTTTTTTTGCTGACTTGAAATTATTTCCTTCTGTGATTTCTAAGTGGCTTAATCTCAGACACCTTCATTCTTGACCTTTGTTAATTCTAAGTATTAAAGACAAAATATTTTATTTTAGTTCTGGCAGAGTATCTGGCTCAAAATCTTTAGTGGTGTGTATGAGGTGTGGGGTGGAGTTCAAATAACTATTAGGGATGAGGGCCATTCATAACCTTTTTAAACAAACTACTCTGAGATACAACTTACATACTATAAAATTCACTCATTTATGTGAGATTCAATGTTTTTAGAGCTGTGCAACCTGCAACATAATCTACTTTTAGAACTTTGTAGTCAATTTTGTCTTAGTCCACTCAGGCTGCTATAACAATACCATAAACTAGGTGGCTTAGTAATGAAAAACATTAATTTCTCAAAATTGTGGAGGCTAGGAAATCTAAGATCAAGCTATAGACAGATTTGGTGTCTGATCAGAGTGTATTTCTTTTGTTTTCTTTTTTTCGGTCATTATTTAAGATTTTTTTATGCAAACATAGTAAGTTTTTTTTTTTTTTAGTTTTTGCTGTACCGTGAAGTGAATTAGTTATATGTATTCATATCTCCCCTCTCTCTTGGACTTCCCTTCCAGCTCCCTCATCCCACCCATCTAGGTCATCACAGAGCACTGAGCTGAGCTCCCTGTGCTATACCACAAGTTCCTACTAGCTATTTTACACATAGTAGTGTATTTATGTCAAATCTAATCTCCCAATTCATCCTACCCTCCCCTTCTCCCTCCATATCCACACATCTATCCTCTACATCTCTGTCTCTATTCTTACCCTGGAATTAGTTCATCTATACTAATTTTTCTAGAATCCACATGTATGCTCTAATGTATGGATATTTGTTTTTCTCTTTCTGACTTACATCACTGTATATGACAGACTCTAGGTCCATCTACATCTTTACAAATGCCCCTATTTCATTCCTTTTTTTTTGGCTGAATAATATTCCATTGTATATATGCACCACATCTTTTTTTATTAGTTTTTTAGAACTTTTATTAAGATATAGTTGACATACAATAAACTGCATATATTTAAAGTGTACAATTTGATTTTTTTCTTATTAGTAATGTATATATGGCAATCCCAATCTCCCAGTTCATCCCACTCCAACCACCCACCCCCTCCCCCAGCACTTTCCCCCTTGGTGTCCATATGTTTGTTTTCTACATCTGCACATCTTCTTTATCAATTCATCTGTTGATGGACATTTAGGTTGTTTCCATGTCCTGGCTATTACAAATAGTGTTGCAATGAAAATTGGGGTACATGTGTCTTTTTGAATTATGGTTTTCTCTGGGTATTTGCCTAGTAGTGGGATTGCTGGGTCATGTGATATTTCCATTTTTTAGGTTTTTAAGGAACCTCCGTACCATTCTCCATAATCGCTGTATCAATTTACATTCCCACCAACAGTGTAGAAGTGTTCCCTTTTCTCCACACCCTCTCCAGCATTTATTGTTTGTAGATTTTTTGATAATGGCCATTCTGACTGCTGTGATGTGATACCTCATTATAGTTTTGATTTGCATTTTTCTACTAATTACTGATGTTGAGCATCTTTTCATGCATTTGTTGGCCATCTGTATGCTTCTTTGGAGAAATGTCTATTTAGGAGCTTGGCCCACTTTTTGATTGGGATGTTTGGTTTTTTTGATGTTAAGCTGCATGAGCTGTTTGTATATTTTGGAGATTCATCCTTTGTCCATTGCTTCATTTGCAAATATTTTCTCCCATTCTGAGGGTTGTTTTTACATCTTGTTTATGGTTTCCTTTGCTATACAAAACCTTTTAAGTTTAATTAGGTCCACTTGTTTATTTTTTAAAAATGTTTATTACTCTAGGAGGTGGGTCAAAAGAGATCTTGCTGTGATTTCTGTCAAAGTGTGTTCTGCCTGTGTTTTCCTCTAAAAGTCTTATAGTGTCTGGCCTTACATTTAGGTCTTTAATCCATTTTGAGTTTATTTTTGTGTATGGTGTTATGTAGTATTCTAATTTCATTCTTTTACATGTAGCTGTCCAGTTTTTCCAGCACCACTTATTGAAGTGGCTGTTTTTTCTCCATTGTATATTCTTTCCTACTTTGTCATAGGTTTGGTGACCATAGGTGCATGGGTTTCATATCTCTGGGCTTTCTATCCTGTACCCTTGATCTATATTTTTGTTTTTGTGCCAGTATCATACTGTCTTGATTACTGTAACTTTGTAGTATAGTCTGAAGTCAGGGACTCTGATTCCTACAGCTCTGTTTTTCTTTCTCAAGATTGTTTTTGCTATTCATGGTCTTTTGTGTTTCCATCAATAAAATTAGAAATGAAAAAGAAGAAATTACAACTGACACTGCAGAAAAAAGAAGGATCATAAGAGACTACTACAAGTAACTATACACCAATAAAATGCACAACCTGGGAGAAATGCACAACCTTCCAAGACTGAACCAGGAGGAAATAGAAAATATAAACAGAGCAATAACAAGTAATGAAATTGAAACTATACTTAAAAATCTTCTAACAAACAAAAGTCCAGGACCAGATGGCTTAACAGGAGAATTCTATCAAACATTTAGAGAAGAGCTAACACCTACACTTCTCAAACTCTTCCAAAAAGTTGCAGAGGGAGGAACACTACCAAACTTGTTCTACAAGGCCACCATCATCCTGATATGAAGACCATACAAAGCTATCACAAAGAAATTACAGACCAATATCACTGATGAACATAGATGCAAAAATCCTCAACAAGCCGCATGAGCTGCTTGTATATTTGGAGATTAATCCTTTGTCTGTTGCTTTGTTGGCAAGTATTTTCTCCCATGGCCAACAAACACATGAAAAGATGCTCAACATCACTAATCATTAGAGAAATGTAAGTCAAAGCCACAATGAGGTATCAACTCACACCAGTCAGAATGGCCATCATGACAAAATCTGGAAACAACAAATGTTGGAGAGGGTGTGGAGAAAAGGGAACTCCCTTGCACTGTTGGTGGGAACATAAGTTGGTCCAGCCACTATGGAAAAAAGTTTGGAGGTTCCTTAAAAAACTAAAAATGGAACTACCATATGAACCAGTAATCCCACTCCTGGGCATATACCCAGAGAAAACCATAATCCCAAAAGAAACATGTACCATAATGTTTATTGCAGCACTATTTACAATAGCCAGGACATGGAAGCAACCTAAATGCCCATCAACAGATGAATGGATAAAGAAGATGTGGCATATATATACAATGGAATATTACTCAGCCATGAAAAGGAATGAAATGGAGCTATATGTAATGAGGTGGATAGACCTAGAGTCTGTCATACAGAGTGAAGTAAGCCAGAAAGAGAAAAACAAATACTGTATGCTAACTCATATATACAGAATCTAAAAAAAAAAAAAAAAAAATGGTACTGATGAACCCAGTGACAGGACAAGAATAAGGATGCAGTTGCAGAGAATGGACTGGAGGACATGGGATTGGGGGGTGGGGGGCAAAGGGGAAACTGGGATGAAATGAGAGAGTAGCATAGACATATATACATTACCAATTGTAAAAAGATAGCTAGTGGGAAGTTGCTGTATAACAAAGGGAGATATGGGTGATGCCTTAGAGGGCCAGGACAGTGAGAGAGGGATGGAGTCATGGGAGGGAGGGGATATGGGGATATATGTATAAATACAGATGATTCACTTTGGTGTACCTCAAAAGCTGTTACAAGCATGTAAAGCAATTATTTTCCAATAAAGAGCTTTAAAAATTCTCAAAATAACTGTACCACCAAACAGAATCCAACAACACATTAAAAGGATTTTACAACATGATCAAGTGGGATTTATTCCAGGGATGTAAGGATTCTTCAATATATGCAAATCAATCAATGTGATACAACATATTAACAAATTAAAGAGTAAAAACAATACGATCATCTCAATAGATGCAGAAAAAGCTTTTGACAAAATTCAATACCATTTATGATAAAAACTCTCCAGAAAGTGGGCATAGAGGAAACCTACCTCAACGTGATAAAGGCCATATATATGACAAACCCACAGCAAACGTTATTCTCAGTGGTGAAAAACTGAAAGCATTTCCTCTAAGATCAGGAACAAAACAAGGAAGTCTGCTCTTTCTACTATTATTCAACATAGTTTTGGAAGTCCTAGCCATGGCAATTAGAGTAGAAAAAGAAATAAAAAGAATACAAATTGGAAAAGAAGAAGTAAAACTGTCACTGTTTGCAGATGACATGATACTAAACATAGAAAAATCCTAAAGATGCCACCAGAAAACTACTAGAGCTAATCAATGAATTTAGTAAAGTCACAGGATACAAAATTAATACACAGAAATCTCTTCCATTCCTGTATGCTAACAATGAAAGATCAAAAGAGAAATTTAGGAAACAATCCCATTCACCATTGCAACAAAAAGAATGAAATACCTAGGCATAAACCTACCTAAGGAGGCAAAAGACCTATACACAGAAAACTATAAAACACTGATGAAATAAATCAAAGATGACACAAACAGATGGAGAGATATACCATATTCTTGGATTGGAAGAATCAATATTGTGAAAATGACTATACTACCCAAAGCAATCTACAGATTCAATGCGATCCCTATCATAATGTCAATGGCATTTTTCACAGAATTAGAACGAAAAATTTTACAATTTGTATGAGAGTGTATTTCTTAACTGGTCATCTTTTAACTATAATCTCACAGGGTGGAAGGGGCTAGGGAACTCTGTGTAGTCTCTCTTATAAGAATAATAATCCCATTCATGAGGGCTCCACCCTCACAACCTAAGCACCTTCCAAAGGCCCCACCTCCTCATACTATTTCCTGGGCATTAGAATTTCAATATATGATTTTGGGGGGGAACACAAGCAAGAGGAAATCCAATGTCTGTCACTAGCCCCAGGCTACTTATTTGCTTTCTGCCTCTGTAGTACTTCCTTTTTTTCTTGAATTCTTTTTTTCAACTTTAATCTTGGCTTCCTGACCTCTGTATAAGCCGAGCACAGTTGTCCATCAGTGATTGGCCTGAGGTTGTTCTTAAACACTTTGAGTCAAAAATGTTTCCACCCATGACTAATGGATATATGTGAAAACTGCATGATCCATTGAATGCTTAGACCAGCAGTCCCCAACCTTTTTAACAGCAGGGGCCAGTTTTGTGGAAGGCAATCTTTCCACAGATGTGTGGGAGGGGGATGATGGTTCAGACAGTAATTCGAGCAATGGTTCAGGGGTTAACGTGAGCAATAGGGAGCGAGGGGGAGCAGCAAATGAAGCTTCACTCACTCGCCCACCCACCACTCACCTGCTGCTCACCTCCTGCTGTGTGGCCCGGTTCCTAACAGGCCAAGGACTGGTACCGGTATGTGGCCCAGGGGTTGAGAACCCCTGGCTTAGACAGTTTACAAGTCTATCTCAGATTTTTCTGACTGCTGGGGCTTCCTCGTTTCTCCTCTGTGTGTGTTCAAGGCTTCGTGTTCAGCCTAGGATAGGTTGATAGCTAGTCATCTTTAGTTTCTGCTGTTGTGAACACAGCCTTGAGTATATATATATAACTTTCCAGACATCCATGTATGGATAGAAGCTTATCAAGACCCACAATAGCTACTCCACTCTTCAGATCTTTCTGTTAAATATCTGGCTAGTCTGTTGGTTTGTTGTGTGTTCCAACAGTATCACAACCGCAGATTAGCTGTGATGTTGGCCTTCCTCAAATATTTGTCACTGGGTTGAGAGTTTTTTTCAGCGTCACCCTTGGACATGGGAATTCTGTGAACAGTGCTCCAAATCAAGTTAGCCCCAGCAGCAAAGTTTTGGCTTTTATGGCTTGCCCTGCCTTCATAAAACTATCGTGTTGATGTAGCTGGGAGGGAGGGGAACTTTCCTGGGATGAAACACCACATATTGCCACTGTTTCTACCAGGGGTTTAGTAGTTTTTCTTGAATAATCACTTCTTAATTTGTTCTGTGCCTTTGGTTGATTTCCAGAATCCTGACAGGGATTTTTTGACAATGCTGTCCAGTTTCATCATTAATTTTTAGGGAAAGAGAATTTGCTAAGCTCCTTACTCTACCATTTCAGAAGTCCTAACTTCTTTAACACAATGCATTTATTTTGATAACATTCTTTGTCAGAAACATCATAATGAAAAAATGAATATTGTGAGTGAAGTGGAAGTGCATTTTATGAAGTCAAAGTTAAAATGGAAGGAGACTGTGATGGCTAGCTTTGTGTGTCAACTTGTCTGGATTGGTAACTATTTATTTGGTCAAACACAAGTCTAGAAGTTTCTATAAAGATATCTTTTAGATGTGATTAACATGTATAATCAGTTGAGAAAGCAGATTATCCTCTGTAATGTGGATGAGCCTTATTCAATCAGTTGAAGAACGTAAGAACAAAAATGAGGTTTCTCAAGGAAGGATTTCTGCTTCCAGACTATAGCATAGAAATCAGTTTTCAGATTCAGGACCACAAACTCTTACTTGAATCTGTACCCTGTCAACTTGCCATATAAATTTTAGACTTGCCAGCCTCCACAATTGCATAATCCAATTCCTTAAACAAACCTCTCCTATATAAATATATGTATTATGTATAATGTAGACATAATATTAACATATGTATGTATTATATAATATCAAATATAATAATATATGCATATAATATATACTATTAATATACATATATATGAGATTTCGTATATAATAATATATAATCTCTCCTATATTTTATATACATAATGTAGACATAATATTAATATATGTATATTATATAATATCAAATGTAATAATATATGCATATAATATATATTAATATACATATATTTTAGATACCCTATATAATAAACTTCTATATTATATACAATATAGATATATTAATATATATTATATAATATCAAATATAATATATTATTATATATTATAATTATATATAAATAATATATATGATGTGCATATAATATATAAATTAATATACACATGTATTAGCTCTCCTATTGGTTCTCTTTCTCTGAAGAACCCCAACATAAAAATTATGAAAAATAAATGTATCATCTATTAAACACTGTTAAATATATACAGCTAGATTTCTGGGATGCCTTACTGTAAAATTACAAACAAAATCATAGTAACATCTTTTATCTTTTTCCTAGCTGTTTTCATATACTTAATCCTATATTAATAGAATTTCACCCTGATTTTGGCAACCAATACATTCCTTCCCCTCAGCCTTCTTGTAAAACAAAGATCCCTCTCAGGAACTCCAAAGGAACACCTGATAGTTACGCATTTGTATTTTATTACTTAGGTAATAAACATGAATAAGTTATGTAAAAACAATGGTGTTTTCCACAATGCTTAGATAATGCCAAAGCAAGATCTTTTGAGTAAATTTCTCAGAGGAAGGCCATTGCATGAAGGGAGAAGCACCAGACCTACCTGTATGTTGCTTCATTAACTCTCAGATAAAAAGAGTCTGAATGGAGAATTCGGGACAGAAACGCCTCCCTCTCAGGGTGGGTAACCACGAAATGGCAACATCACAAGGCTGTTTCACCTGTCAATGAAAAGAGAATGAAGGAAAGAATGGAAGAAACATGCAGAGGTAATATGGAGGTGAGTCAACAATTATCCACACTCTGGCTATGGAATTTATTTTAATTAACTTTTAGAAAAGAAAAATAAATCATTTTTGACATAATCTCCTTGCTTTTCAATACACTTTGTTCATCTGTCAACAAGCTTTCGTATTCCCTCATTAAAAATGTTTTAGGCTGAGCTGTGAGCCACGAATGCACCGCTGTCTTCACTTCTACATCAGAAGTGAATTTTGTCTTCTTAGGGATGCTTTCGGGGGGCCAAACAGGTGAAAAGTCTGATCGAGCAAGATCAGGACTATAGGGAGGATGCTTTAACACTTCAAAATGAAGTTTTTGCAGAGTGTCAACAGTGTGGGCAGAAGTGTGCAGACATACATTGTCATGCAAGATCACAACACCCTTGGATAGCACTCCTCTGCATTTAATCTGAAGTTTAGGCTTCAGCTCTTCAGTAAGCATCTCTATCCATTCATACACACTTCTTAGAGACAAAACACTTTCTCCATACTGTACACAGTGTTCAATAAATAACCACACCAGGTACACCCTCAGACCACAAAAAAATGAATCACTGCAAGTTGCTCTTCTTTCATGCAAATCACAAGTGGAGTGTTCATTTTTACTCATACAGCAGTTACAATGAACTGATGTAACACATTCACACCTGCACAGCAGTGACTGGGGAGACAGTAGCCTTGAATGGAAAGTGCTGATAAGACAGTGAGGCCAACAGAAGTTTTAATGTACCTGGAGTGCAGATAATTTTTGATTCACCCTAGTATGTATAACTGATTCACTTTGCTGTACAGCAAAACTAACACAACTTTGTAAATTAACTATACTCCAATAAAAATTAATTAAAAATTAAAGAAAAAGAACTTGCCATGCTTCTTTGTAGGTTCAGAAAAAAAAAAATCCAGAGGTTGAAAGAGACAGCATCCAAGTCATTTCTTACTTCTCCATCTCATGGTACAAAGAAAGTCCAAAGATTGGAAATAAAAGGAAAACAAAGAAAGAATGAGTATGTGGGTCAATGTCTCCTCTACACAAGCAACAAATAAGCTCATTTATGTATCCAGGCTCATTTGAATAAATAACAAGGCTCAAAAAACAAAGTCCATAGAGAAAAACAGACCACATTGCAAAAGCTATGTTACAGTGAAGGACTTTGTTCTTGATTAAATGTACAGTAAGGGATTGAAGAAAAGTAGGAAAAACCTTGAGATTCCTCAAGAGGCTCTCAGTGGAAAAAGAATCAAGCTCCTTGACTTTCCCAATGAAACATCTTCTGAATCCACAAGCCCCATGTTTATAAAATATTTTTCAATTTGTAAGCACATAAGAACACAAATCAGAACATTTGCTTAGTTTCTTGCTACTAAGCTCAATTCTTAATGCTCTGTCACATACCACTATTTGAAAGCCAATATATTTCAGAAGAATGATATTTGGCAACATTTCCCACAAGATATTCCAAGATTCTCTGTCATAATAATAGATGGCCTGTGGTAAAAAAAGAAAGAGAAGGAGAAGAAGAGGAAGGGGAGAAGAAATAGGAGGAGAGAGAGACAGGACCATTTCTGTTTCAAAATATAAACTATATACAATGATGAAGGTGGTATTCATTCATCCATCCAACAGATGTGTGCCACTTACAATGTGACAGCACTGTTCTAGACCCTGAAGAATATATAACTGTGAAAGACAATTATTTCTATCTCTGTGTAAATATGCTTCTTCCCCATCACAAAGTGGCCTCTATGTCCACTACCCATGATTGGGTTGGCCTTATGACTTTTTGAGCCAATAAAATAAAATTAAAGTGGTACTATGTGGTTCCAGACTGAGGCAGCTTATGATTTTTTCTTTTGGAAGCCAGCTGCCATTTTATAAAAAGCCCACTCCTCTGTTGGAGAAAGATGCCAGGTGGATACAGAGAGGCTTTGGAAAAAAAGAGACTAGAGGGGAGATGAGAAGTCCAACCAGCTGCCTGTCATTGTACTCTCTCCAGCCAAGGCACTGGATATGTGAGTAAAACCATCCGGGTTTCTCACATCCCACTCAATTTGTCTAGGCCAGCACAAAGTAATCCCAGACAAGGTGGGAAAAGTTCAGAATAAATTTCCCCATATCATCTGAAGTAAGTATAATATCTAGACAAATTTGTCCACATTAGGTTAAATTAAAAGGAAATAAATGGCCTGAAAATTCTTCCATTGTGCAAACACAATAGGAAAACCACCAAAAGATGATAAATAGCATGTAAAAGGGAGATGAAAAATTCAAGTTGGAAGAGAACATTTTTTAAAGGATTGAAATTGATTATCTACTTGTGCTTTGAAGAATTTAGTACTAATAATAATTCTATCATACACAGGCTCAACAAGGAGATGATAAAAAATAGAATGAGATAATGAAAAAGTTGAACTAGAGAAATAGACTGAGAACAATATCCTGAATCATTGCTTACCTTCTAAATAAATTTAATAAATAACAATAATATCTAATATGCCAGAAACTCATAATCCCACTATTTTGTTATCTCTTCTAATACTCACAAAAACACTTAGAGGTAGAAAATACAAGTTTCTCCATTTAAAAAATAATAAACTTTAGACACAGATTGGCTAAGTAGCTTGCCTAAGGTCACAGGTCAATACCCTGTAAAGCTAGGATGCAGACACTTGCTACATGCCTCCAGAGCCCCCACTTAACAAAATATCACCATGCCACCCCAAAATATCACCATGCCACCCCAAAATATCACCATGCCACCCCAAAATATCACCATGCCACCCCAAGCCTCAAAAGAATAAAAGCACTTTAATGTCATGGATGAAACAGAGGAAAGAAATCCCAAAATTATTAAAGTTGAGAAAAAAATTATATATAAGGAGAATAGATATCACTGGTTCAACATCAAGATAATTAGTGACTAGTGGTAAAAAAAAATCAATAAATGAAATAGAAATTCAAATACATAAGAGCAAGCTTTCTATAAAATGAAAGAATAAAGAATATTTTGATTAAAATCAAAATTATGAGGGAAGAATTTGATAGAAATTACTAGCATCAAGGCACATTTATGTTACATTATTCAACTATAAAGATAAATTTTTTTAAGGATCCCAAATAAGAAAAAAAAAGCATATGGAGACTAACATTAGAATCAGAGGACAAATGCAAACTGGCCATGAAATGCTATAAGGAAATATAAGAATATGGAAAAGATTCAGAGTATTAAAATTAGGTAATTTGTCCTTCCAAAATAAAGATAAAAGGCAGAAATTCTCAAATACCAATGAATGAAGGAAGTGCATCCTCCACAAGAATTTCTTTTAAACACTAAATGATGAAGGCTGAAACAGATGAGCTGAAATAACAACCCTAAGTTACAGAAGGTATGTTAAAAGAACTGGTTTGGGGCAATGAGTTTATTTATTATAAAACCAGAGACAAAAGAGTGAGATGACTTATGGTTAAAGAACACTATGTAAAACAACAAAAATTAAGAGACAGAGGAGAAAAGGCAAGAGCAAATCATCTCCTCTTTCTAATTGTCTAACATGTGGCTTATAAAATAACAACTACAACTCCCTGATGATTTTTAATGACCTTTCTTACTGTACTTAAAGTGATCCTTTAGTCACTAGTATAGCGTGTTGAAATAATAGTTATTGGAAACAGAGGAATTTCTTCCATTTCATGTGATTGTTTCTCCTTCTCCTAAATTAAAATGAAATTAATGAAATATTTGTCTTTACATAATACCACTTTATTCTTATAAAGCTATGTAGACTGTATATGTAAAGTATATGTGTGTATGTATTTACTTATCAAGGCATGGATGTCTGCAAGCCTATTAACTAAATCTTAACACTTACATAGTGGTGGGCTATATTCTTTTATTTGTTTTTATTGCTTGAATTTCCTGTAAATAGGCATAAAATAGCATAACAAGCATACCTATAATATTAGTATATAAAATAGCATTAACTGAATACATACATATGTGCTGTGTGTATTAAACAAATCCTTCACATATCGTATATCTCTTAATTCTGAAGTATGCTGAAGGTGTTTTTTAATATTTATTTTACATCAAGTGTTTAAAACTGCAGAAAATCATTCATGATGCATCTGTGGCTAGAAGAGGTAAATTCTTTAAATGGGAAAAACAAAGCAGAGTTGTGTGATTCTCTAAGAGTATCAGAAATATATAAGAAATGTAAGAATAACTCATATTTTAACTTTAAAAACAGTATTTAATTTCTTAGCAGTTGATATTGTTCGAAATAGTTATGAATGTTCCTACCCAAATGGCTATAACTGTTTGACATTCAACCCAAACTAGAAATTCTCTCTCTAGGAATTGGAATTTCAAACTGTTAATCAGAGAAGCTGGAAGTGTGTGGGCTAATTTTCAGAATCAGTAGCGTTTCCATAGAGAAAATCCAAAAATTCCTATTCTTGAGGTTCCTGTCTGGAGCTCTGCTCATCTGTTCCTTAAATTCTGTCATTTCTACAATATCCTGCCAATCCTTTCCCTTGTTTGGCTTAAGCTAAAAATAATGGTTTCTAACACTTACTTCAAACAGAATCAAATTACGGTACTGGGACTTTCATATAACATTGCAAATAATGCAAGCTTTAATAGACCAGATGTTGCACTTGGTAGGAGGATTTCCTTCAACAAAAACAGTTCTAATACTAAGGAGATAAATTGTCATCATTTTATTGAATATATTATGCTTATTTAAAAATTGTTGACTGCAGAACATATAGAAAAATAGAAAATGTTTTTAAAGTAGATGTAATGACAGAACAATGAAGTAGTGTTATGGAAACAATTGCATTGAAAGAAGCCATTCAGCAGTCTATATTCTCCACAATAAGGAATTTTTGCCTGGCATATCATCTACAATCTTAACAGCATAGTCTAATCCAGTTCTGTTTCTCAGTAAGAATTATAAGCAGGTGGTATCACTTACTGTTACAGAAGGATGAAAAGTGTCCTTCTCTTATTCTTCTCTAGATTACATAATTCCAAAGGTGGGTTTGCTCTGGTTGTTCTATACATCCTCTTAAACTAAGACACTTATGATTTTTACATTTCTTAATTTATTCCCCATTGCAATTGCCTGTCTACTTATTTGTTTAGGCTTTATGAAAAGTCACTGTTATGAACTATATTTTTAAAAATACACATACGCAGACACAAAACCCTGAAAATTAAGAAACATAAGAGAAAGTTTGATTTAGAGGATTGGATTTGTTTTGCTTTTTAATATGCTGAATGATGCATTGATTTGTTTCATCCTTACCTCAAATAAAAAGTGTTGTGAAGAATACTTTTTTAGGAAAATAGTGAGAATTCATAGATATTACTATAAACTTCATGCCTACATGAAAAAGTGAATATTTTTCTAATTTGTATTTCACTTGCCTTAAGTAGCAGAAGGAAATTTTGATGCAGATTTCAGAGGTACTAAAAAGGACTCATAAAAAAATAAAAATAAAAAGGACTCATCAACCTAAAAAAATCTCATACATTAAAAAAATCTATTAATTTCAACACAATTAACAATAATATATATTGAAGATTTTGTCATCTCCAAATGCTTACGTACACTATCAACTCTCTGTGGAAAGCTCTCCCTAAACAAAACATAACCCCATCTTTCCCCATTTATATCCTCTTTACTTTAGTTTTCAGAATAAATTATCATTTTTTGAAATTTAGATACTTTTAAACAAATTCTCGTATTTGTAATAGGCTAGCATTTTTTTTTAAACATACAATATAAACGCTTTATTAACAGCAAATCATCCTCACGGGCCAAGTGGTCGATGCAGACAGCAAGGACCCAGTCACGTGTTTAGCGCAGGCTCAGAGCCTCTGGCTTTGACTCCAATAGGGTGAGCACTTTGCCTGGCGCAGGTGCCTTTCACTTTTCGGATGATGGAGTGGCTTCTGTCATCCATGAATTCTTCACACTCCTGCGTGCACTGCCCCTACAAACCGACCCTGCTCAGCACTTTGGTGACCTTGGCAATGATGGGCAGCACACTGCCCCTGTCCATGATGGTGGCCGTTGGATGGAGAGCTATGCTAACTTTTTTTTTTTTTTTTGGGGGGGGGTACATCAAGTTCATATGCTAACTTTTCGATTTTACCTTCGCAATAGAAAATCCACTCCAAGAAGGGAGGATATGGCTATTTTGTTCAGTGTTAGAGCACCAGTTTCTAGTCCAAGAATTGTATATTGTAAGTCATCAGTGAATTAGTTTCTCTAACACATTAGTTTATCAGTGAATTACCTTCTCTAATACATTGAATTGTCATGTTAGCATAAATAAGAGCAAAATATAAAATTATTTTCAGTAATATGAATCAGGATTCTGTTTCTTCTATTTCTTTCCTTAAAGAAAATGATTAAATTCTCACTTAATCATATGCACCACAACTAAATTAAATATATATTTTAGAACTTCTTTTGTACAAGTAAAAGTTTTGAGTTTTTAGCTGGAATGTCTCTTAGAAAATTTGAAGTGATTGAGAATAAAAATTTAATGTAGTAATGTATCCTGAATTTTACTACATCATGAAAATTGTGACATTGAGGTCTTTTAAAGGAGAAGAAAGGCTATTTTTCCTAATTTATTTATTTGTCAGTAGTCTATTTTTTGAGATTAAAGTTCATGCTTTTCCTTTCAATGTAGAAACAAAACAAGTCTTTTTTTTTTTTCTGTTAGTCACCCTGGCATTTGACTGTTCTTGGCAGTAAATATTAGTTGACTCTAAAAAGAAGAATGAATGAATGAGTGAGGTTATTACAGGAATAGTGGAAACATTCACAGTCTGTATTAAAAAAAAAAAAAAGGCAGTTTCTTTCCTACTTACCTGTCACCTGATATTTTCTCAAAATAAGGAAATGTGGTAGTTAGTATACAAAGCCAGCCCAATAAATGAACCCAAACTGCCAGTATTCACATCCTCCTAGAGTCCCTCCCTTTGAATCAGGGCTGACTCCATGTTATGGGTTGAATTATGTCCCCTGACAATGACAAATGTTAAAGTTCTAACCCTCAGTATCTCAGAATTTGTCTTTATTTGGAGATAAGATCTTTACAGAGATAATTAATTAAAATGTGATCATTAGGGTAGGTTCTAATCCTGTATGCCTAGTGTCCTTTTAAAACAGGGAAATTTAAGGAAGACACACACAGGGAGAATGCCATGTGAAGATGAAAGCAGAGATCTACAAGCCAAGGGACTCCAAAGATTGCCAAAAACAGCCAGAGGCAGAGAACAGATTCTTCTAGCAGCCTTCAAGAGAAAGCAACCAAATCAAGCTTAGTCATCCCACAGAGCCAGGAGATATTATAAAAAATTGTTTTAGGTCACTAAGATTTGAAGAGTTTGCTATGTAGCAATAGATAAATGGGATACTACAGTTCTTCAGTTATTTTTGAGTTTTGTTGATTCTCAAAGTGTTCTCACCAGACCAGCAGCATGGACATCACCAGGAAGTTTTTAAAAATGCAAATTCTCAGGCCTGAATCAAAAGCTCCAGGGGTAAGTCTCCACAGTTTATGTTTAAACAGACTGAGGTGATTCTGATGCACACTCCAATGTGAGCAGCACTTTAAATGCCTTCTCATTAAATCCTCTACACTTTTAGTTTTATGGAGACTAAATGCAGGCAAAAAATAGACCTTAAAACGTCCTACAGGTGCTTGTCTCAGCTGCCCAGTACCTGCCTTCCAGCCTCCCTTCCCCCTAAATCTTGCCATGATCCAAATGCTCCAGACATGGAGTTCCCTCCACCCATTTCCTTCTGCTCCCCACAAGTGCATGCAAAAGCCATGGCCTCCTCTGAATTTCTTTTCATTTTTCTTTTCCACTCTTCTTATTAACTTTATATCTCAGATAAACTTCATGGGTGCCTTTGCTGAGTTTCTTGACTAGGCCAATTTCCTGTTAATAGGACTTCAGTGTGCTATGTACCTGTTTTGTAAATCACTTGTCACAGTTGAAACTGTACACATGTTTGTGTAATCATTTGGCAAATGCCTCTCCCCACAATAGATTGTCATAGATTATTGACCATAGGTCTGTGGGTTCCCCCCTACCCTGGGCTTTCTATCCTGCTCCATTGATTTATAAATCTCTTTGTGTAAGTACCAGACTGTTTTGGTTACTGTTGCCTTGTAGTATAGTGTGAAGTCAGCGAGCCTGATTCCTCCAGCTCTGTTTTTCTTTCTTGAGATTCCTTTGGCTACTTGGGGTCTTTTCTGTTTCCATACAAATTTTAATGTTTTTGTTTTAGATCTGCAAAAAATGCCATTGGCAATTTTGTAGGGATTGCATTGAATCTGTAGATTGCCATAAATCATAGCAATATCTTTTTGAATCCACCTCCTAGTGTAATAAAAATAAAAACAAAAATAAACTAAGGAGACCTAATTAAACTTAAAAGCTTTTGAACAGCAAAGGAAACCATAAACAAAATGAAAAGACAACCCTCAGGATGGGAGAATATATTTGCAAACAATGCAACTGACAAGGAATTAATCTCCAAAATATACAGAGTTCATGCAGTACAATATTAAAAAAAACAAACAACCCAATCAAAAAATGGGCAGAAGATCTAAATAGACATTTCTCCCAAGAAGATGTACAGGTGGCGAAAGCACATGAAAAGATGCTCAACATCACTAATTATTACAGAAATGCAAATCAAAACTACAATGAGGTATCACCTCACACCAGTTAGAATGGCTGTCATCAAAAAATCTACAAACAATAAATGCTCGAGAGGGTGTGAAGAAAAGGGAACTGTCCTACACTGTTGGTGGGAATGTAAATGGGTATAGCCACTATGGAGAACAGTATGGAGGTTCCTTAAAAAACTAAAAATAGAATTACCATATGATCCAGGAATCCCACTCCTGGACATATATCCAGAGTAAACTATAATTCAAAAAGATACATACACCCCAATGTTCATTGCAGTACTATTTACAGTAGCCAAGACATGAAAACAACCTAAATTTCCATCAGCAGAGGAATGGATAAAGAAGATGTGGTACATACATACAATGGAATATTTTTCAGCCATAAAAAAGAATGAAATATTGCCATTTGCAGCAACTTGGATGGACCTAGACATTATCATACTAAGTTAAGTAAGGCAGACAGAGAAAGATGAATATCATATGATATCACTTATATGTGGAATTTTAAAAAATGACACAAATGAAGTTATTTACAAAACAGAAACAGACTCACGGATTTAGAAAACAAACTTATAGTTACAAAAGGGGAAAGGTGTGTGTGTGGGGGGTGTATAAATTAGGATGTTGGGATTAACATTTACACACTACTATATATAAATTAGATAATCAACAAGGGCCTACTGTATAGCACAGGGAACTTTACTCAATACTCTGTAATAACCGGTATGAGAAAATCTGAAAAAGAGTAAGTATGTGATATGTATAACTGAATCACTTTGCTGTACACCTGAAACTAACACAATATCACAATATTTTATATTGGAGTAAATCAACTATACTCCAAAATAAAATAACAATTTTAAATATATATATGGAAGACAAAAAAAGGAAATAGGATAAAACTTAGAGATTTACCCATATTGATCCACATAGATATATCTCTTCTCATTCTTTTCAATGGCTGTGTAGCACTACACCGTATGGCATAATTTATTAGATCAATTCCTTATTGATGAATTAAAAAATATTTGAGGAGGCTTTTGATTTAATAAAAACTACCTTCATATGTGTTATAAACAAATTTTATAATTATATTAGGATATAATAATTAAATAGCACATATTTGTGCAACAGTTATTTTCAGGGGTTATTTGCAACATTTTTAACAATTGGTATGCTGTAGACAACAAGAAATCACAATGGACACCTGACATCATTCCCCAGCAAGTCCAAGAAGAACCTTGCTGTACCAAGAATGGATTTTTCTTCTCAGATTGCAACTTCAGGGTAGTCTGGAGCGATTCAGGGGTAGGGCCAAAGGGACCTGCTGGAACGGAGCCTTGAGAAGGATGAACTCAGAACAGTGACAATATTTGTTCATAGTGACTACTGGTAGCCATTTAGCCTGGTTCTGTGAAATTCAGGAGTGAGTTAAAACAAGGACACATTTCCTGCAATGAAAAACATTAATTCCTCAGCCACACATAACTCCTCGGGGGGCTGGAGGTTGTAGACTCTAGTTGGGCAGCCTCTCCCAGAAAAGAGTAGAGACAGTATGTGGGCATAGAACAGTAGTTCATACCCACCTAAAATTGGTATACAATAGAGCAGATCCTCAACAAATATTGGTTTAATGAATGAATACATGATAATTCTAAGAAATATACTCAATTTTTTTCTGACATCGTGGGGAGAAATATTTCTTGTAAGAAAGATATACCTACACAAAAACTAATTTTTATTTACATTAATAGAGGCATTTTTTTTTGAAGAAAATTTAAAAAATATGAATCTACTTCTCTCTAACCATGTATTTTCTTATTATTCTGCACTTTGGTTTACTTAACTCCATTTGATCTCTATTGTCAGTGTGGACAAGTATAAGAAGCCAACGTCTTCCTCATAACCAAATACACAGAAATAGAGGATGAAAAGGCGGAAGAGGTATATGTTGATAATGCTTTGACATAAAGCATCCCTATTTGATACTATAGTAAAAGCATAATTCCTTCAGATGGGCTATTCTTGTTACTTGTTTTGATAGTTTAAAAAGATCCAAACATATAATGTGTGTTCTACCTAAGATTAAGCAGGCTTAGTTTAAGCATAAGATACATTTCTTTAGCTATACTTATCAAGCCAAATACAGTTTATGAATTCCACTAAAATAACAAGATTTTGGGAGGTAGGAAGTGAACTGTGATCTCAAGTCTTACTCCTTGAGGTTCTGAGGGTGGGAGAAAACACAGGAAGAAGAACCTGATTTAGAAAGACATTTTACCTGGGTGGGATGGGGAGGAGGGGAGGGAGGCTCAAGAAGGAGGGGATATGGAGATATATGTGTAAATAAAGCCGATTCACTTTGTTGTACAGCAGAAACTGCACAGCACTATAAAACAATTATACTCCAATAAAGATCTGAGGGAGGAAAAAAAAGACAGACACTTTACCGATTATTATTTTTCTTGTTTTCTACAATCATATATTTAATATCATTTATTGGTTAGCAAAACATTGCTTTGAAACTTGTTCTAAAATAAGGAAAGTTAACTTACAATTATGCACACACTGTAGCAATGTGAAATGTAATTAGAAGAAGAAAGCAAAAGAAAAAAGTTTAGGAAAAGAAGATGAAATCTGGAATGTTTGGTAAATAAGTTATACAATACAAGGTGATCTGTACTTAATAATGTGTTGCAAAGTGAATAAAGAACTATCTAACATCCAACATGATGAAGGAAATCAAACTATAAGAACAAATAGTTCTGGGACTTCCCCGGTGGTCCAGTGGTTAAGAATCCACCTGCCAATGCAGGGGACACGGGTTCAAGCCCTGGTCCAGGAAGATCCCACATGCCATGAAGCAACTAAACCCATGCACTACAACTACTGAGCCTGTGCTCTAGGGCCTGCAAGCCACAACTATTGGGTCTGTGTGCCAGAACTACTGAAGCCCATGTGCCTAGAGCCTATGCTCTGCAACAAAAGAAGCCACCACAATGAGAAGCCTGTGCACCACAACAAAGAGTAGCCCCTGCTCTCTGCAAATAGAGAAAGCCTGTGTGCAGCAATGAAGACCCAACACAGCCAAAAAAAAAAAAGAGAGAATAAAAAGTTCCATAATTTTGCTAGAAAATAGTAACTAGCCCTGACAATTAGATCAAGGTGATATTATTTTTATTATAAGATTCTATGCTGTGAAATGTTATGCCTTGTCTATTACTAGCTGTGAAATTTTTCCTGAACTAATGAATAAATGAACCAACAACAACTTCTGAGAATGAAATTAATTTCATTAATTTCTAATTAAATGTTATATTTTAAACAGACATGTAACTCATCTTTGATATTTAGTAAACTTATTTTGTAGTGATACTTTGATTATTCCACTGAAATAAATTAAAGCTATTTACTTTCATCAAATTATAATAATTGTAAAAGTCTAGTATTGGTTTAAATTCATGTTATAAAAGAGTTGTGCTTTATGTCTGAAGTTCTTTGATAATCTACAGTGTATGATGTTCCAGGGAGGAGAATAGGGTATGACATTTAATCAAATTTGCCTTTAGTTACTGGCCTCAATAAACTAGAAAGATTTCTAATTTCCCAGTTATTATCAGAGTCATAAGGAATACAAATATATTGAGTAACAGTCATCAGGCCCTAGTCATTTTCTGGATATGATACCTCAGGGATGAAGGCCCAGTTACTAACTTGAGCTCATTATTATACTGTGGTTGAAATAGTCAAAGACATCTGCATAATACTTATCATGTTCTTAATGTACTTTCATTCATCTGCTTGATTTTATTTTTCCTCCCCCGATGTATTTCCCAGTTGTTTGTTGATTTGTTTTTTTATTTACTCATTTCCTAAAAGCAGTCTTGTTTAAATTATGCTGACTCCTTAATTCCATTATATTATATAATTCCAATATATATATATTATTATAATTATCTTCATTAACTCAGCCTCTCAGTCAGCTTGCTTGTGTATATGAAGTTTGTCTACTAAAAGCCCATTTAGCAACAGTGAGTTACAACACTACCTAGGAACAACTGTTTATTTCACAGACTGTAAGTTCTTCAGCTTTATTCAGGATAAAGAAAATTATATGAAACAAGAAAAACGTTGTCCATGTAGCATTTCATCTTTTGTCATTATTTCTTTTATTTTTTACACTGCTTAGTCTGCCAACCAATAAAACTATAGTTATATACTATTTAATTTTACTAATATCTTAAAATTAGATTTAAATTCCTCAAGGAATGGGTTCCTTTGTATTTATTTATTTACTCAGGAAGATGTATTGATTGCAAATCTCCTGTCAAAACTATGTTGGGTGCTTTGATAACTACAAATAGGCCATGAATTTCAAATAAAAGTGGCTTCAGGGTACTTTTAAAGAGTGAATAAATAAGAAAATTTAAGAAATGATATAATTTTATATTGTTGCATTCTTGAAGAGTCTAGCACTAGAAATACTTTTACATTTATTACAAACTCTTCTTTATTAAAAAAAATCAATTTTCTTAATTGCATAAATTCAACTGAAGGGTATTTCTATTCTATCAATAATCCCAACAAAGTAAGGATGAAATCTTCTATAGATGGATCGACCACTGAATTTATTGTCTAAATGAGTACAATTTGAGACTGAAAAAAATAATATCAATAATTTTGGTAAAAGCCAGCTTGAATTGGGCAGCTCACGGCAAACCTGTACTTGTAGTCTCTGTAGAGTATTTTCAGAGTTGGAATAGAGGTTTTTAATCAGCTTTGTCTGATTCTAACCAACACAAGACATTCAGCCAACTAAAGAGATACATTAAAAATAAACAGCCAAGACAAAATTATGTAGCTATTCATGTTGAATAAATCAGATGAAGGAGAGACACAGAATAAAAGTTATTTTAGAGCACCTAGAAGGAATTCAGTCATACCTTTTCCTGGAGGATTCTAGGTACCACAGCCCACTTCCTATTTTTGCTGTCATTAAAAGCTTGGCCTTCTCTGACTCATGGACCTCTTTCAATCATCAATTTTTCACCAGAAAATGAGGTCTATTCTTTTTTTTTTTTCATAAATTATTAGGAAACCTCCAGATCCTAGAATTTCTGTAAAATGTTCAAATTTCTTGGTATTATTTCAATGAAAACCTTTTTTGTCAACCTTCTTGCCAAGGGATGAAATGACTTCCTTCCAGCTCTCACAGCCGAGGGAAAATGCTTCCTAAACCCCTTCCCGACACGCTATCCCACATCACAGCATAAGCTCCATTTTATTTTCTGAAGTCATATTGTATCTTCTCCTTGGTACTAACCAGTAGATAAATTGATATTATTGATTTAATTTAATGTTTGTTTATTGACTATTTTGTTTCTCTAAAATGCAAGCTACATTACGTCTAGGGTTGTATCTGTCATTATGTTGTCCCTAATGACTAGGAGAATGCCTGGAATAATAGGTGCTCAATAAATATTTGTAGGTTTAATAAAATATGTGTTTCTAAAATGAAACAATATCAAAAACTTCACCAACTCAGCTGGTTTTGGAAAATTTTGTAAAAAAAAAGTTTTGATCAGAATATTAGATGGGAAGCAGGAGCCAAAGTTACTGTTACCAATCAACTATGTTATAGCTAGAAAATATTGGAGCATTAAAACTGGTCAGTAATATACTGTTTTTAAAAGAAAAATGAAATAAAACAGACACATCTGTGAGTCAGGCAATTTTAATAACTATTAAAACTATTTTAATAAAGCACACTATTGCTGTTTGTGAAAAATCTGAATATAGTACATATATATGACCCAGATTTCTGAATGAGAATGAAGGAAATTAAATGCAAATCTTAATTTACATAATGACAAACATTATTAGGATTAAGGTTTATTACCCAACTCAAATATGCTATGTATGTATGTATGTCTAATTTAATATATTTTATAAATATTGAGATGAGTTTCACCACCACTCATTTCAGACACACTGCATGTCTTCCTTTCAGTCATGCATGTTAAATGTTAGATGTGCAATACAACTAAATTCTAGAAAGTCAGAGTAAAAGAACACAGATGTGTATAATGCTTATTAATGTGAACACTGAATGCTGACAGGCATTCTCAACATACACTGATATCTTGCATTTATGCCTCAGCATTAGAATTATCTCACATAATATCATGTCATTTCTTATTTTATTTTGACAGAAGGAACTAAAGTGATGAGATGATTCCTCACATGAGCCATCATAATTAAAGCAATGTATACTTCAAATCAAATATTGTCTAATATTTAGTCTCTTCATCGTGAGTTTAAAGTTGGTACTTATAACTTTATTTTTCTGTGTTCAAAAAATGGCTTTATTTTATTCATTGATCACAAGAGGAAAATAAAACCAAAAAAGAAATTTTAAAGGAATACCTAACACCATATACAAAAATAAACTCAAAATGGATTAAAGACCTATATGTAAGACCAGAACCTATAAAACTCCTAGAGAAAAACATAGGCAGAACATCCTTTGACATAAACCATAGCAATATTTTTTGGATCTATTTCCTAAAACCAAAGAAATAAAAGCAAAAATAAACAAATGGGACCTAATTAAACTTAAAAGCTTTTGCACAGCAAAGGAAATCATCAACAAAATGAAAACACATCCTACTGAATGGGAAAAAATATTTGCAAATGGTATGACCAATAAAGGTTAACATTCAACATATACAAACAGCTCATACAACTCAACATCAAAAAAGCGACAGCCTCTTCAATAAGTGGTGCTGGGAAAATTGGACAGCAACATGTAAAAGAATGAAATTAGAACACTTCCTAACACCATACACAAAAATAAACTCCAAACGGATTAAAGACCTACATGTAAGGCCAGACACTATAAAACTCCTAGAGGAAAACATAGGCAGAACACTCTATGACATACATCAAAGCAACATCCTTTTGGACCCACCTCCTAGAATCATGGAAATAAAATCAAGAATAAATGAATGGGACCGCATGAAACTTAAAAGCTTTTGCACAGCAAAAGAAACCATAAACAAGACTAAAAGGCAACCCTCAGAATGGGAAAAAATAATTGCCTATGAAACAACAGACAAAGGATTAACCTCCAAAATATCCAAGCAGCTCATGCAGCTTAATACCAAAAAAGCAAATAACCCAATCCACAAATGGGCAGAAGACCTAAATAGACATTTCTCCAAAGAAGACATACAGATGGCCAACAAACACATGAAAAGATGCTCAACATCACTCATCATCAGAGAAATGCAAGTCAAAGCCACAATGAGGTATCACCTCACACCAATCAGAATGGCCATCATCACAAAGTCTGGAAACCACAAATGTTGGAGAGGGTGTGGAGAAAAGGGAACTCTCCTGCACTGTTGGTGGGACTGTAAGTTGGTACAACCACTATGGAAAACAATTTGGAGGTTCCTTAAAAAACTACAAATAGAACTACCATATGATCCAGTAATCCCACTCCTGAGCATATACCTAAAGAAAACCATAATCCCAAAAGAAACTTGTACCATAATGTTTATTGCAGCACTATTTACAATAGCCAGGACATGGAAGCAACCTAAATGCCCATCAACAAATGAATGGATACAGAAGATGTGGCATATATATACAATGGAATATTACTCAGCTATAAAAAGGGATGAGATGGAGCTATATGTCATGAGGTGGATAGAACTACAATCTGTCATACATAGTGAAGTAAGTCAGAAAGAGAAGGACAAATATTGTATGCTAACTCACATATATGGAATCTAAAAATGGTCCTGATGAACTCAGTGACAAGAACAAGGATGCAGATACAGAGAATGGACTGGAGAACTCGAGGTATGGGAGGGGGCGGGGGGTGAAGGGGAAACTGAGACGAAGCGAGAGAGTAGCATAGACATATATATATACTACCAACTGTAAAATAGTCAGTGGGAAGTTGTTGTATAACAAAGGGAGTCCAACTCGAGGATGGAAAATGCCTTAGAGGACTGGGGCAGGGAGGGTGGGGGGGGACTCGCGGGGGGGAGTCAAGGAAGGGAGGGAATACGGGGATATGTGTATGGAAACAGATGATTGAACCTGGTGTACCCCCAAAAAAAATAAAAAATAAAAAAAATTTTAAAAAAATTAAAAAAAAAAAAAAAAAGCGAACAACCTGATTAAAATATGGGCAGAAGACCTGAATAGATATTTTTCCAGAAAGGAAATGCAAATGGCCAACAGGCACATGAAAAGATGCTCAACATTGCTAATCATCAGAGAAATGAAAATCAAAACCACAATGAAACATCACCTCACACTTGTCAGAATGGCTGTCATCAAAAAGAATACAAATAACAAATGTTAGTGAAGATGTGGAGAAAGGGGAACCCTCGTACACTGTTGGTGGGAATGTAAATTGGTGCAGCCACTGTGGAAAACAGTATGGAGGTTTCTCAAAAAACTAAAGATAGAACTACCGTATGACACAGCAATTCCACTCCTGGGTATATATCTGAAGAAAAAACTCTAATTCTAAAAGATAGATGCACCCTAGTGTTCATAGCAGCATTATTTACTATTGCCAGGATATGGAAGCAACCTAAGCATTCATTAACAGATGGAGGGATAAAGATGTGGTAGATAGACATACTACTCAGCCATAAAAAAGGATGAAACTTTGCATTTGCACCCACATTGACAGACTTAGAGGACATTATGCTAAGTGAAATAAGTCAGACAGAGAAAGACAAATACTGTACAATATCACTTATATGTGGAATCTAAAAAATACACCAAACTAGGGAATATAATAAAACAAAGCTGACTGACAGATATAGAGAACAAACTAGTGGTTACCAGTGAGGAGAAGGAAGGGGGAGGGGTAAAATAGTGGTAGAGGAGTAAGAGATACAAACTACTAAGTAAGCTACAAAGATCTATTGTACAACATGGATATTATAGTAAATATTTTATAATAAGTATAAATGGAGTATAATCTTTAAAAATTTTGAATCACTATATTGTATACCTGTAAATTACATAATATTTTATATCAACTATACTTCAGCAAAAAAGAAAAATAAGTATTTTTTTTTAAGTCAAACCAACAGTAAAAAAAAAATAGATGTAAAGGAAGAGCACATATGAACTTTACATTTTGTTAACGACATTATACATTTCTGTTATTTTTATCCTCTGAAATATTTCAGAGGTGAAATATTATTTTATTTGAAATGAAAAATTTATGTAAAAGTGAATGATTTTAAAATTATCAGAAAAGTATCAGTATTTCTGAATACTAATCCTGAAGGAAAATTTCCCTTCCTCATGCAAAATAACCCTCATAGTTGTTTACAAACATAAACACTTTATTCACTACTTTTTCATAACTAGTGTTTTCATCTGTAAAGAGGAACTAGCAATATCTCTTGGTCCTAGAGATCCGTTTGAATCTTTAGCTGGGAAAATTAGAATACCAGCTTTCTTTTCTTCTGAACTTAGTGGAATAAAAGTAGGAGGATTGGAAATATCCAGATAATACATGTATTTGAAATCATGGGGAGAAGGGCACAGATCTCCAGAACAGAGAGGGATTAGATAGGCTCTGCCTGTCTTCTCGCCAGCAGTTTGGGACGTACTCCCATTCCTGCCAGCTAGGTTTCCAGAAACTCTGTCCATTTGTAAAGGGTTCATGATCCTGTGATCTTACCTCTGCTGTCCTAATTACTGCTCTGCTCTGTCCTTTTGAACTTAACTCCACCCCCTCCCCTGATCATTTTCCCCTTCAACACAAGCATACTGTGTAGCTGGCATTGCTATTATGTAGATTATTGTTAATCTTTTCTGAGAGATCAGGCTGGCACACAATTTTCATATTATGTTCTCTGTAAAATCTAAAATAGTGTATCAGAGACCTTAATGAGCATACAACCTCCCCCATGATGATTTTCACTAAATTCATAAATCTTTGTTACTTTTAACCCTTAAAAATAAAAACAAAATTGACTAGCTTCTAATTACATGACAATCTGGGACAGAATTAAAAGCAGAGTTTCTGCTGACAAGCATGTCTTCCCTGTTCCACCATCATTTGTTGTTTGGAATCAAAGTCAGCCCAAAACATGACCAAGCATCCTCTAGAGAGAGACAGTGGGGACTGGTAAATGATTGAAAGGTGAGATTAGACTTTAAATTTGAGTTTCTTTTATATTGTAACGGTAGCTCAGGAAAACAAAAAACGGTCACTGTTCGAGTTCCCAGTTCAAGGTAAGCATCTTCCCCACAGAGTTGGAAGTGCTTTGGGTAATATTAGATCACTTCCCAATCCCCAAGCCTACTGTCTCCAGCCCGGAACTAAAAACACAGAGTGCAAATAACACAAAAAGAGATGACAGAAAAGCGAGAGTTCCTGGTTACCATGGGACCCTGCTCTGTTTACACATGGAATGAAATTCCCATTGCTAGAGGCACTTCTCTGAATCAAGGTGAAATAATTATCTCCAGAAAATTACTGTTAAAATATACGATTGGTTCAGCCCTCATTAACACACTGTAGCAGTTTACTTTATCAAATTAAAAAAAATAGTGCTTTCAGAGTTCTGCAAATAAAAGAAAAAAATGTCAGTTTTGCTTGAGGAAATTGAAAATATCCCAAACATGGTGCTGCACGGAAAGGGAAGGTGTGCAAAGGACTCTGTGCTGAAGGCTGACCTCCTAAGGGCTGTGACTGAAGTCTGAGGAACCAAGGTGCCTGAGGTAGGCAGGCTGCAGTAAGTCTAAAAGCAATTCTGATTTGTTTCCCTACAATTTCACCTGGGGTTATTTCTTTTTTTTTTTAATAAATGTATTTATTTATTTATTTATTTATTGGCTGTGTTGTGTTTTCATTGCTGAACGTGGGCTTTCTCTAGTTGCAGTGAGGGGGGGCTACTCTTTGTTATGGTGTGCAGGCTCCTCATTGCTGTGGCTTCTCTTGTTGTGGAGCACAGGCTCTAGGCTCGTGGGCTTCAGTAGTTGTGGCACATAGGCTCAACAGTTGTGGCTCACAGGCTCTAAAGTGAAAGCTCAAGAATTGTGGCGCATGGGCTTAGTTGCTCTGTGGCATGTGGGATCTTCCTAGTGTAGGGATCCACCCCTGTCCCCTGAATTGGCAGGTGGATTCTTAGCCACTGCAGCACCTAGGAAGCCCCACCTGGGGTTATTTCTGATACAGTGATGCTTAGGATGTGTCAGGATGTGTCACATGTCTCCTTCTGTATTTAAGGGAGTTGAGGAAAGAGATTAGATCTGCAGACCTTAGTATGTTGTGAAATTGCTACATAAATTTTGAAATTTTCTGACAGCATAAATGGCATTGAAATAAGCTTTCAGAAAACATTATAAAATAGGCTTTTTTACAAAAGTTTTATTTTTTTAAAAAATCAGGAACAATGACTCTGTTTATAGGTCTTCCTGAAGGCAGGAGATAAGATTAACGATCTTTCAAGATTCTCTTTTTAAAATGATTTCATTAGATTTTGTAAACTTGAAGATGGACATATATATTGTGTGTGTGTGTGTGTGTGTGTATGTGTGTGTTTGTATTTATATCAATGTAAAATAAACTAATAATAAAAGCTTAAAAGACTTCTTTGCAATCACCTAAATCTCAGGTTAAAGTTTAAGAACAGCCCAGACTTGTCTTTGGACCAGTAGAATCTTAACCATCATAAAAATACATCCTAGATGAAATTTTGTTTCAACATGTAGTGCAGTAATATACTCAGACTATCTGAAGGTGCCTAAGTGAGATGGGGTTTCATAAGAGATGAATTTAGGTTTTTCATTTTAACCTACATGAGCTGGAGAATCTCTGGTAATTAGAGCAATTACTGAGCTTGTGCCTTTGAGGTCATTCTTCACAAGTGACAGTGGAAGAAACATTACAGTATATCACATTTACCTAAGTACTCTGCGTGTCAATTATACACTATTAAAATACAATTGTTATACTTGAGGTTCTTTACTTTATTTATTTTCTGCCTTTTCTTTCTGTTTCTTGTTTAGAGATATAATAATAATGCTGGGGCTATGGCCCAAATCATATTTTCCTGTTTTCATTTCCTTTTGATCTTGAATTGTTTACAGAATGATTAAATAGAAATTGACAATTTGCATCAGTGTTATTATCACAACCCTTTAATTATGTGAGATTCCATCTGAATTATTTAATGCTGGGATAAGAATGTTAAATATTGTACCAGGGTGGGAGAGTGTGCATTTTGAGGAAATGAATATACTTCCTATACCTCCCAAATTCCTAAGTTTTAAAGATTTTCCTGATTCTATTTTTTCCCGTGTGTAAACAATTATGTAAAAATATGGTTAAATTGTAGATTCAACTTTAACATACAGCATTTAGGGTTTCTAGGTCATAATCCCATTATCAAATGTTTCCACTGCAATAGAAAGGATTTAAGTCACAATCCAAGTCTACATGAAGCAATTATAATTAAGTATCTATTAGTATCTGGTCCTAAACTCTCCAGTCACCCATTTGATAAGATACTAATTAGTGCTTTAAAAGTTGAACAACTAATACTTTTGCATGAAAACAAAAATTAGCATCAACTCTACACTGAACCAAAGCAATTATTTTGAGGAAATGATGAGAGATTCTACAAATTATTTGAAAAAGTCACAGTGTTCACAGTAACTTAGTGAGCAACAAAATAAACAAGTTTCAGAGATACAGATGTGTTTTGTCTTTTTTTTTAGGTCAGTTAAGTTGCTATTACTATGTCAGCAAAAAAAAATTTTGTTTTTCTTGTAAAGTATATAAGCAGGAAAAGGTTTGGCTATGGGCAAACATAATAACTGGCAATCTCCCATTTTATTATTTGTGCTGAATTATCTTCTTACTGTGCCAAAACATACTAATACCCTAAGGATTTAAGCAATGATTATATTGACAGCTTTTTCAGTTTTAACTCTTAAAGACCAATCTCTAGAATAACTGGCAATTCAACATGTACCTGTTGAAAATAGTACCTGTTTTGGACTAAAAACAGCTGCTATAACAAACATACCATAGACTCAAACAATAAATTCTGGAGTCAGGGAAGTCCAAGATCAAGGTGTGGGCAGATTCAGTGTCTGATGGAGGACCACTTCCTCATTCATAGAGGCCATCTTCTCCCTGAGTTTGGCAGAAAGGATGAGAGAGTGCTCTGGGGTCTCTTTCATAAGGATACTAACCCATTCATAGGGCTTTACCCTTATGACTTAATTATCCCCAAAAGCTTCACCTCCTAACATTATCATGTTGGAGTTTAGGTTTCAAGGTATGAATTTGGGGGGAAGACAAAGATTCAGTCTATAGCAGTTGCTGCCTACCTGGTGGTGCTACTTGTTACTACCTATGATATTTGTTACATCTTACCTCCTATTGTCAGATGAGAATTGTGTATCCCCTTAAGAATATTTGACATTGATTTTTTTAAGATTTTGTTAATTTGCAAATTATTTAATCAATATATTATACCATTACCAGGGTTATCTGACATTCAGTTACCTAAATTTAAAATGGTAAATGTCTCAGTTCTTCGTATCTATGACAGACAATTTAAACTGTAAAATACTATGAACCTCATTTCATAACTGCAGAGAAGTCACCCTAGTATTCTAAAAATTAGCATAGTTGTAAGATGTCAGCATTTTGATCTCTGTTCACCAGTGAGATCAGGCTCATGTGTCTTGTAGATAAATTTAATTAAATAGTTTGATATGTTGTGATTAAGCAATGTGCACTCTTAAGACTAGATGAAGTATAGTGCTGAAATTATTTAATAAGAGGAGGTTAAGAAAAATGTAAGAAATTAAATAACATTATGTTCTAAAATTTTTTTCAACCTCATAGGTTTTATATTTAAATAGGGATAGTTAGGGACAGTTTGGAAGGTCATTTAATAAAGAGATCTAAGGAATGCTCAGATAGTTCTTACTTTAAATATTGAATAACTTGACACAATCACAGGCTTTATTTGAAATCATTCCGCATATTTTTTACTGATAGAAGTGAAATATTATCATGACACATCAATTAATTCCTGCCATATTTAGAGCACTGAAGAATGTTGCACAACCTACAAAAGAAGAGGAAGACAATGTGTATGGATATACATAGTGAAACAATTTCATAACTATACTTTTAAAAACCTTAGATGTCAAAGTTTTATTTAATTATAAATTATAATTTTTTCTATGCATAGAAAAATTATGGATGTGGGCTGCCAATGATCTTAGAAGAACTCTATGGGTTCAATTTTCCTTCTATGTACTCATATTTGGAAAATAGTTTACAGGATTGTAATTGCTCCTCATCCAGTGCTAGATGTTGTGTTTTTTTAATATATTTTGATTAATTGTTTTATTTCATATTCAAAACCATTTCGCTTTTCTGGCTAACATATAAGAAAAGCTATAAGAGTTAAAGATTGCCAATACAATACCATGAAATGTAATTATGAGAATGACAAATTCATGTTTTTGCTAAATCCTGCTTCCATGTTTTTGCTAAATCCTACTCTCAATGAAGATAAAGTTCATAAAATAATACATTATACATGAAGTATCAATATGTCATAAAACCCAAATTTGAAAATGCTATATCCATTTCTCTAGATGCAATATCTCTTTTATGAGTGGAGTAGGGAGAGAGTCAGTGACAAGGTGAAAAGTAGGACAAATATTACATCAAAAAGTCAATAAAATGAAAATAATTGAAAGCCCTAATAGTTTATTTGCCCATTAACACTACTCCTGTGCATTTAAGCTTAGGCTGTAATTGTTCTGATCATACCATATGGGAAGAGATTCTGGCAAAATGATATTGTTAACAGTTTTCAGAATCCTTTAGCTAACACTGTAACCATGCTGGGAGTGATGCCACAGTAGGTTTTAAATCCCAGACAAAGTCAGCTTGCAATGCCGAGAATTCCCACTGCCAGTCAGGAATACTGTGTAAAAGTGCTTTAAATAATTGGTGTAGTCAAAGCAAATTTAGATATACTGAATACGTGAGCTTTCAGGGTATGGAATTTTATTCAAAAATGTTCTTTTTAAGCACTGAAAAACATCTTTAAAGTGTAAATAAGCCTTGGGGAGTTATTTCAACTAATGACACAGCCTGAAAAGAACTGAAGCAGCAAAATTTCATGTCTGAAGTTTCGATGGATTGTCACTATAGTATAGGATTTTATGGCCTCTCTGAAACAAAGGAAATATCACCTTTTAATGTGAAGTCATAATTTCATTTTCTTAGCTGATGTAAACAATTTTGCTGACTTTTAATGACCCCAGGAAAATGCTTAATGTTTATATGTCTTCAGATGTTATATGTGTCCATAACCTGAGCCAATAAAAATGGACTGCAGGACTGGATATAAATTAAGTGGGGTTAGTTTACCCTTTCATTTTATGTAAAGCATTTTAGATAAGTAATAAGTAAGGTTTGTTACAGAAAAAAGAGAAGCAAGAGTCATTGCTACTTTTTGCCAGACTACATAGAGGAGGCTTTGCTCGACACTATGGATGCCAGGTGCCAGCTGATTACAAGATGTGTCTGGAAGTGGCCACTGGATACAAGGTGCCTAAAGATCTTGAGACCATCTCCTAGGGTCAATTTTAAAGTAACCTGTTCATTGCCACTAATATTTATATTAAAATATGTGAATGTCATAATACCAGTAGCCTTCAAAATATTCTAAATTAAAATTTTAAGTTACCACTAAAATCTTTAATTATTTTTAGCACATTTGTATAAGGTTTGAATGTATATACAGCAAAGATGTATTTTTAATATTTTCTCCCTCATATTTAGAAAGTAATTTGATAGTATTAATTGACCTGGTTTAATGTCATCTATTTTAATAAATCAAACTTTAGTTTTTGCATATATACACACACATATATAGTTAAGTTATATGTTGTATTCTCATATGTTGTACTCACAAATAATTCAATTTTTTGTGTTCTGGTGTAAAAACTATGCCGACACATAGTAATTAAATTATTTTCATTGCAATCATGGCAGTAATAATTTTCCTTTCTTTTTAAAAATTCTATTGCCTCAACAATTTACAACCATGCTTTGCAGTGGCTAAATAATGTGTATTATGGACCCACCAATTAGGGCCATGTTTCCTTAAAATCCTAGTTGCAAATCAGAGCTTGACCACACTAAATAGGAGCAATTGTGTTTCTCACTTTGTTCAGCTTCAACAAATTGTTTCTTAAAGCCTCCAGGAAAAAAACATACAATTTAATCAGCCTTGAATGTGTAATAGTTTTCAGAAATGAACTTGGTACATTTTTTAATTAGTTTTATATGCACAACTGCAAGCTATTGCTTTGATTACCCAAGCTGCCAAGTGCTGTTGAGTGTGGTTGGGTACCTTGTTTACAGGTAGAGAGCGATGTCTTCTCACTGGGTAACATAAATGAATCATTACCTGTGGGCCATTAATGCTTCAGTGGTCACAATGCCTTCTTTATAGGCAGGCAAAGCAAGGTAAGTAAAATTAACAAATACAGGGCGAAGTCCATAGTAACTACCCAATAGAGAATAGAGGTAATTATCTAGAAAAAGCAGTGTAACACATAAAATATTTAGAAAAAAAACTTGAGATAAACACACACACACGCACACACACACACAATAAATTCACCCAGTTCCCAACATTTGTCCCAAACTGTAATTAAATTACATCTACTCCTCACCCTACCATTCTTGCCCTAAGGACAGGGATATTATTTCCAATTATGATTTGTGTATCTATAACCAGAACTTACTAAGAGAGAACTGGTAAAGAGCTTAGGTGAAATAGAAACTAGCCATTTTTAAAAATATTATTCACTTTTAATCAATTGAAAAAAGGACTTGAAGTTCAGAATACAGTGTTTATTCTTGTTCTGTGATGTATCAGTATGAAAAATATGTGACAATATATTCATTCACTCATTTTTAAAAAGTCTGTACACCTGCAAAACAGGCTCTGATGCTTCCATCTCACTCTTACATGATTATATCCATGCAAAGAACCCTAAACACAAAATCCCAGTACTGAACCCCAGAATTTCATAAAGAAAAAACAAAACTGTGCATTAATTCCCTTTAGCCATCTATGGCATATCTCTACTGTGACAAACAAGCAGTGGATACAAATTAGTTATGCCTATAAATTAATTGCTAGATTTACCTCTAAACAAGAAATATACTGTAAGAAAAATAAGATAGATGTTGCACCAAAGAAATTTACAAGTTTCAACTGGTCATCTTGAAGCCTTGTTTCAACTATATTGCCTTGATCCATAATATTGTCTTGGATTTTTTTAAACAAAAGAGATCCTTAGTTGTCTACATTAAATCTAAGACAATTATTTCTATTTCTATCTCACTAAAAGTTAATAGCCCTGTTGGCTAATAATGTGGAACATCTTTCATAGGCTGTCATGGACCAAATTATGTCCCCCACCAAATTCATATATTGAAGCCCTAACCCCAAATCTGACATGAGAAAAGTTAAGTCATGAGGGTGAGGCCTTAATCTAATAAAACTGTAGTTCTTCTATAAGAAGAAGAGACGTGAGCATCCTCTCTCTCCGCAAGCACACAGAGGAAAGACCATGTGAGGACACAAGTGTGAGGAGGCCATCTACAAGCCAGCAAGGGAGTCCTCACCAGAAACCAATCCTGACAGCACCTTGATCTTAGACTTCTATCCTCCAGAAACGTGAGAAAATATTTTTTGTTGTCATGGCAGCCCTAGGGGATTAATATATAACCTATCCAAATATATTCTTTAGTGAAATGTTTCTTCACATATTCTACCCATTTTCTAATTGGATTGATGATACTTTTCATGTTGAGTGTTGAGAGTTTTTGTATACTCTAGATACTGGTGCTTTGTCACATCTGATTTGCAATATTTTCTCCAAGTCTATAGCTTGTCTTTTCATTATCTTCACAGAGTGTTTGGCAGAGAAAAGCTTAATATTAAGGTAGTGTAATTTATAAAATTTTCCTGTGTGGACCATGCTTTTAATGTCAAGTCTAAATACTCTTTGCCTAAGCCCTAGTTCTGAAGATTTTCCCCACATTTTTCCCAAAAGTTTTATATCTTTGCATTTCATATATAAGCCTGTGATCCATTTTTAGTTACTTTTAGCATAACATATGAGACTTAGGTTGAATTTCCTCTTTTCACCTATAGATGTCCAATTTGTTCTGGCACCATTTCTGGAAAAGACTGTGTTACCCTTACTGGATTGCTTTTATACCTTTGTCAAATATCACTTGGGCATATTTATGTGGGTTCATATTTTTATGGGTGCTCTGTTGTTTCGTTGATATATGTGTTTATCTAATCAGTACTACAAGGTATCTATATCAATATGTATCAGTAGTACAATCTTTGGTACCCAATTATTCCATTTTTATTCTTTTCTTTTTCAAAATTGTTTTAGTGATTGAAGATCCTTTGCCTTTCTATACAAATATTAGAATAATCTCTTCTGGATCTACAAAAATATTTCTGTGATTTTGATAGGAAAAGTGTCAAACCTGTTTTTTTTATCCTCACCCTACTTCTGACATCAGATATATAGTTTTTCTATACCATGTAATTGTCTTCTTGATGGAAATGGACTAGAGTCCTACAATTTAACTCAATTCTGACACTACTTGCCTAGAGTTAGTGCAGATCCCACAGGTTAAAGGCTCAGTTCCACAATACTGCCCCCCACTTCAGCTGCCAATGACAAGTTCATGCCTGTGGTACTTCTAATTGGCTATAAATTGGATATTTCTGTGATGCTCTTCTTGGGTTTGATAATTTTTTAGGACTCACAAAACTTTGGAAAACACTTTACTTACTATTACTGGTTTATTATAAAGGCTATAATTCAGGAACAGCCAAATAAAAGAGATGAATAGGGCGAGGTATGTGGGAAGGAGTACAGAGCTCACATGCCCTCTTCAGATGCACCAGGCTCCCAGCACTTCCATATGGTCACCAACCCAAAGCCCTCCTAACCCTTTCTTTTTAAGGATTTTAATGAAGGTTCCATTACATAGACAAGTTGAGTAAATCATTGGCCATGGGTGATTAAACTTAATTTCTAGTCCCACCTCTCCACCAAGGTCAGGAGGATAAGGCTGAAATTTCCAACCCTCTAATTACATGGTTGGCTCCTCTGGCAATGAGGCCCCATCCTCCAAAAGTCACCTCATTAACCTAAACTCAGGTATTGTTGAAAGGAACTTATTATGAAAAACAAAAGATGCTCCTCAAACCCCTGCCACCTAAGAGATTCCAAGGGTTTAGGAGTTCTGTGTGGTAACCAGGGATAGAGACCAAATATTTATTTCTTATTATGTCACACTTGCATATCAATTTGAAGAGAGCTGACATTCTGTACTATGTTAAGTCTTGCAATCCATGAGCATGGTATTTCTTGCCATGAATTTATGTCTTCTTTGATTTCTTTCATCAGTAGTTTCTCATTTTCAGCATTCAAATCATACATTTTTTGTTAGATTTATACCTAAGTATTTTTTTGAATGGCAGTATTATAATTTTCATTTTGGAATCCATGTGCTCATTGCTAGTATATAGAAATACAGTTGATTTTTGAACTTTTATTTTGCATTCTGCAAAGTTACTGAACTTGCTTCTAAGTTCTAAAAGTTTTTAAACAGATCTTTTGCTATTTCCTACATGCACAATCATGTCAACTGCAATAGGGGTAGTTTTGTTCTTTCCTTTTTTATCTTTATGACTTCTATTTTCTCTTTTCTTACATTATTGCATTGGCAAAAACTTCCAGTATAATGCTGAGTAAGAGTGATGAGAGCTGTTATTCTGACCTTTTGCTCAGTCTTAGAGAAAATGCATCATCTTTCATCATTTATATATGCAATATTAACAGTTTTTAATAGATTATCTTTATCAGAATGAATTAGTTGCCCTCTTTTCTTATTTTTCAGAGAGTTTTTATTATGATTAGGTATTGAATGCATGTCAAGTGCTTTTTTCTGCATTGAGTGATATGGTCATGTAAATTTTCTTTCTACTCTCTTTCTCTTCTTCCTCTGTGACTATGATGCTAATGTGAGATCTTCTTTTACAGTATCAGAGGTTCCTGAGGCTTTTCTTTCAGTCTATTTTCATCTTTGGTATTTAAATGGTAATTTCTATTGTTCTGTCTTCTGGCTCATTCTTTCTCAGTCCTTTCTATTCTATTGACCTCATCCATTGGGTATTTTTCTAATTGTATTTTTTAGTTTTTAAGCTTCTTTTATTTTATTACTAATAGTTTCTATTTTTTACTGAGACTTTATATTTTTTTTTGTTTTAAATGTGTTTGTAATTGCTCAGTGAATAATTTTTATGATGGTTGTTTTAAAAACTGTCAGATAATTTTATTATGTCCATCATCTCAGTTTGGCATCTATTGATTATATTTTCTCATTGAACTTGAAATCTCCCTGGCTCTTGATATAATGTGATTTTCTATTGAAATCTCTATATTTTGTATATTATATTATCATACTCTAGATCTTGTTTCAACCATATATTTTGGCTGAACTGCTCCAGCAGGTTTGGGAATGGTGCCACCTCCTCAATGCTGTATGGTGTAAAAGTCCGCCTTCCCCATCTGCCACCTTTGACAGCTTAAGGAGTGGACTCCTTGTCAGTGTTAGGTAGAGGTGAAAGTGCTGACTCCCCAGCAAGTTTTCATTGACAGTTCCCTCATGATAAGGAATAGGAGTGCCTTATTATCTTTCTCCATATGGTTGCCAATGACACCAGGGGGAAGAAAGGCTGATGGCATCTTTATTATTGGGCTATGATGAAAGTCTTATCTACCCACTAGACCTCCTCTAACCAGTGGTAAGGAAGAGGAGTGCCTTATCTCTACCAGTTGAGGATGGAAGTCCAGCCTCCTTACTCAGCCTTCTCTAATACCTCCTTAGGGCATTAGAGGTGATGTTACAACTTGGCAACATTGTATATCTGCCCTTCCAACTTGTCCTATGCTGGCATGGGTGGGTTGTGTCATAGTCTTTTCTGCTGTGTTTTTCTGGAGTATAGTGGTTATTATCTATAAGTTTATGTTTTGCTTGGATGCCCCTTTCATGGTCCTTTGGCTAGAAAGAGAGGGTTCAGTTTAATTTCTTTTTGTCTACATCTACTGACATTTTTGGGTTTCTGGCTCCTTTAGCTAAAAGCCTGATATATGAAGCAAAAATAAAACCTGGGGAACTCCTTGTTCCCTATGACATTTCTTATATCCCAAGATCTCTAGCCCAACTGTCCTCTCTTCACCTTTTAGAGTCTTCTAATGTGTGTTTTATACATTAGGATTACACTTGTTTAATTTGCTTACACTTGTTGAGAAGAATTGGGAAAAGTATGCCTACTCTATATTCCTGGAAGCAGAAAAGTTGAGTTTTGTTTTTGAGGGGTAAATTCACGGTCCTTTCTGAGACACAGAAAGATAGTACCTCATTATTTATAATCACATCCAACTTGTGAAAAAAACAGCACTTTCTGGTATAAGTTGAGGTGATGAAAAATATTAGGATCCAAGTATATAGCAAGGAATAGATATGCAATCATGCTGCTTAGACAATGGACATTTTAATCCAAAAGCTATTTGTATATTGTTAATTGGTCAATTGTAGAAATAACAGAGATTGGCTAAGGAAAAAAGTAGAGAGCGAAAAAGGGAAGACAAAATACAAAACTTTGAAGATAGCAGTGAAATGAATTTAGAAAAACAGTAAACAAAAGAGATTTGCTATTTTTCCAAAAACTATGCAAAAATAGAAAATCTTATTCTTTTCCTTTATATCCTTCTCTAAACATAGTTTTGTAAATACATACTGAAAAATTAATAAGCACCTCTTATGATAAACTAGGATATTTGCTTCAAAAGACATCTGTCATATTTCAGTACATTAAAAAAAAAAGTGTTCCTTGAGCTTTAAAGATGTTAGACATAGGAAACACACACACACACATACACTCTCACACACATGCACATTTGAGTTACTGAAACAACTCAATAAGTGTATAGCCTATTTCTCAGTCTCTTTATATTATGTTACATCATTTAAGGAGCTTGGTAATATGACATCCTGTGAAGCCAGGATAGATTTATTCATTTGGGCTTAAAATTTTCTTTTTTATATTCCAAAAAATGATATGTTTACTCTTCACATCAATAGCAGATAAATACCTTTGATCTTGAAATCAAATGTAATTTTCCTGATAGACAAATATATTGAATTGAGAGACATGTTTACTTTTTTTTCTTTGTGAAACTCCAGCATATTGGCACTAAAAGCACACAGATTTTTAAACCAAAAAAGACAAAAAGAACAGGAGAGAGGGTGACGGTAGATGGGACATGTCAGTGAAATTATAGAAGAGTAAAGAAGCTTAGAATGGTAAGTAATTTAGAAGAACAGGGAATGTTGAAACCTAAGTGCTAAAGGTAAAGCCAGAAATAATCAAGCTGAACTGCCCTGTGAAAAGCCAGAAAGGTTCAGTTATTAGAGAGAAAAAATACTTCAAGAGAAAGGGGTAAATGGTAGGGTTTGAAGCAGGACAGTTAGTCAGGACATGGAAGCAATCTAAATGTACATTGACAGATTAATGGATAAAGAAGATGTGGTACATATATACAATGGCATATCACTCAGCCATAAAAAAGGAAAGAAATTGGGTCATTTGTAGAAACATGGATGGACCTAAAGAGTGTCATACGGAGTGATGTAGGTCAGAAAGAGAAAAACAAATATCATATATTAACGCATATATGTGGAATCTAGAAAAATGGTACAGATGGATCTATTTGCAAAGCAGAAATAGAGACACAGGCATAGGGAATAAACAAGGGGGGAGGGTGGTGGGATGGGTTGGGAGATTGGGATTCACATATGTATAGCATAGGGAGAAAAAAAAGTCTATACTAGTCTATTCTAGAATTCCTATTCTCTCCCAAAATATCCAAGCAAATACAAGTCTCCAATCTAGGAGAATAATTTCTTTATGATTATGAAAATATAAACATTTTCATATTCCCATCAGATAGCCTAAAAGGAAGCCTCATTTACATCTAGCCTGTTCATGTATGTAAAGCTCCAAATTATACTTAAAAACTCACAAAATAATTGAGTAAAGCCTTTTATCATAAGAATCAAGGATGAAAGAAATAAAAAGAAAAATAATAATCTGTAAAAGCAGAAACAATTCAAAGAGCAGAAACTATATACATCTATATGCAAATACATACACATTATATTATAATTATTATCAGATAGAGAATGTATATGTAATTTATGTGTACACATTTAAATATTATTATCTTCAGAGAGATAATAGAACTTATTGTATCCATGATATATGAACAGGATGCCATAAGATTAAGAACAATCAGCTGGAAAGATTTCATGAAAATTAAAAAAAAAATGTGATAGGGAAGCTTTAACAAAATCCAATAGAACAATACAATGATAAAATACAGAACTTCACCAGAAACATAGTGCAAATGAAAAAGAGATGAAAAAAGAGCGAGAAAACATAAGAATATAAAATAATTTTAAAATAAGAGTTCCAGGACTTCCTAGGTGGTGCAGTGGTTAAGAATTCACCTGCCAATGCAGGGGACATGGGTTCTATCCCTGCTCCAGGAAGATCTCACATGCCACAGAGCAACTAAGCCCATGTGCAACAACTACTGAGCCTGCACTTTAGAGCCCATGAGCCACAACTATTGAACCCATGTGCTGCAACTACTGAAGCCCAAGCACCTAGAGCCCGTGCTCTAAAACAAGAGAAGCCATGGTAATGAGGAGCCTGCGCACCACAACAAAGAGTAGCCCCCACTCACAGCAACTAAAAGAAAGCCTGAGCACAGAAAAAAAGACCCAACATGGCCAATTAAATAAATAAATAAATAAATAAATAAATAAATAAATAAATAAATAATTTATAAAAAAAAGATAAGAGTTCCAAACTCTAATAGAAGTCTAAAAAAAAACACAAAAATTGACGGAATAAATGATCAAAGAGATAATTCAAGAAAATTTCCCGGGACTCAAGATACATTTTTATGCAAAAGAACTTACAGAATCAGCAGATCAATAAATTTCAAAGTTCACTCCAAAGTCACATCATAAATCATTGTGAAATCAAAACCCTGGAATAAAGAGAAGACCCTAAACAGAAAGAAAAAATTAAAAAAAAATAATAAAGAGAAAAAGAAAGAAATGAAGAGAGAAGGATAGAAAGAGGAAAGGAAAAATATGTCCAATAAGAACAGCATCCATCAATATTATCTATTTATAAGTATATTAAGATGTATAATCTATATGTCTTTGAAGATGTATATATCTTTAATATGTACTTATATATATACATAGATATGGAAGGCTTTAAAAAATTTATCCTCCATATACTCTTCCTCAGGAAGTTCCTATAGAAAGTGCCCACCAAAAGCAGTGTGTGTTTCAGGAAGGGGGGTGGGGGGAGACAAGGAAAAAAGAGAGAGAAATATGAAATTGAGTTAACAGAGATCCAAAACAAGAGTGAAGCAAAAAGTGGCCATGTCTTATTGATTTTTAAATAGAGAATCAATAAAACCCTAAAAAGAGAAATACATAGGAAGAAAGAAAGGCAAGGAGAAAGAGTGACATAAAGAGAAGAAGGAAGGAAGGAGAGAAGGAAGGAAAGGAGGGAGGGAGAGAGGGAGAAAGAGGGAAAGAATGGATGAAGGGAGGGAGGGAAAGAAGGAGGATGGGAGAAAAATGAGAGGCAAAGAAACAGTATTTTAAAATTTGTGAAATATATTGAAAATCAGCCCTCACAGGACAATAGTTGTGCATCAGGGGTTAAGTACAATAAACATGTAAGTTGTGAAGGCAAGTCACAAAAAATCATGACAGTAATCTTACATCCAATGGGATAGCATATGAATATCTTTATGAGTTTTGTGGCTTAACATAGAAAGTGCATAAAAAAGAAAAATCTTAGAAATTCTGCCTGTTTCAAAGGCATTTAGGCCTAACAAGCCTATTTTATAACTTTAAGCTTAAAGTGCCTAGCCTGGGTTGTAGATGCTCACAACCAGGTTATTGAGATATCTCAGCTTTTTCAAAATCAGATAACCATTACTCAGGGGAGTGCATGACAATTTTCCATGGGATATCACACATGGATACTTTTCAGGAATTCAGTTCCAGATCGTCAGTTTTCATATTTATTTTTTTGTAAATTGATCTTCCTAAACGCTTGCAGTATTAGTCATACTTTCCCATTTTTCCTGCTACAATCCATCTGCCTCCTTGCTGAAAAGAAAAGCAAACCCCTTATCCATCCTAAATTGAGCACTGTGCTAAGTTATGAAAAACTTCAAGATACTAAAAATAAGAGACAATTACAAACATTGATAATACTGGAATTGTGAAAATTAATGGCAGAATAACAAATCCTACTACAATGCAAGAGAGTGTTTCGACAAAATTGATTAAAATTTCAATAACATTTTACTATGTTATTTTGACCATAAAACTGTTATAAAAATAATTGAATGACATTCTTATAAGAAAATTATAACCAGTATTATCCAATTTTATATGTGAAAAAATAGTTCTTAAAACTTTCACCAAAAAAACACAAAAGGTAAGAAAAAATTAATGGTGAAGCCGAATCACTCTACCAAAAGTAATACACAATCCACAGATGATATGTAACCTATTTAGAATAAAAAGACATTAATCAATCTTCTCTCATTTAACAACTAGACAAGCTGGACAAAATATTTAAAGACTTTGTTTGAAGGCTTTGGAGAACAACTAAGGCTGTGAGAATTTATGAATCTGAGGTCCAGGGAGGGAGAAAAATCCAAAGAGGTGAGCTTAGCTTTAGAGGTGATTTTCAACTAGAGACACATGTCTGTTGCCATAGTGAAAGGAAAGCTGTGCAAGAATATTTGAGAAGCTAAGCAAAGCCTTTAATATCCTTCCTGAATTGAGGGGACAAAATTTAGATTCCAGGGTCTGACAAGGAAAATGTTCATTATTTACAGCAGTCTCTTGAATCTCATCTCCTCTCGAACTCTTAGTTCTCTTTTTAATTTTTTAATGCAATGCTGTCAACATAAAAGAAAGCAGCAAGATAGGGCAGGCCAGGACACCATGCGTTGAGGAGAAGTGGGAAAGGTAAATGCATAGGTACGTCTAAATTATTATGTACGCAATAAAGAAATAACTGTACAATGAGTGTTAAAAGAAAGATTTAAAATCCACGTCAACAATAATATAAAACACTTGCCAATACTGACCCCTTGTTGGGTCACAAAGCAGATCTCAACAATTGCTAAAGTTACAAATTATAGTAAAAATGTGCTTCACACATGTCTCAATAAGGAAATTGTGTTAATTTTCAGATACCTTACATTAAATCTTAATATTGTTTCAGATACAAAATGTGTATAAAATCCTTTCATTCCAGTCAATGAACCTAAATATCATAACCTAGATAATGAAAAGAAAGATGGAAATTTATCTTTATTCCTAATAAAGAAATATTACTGTTTTTAGTATTAGATATGAACTAAAAGTTTCTCTGACAATATTTTCCTTCTGCATCAATCTGTTTATAAACAAATGTGTAATATTTCTTGATGCTATAGAAATTAATCAGGATATTATAAATGCATATCAAAGGAAACATCTGAAAATTATCCTTAAAAATATTTATGGTGGCAATTAGTAATTTGAAGCACCAATCCCCTGCTTTTTATTTTATTGGAAGATAAACCACACTCAGGAAAAAAATAGCAATGAGCAAGAAAATTTATTGTCTATGATAATTAGATATTTTATGTACAGTTTGAATTTGTAATACAAATTTTGGGAGGGATATTATCTAAATCTAATGAGTACTAGCTTGTCCAAATTAGAAATTGGCCTTGTATCCATCAAAGACTTGGGGAAAACCAGTCAAGCAGAATGCCAAAAAGAAATTAGGTCAGTCAAATTCCAAAGTAGGATTTGTGAAATTTGAGATTAGTGTTTACAAAAGAGTCTCAGGGCACTTTATTATTAAAGTCTTATTTTCTAAAATGTAATTGAACATACTCACATATTATGTTAAGGAGGGAAAGCAAGATATTAAGGTGAGGACTGCTTGGTTGATATTAATTGATACATAGAGATGTAACTAACATAGTGGATTAGAGTTGCTTTGGGAAGAGTAATACACATCGTTTAAATATGATCTCTTTATGAAGTCTACCTCTCTCACCTTTCTCATAGCATGTGACATCATTCATGATTATGGAGAAACACTTGTTTTGACAAGTTATGCTTATTGGCCATGGGGCAGTTTGACAATTTTGATCACCCCCTCCCCAAACACACACATTCCAATTATTATCAAAATAATCTTTGTATTATTCTACCAGCTAGACTCCTATGATTGTGCCTTGTGTTTCTCATACCTCCCTGTGCCTTCTGGGAGAGACTGTTTTGCCTAGAACTGAGCTATAGTGGGTCTCAATGCACAGGGTTAACAATATTTGAGATAATTTCTGTAATTAGAAATGTATGACAGAGGACCAACTCTGTCATACATTTCTAAGTCTCTTTACAAGAATTAAGAATATCCTCATGACAGACCTATGACGTAATGGCTACAGTCTCAATTTACAAAACCTGAAACTTGTAACAAGTAGGTCAATTGCTCAATATTTCACAGCTATGTGGAAAATGACATTTGAATATGTTTTATCCATTTCCACAACTCAAGTATGTAATGTGCTCATAAAACTGCATAGGAAGCATATACTCTACTCTATGACCTTGTTTCTCTGGCTGCAGCAACTGAATGGATGGATAGATAGATACATAAATGCACAGATATCTACACACACACAAACACATATATGTATATGTACATGTATATATATGTATATGTACGCAAGCTAGTGGCTTCTAAGGTGAACTGCAACAAAATACCTGCTGAACAAGGGTGGTCTTTACTATAAGGACTATCAGAAATAATCAAATCTTTTATGCATTTTGATTTTTTAAAACATCCAATTCAGAGACTACTGCAGGAAGCTTAAATATATTTATGTGTGTGTGTATATATATATATATATATTTGGCAGGAGGTTAAGATAGTTTAAAATGGAGGCTTTTCATTTTCTCTGTAAATTAGGAAGCACAATAATTTGAAAAGAATAAGGGCAAGGTGATTGGGTCAGATATTTGAAAAGAGTAAATATTGTAAAATAGTCAGTACACAGAACCAGAGAATAAGCCAACTTAGAGAAATCTTGTGGCATTTCTGAGCAGTTTAGTGAGCCCTGTTAGATATAATGAGGCTAACTTTGTAGTTCCCTGATTAAGTGATGATCTTTAGTAATCCTTGTTAACCCAGACACAAGTGTAGACAAAGAGGAACTAGGGAACCCTCTAGAATTTAGGTTTTAACCATCTTGGAAGGACAAATGAACTAATGAATATGAGGATTTGACACTGACAAAATAATGAACCTACGGACAACTTAATATAAGCCTAACTCTATAGGACATTGCTGTAGGACTTAAAAAATTAGATATTGTTTCCCTCTGGAAAAACATTGTTTGACTTTTTGCCTGAGATGAGTAAGGAATTAGAGCACAATGAATGACACAAATGTCTTCAGGCTTCCTTTGCTCCCATGGTTGCATAATACCAAGGTATTATTCCCACCAGTTCCAGCACTTTCTATATGAATAGGATTCTCCAAGTTTCTCAATGTTTCTTGGCCACAGAGTTGCTGTGAATCCATCAACCACATGGCCATGTGGCAGCTCTCTTCCTAAGTCTTTCAGCTAATTCTGTGTCAGCTGTTGGCTTCTGAGCCAAGAACAAGCTGAGTGCTCACAACCATTTTATAGTTTCCCTCAGGGTATAAAATGTGGCTCTATGGTCATATCCTGTCAAATGTTGTGGAGTTTTTATTTCCTTAGAACACTGAGGTGTATTTTCCCTATATTTTTTAGCAACTTGAAAAGCAGGGAAGCACAATTTGTAAAAGCAAGAATTTAGGCACTGAGATTTAGGGAACATAGATGTTTCCCAGAGATTTTCTCAGCAAAGAAATTCATATGTCTTGGTTAACTTTGCTTAAAAAACATTGACAGTAATTGCAGCCAGTTAACCTCATTTGAATGAGAGAGAAAAATCATTACATATTTATATCAAGTGATATTAAACTCCATGTGAGAATTTGTTTAAGGGTATCCTGTGACAGAATTGAAGGCAAAAAGTGTCTCATAGGTAGGAAAAGTACACCAAGGTTAATAAACTAGATGTTTCCAAGAAATCAAAGTCAGATAACATTGGGGTTTTGGAGCAAAACAGTCTACTGGGACCTGGGAACTTCTGATGTCAGAGCTGGTATCCTTTACAGTGGTTACAACTTATAGGATGTGAATGTGGGAGTTGATGGCAGGTATTGAAAAAGGAAAATTCCTTGATGATAAGGAAGTCAAAGAGCTGAGAGGCCAGGATTTGAATATGTCGTCCACATCTTACACCTGTCTAGATATTTGGCCATTCTTAAAATGAAAAGTAAGCCAATATTTTCATTGAGTAAATGAATAAATGAATAACATAGTCATATGCTGAAATTCCAGCTGGAGTTTTCTACTTTTTTTACTTATCGAATAACAAGAATAATTAATTATATAAATAATAGCCTCGTAAATGGGCTGAGTGCAGACTTTTACCTATTTCCAACATATTCCCCCAAGTAACATCAGTTATTTTCATAATGTGCTTTCTTACAAGATGACTTCCTGCTTTCAAAACATAAAACACAATGGCTTTCACAATCTAGTTCCACATTAATTTTCCATTGTTATGGTCTCCCTGACCTCTCTCTCTATTAAACATCCATTACTTGTTCTCTATTCTCAGTGGACCACGTAATATTTTATGTATTTTACTGCAACTGCTTTTTTTGTCCTCCATGTATTCCTGGAACATCCCTCTACAGGCATCCAACCACTCATTCAAAAATTAATATTGATTGTCTATGACATTCAAGTTCTCAACAATGATGATAAGCTGGTTAACAGGATAGATATTCCCCAAGAAGTAAGTAAATAAACAAATGAACATAAAATCATTAATTATGATGGGCCTAGTTTAAAAAAAAAAGGAACCATGACACATGCTATTTTTTACTTTTTTTTTGGAAGTAGTGACCTAATCTAATTTTGGTAGAATTTTAAAAACGACTTCTCCCAGAAGATGACTTGGCTGAAATATGAAGTTAAGGGTATTTATAGAGTGAAAATCAGAGTTTTGAGAGGCCAAAGAAGCCCTGAAGAAGAAAGGGAATCTAAAAAGTCTCTGATGACCTGACTACAACAGATGAGTTCAAGAGATAGGCTGGGTTAAGATAAGGAAGCTGGATTTTATTAAAACTGAAATAGGAAGTATGTGAAGTGTTTTAACAAGTGACACCATCTGATTTTTACTCTTTTTCTCACATTCCCTGGAGAGTGCAGACTCGATTGATAGATGCAGGACACATAAGGCCAGCAGTAGCAGTGAAATGGGGACCTCTTCACTGTGGAGAGAGCAGCCACACATATTGAGGAGCTCATCAATAATGCTTGCTGTTGTCTTAAGTGTAGTGGGTTAGGAACAAGAAAGAATCAAAGATGTGCAGTTTCTGACTTGAGCAGCTGAATGACTAGTAGTGCCATTTAGTGAGAAAATAAGACTGATGGAGGTGAATCTGCCAGAGCCATAATAAATCAAAGGCTCAGCTTTGGACCTGCTAAATCTGAGATGTCTGTGAGATATTTGAGATAATGTGAGCAATTGGGCATGTGGGTCTGGAGTTTAGAGGGAACTCTTGATATGGAGATAGACATGGGATATGAATATGTATATAGATCTAAATATAGCTAAGCACATAAAACTAGACATGTGTATACATATATACTTTCATATAAATGCATATACATGTATGTGTGTATACACTACATATCTGTATGTGGATGTGCATGTGTATATGTGGGTATATACATATATATGTATGTATATACTTATGAGCATATTATGTATGTATATGTATATAAATTTACTTTGCAAGCATAATGCTGTCATCCAGATGTTATTTATGTCCATGACAAAGAATGAGTTTACCTGTCATATTTGTATATCTCCTCTAATATTTCCACCTCTGTGCTATTGCTCATTGTAACATTTATATAACACTAATAGTTTACATCATGTAGAGTTCATCGTGTACATATTTGTTATCTCACATGGTAACAAACTTCTTTGGGGAAAGCTGAATGTGCTATTCTTTTCTGTATCCGTATTGCTTAACTTGTGTGTGTGCTTGCTATGCTACATATGATTGAATTAAGTTCCCTGAAATTTTCAGTCTCAAACATTTCTGTTAAACAATGTATACCTTTATGGCTATATTTGTTGAACATTGCTTTCTTTATATTAACTTATCCAATGTAGCTATAAATGTGGGCAATCTGGATACATACTCTATATTTTTCTCCTCAATAGTAAGATTTTTGGTGAAAGCCTAAAAAAGCATTTGTAATCTTTATGAAACAAACAAAAAACAACAACAAAAAGTCACTGTTTCATTCAGTGTTTTAGAGTTGCAGAAGAGGAATAGGAAGTTTAAATTGTACAAATCAAAGAACCCTATATAGAATTATTGGCCTGGGACATGGGGAGCTAAGAAATGGGGCACAGTGAGATAACAAGATACATTTTTGGAGTGAGGAGATTAGCACCAAACAGAACTTATTAGTGGTTTCTTTCTGAGTAATGTGTGCATATTTTCATCTCCTACTTAAAAGGTGTCTCTCAAGGACAAAAAATGTCATATAACCTGGGTTTTTTGGTCGACATCCAACTGCCTTGATTTCCACCCTCCTCCTTCACCATTCAATTATTTTCTCTTATTTTCTCATACCTGTTTATTCCCTTGGAAGACTGTTTTAATATAAAACAGTCTATTTTCAAGTATTCTTCAATTTGCTTTCATCAGGTTTGTAATTATGTGACGTATAATTTGAGCATGCTTTTGCAATCAATTAAATCTTCATCTTTAATTAAATTACACAGAATATCACTATCTAGATATACATTTATGAGGGAAAAGGAAAGAGAAAAGAAAAGAAAAAAAAAGAAAAGGAAAGGAAAGGAAAGGAGAAAACAAAAGCTCACACTTTTAAGACTAAAAAGGTATAACAAACTGACCAAGAAGCTACTTATCTAAAACCCACTAAAAATGTGGCGATTTAAGACAGGTGGTAACCAGTTTAAAACAACTCCTCCCACTTTAAACAGGTAATGCTAAACTAAGAGCTTGCACAAATATCTGTACGCTCACACAAAGTATAGGAATTATCTCAGTTAGTTCAGCCATGTTCGTGTATCCTACTTTCCAAATCAAGGCATAACATATTCTCTGAGCTTTTCCACAAATGGAATAATAAGCACCAAAATCATGTGAGCAAAGATAACAGATGTGGGTTGCTTTCTTTTCTGGTTAATATCACCTGTGGATGTCTCACACACTATGTATTTAAAAGGATTTAAAAAGAAAGGGGTTATTTGAAAAGGAAATGAAACCACTGTTACTAAGACATGAGCTTCTCTAATACTATATACAAAAATAAACTCAAAATTGATTAAAGGCCTAAATGTAATACCAGATACTATAAAACTCCTAGAGAAAATCATAGGCAGAACACTCTTTGACATAAATTGCAGCAATATTTTTTTATATCAGCCTCTCAAAGTAGAGGAAATAAAAGCAAAAATAAGCAAACGGGACCTAATTAAACTTGGAAGCTTTTACACAGCAAAGGAAACCACCAACAAAATCAAAAGACAACCTAGTGAATAGGAGAAAATATTTGCAAATAATATGACTGATAAGGAATTAATATCCAACATATATAAATAGCTCACACAACTTAAAATCAAAAAAACAAACAAACAAAAAACCCGATTAACAAATGAGTAGAACTGAATAGGCATTTTTCCAAAGAGGAAATGCAGATGGCCAACAGGCACATGAAAAGATGCTCATCACTAATCATCAGGGAAATGCAAGTCAAAACCACAATGAGCTATCACCTCACATCTGTCAGAATGGTTATCATCAAAATGAACACAAAAAACAAATGTCGGAGAGGATGCGGAGAAAAGGGAGCCCTCGTACACTGTTGTAGGAATGTAAATTGGTGCAACCACTGTGGAAAGCAGTATGGAGTTTTCTCAAAGAACTAAAACTAGAATTTCCATATGACTCAGCAATTCTATTCCTGGGTATATATCCAAAACACAAGAACAAAAACACTAATTAGAAAAGATACCCGTACCCCAATGTTTATAACAGCATTATTTACAATCGCCAAGATATGTAAGCAACCTAAGTGTCCATCAACAGGTGAATGGATAAAGAAGAAGTGGTAAATATATGCAATGGAATACTATTCAGCCATAAAAAAAGTGAAATTTTGCCATTTGTAGCAACATGGGTGGACTTGGAAGGAATTATGCTAAGTGAAATAAGTCAGACAGAGAAAGACAAATACTGTATGATATCACTTATATGTGGAATCTAAAAAATACAACAAACTAGTGAATATAGCAAAAAGGAAGCAAACTCACAGACACAGAGAACAAACTAGTGGTTTACCAGTGGTGAGAGGCAATATAGAGATGGGGAGAGTGGGAGATACAGACTATTGTGTGTAAGATAGGCTCAAAGATATATTGTAAAATACAGAGAATAAGTCAATATTTTGTGAGCTTGCTCTATCACTCAGCATTAAAATAAAAGGAAAAAGGAAAAGAGAAAATATTAGAAAGAATGCCATGGTGGGCTAATGTTCATCAGCTTCCTGGAAAATAGAATTATTCATAGTTGTTAAATTCTAATAAAGACTCCAGTGACAGAAAAATACCCATTGTAGTCCCAGAATTAGTAGGTTGAATTTTCTATATAGAGATAGACTTTGTAGCATTTACTTTTTAAAATATTTATTTATTTATTTATTTATTTATTTGCCTGCACCAGGTCTTAGTTGTAGCATGTGGTATCTAGTTCTCTGACCAGGGATTGAACCTGGGCTCCCTGCATTGGGACCTTGGACTCCTAGCCACTGGACTGCCAGGGAAGTCCCACATTTACTTTCAAAAATTTGCAGCTTCTAAAAGTGACAGTAACAATGCTTGAATATGTGTGTGTGATATTTTTTCCCTTAACGCATAGAGATAGAGATAGAATATCACCCTATTTAGTTGCTAGATGTGAAAACTGCTAAGATTCATGGAAAAGCATAGTAATTCTAATATTTAATGTTAGACAGTTTTTATAAATAATATATCTGTGTGATAGCTCTTCTAGTGACAGGTTTTCAATAAAGTTAAGCTGTAAGAAAAATTTTGTATTAATGAAATTACTGGAAAGATATAATTAATCAAATGAATATAAAACCCGGTATTAGATTTATTTTTTCATTTCCCTTTTTTTCATTAAAAGTTTTTAACCTGCAGACTTGTTATGCTTCAAATTTTATAATGAGATTATTTCATACTGAGCATTGCTGGAAATAATATCTTCAACTATGAAGAAAAATACATGTGGTTCAGTATGGTGTTTCAGAATACATGAGAAAATATTCTTTGTCCTTAAATTTGCATTTATTTTGAGTTATGCAGCTTGAGTGTGTTAAAAACCAAGATTTGATCTCTTATTTCTACTTTAACTCCTTGTATCAGATGGCATACTTCAAAGGAGACTCTAAGAGGTGTCCTTCCAGAGGCTGTCACCTCTCGATGTCGCTTTACACAGTTTTGCTATCATACCCAGAGCAATGTCTCTCTTTCATTGGTAATTTGCATTTGGCCCTCTATCAGGCATTGATTTTCACTTCTGTTCCCAGTACAGCAGTAAGACCTGGAATGTCTAAGCATTTGGGAGTTCTATTCTTTCATTGCCACTAAAATCTATTTTTCAGAAGACTGGAGTTAACTCTTCAGAGTAAGTCTAAGATCTTTAATGCTTTAATTTAGAAGTGGAAGGTATTGTGATAGTTAACTTGGCTTATGAAATGGGAAGGGGTCACCCAATCTTTTTGATTAATAAAATGTCATCATCCTACTTCACAGAAAGCTTCAAAAATTATATCTACATAAAACTGTAGAAAGTTACAGAATAAAGGGACAAAGATTAAATTCTGGAAAGTTGTTTTTCCTTTTAAGAATAGTTTCCTTAATTTGTAAGAGTTAATAGAAAGTCTAATATAATGAAAATAAGCTTGAGACAATGAGTACTAATCCATGTTTAATCTGTAGAGAACTACACATATGAAAGCATCCCTAATAAGTTCCCATAAGGATGTCAGTGGTCTCCACACACTTCGTATCACACAGAAGACTGAGAAATGCTACAGCATATATCTTTACAACTTCTACAAAAAGACATGTATGCTAATTTCTAAGACAAAATCAAGGGGCTAACTCATTTTATGAGTCAGACTTTAAAACAAGTCTTTTTCATTTCTATTATAGATCATGTAATTTATTCTGATTTAAGTGTACAGATGTCCACTTAAAATGTGTATTTCATAAAGGCTCAGACTAGATTTATAAGAAAAAAACTTGTTTCTAGATTTAGCAGCAAAAATAGTTATTAAGAAGGACGATTAATCTACGCTAAAGGCTGCTGAAAATAAGACAATGAAATAGGATTAGAAACAGAGTGTTTTTAAATAGATGTGTTAGAACGGTGTTTATATATGTATTTCTAAAATCACAATGCTACTCTACTCCCACCTGCTTGGTAGAAATGTTTCAAAAAAATGTATAAAACACAAATACACTTAAAAAAACCTGAATAAAATGACATACAGTTCTGATTCCCATTAGATTTCCTAATGATGCTCATTATAACTCTAACTGCATTTTAATGCTGAAATATAATGCTCCTATTCATCATCAGAATGGAACATGGATGCTGACAATTGACGAAACTTAATAATAGAAGAGTTCACAAAATTCAGAACTCTCTGTGTATATTTGCAGCTTGAAAGGAAATGTGTGATGGATGTTGATCAGCTCCAAGAAAAGTGAAATGACACTTCTGAAAGAGCAAATAAAGTGCTCTAAAAAGGTTAAGCGACACCACTCACTGTAGCAAATAGGCATAAGACAAAGTGAAAATCTTTCCTACAAAATTCAAAAGGAATATGAGGAATTTCTTATTAGATTACTTTTTATTTTAAGTAGGTCATGATAAACCAAGTTTTAGTAGTTCTAAATTCTCATTTTCTAATCTCTTTTAGAAGTCAGGTTTGTTTGTAGTTTCATGTCTCTTGTGCAGACATATGTGTGGTTCTTTTCTTTTTTGAGAAAAAAGAGCTATCTTTATTTTTTTAAAGGATCTTGAGTTTTGAGACAGGATTCAGACATGTGGACCAGTATTTGTCTCAAGCCGAGAGAAATCAAAAGGTTAATAAAGTTCAGCTATTCCTTAGGGATAAATGATTTGTATTCTCTGTTCTAACAATTAAAGAATTGTTTTGAGATCCTATAACTAGGGTGAAAGATATCACATTTTGATTCTTTCACAATTAAGAATTGAAAATCTTAAAGTTTTGCAGCTATGTTAGAATTTATAAATGTTCTTTATATACAATTTTATAAATATAGAAGCTATTAAAAACAAAATAAACATCACTGGTGATCTCACATGCAGTGATAATCCTTGCTCAGACCTAGGAGGATCTTCCCAATCACCTTTTGGTTTGTACTGGGCTGATCTTTCTAGTCTGTCCTGTAGTGTGTTTTCCTCAACATTACAGTGTGAGCACATTTTTTCCATTAATTATGCAAATTTAACAAAAGCCTTATAAATTATTTGATAAGATCCTACTGAAACTAATATTAATGTTCAAAATATAAAAATCCAACCCTAAGTTCGTTTTTGTCTGGACAATGTGACTGATATGTCACAGAGCCTACAAGAATGTTTGCTTTTTGAAGTTTTACCAAATTCACACGTGAAAATATCTTGACCTTATCCTTTTTGGTGGGGTAATTTCTTCATTATTCTATTTTTTTTTCCTGTGCATATTTGACTGCACAAGCTTTTTATGGGGTAATTTTGATGAGCTCTATTTTCTAGGGAATTATTCACTTCATCTAGGTTTTCAAAACTATTTGTAGAGTCCTACAAAGTAGCCTCTTGTGATTTTTAGAAAATGTTCTCTGCCATCTCTTTTTTCTGTCTCTCTGTCTCTACATCTCTGTCTCTGCCCCCTCTCTCTCTTTTCCTGATCAAATTAAATAGTGATTTGGCTCAAAAAAAAAGACCAGGATTTTAATATATAGATTTGTTCTTTTTCCTTCTCTAACTTATTAATTTCTGCTTTTCTCTTTATTATTTCCTTTCTTGTGCTTTCTTTCAATGTACGTTGCTATTCTATTCTGGTTTTCCAACCTGAGAATTTAGCACACTCATTTTCATTCTTTTATTTTTAATAGCAAAAATACATAAAGCCATAAATACTCCTCTGTTCATTGTTTAAAATCCCATAAATTCTATCGTTTTCATAGAATTCATTAATCTAATATTTCAGTTGTATTTTTCCTTTCATCCAAGATTTTTAATAAAATCCATTTCTAATTTTGACTTGTTTTTTCCCAACTATTATTCTCTCACAGTTTATCTGTATTTTGTAATCCTTCCAGTGACATAATAAGATTATCAAAGACTAAAACCCTTCATTTCTAGTAATTTCTGAGGCCATCATCAGTATCATGGGAAATTCAAATAGCTTGGCTCATGAAGTAATTTTGAATAACTGCAGTGATAAAATGCTTGACTTGCTTTGGAAGGGGGTTGCTATTTTGCTTTCCATTAATAATGTTTTTCATATAAGCTGACTATTTGGGTCTAATATCTATTTTCTATTTCTGTTGTTCTTCTATATAAAGTATTTATTAATTTCTAATATTTTGAAAACCCCAGAAGTATTTCTCAAACTATATATATTTTATTTGTATTTTATACTATATGTTCATATTTTTATACCATATATTTATATTAAAAAAATTCTTTCTCTCTGACCTTGGAATTTCAGTTGCTGCCTTTCACCTTTTAATCTGTCACTGTGCAAGTTACGTCTTAGAATTCAATCCCTAAAGAGTAGCTTCTGTTTCACTCCAGATACTAGTGCATACATTATTTTAATTTCAATGATTTACTAGTAATAAATTTGGGGAAACAAGTTATAAAATAACAAATCTTGATGTCTAATCAAGCTTGAAGAAATGTTATAAATATCTTATTTCCCTTTTTCCATATCTGTATTATTTCAGTTTTTCCATGTTTTTATTAAAAGCTGTTCTGAACCTAGGCATCTACTCATACTTATACCTGCCTCACTCCATGCAGTGAAAGGGGATTTAATATCATAAAATAGGTAGACTCAAATCTGCAGAGTGTAAAACAAGATCTGATATAAAAATTCTACATTTGTTGAATATTTTCTTTGTTTTTTACCTTGGTCTATAAAGATACTTAACATCCATTCTATACCATTTTCTTAAGCAACAAATTTACTTATAATGAAAAGTATATAATATAGCAGTTGAAGGTACAAAGCACCTCAGTTGAAGTGATGATTTTAAATTAGTTTAAAAATATTGATTAAATTTTACTCAGCTATATAAACATACCATTTTAGTTTTCTTTGAGTAAGTATGATATATGTTTACCTTATGCTTGTAATAACAGATTTTTCCACCATTTGCCAAGTTACAAAAAAATATATTTGAATTACTGAAAAATACATAGGAGACACTTCAACATATAAATTGCTATTAATAAAATGATATTAAAGGCAGCAGTTTTTTAAAAAAATAATGTTACCTGTAAATTAAAGTAGCAGATCCTGAAGTAATAGCCAAGAAGGTAAATGATTCTGTTAATCTCATTAAGAAAATATGAAATATAAATTGTTTATGAGAAAATAGAACACTGTAATTTCCCTTCTGTATGTACTTTTATTTCCTAGACACCAAAATGTTACCCTCTTAAAAAAACTGCTAGGTAAAAGAATTGGGGGAATTATTTATAACTATATATGATAAAACTATATATAAAAACTAAGTTAGCATTTTGCCTTAGACTCACCATTATTTAACAAAAGTCCATTAAAATTCACAACCCATTAAAGTTTATTTCAAGGTAACACTTTTTTTTCAGAACAGATTGTTCTTCCAATTTTATCCATATTCTTGGTAAATTTATTTCAATAAACATGTTTCTACTTCTTTATCTTCTTTGCCTAATTACCTTCAGATTTTAAGAGAGATCTGTAATATAGAGCTTGATAATATACTCCAGATGTCTTCCATCTGACGATATTATTCTGAACATGTAACAGACTTAACAGTTCTCTGTTACCTCTCAAAGAGCAAGTTTCATACAGTGAAATTCTACTCTCTCTGGCATTATACAAGAGCCATACACTGGAAGGAACATAAAAATATTCACAATAATATGTTATCTACATACAAGCAAATGTGTGTCTATATTTATACTTATTTATTTATTTCTATGATCATGTAAAATTCTTCTCTGAACAGAATAACATGAAAGTAAAATAATCAAGTTCAGATAGTAGATAGTGTTCGGATAGTAGATAGAACATTATGTAGATAATAAGCATGTTAAATTAATTACACAAGGAGACCATTAGACTCAGGTGGCTCTGATGCTATAGCAGCCAACATAACAAACCAAAGCCTATGATTGCTTCAGTTATGAAATTGAAACCTAAGGACAACCAATCACAAGCAGCCAGCTGGGCTTTAAGCTAACCAATAATTTCCTTACTTTGCTTTGGCCTTTTCTCTATAAAATTCTCTCCTTGAGCCCCTGTTGGTAGAGCCTTCCTAGCCACTTCAGTATGGTGCTGCCTGATTAGAACAGATTTTTCTCAAACTTTTAAAATTTTCACTATGCCTCAGTTTATGTTTAAAAACTTCAATCCATATATTCCCTACGCCTACTGCTAGTAGTCACATACTGCATCCTTGGCCACCTATAACTTGCTGTCCAAATCACCTACTTCTAAGCACATCAGTAGTCTGTCGTCACCATGATAGCTTTTCAATTTTCAGGATTCATCCCTTCAATAATTTTATCTTAATTGCCTTATCTCATTATGTGACATTTTCGGTAAATCACATTCATTATCTTCATCTTGCCAATCTCTGTGTTATATACAGAGAATACAAGATGAAAGAGGCTACTTATAATCTAGTTGAGGTTGAAAAGTGTTAGAGCAATGAATAAACCAGGTGTGTTTGGGGAGCAGCAAAACGATGAGTTTAAAAGTTGGGATCATATCTTCCCACTTCTAAAATCACTGAAAAGCTAATAAAAGCATTCCAATCTTTACCATATCCTGGGCCACAAAGCACTATATGATTGTCTCATAGTCTACCACCTCCATTGCTATCTCTCCTTTAGCCACATTGGTTTCCTTGTTGTTTCTTAAACACCCAAGCATGAACGCATCTCAAGGTGTTTGCATTTACACTTTCCTCTAGGAGAAATTTTCTCCCTCCATATAACCCATGGCCAACTCCCCAACTTCAGTCAGGATTCTGCTTAAAATTTTCCCCTCCTCGCAGAGACCTCCTTCCAGATCACCCTGTCTAAAACATCTCTCCTCTTCACTCCTTGTCCTTTCACTCTACTTATTTTTCTTCAGTGTATTTATTATTAATTGACATTATTTTACAGTGTTTTTTAACAGTCAGCCCCGTGAGAATATAAGGTCTATGAAGGCAAGGATTTTGTCAGTTTTATTATTGTGTCTCCAAGGCTTAAAACTTTTCTTGGCAAAACAGTAGTACTCAATACACTTTCTGAATAAACAAATGAGTTATTCATTACTTACTTATTTTATTGACCTTGTTGGTATCAAATACAATAAAATAATTTGAAGAAAAAGTTGGGTATCTTCAGAGTAAGAAGAAGATCAAATTGGATCAAAAGGTAAACATATAGAAGTGAGGTTCTCACATTGATGATTGCGGGGACAATATAGGTTTTCTATGGAAGTGAAAAATTACAAAATTTATTGTGGAAAACATTTACTTTGATGTATAGTAATAAAGCACTTATTCCACAAGAACAACTGAGGCTTAAATTTTTCAACTTTCAATTAAGTAAAGATAAGCAAATTCAAGGGTCAAACTATAGTGGCCAAACCATTCACAAAAATGCATGGAAGTCTCCACATTACTTGTACACAATGTATCCCCACATCATTTGCAGGTAATAAACCTCATTCTTGGTATTATACATTTTCAATGGTTTATGGTTAAATCAGAGAATGATAGGAAAATGTCCACCATCTTTTAAAGTAGTATTTTTATCAACTCTACAAAAACATTTGCAATCTTCCCTGAGATCCTCAGGACTCCTTTGGGTAAATGTCTCATATACTTCATTATGTCTCTAATTAGGGACCCTGCTTGGCCTCAAAGTTTATAGAAACTAAAGAAGTAAAAGCCAAGTCAATAGAAACTATATGAAATATATTTTTGTCAAATTGAGTTTACATTTTTAATAACACATTTTAAATCACATTTGGTATCCAGCAATTTTAGTGAAGCTCTATATTCTTATGCAGATTATGTAAAAATGCTACTTGCATAACATTCTGGGAAGGAGATTTGGAAAGTGTTATCTTCTAAAGATCATTTAAATATAAGACTATGGAGCAATTATCCATGGATGTTTAAAACATCAGATGGTGGAAAAATCACCTCATCCTGTTCAATGGGAGCAATCTGGAGGCGTGCAGTGTGTATTCTAATTGTTTTATTATATTTAGTTGAGGAGAAAATGCTAAGCAGAATTGGGTTACCTGCCCAACCCTATATAAGTGGTTATCAAGAAAAAAAAATACACCTTGGCAAATGCTGCCTATTAGTCAAAGAAGTGCTTACATTCAGCTTGTGTATGATGTTTGAAGACAATTTAAATTTAGAATCTTGGTAATTCTTGACATACTTTTTAAGATTCAAAGATTACATGAAAGAAGACTCAAAAGAAATTCATGTTGCCTCCACTAAACAGCTGAACATCAGACGTGAGAAAGAAAGGGGGGAAAATAATTTTTATTCGCAAGCTGCTATATCTTTGAAATAACTTACAAACACCAAGTGGAAATCATTTTTGCAATATTTTACTCTTTATAGACCAATCAAATACATCAGAATAGCATAGAAAAGAAAGAAAAAGAAAGGAAAGAAGGAAGGAAGGATGGAAGGAAGGAAAGAAAAAAGAAACCCTACTTTCTGAAAATATATCCTTTTTTTAGAATATATATTCATAATTCAGCTTTGGATTCTGCTCCCTGTTTTAGCCTCCCTAAATGAATCTAGAATGCGAGTGAAAATGCATTCTCAGAGGTTAGAAAAGGTCACTTCAACATTCATTCATTTAGCAAATACTTGGATGCCTACTTACTGCCTGGCATCCTTCTTAGGTTTGTACATACAGCAGAAAACTCTGACACAGCTTACATTCTAAAGGGATCGGGTACTTCATCTTATTCTTTCCTCTTATTTTTCCAACTTCATGACTTCTCTTATTTCCATTTGATCCTGTTGCTTCTTCTTATATCATTATTCCTGGTAAACCAGTTTGGACTTAATATCTTTGCTTTGTCATCAGCAATCTTGATGAAAATAACGGCTAGACCAACTTCTTTTTAAGCTCCTGCCTGACAGGAAAATGTTCAGAAATGCATTTCATCATGCTAAGTGGTGTTATTATTTTCTTATTCTTTTTTGAGATCTGGAAAAAAATATGTGTTCATTAAATTCTGAGACTCTTAACACTTGCAGCAGCCTTACATTCTCCATACTATTTAAAAAGGAGGTTTAAGAACAGTAATCTGCTCAGAAGGGGAGGCCGGGGATTTGCCTTGAACTTTAACAGCATTTGCCCCCATCAAGTGAAGATGCATGGACATATAATACTAGAACTATTTTATATAAAACTATTATATATATATATATTTTATATAAAAGTAATGTTTACTACAGAATTTACAGGCAAGCATAAAACTAATTTAATTTGCTAATGGATTACTGAGAGAAAGAAAAGAGAGGATGATTCCAGGTTAAGGGAGTGGATGTCTAAAAGGCTGGAGTTGCCATTAACTGTGTTGGGGAAGATAGCATCAATGCTGGAGAGAAGGAGCAAGAGATTAAGATTTGGGGCTTGGATTTTAACCAGGTTAAGTTTGACTTACCTATTTAGAACTTCAAATAGAATTGTCAAGAAGGTAATTAAATATACAAATCTGAAATTAATGGGAGATACCCAGGTTTTAGATAAAAAGCAAGGTCTCATCAACACATAGGTCACATTTAAAGTCATGAAAGAGGGTCACCGCATAGACAATGTGATAGCAATGGTAGTCAGACCACTCAACTGCTTAGAGGGTGGGGAACAGAAGAGAAATTAGCATAAGGAGAATGAGATGGAAGTGCTTACTGTAATAGGAGGAAAACCAGGAGGCTGTGACATTCTAAAACACCAAGTGAAGAACTGTTTAAAGAAGGAAAGTGTGATTAACTGTGTCAAATACTGCTAAGTCAAGTAAGATGAGAACTAAGAACTCATCACTGGAGTTTGAAATGTGGAGTTTTTAGATAACCTCGCCAAGAATATCTATACATGTCTATGGATAAAGCTTGATTTAAGTGAGTTTAAAAGGAAGAAAAAGAAAATTAAAACCAGCCAGTGTTAGAAAACTCATTGTAGAATGATGCACTAAATAGGGGTTGGGGAGAAACAGAGCAGCCATTTACAATCTGATTTTTCCCTACAAATAAACATCAATGAGTTGTTTCTCAGGCATAATATCCTATAATAATTTAAAATATGTCTAGGATTGATGTGCTGCATTTTTGCTACTGATCTCACTATATTTTTTAATACAAAAATATTTTTCTAAAACAAACATGACTATTTCATTTGGGGTTTAAGTGCAACGTTCAAAGCCAAATAGACTCTTGCCTTGAAAAGACCCACTAAGTGTCATAACCTCAGGTTAACCAAGTATGTGAATCTTGGAAGAAAAATATACTTAACCTTTCTATGTTGCATTTTTCTCATTTACAAAAAACTGCTGACAAAATTACTTGCTCAAAACTAATATGCAAATACTGGTTATTTGGCATCCATACAATCTTTTAAGAATTCTAAATGACACAAAAACACCTATTTTTTCTCACCTGCTACTTTTTATTTCCTGTGAGTCTTTTTAATGCTTGTTTTGAAAGAAGAGTTTCCTATTCAAAACTTTTAAAAATCAATTACATAACTGGGATTTCAATTTCTGAGTCAACCCTGCACTTGTAAAGGAGTTGAATTTGGAAATAAGCTTGACATTCAAACCTCATAGTATTGGTTCCATTGCTTTTTACCACAGGGATATAATCCTCACAAAAATACTATTTGATCCCAGAAGGGGAGAAAAAAAATGATAATGGATTGCCGCTCCACACAAAACCGAAACCGTAGAACAGAGTTCTGGGTTGCTGCCATTCAAATGAATAGAAACCGGCAGCAATTCTAACACCTATCCAGTTTCAATTTTGTAACATCTGCAGGCATCATTCTGGAAATGGTAAACATTTTAATGGTCAGACCCTGTCCACTTTTGCATTACTATTTCCAGCATTATCGCCTATTTCTATCTGGAAAGAGAAACTAAAAGGTGACAGATTGCTGTGAATGAAATGAACAGCGATGCCATTGGCATTCATTTCTCCCGCAGCATACCCGCTACTTTCCCATTCCTTTGTTGTCCTTCGGAGAGCTCTCTTATTGCTTTGGAAAATTCAAGAGCCAGGCACTACATTTTGACCATGCAGCCAGGACTCCAAGCATCAGCACATGAATTGAGTTAAGAGCATCAAACAACTTTATAATTACAGTCCGCCTCTTCCTTTTAAACACAAATCCATTCTGATCGAATGAAGATGGAAGCAGTATAGTCTCTGAAAATTGAATTTTTATAAATATAAAAACTTTTAAGTGTCCAGTGCACACCCACTAAAATTCAGAAGCTAAATAGCATGTTATTTACTTTATATAAATTTGAAATTTGATTAACCAAATCTCTTGCATTTTGCTAGGATCCTGTGTATTAAAAAGATAAGTTGATTTTAGTTGATAACTACCACTAGAAGTATGGTATTTGGAAGATAATTCAATGTGTGTACTGAATGCATGAATATGATAACTCAGCCTAGATGTATATGCACTTATTTTATCTATTTTTGTAAAAGGGCTAAAACAGAAGGAGCTTTTCTTTTTTCTTTTTTCTTTTCAACCATTTCCAAATATATCTTCAAACATATATCAGATTTCAACCTGGACTGTACAGTTCTAGGCATTTTGCTGAAAGATCTCACCTCATTTGGTTGACCAATTAAAGGCGAACCAAAGCCAAATATGACACTTCTTATTATAGTGTCAGATTAGTAAGTTATAGTTCAGAGTGTTCACTGAAGGAAATTCCTCCACAATTCTAGAAAAAGATTTACTCTGAGGGCTACCTGTATTCTAACAATCACTTAAGGAAGGAATAAACAAATGTATAGAGCCTTACTTAGGAGTTTATTTATAACTATAGTGAAGACATAAAATATGACTTTTAGTGACACATTTCATTTTTTTCTGCCTTTTGTCTTCTGAAGGAAATATGTGTTTCCTGTGAAAAACAGATTTGTCCGAAGGAAATATTAGAAAACTAATAGCAGCTAACATATGAATCAGCTCTGGAATCTCTATAATTTGCAGTCTAAAGACCTAAATAAATAAATTTGTATTATCCTTTTTATCATGATTAGTAAAGTTGCTAACTGTAGTTTAATATTCCTGTTTATTTGTTAATGTGTTTTTGGAATCCAAAATTGGGTTATCCAGGTATAAGTAGAGGACATTTAACTTAAAGGTAAAATACTGTACCTCAAATATGTTAAATCTTTATTTGCATTTTGAAGTACTGCAATATAGTAAACTTCAGCATCAAAGGCAGCTCAGAGTTGCTCCTACTGAAATTTTTAATTTTGGTAATTAACACAGTTCAGACCAGAATTTTTTCTTTGGCATAAGATAAATTTGCCCAACATTTTGCTTCCAAACATCACACATTCTGATTGATGAAAGACTTTTTTATTTTGAATAAGCTTTTTCTTTGGTTTTTATGTGAGGGTGTTGGTATTTAACTTGAACATGAAAAGCTGAAACATTATAGAAAGGAAAGGAATTTTCTCCACCTTTCTCCAAAAATAACAAAACAAAACAAAAAATCTCTCATGAAGCACTGAACTGTCAATTTCAGACTATAGGAAACATTTTTCTTTTTATCAAACTCTGGGAATTAACAACCAAATAAGTCAGAAAAAGGGAAAGCAGCAGTAGCCTCTTTTACGGCAGCTTTCAGTTATCTGAGTGTTTGGTTGGTGGAATGCAAAAGTGTCATATCTTCAGTATGTGTGTGTATAAAATATAAAGCAAGGTCAATAGATCCTATCCCAAACAAATATATGGTAAGGCTTCTACCCAAGATAAAAATAGATTATCCCTTCAATTCACATCTGACTTTATGGTGTGTACAAAAATATGTATGGTTTATTCAATCCATGCTTTAACTTAGGAATATGTCAACATTTGGTATCCAAACTGATTTTTTTTATTTTATAAAATTAAAAATATTCCACTTCTCCAAAGCTGATTTTAAATTGTTTCCAAATGATCCAGCCTACACAAACCTAATTTCACTTGAAAGATTTTATTGTTCCTGCAAATACTAAGTCATGCCATCCCTCTCTATCTGATATCCCTACATATTCAAACTTTTGCACATAATTTGACAAACACTATCTTTAACTAAGTAGTTAAATAAAATAATTCCTAGGCAAATCAGTAGTTCCCAAGCCTGCTATATGATTTTCTGCAAAATATATTTTACAGGCATACCTCCTTTCATTGTGCTGTGCTTTACTGCACTTCACAGATATTGCATTTTTCACAAATTGAAGGTTTGTGGCAACCCTGAGTTGTCGGATGATGGTTAGCAATATTTAACAATAACATATTTTTAAATTAAAGTATGTACATTGCTTTTCTAGACATAATGCTATTGCACACAATAGATTACAGTATAGTGTAAACATAACTTTTATATGCATTGAGAAACCAAAAAATTTCATGTGACTCACATTATTCTGATAGTCACTTAATAGCAGTGATCTGGAACTGAACCAGCTGTATCTCCGAGGGATGCCTATATTTTACTTATACATAATAAAGCAAAATGATCTTCAAGATAAACAAACTGAGAAGCTCATAAAAATGGTATGGAACAAAAGAAAATCCCAATTGTTTCTCAAGCTTTACAGAGCAGTAATCATTTTCCTAGGCTGACTGTGAGAATCACTTGGGACATTTTTCGAAATCACTGATGACCATCATCTACCTCAGAATAACTAAATAAAAGTCTCTGCATATGTAGCCTGAGAATTACAATATTTTAAAAGTTCTCCAGGTAATTCTAATGTCCAGCCAGATTGGAAAATCAGTACCTCCAAGGAAAAGGAATGGCATAGATTTGTTTTGCTACTCTGGAGATCACTTGTATCAAAATGTGGTTTAACAGCTAATCATGGAAAAACTTGAATAATCAGTCAAGAAAATGAAGTTGTACTTGTAGTGATATATGTCCCACATATAAAATTTCCAAATAACTTAATTATATAAAAATGTAAACAAAAAATGTAAACCAAATTATGTCTTCCAAAAAGCCAAAGGCAGAATTCAACATTAATATATGTATGTATGTAGGTCTATATATGTTTGTGAGTACATGTATCTATAGCTACATAGATATTGATATATAAAAATAGAATATATATACAGAATATGTAAAGATATGTAGATAAATAATTGAGACATACAGAACATATGTGAAACATCTTTGGAAATATATTAAAACACTAGGTTTTAATTTCTACAGTTTTTTTTTTTTTTTTAACAATTACATGTAGAAGGTTTATAATAACCTTGGAAACTAGCCTGCACATTTGATATTTCTTTAATCTAGGACATTGAGTCAAGTCTGGACCAATATTTAGGTCTTTAAAATTCCACTGCAAAGTTAAAAATATAGATCATGATTTATAATATGATATAACATATTCCATATCACACTTATATTCCACAAAATCATTTTTTCCTATAATATTTTTTGTAGTGATGGGTGGAGTATTTGCATAGGGCTACCAAAATACTGAAGACTATGTGATTTAAAACACAGAAATTAATTTTCTCACAGTTCTAGAGGCTAGAAGTTCAAGGTCAAGGAGGCAGCAGAATTCGTTTCTCATGAGACCTCTCTTCTTAGCTTGCAGATGTCCACCTTTTTGCTGTATGCTCACGTGGTTGCCCCTCTGTCTTTGTGTTATGTGTCCTAGTCTCCTCTTATAAGGACACCAGCCAAATTGGAATACTACATTCTTCCCCAGTGACCTCATTGTAACTTACTCTTTAAAAATCCCCAGTCTAAATACAGTCACATTCTGGGGAACTGAAGGTTAGGATACAATATATGAATTCTGTGAAGACACCATTCAGTCCATGAGGGATAGATAAAGGAAAATCGATAATCAGATGGACAACCAGTTAAGCCAGTGGACAAAAAAATTTCAGGAAAAGCAAGGTAATTGGTATGTAAGATAGTAGTTGCTCAATATATTTTAAAATAATTTCATAATTTTAAAGTGAAGATGTAGAAAAGTCCAAATCAGTTCAGAGACCAGTGAAACAACAGTTTAGCTGTAGAGGAGAGTAAGTATAAAGAAATAGTGCAACATGTACCTTTAAAGGATGATTGAGATAAGATAATGGCACTTAGAGATAGTATCAGTAGGGTGGATTGTATTTTGTACAAATAATTATAGAATATGACATGTGATGGGGTTCTGAATGTGCTACTCCAAAATACGGCATCTTGGTATACTGAATTTCTTAAGTTGAAGGCGTTTGAGAAAATGGCAAAAGCAGGAAGATCACTCTAACCTCCCTCCACCTCACCCTTCTTCCCTGAAAACAGGAGATAAACCTCCCAGATGAAAGGAAATATACCCTCCCTGTAACAAGAAGGTAGCAGGTATCCTATCACCAGAGAAAGAGAATTTAGGGCCAAGACAGCTATATAAACAAACTTAAACTAACCCATAACTTTCTAATTGGTTCTTCACCATTTATTTTCCCTAGCCCGAATTCCTTTGTCTTGTCAATTCTTTACAAATTTACTAAAATATTTATTTTCATCTAAAAGATATAAAATTCCATCTCTGGTCACCTCTTAGAGTCTCATATTTTTGTGGGACTCCTGTAAATAAATTTTTTTTAATTTAATTTAAATGTGTAAATTTCAGTGAGGGAAGGGCTTAGCCAAGAACCAAGAAGGGTAGAGAAAAAAATTTTTTTTTCTCCCCTACACATGTCTTGTCAGCATCAGAAAGAGAACTATTGCAGAATAAGAGTGAAACAGGAGGGAAGGGGGCAGAGCACAACCTTTGAAAGAATGACATAGCCTGAGGACATGACATAAACTGATTAGAACCAAATGAGTCCAAGATGGCAGACAAGTTGCCTTCCAGGCTTCATGACAGTTCCAAGGCTGACCTTAAGGATCAAAAAGTGGGTGGTGGCCCAATTCCTGGAAATCCTCATCCCTTCCTGAAATAGCTGGAATACTCCTTCCACTCTTTAGCCTATAAAATTACCCACCCCTATAAAAACTGACAACCCCATACCCTGGTGCCTTTCTCACCTTTTGAGATGGCCCACGCTCTGTCTGTGGAGTGTGTTTCTCTCTAAATAAATCCTTTGTCTCGTACTGAATTCCTTCTGTGATGAGACATCAAAAAACTGAGCTTCATTAAGTCCTGAAAACAAGTATGTGATATTAGTTGGAAGACCTTGGGTTTTGGCTGGGTTCGAGTCTTGGCAGCATAGGTTCAGGTCCCAGTCTGAGGTGCATGGTTTCAGCAGGGTGGCAAGCTCAATTTAGAGGAGATTTTTTTATAAGCTTTTGCTGACTCAGTGCATGCGTGGAGATCAGTTAGATGCCATAAAATGATAACACAAACAATGCATAATTTTCACTTAAAATCTTAGTATCAAAAAATTGTGACTTAGGAAATAATTTTGAAATGTATCTATTTTATCTAAAACAGGAATACCTGTTTAAAATCTATAAAAGGTAAATTGGCTTCACTGTTTTCAAAAGTTGCATTACATAATGTAAGACCATCCACTATGAATTTTTTGTTGGTTTTGTTTTTAGGTACACTCATTATGTCTTAAGAAAATAATTCCTTACAGTGAGCTGAATTGACTTTCTTATATTTTTCATCTATTATTCCTAATTCTACTACTTCCATGACTTTAAAGACATGTTCCCATATCAAGGCAATTATTACTGAAATTCAACAACTAAAATTGGGTGTGTAGGGAGGTGGAGAGGGTGGAATCAATTAATTTTGTTACATGCCCCAAATTTTAGATCCTGTCATTTGTTTGTAATTAGGTGCATTTTGTCTCTGAGCTGCTTTCTGATCATTTTTTTTCCTATCCAATATTGATGCCACTTGACTTGTCCAAGATTACCTGTATATTCCATTTGGTTTAGTCAGATGCTTTGGGCACTGCTGTTTTCTACATTTGCCTGGATATCTAGCTTCTTTGAACCAGTTTCATTAAAAGCTAAACTACAGTTTCTGCTTATTCCCAAATAACCTTCATGAACTTGGATTCTAGTTACTCCTTCAATTTCACCAACCAGAATCAAACAAGTTGTAACATTTAAGAGCTTATTAGAACTTCAGAATCTCAGTTCCCACCCAGGACCTGCAGAATCAGTTTTCATTTTAACAAGACACCCAGGTGATTCATGTGCACATTAAAGTTTGGGGAGCTCTTATCTTTGGAGGTCAGCAACCCTTTGAGGCATCTCTCCAAGCCCTGTTGTTTAATCTCTGATACCTACTTGATTACAGTACATCTGTAACCACACACCAAAGACATGACACCCATTGCAAATTCCTGGTTCCCAAATATCTGAAAAACATGATCATGTCTCCTTTAATTATTTTCTTCTCTGGTCAAGCTTCTTTGGTTCCTTCAGCCATTTCTCTCATATAAGTGTTTCCAGACATCGTCAAACCTCAGTCATTTAGAACATCTATTAGATGATTTCTAACCTGTCAGTGTCTACAGAAAACACAGGTTTCTCTTCTGCCTACTGCACAGAAGAAAACACTGAGAGGTAAATGCAAATAGGATTCAAGCATGACCAGTTACACATTACCAGTGCATTCATGTCTTAATAAAGTTGAGAAATCAATTCCATTTTTAGCTTTTCTCTGAGAAGGATTGCCCAACATGATACATAATGATGAATGTTGACCTCTTAAAATCACTAAAGTATAAAGTGTAACAAAAAATTATTAATACAGCCATGTGATTAAGTAGGTCTCTATCAATGAATCACAGTGATGGAATTATTCTAGACTTTACCTGCAGGAGTGAAAAATGAGGTCGTTAGTGAAAACCAAATGCAAATATCATCAGATTCTGGAACATTTCTCTTTATACATTGAAAAAGACATTTTGAATTTGCAGAGATGTACATACTTCAGTTTTAAAATATATCTGTATGGCAAATAATTTCTTTTCCTTAAAAATAGTCTAGCACTTGAAATCCTGAAATTAATTGTTTAAGCATTTGAAACACATATGGCTATTTTGTAAAACAAGTGAAAATATCTAAAGTGAAATTTTAAAGTAAGGGGTATATTAATATGAAATTTTACAATTTTTTGTATAATATTATAATCAATTAATTGTAACATGCCAACAAAACTAAATTATTCTAGATTCCAAGTATGCCTCCTTTTTGTCAAATGTTGATACTTTTAAATGGAAAAGCTTTGGATATTAAAAACTGAATTTACATTTTTAATATATTTAGATACCTATGTGTCTCACATGCACACACACACACACATCTTGAAAACCAAATAGGATAAGTGAGTTGCTTGCCTCTAAAATATGATTCAACTTTATCACTAGCAAATTACAGAGAAATGAAATTATTGAATACTTATCTAGTGGGTAAAATGATGCAATGAGTTAGAAACAGAAAGGTAGGCTATGGAAAGTCTTTGGTGAACTTTATAATCAATGTTGAGTCATAAGAAGTTACTGAGAAAAGAAATTACATGACCTAGGTTTTGAAAAGTAAACTGTTGAAGGAAAAAGTAGTTTCTTGTTTGTTTGTTTTTGTAGGTTTGTGTTTCAGACCCAGGAAGACTTGTCAAGAGAGAACTGTAATTATCCAGAAGAAGAGTTTATTTTTCTTCATAGTTCCCTGGTTATAAATTTTACTAGATAGTGATCAGACTCTTCTCCAAAGTCATATTATCCTGTTGCTTTTTTAGGTACATTTTAGGTACATTCCTTAACTAACTCAATACCCCTACTGTGACATAATTGATATTGATTCATAACTGGTATCAAAATCTTTACTGAAAGCTATAATTGATCAAGTCATAATTTCTATTTAAATTTAATTCTCTTTAAAAATCACGATATTCTGACATAATCCCCACTCAGCCACTCTCACCGTGATGGGCAACATGCTTGTCTAATTGCCTAATAGTTGAATATTTGTATAGAATTTTTCTAATGAATGAATTTCAATTTAAGTGTGAAAAGGAAAAAGTGAAGTATATCAGTTCATTAATTCATGTAAGAAAGGAAGGAATGCAGGAAGGGAGAGAGGAAGGAAGGGAGGGAGGGAAAGTAAAATGGAGTACTCTATCCCAGAAAGAATAAAAGGAAATGTAACAGATCATAAGAATGAAGAGATAAAAGATATAACCATTGATTTTATTGAATTTAACAATTAGGGAGTAGAGCTGGAAGATAGATAATTTAAAAAATTTTAATAACTGCTATAATCAATGGGAAACATAGAAAAGGAACTTAAGACTAAGGAGTGAGAAAACACTGATTCAAGGATGATTTCTGAGGGAGGTAACATATTTGATGAGACTTTTGCAATTAAAAGAAATTTATATGACTTTTTTTCAGTCTGATTTTTTTCTGATAGGGAAGAAATGCAGGCTTTATTTAGGGGTTTAGGGAGGAGGGTGCCTCCTTTTCCTTACACCAGCATCACGGGTTTTCTCAATTCCATAGTCCTTTAGTGTACCAAATGGGTTAGCAATAGACAGGGTTAGAGATGATGATTGTATAAGAAATTATGTTATGGGATGTTGCTCTACATTCTTAAAATTCTGTTTATGAACAAGTTATTGTTGCTGCTTTGTTGGTTACTTGAACCAGTTGCATCAGAACTGATTTTTCCTTTCACTTGAGCATAAATCTGAGTAATTTTTTTAAAGTTTTTGATTCACAGGCTAAAATGTGATTTATGACTCTTTATGTGGATTTAATTAGTCTCATATATTAAAAAATAAAACAAAATATCATTTACATTTTTAAATGTTTTGTTAATCCAAATAAATTACATGGTCTTTACTTTTAAGTTTGGTCTTCTAGTGAGTTCAAGGGATTTGAGGGCTGACCAAGGTAAAAGTTAAGGAGCACATAATGAGCTTTATTTTGGTGCCACTTCAATAGGTTGCATGTTAAAGGCAATCCTTGACAGCCCAAGACCTTTCAGAGGCAACAGTTTGGGCCAGCAGGAAGGGGAAGAAGACAGGCAAACTCTGCTTTGGGAAGTGTGCAGAATCACAGAGGGAGCTTACACAAATCTGATGATGTCACTTAATGACACAATGGAAAGTTTCTGAGCCATAGAACTCTGAAGGGCAGCAGTGGCATGGAATCTTTCATGGTCCCAGGGCTTATCTTATCTATGGCTAGCAGATCTTGGGTGTAGTTAGTGGAGTATGCAAAGCAGGAAGGCTTTAAACGTCTAAACATCTGCTAATTTTAGCTCTATTTAAAGCAATTGGATGTGTAAAAAGTTGAGTTTGGCTGTTGAGCTAATGGTCCCAGCCTACCTTGAAGAAATAAACAATATAAGGCCATTTTTTCAGTCTCTATCTTTAACCCATTTATGTAACAGGAATATAGAGCATTGGTAAAGATTTAATATCACTTTTTTCAAGTAAAAGAGAATAGCTTAGTTTACTAAACTAAGTAGAGAGATCACCTACTAGGGAAACATCATTTCTTGACAATAATATTCATTCCGTGACAAATGTTTAAAACCACATTCAAGTACTGTACCATTTTTTGAGCTTTATTGCAGTCTTACAAGGTAACTATTTTTTCTTTTTATCTTTTTGAAATAAATATCTGCCTACAGTAAATACAAAATTCATAAACACATGAAATGATTTAATAAAATGATTTGGGGAAGATAATTTTCCCATTATTTCTTCATATGTAAAATAAAGTAGGTAGATACTTGGTCTCAAGGACCCTTCCAAAGTTAGGTACTATGATTAATATTTTAATATTTTCTTCACTGATATAAGAATCCTGTTATATTTACCTTATTAATTTGTTTAATAAACATTTCTATTCATAGGTAATAAAATACTAGTCTCAATTTAGTTCAAGCTGGTTTAATCAAAGGAAATAATAGAAACATTTCTATAAATTGTCAGGTAAAAACTGGATGCACATTGTACACTAAAATGTGGGCACTGCTACTATTTGGAAAAAGATACAGAGATAAGATCACTAAGTGCACTGAGCACCTTCTCTTTGCCAAGTGTTTTTCTACATTATTTTTTTTACAATAACCTTCTTCAGCAGATAGCACCTACCTAATTTCTGGGTTGAGGAAACAAAATCTCTAACTAATCAACAATTTACTCAAGGTGATTTAGTTTATAGATGGCATGGTCTGGATTCAAGTATTTCTTCTTTCAAACCTCCTCATTTGATACGTTATTATGCATTCTCAAGTCCAGATGTTCTGGATGATTTGCTACTTCATCTTAAAGTTTAAATAGTCTTAACATTAAATGTTAACTGATTTCCAACTAAATATAAACCCAAAACACATGTATAATTTTATTCTACCCACTTTTGAAGCCACACATTATAATAGAAGAAATGTGATTCAGTGATTTATTACATTAAGTTTAAGTGAAGAGACTAAAGTGGGTATTTCAAATAATAAAGACTATTTTCAAATATATTCCAGAATATTCAAGTCCATTAAAAAGGTAAATGATAATTTTAATTGGAAAAATAAGCAATTGTTTTCCCTGTTCATATTTTTGTATCTTTTAATTATGAAACACAAGGAAAAGTATATGTGTACACATGCAGACATACAAAAGTACACATGTACACATGCAACATATATGTATACAGACATAGTCTCTTGACTGTTATATCACTTTGTGGCTATTATAAAAATGTCCCATACTTTAAGTAACTAAAGTTATGTGGCTGAAGTCAAAATAAAATTAGCATTACTTCTAATTTTTTGTTGTGTCCAGTTATGTTTAAAAAAGTTGTAAAATTTTCCCTATCTTGATGAGGAATTAGAAATTTATTCTACTATAATTATTTTCCTTTTTAAACAACCTAAATAGAAGTCTAACAAATATTAAGAAGATAAATTAAAATGAGATATTAGCAATTAACTATCAGCATTAAAACCACCTGCTATCCTTATTCAAAATGTTGCTGTGATAATTATGATTACCCAAACCAGGAAACATGTGAGAGGTAAAGGAGGGAGGTTACAGTTATTTTGCTCTAAGTAACAAGGATTCTTCCAGGAAAATAGAAAAATATATTCACCCTAATTATTTTTTTCACCCTGATTATTTTAGTATCCAATTTTTGTATAGGAAGCGTTTCTTGCCCATATGCACACAAAAATTACACTTCATTTCTTTGCAATATCATTTTCTACAAAGTCCATATAGAGAAGAAAGAAGTGAAGACTGGAACCATCTTACTTTTATAAAGTCAGCTATTTGTAAAAGCTGTTTGTTCAATATAATGAACTACTTATACAGACTCTTAAAATGTTTTATTTCAATAAAATCCGTATGAATCCCTAGGTGATAGTTTTTTTCTTACCATATGAGTCAGAAAGATGCTTCTCTATTTCTTTGTTTATACAGGAGCTATTCATGAGAGAAGTATGTAGTAAACCTTGCAAAACATAGAGAAACATGCTCTGTTTCTCAGTTCTGATGTTAATTCTTAAGTATGTTTCTTATTTTGACTTTTGTATTATTTATTAATCACACATCTAATTTCTTATACTAGATATGAGATACAGGAACTATGTTTTTTCACCACAGTTTCTTCTAGTGTCCTTCATATGACAGGTATTGGATAAACATTTTCTCATTTGAAATAAATGGATTGATTCAAGCGTTATTGCTCAGGTTCTATTAAGGTCACAAGTTATAATCAACATACAGGTTTAAAATAATATTCCTGTTTATAACTTATTCTATTTCTTAGTTTGCTTTGAAAATCTGCATTTGCTATATATATAATTTTTCCTTCATCTAGTCATTTCAAACTTAATATTGAGAAGAAAAGGAATTGCAAAACAGAGTTAATTGTTAGCAAGAGATATTCAAATGGAAGATTATACCTTAAATATAATTCCAGTTGTAAAAAGTATATGTTGTATCTTGTATTATAACGGTCAACAAAGTTTTTCTGAAAAGAGTCAGATAGTAAGTATTTGTGGATTTGTAAGCTATATACTCTTTGTTGTAACTACTTAACTCTGTGGCTGTACTATGATGAAAGCAACTATAGAAAATGTGCAAATGAGTATGGCTGTGTTCTAATAAAGCTTTATTTATAGACACAAATTTATATTTCATGTAATTTTCATGTTTCATGATATAATAATCCTCTTTTCATTTTTTTAACCACTTACACATGTGAAAACAATCTGAGCTTGCAGGATATATGAAAATAGTCAGCCAGCAGGTTTAAACTGTGGGCCATAGATATAACCCGTGTTTTATCAGGGAATGTCATTCATTTTTCAGTCACACCCACATTCACAACCAAAAATATCTATAATTCTCATTAGCTGATTTTCAATTATGAAGGACAAATATCAATATTGTATTTTTATTTTATTCTTAGCCACTGCATGAAAGCTGAGATCAAATACAACTGAATTATTTTAAATAAGGACATGGAATTGTAAACATTTGACATCAGCATGCAATCATATGTGCACATATATCAATTCAGGCTTCGTGGACAAAAATTGGAATATATATTATTGTTAATTGAATTCAATCCAGAATGTAAATTTATCCTTTAACATACAAAATTAATTTTACAAAAGAGTTTTTATTCTAGCCCAATTGGGAATGATATTAAAAAAACTACCTGCAAAGATTAGTTATCATATTTATAACAGGATGTACTGATACTACTTTTTCCTTTTCAAAGATATTATTCCTTTCATCCCACGAAAGGAAAAAGATATAGTAATTATTTTTTATGCACAGGAGAAACTGAGAATTTTAATGCAGATTCTTCTCTTAATATTGCCTAAAATTTTCTTTTTCTCTTATTCATGTTTGACACTGGCAAAAACCTTTAGTCAAATTTAATAAAAAATCACAACATAATAATTGAAACAACGGAAAATTGAATACTTAGGTCTATCATTAATTGCACTAGTCTAGCAAAGCTGGCATCTGACCACTTTAAGAATGAAAAAGGAAGAATCCACAATTGACACCTATAAATATATCTAGTAATTCCCTTCAAGAACATATAAACAGAGGCATTAGGTAAATTTGCCCTTTTGTTTTGTGGAATCTTGATTATGAATAGTTTGTGATTTTAACCATGACTCCTATGTATGAATTTTGATGTTCATTGACTCTTCCTGTTTACTAAGGAAAAAAATTAAAGACATCAGTTTCAGAGAAAAAAATAAGAGAAGTGACAGATAAATCTAGGAAGTGTAATCTATGAATAACAGGAGGAGAAAAAGAAGTGAATGGAAGTGAGACAATAATTACTCCATCAAAAGAAAAATAACATTCCTAAGATGAGTAATGGTCTGAATACATAAATGGATGACATTTTGCTGGGTGAAACTGATGACAAAACAGCATAAACTTTGAGAAATTCAAAAATTAAAAGACAGTCATAAAGAAGCCCACTCAGGAAAACAAGCTACTTAATAAGTAAGTTATATTTCTCTTCAGCAATACTGGAATCCCAAAACAGCAAATGATATTTATAGTTACTGAAAGCAAAGGGCTGCCACACAGAATTCTACACATGCCAATGATGTCATTCATTAGACAAAGTGAAAGAAGTTAATTTGTTTATACAAAGAAGATATCACTCACTCTGCTATCTGAAGAAAATACTGAGAAGGAATCTAGCAAACCAATAAAAGAACCAGAACAGAACCTCAAGAAAGGAGAACATGCAGAGGAAATAAATCAATGGTGAGCCTTAAGCTTCAGCATACAGAAAATTAAGTCCAAATTCATAGAATATGAACTGTAATTCCAGAATAAGTATTCTTGAAAAAGAAAATCCTTGCTACAAAAGAAATAGTAAAAACTGGTAACTAAAAATGCTACTGTAACTAAAGAAAATGTAGGATACTTTGATAGGGTAGAGTTTGTTTTAAGGAAGTAAAATTGTTCTAAAGACTCATAATTTTAGTAGAGAAAGGCAGTGGGGGACAGAGAACCCTAGCATGGATGAATTAATGAATAAATAAAAAAATAATAAATTTATTTATTTATTAATACTACATATATACACTATTTATACTATATATTTTTATATTATATATGTACTATTTATATTATATATACATACATATAGTATAAATATATATACATAATGTATAAATATATCTATGTGTATATAAACATATATACATATAGTTTAAATATATCAAGGAAAGAAGAAAAAGTATCCATTAATGAAGTGGAAATGTGAAATTAATCTCCCAAATTCATAAGGTAAAGAAAGTCAGTGTAAAGCAAATTAATCAAAACATAAATTAAGAGTAAGAAGAAAAAACTAAAATTTAAAATAATAATTAAAAACAGAAGAAAAACTTGTATGTATCAAGTTTTTTTTTTTTTGGTATCAATTTTTTATTCTAAATGTGAATCGACTGATTGATACCATAAAGACAGATTTACAAACTGCAATAAGAAATACAGCCCAGGACTTCCTAGGTGGCGCAGTGGTAAAGAATCCGCCTGCCAATGCAGGGGACACGGGTTCGAGCCCTGCCCTGGGAAGATTCCACATGCCACGGAGCAACTAAGCCCGTGCGCCACAAAAAAAAAAAAAAAAAAAAAAAAGAAATACAGCCCAGTCAGTAATAAAGGAAGATAGAAAACAAAGTAATGAGTAAAATATGCCATAGTACAAGTGTCGGGAAGGTAAATTTTAAGAATACAAGCACTAAACAGAGTAAACAAAAATAAGAAAAATGTACATTCATAAACAACAGAAATTATTTGAACAAAAATATTTTTAAACTATTTTATCTGAGACATGACATTTAATCTGAGAGAGAGAGAGAAATTTATTTTAAGGAATTGGCTCATGCACCTGGGTTTGGTGTGTGGAGAGTGTCACCAGGGCAGGCTGGAGACCCAGGTAAGAGTTGATGTTACAGTTTCCAGGCAAAGTCAGTCTGGAGGCAGAATTCTTCCTTTTGGGGCTTAGTCTTTTTTCTCAAAGCCTTCAACTGATTGGATAAGTTCTGCCTACATTAGAGAGGTTAATCTGTTTTACTCAAAGTCTACATATATAATGTTAATCACATCAATATTTATAGCAATATCTAGCTAGACTATATTTGACCAAAAACTGGATACCATGTCCTAGTCAATTTAACCATCAAAGGAGATTGTATCAAGTTGGCAGAGGAGTGGGACATGGAGTTCTCCTCCCACAGATACATCAAAAATACATTTACATGTGGAACAACTCTCACAGAACATCTACTGAATGCTGGAAGAAGACCTCAGACTTTCAAAAGTGCAAGAAAACCTCCATGTAACTGGGTAGGGCAAAAGAAAAAAGAAAAAAAAGAAAGGAACCAAAGGAATCAGGATGGGAGTGAGCTGTGAAAGAGTGAGCTGCAGAAAGTTTTCTGCATACTAGGAAATCCTCTCACTTGTGGGGAGGTCAGTGGGGACACAAGGGGAGCTTTGGAGCCTCAGAGGAGAACATAGCAACAGGTGTGTGGAGGACAAAATGGAGAGAGACCTGCACAGAGGATCAGTGTTGACTGGCACTCCCCAGGCCAAGATGTTTGTCTGCTTGTCTTCTGGGGCAGGTGGGGGCTGGATACTGAGGCTGGGGCTTCAGAGGGCAGATCCTAAGGAGAGGACTGGGGCTGGCTGTGTGAAGACAGGCTGAGGGGACTAGGGCATAACACACCACAACTGAGGGAGTCCAGGAAGAAGCCTGGGCCAGCCAGAGAGGCAAGGCATCATTGTTGGGGGACAAGTGAAGAGTGGGAGGGTTTGTCATAGGAGCTTCTTTCTCCACACACTCTCAGGCAGCAGTGCACTGCCTACAGGAGCTCCAGAGGTGGACATGAGCTGAGTCTGCCATCTCAGACTCCAGAGGCAAACTGCTGCTGCCCCTGCCAAAGGTCCTGTGAGTGGGTACAGGATACTGCCCCCACCTTCCCAGGAGCCTGAGTGGCCCACTGCCACAAGGGCCTCGCAACCTAGGGCCAACTACTGCCCCCACCACCCTGGGAGCACATGACCCGACCTACCACCAATGCTGCAGAGGGACCCATGACCAGGACAACCACTGCCCTGCCTTCCTGGGAGCCTGCACAAGCTGTGTACCTGTATACCTGCACACCCCCATCAAGGATATAACAGAACTGAGGAAAAAGATGGCAAGCATCCAAACCATAAACAGTCCTCTTGCCAAAAAAAAATTCAAGCTACAAAGGGACACTCCAACTTATAAATAGCCCTCCAAGACTGCAGTAGATAATTGTTTCTCCTAAACTCACAGACTAAGAGAAATATAAGCAAAATAAAGAAGCAGAAGATGTGATGAATTGGGAGATTGGGATTGCCATATATACATTACTAATAAGGAAAAAAATATCAAATGTACACTTTGAATAGATGCAGTTTATTGTATGTCAATTATATCTCAATAAAAGTTCTTAAAATAATAATAAAAAAAAGCAGTAGCAGAAGAACCACTTTCAGTTAAAAGACCAAGAAAATACCCCTGAAAGAACAAACAACGAAAAAGACCTCTGCAGTTTAATAGACATCAAGTTCAAAAAAGAGGTAATGAAAATAATGAAGGAATTTAGAAAGGCTAGCAACAGAAATGCCGATTACTGTAAAAAGGAACTAGAAACTATAAGGAGGAACCAGGAAAAATTAGAAAATTCATTTGCTGAGACAAAAGCTCAGCTCAAGGCAACAAATAGCACAATGAATAATGCAGAAGAATAAGTGACCTAGAAGATAGACTAATGGAAATTTTCCAATCAAAACAGCAGACAGAAAGCCAAATGGGAAAAAAAAATGAAAGCAATATTAGAGAACTATGGGATAATACAGAGTGGGCCAATCTACACATAATAGGGATTCCAGAGGGAGAAGAAAGAGAAAAAGGGAATGAAAATGCTTTTGAAGAAATAATGGCTGAAAATTTCTCAAACCTAAAGAAGGAAATAGATATCCAGATACAGGAAGCACAGAGGGCCCCAAACAGCATGAACTCAAACAGACCTACACCAAGACACATTATAATAAAAATGGCAAAAGTTAAAGAGAAGATTGTAAAAGCAGCAAAAGAAAAACAAAGAGTTCATTATGAAGGAACCCTCATAGGGCTATCAGCTGATTTCTCTACAAAAACACTGCCAGAAAGGAGTGGCAAAACATATTCAAAGTCTTGAAAGAGAAAAGTCTCCAACCTAGAATACTCTACCCAGCAAAATTGTCATTTAGCATAGATGGAAAAATAAAGAATTTCTTAGACAAGCAAAAACTAAAAGAATACAACAATACTAAACCTATCCTAAAAGAAATATTGGAAGTTAATCTCTAAATAGAAAAGAAGCAAGAAGAAATAGAAGGAGGAAATCACAATTGGAAAGTAAATCACTTAAATTAGCCAGTGCACTGATAAAAAACAAAAAACAAACAAACAAACAAAAAAACCCCAAAACAAACCTATTCATGAAAGCAATGATAAACACAAGGAACAGCAGAAAGATAAACGTGATGATGTAAAAAGTGAAATCAAAATCATAAAATGTGGAGGAGGAGAGTAAGAAAATGCAGATTCTTTACTTTTTTTAGAATGTGTTTGAGCCTATATGACTATCAGTCTAAAGCAAGCAGATATAGGAAGGGGTTAACATACTTGAAATACAGGGTTACCACAAATCAAAAACATACAATAGATTCATAAAAACCTAAACGAAGAGAACACAAGCATAAAATAAAAGGAAATCATCAAAACACAAAAAGAAAAACAAAAAGAAAGGAACAAAGGAGAAACAAAGAATTAACCAGAAAACAAGGTTCAAAATGACAATAAATACATATGTATCAATAATTACCTTAAATGTCAATGGACTGAATGTTCCAAACAAAAGACAGAGTGGCAAATTAGATTAAAAAAACAAGAGCCTACAATATGCTGCCTACAAGAGACTCACCTTAGGTCAAATGATACACATAGATTGAAAGTGAGGGGATGGAAAAATATTTCATGCAAATGGAAATGACAAGAAAGTGGGAGTTGCAATACTCATATCAGACAAAATAGACTTTAAAGCAAAGGCTATAAAGAAAGATAAAGAAGGACACTATATAATGATAAAAGGACCAATAAAAGAAGAGAATTTTACACTCATCAACATATATGCACCTAATATAGAAGCACCCAAATACATGAAACAAATACTAACAGACATAAAGGAATAAATCAACAGGAATACAAAAATAGTAGGAGATTTTAACACCCCACTCACATCAATGGACAGATCTTCCAGACAGAGAATCAATAAGGCAACAGAGGTCCTAAATGATACAATAGAATAGTTAGACTTAATTGATATTTTTAGAACACTATATTTAAAAAAAAAACAAACCAGAATATACATTATTTTCAAACGTACAAGGAATATTTTCCAGGACTGACCACACCAATCCTAGGACACAAAACTAACCCCAACACATATAAGAGTATAGAAATTATTTCAAGCATCTTCTCTGACCACAATGGTATGAAACTAGAAATCAACCACAAGAAAAGAAACAAGAGAAAAATGGTTACATAGAGACTAAATAACATGCTACTAAAAAACCAATGGGTCAATGAGGAAATCAAAAAGGAAGTTAAAAAATACCTTGAGGCAAATGACAATGAAAACACAACCATACGAAAATCTAGAAGATACAGCAAAAACAATTCTTAGAGGGAAGTTCATAGTGATACAGGTCATCATCAAAAAATAAGAAAAATCTCAAGTAAACAACCTAAAATAATTAGAAAAAGAATAACAAGCAAAACCTAAATTCAGCAGAAGGAAGGAAATAATAAAGATCCAGGAGGAAATAAATAAAATAGAGATTAAAAAAATAGAAAAAAATCAACAAAACCAAGAACCCATTCTTTGAAAGGGTAAACAAACTTGACAAATCTCTGGCCAGGCTCACCAAGAAGAAGAGAGAACCCAAAGAAACAAAATAAGAAACGAAAAAGGAGAAATCTCAATTGATCCTGCAGAAATACAAAAAACCACAAGAGAACTATGAACAATTATATGCCAACAAATTTGACAATCTAGAAGAAATGGGCAACTTTCTAGAAACACACAACCCACCAAAATTGAATCAAGAAGAACTAGATAATTTGAACAGACTGATCACTAGAAGTGAAATAGAATTTGTAATTAAAAAAAAAAAAAAAAAAAAAAAAAAAAAAAAAAACTTCCTACAAACAAAAGTCCAGGACCAGATGGCTTCACAGGCAAATGCTACCAAACAAAGAAGAACTTATAGTGATTTTTCTCAAAAACTTCCAAAAGACTGAAGAGGAGGGAACACTGACAAAGACATTCTATAAAGCCACCATCATCCTGATACCAAAACCAGACAAAGATACCACCAAAAAAGAAAATTACAGGGCAATATCTTTGATGAATATAGATGCAGGTTCACAAGGATGGTTCAACATACACAAATCAATCATGTAATACCTCACATTATCAAAAGAAAAGTCAAATACCACATGATTATCTCAATAGATGCAAAAAAAGCATTTGACAAAATCCAACTATATTCATGATAAAAACTCTTACCAAAGTGGAAATAGAGGGAACATATCTCAGCATAATAGAAGCCATTTATGACAAACTCACAGCCAGTATAATACTCAATGGTGAAAAGCTGAAAGGCTTCGCACTAAAATCTGAAACAAGACAAAGATGACTACTCTCATGAGTTCTCTTCAAAATACTATTGGAAGTCCAAGCCACAGCAATCAGATAAGGAAAAGAAATATAAGCTATCCAAATTGGAAGGGAAGAGGTAAAATTGTCACTATATGTAGATGATATGAAACTGTATACAGAAACCCTACAGACTCCACACAAAAACCCTACAGACTCCACACACAAAAAAAAAAGGTCTAATAAATGAATTTAGCAAAATAGCAGGATACAAGATTATCATTCAAAAGTTGGTAGCATTCTTTACACTAATGATGAAATTCCAGAAAGGGAATGTAAAAAAACAATGCCTTTTAAGATCACAACAGCAACAAAGAAATACTTCGGAATACACCTGGCCAAGGAGATGAAAAACTTATATGCTGAGACCTATAAAGCATTAATAAAGGAAATAAAAGAGGATTCAAAGAAATGGAAAGATAGCCCATGCTCTTAGATTTGAAGAATTAATATCATTTAAATGGCAATACTACCCAAATCAATCTATAGATTTAATGCAATTCCTATCAAATTACCCATGATATTTTTAGAGAACTAGAACAAATAATCCAAAAATTTACATGGAACCATAAAAGATCTAGAATTGCCACAGCAATCCTGAGTAAAAATAAAACAAACCAAAAACAAAGAAAACAAACAAAAAACAAAGCAGGAGGCATAACTCTTCCAGACTTCAGACAATGCTACAAACCTATATTAACCAAAACAGTGTGGTATTGCTACAAAAACAGGCATACAGATCAATGAAACAGACTAGAGAGCCCAGAAATAAACCCACAAACCTATGGTCAATTAATCTTTGACAAAGGAGGCAAGGATATAAAATGTGAAAAAGAGAGTCTCTTCAGCAAGTGGTGCTGGGAAAGTTGGACAGCTGCCTGTAAATCAATGAAGTTAGAACATACCTTCACACCATGCACAAAAATAAACTCAAAATGGCTTAAAGACTTAAACATAAGATATGACACCATAAAACTCTTAGAAGAGAGCACAGGCAAAACATTCTCTGACATAAATCATACCAAGTTTTCTTAGGTCACTCTTCCAAGTCAATAGAAATAAAAACAAACATAAACAAGTGGGACCTAATCAAACCTACAAGCTTACAGGAAAAAAAAAAAAAAAAAAAAAAAAAACAGACAACCTATGGAATGGTAGAAAATATTTGCAAATTATGCAACAGACTAGGGCATAATCTCCAAAATATATGAAGAGCTCATATAACTCAACAACAAAAAGCCAAACAACCACACTGAAAAATGGGCAGAAAACCTTAATAGACATTTCTCCAAAGAAGACATATGGATGGCCAATAGGCACATGAAAAGATGCTCAATATTCTTAATGATTAGAGAAATGAAAATCAAAATAACAATGAGGTACCACCTCACACTGGTCAGAATGTCCATCGTTAAAAAGTGTACAAATAACAAATGCTGGAGAGGGTGTGGTGAAAGGGAACCCTCCTACACTGTTGGTGGGAATGTAAGTTGGTAAAGCCACTGTGGAAAACAATATGGAAGTTCCTCAGAAAACTAAAAATAAAATTACCATATGTTCCAGGAATCGCACTCCTGTGCATATATCAGGACAAAACTATAATTCAAAAAGATACATGCACTTCTATGTTCATAGCAGCACTATTCACAGTAGCCAAAACATGGAAATGACCAAAATGTCCATCAACAAATGAATGGATAAAGAAGATGTGGCACATATAAACAATGCAATACTACTCAGCCATAAAAAGAATGAAATAATGCTATTTGCAGCAACATGGATGCAACTAGAGATTATCATACTAAGTGAAGTAAGCCAGAAAGAGAAAGACAAGTATCATATAATATCACTTATATGTGGAATCTCAAATATGGCACAAATGAACCTATATACAAAAAGGAAACAGAGTTATAGACATAGAGAAAAGACTTGTGGTTGCCAAGGGGGATGGGAGGAGGGAGAGGAATGGACTAGGGGTTTGAGGTTGGTAGATGCAAAGTATTACATTTAGAATGGATACACCACAGGGTCCTAACATTTAGCACAGAGAACAATATTCAGTATCCTGTGAAAAACCATAATAGAAAAGAATATTAAAAAAAGAATATACATATATATGTATATAACTGAGTCACTCTGCTATACAGCAGAGATTGGTACCACATTGTAAATCAACAATACTTCAATTAAAAAAGTCTAAAAAAATTAAATTAAATATCACAGTCAAATGTTCAACTGATGTTTATACATGGTTATAATGCAAATATATGAAATATATAGTTTTCTTTTTTATATCATTATTTTGAGTGTGTTAATTATATTATTAGCTCCTCAAAGGATTTATTAATTATTCATTTACTATATGTTCCTAAATCTGAAAGAATTACATAAAAATTTTGCATCATACATTTTTCTAATTCTTCTTACATTAAAAAAAGTATTTTGTTTCCATGTTTAAACAAAAATATGTATATGAATGTATAAAATAAGAGAAAGTAGCATATAGTGGTATATAAATATATATGTATATTTTGTACACACACATGTCTTATTAGTCTGTTTCTCTGGAGAGCCCTAACATGTTGGCCACAAAGAAAATCATGAAAAAATTGTTAAATCAAATATTTTATGATATAAGTAAATTGTAACTTCACATGAAATGGCAACACAGCAAACATGTGCTTAGAAGAAAATAAAAAGATTAAAATATATTCATCAGTAAAGAAGAAAAAAAATTTACAAGTTCTAAAATTTAGAAAAAATTCAAATGTAACTAAGCTAATAATATAAGAATATAAAATAAATGTGCAAAGTAGTCATAGAGTCAACATCTTGTTTTTGAAAAGTACTAGTTAAAACCTGGTCTGTATTTTGTCTCATAATAGTTTTACCTTCTCTTGAAGAGTAACATAACTTGAGGATCATTTAACTCTTTACTCCTTTTTCACTTCTGAATTCCATATGTTGTTACTCTACTAAATTTTCTCTGATTTTAGGTACTATAGAGAAATCTAGTGACCCATATGAAATCATCTACAGTTTATAATTATTCTTTTTCGCTAAGAGATCTTCTGTTACAGACATGATTCCATCTCATTACTACTTGGATTAACCTGAACACCAGTGATTAACTAAAGGGTGGTCACGTGACACATGGTTTAAGCTCTATGAAATTCTTATAGTAATTCTTCTATAGAAATTTGGAATTGGAATTCAGAAAAGCAAATAAATTACTGCCAGTACCAACGAAGGAAGTGGTATAAACTAGGAGCTTTGCAGAGGCCATATGGCCTCAGAAGCACTAAAAACCCCAGAAGTAAAGTGGGAAAAAGCATAAGGGAGAAAGGGGAAAAAATTAAATGGCATTCCAGTTACTATTTTTTTGACTTTTACTTGGATTCTATTGGATATTTTAATTCACTTCTTAAAAAGTCATGTTATGCTTAAGCAAAATTACAATGGATTTCTATAATTTGCAATTTAGAGACCCTGGGTTAAAATCACAGTATCCAGACCATATTCTATAATGTATATGCCAGGCCAGGTCTAGATTTAAGTACTCAGAATATGCAGATAATCAGAGAAATGTCTCTGCTCTCAGTAAATGTGGGTAACATAGGAGTGGAGTAATACAATAAGAACCAAAAATATTACAATGCAGGATATAAAGGACATATTTCAGAAAATTAAAGAGAGGTAGCTCATTCAGTTAATGGGATTACAAAAGACTCCTGAGCTGAGATGACACTTGAACAGCGTGTTTGATCATAAGTGTCATTTAACCAAGTGCAAAATGTAGGAGAAAGTCATGCTAGCAGCAGCAACCTGTATAAAGGCCCAGAGGAGTAAGGGAGAAGGTCATTTTCAAGCATCTATAAATAACCGAAAGTGTAGGGAGAAGAGGGAGGCATAATGGAAAGGGAATATAAATAAGACAGGCAACAAATTATACTCAACCTTTTCCTGAGTGTGATGGGAAGCCACAGAAAGATTTAAAGCTGGGTGAAATGATAAATTTTAAATTTTAGAAGAACACTCTGGAAGAACTTTGGAGGGTATGGAGTGGCCAAGAAAGCAAGTGAAGAGATATGTGGAAGCTGTTCGACACTTCTATTTAAAATAAAGTAAGTAGCTGCACTAAGCAGAGGAAAATGGTAATAGGATGGAGAGGACGGACCCAGGAGATAACCAGGAGTGTCCTCCATGAGAACAGGTTGGGGACACTGTCAGAGGCTCTTTTCCCACTTATCACACAGTGGTTAAAATGGGAAACTCATTCACACTGTGTGAGGACAAATTAGATAGGATATAGCAAAGCACCTTGCAAAATTAAAAAAATATATATCTTTGGCATTGGTCTTATAATGCTCAGATGTATTATTAGAAACTAAACAGTCCTTTCAGTCACTCCAGTTATAGCTTATTGCTTTATATCTGGAACAGACCACAGCATACTCCTCCTAACTCTCACCCTCTGATCATTTCTCATTTCTACTCTCCCTTCTGCTTCTCTTGTCTCCTTTTTTCATTGTCTCTTTGTATTTCTTCAACTCCTCTCTTGCTCTTGTTTCTCAGAGAGCACTTTTACAAAACACTAACATAGGCTAGGAATAGGGATTAACATTTAGTTCAAATGTATCATCTATTGTTTACTGAGCAATTACAATGCACCAGGCACTATGATGATGAGGGAAAATTGGTCCCTGCCCTCACTAAGCTTATAGTCTACCAGGTAAGATAGTCAACTGAAGAAGTGTTAGGGGGTGTATGTATGCATATGTGTGTGTGTGTGTGGGTTGGTGGGTGGGTGTGTATAGAGAGAGTGAGAGTGAGAGGCTTTGGATTTATATGGGATCATAGAACAGGAACCTAATATACAGCTGGAAATGTCAGTCTTCACAGCAGAAATAATGTGTAGGAGGAGAAGTAGCATATGAAGAAGGTTTATTTGGATACCACTGGGGGTGAGGAGAATGAGAATTTTTCCAGAACAAGGGAAGGGCCTCCTCGAATGTTCTGATGTTGAAGATAATACTGTAATTCTCAGGAATAAGGATGCTCAGTTGGCTTGGAAAACAGGTGGGGAAGAGAGAAATGCTGAGGAGTCACCACTGTTAAGGTTGTCAAAATGAATATTGTGATACTGCCTTAAGAATCACATAGTGATACGAAAATGCACTTTTAAGTGAAACTCCATCTAAGAAAGAACATCTGAATCAGAATATTTCTACTTATTATCATATCAGGGAATATAGGGAATATGAAACTGGCCTGGATACAAAGGGCAAAACTGGTATTTTATAGAATTAAGTAAATACAATTTCTGTAAAAGAATACCATCTTCTGATTAAATTTTTAAAACATCATGTGCTGACTGAAAAACTGATTAAATGGCTTGAAATTGCTTGCATAGGGAAGGGTATCTACTTGAAAAATAGACATAATTGTAGCATAATTTAATGCCAAAAAACACTCCAAGATAGTGTTATTATCTCCTCATATATGGAGGGTCCCCCACACAGCAATAAAGGCAGAAAGAACAATTGATAGGCAGAAGCTGTGCAAAGGACCACAAAGCAGAAACACATCATCTCTACATGGCATGATCTCCATTATCAGCAGATCTGTCACTCACACCCACTGGGGAAGGTTCTCATAGCATTCAAAGAAGTGGATGATTATAGGGCCAAGTGGAAGAGTTGCATTACATGTGAGTAAATTGCCTATCAGCCTACAACAGAAGAAACTTCTCAAGAAATCATGCAACGGTCAAAAGAAAAGTAATAAAATCCCTGGACCAACAATGCTATAAGACATAGAGAGTATCTATTTTAAGTTATAATCCTTTGATATTTTTCAAGGATTCAAAAATGTATTAGAAAATTCACAAACCTCTTTGTTCAGAAATAGGCAATCAGAGTCACTAAAATCCATTCTAGTGAAGGAGAAAAAAAATCAGTTCACCAACTGAAATTCAAGATTGTGTGCACCCATCTAAAGTATTTATGCATTTATTCATTCTCTTTCCTTTATATCTATACTACTTTAAAACAGCTATTTTACTTTATTCAGACTACTAGTTGATGTCCATCAGTGTTCAGTCAGAAGAGAATAATGCTATGATACTAATGGTTAAAAGAAAACCTAAAGCAATGTTAAGATGTAGGAATTTATTTTAGAATTAGGAGATTCACATTTTATTTTTACATTTAAATCATCCAATCAGTTTTCAATCAAATTTCAATAGTATTTTGAATCTTTTATTCATCTAGTAGTTCATTTGATATAAACTTAATTGATAATTGTACTTTTAACATATGAATAACAAATGAATGCATCTACAGTATCCGTGTTTTCTAGTTTTTCATTGTTTCTATAATTATCTTTCTGTAACATTTAGGTTGTTACTATTGTCCTTCCTTCCTTCCCTCTCTCTATTGTTTCTCCTTTCCTTCTAAAGATTCTGCACCCAATTATTCCAATGTGTGTAGGGGTGGTTTTCCTCTCACCACCAAGCAATTCTCTAACACCTCCTGAGTCTCCTACAATTCAACTCAATTCTTACACTATCGACCCAGGGGTAACATCAGATTCTGTAGATTAAGGACTCAGCCCTACAAGACTGCTCTCTACTTCATGTAGCAGTTGCAAGTCCAGGTTGTCACCTGTGCTTTTGACCAAAGCACTTTAAATTCCAGGTTTTCAAGACCACCACCTTGGGTTCTATTAATTTGCTAGTGTGGCTCACAGGACTCAAGAAACTAGTTTACTCACTAGATTACTGGTTTATTACATAGGATATTAAAAGATACAAATCAACAGTCAGATGAAGAGGTCCATAGGGTGACATCTCAAACAAAGCTACTTCTGTCCCTGTGGAGTTTTGGCCAAGTGTAGTGCCACATGGAAGTGTTCTGGTTCACAAAACTGGAAGCTCTTCAAACTCCATTCTTTTGGGTTTAAAAGGAGGCTTCATTACATAGACACCATTGATTAAATCATTGGCTTTTGGTGGTCAATTCAACCTCCCGGGGATGGTAATGAAAGTTCTCACCTTCTAATCTCAAGTTTGGTTCCCCTGGCAACCAGCCTCCATCCTTAGGTGTTTTCCAAGTCACCTGATTAACATAGGTGTGGTTGAGAGGGATTTTTATGAATATTAAGACTTTTTTTTTATCACTCTTTTCACTTAAGAAATTCCAAGGGTTTTAGGAACATTGTGCCAAAAATGGGGACAAATACCAAATATAAATGCCAATATCACACCTTTCCCATCTTCTATGTTTCCTGCCTTCAACAATAATGTGTAAAACAATATGGCAATTGGCATGTGCCCAGCATGGCCACAATGTTATCTCTCATCAAATCTTCTCTTCCGAAAATGTAATCTTGACACTTCTGCTCCATTGTTGGGATCCTATGTACTCCTCCATGTGTCTGAGTAGGCTATTGACCTTGGAGGAAGTGAATTCTAAGTCTAAGTAACAGAAGGAAAGGACGTTTCTGTCTTACTTTCAGGGACACTCCTTGTGGAAGCACTGAGTCTGAGTATCTTGAGGCAGCCATGCTGTGAAAAACCTCAAAAGCACCTAAGGAGAGATTATAAGGGAAAACCCCTGATGTTCCATGAAATGAAAAAAACAAAAACAAAAAACAAAAAAAAACCTGGATAGTCTCCATCTTCTCCCAGCCCCCGGAGTCCCAGCTATAACAACCATCTGACAGCAACTCTGCGAAAGGTCCCAAATCAGAAATGCTCAGACAAGCAGAAACCATGAGAGTTAAAGAAATTTTTATTGCTGTATGTTATTTGGGGTGATTCATTGTGCATCAATAGACAACCAGAGGAAATACTAAGTTTATGCTGATGTCCATAAATGCTAAGGTCACAAAAAATGAGTGGACTCCTCTCATTTTCATAGTCTAGTTGGAAGAAAATAATTAAAACATTTAAAATGACAATACAATGCAAACAATGCAACAACAGAATTAAATATATATGTTTGGGGAAGCCCAGAGGACTGTTGGGAAAGGCAATGGTCTCTGAGCATCCCTGAACATGCCTGCGGGTTATTCCAGGAACGCATTTTCCAGGGTAGTGTTTACAACACCAACATGATGTGTTTGCTGCTTACTCTGCCATGAGTGACAAAGTTCTCTGTCTCTAAATCAGTAGCATCATAGTGTCCTTTCTTCTGCCAGCACCCATGAAACAGTGACAGTCTGCCTCAGTGGTTTGTAAGCAGATTAAAGAACAATTCAGCAGTAATTACAGTGAAATGTTTTATAGCTTTTCAGGCCTATGTAGGATAGCACCCTCCATTTTCATGGTTATATAGGCTGCCTATTTAACTAATGAGAAATTAAAACTTAACTGCTTTAAAATATAATTTTCTACATGATATTTTTAATGATAGTGGAAGATCAGGGTTAGAATTACCGACAGTCTAGGACAAAGCTTAGATTGCTCAATAAAACATTGATTTTTATCTTGTTGATCAAGAGTTTCAACAAGGAGGTGAAAAATCCATTTTCCCTTATTGGTGATATTTTAAAATTTGATTTATATGCAGTTGGCTTCCACCTGTGGGTGTTAAGAATTCACAGAGGGGCTTCTCTTTGTTCTTTATTTCCTTAATTTCTACCTTCCATTTGAAAAGTGTATTCCCTAGTTTGCATCAATGGACTGACAAGTTCTCAATTAGTAATTGACAATTACCATCTGCTTCAGAAAAATGTGACTGTCTCTTGTGTGTCATACTAATCAACTGAAATGTAGGCTGAGGCAAAATGGTTAAAGATGATTCTATCAAGTCAATTGCTTGTGTCTCAAGAACAATATGAAGATAATTTCTTGTTTTACAGCATCTTTTTTCCTAAAATGGTTTAAATTCCTCCCAATTAAGGTACTGGATATAAATGCAATTATTGTTATCAATGATGAGTCAAGATTATTAATCTATGTGGTAACACATTTTTTCTTTGGTATATGCTTGGATTTTCAAATATATATTATGACATTTGACATGTTTTTCATAAACAAGTATTGTCACATAATAACATGCAGGATACTGCTGTATTCCAAAATAGGACTGAGTGATTTTATAATATCATACTGCATTTTACAAATTAAACATGAGACACTGATTCTTTTCTCAATATCATACAGCAAGTTAAAGAAGAGCTATATTTAATTTAATTTAATTTAATTAATTTTATTGAATTATAATTGATTTACAATATTGTGCTTTTTTCAGGTGTATAGCAAAGTGATTTGGTTATACATATATATGTATATATTTTATTTTCTAATATTTCCTTTAATAGTTTATTACAAGGTATTGAATATAGTTCCCTGTAGTATACAGTAAATCCTTGTTGTTTAAGGAAGAGCTACATTTAAAACATGTTTCCTGAATACAAAATATAATTTTAAATAAATTTTTTACTAAAAATAGTTATGCTGTTTTTTCTCTTGCACTTTTTTTTAACAGTGGCTTTGTATAATTATTCCTGATTATTTCTCTCCCCAGCAAAAGTGGGAGTAGGAAAGTTACAAGAAGGAAAAGAGAATAATGTTTATTTCTCCTAGAAGATTTAGCTGAGGTATATAGCATAAGTGATTTACTCAAAATATTACACTAGTTTATATCTAACATTTTTATGTCTAAATATAATGAAGAAAAGTCATTGTGAAACAAATCTTTCATTTACAGATTAATGAATTGTACCTTGTAAACACACCCAGGAAGCATCACCCCAATCAAAATATCAGACATCACTATACACCCAGAAACTACCCATGTGTCCTCTCCCTCCCATTATGTGCCCCAAAATACACACACTATTCTGATTTCTATCACCAGAGATTAGTTTTGCTTTTTATATACTTTAAAATATCTAAAGGCTGTCATGGAGTATATGCTGTTTTGTGTTTCAATTCTTTCTCTTAATATTCATTATATTTGGGAGACATCAATCTAGTTTTACAGAAGTATTATGTACATGTTCATTGTTGCATATGCATTTCTGTTGTTATTGTATCTTGGAATGGGATTTCTGCAACATGGGGTATACATAAGCTCAGTATCAATTAATAATGACAAACTTTTTCCAAAGCAGTATCATCAATTACCACTTTATATATGCCACATCATTACATGACAGATCAACTATCTCCATATCCTTGCCAACACTTACTATTGCTTTCCTTCCTTCCTCTCTTTCTTCCTTCCTTTCTTTCTTTCTTTCTTTCTTTCTTTCTTTCTTTCTTTCTTCTTTCTTTCTTTCTTTCTTTCTTTCTTTCTTCTTTCTTTCTTTCTTTCTTTCTTTCTTTCCTTCCTTCCTTCCTTCCTTCCTTCCTTCCTCCCTCCCTCCCTCCCTTCTTTCTTTCTTTCTTTCTTTCTTTCTTTCTTTCTTTCTTTCTTTCTTTCCTTCCTTCTTCTTTCTTTCTTTCTTCCTCTCTTCCTTTCTTTCTCTTTTTTCTTTCATTTCAGGCATTCTAATGAGCTATAGTGATAGTTCCCTATGATTTTAATGTGAATTTGTTTCCAATATCAGTGATTTTTTGTATTTATTTTAATATTGCATGTATTTTAAATTATTGTTAATATTATAAACAGTTAATATTGATTTGGATTTAATCATTTATTTATCCTTTGTAGTGGTCTTTATTATTTCCTTTTGTGGTGTGTCCATCAGAGATCATTTTATTTATGCCTTAAAAAGTAAATAATTTAATTCAGGGGTACTGGTGAGAAAGTTTCTTTTTGTTTGTTTTTTTGTCTGAAAGCATTCTTTTATAACTTCATTTTTGAAGGATGCTCTTATCAGCAATAGACTTCTATGTTGGAACTTATTTTCTTTCGGTATCTTAAATGTCACTATATTATTTTCTTTCTTCTATCATTTCTATAGTGAAGTCAGCTTTCAGTCTAATTTTTGTGTTTTTGAAAGTCATGTGTCTTTTTTATTTCCTTTGGGCTGCTCTGAATGTTTCTCCATCACTGCTTTCAATTGTTTTACAATAATGTGTTTAGATGTGGTTTCTTTCCATTTATCCTTTTTATAATCTGTTGGGCTTCATGAATCTAGGGCTTGATGTATTTCATCATTTTCATTTTGGAGGGATATTTTTTCAAAATATTTCTCTTCTCTCTTCTTCAGAGACCCCACTTATATTTATTTTGAAGGTTTTTTCCATCACTTTTGATGCTTCATATTCTTTTTTGTGCTTTATTCCAATTCTTTTTTCTCTGTGTGTTTTATTCTCTGTATTTTCTATAGCCCTACATCCAACCACTTTATCTCAACAATTTTAACATTCAATATGATATTCTTTATAAACCTCAATTCTCTAATTAAATTCTCAACTGCATCATCAGTTTCTTGAAATTTCTAAGTAATTAATATATACTTTGTATTATTAATTTGCAAGTCTATGATAACCAACATCTCTAATATCTGGGTCACCTGCAAGTCTATTTATATTATCTGATTTTTATTGTTTCCTTTTTTCCTCAGTTCATGCCTGTTGTCATGATTTGTAATTTTTTATTGAATGGTAAACATTTTAATGATAAATTGCAGAGACTCTGAACTTTCTCGAGAATAAATTTATTTTATTCCTTACCTACAATTAGAGTAGGAGCAGATCATATTAATCCAAACAGAAACCAAGATGGTTCCAAGCTAAGTTTAAAACTGTGTAAATATTGTGTCTATTTGCAGTTATGATTTTCCTAGGACATAGTTTCTTATGGGTGTCAATTAAATACCTGGGTTGCTTTTAGGACCTATTCTCCAGGGTAGCCTCTATACTCCTTTTCATTTATTTACTTTCCCCAGTTTATATTTCTTTTTAAAGACATCTTATTCAAAATATGTTGTTTAATTATTGACATTAAACTGCAGAGTCCACAGCACTTTAACTTGTGCCTGAACAAAGATTATCCAACACACACTTTCTCCTAAGGCACGTCACAGTCATCTCTGAAGAACACCATACAGTACCTCGGCACTATGCTTGGAGACCATTATAAATAGCAAAAATCATTAACAAAAAGCACACAAAAATAAGAAAAATATGGTACAAAATAGACCGTAAAAAAAGACGCTTGTTTACAGTATGAGAGTCGAAACAATAAAGCATAGCATCAGCTTGCTTGTTCTCAGGTGGCAATATGCCTCTAAGGCAGCTCAAATGTTTCACCACGCTGCATCTGTCCACACATCCATGAAAGTGCCACAAGTAAGGATTTGAGGATTGCAAATAAATTTTAGAGACTAGACAAATTCACAAATACGGAATTCGTGAATAATGGAGATAGGCTGTATATAAATTCCTATTACATATTTAAATATTAAAATGCCATACATTGCTGAGAGAAACACAGAGAAAACTCATATTGATATCTTTTGATTTGTGGTGATGACCTGACTGACACTATTTAAAATCTTTAATGTAGTTGAAATTTAAAATTTCAATTTTCTAAAATGCTTAAGAAGAAGACATGGAAGAAGCCTCGGATGTGAGCATACTTGATATTTGATAGTTCTTTAAAAAAAAACAAAAACAAAAACAAAACCCTGTCAGAAGAGGTGTCGGTGGTCTCCAGCCAATGACTACCAGAAATACACCTGTAATTGAAAAACATTGGGCTTTTTGATTTGTTGCAATGCGGTAGAGAGTGCACTAATGAGAATCATGTGATGTCTCAGTACGAAGGTGTTTAAAAGGAGCTGTATGATTTGACCTTATGTTAGATGATTTTTGGAGATATTTCAAAGAAGTGTTGCTTTGCTCTGGATTTCATGTAGTCAAGAAGCAGAGGGAATTCTGTGGTAGCCTACCTTAATAAATCTTATCTAACACATAGGAGGAACATAGTGAGGCTGAGAATGTAATAAGCATAGAGGCAGCAGTCACTCATCTAAGAAAAAGATATTTGATAGACAAATTTCTTTTTCTTATCTAAGTTTAATCATAATTATGGAGTGATCTTACTTTGTCTTGATTCATCATATTCACAGAGTGGCCTTGCCTAATCCTGGTATTTTGCAAAATTCACATATATATATCTAACATTGTTGTCATGTCTAAAACATGTTACTTTAATAAAATTAATAGATCTTGGATACTGCTCCCAAAAAGTCAGGAAATCATAGGGTTTAAAATTAACAGCTGAGGACTTTCCTGGCAGTCCAGTGGTTAAGACTGTGCTTCTACTGCAGGGGCTATGGGTTCAATCCCTGGTCAGGGAACTAAGATCCCATATGTCAAGTGGCTCGGCCAAAAGAAATAAAATTTTAAAAAAATAAATAAAAATAAAATTAACAGCTAAATTGATGAAGTCATTTATCTGATAACCCTAAAATGTATTTAATTATAATGTTATTTAAACAGAGAGAAAGAATAATATAACAATTGAAAATTTTCAGCCCCATATCATCTACCTACCTGCAAATAACATTTCTAGTTGATAACTTATGTTATTCAGAGCAAATACTAAAATGTTCCTTCTACAACCAAGTTGCTGTGTTTTGGAGTTGAATTCAGATGTGCCCCCCCAGACCTCATGTGAAATTCCAACTTTAACTTCCACATCTATTCCCTGTCTGTGACAAGTGGGTCTCACTGGACAAGTTCCAATGTCAGGTGTTCTGCAAAAAATGAATTCTAGCTCTGGCTCAGCTGGTAGAGTTGACATTCTCACCTGTTACAGTTCTTTTGAATGTGCTGTGATTCTTTACTATCAGATTAAGAGCCTGTATCTCTTTCTGACAATAAGAATTGCTGTCCTCCTCAAAGTTTAGTACTATTTTCTATGTCAAATTAGACAGATCTTAAAGAGTACTTTGTTGCATTTAGATGCTTTTACTGAATTTCCACTTATACCAATGACACTTCTGTTTCATTTCATACAAAAATTCCAATTTGCAGGACCTTTTTTCCATTAAAATCTTTAGCTTTTCTTTTCCTTGAGAATAGGTCATTGATAATTCAGAGATCTCAGTGTAATTATTAGTTGTACTTTTAATTAAGATTGTCAAAGTGAATTTTTAAAATGTAGTATGCAGTTACTAATGAAAATGAGATATTATCCTCAATCTTTAAGGTAAATGCTACACTGATAGAAAAAAAAAATTCTTTGCCTATTTGAGCCATTGTACATATTTCATTGATAAATAATTTTAACAATATAAAAATTACTGAAAATTTATGTATAGAACTCAAATTACAATTAAGAGTTTTTACATATTAATAGAGATTTAATTTTCCTTTTTTGTAGTCATCTGATTTTAATACTAACTACTTAAAGTGTGAGTTTAAATCTCATTCTTAGCATTTGAAGCCCATAGTTTAGTGTTATTTTTCTAATAAATTGTATGTAAAATAAATTAGTCTGATTTTTAAAACATTAAAACAAATTGATCCTAATATAAAGGTCAGTTGCAAACATTAATGTGTTATAAAATAACTTGAATAATAAAATAGATTATTTCATAGCTAGTATGTCATACATGATATATAATTGCAGATGTGTTCAAATCTAATAAGACTTTATCACCTGAACAAACTGAAGTGATATTGAAAAGTATTAATTTTTCTTTATAAAATCATAAATGAAATCCTGGCATATCATCATGTTTAGATAACTGAAACAGAGGCATGTTGACTAAAGTATAAATGAGCTACAGAATAAAAACTAAATTTATATCTAACAATCTAATCAACCAAAATAGCGATTGTATTTTCCTTTGGGAAAACAAACTGAAAAAGTGTTTCTTCCTCCTGCTCTGTCAAGACCATGCTAGGACCTGGATTGGGAGGGAATTGAAAAGATTTGCTGAGGGCCCAGTATAACAGGGTGGGATTAAGTTCATGGCTAGAACCTGGAATCCCAGATGTGGGGACCAAAAAAATCAATAGAAAAGGGAGCTGTGGCTTAAATTTGATACTCTAACAGTTATTTTCACAAAGAATTACATCCAATAAGAAATGGGAGCTAGAGAATTAAATGGTGGATGAAAGAGAAAATATTTGCCAAAAAGAAAGTAGATCTGTAGAACCTCAAAATATTAGGCTAATCATTGGCAAAATACTGTGAACTAGGTAAGTAGGAAGACATTTTTCTTGACCTGGGAAATACACCAATGTCAGAAAAGAAACTTTTTTTCTGTTGATTTTTATCACTTTTTTGCTCATGATTTTCAGCCTATTTACCAAATAAAGGGGTAAGTGAGAAAGGTTTCTGGTATTTTCTGATTTTATTCTACTATCTACCTCTTAAATGCTGTCATGTCCTCAGGTCTCTGTGCAAAGATACTCTGTCGGTACTTTTGTAAAATAATTTCCACTTTCTAGGCTTCATTTATCACTTCCAGTCAAACTCTTATCAAATCTGTATCTCAAAACTTGACCTTCAGTTCTCCTTCCCTGATGCCTGATAAGCATCTCCCATAGGATGTCTTAAAGACACCTCAAACTTAATACATCCTCCACTAAGTTTCCTAATTTTTAAAAAGATTTTAGATGTTCTTAAAAATAAAAGTAAAAGAAAGAGAAGAATAATATCCATTTTTCCACCACCTGATTTAATCTCCCTAACAATGTGGTATAGTTGCTGCCAGTTTTATTTTTTTCTATTGTAAAGCAAAACTACTCAATTGTTTCTGTAAAAATGGCATATACTTAGTATAAAAATTTCAAACATTACAGAAAAAGCAGGAGGATGAAAGTGAAATAGACCAAATCCCATGACTCAAATTAGTAACAGGAAGTATCATTGCAGAAAACTTCTATTGATTCAAAATCTACCACAGCTTTTATCACAGCCACTCCTTTACCTGCCTCAATATTTAAACTCATCTTTTGTTTGTCTAAATGTAGTGGTCAAGTAGGTAATTTCCTACTTCACCCCAAAGAGGAACTCAAGAATGCTACATTTATTGAGTTTGTTCTCATTGTTTGAGAGGTCTGTTGATTCTATTCCTGAATGGCCTCAATGCTGGTGATAAACTTGTCAAGGCATTCTTGCCCTCAGATTTTGTAGACGTTCCTCCATTGTCTTTTGATGTTCATTATGTTTCTTTGCTTTCTTTTTTTAAATAAAACTGAGACCAGTCTGATGCATTTCACCTATGTAATAATTTGCTTTTCTACTTATATTACCAAATTATTTTTTTCTTTCTTCCATCTTTGAAAAATAATTTTGCTGTATTGGAATATGTCTGTTTTATTAAATTCCTTAGAACATGGGACAATTTTTGATATTCAGTTCCTTCATTTTCTTAAACCGCATTTTATTTTCCATTTTGTATCTCTGAACTGTTTTAAATTATTTGTTAATGTTTTTGCAACAATTGCCTTCATCTTAAGCCTTTCCACTATGAGAGTGATTTAATTTTTAGTAGTACATTGTCTCTTTCTTGTTCTTTCTAACTGTAAAGTCCAAATTGGTGTTGTGTTCATTCTGGTTATTTTAGGTCTGAAATACTCTTTTTATCTCATTCTGCTGTTTAATCATTTAGTGTTTCAGCCCTGACTTTACTGAATTTTATTCTTACTATGCTGATTCATATACAAGAAGCAATTGTGAGAATTTTTTTCTTCCTTGAACTGATTTCTTAGACTTTGGGGTAATATGTTTCTTTCTTTCTTTTTTTTTTTTCTTTTTTTCAGGCCTGAATTTTTAAATTAGTTTTCTATTTTATACATATTAGCATATATTTGTCAACTCCTATCTCCCAATTTATCCCCCCACCCGCCCCCACTTCTTTCTATTATTTTGTGTTTTAACTTTTTTTTTAATTTATCAGCATATAATATTTCCTTTATTGCATGCTGTTATTTTTGTAGACTTACTTTTTCAATCTAGTTCTACCCAATACTGACATTTGTTTCCATGGCTGTGTGAGAATTTTCATCAGACTTCCCATTGTGTGTGAGGACAGTTTGTTTTCCCCTGTGAGCTCTAGTGTGAGGGCTGAGTATGGCCTAGAGTGGATGCTGAGAGGAGGGAGAAATTGAAACTGAGTACATAGAGCTGAAATCTATTTAAGAATACATGGGCTATGCTCTTTCTACTGAGAGTTATAAAAATATCTGTACCAAACTTCACTCCCCATAAGTGTCAGGGACAAAGAAAGGAAAACAATTTTTATGTGATGCCAATGATTTACTCAGTTTAAGAATAGCCCTGGAAAGTTTGCTTTTTTCAGAGAGCGTCATCTCTGTCACATGTTCTACCTACTTATTCCTAGCAGCTGTTTCCACTAATTCTCAGACAAAAATGAAAAACAAATGATGTGTTACTCAGTTTGCTTCTCCCCAGATTTGAGAGTATATATAAGGATTCTTAGGGCATTGTGAACTCAACTCTGGGGTACCAAGGGGTGGAGTACTATGCTTTTCCTCTAAGAATGTGCTATTACTTTGAGATTCAGTATTTAAAAGTAGAAGACGTGAAGCATACTTCTTCCTTTTCTTGATAACTGATTGAAGTGTTTTATTTAGTTTTGATTCTTCCTATGTTTAACTTATTTTCATTGGGCTTTAGGAAAGTCAAATTCTAAGACACAGTTTCAAACAACCTTCCCAAACAGCTTGAATTCCCTAACTTTAATGATCACTATTTATTCCAAAACTGTTTTCCATTTGTGTTTCTATAGCTATAATCCAAGAGTACTATGGTCTTTCCAGTCACAAAAGTTAAAAACTCTGCAGTCAAATATTTTGGGGTTTTTGTGTTATTATAAACATCTCCCAAATACACAGCTAGCTAACCAGGGACAAAAGCGGGATTGGAACTCACATCTCACACAATCCACTCCCATGCCCATTCTACTATTCTAGATACTTTTCTATTTCTTCATCTAACTTCTAAGCTAATATGCGTAGTGTATGCTTTATACTTTCAGACAGTTAACAAATTCATTATAAAATTATAAATCTAAAAGGGCATTATGGACAATTTTTTTTGAAAAAAATAGCCTTCCCTATTAGATGAAATCTCAGTAAAAAAATAACAGTCTTGCTATATGTGCTTCTTGACTTTAATTATCACCAAAAGCTACTGATAATAAATTTCATTAGAATATAAATATGGAATAACTATATTTGTTCATTAGAAAATTATTAATATTGAGAAGACCTGATTAATCAAGAATAAAAATAAAATAAATGAAATGGAAATTACCCCTTTTCCTACAACTAAATACCCTCATTGAAAATCAAATAACTGGGTCATCTAAGTGTCATAGCCCAGGGAACACTCCTCTGACCTGTTTCTTCCACTCCTTTCAGTGACTAATAATTGTATAGAACCAAGAAAATAGGGCCATTTTCATTATAGTTTTCTAAAGTATGGTCAAGGTATTTCAGGATTTTTCATCTAATATCATTTAATTTGATATAAATGTTTTCTCAAAAGTAAAGGATCTAAAATTCCATGCTTTAGAGTTGCATGTGTTTTCCAGTGACCCAATGGGGTGTGAAATTATTGTACACCCTAGTTTTTTTTGCTGTTGACATATGGTTGACTTATAGAATTGTGTTAGTTTTAGCGGTACAGCATAGTGATTTGTGAGATTTTTTTTTCAGACTGTATTCCATTGTACATTATTACAGGATATTGGGTATGATTTCTTGTGCTACACAGTAAATCCTTGCTGCTTATCTATTTTATGTATAGTAGTTTTTAATCTGTTAATCCCATATTCCTAATTTATCCCTCCCTCCTTCCCCCATTGGTAAAGGAGATGTTCATTTTCTATGTCTGTGAATCTGTATCTGTTTTGCATATAGATTAATTTGTATTATTTTTTAGATTCCACATATAAGTGATATCCTATAGTAATTGTCTTTCTCTGTCTGACTTATTTCACTAACCATGATATTCTCTAGGTCCATCCACGTTGCTGCAAAGGACAATATTTCATTCTTTTTAATATTCTATTCTATATATATATAATCACATCTTCTTAAGCCAGTTGTCTGTTCATGGGCACTTGGATTGTTTCCATGTCTTGGCTATTATAAATAGTGCTGCTATGAACATTAGGGTGCATGTATCTTTTCAATTTTTTTTTCCAGATATACCCAAGGATTGGAGGTGCTGGATCATATGGTAGTTCTATTTTTATTTTTTTTAAATACCCTCCATAATGTTTTCCATAGTGGCTGCACCAATGTACATTCCTACAAGCAGTGTACAAGGGTTCCCTTTTCTTCACATCCTCTACATCATCTATTATTTGTAGACTTTTTGATAATAGCTATTCTAATTGGTGTGAGGTTTTGATTTGCATTTCTCTAATACTAGTGATGTTGAACATCTTTTTGTGTGCCTGTTATCTATCTATATGCCTTTGTAAAAATGTCTGTTTAGGTCTTCTGCCCATTTTTGATTGGTTTGCTTGTTTTTTTGATATTGAGTTGTATGAGCTGTTTTTATATTTTGGATATTAACCCTTTATTGGTCACATTATTTGCAAATATTTTCTCCCATTCAGTTGTTTGTCTTCTTATTTTGTAGATGGTTTCCTTTGCTGTGCAAAAGCTGTTACATTTGATTAGGTTCCATTTGCTTATTTTTGCTTTTATTTCTTTTGCCTTGGGAGAGTGACCTAAGGAAATATTTCTGTGATTTATAACAAAGACTATTTTGCCTATGTGCTCCTCTAGGAGTTTTATGGTGTTGTGTCTTACATCTAGGTCTTTAAATCATTTTGAGTTTATTTTTGCATATGGTGTGAGGGAATGTTCTAATTTCATTAATTTGCATGCGGCTGTCCAGCTTTCCCAACACACTTGTTGAAGAGAATCTCTTTTCTCCGTTGTATATTCTTGTCTCCTTTGTCTAAGATTAATTGGCCATAAGTGCCTGGGTTTATTTCTGGGCTTTCTATTCTGTTCCATTGATCTATGTGTCTGTTTTTATGCCAATACCACTCTGTTTTGATCACTGTAACTTTGTAATCAAATGGAGTTTGATTTTATTGTATATCTTAATTTTAAATTTTCTTTCTTTGAAATTATAAAGCTACATTTCAGCCAGAGTTGGATGTCACCTATAAGTTAGCAAAGTGTTCCATGACTCACTAGTATCCTAAATAATTGTTTTGTTTGTTTTTTAAAATAAGTAGCGTGACTTCTTGCCCTTTGAAGAGCTATAACTCTCTTTGAGGGCAAGTGTTATGGTAAACTTATAAATCAGCTTTGTGGTAATAATAAACTAACTTTACTGTAGAATAGTGAGTTTTCAATATCAAATCTCTATCCTGAAATACAAACTGACCATTATTAGATAGCTAGGGAAGGGAAATAAGAAAATAAGTTTTACTCATTCCCAATATATGGCAATATATATATATATATATATATATATATATATATAAGCCATTTTACATTTACAATCTCTTTTAATTCTAAAAAATAATTTAAAAAAGTCCTGTAGAGTCATGCAGTATTCCAACTTTAAAGCTGTGGCTGGCTGCAGAAGCTCTCTGAGACTATTAGAAAATAATGCAACTACTACACAATGAAGTGAGCATTGTAACTCAGCCCTGAAGGGCTCCAAAGTACATGTTATCTCCATTGCTCATTCCCACATTAATGTGGTATAAACAAGCTGTCATCTTCCTACTAGACAGTCATCACCTACAGATGTGCAAGAACTTTACTGCACTCCAGAGTTTAGCAAAAGCACACAGGGAAAGCACAACACAACACAAAGACACAAAAACACTCTTCTCAGAATGTTGTATCCACTCAACAAAAGTTTGCTAATTGCAAAATTTAGCTTTGGAAGTATGAATAATTGTCCTGACTTTAGAACAATGCCAGTCCCCTTACCTTGAAATAATATTTACAGCATCTCAGATATACTGAATAAGATAATGAATGGTTCATGATAATAGGATTTCCAAGCAGCTGCTTTACGGTGGGCAGAAGAAATCAAATAAATGTATACTGAGTCATGACATGAAGCAAGGAAGCATTGCTGCTGACTGTTAGAAATTGACAACAATCAATCAATATGACAAGCAGCAATTAACAACAAGGTAGCTGTAATTGAGGAAACGTGTCAACTAGCTTACAAGCAAAGGGGCAGAGGCAGAGGCACAAATAGTGACAAGATCTAAAAACACTGGGCCTTTTCATTAATCAAAGGGCAGACTTCATAACTATGCTCTATAATGACCCTTTCAAGAAACATCTTTTTTTATTGCTCAAGTATCATCCAAGTAAAAAATATGGATATATGTAGAGTTATACATAGAGTGCAAAACTATGCTTTGCAAGTAACATTCAGTAGACTTAGCTTTGTTCTTTTAAAGCAATAATAAAAACAAGGGTGCGATGGTGTGAAAAGGTTCAAACATTTTTTTATAGCATTTGTGCAGCATGAAAAATTGGATCTCTCAAGAATGCAGGATGCTTCTTATAAGGAACAGTGTATTTTCAGTCACAGTAATAGGAAATTGTGAACTGTGTATGGTGACACCTTTGAAAAGGAATTCTGTAACATGTTTTTATGCTGTGTCAGTTTTATTCTTTGGTTTATAAGTTAAGAGAGGTAAAGATAATTTTAGTAGCAAAAGTAATTATAGGTTATTTTAGTGGTTTTTTTTTCTGTAATTTAAAGTATCTTTTGGAGACTGAAGTTTGTGGTGAAATTAAATATTCATATATTAAGGAATCAGTTTTATATGATGTTCCTCTTTTCCCATTATACATAGGTAAAACAGGATAGTGTGAAACACATTATAAGGACTTTCAGCCACCTTGACTTTACCGTTTTTATGGCTGGAATATATAATAGCAAAGGGGAGAGTTAATGTTAATTATATGTCAATTACTTGCTTTATATAACAGCAGATACATGTAGGAATTTTTAATAAAATTGGATATTTTCAAGCCCTGATATACACTGCCAATGATTAATTTAGATCAAGACACTAATATTGTTTATGTGCTTTTATTTATTTGCAAAGATAATTATATGCCAATTCAATACAGGTTTGGAAGAGTTTGTGTTGAGCATCTTTTTACAATAGAATACACTTGCAAGTTAACTGAATGGCATTAGTGGATGATCTGTGGCCATTGATTCTTAAAAATAAAATAAGTCCTTAGAAAGAATTAGGTTAAGCCAGGATGTGACCCAGATTTTCTATATCTGATTCATGACATTCTGTCCATTCTGCTTCACTATTTGATAATAGATTCCTTCATAAACATCTGAAAAACTTTTATGTAGTAAAACAAACAACCATAGATTTGAAAATAGAATGTATGGATTTTATCCTTTAAGAAGAGAATTAGAATGAAGCCATTAATTTCATCCATCATGGAAGCAGGAAATGCACCAATGGAAAACCATATTGTAACCATGAGTGCACAGTAACATTTTGAATTATAAAATTTTCCTGAAAATGGGAACTAATGAAACCACTCAAACTGTAGATGGTCTAAGACACGCAGCCCCAAAAGATTCAGTACCCCTAAATCATGGGCAGAGGATACAAACTATTCCTTGTGGCTTTTTTGAACTGTTGCTTCTTGAAAACAGAGACAGTAAGCAAAATGTATTCTCAGTAATAAAGTTACCAAAAATTGAAAGGCTAAGCTGGGAGTGAAGTAAACAAAACAACAACAAAAATTTTCTGTGCTTTTATTTTTTTCTATCTCAATTGGCACTAATTTTCCAAGATGAAAAAAGAAGAAGAAAGAAGAAAAATACATGTACATTTTTCCAACTTGCTGCTCTTCCATAAGAGAAAATATTTGAAAAATAATTATTTCATTAACCAAATAAAAGGCAATGACATTAAATCTTGCTCAATAAATATACCCTATAAACAGTTAAATCTTGAATATATGATGAATTTGGTGGTGGATAATTTTCATGGTTCAAACAATTATTGAGTTATTGTTAAATTTTTTACAAGTTTTCTAGTCAATGTTTAGACACTGACTGAGAACAATTAAGCCTTATTCATCTTCCTCTTTCTAAATTCACTGCACACATGCTCAATTTTCACTTTTATTTTTCCCATGTTTCCCTATTTTTGTAAATACCAGCTACTAGGGTGATGGAGAGTTTGAGAGCCTTTACTTTAAATCACATAAAGGCCATGTCAAAAGGTCATCAGAAATGAGAAATACAGGCATATTCTGAAATATTGAATACTTTACTGCTAACCTGCTCTGATAGACACATCAGAAAATATCTCATAAATGCAAATGGCATTCCAGAACAAAAGACTGTCACTTCTTTCTTTGAAAAATAGCTGTCTAGCTTATCTGTCTTTCCTCACCATCACAATTACCTTCATAACAGTAGAAGATACACAATATGGATTGAAAGGCACATTTCATGTTTATGCAAAAGAAAAAAGTGAATTTATAAAAATGAATATAGTGATATAAATGAGTAAAAAATGCCTATATGCACCATGAAGCTCTCAGAAATACCAAGTGAACTAAGTAGTCCCAAGTTTTTCAAACATGTGTAGTTCTTATCCAGAAGCAAAAAAAGCTCATTTGTTTTGGAAATACTATAAATTTTTTAAAAAAATGACAGCCACAAAACCCAGATTTAATAATCTTTCAAAAAGATCTCTTTTGCCTAGTCATTTGTAGGGTTGCAAGTGTGAGAAATAAGGACTGTCATCCATTACAAAGGTAATGAAAGGGGAATGGGCACATTTTATCCAGGGAAGAGATGTCTAAGCATCATAATTCATGTGAACAGTGTGAAAGTTATTCATAAAAATATCAATTATTTTGTGTGATACTTAATTTTACAGGGTGCCTAGATATTTGCTCAAACATTATTCTGTGGGGATGTTTTAGATGAGATTAATCTTTGAATCGGTAAACTAAGTGACACATATTGCTCTCCTTAATGTGGGTGGGTCTCATCCAATCAGTTGAAGACCTGAATAGAATAACTGGCTGACTCTCCTATGAGTGATAGAAAACTCTTCCTACCTTACTGCCTTGAGCTAAGACATTAGTTTTTTCCTGCCTTTTGTCTCAAACTAAAGCATCAGCTCTTCGGTCTCAAGTGTGCCAAGTCTCCATAACTGCATGAGCCAGTTCCTTATAACATACCTTCTGGCACATGCATGTGATATATATGTATATACTGAGAGAGAAAGAGAGAAGGAGAGATATACATATATAGAGATACAGAAGTATATACAGAGAGACATCACTGATTATTGATATGTAGAGAGATCATTGATGGCAAATGATCATTGGTATGATTAAAAAATACATAAATTGCCAGGATACTTAAGAAAGGAAGTGAGTTAGTCTCCCTAATATGGACATTCAAACATACCTGTTGCTGCATCATCAAGAATTCCTCAGCAGAAAGTTTTGATGCAGACCCGGGAAACTTACCAGTGAAAACACAGTAATATAAAATAAATGGCAACTTAGCCCAAAGCTTTTGCAATAGCTCTTCTCTTACCATATTTATAGCTGGTTCAGCTTCTCTTATCTCAACTTTGTGGAGCTTTGTGTCTGGGGCTTTGTCTATTCTAGTCAATGGCTCTCTATTACAAGTCTAGACAATTTTTACTGGCACATGAGTAGGAGTCAGGCTAACCATAAAAGACCACAGATGTCCTGGTACTTCAAAAACTACACACATAAATGAATGAGATTTATGGAGTTTATTTCCCTGAAAGGCAAACTGTAAAAATTTAGATTTGTATGACAAATAATATTGTATTAAAGCATATATGGCATTGATACTACAATTCTCTTATGTGAACTGAAAATAACTAAAAATTATCTCATAGAAACCTATAGAAGTAATAAATAAATATCAAATTACTTTAACAGTATTGAGTATTCTACCACAGGGATGTGACACTGGAAAATACTAATATTTGACCCTTTCATATTTAAGAAATAAAAACCTTTATATTATAGATATTGACATACTGGTTCTAAAGTTTATATGGAAAGGCATAAGAACCAGAATATCCAACACAATATTGAAGAAGCATGAAGTCGGAGGACTGACACAACTCAACTTCAAGAGTTATTATAAAGATATAGTAATTAAGGTGGTGTGGTATAGGCAAAGGAATAGACAAATAGAACAATAGAACAGAATAAGAAGCCCAGAAATAAACCCACATAAATATAATCAACTGACCTTTGACAAAACAGCAAAGGCAGTACAACAGAGAAAAGACAGTCTCTTCAAAAAATGATACTGGAATAAATAGACACCCAAATGCCAAAAAAAAAAAAAAAAAGACTCAACATAGATCTAACACCCTTAACAAAAATTAATTCAAAATGGATTATAGACTTAAATGTAAAGTGTAAATCTATAAAACCCCTAGAAGATAACATAGGAGAAAACTTAGATGGCCTTAGGTATGGTGACGACTTTTTACAACATCAAAGACACAATCCATGAAAGAAATAATTGATAAACTGGACTTCCCTAAAATTAGAAACTTCTGCTCTATGAAAGACAATGTCAAGAAAATAAGACAAACAACAGACTGGGAGAAAATATTTGTGATAGACACATTTGATAAAGGACTATTATCCAATATATACAAAGAACTCTTAAAACTCAACATTAAAAAAACAAACAACCTGATTTTAAAATGACTGAAAAACTTTAATGGACACCTCATCAGAGAAGTATACAGATGGCAAATAAGTATAGGAAAAGATGCTCTACATTATATACAATCAGGGAAATATATATCAAAATAACAATGAGATACCATTACACACCTATTGGGATGGCCAATTCCAGAACACCGACAAAACCAAATGCTGGTGAGGATATAAGTTAACCTCATACATGATACACTGCTGGTGGGAATGTACAATGGCACAGCCACAGTGGAAGATAGTTCGGCAGTTTCTTACAAAAGTAAACGTACTCTTACCATACAATCTAGCAATCACACTCCTTCACATTTACACAAAGGAGTTGAAAGTGTATGTCCACACAAAAATCTGCACGTGGATGTTTATAGCAGCTTTATTCATAGTTGCCAAAACTTGGAAGCAACCAGGATGTCCTTCAGTAGGTGAAAGAATAAACTGTGGTAGATCCAGACAATGGAATATTATTCAACACTAAAAGGAAATGAATTACCAGTCCATGAAAAGACATGGAGGAATCTTAAGTGCATATTACTAAGTGGAAGCAGCCCATCAGAATAGGCTACACCTTGTATGATTCCAACTATATGACATTCTGTAAAAGACAAAACTGTGGAGACAATAGAAAGATTGGGGAAAGGGATGAATAGGCAGAGCACAGAGGATTCTTAGGGCAGTGAAAATGCTCTAAAGGATATTACAGTGATGGCTATATGTTGCTGTACATTTTCCAAACCCATAGAATGCACAACACCAAGAGTGATCCCTAAGGTAAGCTATGAACTTTGATAATGATGTGTCAATGTAGGTTCATCCTTAGTAAAAAATGTACTTTTCTGGTGAATGATGTTAATAATGGGTGAGGCTATGTCTGTGGGGTATGGGTCAGGGGTGTATAAGAAACTTCTGTATTTTCCTCTTAATTTGTTGTAAAGGTAAAACTACTCCAAAAAATAAAGTTTAAAAAAAGGAAATAACTTAAATCTTCCTAAATAATGGCAATGAAAACTGATACTTTTTCACATATAGTCTTTGAAAATAATTGTTTATTGAATAAAAATAAATTTAAATGCAAATAAAAAATATTAAGATGATCTTTACACATTCTTAAGTTTATACAAAAATCATAAGTTTGGGGACCCTGTACAGTATTTCCAAAATATTTTCACTCGTTGCCTATCCCTGTATGCAATACTATTATGATACGCTTCCTAAAACACCTCAAAGGACTAAGCATTGAATCTACAACAAAGGAAAGACATCAGTATTTCCTGAGAGCTGGCTTTTTTGTATGTTCTGATTT